>NC_081417.1:82412486-83612486 GCF_949786415.1 Peromyscus eremicus | reverse complement strand
AGCAATTCAAACAGTAAATCCAGTGATGTGCTTGTGTGCTTCTCCCTTTGTAGGTGCACCAGACACACCTACAGCACTGTGTCTGGCAACTACCAGGACTAAGTGATTTATGTGGTCTCTGTTTTCCTCCCTGCACACTCCCATTACATAGCTGTATTTCTCTGTATGCTTACATCTCCTTTCCGTTCATCTCCCATCTTCTTCCTTTCTACCCCTGGGGTTTTATGCCAAACGATGGAAACACCCACAGAGAATTAAACAGGGCACCTGCCCTTAAGGGGTTTGCAATCTGCCAGGCCTAAGCTGAGCACATTTTCAGATAAAGAGGAAGGTAGTCAAGGGGGATTGTGCCAGATGGATGTAATTTTAATGAAGGACAGGGTAAGTCATCTACTTAGGAAGGGAGGGAGTTGAGGACTTATAGGGAATAAAAGTGGCTTATATTGCAATATGGAGTCAACGGGAGATGAATAAAGGGATTGTCATTCTGTGATCCTCTCCGGGTGGTTTTGAAATTTATCTTTCTAAATGTAGGAGTCTTGGCTCTGGTGCTTCTGAAAGCCTCTGTGGAGTCTGATTGCTCCCTTCTTTAGGTCTATATCTGAGACACATGAGCAGAGGCTGAGCAGGGGTCCTTCCACTGACTAAAGCTCCATTTATCAGTTAGGTGTACCAAGAGAGCACCCACCCACTCCTGCTCATGTTCCACACTCACTCCTGCTTTACACAAGCACAGAAACTCAGATTTCAGCCACCTGCACCACACACAGCCTGATTCCCTCCACTCACCCTTCCCTCTCAGCCTATTCACTGACCTCTTTTTAGCCCCAAGTCGACTAGTGTTCCTGGCCTGTTCCACCTGCCTCCTTGGACAATGGTTCTGGCAGAAACACAAGAAAGGTCAGATAGCAGGACCGCTGGGCTGGGTTCTCACAAGCTGTGTCCTAGTTTTTAAAACTAAGCTGTCAGGGGTTATCTCTTATGGTCACTCCCCTTCCCTTTCCCAAATCCCTTTTCTGAGCCTGAAGAAACAGTTTTGCCAGCCCTAGGAGAAGCCTTCTGCCCCAGGCAAACCAGGCCTAAGGAGCTGCCATTGGTCCCCATTGTCTGTGTCCTGGGACCACTGCCAAGGCCTGTGCCTCTTGGCTGGGGATGCAAGAGGGCCCTGTTCAATCCCATCTGTTCAGAGGTGGAGAGAGAAGCCAGATCTCCTCCTTCTCCCCCTCCCCTCTCCCCTCAAACCCCAAGCTCCATGGATGAGTGGCTTTTCAGAGAAGAAAAACTGGAGCCCTGTCAGACAAGTCTTCTTGCTTGACAAAGATAGGATCTAAATATAGTAAGGTACAGCTTAACTCCACAGCAGAGCAAGCAACCCAAACTAGCTCCCGGCTTCTGGAGTTTCCTCCCTTTGTGGCACTTAGCCAAGATCCAGTATGGGCTGGGACTAAGGAGGAGTCAACAAACATGCCAAATTGACCTACCTACATTCTGCCTAGTAACCCTCCTCCCACATAATGTAAATATCTATTAGGGTCAAATATCTATTAGGGTCTACTAAGGCATTCTGGAACCCCCTCCCTTCAATCCCCTAATACCCTTGGACTCGCTTCACTTACAAGCATTATAACAAAGAAATCATCAACTTTTAAGGGGCCATCTCTAAGATGATGTTGAGGGTCTACCATACCACACATATGTAGCTTTCCCTTACAGAAGACACTAAACATGCATGACATTGTTCAATCTTCACCATTACCAGGATATAATGACTCCTGTTTTAAAGATATGAACACTAAGGCTAAGCAGTTACTGATTCATCAAAGCCCACCTTTTTGGGAACTGTTCATCCCTTGCTCTGGAAAAGCTCAAGTAGATAGTGGAACTTGCTTTGATGGTTCCTTTTATAATTTACTTGAGGGAATATTTCTTTAATTTCATTCTTAAATTATCTTTTTTTTTTTTTTTTTTTTTTTTTGGAGACAGAATTTCACGTAGCCCAAGCTAGCCTCAAATTTAATATAGCTAAGATTGTTACTATACTCGATTCTTCTGTCTCAGCACCCTGGGTGCTAAGATTAAATATGTGTGCCAGAGGATTTGGTCCACTATGGCAGAAAGTGTGTGGTGGAGGGGAACCCACATCATGACCATGATGGGCCAAGATGTAGAGAAGGGGGAGTGCATACACTACACTGGTTCTCTCCTCCTCTTTTATTCTGTCTAAAGTTTCCACCCCAAAGAATGGTGCCAACCACACTCAGGGTGGGCTAAGTGAGTACACTAAGCACAATAGAAATTAATAATAATAATTAATAGTAAAATAAATATAACAACATATTGTAGTAAAAAGTATGTGGATGTGGTCTCCTTTTCAGAATAGCTTACTGTACTGTATTCACTGTTCTTATGGTACTATGACATGTCACAAACAACAATGTAATGAGATGAAGTGAGGCAAATGGCAACGTCACTATGACTCATTGTTAGGCCACCACATAAAATTCCTTTGAGCAAAAATACTGTCAGTCTAATAAGCTATATGGTTATGATCCAATAAATGAATTGTATATACAAAGTAGATACTCTAGTATACAAAGGATTAACCCATCTAGAACAGGACAGAATGAGAGAATACTAGATTTCATCATAATATTCAGAAGGGTAAAAAAATTCAAAATATTTATTGGGCTAATAAGTCTCCATTGTCAACTTGACTTGATTAAGAATCAAAATGTAAACATACCTCTGGGTGTAGCTATCATGATGTTTGCAGGAAAGTTTAACTGAGGAGGAAAGGCTGCTTTTGAATATTAGTGGCACTATCCGATGGGCTGAGGCACCAGACTTAATAAAAACAGCCTTCATCTCTCTCTACTTCCTGACTGTAGTGGCAATGTGACCTGACACCTCAAGCTCCTACTACCATGGCTTCCCTTCCATAAAGGACTGTGTTTTTGAACTGGAAGCCAGAACAACCTCTTCCTTCCTCAAGCTACTGTTGTCAAGTACTGTGCCACAGTCATAAGAGAAGTAAGCAATGCACTTGTGAGCTGTTTAGTTCTAGGATCTTTCCATTCAATCTTTTTAAGCTGGAGTTGAACATGGGTCAATGAGATGGAAGAAAATAAATATGGGGGGCATAGTTTGACCCAAAATAGAAAATACGAAATGGTAACTAGGAGGGTGAACTATAATTCATGACCTGCTGCTTGATCATTATTTATAGTAGTATATCTCTTAGCCTCTCTGAAATCAATATCCACACAGCAAATATAAGCATAATAGTGCACATTTAATAGGCTAATTGGAAGGAATCACCAAGATAATCCATACAGGGCACTCAGCACACTGCCTGGTATGTAAGTGTGTGTCATATTCACTCTTCTATTGCTGTGAAGAGACTCTATGACTGAGGCAACTTTTTGTAAAGGGAAAGCATTTAATTGGAGGTTTGCTTACATTTTCAGAAGCTTAGTTCATTATCAGTATGGTAGGGAGCAAGCAATATCTGAGAGCTACATCTTCACCCACAGGCATGGGGGTGGAAAAAGAGACTGACTGAGCCTGGCATGGGCTTTAAAGCCTCAAAGCCCACCCCAGTAACATATTTCCCCCTACAAATCCATACCTCCTAATCCTTCTAATCCCTTCAAAGTATTATACTCCATGGTTACTAAGCATTCAAATATATGAGCCTATGGGGGCCATTCTTATTCAAACCACCACAAGGTACAAAGGAGCTTCTCTCCCTACAGGCTGCTAGTTATGGCCACAGACTCACAAGTCCACTGCTAGGGTGATCAGATATGGAGACGTTTCTTCATCCCTAAAAGCTTCCATGTTATCATTATAAAATAGGACTAAGAATTGTATCTATCTTCATGAATCATAGATATGTAAGAGGATTTTGAAAGTTTCCAGTAGTTGTAGCTTTTATGATACTAATGTTTCCCATTTGAAGCCATATGATGAACTGTTTAGTTGTAATATGCTCATCCATCTGATGAAGACAGGCAGGGATTCTGGAAAAGAATGACCAGAGCAGACCTCTGTAGGCCAGTATGAAATAAACCTTTTCTGTTAAGGGAAGGAGCTACAGGCCTGAAGTTCCGGAGGTAACCTTGTTTGTGATTGGTTGTAGTCAAGGAGGCTTTCTCTATATTTCTCTGTATTTGGTGAAGTCACAGGGTCACAGGAATGTGTAATTGCTTCTAGGATGATCATATACAGAGACAGACACGAAGACAAACACCCAATATACACATAGGTCTCCAGCTGCCAGATGAAGGTGACCTAGGAGCTCAGGGTAGAGGATAGCTGGGAGCTGGGGGTGGAGAAGCAGCATGAAACTCATTAGTAACTGACTACTCTGGTGGAACAGTCCTCTCTCGGGAATCATAACTCTGTCTCCGGAAGAGAGAAGGATGAGTGGGAAGTGGAAGAGACTGTGGCAGCACATAGCTGAGCCAGGCTGGGAGAGCAGAGCCGAGTCCCTGCTTCTCTACCCCACACACTCACCAAAAGAAAAGAGCTGCATCATGAAAAAAAAGAAGGTGGGGATGGATTGAAAGAAATCTGGAAACTGGGCCACCCTTCTTTATTTAAGTAAGCAGCCATCTGGAATGGCACCTGAACAATCAAGATTACTTCCCAGGCATGAAGAGAGAGTGTGGTGCAAGGGAACATCAAGGATGTTGCAGCTCAGTTCCTCTGGATCCTGTTGAGTCTCCACAGTTCTGGGTGTTTTTAGACAGCTCAGTTTTTAAATCCTCCATGATTACATCATATCTGTACAATGGAAATATTGTAGAGTGTTTCAGAGTTGTCATAATAATTAAATGATTTGACTTAAATTCATTCTTACCAGCCCATCAAATTCAGATTAGCTTTCCCCTTGGCCAGGATACCTTCCTAATGAGGTTTGTTTGGGTCTCTTTGATCAATGCCCTGCCAAGTCTTTATATCTCTCTCTGCCAGAACATTAACACTTGTCATCCAATTAAAATTCTATGTTTACTGCTCTGCCTTCTCAGACATGAGACTGAGAGGTCACAGGGGACAGAGGGTATCTTACCTTTAACATTAGTGCTATCCAGAATAACTCCTGGAATAAACTGGGTGAGTAAGTCAATGAATTTGTCTTAAGTCGCTTTGGAAAGGTTTGTGGGCTTTTTGTATTACATTTATATATTTTTGTGGGGGGGGATGCATATTTGCTACAGGAAATATGTGGAGTCAGAAGTAAACTTATAGTACTTGTTCCTGTCCTTCCACCAAGATCCTGGTGATCAGCCAAGGTCATCAGGCTCGTCAGTAAGTGCCTTTATCCACCTGAGCTATCTTGCTGGCTAAAGGTATTTTAGGCAGTTGTTATAATCACAGCAGGCAGAAAGCACCATGGAGGGATATACTCACTGATAAATGTTTCTCCCTTTCTTAGGGAGACTTTAAGAGAGACTCAGTAAGGAAAGGATAGGTTCATTAGAAGTTCTAAAAAAAATGAAAAATGCTACTGTGTATTAAGTACCCACCTCTGAAATTTACGTGAACAATTCAAGCATTTCCTATCCCCCTGTCACCATCCTTGATATACTCAGGAAGAAACAGAGGCTGAGAATGATGCACTAAACTTACTAAGATCCCAAAGTCATTGAGTGGCAGAACTGTCGATTGTACCCTCATATGCTCAGCTAACAGCTTGGGTGTTTTGTTTTTTTTTTTCATACATAAAAATTGAAGTTTCCAATTGATAACTGGAGTTATATGTGGCATTCAATATAGATTAAAAATTGTTGGTGGGATTGTATTTAGACATACAAACATAGTCACATGATTGCAATATACGTGTGCTTATCTTTATAAGTGGGTGATAAAACCACATGGCAAACAGCAGTACAGGTGGTTTTTATTTCTTCTTTTAAATAATTAGGATTTTTCCAATGTTCTGTAATGAATGCCTTTGGTTTTTGAAAAGTGGAAAAATAATTAACACTTCTTTAGAACATGCATAACAAACATTCCAGCCACAAATCTCCTTTGATTGCATTAGTAAAAAGACCAGTTTACATGCACACAAAAGGGAGAAAAGAAATGTTATGTCTGCAGAGAAATCTGACTAAATAATTGGCATCTGCTCAGGGAAAGAAGAGTGTCTGCTTTGTGTCTCCCCAAGAGTGGATGTGTTTGAATGACAGCAGGATGGATTTGGGTTGAATACAAGGAAGGATGATGTGGATGCAATAGTTATCACCGCCCAGTGCAGACATATCTCCTGTGGATGCTGGTGATCCACACAGACAGTAAAAGGAAGGCCAGGTTTGTCCAAGTAACAGGAACAATGTCAGTCATTGGGTGCAGCTTTTCTTATGAACTCCAACTGTCATTGGTCCAAGATAGCCACATAAAGATGAAGAAAACAGATCAATTAAATGTGTAGCATCACATTTCTAAAAAATTGCAGAGGTAGACTTTGATCTCAGGTCTTCCAAGCTTCCAGCCATCTACACATGATGCTGACCTTGGTTTGTTTGTTTGGCCTGAAAGTATTCTCACCAAAGCTTGCTGTGGTGCCAATTATTACTTCAAAAATTGCTTTAAATTCTAGAATACACCGTGATTTATACAAAATCATGACAACAGTACCGAGTTCCCTTAAGTCTATATTCAAATTACTTTAACTATGCACATTGCACACTGAGGATCACAGTTAATGAATTCATACTGACATGATATTACTTGTTAGTATTTAAGTGTTGTTTAGATTCTGTTAGTTAGTGCTGTGGATAGCTGTATGCTGTGAATGTGTTGCTCTGATTGATTGATAAATAAAATGCTGATTGGCCAATAGCCAAGCAGGAAATATAGTATAGGTGGGCTAACGAGAGAGGAGAATTCTGGGAAGTGGAAGGCTGAGTCAGGAGACACTGCCAGTTGCCACCATCAGTAGCAACATATAAGATACCGGTAAGACACAAGCCACATGGCAAGGTATAGATTTATAGAAATGGGTTAATTTAAGATGTAAAAAGTAGATAGCAAGAAGCCTGAGCCATTAGGCCAAACAGTTTAAATAATATAAGTGTCTGTGTGTTTATTTGGATCTGAGGGACTGTGAGCCCAGGCAGAACTGGAGATAACTCCAGCTACAAGTTAGTCTTGGCACTTTTTTGTCTCAGTGTCCTGTGGTACATTTATTTATCAGATCTCCTTAGGTTTGTTCTCACTGAAGCATTTTCTCAGGCTTCGTTGTTTTTTATTATGAAATCAACAAGATATCACTGAAAATATCGAACTAGCTTACATGGCCACAATGGTATTTCTTTAGTTTCTCTACTACAATTTTACTCTGTTTTTATGTGGTTTTTTTTGATACTAAAATAGATTAAAAGGAAGCCATTATTTGCAGCTACCATTTAAGGAATGAAAGAAGCTGTACTCATCCTTGCTGAAGATAAAACCTATACACAAATTATTTAGAAAGCTACATGGGATATATCTATATCCTCCTCTTTACTTAACTACCTCTTCATTGATTAAATCCACACAGATTCATGGCTATTTATCTTATGCTTTGGATTTAGCTCAATACAATATAAACTTCTTGTATTTCCCAAATTGTTCCATGCTGGGCCATTGGGAGCTCTCACTATTGGCTCTTGTGTCTCTCTGACATGCCTCTATTACTGTGTGTGCTTGCTTAAGGGAGCATCCTATTTTCTGGCATTATGAGATGCTGGGGGTTTGCCTTGTATAGTTTATGCACTACCCTTAAATCAGACATTTCTCCAAGAAGCTCTGGTTTCTTTCATTAGTATGGTGTTAGTAAACGAGATACAGATATTAGGCACACTTGTCACTGTTGTGTCGCAGGAGTACCACTGTTTCTAAAGCCCCTTAGCCAATAAAATAAGAAGCTATGTTCTATGCTGACCTACGTGTGCATACACATGCACACACATTAATTCTTTTAAAACTTTGCATTTGTTTATTTTGGGGGGGGAGAGGGTACATGTCACAGTCAGAGGACAACTTTGGAAAGTTGGTTCTTTTCCTTTCAACACATGGGTCAAGAGTTCAGAACTCAGGCTGTTACACTTAGGGACAAGTGACACTAATAGCTGAGCTATCCTGCTAGCCCAAATATGTGTATATGTTATCATCTTTACCTATTTTCTGCAAAGCAAGACTTTATATGCTGATGTCTCCCAGTGTGACCCATCACCATTTTTAACTTAGTAATTCAGTTCCAAAAGAGATAGAAGATACACACAGACAGTCAGAGAGACGTGTAATAGTTTACCATTGTTAGCCTATTTCTCCTTGAGAAACAACTTTTTCAGCTAGCATCAGATTATTATTCACAGGGTGTTTGGACCTGTAGTCTCAGAGACTCCAGTCGTTTGCAAAATAACCTGTCTCCCCGCACTCCCCCACACTTTTCAGTGCCATCATTTTTTGTATTTGTAACATAGTTAGATCCCTTTGTCACTTAATGCATTCATCCTAGGATTCTTTGAACCTCTAAATTATTTTTTTAATGTGCATATATCACGGTTCAATCTGTGTGGTGAAACAGTTTCACCAAATGTGTATTTTAATGAGGCTGTGTCTTACGTGTCTTACTGCTATAACTTTCACACATTCCTTCCCAGTTCTGTAACTTTAGAAACTATGTTTAATTGACACACGATACTGTGCATCTCTCTGGGGTAAAGTGTGACAGTGCTTTGTGACAAGACTTTTCCTGGGGAGACACAAAGCACATGTCTACTTACCCCAGATAGGGAGCTAGGACCAACTAGAGTACAGATACCAACAAAGCCTTACTTACAGGACTGTGGTGAGGGGTCACATATAGGACTATAGTGAGGGGTCAGTTACAGGACTGTGGTGAGGGGTCAGTTACAGGACTGTGGTGAGGGGTCAGTTACAGGACTGTGGTGAGGGGTCAGTTACAGGACTGTGGTAAGGGGTCACTTACAGGACTGTGGTGAGGGGTCACTTACAGGCTGAGGTGAGGGGTTACATACAGGACTGTGGTGAGGGGTCAGTTACCGGACTGTGGTGAGGGGTCACTTGTAGGACTGTGGTAAAGAGTCACTTACAGGACTGTGGTGAGGGGTTACATACAGGACTGTGGTGAGGGCTCACTTACAAGACTGTAGTGAGGGGTCAGTTATAGGACTATAGTGAGGGGTCAGTTATAGGACTGTGGTGAGGGGTCAGTTACAGGACTGTGGTGAGGGGTCACTTACAGGACTGTGGTGAGGGCACACTTACAAGACTGTAGTGAGGGGTTACTTACAGGAACAGAAGTGACTGAGACAGCTGCATCAACAAAGCCCCCACCACAGCATGGGTGACAGCTCATAAAAGCTGGAAACTTGGTGTATACCACCCAGCCTGCAGACAGCTTAACAGGTTGGCAAGTGTCTTTTGCCAGTGACTCGGTTGATCTAAACATCTTCCAGGTAGCTCTGCTCATTTTGCTTCTTCAGGACAGCCAGTCTGGTCTCAACAGTCTTCTTAGCTGCTTGGCTTGTCTAAGAGGAGTGGCTCTCAATACTTCATTGTTTACTCTTGGGAGGGAGGAGCTAGCGAATCTGGTCAGTTACAGGGACTTTCTGAAGCTCTTTTGTTGTATTGGGTTTTGGTTTGTTTGTTTGTTTTGAGTTGTTTATCTTCTTTCTTAAAAAGCTTCCCTGCAGGATGGAATGTTTCATTCTTTGAGGAAACTGCTACACAATAGGTGTTTCCACTTACTGTTTATTCTCTTCCTAATCAAATTTTGCTTGAATCCCAGACCCCACAATTGACTATGTTCTCCAATGCCCTACTTAGGTAAGATATGAATATTAGGGGACAGGACTAATATGAGTGACCTTCTCCCAGTTAGGTAAAGACCTGGTAAACTTTACAGCCTATCTTATCTTGCTTTTAGTGCTATAATATAAACCATGACCCAAAGCAACATGAGGAGGAAAGGATTTATTTAATCTTAAAATTCCAATGTCGTAGTCCCACACTGACTGAGTAAAGTCAGATCAGGAACTCAAACAGGAACCTGGAGGCAGGAACTGGTACAGAAGCCAGAAGCCGTGCAGGAATGCCATTTACTAGCTTGTTCCCCATAGCTTGCTCAGCTTACTTTTTAATTAACTCAGGAACATCTATCCATGTGGGGTACCACCCACAATGAGCCTGACCCTTCACCATCAATCAATAATCAAGGAAGTGCTCCACATTCGTGTCTACAGGCTGATCTTATGGAAGCATTTTTTTTTTTTTCTACTGAGGTTCTCTCTTCTAAGATAGCCCTAGCTTGTGTCAGGGTGAAGGAAAATCTAACCAAGACATTACCTATAGCACTAGCTCTTGCTATGGATAGGTGCTAGGAAATTTTATTTTTAAAAAAATGGCTTGTGCTTTCAACTACCTTACTAAGATACTAGGGTCCTTAAAATTTCTAACAGGAAAATCTAGTGCAATTCTTGGATGTAAAAGTACATGGACCCTTCAAAAATTGAGGGACCTCCATTATATCTAACCCTCACACTGGGCTATGTTAGGGTCTATGAAGAACTACCACTCATGTATGCAAAAGCAAGAACATTTATTTCTCGAGAGAAAATTCTGCATGCAGGCAGGGTTCAGCCACACAACAAAATGGCAGCAACCCTAAAAGAAGGTCTCAGGCTCCTTTTATATATCACTAGGGGAATTCCAGGGACAGTTAGGTCATCTCCAGAAAACATAATTGGCTAACAAAGCAACAGATACATTAGTTTAAACTTAACTGGCTGTGTGAAGGCAGGCCCAGAGCTGTATCAAAAAGAAACGGGGGGGGGGGGGGGGGAGTGGGGTGGGGAGGGTGGTTTGCAGGATCTCCCTGGGAGGAGACTGTGGTCCAGGCCTCACTGGTGAATGTCAAAATGGCAAACCAGAAGTAGGGAGGTGGGGGCCCATGCCAAAGGCTAGGGAAAGACAAGCAGGAGAAGAGACTGGGGTCAGGCCTCTTGCTCCAGAGCCCATACTCACCTAGAGTACCCTGCCTCACCACGGCTTGGTGCCGGCTCCACACTGCTTCCTCGCTGTTGTTCGTACTGCTGCTGGGTGCCATCTCTTTCCCCCCTTGAGTAGTGGGTCATCTTAAATCTCAGAGATGATTCTTCCAGGTCTATAGGCTTATACTGTTGTCTTAAATCCATCAGCTGGCTTGTAGAAATGCATTCCTTAACAGACTTGACAAACACATTAATAATGCAAGGTCCACAAGTTAAGACCAATAGTAAAAGGACTAGGGGAGCAGCCAAGGATGATTGGAGGGTAGTCAACCATGGTGACCAGCTAAATATGGACTCATACTGTCCTTCATTTGTTTGTTCTTCTATCTGCCTAGCATGTAGTCGTTTTCTAAGTAGCACCACGGAGTCCTTTATAACTCCTGAGTGGTTAGCATAAAAGCAACATTGTTCCTTAAAGCTAGGCATAGCCCTCCTTGCTGTAGAAACAACAGGTCAAGCCCCTTTTGTTCTGAAGGACCACTTCAGCTAGGCAGCAGAATGATTTCTTCTAAATAGGTGATAAATTTTTCTAGGGTGGCTATATCTGCATCTATAGCCATGCTCAGAGTCTTAAAATTTTGGTCTTGGAGAATGAACGCTGAGGTCCCAGCACCTTTGGCTCCAGCTAAACCAAGGCTTAGAAGGAAAGACAGCAGTACGGCTGTGAAAACATACTGTTTGGCCTGTTCTGGCAGTTACAGATGATTGAGAATTTCTTTTTCAGGGTAATAAGCTATTTTAGTGACCAATTGTACTAAAACAGAGAAACCCTGAGCGTTATTGAAAACTTGAGCATGTACACAGGGGGTCAAAACTGTAGTGCAAGCCCATCACGCATCATCTGGAGAAATTAAATACTCTGTCCCTGTTGGACTCTGAGTCTCATTGCAGAGATTGGTGTGATTTAGTGGGGACTAGCCCATGTAGAGGCCATTTCCTGTCATTGACTACAAGGTGAGCCTCCCTTTGCCTGCTTGTTGCCATCTGCATGACTGGGTGCCAGAGGAATAGATATAGTTTCCCATTATTGCAATCCCCTCATACTGCGGGGTAGGGAGGGGGGTATGTCAAGGCAAAGCCAGCACATTTTAGTAAGACTGGGCTTTGGGTTTAAGGGTCTTGGATTGGGGAGTAGGTCCACAGGGGCAGTTTTGTCTGTAAATGGCAATATTTTAATTTTTGTAGGCCTTGGGGTGGGGGCAGGCATGGGTCTGATTGGGCTTATTACCTTGTTGGGGTGCAGGGGCTGCTGTACTTGTAGGGGCCGGACATCTAATTGTAGGGTGAATAATGCTCCCACATCTGCAGGTGCCTTTCTGGCCTTGTCATATAGCCTTAAACCCCAGGTTTTTCCTGATGTCCAGTAAGAGGCCTTTTTACCAGCATCAGTGAATTGAATCAATACTGGGTTACATGCCCCCTTTCCACCACACCCAGGGTGATAGGCAAATTCATATGCCCTTTTTTCCTCTGATAAGGTCCCTGGTGTTTGGAGCCTTCTACCAGGTGTGACCCATGAAGACACAACTCCATGAGACACAGAAATAGTCACTGGCTCCCCCACAGCCCTTTTCCTGGGCCTTAATTATATCATGTACAAGGCAAACATAGAAATGGAGATAATGTTTTTGAATAAATGAGTCAGTATAGATGCACCCATGCAACACTCATTTCATCATTTCTTTGAAAAATGTCCCCAAGTCAAAGTACAGATCAGGAAATCAGGTCTCTAAGGGAGCAGAATGAGAGGTCTGATTAAGGACCTCCACCATGTCTGTATTGATGACCTTCCAAGTGAGGTTAAAGGGCTAATGGGGGTTTGGGCCTGGTTAGAACACCCCAGCAGATGTGAACCAAGGAAACTAAGAAAGCATAGGAACAAGCCCATATTATTTAGCAGGGTTGGTGACATTCTGGAGTCTCATTAGAGGGTCTTCTGGATGTGCAACTGCCTTCCAAAGTCCAGGGTTGGCTTACTCTGAAGCATAGTGCTCAGGGCCGGTGTGTAGGTCCATCCAGGTGGGGACCCTGCTGACTTTGACAGCTGTGGGTGTCGTTAGGTTAGGGTCACTTCCAGCCAGATTCCAAGGTTTCTTTTTAGTGTCTTTCAATGATCATCAAGTCCACTGGCCAGAATCTGTGAGGCACAAGAGGTGCCATCTCATAGACTGAACATAGCTGAGGCCAGAGCTGTTTCTACCCCTGAAACAAGACTTGCAAACAAAAAAGAAAGGAACCTCTGGTCATCAACTAACAGTTCTGCCATAAGGTTGGGTAATAAGGGTGGGGGGTCTGGCATACATAACTTTGAACAGGGTTAAGCTCAGAGTGTAAGGAGAATTGTGAACCTGAAAAAGAGCAAAGGGAAGGAGAGATACCTTGTCACCACCAGTCTCAAGTATTAATTTAGTTAAGGTCTCCTTTAGGGTCCAATTCATTCTTTCTATCCAGCCTGAACTTTGGGGAAGATAGGCACAATGAAGTTTCCAATTAGTCTCCACAGCCTTAACTAGCTTCTGTGTTACCTGAGAGATGAATGCAAACCCAAGAGCACTGGAAGGTCATAACTCAGGATGATTTCTTTTAGTACTTTCTTGACCACTATCACAGCCATCTTGTACTTAACTGGAAAAGCCTCAATCCATTTTGAAAAGGTATCTATAAA
Organism: Peromyscus eremicus; assembly: GCF_949786415.1. Classification (NCBI taxonomy): domain Eukaryota; kingdom Metazoa; phylum Chordata; class Mammalia; order Rodentia; family Cricetidae; genus Peromyscus; species Peromyscus eremicus. The sequence goes on along the minus strand of NC_081417.1, from coordinate 83,598,758 downwards.
GACTAACACATATTTTTAGCCATACAGTCCTGGTTTTACCTCCGTGAAGTCAATTTCCTGGTTGACTTCAGGTTGTGTTCCTCTTTTCTCTGCTCATTCTGACACTCCTGTGCCTGATTTGGTATTCACCAAGCAACATGTTCGATAGTGGGACATGGCTTCTTCTGTTTTTAGTTTCAGGTCAAACACTTTGAGGTATGCTCTTCTTAGTAAGTCTTGCATTTTTCTGTCTCCAGAAGGGGTACTTGGATGTATCTAATGGGTTAATTGGCTGGCAAAGTCTGAAGGGTGGATAGTCCACTAATCAGGAGTCCTATACATCTGTCTTCTTTGTAAGCATTGATGCAAGTTCGAATCCTCTGAAGTTCCTCTTTGGTATAGGTGGGGTTTTCAGGCAAGGTTGGGGCTGCTAGTTTATGCAGGTTGACTATCAGAGTGGCTGCCACCTGGAGGACTCCTTCTTGAGTAGCTACATCTGCCCTTCTGTTTCCTGTAGAGACAGAGTCCTCTCCATTTTGATATCCCAGGTAGTGCATAATGACTACTTTCTGGAGCAGTCATATGGCATTCAGAAGATTAAGGAACTCTTGCTTGTTTTTAATAGTCTTTCCTTCTGCCATAAGGTGGCCCCTTCGATTTGCTCAGTCCATGTTAGTGGAGTCCCTCCCCCACTTTGGTTGCTTTGTACAGTGGTTGGGCAAACTTGGCAAACCTGGGGATCCAGAACCTGTAGATTCCAACAGACCCTAAGAACTCTCTTACCTCCTGGAGATTGATGGCCCAGTGGATCCTTAGAATAATCTCTTTCTTGATTCTGACAGCTGTCTTCTTCCCCCCTTGAAAATGTATCCCAGAAAGGTTACCTCAATTTGGCAGAGTTGAACTTTTTTTTGCTGATACACAATACCCCAATTCTCCCAGGGTTTGGAGCAGTTCCTTGGTATCTGTCCTGCAAGCCTCCAGAGTGCCCACTGTGATCAGGAGGTCATACATATACTGCAAAAAACTGATGTTTGGGTGGGCCTGTCTGTACTCATCCAAGTCCTCATGCAGGGCTTCATCAAATATGGTGGAGGAGTTCTTGAATTTCTGGGGGAGCCATGTCTAGGTGAATTGTCCATTTCATTCCTTATCTGGGTCCTGCCATTCAAAGGCAGGATGGGGCCAGGAACAGGCTGAAGAAGGCATCCTTTAGATCCAGAATGGTGTAATATAGTTGCTTGGGGGAAAGTGTGCTGAGGAGAGAGTAAAGGTTGGGGATCATAGGATCAATATCCTCTACCCACTTGTTTACCTCCCTTAGGTCCTGCACAAGCCAATAGTCATTGGATTAGGCTTCTTGACTGGCATCAGGAGTGTATTCTCAGCTGACTAGCCGAGATAAAGATGCCTAGGTCCCTCTGGCATCTAATGTAGGGGGGTAATCACTTGCTTAGTATCTCTGGGCACTGGGTACTGTCTGATGTGGGCTGGCATTGAATTGGCCTTCAGTTGTGCCACCACAGGGGGTCCAGTGTTTGTCCAGTCCTGACCCTCCAATCTCCATCCAGGCTTGAGGAATTTCCTGGAGCCATTGTTGTAGCAGGCTCCCTGCCTACCCATTTCTTTCCCACCCTGGGACTACAGCCTCTCTCAAGGTAAGCGAGCCCCATCCGGCAGGAGTGACCTGCTCTGTCCCACCTCAATGGGGACCCAGTCCCCCTCTGGCTAGTCCAAATCATCTCTCCACCCACCTGGCATGGGTGCCAATAGCATGTCCACCTGACTCACCTGGGCCTTGAGGATCAGCTGGAGCCTTTAAGAGTAAGAGTTAGAAAGACAAAGACAGAGGACTGACATAGACACACAGCAGATGATGGGTGATGCCGTTCTATATGCTGTGAATATGTGTTGCTCTGATTGGTTGATAAGTAAAGCTGTTTGGCCAATGGTGATACAGAATAAGGTTAGGTGGTACATTCCAACTAGAGAGAGAGAAATGAGAAAGATAGAGCAGAGGCAAACATGGAGAAGCAAGATGTAAAGTACCCGTAAGCCACAAGCCAAGAGGCAAAGTATAGATTTATAGAAATTGGTTAATTTAAGATGTAAAATCTAGCTAGAAAAAAGCCTGCCATGGGGGGGGGGGGGCGGGAGCCAGGCAGGGCCTGGAAAACTTTCAGCTATACACAGGACTCACTTACCAGCCCGTATTCTAAACAGTCGATTTCCAGCCAATGGACCAATGTTAGGGTCTGCCGGTCACTCCACAAAGACCACGACTCACACAGGTGATCCATAAGAGCACTTACTTCTCAAGAGCAAATTCCAGCATGCCGTGGCCAGACACACAACCAAGCAGCAGTGACCCTGAGAGAAACTCTCATTCTCCTTTTATACACTGCTGAAGGAATTCCAGAGACAATTAGATTATCTCCAGCTAACATGACTGGCTAAGCTAGCAACAGTTACACTAGTTTAAATTTGATTGGCTGCGGCACCTTTGGCTACATCATGGCAAGCCTGGACATGTATCAAAAAAAGGGGGGGGGGTGCAGCTTCTGTCTTTTTCTGATTGGTGGGCCCTAGCCTGCCAGGCTGGTAAGTGAGTCCTGTGTATAGCTGAAAGTTTTCCGGGCCCTGCCTGGCTCCCGCCCGTCCCCCCCCCCCCATGCTGTGTGGCTCAGCAGCTGGTAGGAATAGGCCACAGTGCTGGACTCAACCAAGAATGACAAAGTGACAAACTGAAGCAGATCTGGGGGGTCAATGTCAAGGACATGGCCAAAGCAAGTGGGAGCAGGATGCCAGAGTTGAGCTTCCAGCTCCATGTCCATACTCACCTAAGGTACCCTGTTTCACTGCAGCTTGACACTACCTCTGTCATAAAACCCCTACTCCATCACTGATGCAGCTCTCCATCCTGCCTTCACTGACATATCTTCCCAGGACCTAGCAACATGATGGACCTAGCAACTCATACAATGCAGAACACACGTGCACATGCATGCGCGCGCGCGCACACACACACACACACACACACACACACAAAAAAAAAGACGAAAGAAATAAATGTGTTTTGGTTCAGGTTTTAATTCGATCACTTCATGGCTTCCTGCATATAACTTTATAAGTAGGCAAGATATTTTCTGCACTGAACAACAAAACTAGTTATATATTTATTTTATCATTGTTTTCATTCAATATATTTTGATCATACTTATTCCTTTATCTCAACTCTTCCAAGATACTTCCACCTCACCACTACCCATCCAACCTCATGTGTGCACCATCTCTCTCAAACAAAATCACAAAAATAAAAAAGAAAATTAAAACAAACACAAAGCTCATCAGACAAAAATATTAAATTTATTTTTAAAGATTTATTTGAATTTTGTGTGTATGAGTGTTTCCCCTTCATGTAAATGCATCATGGGAATGTAGTGTCCAAGAGAGGGTGTCAAGATATTCTGAAACTGGAATTTCAAATGGTTGTAAACTACCATGTAGGTGCTGGGAACTTAATCTGGGTCCTTTACATAACAGCTAAGCCATCTCTCCAAACCTGTCACTACATATTTTCTTTAATTTGGATCTGCATTATCTTTCAAGGCCTGTGTGTTAAAATATTGGCCTCTAGAATAGTGTTATTTGAAAGTAATGGAATCTTTGGGAAACATGTAGGATGCCCATGCATTATTGAGAACATCACACTCAAAGAACTGTATGGCCTATCTTGTCCTCTTTCTCCTTCACCCCTAGCTCATGATATAAGTAGTTTTGCTCTTTTATGTGCCCTTATGATGATACAAAGTTTCACCACGAGTTTTAGCAGTGGGTCTGATGGATCATTGGACAACTCCAAAATTTTCACTCACAGTCAAGCCTTTCTTGATTTACCCTAAAAACATATCATACCACAAGTAAACATTCTTTTGCAAACTAATACACTTAAAAATTAAACAAACTTGATTACTGGTTAACTCATGCTAGATTATTTTGAGTTTACTTCAAGTTAGGTAGCCCATCCCCTTTTATTATATTTTTCATTCACAAAAATTACAAGAAGAAATGGTAGACTTGATAATTTTCACAGCATATGTATGTAACTTAGTAATTGCTGCCTAGCCACTCCAAACATAGTGACCTCTAGTGGCATTCATAATTATTATTCTTGACTTTGTATATATCCAAATAATGGATCTTGTCTTGGTTTGCCTACAATACCTGCCTGCAGTACACCTGCAGTCAGCTGTGTACCGGTTAGTCAACTCCAGTTCCAGTAAATTGCTCTTTGACAACCACAATTGTGTTTTCCTCTATAAAGTAACTGATCTCACATCAGAATAGACATGAAGTTAGATAGAACAATAGCTTAACTCCCAAGAGCGTGAACAGAAGGTACCCTACAATGCCTAGACTCTGTCTTTTTGCATTTCTACTTCCACTTTATGCTCTTAGCAAATGTAAGTCAATGGCTGCACTTAAAGAACAAGGACTCCATCATTTATAAAAGAGAAAGTCAATTTGTTTGTTTTGCAAAGTGTATGTCCTGGGGGAAAATGGCATATTTTGGCTATGTTTACATTTGCTCTACACTTTTATAAAATTGTAACTATTTATCTTAAATGTGCAAAATGTGAGTTAGTGTTACATTATATGTATTCTGAGTTAAAAGTATCAAATCAGGGCCACTTTTCTGGTGAACTTATATCAAAGAAATTTATTCAATAGCAAACTCCACTAAGAAAGTTATCATGCTTTGTATCTTAGTTACTTTTTCTGTTGTTATATACTACTCTGAGAAAACAACTTAAGGGAGGAAGTTTCAAGATCATAGTCTACCATGCTAGAAAAACCAGAGTGGCAGGAGCTTTAAGCAGCTGGACATACTGCACCCACAGTCAGGAAGCAGAAAGCAGTAAGAGTATTTGCTCAGCTCACTTTCTCCTTTTGATAGAAATCATGATTCTAGAAAGGGGATTGGTGTCATTCATAGTAGGCACATCTTTCTACTTCAATTAACCTAATCAAGATAATCCTATATAGTCATTCACAGAAGTCTGTCTCCTAGACTGTTCTAGATCTCATCAAGTTAACAATTGATGTTCATCATTAAATTTTCTCAATCTCTGGCACACTGATATGGTGTAACATGATGTCTGATGAGCTGCTTATGCATCTAAGATAGATGGAAAATACAAGCCCTAGGTACTCTGTGGCTGAATGGTCTTATTTTCAGGCAAGTGAAGCATCATTCTGCAATAACAAGTTGCAAATTTCAGATCCAGATTATTTCTTTGATTTTGCAACTCACTAATTATGAATATTTTAATAAGGTATATGATTTATATGCATATTCATGATTCAAATTGTTTTGTCTTTTGGACCACCATTGAAAACTGAGCTAAAGATCATCAGAAATTTTATAAAGATCCCATAAGTCTTGAAAATATCTTTGTGACTTCTCTTTCTGTATGCTGTGAGTACGTGTTGCTCTGATTGGTTGATAAATAAAGCTGATTGGCCTATGTCAAGGCAACTTAGAGGCAGGTGGGAAATCCAGGATGGAGACAGAAGGAAGAAAGGCAGGCACATGAAACACCATCTCACCACCCAGAGAGCCGCATGTAATGGTACACGCAGGCTGCAGCTGGTCTGAGAGAAACACTAGGAAGCTGTTTTTAGCTCTGTTTTACAATCTTTTTTTTTTAAGCTTTCTCAGGTTTTGGGTGGATTCTTACTATCATATAGGGGTGCCAAATGTAGTCAGAAGTTTTCTCCAGTCCCATCCGGCCCCCTGCTCCTGCAAATATTTACAAAATAATCACTCAGAGGATTAATATTATGTACAAACTGTATGGTCTGTAGCAGGCCTCTTGTTAGGTAGCTCTTATTTCTTAAATTAACCCATTTCTATTAATCTGTATGTCACCATGTGTTCCATGGCTGTAACAGATTTTCTTATGTTCTTGGATTTGGTTTGCAAGTATTATACTTGCATATTCAAGTATTTTTGCATCAATGTTCATGAAGGATATTGGTCTGTAATTCTCTTTCTTTATTGAGTCGTGTGGTTTGGGTGTCAGGGTGGCCGTGGCCTTGTAAAATGAATTTGGCATTGATGCAAAAATACTCAGTATAATACTTGCAAACCAAATCCAAGAACACATCAAAAATATCATCCACCATGATCAAGCAGGCTTCATTCCAGAGATGCAGGGATGGTTCAACATAAGAAAATCGGTCAGTGTAATCCACCATATAAATAAACTGAAAGAAAGAAAAACACATGATTATCTCATCAGGTGTTGAAAAAGGCTCTGTCAAGATCCAGCACACTTTCATGTTAAAAGTCTTAAAGAGATCAGAGATACAAGAGACATATGTAAAAGTAATAAAGGCAATATACAGCAAGCCTGTAACCAATATCAAATTAAATGGAGAGAAGCTCAAAGCAATCCCACTAAAATCAGGAACAAGACCCTCTCCATATCAATTCAATGTAGTACTTGAAGTTTTAACTAGGACAATAAGACAATTGAAAGAGATCAAGGAGAAACAAATTGGAAATGAAGAAGCCAAAGTACTGTTATTTGCAAATGATACCAAAATTCTTCCAGGAAACTCCTACAGCTGATAAACACCTCCATCAAAGTGGTTGGATTCAAGATTAACAAAAAAAAAAAAATCAATAGCCCTCCTATATACAAAGGAAATTTGGGCTGAGAAAGAAATCAGGGAAACAACCCCACTCACAATTGCCATAAATAATATAAAATATCTTGGTATAACTCTAACCAAGCAAATGAAAGGCCTGTATGCCAAGAACTTCAAGTCTTTAAAGAAAAGAATTGGAGAAGGTATCAGAAGATGGAAAGATTTCCCATGCTCATGAATTGGTAGGATTTACATAGTAAATATGGTCATCTTACCAAAAGCAATCTACGTATTCAATGCAAACCCCATCAAAATCCCAGCACAATTCTTTACAGACCTTGAAAGAAAATATTCAACTTCATATGGAAAAACAAAAACCCAAGATAGCTAAAACAATCCTGTACAATAAAAGAACTTCCAGAAGTATCACCATCCCTGGTTTCTAGCACTACTACAAAGCCAAAGTAATAAAAACCACATAGTATTGGCATAAAAACAGACAGATGGTTCAATGGAATAGAATCAAAGACCCAGATGTAAATTCACACACCTATGGACAACTGATTTTCAACAAAGAAGCCAAAATTATACAATGGAAAAAAATCTTACAAAGTTGTGCTTGTCTGTCTGGATGTTGGCATGTATAATTTGCAAATAGATCCATATCTCTCAGCCTGCTCAAACTCAAGTCCAATTGGATCAAAGATCTCAGCATAAATCCAGATACACTAAACCTGATAGAAGAGAAAGTGGGAAATACCCTTGAACATATAGACATGGGACACAACTTCTTGAACAGAACACCAATAGCTCAGGCACTAAATTCTAAAATTAATATATGGTACCCCATGAAACTGAAAGGACACTGTCACTAAGACAAAATGGCAGCCTACAGAATGGGAAAAGATCTTCATCAACCCCATATCTGACAGAGGGATGATCTCCAAAATATATAAAGAAGTCAAGAAACTAGACCAAACTAATTAACCAGACCCAAAACCAATTAATCCAATTTAAAAATGGGATGCAGCTCTAAACAGAATTCTCAACAGAAGAATCTCAAATGGGCAAGAAACACCTAGAGAAATGTTCAAATCTTTAGCCATCAGAGAAATACAAGTCAAAATGACTATACGATTCCATTTTCCATCTGTCAGAATGACTAAGATAAAAAAAAAAAGCACAAGTGATTGCTCATGATGGAGAGGATGTAGAGCAAGAGGAAGACTCCTCTATTGCTGGTGGGAGTACAAACTTGTACAGCCACTTTGGAAACTATTACAGTGGTTTCTCAGAAAATTGGAATCAATGTACCTCAAGACCCAGGTATACCATTCTTGGGCATATACCAAAAGGCTGCTCTATCATACCACAATACATTTGCTCAACTATGTTCATAGCAGCATTACTCATAATATCCAGAACATGAAGACAATGTAGATGTCTCTCAACCAAAGAATAGATAAAGAAAATGTGATGCATTTACACAATGGACTATTTATTATTCAGCTGTTAAAAACAATGACATCATTTAACTTTCAGGCAAATGGATGGTACTATAAAACAATCATTCTGAGTGAGGTTATTCAGACTCAAAAAGACAAATATGGTATGTACTCACTTATAAGTGGATATTAGCTGTAAAGTAAAAGATAACCATGCTACAATCCACAAACACAGTGAAGCTAAGTAAAAAGAAGTCTCAAGCGGGTGGGGTTGCTTGGATCTCCCTGAGAAGGGGAAATAGAATAGATTTTTGTAGGTGGACTTGGGCAGGTAGAGATGAGAACAGGATAGATCAGGTGAAAGGGATATAGGAGGAGAGTACTGAAAGAGATGACTGGAAAGGGTGGGTTCATTTCGGAGTGAGATAGAAACCTAGTGCAATGAAGACTTCCAGGAATCTACAAGAATGATTCCAGCTAAGACTCCTAGCAATGGGGAATATGTATCCCAAATTGACTAGCTCCTGAAATCAGGCAAAAATTAGTGGAGGCATTGGGACACCAGCCCAGCCACATAACTTTCAATCTACAATTTGTCCTGCCTGCAAGGTATGCTGGGATAAGAGTGGCACAGAAATTGTAAGAGTGGCCAACCAATGACGGGTCCAGGTTGAGAGCCATTCCATAGGAGGTAGCCCACCCATGACACTGTCTGGAAGGTCAGGAACCAGAGGCTGGATATCCCAGAAACCTAGGATAGAAAGAATAGAACCAAATTTACACAGGAAAAAAATAAATGAAATGATTCCTAAATATATTCTGCTATACTCATATACAGGAGCCCAGCACAATCATCATCAGAGAGGCTCCATCCAGCAACTGATGGAAATAGATGCAGAGACCCAGAGCCAAATATTAGGCTGAGCTTATTGAACCCTGTAGAAGAGGGGAGAAAGGATTGTAGGGGCCAGAGGGGGTCAAGGACACCAGGAGAAAATCTACTCAGTCAACTAACCCTGTCTCACAGGGCCTCACAGACACTGAACTGACAACCAGGGAGCCTGCATGGGACTGACCTAGGCTCTCTGCATATAAGTTACAGTTGTGTAGCTTGGTCTTCTTATGAGACTCCTAACAGTAGGAGCAGGGCTGTCTCTGATTCTTTTGCTGGCTTTTGAGACCTTTTCTTCATACTGGATTGCCTTGCCCATCCTTAATATGAGGGGAGGTGCCTATTCTTACTGCAATTTGATATGCCATGTTTGGTTGATTTCCATGGGAGATCTGCCCTTTTCTGAATAGAAACAGAGGAGAAGTGGATGGAGAGACAGAAAAAGTGGAGGAGGGAATGAGAAGAATGGAAGGAAGGGAAACTACAGTTGGGATGTAAAATAATAGTAATAGTAATAATAATAATAATAATAATAATAATAATAATAATAATAATAACAATAACAATAACAATATAAATGATTCTTAAAAAGATAAAAATTTTTGTGAGCTGAGCTAAGTGACTCATAGCATGGCCATATGTGGAGCTGGAACTCTCTGAAATTTCCTCATCCCTGGGCTCCCAATTTTAGAAGGTATCTTTCTGACAATCATCTTTTTCTGAATTTCACAAAATAACCAACATTTGCCAATGTCTTAAAAACTACATGTTGCAGCCACTACCATTATGGGCTTTAAAATGAATTTTTGCATACTGACTCATTTATTTCATTATCCTACGCAGGCCTTTGGGAATATTAGGAGAAAGATAAAGGAACACCAAAACAGGCAACAAGTCCAAATCCAGTTACATTTGGTTTAAAGAAAATATTTAAGTTTCCTCTCTACTTTCCCTGTAAAGATTTGAAGAGGTGAAGAACTTTCATTAACCCTATTTCTTATCCTTATTTATTATCAATAATAATAATCAGATCTGGTGGGTCAATAGATCATGGATTGAGTTATGAACTCAATAAGGATGATGTTATTATTCTTCATAATTATGATGGCATGATTAGATGCTACTCTTCCATGTTCACCCCCCTTTCTGAACCTGCACTGATTAATTCTCACAGCCCATCCTATTTAATTATCTCTGTTCTTATTTTGCACATGGTAAATTAAGGAATACAGAGGTTAAATGCCTTTTTCACTTCCACTGAAGGAGGCTGTTTCTAGATGCTGGTGTCTGAGCTCTGTACCCTAGGTAACCTGGAGAAAAAGAAACAGCGATGAATTTACAGTTAGAATAAACAGCATTTGCAGCCTGTCTCTACTCTATGGTGTTGAGCAAGAGGCAGATGGTGTGAGCCTCAGTTTCCTTTAGGTGACTTGGCAGGATTATTATACAGAACTTCTAAGGAAGGAGTATCCTGTGGATATTGCTGGCTCTGTATGCTGTGAATGTGTTGCTCTGATTAGTTAATAAATAAAGTGCTCATTGGCCAGTAGCCAGACAGGAAGTATAGGCGGGACAAGAGAGAGGAGAAATCTGGGAACAGGAAGGCTGAATCAGGAATCACCAGCCAGACACAGAGGAAGCAAGATGTGAGGGCAGAACTGAGAAATGGTACCAAGACACGTGGCTGAACATAAGTAAGAATTATGGGTTAGTTTAATGTAAGAGCTAGTCAGTGGTAGGCCTTAGCTAACGGCTGAGCAGTTTTTATTAATATGAGCTTCTGTGTATTTACTTGGGTCCAAGTGGCTGCAGGACTGGCTGGTGAGAGAGATTTGTCCTGACCATGGGCCAGGTGGGACACAGAAAAACTTCAGCTACAGGAGTAGGAGACACTCTATAAGATTCTACTACTTCCCTTCAAGTTTGCTTCCACAAATTCTTGAGATACAGAGATTTTAAAACAAACAAAAATTTTTCCAAGGGATATATACCTAGAAATTGCAAACATTTTTTTGTGTTTTACTCATGTTAATTCAGAACTCATTACATTTATTTTGTGTATAAGATAATTCTCAAAGCCACCAAAAAAGTGTTCTTAGTTTTGTTTGGTGTGTTGCTCTGTTTTTAATGCAAGGTCACTTGTAGCTCAGGTTAGCCTGAAACTTACTCTATCTCTGGCTTGTCCTAAATTCCTGGTCTACCTACCTCCACTTCTACAAGGTTGGGATTACAATAATGCACCACCATTCCCAATACTAATAAAAGCCGTTCCCTAAATATAGTCTTCAGATATATTTTAGAATCATCTGAGATAATTGCTATGAATCCAGTCCCACATGCCATCAGGAGTCTACTGCATCAGAGTTTCTGTAAGTCAAGACTAGAAATCTGTATTTTAGCAAGAGTACAGAACTAAAATTTATGTGTATCTTTAGAATTTCAACTTATTATTAAGAAACTTACTTTTCCAGAGTCTTAAAGGGGAGTGAACCATATGTAAAAATTAATATAAGACAGTGCATATCAGTTAAACACTCTAAATATTGTTAGAGAGTTTGGAATAAGAGTGATCACTTACTTCCAAGAGCAATAAATGAATTCTCTCAGCAAAAGATGATATAACATTTTCTTTAAGGTGTGACTATAACCAAAATTATTAAGTTTGTTTAAAGCCAGTTTTATCCAAAATCACAAATTATTGTGTTTACTCTATTATGACCTTTAACATCACAGCAGTGAGAAATGAATCATTTACTTACCTCTCAGGCATATTGGGGACACTTATATTTAATGTCTAGAATTGTGAAATTCAAAATTTAATCATTTTAAACTGCTGTTGAATTATGGGCTCCAAAATCTGACTCTGAAAATTAAAGGCTAAGAAGTGAGTAATTGTTTGTTCACATTCTCTTAGAATGATGTTTCCTAAGAGTATGGAAGTAGAATTCCCCATTCCTGGCCTAAAGAAAAGTTACAACATGTAAAACAAAGCCAGATAAGAAACATTAAAAGTCCCAAATACTACCCATTACAAAGAACAGTATAGAACAACTCCTTTCCACAAATTTAGTCAAGATAATGTGTGGTGGTATTGTGTTCCCCAAAATATTGTGCACCCTAATAAACTTATCTGGGGTCAGAGACAGAACAGCCACATTATTAAACATAAAGGTTAGGCAGTGGTAGCACACGCCTTTAATCCTAGCATTCCAGAAGCAGAAATCCATCTGTTTAAGGATACAGCCAAACATGGTGACTCATGCCTTTAATCTCAGAAAGTGAGCCTTTAATCCCAGGGAGTGGTGGTAGAAAGCAGAAAGATATATAAGGCATGAGGACCAGAAACTAGAAGCATTTGGTATGGTTAAGCATTCAGGCTTTTGAGCAGCAATTCAGCTGAAACCCATTCTGCATGAGGACTCAGAGGCCTCCAGTCTGAGGAAATAAGACCAGCTGAGGATCTGGCGAGGTGAGGTAGCTGTGGCTTGTTCTGGTTCTTTGATCTTCCAATTCACCCCAATACCTGGCTCAGGTTTGATTTTATTAATAAGAATTCTTAAGATTCCTGCTACAATAATGCATTATGCACATCCATTAAGAATTCTGTGATCATTTAATAATAAATATATCCATTCACTTCTTACCCTGTAATATGTTCTTCTGCAAGCACACAAATATATTAACTGACTCAATTAATTAATTTGAGCAATGGGTCTAGGAGGAGTAAAATCAAGAGGAATTCTCATCCTCTACAGAGACATTTGTACTTAGCATTCTCATCCAGACATTTTCCTGGGAACAAATAGTTCTGTTTAGTGGATATGATAGGCAGTAGCAAGCAAGAAGCTGAAAATATTTTTCTTCTAAATTCTGATGATAAAAAAATGAAAAAGATAAATATTAAATAAAGTTGATCTTTCTCAAATCCCTGCCAGTAATGCATGGATGCTGTTATTGCAGCTCTACCTTTAAATGTGTATTTCCTTACTCTTTTTGAAACAAAAGAAGCCAGGTACAATTCACAAAACTGAAAATGTGGGAAGAAAGAGTGTTGAAAAGAAAAGATTAATTTAAATGGACTAAGACATCATCTTGCAACAACATCCATTCCATCATCTACCTTTATTAGATTTTACTGTGTGTTTTAGACAATAAAATCTTTATTCTACATAGAAAACTTACAAGAGAAGCACGGTTTCTATTGTTGTATCAATGAAGAGTCAAATACTCAAGGAGTCTGTTACTTCATTAGAGAAATGAAAATCAAAAGCAAAACCATCATGACACATTATTTCACCTAGTAGAATGGCTAAATATGAATGAATGAAAGAAAGAAAGAAAGAAAGAAAGAAAGAAAGAAAGAAAGAAAGAAAGAAAGAAAGAAAGAAGAAAGGAGGAAGAAAGAAAGGAGGAAGAAAGAAAAGAAAGAAGGGAAAATAAGTGTTGGCAAGAATGTAAGGAAATGACAGCTATTGTATATTGCTTGTAGAGATGTATAAAAATGGTGCAGTTGTTGTGTAAACAGATCCATGGTTCCTCATGAATGTAAATATAGAATAATCACAGCATTCAGTGAAAGTAAGCATAGAATGACCATATTACTTAGGAATCCTATTCCTAGGCATATGCCCCAAATAAATGAAAATGTGCCACAGACTTATACACTAGAGTTTACCACACATTACTCATCATTACTGAAAGGTGAGAGCAATCTGTAATCACTAACAGATGAATCTAAATGCAAAATGTGGCATGCACATCAAAAAGAGATGTATCTTAATAAAAAAATTCTTACATATGCTACCACATGAATGATCTTTAAAGGGATTACCTTAAGTGAAATAAAGGCAGAGCAGAATGACAAAGAACTTCCTCTTTCTACAGAAAGAGAATTACACAGACAGAAGGAGATGAGAGCTTATCAGAGCCTGGGGTCTGAGAAATGGAAGTTATTATTTAATGAATAGGGGGTTTCTGTTTGAGACGATGGAAATACTTTTAAAATAAATAGTGATGGTGGTTTTTCAATATTAAGAATACTAGTGAGTTTCTATGCATTCATGTCTACAACATGGATTGGAGATATTTGTCAGTAGGTCAAAGTGCATGATCCTCTAAGGTGAGAGGCTGATGGTTTGAATCCCCAGCCTCCATGTAAAAGCTGGGCAAGTCTGTCCCAGTCTTTACCACTAGTGTTAAGAAAGAGGTCAGAAAAGGTCGACCTTAGAGACTCAATAGCTAACAAGCATAGAGAAAACAGAGAGCTCCATGTTCAGTTTTCACTATCAAAAACATAACAATTTCACTGTCAAAAAAAAAAAAAAAACAGGTGGAGAATGATAATTGTGAACAAGGGCCTCCAAGATATTTAGTCACCACCTTCATCAAATCAGCTGTGCCTGTTTACAAAAGACCATTAAGAAGAGGCATGTGAACTATTAACATTCTCTCAGAGAATGAGGAGTGAGAGAATGTCACTGGACCCTCACCTGATATTTCATTCACTCCTCCGAGCTATTTGTAAGCAATTCTGTCTTAAATGCATATGGCCCCAGGGTCTCCAGAGATGCTAGAGTGTAGAGACTATGGCAGATTAACTGACAGGATTCCATCTACCCAGCTATAAGGAAGCAATCATCTATGTAAGGGGAAGGCTTTCCAGTGAGAGGATGATTTGGGGTTCCCCACAGCCATGCTCCCCTCACTCATGCTCTCTAAGCAACTCTACTAAAACTTGGTTCTAGAAGAGCCTCATCACATGGAAGAAGGTGGCTTGACCAACTTAGCTGCCACCTGGTCCCAGATCCAGCTCTACAAGTCAGTCAACCCAACACCTATTCCATTTATGAGTTGCTGGAGGAGCTAGTGCTGCATAACCAGATCCAGGAACATGACATTGCCACTGATGATAAAAACCCGAACAATGGCTGTGATCAAAGACCATGGCAGCAATTGTCCAGTATTTATGGTGCTTCAGAGACCAGAGACCTTGAGCCTGACCAATGACTTGTGGCAATGAGCATTTGCACAAAGAACCATGTGAGAAAAAAAATACTGAGTGAGGTGCTGCAATTTCCAATGGCACTGTCATGGATGATTTTGTGATGGGGTGGGAAGGATGTAGGAACAGAGTGGTGGGTACACTGTGGAGAGGAGGCTGAATCATGTCAAATCTGAGAACTGAGCAGCTGCTGGAGGCCATGTTGATATGCATAGCTTATAGTACCATCTGAGGTCATATTGATGCCCATGGGCCAGGGTGCCACTGGGGGCCATGTCTGGGTCAATGGTCCTGCTGCAGTGTATGTAGCCCTATGGCCGGTGTTACCACTGAAGGCCATGTGGATGGCTGTGGTCTTTGCTGCTACCTGAAGCCATGTTGATGTCTTGAACTGTGCTGCCACTGGGAGCCATGTCGATATCTGTGGTCCATACTGCCAATGAGGACCATGTTGGGGTTCGTGGTATTGCTGTAGCTAGGGCCAAGTTGATATCCATCCCATGTTACCACTGAAAGCCATGGGGATGTTGTGGTCTGTGCTGCTGCCTGAAGCTATATTGATGTCTGTGGGATGGGCTGCCACCAGAGTCTATGCAGAGGTCCTTGGTATGTGCTGAACACCAGAGGCCAGGCAGATGTTCACAGTAAGTGCTATTGCCAGATACCATGTGGAAAATCATGAGCTGTGCTCCTGCTAACTGTAAAGGACAAGGAAGATTCTCCTGCAATGGTGTCTATGACTGTAGACTCATAGTTGAGAGAGAGAGAGACATAGAAGTCTTCTGTGACAACCTCCACCCCACCCCCACCTCACCACCCAAAAAAGTAGCAACCTAGACAGGAAGTCATCTAAGATAACTCTTAAAAATTGTGATAAGGATGCTGAAGTACAGCTCTCCACAATAGAGGACTACAGGTGGGGGTGGAGGTGGAGGTGGGGAAGGACTTGCTTTTCTTTAAAGGGCTGCCCATGAGGAATTTGACCATGCTCCAGTTGCTGTGGGATAATACTCTTGTACACTGTAAAGATTTGATACTCAAATTAGTTTAATAAAACACTGATTGGCCAGTAGCCAGGCAGGAAGTATAGGCAATATGACCAAACTAGGAGAATTCTGGGAAGAGAGAGGGGCAGAGTCAAGAGTTGCCAGCCAGACGCAGAGAAAGCAAGATGAGAACGTTGCACTGAGAGAAGGTCCCAAGCCACATGGCTGAACATAGATAAGAATTATGGGTTAATTTAAGTGTAAGAGCTAGTTAGAAATAAGTCTGAGTGACTGGCCAAGCATTTATAAGTAATATTAAGCATCTGAGTCAATCATTTTTTTAAATTATTTTAAAGAAATCTTTTTATTCATTTTATATATCAACCACAGATCCCCTACTTATCCCTCCTTCCACTGCTCATAGCCTCCACCCCCCTCACCAACCCATGCCCCATCCCTTCCTCCAGAAGGGTAAGGCCTCTCATGGGGAATCAACAAAGCCTGGTACATTCAGTTGAGGTAGGACCAAGCCCCTCTCCACTGCATCAAGGCTGAGCAAGGCATCCCACCATTGGTAATGGGCTCCAGAAAGCCAGCTCATGCATCAGGGATGGACCCTGATCCCACTACCAGGAGCTCCTCAAACAGACCAAGCTACACAACTGTCCCCTGTACGCAGAGGACCTAGTCCAGTCCCATGTAGTCAATTATTTAAGAAGCAACTACCGAGTATTTGGGAACTGGTGGGCAGGAGAGAACCATCTGTCTACATCCAGTCACTATATTGACAATATAAATTGGACTTGTATTTCTTTTATCTTTTTTGGGAGGGGGGCACAAGATGGGGTGTAGACCTGGGAGGGCTGGGAAGTAAGGGTCATCAAGCGAATTATGTGAAATTCTCAAATAATCAATAAACATATTGTGTTAAATTAAAAAAAATAATAATTGTGTGTTTCCCCTATGGTGAACTTTATTGTCCTCAAGCTTTGGTTTGTCTTTAGGACCATATGAGGAGTGCTAGACATTGTTTACAGCTCCCAAGGGAAGGAATTCTCACTACAATAAATGGAGATTTACTTTTCTAAATCATGCAGTGAAAAAGAGGTGGAGATGAGAAGGAAAGCCCGAGTGTCTCAGGCAGCTCTCTGTAACAGCACACCGCTCTCTCTCTTTACACACTCTGAAGGAGAGACAAATCACACATCGCAGTGGAAATGCACACCCATATTAACTCTTTTATCTTGTGTGGGAAGTATCCAGTTACTTACTTGTCATCAGAACCTACCAATTTGAAACAAATGGTTACTTTCTGTCACCTTAGATCCCAGGGTCCATGAACTTAGCTCCTCTCCTCCATCATCCCTAGAGCTGAGAACACCAAAAGCTGAAGAATTTTTTGTTATTCTTGTTGTACAGCTTTGCTTGAGGAAAGATATTGTGCTGGTTATGAACTTCCTAGTTCTAACATTTGCCCCTTAATAAAGGATGAATCAGTAACTAGTCTGTGGTAGGAAAGGCCATACTGTACAACACACCAGATTAAAATACTGTGGTCTGTCCTGGAGTTCAAGAAACCACAGCGTTTTTATTTTGTTGTTCTTTGAATTGTTTATAGATAAAAATAATAAATGAAACAGATTTTTTTATATAGTTCCCACTTAATGTAGGATTTAGTGTATAAATAATAGCTATGGGACAGGCTAGTTTTCAGCTTATTCTAACACTGACCAACTTGGAAACATGACTGAAACATAATCAATACTGAATAAAATAATAGTTATTATGACTCTTAAACCCTGAGAGATGCTATAGTCACTATATCAATAAGCTAACATAGTGTGATATGAGAAGCCCAAAGGTCCCATTCTACCCATATTTTCTAGAATTCTAATATTTTTATGAGTAAAATTAGGAGAAAATCAATGCCCAGATCTATATCTTTCAATCCCTCTCTGCTCTTGCTGGGGAAACTATTTTCCTTACTTCTAAAGGTTGTTGTTGTTGTTAACCGCAACTTATTGTTTCCACACTTGGGCTGGTTTTTCTTCCCAGGTCCCATTATCCCTCAGGTGAAATTGACACTTTCATGGCCTGGTGAGTGGAGTGTGAAATAATTAAATGTGACAAGCCTATTGCCTTCAAATTGAGTCCAACTCCCAAATAGTGGGATAGATTTTCCTCCAACTTATGACAAGACATGGGTCTGACGTGTTACCACCAAAAAAAAGGTATTTTTTTTTGTTTTTGTTTTTAGAGAATTACAAGCAGGCATTGGGCTTAGTGTGAAAGCTGTCCATCATGTATCGATTTTGCTTGCATAAGCCAAGGCTAGAGACATTTACATTGAGTCAGACCATGATTTGTACTAAGTAAGAGAAGGTGAGAATACGTATTAATAGTCTATGTATTGGAATTAAATTGAAGTCCCCATTGAGCCCTAATAATGGAAATAGAAGAGCATTCATTGGTAGCTAGAACACTATATGCTAGTTGTAGCACAGTGCTCAAAAATCATGCTCATTAAAACTCTAATTGTACACTGGGAAGTCCACCAGGATCCACTGGACAATACCCAGGATCATTCAGTGATCTGCTTAAACTCGGTGCATCAAAAAACAAAGCAAAATGTTGAGACCCTGGGAAAGGGACCCACATGTAGGAGGCAGGGATAACTGGGGTGAGAGAGAGACAAGAGACAGTAGGAGTGAGAATAGCCATAACTTCTATACATGTATGAACTTGTCAAAGAATAAATTCAAATAAGAGAAAATACATCAGAATGCTATAATTTTTCTGCATACTCGTCTACATAGCTTTAACTTGCTGAGCAACCTTAACAGACATTGCAAACAAAGATCTTCATATGCTGTGAGTCAGGACCCTGAAATGATTGCTTTTAATTAGACTCACCTATTCTCAGCTTTTCCAGTTTTAATTTGGAGAAACTTCTCCTAGCATAATAGTCCAAGTTTTCCAAATTTCCATCCAGAAGTTTCATATCTGATCAGTGAAATTCACCCTAAAATGGAAGTACCAATGCATTCCTAATTTTGGTTTGTGTGTTTGTCGTATATTGGTTGGTTTCTGTGTTTGTCAAGTGTTTGTTTATTTCAGGTGTGCCTGATGGGAGATGAGTCCATTCTGGCCTTTTATTGTATGTTTAAAGTTAACTGGCCAGAGCCTATCACAGACAGTAGAGGCCTGCAGTTGTTCACTGTACCAGCATGCAAGCAGGTGAGCTTAATATGTTCAGAGACTAAGTGTCATCGATTTCACTTGGGCAACAGACTCCAGTCCCATCTGAGGTCCATAACAGTAAGAGAAATGATAGCCTGAATTTTTCTTCTCATTCCTTCTAAATGCATGCAGAATAAAATAAAATGTTATTTATTGGAACAAGCATTATATGCTCTACTGGTATCCAGGACAGAAGACTAAAATTAGCTCACTGGGTCTCTTTGTGACCTGGAAAGAGTAGACCTCTGGATTTCACACATTAGTGCAAAGGTCACAACACTTGGAGATTGAAAAACACAAACTGAAGTAGTGTTTCTAACTAAGATGGGAGCTGCCCTGAATTCTGTGGTTAAGCTTCCTCTACCCACCAAGTTTCTCTAGCTTCAGGTCCATTGTATGACTTTTCTGTAACGTTCTTTCCTCTGTAAATGACAGAGTGTGATGCCTACTAAAGGAGATGGCACTAGAGAGTAGATGTGATGGTTAGTGAAGAATCTGGCCTGTTGTTAGCATATTGTAATTGTTACCGTAACTAATATTCCTATAAGCCCTATTTGTGATTTGCTTTTGCAGGCTCAGGATAAAAATGTGGTGCATGTGAATTTCTGTTTTTATGTAATTGTGCGATTTATTTGGTGCCTCTGGGGTTTATGTCCTTGCCTCACAAATTGTTGTCTCCTTGCTAAATCACCAAAATTTTATCATTACTGAAAAGCACCAACAGAGGGCATCAGGATTTAATTCTGGGTGAGTTGCTACTGGAGGCAAAGGTTCTTGTTGTCTGACAGGTCGCTAAGCAAAGCTATTTCCCAACAGGAACACTAACAATTTCACCCTCCTAGCACTCCAGTAAACTCTGATTCCAGGGTGGAAGCTTAGGTTTCTGTTTCTGCGGTTGCTGTTCTAGCCCTTTCTGCCTTTGCCTGCGGGACAGTGGTGATGGCACATTAGGAAAACAGAGCCATGATTAAGGATATCTGAGCACTGCTGAGTACTGAACTGAGACATGAGGGTTACAGAACTGATCTAACCAAGGGCTGCTGTCTGGTCTGATGCTAGGGACTCTTTCAGCAAGTGTACAGAGTGGGACAGCTGATGCAGAGGAGGAAGTGAACAGGAAAACTGTGTCTTCACCCATTGCACTCATAGTCCTGTCAGACATGTGGCAAGTGGCTGGACTGTTTCACGATTCCTCACTTTAATCTCTTACTAGAAGCTCAGTTTCACCTTATATGGAAAACAATTCAACATTGCACTAAGGAAAAGAACTACATTGGAATCAGAATTTTATATTGGGAAGTGTGTTGTTACAAAATCAATAAACTCCTGGAGACTCGTTTTGTTAATCTGAACAATGGGAATGATTTCATCAGAACTTCCTATGACAGGAGGTTGAGAACAATGGGAAAATTTATAAGAAAAGTCACAAGTGCCTACATGAAGGAAATCAGTACCCTCAGTCCTTGTAGATTGTGATGGTATCGGCAGGACCATTAGTAGTGTGTATTGGGCTATAGTTAGACTCAGCCATGCTGAACCTGGCAATTATTACGAGTACCAGCAGGGTAAGTCATATAACCTCTCACATTCTTCCTTACCGCACATTTTGAAGCCTGCAAAATGAGATTCATAATAGTACTATCCATCTGTTTGGTAAGAACCATGTCAGAGACTATATGTCAAGCACTTAGTGCAGGTTGTGAAGTTGAGTAGTGATTTTTACTTGGTAGTTATTATTAGTACAATAACTAGTATTTCTTCCCAAGAAGAGGCATGCTTGAGGAACTTCCTAACACTTCCCATCCAGAAACTGACTGTGCTTATTAAAGGGCCCTCTGCTCCCTGCACTATTCCCACAACATTCAAATTAAACCTCTGGCCAAAATTGTAACATTAGAAATATCCTTATCTAACCTACTTCTTCCATCTGACAGATAGGGATACTGCAGACCAAAAAAAAAAAAAAAAAAGCATTTCTAGTCCACAATTATCATGTGATTTGGATAAAATATGAAGTCAATTTGGTTTATTTTTTTCTTCTCTCTGCACTACACTAGTCTTTAGAAGATAATGAATTCATTAGTGAACTCTAGCAGGTCTTCAATTTTCAGAAGCAAACCCAGACCTACCTTCAACATTTTCCTTTCTGATCATCCCAGACACCAACACAGACACAGGTAATTGTGAAGACAAGTCACTATATGCCTGATGAAAGATACATGGTGTAAGGGTTAGATTTGGCATAAAATGAAGAAAAGAGATTGAGAAGGAGGGGAGAAAAGAGAGAAGGAAAAAGTGAGGAGAAAATGGAAAAAGAGGTCTAGACAAGAAGGGAGGGAGGAGGAAGCAAATTTCCCAGTGACAGGCACTGTGCTCAGCACATAACATACATGTTAATTATTTAATCTGCATCACAGTCTTGAGCTATGACACCTACGGTTTATTAACAACAGCAACAACAACAACAAGAAATGCTGCTTAGAAAGGCAAATAAGCTTTCACTGAGATTCCCAACCAAGCCTGTCTAACTACAAAATCGGCAGAGCTTCCAGCATTATGCCATCTCAAAGGAAAGAACAAGCATTTCCAGGAACACAGATTTGTCAGCCCTTGACTTTGGATTTCGAGATATTTCCCTCAGCTTCCATTTGAGACACTTGTGTTTATTTGTTTGTCACGTACTCATTCACTCTATCATCTATTTATCCATTCATTTAATAGACATGTGCTGCACACTTACTGCCACAGACGATGTATAAGACTTGGTGCCTTTTGCCTACCTATGCTGAGTGTGTGCATTTGTCTGTTCTGTGACTGTAGATGCATGCATGCACAAGTACCCACACATATCATATCACCCATATTCATACAGACAAACCTATGAAGCCAGAGCACTCATAATGACCAGGTGACTGCATTTGGTCGCTACAGGAAAGGGCTCGGAGAATATGAACTAGGAATAACTAGAGCCAGGCTGTGGATCAGACACACTCTGTGATTCACCATGCCTGTGCCCCTGGGACCTGAATTGAGGACTGGCCAGTGTCCAGAGTGGCTTTGATGAAAGGCCAGAGATGGTGTTTGCTTAAGTCATGACAGGATGACCTGAAGAGGACAATCAAAGAAAGAAAATATCCTAGCCAGGTAATTCATCTGCTTACAATAATGATAATTGTGATTGGTAGTTTGATTAATAAGTTAAATTTAAAAAAAAGAGTATTTTGAAACAATTCCTTATATTCTTTTTATGTAAGAAAATTAGGTGCAATGCAAGCATATGAGAGAGTCAAGGGTTTTAAATATTTTGTTCACTTGGGTCAAGGTCTCACAGTCCTGACTCTCTGGAAAGTCACTATAAAGTAGGAGATATTTTTTGAACTCTTGCTTCCTGCTTTCCACCTCCCAAGTTCTGGCAGCCTGTCTTTAACCACTCTGTGTGTGCTTGTGGGAGAGCGTGCGCGCGTGTGCGTGTGCGTGTGTGTGTGTGTGTGTGTGTGTGTGTGTGTGTGTGTGTGTGATGCATACAATCATGCCATGAGTGCATGTAGAGACCAGGCAAGTTTTGTGAGTTGGCTCTTCCTTCCAACCTGCTGCAACAGTCCTCCTCTCTTGTTTCTGATGCTATGCTGTGTACTCCAGACTAGCTCCCCCTGACTTTACAGGCATTTCTCCTGTCTCTGCTCCCATCTTGCATTAGGAGTGCTGGGCTTCCATATGAATGCCCAATACCTGGGTTTTGGTTTTGTTGCTGTTCTATCTTGGTTTCTAGAGACTGAACTCAGGTTGTCAGGCTTGAACAGCTGACATTGTCTGTGACCCAGTGAGCCACCTCTCTGACCCTTGACTACCGTTGTGTGCTGCTTTGCCTCTCTTGTTTCTGTGCTGCCATTTTGCCATCTGTGAAATGTAAGTAACTTTCTATTGGATTCACTTGAGCGTCCCCCACCTGGATGATCATCAGCCACCACCCAAATGTTATTACAGAGACCACTCCAGCGTCTCTGGACTCTTCAGTGGGAATCAGTGCATGCTTTATATGGTGCTCCCGATAATCAGGAGAAGCAATTACAACTGGAAAATCCATTGGCATGATCCAAAGGAACAAAAGTCCTGAGATTTCAAACTTCTACCGTCCTTTTACCTGTCAACTGGGAAGTCAGAGAGTAAGGGCTGGGCCCCATTGGAGCCCTTGAAACTGAGCCTAAAGCTATTCTCAGCTCTCCTCCCAGCAGCCTGCCCATAAATCTCAGCAATTTGGGAACAGAGCCAACTCAGATCAGAGGTATTTTTCCCTTGAAGCATCTAATGTCTGGATATGTCAGGTAAGTGAGCCAGCAAGACTGTACAGGCATCACTGGTTTTCCATGGCAGCTCATCCAGACTCATAGGACATTAATTAACACTGTGTAGACTCTCTGTGCAGAAGACAGTCTCCCTGAATGCTGGTATCTGGCCTAGCTAGAGAGGAGAGCCAGCTGCCACTGTCTCCTGCTTTCCATGTCCAACACAGTCTATCCCAATCAGCCTTAACTTTCTAGACTGTCATCCCAAGGTAAGATGATCTCTCTCGCATGGGCCAAGAGAGCTAGGTTCTGTTTCCATATGTGCCCAAAGTCCTGTTGGTGTCACTCAAACAAGTCACTGCTCCCACTTCACTCCTATATCTTCACTTGGTTTTTTGAGCGTTGGTAAGAATAATAAAAACAAGAGCTGGTTTATGCAGCTAAAATGAGGCCATACGTCATCATAACCAAGTGTTTAAGAGACTTCTGAATCATGCATACCTGAATTTGTGCCTCTTTTCGGCTGCTTCCCAGCTGTTTAACCTCAGGCTAGTCACTTTACCTTTCTGGGCTTCCCATTCATCACCTGAAATGTCAGAATCATAATGCTACCATAGTACGGAGGCACTGAACACATTAACTCATTATGTAAAGTTCTCTTTTTGTCTGTGGCAAAAATCTAACTACTTCTGAATCGTTGGTTTGCCGTCAGTCCCAGCTGGTGGAAGTTGCATGGTGGCTTTCTAGTTTTAAGAGCCGCCATAGAAACAATCCCAAGTAGAATATGCCCTCCATGCCTGAGGCTATGGACCCCACTGCCTTGAACCTCACCAACTTTCTCGTCATGCTTGTCATAGGCTCATAAACATGCTTCAGGGCCTTTGTACATCACCTTTCTTTGCACAAGCCCTAGTGTACAATGAGAAAAGTTGCTTATTCATCCTTCTTCCACCTGGCACTACCCTCTGGAGACTTGTTTCTATCCTTAGCTCCTGCCCCTGTCTTCTCTGTTACCTCTCCTGGGACTTGAATTCATCTCTTCAATAGAACAGAAACCCCTGGCACCCAACTTCCCTAGTAATGAGTTTGTCTTCCTTCTTTAGGTACAAAATTCTCTGCTTTACTTCTTTCTCTTCTGGGTATCTGGACCCCTAATCTGATTTAAACCAGCTCTTCCAGGAAGCCTGGTACTCACAGACACATGCTCTGAGCTTAAATTATTCTGAGTGAAGGGTCCTCATGATCAGAGAACCGTAAAAGGCACTTAGAAAAATCTTCATTTGTATATTTATTTAATCAGGAAATATTTATTGAACAAAGCCATGCAATAGAAGCTGGGATATTATCTGAAGAATGCATACTTGCTCCCAGGCCTCAGGAAATTGATGCTACAAAGAGGAGGATGATCAGATAGAAGAGTTCACAACGGGGAATGAAAGAGAGATAGAAGACTGCCGGCACAGAGGAGGGAGTGCTTCCTCAGTGGATGTTCCTAGCTGAAAACAACCTTTGCAGGTTATTTAAACAGAAAATTAATGAAAGGAATGTGTTAAACATTTCTCACAGAAAGCCAGTCATGTACACCATGGAAACCCACATCATAGTGTGCAGTGTGCCAACAAGATCATACTGCTGTGTGGTGATTTGAGTCATAGGTACCCCTTGTAAGTTCACATGTTTAAACATTTGCTCCCA
This sequence comes from Peromyscus eremicus, assembly GCF_949786415.1. NCBI lineage: Eukaryota > Metazoa > Chordata > Mammalia > Rodentia > Cricetidae > Peromyscus > Peromyscus eremicus. Next base: position 83,573,580 of record NC_081417.1, on the reverse strand, counting down.
GTCTAGTAGTGCTCTTTGGGGAGGTTATGGGACCTTTAGGAGATGGAGTCTTGAGGGGGAGGTAAATCATCACTGAAAGCAGGGTTTGAGAATCCGTAGCCTCACTGGACTTCCCATTCACTTTCTCTGCTTCATGTTTGTGGTTAAATACGTGATCTCTCAGCTTTTTTCCCTAGCTAACTGCTGTGATGACTCCCTAGTCATTGTGATTTCTCCCTCTGGAACCGTAAGTCAAAATATGCTATGCCACACATTGCTTTTGATCATAATATTTTATCATAACAACAAGAAGCAACTAACATTCTCTGGCCCCAGTCAGAGATGAGCCACCTCCCTGGATGACAGACACCACTGTAGCTATGGTTTTCCTACCTGGCCCACAGTCAGGACAAATCTCTTTCACCTGCCAGTCCCATAGCCCCTTAGACCCAACCAAGTAAACACAGAGACTTATATTGCTTACAAACTGTATGGCTGTGGCAGGCTTCTTGCTAACTGTTCTTACAGCTTAAATTAATCCATTTCCATTAATCTATACCTTGCCATGTGGCTCGTGGCTTATCGGCATCTTCACATGCTGTTTCTCATCGTGGAGGCTGGCAGTGTCTCTCTCTACCTTCCACTTCCCACCTTTATTCTCCTCCTCGTCCTGCCTATACTTCCTGCCTAGCCAATGGCCAATCAGTGTTTTATTTATTGACCAATCAGAGCAACACATTTGCCATACAGAACATCCCACAGCACACCACAGTTTTCACCTTCTCTCACTTGAATGTTGTACTCTCTATCATTCTGGACAGGAAAGCCATTTTGTGGATCTCTCTTTCCTCGTATTATTGACTAGGTCACTGACAAAGAAAAACTCAGTCAAATTAAGAATAAGTCTGGGCATTGCCCAATAAAAGAAAAACAGAATGTGTTTTCAAGCTGCTGAATATTCAGAAAGCAAGTATCTACTGGGGAATTTAGAGGCAGTAAGAGTGGAAGGGAATATTAGAGGCTTCTGGAAGTTACTGCAATCTCCATTAAGCCTTGAAGAAAGAAAAAAAATATTTTAACCAGTTAAAGACTGGCCTGAGGAAATACGCAAGGTAGATGTAATTCCAGATGCATGAACTTGGACTTGTGTTTAAGAGAGCTATATTAAGGGAACTGCAGCAGTTTTCTATGACTAGAACATGGATTTGGAAAGGGATTGGAGTTGAGGCTGAAATGGTGAACAGAATGGCCTCCAAACCTTAACTCCTCCAGGTTAAGAAAAAAGACTACAAAACAAAGGAGCCAACATTCTCCAGAGACTCATGGCAGTTACAAAATCCAAGACCATTTTTAAGCATCTTTGTTGTTTCATTTCTTCTTTTATTGAAGACATATCATTGCAACTCATTTAAAACCTTCATGTAAGTAGAAATCCCTCACCATTATGGAGAATTTCTCCCATAAAATCGTACAGGCGTAGGCTGTTTATGGAAGTAGGAAGCATTCCTTGCAGAAAGCATTGTTTCATATCCTCAGTGAGAAAAATATCATCAGGCTCCCTTTGAAAATCAACCCAGGGGCTACGCTCTTCCACCTCTCTGGTCATCATGACTACCTCAGAACTATCTTCTGCCTGTGCAAAGTGTGTAACTATCTGCATACCCACTTCTACAGCATTATTTCTTTTTTTTTAATTTTTATTTTGCAATACAATTCAGTTCTACATATCTGCCACGGATTCCCTTGTTCTTCCCCCTCCCGCCCCCCTCACCTTCCCCCCAGCCCACCCCCCATTCCCATCTCCTCCAGAGCAAAGCCTTCCCCGCAGACTGACATCAACCTGGTAGACTCAGTCCAGGTAGGTCCAGTCCCCTCTTCCCAGGCCGAGCCAAGCGACCCTGCATAGGCCCCAGGTTTCAAACAGCCGACTCATGCAATGAGCACAGGACCCGGTGCCACTGCCTGGATGCCTCCCAAACAGATCAAGCCAATCAACTGTCTCACCCATTCAGAGGGCCTGATCCAGTTGGTGACCCCTCAGCCATTGGTTCACAGTTCATGTGTTTCCGTTCGTTTGGCTATTTGTCCCTGTGCTTTATCCAACCTTGGTCTCAACAATTCTCACTCATATAAACCCTCCTCATTCTCACTAATTGGACTCCCAGAGATCTACCCGGGGCCTAGTCATGGATCTCTGCATCCAGATCCCTCAGTAGTTGGATGAAGTTTCTAGCACGACAATTAGGGTGTTTGGCCATCCCATCACCAGAGTAGGTCAGTTCGGGCTGTCTTTTGACCATTGCCAGCAGTCTGTTGTGGGGGTATCTTTGTGGATTTCTGTGGGCCTCTCTAGCACTTTGCTTATTCTTCCTATTCTCATGTGGTCTTCATTTACCATGGTCCCCTATTCCTTGTTCTCCCTCTCTGTTGTTGATCCTGCTGGGATCTCCCACTCCCCCAAGCTCTCTTTCCCTCGACCCTCGCCCTTCACTACCCCCACTCATGTCCAGGCTGTTCATGTAGATCTCATTCCATTTCTAACCCATCTTTCCCTAATCTTACTTCATCTGACCCTGAGAACCTCACATATCTCTTTCTTTCAAGTACATATGAATAATAATCTCTTATTATGCACTTTCTCAATGAAAAACAGAGAGTTCTTGCCACTCTGTGTAGATTCCTTTTTGTGAGATCTTTCCAAGGCAAGATGCTCAAACCTAATATGTTTACTTGTCATTACTGTTTGATGTGAACTTAAGGCTACTGAAAAGAGATTCTGTGCTCCTACAGAATTTAGCCTCAATGCCAAATTACACTGAGAGCAAATTCAAGGTGACCCACAGATATGTCCTGTCCCCCAAGATAGAATTACATCAATAAAATCACAGGGATGTGCCCACTGTTTTGAAACCTACTGCTCCAACCATCCATCATTGCAAATATTGGGGTTCAATGGGTAACATCATGGTCCCCAAGCTGTATGACTCTTTCTCTTTCATAACATTTAGTAGATTTGAATGAGCATCTGCCTGGAGAAGTCAGTTGCCTCATTTATGCTCCTATTTGTTTCTTGGGAGAAATATTTTCTCTATGAGACACAATGGGGCCATGTGCAAGCCACTTTCTCTAAGTCATTCTATGGCTGTAAAACAGAGATGGCAAAAAGGTGTATTATAGACACCATGAAACACTTTCTCTTTGAGTCAAGTCCAAAACCCTGCCTCCAGGTAAGTATCCAAACATCTGGATTTACAAACGATTTTTGAAGTGGATCTTGAACTCAGGATCCTTTACAACTTAGAATCATTTAAATCAAGGAATCTGGAATTTCTTGAAGACCAAGCAGTTTGAGCTGGCACAAGATAATCTTGAGGAGTTACTGAGATCCTTCTGATCCCTTTGACTTTCCTTTTCTCTCTTATCCCTAGATAAACAATTTTCTCATCAATACCAGGACTAATAGCCTTTTGCGTTCCCTGGGTTGTAGGGCCTAACCCAACCTCAAACTTTTTCTTTCTTATTTAGCAGCTTCCACCTGAAATTGACTCCATCTTTCAGTAACACAAACGCAAATCCCTGAAAGACCTGGGCGGAGCTCTCCCATAGTGTCTATATCCAACTGCTTGTCCCAGCCTGCTGTTTCATTTCAAAGTGCTCGCAGATGTGTTTTTCATCATGAGTCCTACTCTTACCATCTCGAACTAAGGATGGGGCTGAGCACATTTTAAGATGTATTAGCTACTTGTTGCATGTCAATTGGCTGGGAACATAGATATTTATACTCATAACCCAGAGTCAGAACTAAAACATTGGTAGCATCTTAAGTGCATTATTGTAGCCCCAAATTTTCCATTCAGCTGGTGTCAAGATGTCAATCATTTAAAGAGGCTGGATGAAGGGTTTGGATAAATCTACACTGATTATGGATCCTCAGACTCTTAAAAGCTGATATTCACTATTGCCAGAAGGAGTCAGCATCTCTCCATTCTAGTCTATTAATGGGCTAGTCTCAGTGAGTGATATTGTGATATGGCTTCTGGTTTTCCCCCTGAGTAAGCAACCAAAGACAGACTATAGCAGAGGCTATAATATAATTAAGAACCAAGTCATAGAAGTCACAACTTGTTGTTTCTGCAATATCCTATTGCTTGTATGAGTCATCCCTGTTCTTGGTGAGCTGGCACTATGCAATGGCATGGATACTAGAAGTGAAGGATGACTGTGGGGTATTGTATAGGCTGGTTAATAAAGAACTAGCCACTGAAGAGGTTTCCAGGACAAATATGCAATATTCCCTTGGAGTGGCTTCTGCCACTCTTTTTTCTTCAAGTGATCAAGAAGTTATCTTTGACATTCAGTCTGGATCCTTGTTGTTTGAAATGCAGAGTTGAAACCAATTGTTTGTGCCTATGTGTGTGGTAAGATGTGCAGCTGACTAATTACATAATAATGATTTGTTGGACATTATTCACTGAATAAATCTGTTCTAATTTCTCAAGAAATGTGTTATAGTAACCTCTGCAGAGAACAGTGCCTAGTTCAGTGTGAAATTCAACTCAGGATGCCTACATGTGTTCATTGATGGCAGTGATTGATTGATCATTGGCAAGCAGATACTCTTAAAAAAAGTAGAGAGGGAACAAAGAATTTCAGACCTCTACATAGTGACTGTGAACACTCAAAGCTTTGACATCTCCAACACTGGACACTTTTCCAGAATCCAGAATTGGCAGAGAAAGCAAGAAGCTCAGGTGGAAAATAATAAAAGATAATTGTATGTGCTCAGTGCCGAAGAAGAATGATTGTAGGGAAAGTGTTAAAATCAGAAGCTTGTACTGACAAAATAATGTATACTTTAGACTCTCTGGATGAACAGAGAAAGGTTTTGTATAAGATGAGAAATCAGGAGATCTGACTTTTTATCTTCACTCAGGTATATTGTCCTTGGTTGATTTGCTTGTGCAAAGAGACATTGACTAAGAGTTCTGCTAAGTGCTGGTCATGTAAAGTTAAGCAAGGAGTAGCTTTGTAAGCCTATTGTATATTCAAATGAATAACAGCCCCATACTCACCTTGCCTGCTTCTCAATACTGTTAAACATGCCAGATTCTGTACTTACACAGCTGTAGGAAGTCCATGGGAGATCCTCATTGGTTCAATAAGCTTTAGAGACCCATGCAACCCTAATACCTTGAAAAATAGTGGCTCTTACCCATGAGTGCTAGAGTGCAAATGGACCATTTCAAGTACCAGACACATAAATCAATATTGCTTGCCACCACAAGGGCCTGAGAAATGACAGTCACCATCATTATCGTCATTATGGCCATCATCAGTATTATATTTATACTTTGGGCCCTCTAGAAATAATAGAAACAAATGTTGGTATCATTTTATAGTGTGAAGAATAAAGCTAAGAATCTCTGGGCTTTTGCTCCAGGGACTTGGAAAGCAAAACTTTGCACAATAAGGAAAATGGGGTGAAAAAAAATGAGAGCTTTGAGAGACACCCAATTTCCATTGTTTCTGAAGTCTAGATGCATAGCTGACCTTGGGTTTCTCAAAAGACTTCATTTCTCAATGAATTTAAAATATTTCCTCTTCTTGTATAAGTTAAGTGTGTGTTTGATTTCTGTTGTTCTGAATCAAAATAGCTTTAAACTATGCCATTCTTATCATAGAAGTCTATTTTTGAATTTATGATTCCAATGAAATTGATTTTTTTACTTTCTCACAGCAAGACTCTCTATTGCATTATTGAGAAACAGGGGAGCACAATGATTGGGAGTTTAGACTTAGGACCCCAAATATCTAAACTTAAGCTCCCTAACTACTCCATGACCCATCTTCTTCATCTAAAAAATGATGGTAATAACATTCCAACATTCAGGGCTGTTCTGAGGATGAAAAAAGCGGTGACTTGATCAAAATCATTTACAGTTGATGCAAATGATGGAATGAAAATTTCTGAGTTCCCAGCTTTGGCTCCATTCTGAACTTTTCAAAGGCTAATTTATCATGTATACATTCAAGGGAAAAGAATACCTTTTGAAGGTTGAAAAGAGTCATTGTTCCCTGTGATAGTGGGATGACTTCAAAGTAATCAAAATTTCATTTTAAGATGTTTACCACTGTCATTTGGAAAGCAGCTGAGACCCCAGCCTTCCAATAAGAACCCCCAAGTGAAAATTCATGTTCGTGTTCAAAACCCCTGAAAATAGAGGTTGATAATTGAGATTCTAGTGGAAGCAGGATGAACAAAGATGCTATAATTAAATTCTGCATATGAGCTAATTAACCCATTTATGTGTTTTCTTCCTTTGTTCGATAAAGAAATCACATTACCTGCATCTATATATTTGCAACTAATCAATATCTTATGTGTGATTACACACACACACACACACACACACACACACACACACACACACACACACCTAGAATCATGTGGGAAGGAGGGGATACACTCTGTGGGATCTCCCAGACATCCTTCATCTGTCCAAGGCTTTCGCTTCAATTTGATGTTTAGCTCTGGAAAGCTGGTACATGCTTTGCTTTTCGTGCAGAGCACAGAAGTCATCCTGCTTGGCTGTGACCACTAATCAGATCTGTCTCCTGACACAGGGTACTTCAGATAATGCTGTGGCAGGTAAACAGAGTCACCTTGAAGAAACAGCCTTGGAGCCTCTGTCCAGCATGGACAGCCCTTCTAACTACTGCTCAATATGCAAAAGCTCGCCTTGTTTCTCTGCTACATGATTGGCAGTCAGGGTGAGTATTGTAGGAGGAAGAGTCCTCTCGCCCACTCTAGCCATGTGGCAAAGGTATTTGCTTCCTTGGGAAGGAAGTGATTTATCAGTGTAAGAACAATGTCTCAGCAAAGTTTGCGTAGGAACAGCCTCTGTGTCTGCAAGCTTGTGTGTGTGTGTGTGTGTGTGTGTGTGTGTGTGTGTGTGCGTGCAAGGCAGCAGGAGTGGAAGGAAGATAAAGAACAGGCACTTCTTTATACAAATGCTGGAAAATATACAAAGCTGGGAGATTTCTGACCCTGTAAATGAATTGATATCTAGTTCAAACCATTCAACACACTCTCATTTCTTTAGAATTAGAGAGTCTGAGTTAGCAGAGTCTATTATGTAAACCACCACAGAGATGGAAAAGGTCTTATAGAGAAATAGGTGGGAGAAGAAGAAAAGGGAATTAAAAAATGATTGGTGGGGATAGAACAAAAGGAAAGCAAGTACGGACATCTTTGCCAACCTTCAGGTGACAGCATTTTGAAGAATCTGCTGGTTGTCATGCCTCTTGCTGGTAGGACATATTGAAGACATGAAGAAATGAGGTGGGAGGGAGGATCAGGAGTTCAAGGCCATCCTTGGCAACACATTTGTTCAGTGTGGTGGTAAATGCTTTTAATTGTAGCACTTAGAAAGCAGAGATAGGCAGATCTCCATGAGTTCTAGACCAGCCTGAGCTACACAGTGAAATCCTGAAATCCTGTCTCAAACACAAACAAACAAACAACATACATACACACAGACACACAGATACACACACACACACACACACACACACACACACACACACACACACAAAGACATACCCTAGTGCATCTAGTTAAGGATGGGCATGACTGACTTTTACCAAACTGGTGTACAAATTTAAGGAAGAAATACCTTCCTTGGAGAATTTTCTTTTTGAACTGGAGATTCACTTTAGCAGATTTCAAGGTTAATCTACATATGTAAATAACTGTTTTTTTTTTTTCAATTAAGTTCATGTCATGGCCATTCACTTGTTTGTATAACTCATTCTTAACATGATTCTAAACTATAAGAGTCTTGGCTTTTATCTGATGAAACTAACAACTCAGGAGGTTAGTTAAGAAGATAAAATATCTGAGTAAATACGATTTGAGTATGAAACAGTCACATTTTTAGACTCTACTCAACATTGCACAGAATATTGCTGTTCTAGATTGAGACTTTACACCAGCAACTGCTGTCCTCAATATACAAGAATGTATCTTTTTCAGTGGGTGGAGTTTATATTCAATGGGCTAGAAGATATGAACTAATTAGCAACCAAGAGGTCTGGAAACATCTCTGGGGGGCTGACAATGGTCGTGTTTTAGGAAAGTGGTGTCTCTCTATATACAGTGACTTTCTCATTTGTAATATGAGCATAACATTGTATTCTTTACTTAGTTGGGATGATTGCTATGCAGAAGAAATGAAATATTAAGGTTTCTTAGATTTATTATTTTTATTTATGTTTATGAGTGTGTTTTACATGCATTATATATTATTTACCTGCACCACATGCGTGTCTCTTACCCACAGAAGTCAGAAGAGATTGTCTGATAACTTTAAAAGTCCATAACTTCAAACTAGCTTTATGGATGGTTATGAACCCCAATGTAGATGCTGGGAACCGAACTCAGGTCACTCACAAAAGCAACAAGTGTCCTTAACCATTGATCCATTTCTCCCACCCCAGAAATAGATTATAGTTGTGCAACCTCTTTAAGAAATTTAGCCTGGAACAAAATGGAAGTTTTAATAAATCCACACAAACATCTAGTATTCATTCATGAATACATAATGGTCACCACACTGAATATGCTGCAGGAGGTATTTTGTGCTTTGAGTGTGTTTGCCTGGAGAACCCAGCTTGTAACAGCACATAATAGGTGTCCTCTGTGGAATGTAACCTAGGTGACACTCTGCTCGTTAAGCTGCTCCTGAGCTCTAGCAGAACGTAGTGTGCAGAGAGCAGTAAGGCATTCAACATTATGACAGGCTGAGAGAACAGCATCACTGGAACCTGTCTGCCCATCAAGAGCAAGCTAAAATGATACCTTCTTCACATGCTTTTCAAGCTCCTGTTATCCAAGGAAATTCCTTCTGCCCATGCCTATGTAGTTACGTTATTTTATTAGTTTATTATTCCTTGCCTTCCTATCCTCTTAGCTCACAGTTGAAGAATTCTGACCATAAGCCATATCTCTGATCAGATTCCTCCCTGCTCTGTTTGTGTTCTCCTGTCTTCCAGTACCATGTCACATTAATACTTGATCTCTTCTACCTATGACTTCTTGTCTATACTGTTCCTTTCGTTCACCCTGGTCTGCTCCTCTACTTGTGTTAATTCATAAGATTGCATCTTATGTACCATTTCCAAGGGGAAGTTTCTCTGACACTAGATGACTTCCTTTTGCCACAACAGGGCACTTATTTTGCTTCATTGAAATTGCTTGTTCAAACATTTGTCTCTCCCCCTGCGAGTATCTCAGCATCATTACTGTTGACATTTCAGAGCTTATAATTCTTTTTTTTTTAATTTTTATTTTGCAATACAATTCAGTTCTACATATCAGCCATGGATTCCCTTGTTCTCCCCCCTCCTGCCCCCCTCACCTTTCCCCCAGCCCACCCCCCATTCCCACCTCCTCCAGGGCAAAGCCTTCCCCGAGGACTGAGATCAACCTGGTAGACTCAGTCCAGGTAGGTCCAGTCCCCTCCTCCCAGGTCGAGCCAAGCGACCCTGCATAAGGCCCAGGTTTCAAACAGCTGACTCATGCAATGAGCACAGGACCTGGTCCCACTGCCTGGATGCCTCCCAAACAGATCAAGCCAATCAACTGTCTCACCCATTCAGAGGGCCTGATCCAGTTGGTGACCCCTCAGCCATTGGTTCATAGTTCATGTGTTTCCATTCATTTGGCTATTTGTCCCTGTGCTTTATCCAACCTTGGTCTCAACAATTCTCGCTCATATAAACCCTCCTCATTCTCACTAATTGGACTCCCAGAGATCTACCCGGGGCCTAGCCATGGATCTCTGCAAATAAGTCCAAGTGGATCAAGGACCTCAACATCAGAGCTTATAATTCTTTCTGTGGGTTCTACCCTATACATGGAAGCATGTTTAACAGTGTCCCTGGCCTCTACCTACATGAACATAGTGTCATTTTTCCCCAGTCATGACAAGCAAGAATGTGTCATGAAAAATCCCTAACTGGACCACTGTGTCAGATTATTCAAAAGGCAAAAACATTGTCTACTTCATTACTATGTCCCCCCATTTCCCTCAGCCTGACAAATATTAGAAGGCTACTAGCACGTGCTGTATGAGTGAACAGAAATTCCTATAAGCTCCTTGGAGAAGATGGATATAGGTAAGAAGGTTGTATAGCAGGCTTTGGTAGTTCTGAGCTTGTGACTAAGTGGATCGTACAAACAGGGTGCTCCTCTTTTGGTAACTGACTGTTTGTCTGTCCTGACAGATAAACCAACCAACCTGTCCGGACTCTTTCAAATATACCTATCTGGGATGCTTTTTCCACCTGTTTTCCCTCTACAGAACAGGAAAAAAAAAAAAGGTGCTAGCTCTTGGAGTTTCCTGCTTCAAAGGCATTTAAGCTTTTAATGCATATCCTGATTAATTAACAAGGGCACAGGACTTACATGCATTTCAAGCTGCTTTTATCTCTGGGAGAATAGAAGGCTTTTTGGCGGATATTTTCCGTTCACTATCTAGTTCCAGCATTTCAAAGGGCAGACTTTGATGGGCTGAGCAGGTTACCTTTGTGTGTGTGTGTGTGTGTGTGTGTGTGTGTGTGTGTGTGTGTGTGTGTGAAGTGCAATGACTAGTAATTAAGGGACAGGCCCCTGTATCTCAGCTCAAAGGGAAAAATTCAAATTGAATCTCAATTTCATCCACAACTTTAGTGTCTGAACTGAAGGACTCTGCTTGGTGTTGAAAAGCAGAAGCCAGAGAGAAATAAGTGTGGAGCAAGAGAAAGCTAAACTCCTTCAAGCTCATTCTCATAGACAACATAACTAAATTTTACAAAAAGTGAGTTTAGGAGATGTTAAGTATATATAAATATATATATATATATATACTTATAAGTTATAAGTATGTATACATATCATATGTATGATAATATGATATACATACATATATATATATATATATATATATGATAAGCACTGAGGCATAACCTGATATATGGGGTCATCTCACTTATTCTTTCCTACAGTTCTTCATTCCCTCAGTACACAGGCATTGTCCATCATTCATGTGTGCCTATCAGGGTAGAACAATTAAAATCAACGTTCTTTCCACCAGGCATCTGGTCAATGTCTCATCCACTTGGAGTTTCTAACACCCTTTACTCACACTAGCATCGATCTTATCACAAATTTTTGGCAAGTAATATTTTACTCTTCTTCTCAAGTCAAGTATTATGTCTTAGCAATTGGAAACTTTACCTTTCTTGTTGAGATATATATCTTTAGTGTTTCATATAGAAAATATCACCACATAAACTCTAATAATTTCTTGCTAAATTTGTTACTTACTTAAGATGTAGTGTGGTGAAATCACTGGTTATTTCAACAATAGATACCCTAATTACCCCCCTTTTCTTTAATAACATAATCTTCCATTTTTAACTTCAAGGCTTAACTCATAACTAAATGGTTAAAAAGCCTCCTCTAGATTTTCTGACATCAATAACAAATATTTATCTATATCTGGTCCATGGAAGATAAGCAGGGGTATGCTATTGTATTTTTGTGATTCCATCTTTTATTTTGTTCCACTGAACAGCTGATGCCTGTGATGTCTGCAACTCGCAGTCACTTTGAACTATGAAGACCAGACCCACATCTTGGGGCTGATGCAGAGCTATAGAAATGATTCACATCCATGAAGACTATGGAATTGATGGGACAGTTCTTTCCTATCTGTCCCTATGCTTGCTTTATGTGACAGACAAATGGATTTCTGTCTTATGCTGAGGCTTGTGAGGCTCGGTGACACGGATGTCTCATGCTTGTGTTAACCTCACAGTTTGACAGAACAACAAATAGTGCCATGTCTCTGAGATCAATTGACACCTTGTCTTCCATTCATAATTTTTACTCAGTCTTCAAATAGCCATAACTGCAAGAAAAGAGAAGAGAAAAGTGTGCATCCGAATCTGAATCACAAGACACACAGAGAATTGTCTTACAGGAAAGGTCTATGATGATGGTCTTAAACACTGACTAGACTTGGGATCTACAGAAAACAAATGAGGTTGGAATGAGGTCAAATGTTTCAGGATCAAAACCTGAAGGAGACACTTAGAAGAAAGCTAGAGACCTCCTTTCACAGACTACAAGAAGAAAGCTAGCTGTATAATACTCATCAGCATGAGTCTGGAGGTAGACTGCCTGGTTTTGACCCCTAACTGTATTGCTTGCTAGCTTTGTGACTTTGGCTGTGGACTAACTTCTTTGAGCTCCGGTTTTCTCTGTGAATAATGAGGATGGTAGCTTTTACTTTCATGGATTATTGTCAGTATTAAGGAGTCTCCCTGTGTCAACATTTGCCATATTATTGTGCCTTCTCTCCTGTTCCATGTCATCAGCAGCATGACCCAGGGGCCTTTCCCTCCCAGGACACCTCAGCCCTTGGCTATTTCCACAGGCTCCTCCCTGTCTCCACAACTCTCCACCTGATGACTGACTTGGGCCAACTTGGCTGCTTTGCAGGGCCCTGGGGAAGGAAGCCCTGGGCTCACAACCCATGGCTCTCATTCTTCCCTTGGGATTTGTTGAAGTATGTGATTCCTTCCTGCTCTCCCTGTCTTGGCAGACTGATGTTACCAGCGCTGACATTCTGACTCAGTCCTGACATACAGGCCACTGATTGGGTCAAGCTGGGAAATTTGAACTTTTCTTTCCTTGATGACAACGGGAAGCATATGATGTTCCTAAGAGAAAGGCAACTGCACGGTAAGCTGTAAACAAGATTCACATGTGAAAATCAGCCAGAAGACCTCAATCTAGGAGACAGGGCCCTTGAGTGGGTAGGGGGATTAAAGTCCAATGTGATCAACATGATCGTGGAGATGAACTCTAATCTGGGCTACTGTAGCTTTATGAGAAGAAGTTTCTCTCTCTCTCTCTCTCTCTCTCTCTCTCTCTCTCTCTCTCTCTCTCTCTCTCTCAAACACACACACACACACACACACACACACACACCCTGTTTCCCTCTTCCCCTCCCCAGCACATGTAACATACATGTAACATGCACCAAAGAAAAGCCAAAGGAGAACAGTCAGAAAGCACGCAGCCACCCAGCTAACTCTTGGACATGATTTTCAGCCTCCAAGAAAGCGAACATATAATTTATTTTGTCTAAATAACCTACCTTGTGATACAGCATGGGGTCACCCTGAAAAAGGCTAGCACCATGCGCATACAGCTGCAGTGAATGGTAATGTCTGCTACTGCACGTACCTAACTTCCAGGCATAGGAGCGAAGGGAGGGCTACCTGAGGCAACAAATCCTCTGTTGATTACCCAACAATAACCTCCTAGTCTCCTAAGCCAGTTGATAAAAAATGTGTTAGATTCTGTGGTACACTGCCTTGGCTGCCAAGTTCAAGGTCAAAGAGGTAGTCCACCTGTGACCATTTAGCAGCTTTGAAGAGCTGCTTCCGCTCCCACCCACCCACCCCCATACACATGCACCTCTTTGCCAACTTAACATTGTCTTGATATTTTAAGCATCTTCTACTTAAGCGTAAGGTATCTGTATATGTACACCCAGTGAGACATAAATCACAGCTATAGAAAAAAAATATTACAAGACATTCTCAAGAAGGTGCTAGCCCTTATACAGGTAAAATAGGAAGGGGGAAAGGAAATGCTCCCTCCCCACCCCCAGCAAATCACATGGTGGTGTTTCACTCAATTTTTGTTCTTTAGAAAGTTAACATAGGAATGAATATTCATGGTGGGAAATGTGAGGCTCTGGCCTTAGAAGCATAATTATTGTTGTTATTTCGAATTTCATTAGCGCTTTATAATTGTAAAGCCCACTTTAGTGTGTAATTTTTTTTCCTTCCTTCCTTGCCATTCTGATTCTGCTCCATGTTCCCACCCCTCTAAAATCTCCATCCTTTTCCAGGAGCTAACTCAGAGCCTCTCATTTTAACAGAAATGAAAAATCTGGAGCAAAGAGGAGAACTGTGTGTGGCATGGAAATAACCAACCATAGCCATGGAAATCATCAGTCTGTGAAAACCTGCCCTGGGCTGTTAGGATAGGCAATGTGCTGAGGTAGAGCTCAGTGCTTTGTATGCCCACCTCCAGCAGGGAGCTAAACTGGAAGCATTAACAAATGCTATCCCTGAGTGCACTTCCCCTACCTTTGTGTAGGTGATTTTTAACATGATTTCATCATTTCAAATTGGGAAGACGTGAGTCTTTTCTCATTGAAGAAAAGCACCTTTATCAACAGGTGCTGTGTGACAAAGACTAGAGATGTGAATAGTTATTCTCTGTTCCAGTTGTATGTTTTTGCATCACACATTACCTAAAACACAGTGGCTTGAAACAGTTATTTATGATTATAGAAAAAAAAAAAACATCAGTGGGTTGGTTGGAGATTGACTGAGCTGGGCTGGGGTTATGAATGGTTCTGTAAGCTCCCCAGAGATTAGCTTTAGAATGGGATTCATTACGACTGTGACACCCAAAGTAAGAAATCTTGGCTCTATGCATCCTCATCCTCTGGGACTGGTAAGCTAACACTTGCAGGCATACTACAAGACAGTGTCTTCTGGATATGTCAGGGATGCTGCACTTGTAAACTCTCAACAATATAGTTGCCTGCAGAAGACCACAGTAGCTGACACACTGACATGGATAGGGAAAAGTTCATAAAGTCCAATACTTAAATGAAGGGCTAGACTTTCAGTGGCTTTCAAAAGAGAGATAAACAAGTTTCTTTATAGATGAGCCCACTGATATATTGTCCAATCCTAAGTTATCATTCCTAAACACATGCACACACAGGCAACTAAGTGGACTCAGAAAGTTGTGTGTATGTATTCAATCATCCACAGCACACACACACACACACACACACACACACACACACACACACATATATATATACACACATATGTAAAAGAGATCCTGAATTTGAGTGGGTGGGAGGGGCATGGGAAGAGTTGGAGGGTGGAAGAGGGATGGAAATGATATAGATAAAGTGTACCCATGAATGAAATTATCAAAAATTAAAAATAAAAACTGACCACATGGTATATAATTTCCTCTTTAGTTATTGTGACAAGAGTAATCTCCAAGAGCAAACTAATGGCAGAAGGACTTACTTTACAAACAATCTGAGAGGGTACAGTCTAACATGGTTGAAGAAAGTGTGAAGGACTTTATGGCAGCAGAGATTGTGCCACTGGCAACCTCATATCTTGATAGACAAGAAAATAGAGAGCTCAAGTCTGAAGTGGAGCTGGCCTACCTGGAGGCCCCTTCCTCCCAACATTTCCACCATCCCCAAAATAGCACTTGTAGCTGAGGACCCAGTGTTCAGACACAGGAGCCTATAGATGTCATTTCACATTCTAATTGTATCCCGTGGTATTTTAACCAAACATTTTTTGTTGTTATAACGAAATACATGACATAAATGATTTAAGGATAAAGTGGGGAGGGGTCATGGTTTCTGAGGTTTCTCTTTGTAGTTCTTGGCTTTCTTAATTCTGGGCAAACAGTGAGGAAGACTTTTATGGACAACTGGTACAGGAAGATGCAGAGATAAGATACACTCCTACTGGCTCTTGAGAACTTAGTTTTCATGTTGGATTGCCTTGCCCAGCCTCAGTCCAGGGGGAGGTGCTCAGTCTCATGGCAGCTTGATATGCCATGCTTTGCTGAAGCTCATGGGAGGTCTGCCCCTTTCTGAGCAATTATAGAGAATGGATGAATTGAGGAAGGGTGGAAGGGAAGAGGGGGAAGGGAGTGGGAGGGGAGGAGGGAAGGGAGGCTGAAGTCTGGATATAAAATAATAATAATAATAATAATAATAATAATAATAATAAAAGATAGAGTCCTACTGTACACATGCTTAGTGAGCTATTTCCTTTTGCTTGGCCCCACTACCTTACAGATTCAAGGTCATTCCAAAACAACACTACTGGTAAGGGGACCAACCTTTAAATACCTGGGCCTTTGTGCCTTTTGTGAGGAAAGCATTACTTAGTCAAACCACAACACACAGACAACCTCTGGCTAAAGACATGGTGCAATAGTCTCTACTACTTTTTAAGAAGAGTCTCTTAAAGTTTTAATTTATGTGTATGAATGTTTTGCCTGCATATATGTGTATGTGGTTTGTGCCCACATGGGACAAAAGAAGATTTTGAATTCCCTAGAACTGTTGTGAGAGACAATTGTCCTCTGCAAGAGTGGCAAGTGCTTTCAAAGGCTAAGCTAACTCTCAAGCCCCTCCCCTCTTCTTCCTTAGGAAGATAAATGCAAAGTCACATAGCAGAGGTCACAGATGAAGGGAAAGGTGACATTAAAAACAACAGACTAGCAGTACAAAACAATGCATAGGTATATTTGCAGTACATATTTTATACTTTCTGTAGGTAAGGGGTGCCTTCGTTGTACCACCTTTTAGCTTACAGAAATTTATTTGAAATTCTGAAAAGAAAGTGTATTAAAACTGTTTAGCATACATCAGACCTTGGGTTCAAGCCAAAAGACCATCCCAAAACGAAACAGGCTTGAAATGACATTGGCATTTGAAGTATGGATAGACACACATGATGGTTAATTTGTTTAACAAATGAATAGTAAAAGTCTGTTTAGTAAAATAATAAAGTAGATCTTAGTTTGATTCATTTAATTAAAGATGAAAGATTATCCAGGCATGAGCTCAGCATTGAGACAGAAGGATCTCAAGTTCAAAGCCAGACTGGAGTACAGAGTGTGACCCTGTTCATAAAAAACAAAAAAAACAAACAAACAAAAAACCCCACAAAATGAAAGGGAGATAGTTCAGTGGTTAAGGCCTTTGTCCCCTAAGCCTTGACACTGAACTTTAATCCCAGGACACATACAATGGAAAAAAAAAAAAAAGAAAACTGACTTCCAGAAGTTGTCCTCCGACCTCCGCCAACCACACACACCATAAATAAATGTAACAAAAATTATGAAAATTGTTTTTTCATGTTTTTGTCAACATATTTTTATGTGAAATCTTAATTTTAACATTACAAGTTTTGTACAAGTTTTAAAGTTGCCAGTTTTTCACTAAGTTTATTAAAGATGAGGATATATGCTGAATTAAAGTAATTTTACTAAGGAAAAAAAGAACACAACAGACTTGCTTGCATTATACGTGTGTGTGTGTGTGTGTGTGTGTGTGTGTGTGTGTGTGTGTGTGTGTAGGTCAGCATGTGTTGCAACAAACATGTGAAAGTCAGAGGACTGTTTGTAAGAATCGGTTCTAGCTTTCCACTATGTATGTACCAAGTATCAAACTCAGATCATCAGATTTGGCAACAAGAGTCTTTACCCACTGAGCTATATGACTGGCCTCCCAGAAGGCCCTATTTTAAGGGAATTCTTTGCCTGCCACCAGGTGGGTGAGGCAAAAAAACAGAGGCTTTTAAAGTCTAGAAACATTGTTTTCCTTTTAGCCAACTTTTATAGTTTGGCCCTAAAGGCCACATGTAAACTCACATCCTGGCATTTTAACCAAAATTTTCCCTTAGTAATACTAGTCAAGACAACCATGCTCATTAACATTTCTTGCTGTGCTTCCTAACCATTTTTGATTATGGTTTTAGGTTTTATAAAGTGGTCATCCTGTTGATGGTGCTGATAGTGACAGGGTATTAACTTCATCTCAACCGTGAGAATAAGGACTTAAAGCCAACAGCTGCAGTAAGACTACACAAGACTAAATCCTAGGTGTTCCTTCAAACAAAGACTTTCCCTTTTCTTAATTTTAGGTTCCTTGTGTATAAAATAGCAGTGCAGAGTTCTAGTTTTTAGCATTATTGAAAGGGCTAATTAAGATGGGATTTCTACAGTGTTTTGCACACTGGCTGCCATGTTAGGACCCAGTAAATGTCACTATCATTACTGTTGTTGCTAACATGCTAAATGGTGTGCACAACATACACCTTCTCATCTTTAAGTTGGACAGTGATTAGAAAATAGATACCTGTGATATTTGTCTTCTCCACCGAAAAGTATATTTCTTTACAGCCACTTTCCTCATTAGGATCTGTTCGAACTTCAAGGCAGTAGTTATTAAAACTTGGCAATATGCCCCAATTTATTTTTTCAAGCTGAAAGGTGCTAGGATAAAGCCATGTGTTCTTTTTGGAGTATCATCTGAGCCCTGTGAAAGTTGTCTTTTCTAATCGTCCCTTTGTCTTAACCACCTGCTTCTTCAAACACACACACAAATAAACAAGAATTTCATTTAATAGTTAAGCACATGCCACATGCTGAATGGGAAAGTTTTACCGCCCAGTGGCTGCTGTCCAGGGCAATGGAGGCTGGATGTATGCCTGGGCTCTTTTGATGCTTTCCATGTCCTAAGAATTTCAGCCTACGGCCCTGGCTCCTGGGGTTATTCTTGTTCAAATGAAAGGCATCAGCCACATGCTACCTTAACTGTATCTCTGGAGTGGGTGATGACAGATGCAGGAAAGTGTGACCCAAATGCCTAGTCATCTGGAAAAGCTTCCAGAAAAGGACACAAGGTGATTTCTGTCTGAGTTCAGAAATAGTCCCTGGTGGACACTAAGGTCATTGTCACATCTGGATGTCACAGATCCAGGTGTTTTTTTGTTTTTTTTTTTTTAACCTACATCTGATGATACACTTAGATTCAGGAAGCTGAAAGCCTCTTTGTAACTGTAGAAAGGGACAGAGGTAGCATGCAGCAATCAGAAGATGACCAACCAAAGCTTCTTCCGGTGGCTTGTGGTGTTACCACTCGGGCAGCTTCTACTAACTCATTTTCTTCAAATGAATGCAAATGCTTCTCTGGGATTTGCTCTTAACCTGAGATAATGGGAATCAGCAGCAAGAAAGGGATCCTCGTGCTCTGTTCTATCCATTATCACTTCTCTGATTACTTTGGTGCCCTAGCATATGATTCAAGGATAATCAGCATTTGCACATTGACTGCATTATGAATCCTTGCTTCTGACATTCAGATCACCAACTCACATCTGCAAGCCAAATCTAGTGTGTTCTCACTCAATACCCTACTAGTAATACAGCATAGAACTACTATTCAATAAATTCTTACTTGACTAGTAATTACCTTCTTCTCCATGGATCTTGACTCGTTCTCTAGGATTCTTTCACCATTTGCACCAGGAATGTGCCCTGGAAGGTCACATGAGTAAAATGTGGTGAATCAGAATGTAGCTTCAAGAAACTCAACAATATAAGATGGGAGTTATGACTCTGGATCCGGCACAAAGATGTTGTGCAATAAAATTACCCTAAAACTCCTGGCTGAATAACAATCAAATGTTTTTCACTCACATCTCTGCAGGAGGTCTGGGACAATCTGTGTTTAATACTGGCTGAGTTAGGCTTGTCTTCAGTTTTAGGTTAGGTCCAGGTGCATTCTCACACATATCACCCTATATGGACCAGCAGGCTAGTCAGTGCATGCATGTCTCATGCATTTTACATCACATCAAGTGCATGTCACACAGTCATGCCCATCACGAGTGGGCACTGGAGAGTAAGAACAAGAAGGAAGTAAAAACATGCTAAATAAATAAATAAATAAATAAATAAATAAATTAGAAATCATCACAGTCTTAATTATGAACAGCATGTGTAACAGAAAATATTAAATGTGGGAAAATACATATGTTAAAGTCAAAAATAGTATGTGAAAAATGTAAGAACTGGAAGTGATCCTGAGGGATTTCTGCCCTTCTTTTCTGCACATGCATCAGAGAAAAATAACCTACACAGAACTAAAAAGGAATATTGAGTGTTTAAAGAACAGTAAAAGCATTTATAAATTTACATTTATTTGTGAGCATGTGTGTTTGTGTGTGTGCATGCGTGCACTATAGGGCATGTGTGGAGACCAGAGGAAGACTTGTAAGTGTCACTTTTCTCATTCTGCATAGGTTTCCCAGGATGGAACTCGGGTTATAAGGCTGGGCAGCAAGCCTTTTACCCACTGAGCCATCTTACTAGTCTATATTTTTGAGAGCATGGCCTCTTAGCAGAAAAGTAGTGAGAGAACAGACCAGAATGGGTCACATAAGATGCAGAGCAACAAAATTAATTAAGGAACAACAGTTGAGGATTAAATCTAACAACAACAACGAAAAAGCGTAGTGCCTTGGCAGGGTAGGTGTTGGACAATATATTAGTTCCTAAGAATCTCCATAGTTGTCAGGCAGAATGAACTACCAGTAGGCTAAGGTGATAAATACCAGACATTATACTTTTTTCAAGTATTATTTTTTCTCAGTGAATCTTTGTGGGCATCTCAAACCTCAGACTTAATGCCACAGCTGCAGTATATCTCCTCCTTCTGCAGCTCCCTCCCCCTTTCCTGTCCTGTCACCTTGAGGGAGAGTTTCTCTTGCCTTGCAAGGGGAAGGAATCTCTGCAGCTGCAAGGGGAGGGCACCACCTCTGCAGCTTCTGGCCAGTTGCTTAGTTAGAAGTGCTTGTTACTGAGGGTCTAAGAAATACTTGACTCACATTTTTTAAATGGCATTGATAAGTTGGAGTTGTAGCTCAGTGGGAAAGTACTTTGCTAAGTATATATAAGGCTCTAAGTTCAAGCCACCACAAAAATTAACACAAACTTCTAGCTTATGCAGGAATGTAATAATGTTTGATTTAGGGGTTTGAGAGATGGTTCAGAGGTTAAGAGGGTATACTGCTTATATATATGTCCCATATATATACATTCCAATGCCCCCAGTCAGGAGGTTCACAGTCTCCTGTAACTCCAGCTCCAAGGGATCTATCTGACACCCTCTTTTGGCCCTTACAGGTATCTATGACACACACACACACACACACACACACACACACACACACACACACAGAGAGAGAGAGAGAGAGAGAGAGAGAGAGAGAGAGAGAGAGAGAGAGATGAATAAAATTTTAAATAATATACGATTTGAACTAGATCATTGTTTTTAAATTGCAAATTACACACAATAGTTAACAAATAATGTGTATTTATTCATTTATTTAACAAATACTTATTGTGTTAGGGCAATCCTAAGTGCTGAGTACACAATAGTGAATAGGACAGGCAAAACTCTTTCTTTTAAAGCTTGCTTACATTTGGATGATGGAAATCTGTCTACAGATCTGTGAATCAGCTCTGATGGGGAAAATATGATGTCAGAAATCATGGAAAATGGGTGAGTCTTTTGTTATGGGAGTTATGGGAGTGCCCTCTTAGGACATCTCTGTAAGGCTGGACAAAAAGGAACAAGTGAGCACCCCTCTATTCTGGCATGATAAGCTGAGGCACGGAGCTCAATGTGCCCTAAGCTTGTTTCTTAGTCAGTATGATGGAGGATGAGTGCATTCCTCCCATACAGGGTCCATGTGAAGATGGAATATGGTATTGTTTGCCAAGTGCTTAGCAGAAGGCTGCCACATCCAGAAACTTTTTTCTGAAGAAGAGACAAAGGAGTCAATATCATTAATACAGTGTGGTCTGTGTCCTACCCCAAGTATGAATGCTAAAAGCAAAATGAAGAGTGTCTGTTGCAGCCTTCAACATGAGAGAGGCCTCTCAGGGGAAGGATGCAAAATCAAAGCAGAAAGAAGGGAGATGAATACGTATTAAACACTGCATTTGTTTATTTATTCATTCATTTGTTCGTTGAGAATTTATTTATGAATATAATGTGTTTTGATCTCATCCATCCCTGCGCCCTCCCTTCTCACTTTTCCCATACTACCACCGCCACCACCCCCCCCCCCACCACCACCACCACTTTCCCTTCCAACTTCATGTGCTCTCCTTTGAACCCACTGACCCCATTCAGTTCTGTCCGTATGTGCATGGATGTAAGCCCATCCACAGGATCAGGGAAGCATGGAAGCTCCCGAGGGGCCGCATATGAAGGAAACTGATAACCTCCCCTGGTAGCCATCATTCTCAATAACTTCTCAGCTTAGAAGTGAAACTTGCTAAGCCCCTTCTCCATCTGTGCTGGAATTTTGTCTGATCTTTCTCAGGTCTTGCACATGCTGTCACAGCCATTGTGAGTTCTTGTGTGTAATGTCCCTGTCTTGACCAGAAAGCACTCTTTCACAGAAGTTATCCCCTGACTCTGACTCTTACAGTATTTCCACTTCCTCTTCTACAATTGAGCCTTGAGGAGAAGGAGTTCCGTTTAGATGTCCCATTTATGACTAAACATTCCACATATCTTATTCTCTGTAGTTTGACCACTTGTACAAATAGATGGAGCTGGAAATAATCATTCTGAATGTTCTCTCGTATGTAGATCCCACCTTGGAATTTTTATATATGTGTGTTTAAATTGCAGTACACAGTCTTATGGTTAGTTAATTTCTCCTATTATTTCTGGAATTTACTTTTGCAACAACTTTAAGGTCTTTGGCATGATTATTCCTGTGTTATAGAGAACCAGGTCCCCAATGAAACACTATACCGTGACATTAGGGCAACATTAATACTTCCAAGACAAGACACCAAACCACCCTATACCAAACACACAGCAACTTCCAATTCATTCACTAGTCTCCTGACCAAGAAGTTGAAGTATGATAGTAACAGTAAATACTTGTAGATAGTAAATTTACTGATTATTGATGTGCACTAGACACTGTTTCAAGCTTGTACTCTGTAAACTCATGCTATCTTTATCAGAGTCCACGAAGGGTGCACTCTTTTTATTCTCAAGTCAAAAATCACAGCCCAGAGATAGAAAATAGTTTTCCTAAGTTTAGACAGGAAGATTGTTACAGTGAATGTCTGAACTTAGAGAATAAGCCTTATAGCAGAACCTATGAGCTTATTATGTGTCCATGGTCCCCTTGACTCTAGGGTAGAAGAAGCTGGATAAATGGAAACTGATGCTAATCAGTTTTGTTTGTCTATTTCTGTGTGGTTTTGTGTTTGCCTTTATTTTAATACCAGAGAACGGTGAGGGAGCAAACAGGGCCAGTCATTCTTTGATAAAGAGGCAAAGATAAAAGACCTTCAGACACATGGAGGATCGTCATGAAAGTTGTTCTATGTAGCTTCCTTAGAATACAAAATTTGAATCAATAAGTAGTAGTTTCAACAAGGAAGATATAAATCAGTACATAGTATTGGTCAGAGCAAGCAGGGTAGAAGCAATTTTCAGTGGAGATAATACCTTGCATTCTGTCTGTAAGCTAGCTTGGGGGCCTCCATGGTGGGGGAAGACTTCATTGAGCAAGGCTATATTCTGCAAAGAGTAGTACCTGAGCAGTTTAGACTGGGTCTGTGTTAGGCACCTCTATCTACTCTCTCTCTCTCTCTCTCTCTCTCTCTCTCTCTCTCTCTCTCTCTCTCTCTCTGTGTGTGTGTGTGTGTGTGTGTGTGTGTGTGTGTGTGAGAGAGAGAGAGAGAGAGAGAGAGAGAGAGAGAGAGAATTGTTTTTGTGTGGGTGTATATGTATGTGTTGTATGTATGTGTGTTTATGTTGTATGAACACACACGTGTTTGGGGGGCATACCAATTGTGCACATATATGGAGGATAGAGAAAGATATACGATGTCCTTCCTGCTCTTTTAAACTTTACCTTATTGCCTTGAGACAGGATCTGCCACTGAGTCTAACCCTTCCTACATATCCCAGGTTGGTCCCAGGGAGCATCCTGCCCCTGCCTTTCAAGCACTGGGGTTACAAGTGGACATGTCCATGCTTGACTTTTTTAGGCAGATTCTGTGGGTCAAACTCATGTCTTCATATTTACATCTAAGCTCTTTACCAACACAACTATCTCTCCATCATTCCAACTGATCTTAACTCATGCAAAGCCATTGTCTCCAAAAGACAAAAGAGCATTTTAAAAATGTACATCAGACCATGCCATCTCTTCTCTTAAAAATCACCATGACCTTTTACATAAATTAGAATTAAATCCAGATGCCTCATCAAGGCCTACATGGGCCTGAATAATTAAAGCCACATTCATTTCTGGGTATTATTTCAGTCTCTGCTTGTCTTCCTTCTTAATTCTTTACCCATACCGGCGTTAAAAGTATGGCCCCAAGACTTCTCATGTTTCTCTCAGGGTTCCTGTTCATTGCTCCTGCTGCCTTAAATCCCTACTTCTTTGCCCTAAGTACTGCTCATCCTTCATGTCTTCTAACTAATGTCACTTTTTGGCAAATTATTTCTGCACTTAGCATGCTGTTTCATAGAATCACGTTCTTGTTTAGCACAACACATTTAGAAACTTCCAATTATGTGTTCTCTTTGTTGTCATTGGTCCCCCCTCTCTCTTTCTCTCTCTTTCTCTCTCTCTCTCTCTCTCTCTCTCTCTCTCTCTCTCTCTCTCTCTCTCTCTCTCTCACACACACACACACACACACACACACACACACACACACACACTATAGCCTAGGCTGGAATTCATAGCAATCCTTTCTCTTCAGTCTACCAACCTATATTTATTTTTTATTACTGTGTTTGCTCTTGATTCTACTAAGAGCTAAATGAGGAGAGGGAACACTTTAGATCCTTTCTTGGAATAGTATTTCACAGTGTGCCCCATGCCTAGAAATAGTGTTTCCTGGTGTTCCATGACATAGAGGAGAGGAAGAGAAGCAGGGAAGGAAGAAGAGAAGAGAGTAATCTTGAATTTATTTTTCTTTTTGCCTTTGCAGACCAGAGCCTAAGTTTAAAAACAAAATGCATCCCAGATCCAGACTTTCCATAATTTCTTTTGAATTTCACCACCAGCCTCTTAGAAGAGGATGGAGTGAAGCTTCCCATTCAGGGGACACAGAGAACATGCAGAATCTCAGCTTTGCTGAGTCTGCAGATTCTCACACAATAGTCATCAAATATAGCTTGCTAAGTGGGTCAGCAGCAGGAGTGGCCTCTGCCTCCCTGAGAAACATGCAGACATGGTCCTGGGAGTCAAGTCTATGTAAAGTTCCAGAAGATACCTGGAAAAAGGTGAAGGGTGTCTTTAGATTTGAAGGTCAGGGCAATGAGATTCCTGGTGTGATAGAATGGAAAGAGGCTTTAAAATCAGACCATTTTGGAGTTCCACCTCAGGCCACCAGTTAATTAACATCTACCATCAAAAAAAAACAGAATCATCGAGTTCTTTAGATGAAGTAAAGATGTTTGCAGAGACAGAATACTTGTCTAAGGCCTCAAGGCTACCAATTGGAAGGGCTGCAGTTTAAATCCTGGTTCGCTTGCTACTGACAACTATTACATATTACATGAAAATTGAAAAGAACATGCATACAACAGTACACACCACTGCTGGGTTCTCAACCTTTAATAAGTCATACATACATCATATTGTAGAAAATAATCAGAGAATGCCGAGAACCAGGCATGGGGGAAGGGAGTAGGTGAGCAGCTATGAAACACTACCTTCTGGATATATGCCATGGCCATAGTAATCATGACCACACAGCAGTTGTGAGGAGCTATAGTAGACATGTACAAAAATTCACATAAAAATGGAAGGGGGACTAGTTGGAAAGCAGTAGTGTGGAGGTAATGGACAGGGAAGATAATCAAACTACATTATATACACATCTGAAATTGACAAAAATAAAAGTAAAACAACAACATTGATATGTACAGGATTTTAGAAGCTATCTTCTCTCTCCCTACTACATTGAAGTGCACTGTAGTAAATGGTACAGTGGAAATACAAATTCAGTTTGCTCTTATGTAAGAAATCGTGTTTCGAACCTGTAGGCATGCATTCATTGATCTATTCAACAATCATCATTGATAGACTCAGATATATGAGGCAGCTGGTGGCAAGAGTGATAGGACTATTACAATTACGGAAACTATAATTTACAGAGAGGACAAATATTAAATGACACACCTGTGAAGGACTCCTGACCATCTCTGCTATAAAAGTATGACACTCTTAGCTTGTGCACTCAACTCTCTCTGTATGCCCCGAAGTTGGAAAGGCTTTAATTCATTTAAATTGCTGCACATCTTTCAAAGCCTGTATTTTGAGTGTTCTCAAATGCTTCACATGTAAAACAAGGTTTTTAAATCCCCATTTATAGTCTTTCAAGAATTCTATGTGAAAAAAAAATATGGTGCCTGCCTAACACATAGTAGGCACCCAGTCAATGTTGTGGAAACAATGACCGTATGCTGATGTTCTTTTCTGTTCAAAATATAACAATCAAAATAATGTGCTGCAGGCAGGGAAATGGCCTAGTGAAGAGAACATAGCAGAGAATAAAGCTTACTCTCTTCATCAGCAGCATGCCTTTGAATGTACCAGGTTAGCAGTTCAGCTTGAATAAATACAAAGAAAGCACTGCATCCCCCTCCCCCAAATCAAACAGCATCTCAGAAAAGACTCCAGAAAGAAGTCTGTGGGACTCAGAAGAAGGACTGTGAAAATGCGCCAGGATTAAGATTTGTAAGAAGAGGTCCAAACAAGCATCACCCACTAATGTGTGTTAATGATGAAAGATTCCAGGAGTAAGAGAGGAGGAACGTGGATAGGTTAAATGATTAAAGAGGCAAAGAGGTACAGAGATTTGGGTACAAGCAAATGAATGATGGTAATGAATTAAAGATGAGTGGGCTAGAAAAGGGAAATGCAAAAGAATGAATGAGGACAGAGAGACTCTCACGGAGTACTGTGAGCATTTTGACTGTAAGAAAGATGTGAAAAAATTGCTGTAAATCACGGAAGAAGAAGGGGGTGATTTAGAGGAGCCAAGACAGGGAAAGAAGGAGGTGGTGAGAGGTAGGAGTTGAAGGAAAAAAATAAAGATAATAAATTTGAGAATTGTTAAGGGAAAGAGTAAGAGAAGTACTGAGCTGAAGCAGAAATCAGTCAAACAGCTGTAAGTGGAAATGAAGAATGACATCAGTGATTAAAATATCCTTTGATTTCTCACGGAGAAGTTGGAGACAATGGTAAAAGTTTGTTCTAAAAGAGACCTATCAGGAATGGTCTGAAAATGGAAGTGAGAAATGGAGAGAGAAAAGTAATGAGACAGAGGTCACAGGAGGACCAAATAAATTGCTATATACAGGTGGAAACAAGCTAATACTACTATTACGGATGACTGACTGTGTGTCGAACAATAGTGTGGGTACTTCCATTTGTACCCATTCCCTCATTCTATCTCCTCATTACCTTCTCCTGTAGGTAAAGAATGAAGCCTGGACAGAGTTAGGAGTCTTGACAAAGAATTTAGCCAGCTAGTGAATAGTAGAGAGAATAATTTGAACTTATATCACCAGGAGAGACCTCTGTCTGTACCAAAGAAATAGATAGCAGCAACAGATATATTTATAGTGATCTATTTTAGATCCAGCAACAATAAATGGACAAGCTTCAAGATTGACAGTAATATTGTCATTGATCCTAAACCTGCTGATGGGGCTGGGCTCAGCACAGGTCCCGATGGCCAGGGATTGGCAGAACTGAGGGAAGGAGAGGAAACAGGCTATGCTCACTGATGGATGGAGACAACGTGCTGAGGAGAGCAAAGCAGGATTAAAAGGAGGAGGTGAGTTACCTAGAAGGCAGTGATTGAAACCAGAGAAAACAAACGGTGGAGAT
This sequence comes from Peromyscus eremicus, assembly GCF_949786415.1. Taxonomy (NCBI): domain Eukaryota; kingdom Metazoa; phylum Chordata; class Mammalia; order Rodentia; family Cricetidae; genus Peromyscus; species Peromyscus eremicus. Next base: position 83,545,956 of record NC_081417.1, on the reverse strand, counting down.
CCTGAGCACAAAGAGGATTGATGGAAGACTGAGCTCAGACAGAGCAGAGATGGAAGCTAAGATAGTATTTCTTTGTCCTGAACTGGAGTTTATTTGCGGCCCACTGATCATCTTGAGGCTTAAGAAAGAAGGGCTATTTTTATAAATTACTTGAATCATAGAAAACAGGGAGAGAGTGAGGAAAAGAGATAGTGGGACATGCAGACAGACAGAGGGATTTGTTTTTGTTATAGAATTTTTAAGAACGATGGTCTGTTTTAGTCTTTGTAGAAGTATAGTTAATGGCTATTTCAAAGACGTCTCACAGTAAAATTTCAATAAATCGCCCATCATTTCTGGCACAATACTTTGTGTGTCTACTCTCTGGTGATGACTGCACTGGCTCAGGTGTACACAGAGTGGCAACTAATATAGCTTTCATATATTTGTGTGTGTTAGTCTTCCTGTTTAAGCATGTGTGAATAAATGTATGTGGGTGGGCACACGTGCACATGTGTATAGGTACATGCAGAGACCAGAGAACACACTTAGGGATTCATTCTCCAGATACCACTTACCCCACCCCCACACACTTTTTTTTTTTTCAGATACAGTCCTTTAGCTTACTCAGTAGACTAGGCTAACTGGCTGGTAAGTCCTGTAGATCCTCTTGTGTTTGCCTTCCCAGCACTGGTATTACAAGGACATGCCACCGTGATTTGTTTTTTTATCTTTCCTGGGAAGCGAACACAGGTCCTTATATTTGCAAGGCAGCAGTTTACTGACTTATCTGTCCACTCTCTGCAAGTCCACATGCTTGGTATATTAAGGTTCACTGTTCTAGTGGGAAAATATATACAGAAACAACACTAGTGAATTGACTCATTAAAATATTGAATAAGCACACACACACAAAAAAAACAAAAAACAAAAAACAAAAACAAACAAACCAAAAAAAAAAAAAACTGTGCTAAACCATAAAAGGATGTGGTGATGGAAAACAGAGAGTAGCAGAGAGTAGGTAACAGGCTGTTGCCCACTGGGGATGTCATATTAAAGAACACACTTTATTAATTGGCAAATAGAGAGTGGGATTTGTTAGGTGAAGGAGAGAGAGATCTATGTAGGCAGAGAGGGGAGTGGTTGGAGGTATTGGGTCCAGGAGCTTGAAATACTTGGATAAGAGAAAAGAGATCTCTATAAAGGGGGCCAAATGGTTGTGGTGAAGACTCTCTGACAAGAGGCTGGAGGAGAAAACAGCAGGTAAGATGCATAAGATGATTGGATTTACTTGTAACACTAACAAGAGCTTCATAGGTGCGGGACAGTTTCCTACGCATGGTCTCATTTAATTCCTATAATGACCCTGAGACATGGGGAGTACCTTGCCTGTCTCACAAATGAGAAATCAAAGGTCCAGTAGGTGCCTTTAAATGGCCTAACCTAGTAGATAAACAGCAAGACTTATGTATAAGCAAAAGTTCCCTTCCCAGCCCCTGGTTTGCCAACCACTCCAGGTAGTGTAAACAGAGAAAATAGGTGAGGTTATGAAAAATAATGAGAAAAAGAAAGGAAAGAGAAAGAACCCTGAAAATTTGACCTCTATAGGCAAATGTGAAATACGAGAGATTAAGTGACAGGAAATCTCATGGGGGAAGAAAGGAAGGAGTTGAAGTCAAATGGTATTTTAGAGTAGTGGAGTCAGAAATGGAGATCTAGGGGACTGTAGACAAGGAGAAGTTAAATCAACAATGAAATGAAACTAATTAAACCAATAATGAAGTGAATAGAGGACAGGAGGAAAGAGAGATACTGTATGGGAACGGAGCAGTGTCCATCAAACACAAGGACAGGGATTGCAAGAAGGAGGAGGGGACTGCCTATAAGGTGTGGGTGGGGCTGTCTAAAGCAGATAGAATTAACGTTGAAGAGTCAGAATCTTCTGTTTTCTGCCTCTTGGAAAGTGTGAGATTAAAATCAAGTTTCCCAGTTTTTTTATTTTTTATTTATTTATTTTTTTTTTAGCCTCAGAGCTCACATCTGTGAGTGAATTGTAGACTAACATGTCTTATTCCAGATGTTTCTATGGTCATGTAGCAAAATAATAATTAGAATTTATTGAGCGCCCACCAAGTGTAAGACAGAAATTATGATCATCCACTGATATACATTTATGGTAGTTCCTGGGGTCAGAGGTCATGTGTGCTGAAACCCTAGTTCTTTTCCTGTGGTCACTCATGATTTGACACTAAAGTTGCTTCTGTGCTCTGTGGCAGACTTTTCTGTATTGCCCCCTTCTTTCTCTCTATTTCCTCTTCCTTGTTGGACTGCCTCCATCTCCCATCACAATCTTTACTCTTTCTGCCCTCTCTTTCTACATTCCTGGGTTCTCAGACAGATAGATGTCTGGATGGCAAGCAATAGAAACTAATTCTGAATAATTTAAGTAAAAAGAGAATCCAAAATTCTGTGAGATTAGATCACACAGAATCACCAAATGAGTCCAGGGTTTGGTCTAAGAATCCCTGATGTCCAGAGCACAGATAAAAATCACAACGTAGAACCAGCCTGGTGGAGATATGATTGCAACAGCTACCATGTTATGTACCAGCCAGAGAAATTCACCAAGGATTTCCATTGGTTTATACCAAAAACACCAAGCTCCAAACAGTGAAACCTATTCTACAAGCAATGAAATCTGGATGTAGTTGCCCCCAAGGTTGGCACTTTAGCCCTTGATGGATTCTGTGTGATGCCACTTTTCCTCCCAGAATCTTGAGAAGCTCAGTCTGATCAGGAAACTCTGCATCATGTGCTCAAGCCTTAACTGCAGTGGAGCTGATACAGTATCTAGAAATATTTAGATTCTTCTTGATCTGTACCTCTGATGATGAAACACTTTCTGATTCAGGGAAAAGATCCATTTGGAGACTAAACAGTTGCAATTGGAGATTTAACCTACAACACCTACCAGGTGCTGCCAGCCTTTATGGCTTAACTCCAGTGCTTGGCACCACCTCTAGGAAGCTTTCTCTGATTTTTCCAAATTGTAATCACAAGACACCTCACAGAGTCTACCTTCCAGCCTGTCTGCCTGTGGTACCTGAGATATTTCTGCATAGGTGCCTTCTCTAGACCTCCCCTATCCATCATTTCTTAGCTCTCTAAAGGCAGTAGTTGTGTTTATCCATCGCCACATGCCCATATAGTGCTTGGTAGGACATTTGTTGGTGAATGAATGAATGGAAGTGTTCGTCTCATTTGACAGGCCTTTGTATCAGAGGTCCATGAAGGACTTGCACAGACTCTGCCTTACATAAGGGAGCCCTTTTTTTTTCCTAGTGTGCACTTCTATAAATGGACTATGTCAGCATATTTGAAGAAAGGGACATAGAGAATCAGAAAGCCCCATGGCAGAGGATAGTGGCGGATTGTAAGGGTACAAAGGAGAGACTGAGGGAGGCAGGGCAACATATCTGGAGAAGTAAATGAACTGGAGCAGGCATCAGAGAGGCAGGAGACCATTTAGAATCAGGACTTGAAAGGCTGGATGCCACTCTCCGCCCCTTTGCTTCGCAGATAAGTAAATGAGGACAGGAGAGGAATCCTCACGCATCTCAAAGCAGAAACAGACTCAACTTTCAAGGTCACTGAGGACAATCCAATTTCATAAAAACAGCCTTGGTTTAGAGGTTGAGAGTTTGAATCTAGGTTCTTAGCCAAGCTACCTTGAAAAGTATCTTCACTTCTCTGACTCCCTGATCTCAGTTTTCTCATCCAGAAATTGGAAATAATGACACCCACCTCACTAGACTATGATTATGTAGGAAGCTTATGTATGCATATGTCTCAGATCTGGAGAAGGAGCACAGACCTGTATTTTCCCTGTGTTTTTAGTTATCTGCCTTTATCCAAAGGCTTAGAAACAGATTTTAAAAATAGTGAAGGGAGATGGAAAGAGCAATCCACATGAAAGCTAACAGGGAAGAGTCAGGAAGAGAAAAGTTAGGGGGAAAAAAATCCTCCGATGCTAAGACTGCAGAAAGTACAGGTGGCCAAGCTAGACAGAGGAGGGAAATGGCTCATAAATTATAGGGAGGAAGCGTTTATAAGATTAAAGTCAACGCGAGGAAGGAGGAAATGGGTGCAGAGATGAAAGAGAACAGAAAGAGGCAAAAAGATGAAGAAAAGCCTGAGTCGTCAAAGGAGAGTATGCAGGCTCAACTCTTGAAGAGGGGATGGCTCCCTTTGGGGGCAGGTCTGAAGTATCTAGGTTAGAAAGTGGAATCAGCCCAAGGCCACAGGGTGTGATATTCGAAGACCCAGATTTATAATTAAACTTGAATCTCCAGGGGAGAGAGAGAGAGTGAGAGAGAGAGAGTGAGAGAGAGAGAGAGAGAGAGAGAGAGAGAGAGAGAGAGAGAGAGAGAGAGAGAGAGAGAGAGCCATGAGCAAAGTTGGTGAGTGAACAGCTCTTTCCTATGGGAACTGGGAAAGGACCCAGAAGCTTAGGGAGCCAGGATAGGTCCCTACCTAGCACCCTTTTCAGGAATTTCTCACTGAGAGAAGAAGCAGCCAAGTAGAGCTGCTCCAAGCTTAGAGCAGGGATCCAAAGTAAAAGTGCCTGAGTGGGCTGCCTGGCATGGAGGCAGCTAGGTGCCAAAGCTGCCTAGCTGGAGTCAGCTGGTGGGGAGGGTATTAGAGAATGAAGTTCAAAGCTTATATGTTCACTAACATTTAATGCAACAACCCAGACCTGGATGGAGGAGTTAGGTGGTGCCCTGATAGTGAGATTGGAGATAAGTGGTTGGGGAGGGGCTCCTGATGCCCACCAGAACTTATTTCAGACGCTACAACTGGGTAGAAGATTGAAGAGACTTGTTTTTGAGATTGGTGTGGGGAAGAGAAAGTTATCTTGGCTATCCAGGGGCGCGCTTAACCTCCAGGAAGGCAGGGCCCTGGTCAAGGCTAGGTTAAGGTGCACCCCAGTTGCAGCCTGGGGTTTGAGCCAAGGGAGAGTTGAGTTGACCTAGGAGGGATTGGAGGAGACACAAGAGGGCCCTTAAGTGTTAAGAATTTTAGAGAGGGGTGTTGGAGCTGAAGAACCTTGAGCAGGAGGCATAGGGGGGATCCTGGGAAAGGGGAGGGAGCTACTGGGACCCGCACGAGGCCGGGCGGAGCCTCCAAAACGCTCGGGGTCCGCCTGGGGAGCAGGTGAAGGGGGGCCGGCGGCGGGGCGCGGGGAGGCGGCGCGGGGGGGCGGTCCAGGGCCGATCGGGAGGCGGAGCCCAGAGCTGGGGGCTGCTGGCTAGTGGCTCTCTAGGCTCCTTAGCTCGGGCGTCCTGGTTCGCTTCAGTGTCCGCCGTCTCCACCGCTGCTTCTTCTTCCTTCTTCGCCACCGCCGCCACCGCCCGCAGCACCGCAGCCCCTCCCGCCATGGCCGCCGCCGGAGCCCGGCGGAGCCCCGGCCCCAGCTTGGGGCTTCGGGGGCGGCCGAGGCTTGGCTTCCACCCGGGGCCGCCGCCGCCGCCGCCGCCGCCGCTGCTTTTGCTGTTTCTGCTTCTGCTGCCGCCGCCGCCGCTGCTGGCCGGCGCCACCGCCGCCGCCGCCTCGCGGGAGCCCGACAGCCCCTGCCGGCTCAAGACCGTCACGGTGTCCACGCTGCCCGCCCTGCGGGAAAGCGACATTGGCTGGAGCGGTGCCCGCGCCGGGGCCGCGGCCGGGACCGGGGCCGCGGCCGGGGCCGGAGCCGCCGCTGCCGCGGCTGCCGCGTCCCCCGGCTCCGCGGGCTCAGCCGGCGGCACAGCCGCGGAGTCTCGTCTCCTTCTCTTTGTGCGTAACGAGCTCCCCGGACGCATCGCCGTGCAAGATGACCTGGACAACACCGAGCTGCCCTTCTTCACCCTGGGTAAGGGTAGGCGCCACACACGCGGAGTCCCAAGGAACCCAGAACCCCTAAGTGATGCCAGACGGGTGGGGGCGCCCTGGGGATCCCCGCTCCAGGCTGCCCCATCTAGGATGTCAAAGGGCAGCCGAGGGGCCCGCAGGGCGCACAGGTGGTTGGAAAGGAGTGTGGGGCAGGAGGTCCTGGAGTGAGCGCTCTGGGAGCCCGGGGGCGTGCCAAGGATCCCGCAGTGGGGACCTGGCCCTCCGCTTTGCAATCTATTCTCTGAGCTCCGCCCCTTGCATCCCGGACTTAGGAGACCCCAGGTCTCTCAGTGTGTTTTGACTAGGACCTGGGCAAGGAAGCCCCTTGTCCTAAAGCCAGTTCATAGTCAAGCTGCGCACTGCTCCTCTGGACAGCTCCACTTCTCTACCCCCCTCTCTCTGGCCTCGGAGTTGTAGATTGTGCCTTTTCAGACCGGTTTTCTCAGGATTATAGCAGAGTAGCTACGCGTACAAGGAAAGCTCCAGTACGCAAAAGCTCTGCTTCTATATGGGCTTGGTGACCTTGGCTAAGTCGCTTCCCCTCTGAGCTTCGGTTTTGGTCTTCTGTGAAATTGGGCTAGAATCGATTGAGTAATGTTTGAGGCACTAGGTTTCTGAGCCCAAGCTCTCCACTTTGGTGTTCTCCCTCCAGCCGCGTTATCCGTATCACCGTCTCCCTTCTCCATTCCTCCTAGTCGCGAGCAGGCTTGTCCTTGCTGTTCACTTACTGGGCTAATAATAAGAAAAGCAAGGAAAAGGACAGGAGAAGAAACTGGTGGGGGTAGGGGGGCTCAAATAGAAAAGTTAATCAGAAAGTTCGCCAGCAGCTTGCCGCCTGCTGATTCCCGGCGCGAATCCCGGAGGAGTCGGCCCTTCCGTGGAGCCGTGGGAAGCGCGGCTGATTTCCCACCCGGGTAATTGATAGCTTAATTATCTCAGAGAGCGTTTACAAAAATGTTGTTCCCCTTAGCTCTCCCGCGCTCGCTCCTCGCTCGCTCTCTCCTCCCCTCTTGGGGGCGCGGGGCCCGATTGGTTGTCGGAGTCAGGCCAACAACAGTGCGGGAGAGGTGCCAAAGGCTCCCATGGAGAAGCTTCTGCAAGACCCCTGTTTTCTGGGGATCTAGATCTGGTTCCAGTGTCGTGAAGTGGCGGGCTTTAGTGGTTGGCATTCTTAGGAGCCCTTCCAGAACCTCCTGGGTTAACTCTTTGCTTTCCGGAGAAGATCTATAGAGTAATGGACTAGATAGACTTCACTCCCCTAGGAGCCCTGATGTTTTCAAATGTATTTTGCAATACCCTCCTTCCTCTCCTTTTCATTTTGGCTCCCTTTTACGCGTTTGAGCCAGCAACCAGTCTGGCCACCAGGTTTGGGGACCCTGTGCCTTTCCAAGTAGCTGTTACTTGATATATGGAGCTTTCTGGAGGAGGGCAAAACAGGAGAACGCCTGGCAGGTTCCCAGGGGACTTCCTATGGCAGTGCATCTGGAACGACATGTGACACACAAGCACACACACAATCTCTCTCTCTCTCTCTCTCTCTCTCTCTCTCTCTCTCTCTCTCTCTCTCTCCCATGCAACATAAGCACTCATAGACACACGCATACAAACTCGCAGTATCCTTTCCTATGTGCACCCATGGGCTGCTCACATCCAAGGAAGGGGGTGCATAAGGGTCTAGGTGGAGTTCTTGAGGGCACTGAGCACCCTCAGGCTCAATATTAGCTTCTGTTACTTGGTGTGTAGGTGTGTTTTCTCCAAATACACAAAAGCTATCCTTACCACTTTCAATCACGCCCCTTTTTCTCCATCCTGACAAACCTCTCTACCGGATAACGCATAGCGTGAGATGCCCGGAATGGAGGTTCTCCTGCATGGCCATCCAAGTGAGGGAGAGAGGGAGAAAGAATGCTGGCCCTGGCCCCCGAGTAGTGCCTGAGTTGGCAGGCAGAACTCCAGAGCATTCCAGTTCATCAAAGACGTGGGAATCAAGTCCAGCTAGCTTTAGAATTCCCTCAAAATTCCTGGAGCTAGCAGTCCTTGCCATTTTTAACTTTGGCTTTCAGGAGGATGGGTACCTCAGTAAGAGTCAAGCAAAACCCTGAGCCGGAAGTCTTGAGCCCCTCAGAATAAGCTTGAGAGTCCCTGGTACACTCCTTTTGGAGCCTTTTACTGATACACAGGCAGGAGCTGGGTGACTGGCGACCTTCTGCCCCCTGGAATGGCCAGATACTTGCCTCTTGGGCTGCACTAAGCTTTTTGGGCCCACACTGGGAATTGGGTTCCCAGCTCCACCCCCTCCCCACCCCAGAGTCCTGCATTGGCAGCTCAAGAGCTCCCGACAGGGATTTGGCTAGCAAGGTACTCAGCAGATGGCAGGGTATAGCAGGAGCTGTGTAGGGAGACGTGGGCTTTTTATTTGTGTTGGTCTTCGACTGTTTGCGTGTAAACACGGAGTGCACAATGAGCTCTTAGAGGGCCAGGCTGGCTGGCAATGAGGGCTGGTGGCAGCACCAGGAGGGGGTGGGCAGTGTGAATTATTTATGGTCACTTCTTTCCCAATGTCCTAAGGCAGCTCTATTGCACCTCTGAACCTTTATTCACGCTCTCTCTCTAGTATTTGCTTCTGACCAGTTAGGCTAGATTTTCACCACAACTTGTTCTTTTAGGGAGGGGTCATAGCTGTGTGTACAAAATTGAGGCTCAAATCCTGCCACTAGTGGGGAGTGTGGAGCCACCACTAGGGTATGGTGGTGTTCGGTGCTTGGCAAAGCCCTCCCTGCCATGATTTGGGTCCTGGGCTCAGAGATGTTGACTGGATGCATTAAATGTTGCAAAAATTTAAAAAAACCTAGGTGAGGACCTTAAGATACTTCTCTGTATACATTGTCTATCATCCTTATTCATTAAAGTCATCTTCCCTCATTCCATTCTGTCTTTTAATGGAGTTATTGGTAATTCCTGAGAATTTTTTCCCTCTTTGGATTCATTCCTTTTTATAGCTCTACATTCTCCCATGAAATCAAACCTGCTATATGGGAGTTCGTATTTAGATGTGAAAGATGCCCCGAGTTTTCATGCTTGGGCCTCTTATTTTGCATTTGATTATGTCAATGGCATTGATAAAGTAAATTTTCCCTAAAAGTGATTAAGGAATAGCAAGTAGTTATTGAATCTTTAATGTCATGCTGAGAGTTTTACTCTTGCCATGTATTATTAATTCATGCCAAATAATATGGAGTATGAACTACTGTTATTCCCATTTGATAGATGAGGAAGCATTCTTAGATATTCCAGTACCAATGACACTGTAAGTAAGCAGTAGAACTGGAACCAGGATCCTAATCTATTGGCTGCTTATAATCTCGGCAGTTGTCAAGCTGGTATTCTGAAGGAAGCATACTATGTATACAAGACAAGTCCTGGGTAGAGAGACATTCAATGCATCAACAAGAAAAGAAAGCATTTTAGTGGGAATCTCCACTATGTCAGTGAGCTGAGTAGGAGGGTTTGAAAGTAATGTTTAAATTAAATGATCAAGTGCTAGAATTTAGGGCTGTCTAGTAGGGCTGATGAGTGTGGAGATGATGTGACGTCAGGGAAGAAAGGCATCTCTACTGACTTGAGGAAATTTAGGGACACTTTCTGTACCAGAAAAAAAAAAAAAGACTTGAGATAGTGTGCACTGAGGATTGTAAAAGGAAATTTGAAGACAATCTGAGTGCTAAAATGTAGCAGGGGAGCTTATTTAGTGCTAGGTTCTAGTAATCTCTGACAGGGCTCCCTGTGACCTTGAATAGGTCACTTATCCCTCCAGAGATTCAGTTCTTTGTGCTATAATATGAGTGGGTAGATGAGCCCTAAAATAATCCTTTAGTGTAAAAGCTTCTATGAACTTGAAGTGCCCTGACCTACTCTGTCACTTTGACTAGCTCCTTGTGCTTCTCACTTCTGTTTGCCTTTCCTGGTAACATGGGGGTGTTGGTAGGGATAGATTGAAAAGAACGGGTTTGAATAGGAGCAAGTGCTAGTGCAGGGCTTCTGAGGTGAATCTGCACGTCACACGGTCCTTGTCCACCCCCTGGCAGCCCTGAAGTCTGCTGCTGGATTTAACTTCAATGCCCATGGATAGGGAGATGTAATCCTTTTGTTCTGTTCATGATATTTGTGTGGCCAGACTGTTTACCACCTGCTCTGATTCAGCCAAAGGAGAAAAAAAGTGCTAATACTGAGTAATCACCATTGTCAACATTTCTGAGTCATTTGATTTGCTGTGTAAACCTGACAGGAGAGCAATGTAATGTATAGTCAGTAGGGATGTAAAGAAACAACAATCTTTCACTATGTCTTTAAATACACCTTCATGAGTAAGTCTGGCCAAATCCTGATGGTTAGTCCTTGAAACGATGCTCTACACAAGAAAGTGACCAGGTTGGGTGGAGAAAAAAACATATAATATGAAATGCCAACATGATCTGTCCAATGGTCAGTTCAGTGAAGGTTTCTTGAAGTCTTCATAGAAATTGATACTCAAAGGTTGGGTAAGGGACTAGGCACCTAACTGAGGGTGGGTGAGAGCAGAGAATTTAATCAGAGAACAGTCTGCAGAGGGCTGAAGAGGTCTCCTTCAAATGTCACCAGTGTACAATGAGGAATCTGTGCTTTTGTGGGGAGTCTTTTTTAAAGAACATCCAAAAGGCTAAGATAGAAAGTAGGTTGAGGCTGGGGGAGCTGTCCAGCAGCCTTTGGGCTGACCCCAAGGTTATAGTACAAACGTTCTGAGAGAGGATGAGATCACTGCTCACCAAAAAACCAGCAGCTTTTGGTTAAGTATTTGAAAGGGGGACACAGGGCCTTAGAGACTATGTATCTGTTTGGGTTTCTGCTTTGATTTTAAAGAACCATACCCTTCATTTGAAAGGAGGAACAATGGCTATGAGTGAGCTCTATCTCCTAAGGAGATTTCTGCCTCCCAGAATATTTGTTAACATCAATTCCATTGTTCAGTTGTGAGAGATTCTGAGATGGAAAAGAGGGAGACTCTATCTCAAAATAGTGCTATGTTTCCAGCAATGTTTGTACTCCACCAGCCACCAGGTTGGTTGTCATTAAATGGGTATATTTGGGTAAGAGTCAAATTTCAGTATCGGTACAGGGATGGGGGTAATTGTAAACAGTGCCTTAGGCTGCAGCGAGACAGGCCTGTGTTATGTGAGCTCTTGACCTGCATGTTTTTCCCATTTCCTCTTCCTTCTGTCACTCCCCATCCTACTTCTTTCCCGTTCAAATCTAATGAAACCTACGTAACACTCAAGGCAGAGAGAAAGGCACCGTTTGCTCTCAGAGAGCACCGTGATAGAGAAAAAGGAATGGAGTCATCAGTAGGGAAGGCCCCTTTCCTCTTCAATCCAAGTCAGCCAGATTTGGTGTCTGAGGTGCTGCATGTATGAGTGTTGGGGGTGGTGTATACAGTAATGAGATAGCAGGCCTGTGCTAGCTTGTGTGACCCAGAGCTTGACTGTGGTAGGAGGTGTGACCAGGCTTCTTGCAGATAAATCTGCTTGTTTCTCATCCCTTTGTTTGTTGTACCTTGGGTTTTATCTGATGTCAGAGGACATGAACATGTGTTGTGAGAGAAGGAGGGCTGGAAACTGACAGTGACCTCTTAGGTGATGTCCTGAAACTAATAGCATATTGTCTTCTTTGATTACAAACTGTCAGAAAGCATTGAATGCACTCTTTCCATGTCATATCATACAGCAACACCAGAGCCGGACGAAGGAAAAAGCCCCCCCCCACCCTCATACACAATTCACACTTAAACCTAGGGATCCTCTTACATAAAGAACTAGCTTTGATGCATCTCAATGCACACAGTGTTGTTGAGCATCATAAAGTACACCAGTCTTTTCTCCTCCCCTCTCATAAAAAATAAACAAATAAATACCTTAAGAGGAAAAAAATCTCCTTAGGGAAATTGAATTTGTTTCCTACCCAAGTATCCAGCTGGTTGGCTTCAGTCTCACCAAAAGAGCCCTGTCAGGTGATGTATTTTTGTCCTCGAGGAGAGGACCCTCTCCTTAGAGGGTGGACAGGAAAAGTCTGCTCTTCTCTAGAAAAAAAAAAGGAATGGTCATATTTCACCTTGGGGTGGAGTAGAATCAGAGGCATGCTTGGCTTCCTGTGCTGATACTTTGCCTAGTTCTCTTACTGACCAGCTAGTGGCAACAGAAGATTAACTATAGCTGTTTTTCCCTTCCCTGTAGCAGAGCAAACAGCTCTCTGCCCCACTAGGAGTCAGAGAGCAAGCAGTGCTTAGCAGGGCTTGCTCTGTTTGTTACTACTTACTGTCTGCTTTCAGCTGCCTTTTTCTACTGTCTGCAGGTATTTTTGGACAACAGCCTCCAGAAAGACTTCTCTTTAGAACGGAAAAGGTGGACACTGTCCACAGAAATGTTAAGTGCAAGACTGACATAGCTGTAGTTGCATTTACTGGCATGCTAGAATATAGATGGAGCCAAATCTGTAAGCTGAAGTCTGAGAAGGGCATCATATGTTACAAACGTAAGGTTTTAACCATGAGAGGGAAGTACTCCCTCCTTTGTATTGCTGCAGCTGATGGGCTCAGCAACACTTCTCTGTGCTACTACAGTTTCAGTAGTCCACCCATGTGTTTTCTGCTAGAAGTCTCTTTTCTAGTCAGTTTATCCTGTCCACTTGATTTTAACAAAACAAAACAAAAAACAAATATCATAATGGGAATTTTCACTTGGCATTTCCTTCTTGCTCCTAGACCATAGTTCTATACTATACTAGTGCAAGTCCCATGATCACATTATATCAGGTTGTCCCACAAGGAGATTTCCCCTCTAATCTCTAAGTGCCCCAGTCCCTACCCTTAGCAAATTCCTATTTACCATCTAAGACTGAGTTCAAGTGCCAATTTACCACTGAAGTCTATCCTGAACTTTTTGCATCAGCAATGAACACTCACCATCAGCAGAAAAACCATCATGGTAGCTATCAGTCCCTGGAGAGCTACAAAGCACCTATGATGTGCCTGACTGCTCTGGTATCATGGGATATGTAAGATCATCAATTACAATGTCTACTGCATTCAGGATTTTTCTCTGTCATCTGCATGTGTGCATACGTGTATGTACCCATGTTACTGTTCAAGGACAAAAAAATAAACATGATAAGTAAATTCTGAAGTATATGAAAGATGGTAAGTTCTGTAAAAGTAAACAAATAAAAGAAGGAAAGGGAATTCAGAGTTCTGAGATGACGGACTTAGTTTTAATATAAAATACCATAGACAGAGGAGTTTATTGAAAATGTGAGATTGGAACAAAGGCTTAGGAGAAATGAATTATTGTCCAAGAAAATCTAAGAAGGAATATCCTAAGTAGAGAGCTATCTCAGAAATACCCGAATCAGGAGCACACCCTGGTTATCCAAGGCACAGCATAGGATGGTGAATGGAGTTGGAGTGGAATGGGCAAGCTGGCAGGCAGGAACCAAATCACATATGGCCCTGCAGAAAACTTTCAGGATTTCAGATTTGATTCCCTGTGCCATGGGATGTGCATGATTTGAGCAAAAGAAAGCCAAGCTCTGGCTTTCATTTCAAAAACATTATACACTTCTCTCTAAAAAGAAGGACCTCAGGATGATGGCTTGGAGTAGAACAAGAACAGAGCTTATAGCACATATTTCCTTGTCTGCCTTGTGCTACTTTGCTGTGCAATCTCCAAGCAGCCAACAGACCTCTTTCTTTTTGTACTACAGTGACTCACTTTGGTTTTGGCATGGCATAGTGTACAGAAGATCATAGATAATGATAACTTCATGTTTGCTACATCCCATTCCCAAATCCATATCTGAAAAAACTGGAGAGGCATTTCAATCACACTTTTCCTTTTACAGATGAAATTGGACAGCACCTCTTCTTACATGGAGCCTTCTTTCTGCTGAGCTCCAAGAACCATTTCCAACATTGTTTCCAGGTTCCTCATCTGCGTTATGTGTATATTACATAAGAGATAACATGATTAGTGGGAATAGTGCTGGATTTGTGGAAAGGCCTTACTTTAAGAGTTTGGAAACCAGGTAAAGCATTAGAACTGGGTATTATGGCAAATAGAAAGAAATTGGACATTTGGGAAGATAATGTGTTCTGGAGTTATCAAGTATCAGACATAGAAAGTCAAGATGTCCTTAGCAAGTCAATGGTGGGGCAGACGTCAAATCTTATATGTACTGACTTGCTAATCTGCTGTGTCATCCTTCTGCTTTAGGGAAAGGCAACCACCAGGCAACCAGGGATGGGAGGAGGGCAAATCCAGTGATGTCAAGTAACCATCATTATCCTAGAAATAGTGACCACATACTGACGACGATTATGCTCCATGTAACACCTGCTCCTGCTGCCTTTTTTTTTTTTATGTGTTCTGCACAGTGTTGAATGGCAAATGTTTTTTGTGTGTCACAAGCAAGCATATACCTTAAAGGAGTTGAAAAACATATTCAAAACTGCACAGCTCTTATGAAGCTAAGCTTGGTCCAAACCCAAATCAGTTCTGCCTGGTTCTTCTGGTTCTGCATTTTCTCTGACTTTCATGCTGCACGGATTTAGGGGAACTGTCAAACGTTGGTCTCTTGGTCCACCCCATTTTACTTCTTGCCACTTCTCATTAGCAAGAAGTTTCAGCCATTTCTCATATAGGAACTAGGGTGTGACTGTCTTACAGGCACAAGGGAGCCAAGCACCTTGTTTTTGTGCTACATGGGGCTGACTCAGCATCTTTTCAGTAACCCCCCCACACACACACACACACATACACACACACTCACACAGCTCAGTGCTGCCTTGCTATGAGCACTGGGCCTTGGTTCATATACTGTGGATGTTCCTGTCACCCATAAACTTGCTTGGGAAGCAAATTCCATTTCTTCTGTACATTCTAGGGTGCCTCCCTGCCCCTGTTGTCTCTTTTCTCTTCCTATCTTTCCTTTGCCCTTATCTTCCCTGCTCTTCCTTTCTCCCATTCCTTAGGGATTCCCCACCTTCATGCTGTGTAGCCTTACAGAAGACTTGTGACCTTGTCCTTTCAGGAATGTGTAGAAGTTTGATGTTCTCTTTCTAGCAATGACCAGGTCATCTGGTATCTGTGATACACAGTTCCTATTTGACTGGGTGCACTTTCTTGTCACACCTCTAGACCCCATAGGTAACCAGTGCAAGAGGAACACTAGATAAGGTTTTCTGATAGAGAGGAAGTAATCTGAAGTGAAGCATGTGCCAGCTTTGAGCATCCAGAACATGATACAGACTCTCCAAGGCACTCATGTCTGAGCTAGGACTTACATATGCCATCTCTGTAAGTCAGCCTCTGATTGCTTATCAATAAGGAGAATGGAACAGTGCAATGATGTGTGTGGTTTTCTGCACTGTTTTTCTTTGGTAAACTCTCCATAAGCTAAACATTAGTCAGGACCCAGCACTGTGCACAATTTTTACTTACAGTAAGCCTTGTGATCCTCATGAAGGTGCCGAGTGCCCAGCCTAGCCCAGCATGTTCGGTGCCTCTGACACCTGGACTCTTTGTTGTTTTGTTTGGGTGGGGGGTAGAGGTATGAATAAATAATGAATGTGGATTCCACTTATTCCCTCCTCTTCTTTCAATATCTGGATTCATGGCCTATGCCTCTCCTCTCCCTCCCTCTTCCTCTCTCAGTAAGGCACAAAAGCATGAAACTGGCCATTGATCTCTGCCAGCTATGGGGAGGTGGGGGCAAGAGAGAATTCTGGGGTTGTCTGAGGACAGTTTAGGCAGAGAAGCACTGAGACACTGAGTTTAAGGCTGGTGAGTGTTGGCGTAGCAGGTGGGGGATATTCCTCTCCCTTCTGGTGGTGGCTGGCTGACAGAGCCTTACTCTCAGGCACGCAGGGAAGTCACGAGTGGCTTTGCAAGCAGCTGAAAAGGAAAGGAACATTTCCATTAGCAGAATCAGCAGTAAAGAGATTTCCAGTCACAGTAATAGCTGCATTTGGGGGAATCATTTCAGTGGTGGCTGTGGGCGGAGGAAGGAAGGATGTGGGATGGCAAGGAGAGGCACAGAAGATGTCTGCTTTACTTGATGGCTATGTGAGAGCCAGGTGTCAAAGGAAAAGTACCTGTTCAGTAGGACTCATCCTGTGACCAGCATTCAGGATCTTCTGATGCCTTCCATATGGACAGTACTCCAACTAAGGGGTCCCTATGAGAGGATTCCTGCCTACTGTGTGTTGTCTTTGTTCTAATTACTTGGGTTCCTCCTTTCAAGATTATCAGTCAGCAGCAGCCTCCTGGGCTCCTGAGATTTGTACATGGAAAAGGATTATTTAACTCAAATTTTTCTGAAGTTAGCATCTCATATGGGACACAATCTAACTCAGGGCCTCAAAAGAAGAACTTCTGGGGCAAGTGGGTCAACAAGGCTTGGGAACCTGCATTTACACAAGGTGCTGACTTGGGCATGTCTCTGGAGGATTTCTGAGATGTCCTGGCCCATGCATGACTCCAAATGACCTTTTGATGTTCAGTGCCTTATCTAAGGCCGTAGCCTCACTGAGGATGTGCACATGGCTGAATTCCTGACCTTAGGGTGGGAGTACTACTCCCTTTCCCCCTAGATTACACCTTAGCTCTGAGTCACCTGGAGAACTCCTAGGCTTGACCTCAGTATTGCTTCTTCCAAGATGCCTTGCTTCCTTCCCTTCCAGTACACTTAGATCTTCCCACTGGATACTTACACCTCCCTGGTAGGATTGCTACATGTAGCAATGGTAATTCAAAATGCCTAACTGAGCTTTTAGATGAAGGACGAATACGCATTTCACATAAACATGTCACATGCAGTATTTGGGACACAGCTATGGTACTGTTATCTCAGTAGTTACCTAAAATCTATATGTGAATGAGCAACTTGTATCTTACTTGGGAACCTTAAGGCCCAGTGTGTTTTCATTCCTGTTGGTGAACACACTGTTATTTGATTTGATCCCTAAACCCACTAAACCTGTAGCTCCCCATCTCAAGAGATCAGTTATCTAAGCTAATGAATTACCTCCTATCCTTCCCCTTACCTCATGTTGTTTTAATTACCTAGTCCTCTAGGAGAATCCACTCGTAAGTCACTTTTTAAAGTCCCCTTCTCCTAGTTTCCACCACTGTCATCTAGGTCCAGACCGTGGTCCCTTCTAACATAGGCCCCCGGTCTTCTGATATTTTCTTCTTTGTTGTTTGTTGTAGCCCATGGCTCATGGGCCAAATATATTGCTGTGCTTGATTTCATATGACTCGTAAGCTGATTAACTCATCAAAAATAAGAAAAACAACATGTTCTGATACATGACAGTGACATGGGACTGTGATTCCTCTGACCATAAAAAAATAAATTGCTAGGACACAGTCACACTCATTTGTTTCTGGGCTGCTTAGAACCACTGTTGCTCTTTGGTGGCACAGTCTGGTAGCCACAGAGAGTGTCTGGCCTGTGAAGCTGAAAATATTTACTAATTGCTCTTTATGGAAAAAGCTGGCCAACCCCTACTGCACAGAGTAGTCAGAGTAATCTTTTCCAGGAAGCAAATTGCTTTTTGCTACTTCCTTGTTTAAAGTCTTCAATTACTCTTAAGATAAAATCCTAATTCCGCTTCAAGGTCCACAAAATCTTAAATAATTTGCCTTCTTCCCAGTTCATCTTCTACCATTTTCTCCTTGCCTCACAAAACTCAGTTATTACCTCCTTTAAGATGTCCTCCCTATCCAAAAGCAGCACCTGTAGTCACTTCCTTCCCTGCACTTTCTGTACCATTTGTTTCTAAATGCCTTGACCCAGCAGCTTCTGGAAGGTAGGGAGGATTCTGTTTGTCAATTTTCTCTGTAAGACCTGAAGTTTAGGACACTGTACGTAATGTGTTCTGATTAAAATGTACAGGGATGTAGGAATGTTTGTTCACACCAGGAAGCCCTCTGGGTAAAGGCCTCAGCAGGCAGGTGGAATGGTCATATACAGTCGGGGTTCCTGAGTTGGTACCCACTCTGCTTGGCGTTAAAGTTGAGCCCCTCTTCTTTTCTGGCCTGTCTCTGTCTCGAATGTGGTGTGATTAAACTAAGTCATCTGTGAAGCTCTTCTCAGCTATAGGCTTCTGCAGCAGCCCTGGAGGGTGAGGGGTCTGTCTGAGAGCTGCCGAGGCTGGAACCTCAGCCTGCCTGCAGCCTTCCTCCTTTCCCACTTCGCTTCCTTTATGGGGCTTCTAAGATCAAACCCTCAGCTCTGAGCCCAGGTGTGACGGAAGTTTCAAGTCCAGTCTCACTAATTTGTGAGAGAACCTTCTTCAATTCCATCCTTTTTAGCTTCCTCCAGGGAGGGAGAGTGCAGAAGCTGACCACTCAAAGTAACCAATTACCTGACTGCCAATAGTGGGCCTCCTACTGTCCCTACCCCCTCCTTTTCTTTCTCCTCTTTGTTCTCTTGCCTCTTTAAAACATCTCTCCAAACTCCAGAGGCCTCTGGAGAGTTGCTCCCCATTCACCTCCCTCCTTGCTTCCAGACAGAGAACTGAAGGTGTCTCCTGCCCTCAGAAGGACAGCACGTGGGAACGCAGGAGGCCGGGGGAGTGGGGAGGATGAGAGTGGTCTGGGGAGTAGTGCAGGGGCTGTGGTTCTGCAATGGCTGCAGCGAGGATTAAAAAGCAGAACAGGTTTGCTGGTCCCAGAAGCATGCAGCTCCACTCAGTTTAGAGACAATGCAAGTCTGGTTCTGCTTCTGCCTCTGCATTTGCTCTGTGATTTCAGATGAACGGCAGTCCCTCTTTGAGTCCCAGCCAGGATTAAGCAAACTTCAAGAGGCTGCCCTTCTTCAGGGAGCCGGGGAAGATTGGGTCACATGGGCTATTCTGTCAGGAGAAATCATGCAGGCTGCTCGGCTGCTGGAATCTCAGGTGCCTGGAATGATGCCCAATGTGCAGTCGTCGACAGTTAATAAATGTTTGCTGAGAGAAAGAATGAATGAATGATGAATGGAAAATACGTGTGGTCGTACTGTCACTCTCCACTTCTGAATCCATGAGATACATTGCTAATCAATCACTTAATCATGGCTCCAGATTCCATCCTGATGCAAGAACTCATCAGTCACTACCAGTCAATGGAGGTTAGCATGGGTAATGACTTTAATTCACATTCCCTCAACTAAACCAGTTTACCCAAGGACCCTCGCCTCTTTGCCTGATGCTTACTCCTTCAGGCATTCATCAGCTCAGACTGTGCTGTAGCCAAGGTTTCTGTTGCTATAATGAAACACCATGACCAAAGCAACCTGGGAGGAAAGGGCTTATTTGGCTTACTTTTCCACATCATCAAAGGAAATCAGTACAGGAACCCAGACAGTGCAGGTACCTGGAGTCAGGAGATGATACAGAGGCCATGGAGAAGTACTGCTTACTGTTTTGCTCTCCATGGCTTGCTCATCTTACCTTCTTAAAGAAGTCAGCACAACCAGCTAAGAGGTGGCCCGCCCCACATACGATGATCTGGCCCTCAATCAGAAATTTAAAAAAAAAAATGCTCCATAGGCTTGCTGATAGCCCAGTCTTATGGAAGAAGTTTCACAACTGGAGTTGCCTCCTCTCAGCCTATGTCAAGCTGACATAAAATTAGCCAGCACAGACCTGTGCCAGGGTCCCTGGAACCTGGAAAATGCATGGAGCTCTCAGTCTATTGGGATAATCACATTTGTATGTTTTGATCTGCAAAACACTTTTTCATGAGTATTTTTAGCATCCCCACATTATAAATGAAGAAATAGCCATTCAGAGAGATCAAGTCCATTACCCAGGGCCACACAATAAATAGTATTAACTGCATTTACTTTGAAAAGGAAACTTTGTATCACTGCCATGAATGGAACTCCAAAATAATGATATAGATAGAAGATAGCATTTAAAAGTAATTATATAAGAATTAGTGACTGTTGAGTACTCAGACCTAAATGGGGCATCTATACCATATTCAAGGCTCTAGAAACATTGTGGAGGAGAGGGTGGAAAGAACCACAGGATAGGAAGGGATGCTTGGAAGTGTTTTCTGGAGATGGCACAGCTATTATACTCATGAAATCACAGAACCTGTGGTTACCTAAATAAGACCTTCTTGAGGCGCTATTGGCAATTAATGCTTACTGAGGAAGAAGAATCATTTTCTCCAGTGGTGGATCCACTTTTAGGGTGCCCATGCCCCAGTAAATAGTAACTCCTGTTCATGCTCATGGGAGCAACCTCAATTCAACACAGCTATTTGCCAAAATAATATCAAGACCAAACTGACTTAACCATAGGAGAGGGGCTTGATGGAAGGAAGGGAAAGTTCAGTGAGAGTTCCCAGGGTGATCAGAGGGGGTAATTAAGGGTGAGATGGCCAAAGCACTTTGTATAAATAAATGCAACTATCAAATAGTAAATTAATTTATTAAATTAAAAAAGGGTATAACTATTGCCACAAAAATGCAGTCAATGCCACCTAAAGTTTTATCTCATGCATCAAGAAATAATGACCAGACCCAACATGAAGACATGGATGTTCTTCTAAAATTCACATTTGTCCACTTCTAAGATTTCTTCTACCACATATAGTATATACACAATACATGTTTTGTTTAAAAGATTCATACTTCATACTACTACCCCCTTTAAAGATCCAACCTGGATTTCATGTCCCCGGTTCAAATATTGTTTTCTTTTTGCTTCTCTAAGAAACAGCTCCTGAATATATTGTATATCCCTTCAGTACAGACACCCTCGTTTTCAAGGTGTGCTCTTCAGTTTTTTCATCAACTTGACATAAGCTAGAATCATCTGAGAAGAGGGAACATCAACCAAGCAATTACTACCATCAGACTGGCCTGTAGGCAAGTCTGTGGGGACATTTCTTCATTAATGATTGATGTGGGAGGGCCCACACTGTGAGTGATGTTATACCTAGGAAAGTGTTCCTGGG
This sequence comes from Peromyscus eremicus, assembly GCF_949786415.1. NCBI lineage: Eukaryota > Metazoa > Chordata > Mammalia > Rodentia > Cricetidae > Peromyscus > Peromyscus eremicus. Next base: position 83,525,008 of record NC_081417.1, on the reverse strand, counting down.
TTATGGAGGAAAGGTAGTTGAGCAAGTCATGGTCAGCAAGCCAAAAGCAGCACTTCTTGGTGGATTTTGCTTCAGTTCCTGCCTCCAGGTTCCTGACTTGGGCTCCTTCCCTGACTTTTCTCAGATATAGAGTGTGATGTGAAAGGGTAAGCCAAAAAATTATTTTCTCCCTGGGTTGCTTTTGGTCTTGGTGTTTAATCACAGCAATAGAAAGTTAACTATGACACAAAGGGAAGATATTTGTCTCTCTTGCTAGTCTATAAGCTACCACAATTCAACATCATTTTTCTTTAGTAATTGTAACTGTAGTAAGCTAGTGTTTGTTGCATTTCTATCCTTAATTTTTAATTTTAACACAAGGAATACAAACTTGTTGTAGCCTTTATATAATTCAGGAATACTATGAGAAGTGTATATGTTTCCTTCAAGTTCATCCCAAGAGGTAGCTTGCTGGGATCCATTTGCAGAAGTTTGCCTGAAAAACCATTTCTGATGCATCAGCAAAGGAGAAGAGACTCATGTCAGTTCACTCTGCACAGCTCTTGCAGGCAGTTCCTGAATGTGGAAAGACTGTCGTTAGTAAGAACCTGGCTTTTTAACTGGGTTCCATCCTAAGTCAGAGAAGCGTATTCAGTTCTGCAGCTCCATGAAAGAAACGCTCTCCTTTTATCTGTCTTTATCATTGGGATTCAAATTTCATTTGCACAAAAGTTTCCATAGCTTAGCAATCTACTTTGCAAGCACATCACTTTCCCTCAACCACTGCATTGATACCCACTCTCCACATGGCAGATGAACACTAGAAAGATGGCAGCTGATGTTTCTGCTGGGTTTTTAAAAGGTTGCATGACTAGAGAAAGTTCACTGACAATCTTATATTTAATTGAATTTATAATCTAACTTTAAATTGTATTACAAGGAATACAGTCTTGTGGTAGAGTTCATACACTAGAAAAGAAATACTGAGAATACCAGAAACAGTACATCTTTCCTCCGAGCTCGTTCCTGACAGGTGGTTGTGCTGGGAGCATTGCTAAGACCTTTTTGGAGAAGATATCTGCCTAAAGAGCCATTAGATGCGACAATAAAGGAGAAGCAACCCATCCAACTTCACTGCACTTAGCTAATTATACAAGACTTTCATGAAAATGTACTTATTGTACACACACACACACACACACACACACATGCACACACGCACACATGCACACACACACAGGTACCTTAAAGTCACGTATATATACATTTATATTCTGCATCAGTTAGCTTATTGTTACAACCAAATATATGCGAGAAGCAACTTAAGGGAGGAGACTTGACTTGGCTCCTGGTTAAGAGGATATATCCATCATGGCAGAGAAGACATGGTGGCTGAAGTGGCTTGGTCTGTGCTAATGGGAACTTGTGATACAGCTGGTTCACATCATGATGGAAAAGAAAGCAGAGAACATTCAGAAAAGAACCAGGGTTGATCTATAACTCATAAGGCCTGACTCCATGACTAGCTTCCTCCAGCTATCCCCACCTGTTAAAGGTCCCATGATTTTCCAAAACAGTACCACCATCTGAGGACCAAGTACGCTAACACTTGAATCTGTATAGGACATACATATATGTCTATATACAAATCATACATATATGTACAAATGAGATAGGGGGATGCTCTGAGAATATGATGATTCTTCTGTCTGGAGAATTAAAAGAAGAAACTGAACGTTTTGGGGAAAAAAATCCTGACAGAAAGGGAATGATTGTCAGGAGTTCCTAGAAGAGTATTTGAGTATTTGATTTATGATTGATAAAACCCTTCTTTTATTTCCTTAAACTTTTTACTTGAGTGGGAAGGTAGACTATTTTGGGAGGAGCTGTCTGGTTTAAGACTGAACCCTTGTTTCTGAGACCATTTGTATTTGCACTTAGAAAATCTATTAAAGCAGTGCACCATAAAAAAATAATAGATGCACATTAAAGATTTCATTTTAATGTGAAATACATAAGTGAGCATACATTTGCCAAGTTTGGGATGCAGGCATCAGGTCTCGTTCGGAGTCTGGGTCATCTGGTTGTAGTTCCTTGCCATCTTTCATGCATAAACCATGCTCATAATGCACCAAAGATGATCTCCAATGTTGGTTTCATTAAAATAGACTAAGGACTTAGGTGCTTGCCAAGTCATTCTTTTAGAGTTTTATGATTCCTTCCTAAGTCTTTATGGTTGTCATGCCTGACCTAACTCACGAGCAGTATTTAAGTGACTTTGGCTTTTTTTTTTAATACAGTAAAATCATCTTAGCCTCATAGAAACCACTTTCTTTGGATGCTCATAAATTTTTAATTTAGATTCTATTTCATGAAAATTTAAAATTGTAAGAAACACAATGAGCATAAATAGGTTTGGGAAACAAACTGATTCCCCATGGAGTGTGTGTGTGTGGGGGGGAATAAAACTCAACCTGTGCTAAAGTCCTTAGCATACTAGAGAGAAAATGCCTCACCAGTCTGCCCCATCATGGTCTATAAACCTGGGATGTGCTACCTGTAGATATAACCTTTGATCTTGCAACATGATGTTGTCAGCTAGAAAGTTTATGCTTGAAAATTACACAATTGAGTTAAAGAAGAGCAAAAAAAAGGAAAAAAGAAATCTTGTAGTGTTTTATGTAAGTTTACAATTTTGTGTTGGGCTGCATTTATAGCTAACCCTGAGTGCAAGTAGCTGGACACACCTGCCAGGGATGATGTGACACAGAGGCTAAGCTGACAGTGGGTGAGGCAATGCCAGATGAAAGCTTTGTAAGTATATTTGGTTCTTAGAACTACAGTATAGCAGTCTGAGCCCCTAGATACTGTTTTTTGTTTTTGTTTTGTTTTGTTTTGTTTTGTTTTTTTTCTCCAAATCGTGATGTTAAGAAGAGGAAATAACACCTCAGAGATGAGTCAGAAATTTAATCTCTGGCATCTTAAGATTCATGACCCCCACCCACCCACACACACACAGACACAGTTGGGATTCCACTACAGTTGCTCTCTCCTCTGGAGTTTGAGTGGTCTTTGGAGCGAAGCATCCTAATGCTTTCTCTGTCTTTTGAATTACAGAACTGTGATATAACCACAGAGGTGATCCAAATCCATAGCTGTCAGGGCTCTCAGAGATCTTCCATACCAGTCTTCTGGCTTTGCAGAGTGAGGCCAAGGCCCAGAGAAGGCTATCACCTTCCTGGAAGCCAGGGGCTGGACTGAGGATGCTTCTTATTGCAGATGTGAAACAACAGACCTAACTTCTTTCACATCCACCACATTTTCCTGGATGGGAGAGGTGGACACATGATGCAGGAACAGTGTATGTGTGTGGGGAGGGCTGCTAAGAGTTTTCCTGTTTTATGAGGTGCAAAGTATAATTCAAAACTCATTTTGGGGATGTCTCACCCCATAAAATCTCTTCAAGTAGATACGGCTCAGAATTTGTTTTGACTTCCCCAGCACGTGTTTTTTAAATACCTCTTCTCTTCACCTCTTTTTTCTTCTCCTTTCCTTCTTTCTGGTCTCTCACCAGTTTCTCAAGGCATCTGCCCTGGGGTTTTCTGAGGGGACTTGGCTAGTGCAGGTGGCCTTGAAAAAAAGGTTCCTGCAGTTTAAGTTAATGGGCTGGCAAATGGTTGTGAAGATTCTTGCCTTTCTTGGATGCTTCCTGGGCAAGGATATTGGATCAGGAAATGACTTCAGTGATCTGCTTTCTGCAGCAATAGTTATACTTTTAGAAGGCATTCGTGTTTGGAGCAAAATAAAACTCTTTTATGACCTACTACATTGCATCCTTAGAGCAGCTACTCCTTCATTTTCCCTGCCTCTTTGTGGTGTTCCCAGTCTCTAACACTACTCCAATGCCTTCTTTAAGAGTCATCCCCACATGTTTCCTCGCCCTTGACTTGAATCTCCAATGGAGATTATAAAATCTGGTTATAAAATCAAGGGCACATTCTGTGGCATCTGAGACCTCCACATAAGAACCACCTCAGTAACTGTTCTTTCTTATAAGTTTCTGCCTATACTTCAGCCAAATTGGACATTTAACTGTTCTGGGAAAATACACTATCTTTCTCCATGTCTATTATGATGTCCTTACCCACCCATGTTAGGATGTCCTCACCCATATGTATTTCTGCTGTTGGAAATCTGTTGGTGGAAACTTCCATTGCTGGTTCCTTCCTCCCTCAATTAATCTTTTTCACACTCTGTTTTCATGAAACTTTATTCTAAATCTCTTTAAGCCCCGTCTTCTCTGTTAAAACATTTGTGCTCATTGTTTCTTTACCCCTCTACTTGTCACAGTGCAGCATTGTATACCTATGGTGACTGAAACAAACTCTGCAGAAATAGCCACGTGTGGTCAGTGACTTCCCCACCGAACCACAGAGCAGAAAGTTCAGTTGTGCGGCCATGTTCATGAGATTCTGAAAGGAGTGGAAGGAGTCTTGGGTTTTTGATTCTGTTACCTCAAACAAGATCTTTTACTGTAAATGTTGGTAGAACTGATTTTTGTGACAAATGACTATGTAAACTCATAACTACCAAAAGATCTGGTTTTAAGTGCAAAGCAATTAATTTTTCAAACATACCAAGGTTTGCTAATAAAAATGCTACATCACGAGATTTCATTTGCAAAGTCTAAGATGTTTTCTAATCTGGGATATCTTATATTAATCCATTAATCACACTCACCAGTAGGAATTCTAGGCCCCTGGTGGGTCATTTCTCAGGACTCCTTTGCTTTCTCCTCTCCTTCTCCCCTGCATCACAGCTCTGCTCACTGAAGCATCTGGACCTTCCAGGGGATACATAGCTAAGGGGCCCTGGGGCCTTTTAGTCCCTGCAAGAGGAGTGCAGATGGATCTGTCTAACCTGAACACACAGGTTTGAACGTCCATCGACGTTTTATGGAAGATTTATGAGCATTTCTTTGAGAGAGAACTCCTAAAGCCTCTCCCTGTGAGTGACGGCATGCAGCCTGAATACACCCGCTCTTCTCCTCTCTCACCTCACTTCCCTTCTTCCTCAGCTTCTTCTTCATCCACACTTTCTGCATTCCTTCTCCTGTTTTCATTAGACTCCTTTTCTCCCTCTTTCATTTTGCTCTTTAAAAAGTCTTTTCTTCTCTCTTTACTTCCTTTCCTACTCTTTGACGTGTGTCCTTTTGGGCACCAGTATTTCTCCTCATTAGTTCACGTTATTCAGTGTCTTTATGTCCTGTGCCCATCATCTAGAGCATAGCTCCTCCCATCTCCTCACCTTGTCCAAGAGAGCTCATTGTTGATCAGTTTGCATTTCTGCAAGCTGAAATGCATACATACAGTTTAGAGCCAGTGAACCCTTCCAGGGTGGTAGAGAAGATGGATGGACCTGGGTTGAGGGTGGCAGTGACTTGCAGGGGCAGCCCACATTCCTTCTGATTAGATGTCCTCCTAACTTCTAAGCTACCTCTACTGTCAAACATGGTTCCAAATGTGCTGAGTGACCTTAGGGTCCTCCATGACCACTGGAAATGTCACCCACAAAATTCACCTACCTTTCAAATGTGAATTTTTTTTTTTGAAAGCTGCTGCTGGTAGAAAGGACCCGGGGGTTTTATTCCTGTTCCACTAAATATTCAAGGTTCTTTTTCTGTGATTCCGATGGCTCCTCTCTTCGCCCCCTCCGCTGTTCTTGCACTATTTATCACCAGCTCTTTTTAAAAGCTGTTGTCCTCAGGCCATGAAAACATCTACTGGAAAATTTCAGAAGAAAACTTGCAAGACTCATAAGTCCTTTTAAGAAAGCATGGCTTCTGATGGGTGGTGACACAGGCCTTTATCCCAATACAGTGTCGGGCAGGTCTCTATGATTTCTAGGCCAGTCTGGTTTACATAGAAAATTCCAGACAAGTCAGTAGGAGTGAGAGACAGATAAACTGAGAGAGAGAGAGAGAGAGAGAGAGAGAGAGAGAGAGAGAGAGAGAGAGAGAGAGAATATGAATGAAAATGAATGATTTTAAAATTTCAAGCCTTGAAATAGCCAAAAACTCTAGGAATGAGCTGAGACAAGCTAATATATAAAATATCATGTATTTTTTTTTATTCTGGGCAGAGGAATCTGATTTTGACCTTAAAGGCCAATGCCCAATTGGGGTGCAGTCTAGTGGTCCTTTAAAGTAGCAATTGTAATGAGCCTAGAAAGTCTTTTCAACACTGAACAAGCAAACAGAAGCACAAATGAAGTGTGAGGCGAAGGAAAAGAAGACGGTGCAGACAAAAGCAAGTGAGTTACCTCCCATGCCTTCTAGAGTGGACTTAAATTTACCTTTCTAGCAGAACTGGGGGTACTTGCTGTAATTCTTTAATTTTTTCCTGTGTTTTGTTCCATTTTGATGTGTAACACCATCGACTCTACTGATTTTCCTCCCATTAGTCTATCCTGGTACGCGCTACTTTTGTGTGGGACCTGTAATTCAATAGTCTCCTATTTGCGCTCTCACTCTCTTGTTCTTCCTTTCTGTATAGTCTTATGAGTCCCATCCTTCCATGCTGCCAGAGGCTTTAGAAACATATGCTTCAGGGACTTGGAACATCATTCAATCAGTAAGATACTTACCTCGCAGTCATGAGGACCTGACCTCAGAACCCATGTGAGAAAGAATTGAGATGGTGTGCTTCTAATCCCAAGGCTTCAAGGGTGGAGGCAGAATGAGACTTGGGGCTTACTGGCAAGCTAGCCTAGACTAATTGGTGAGCTCTAGGCAAATGAGAAACTCTGTCTCTGTCTCAAAGGAAGTAAAGGGCACTTTTGTGGATGACAACTAAGGTTGTTTTGGACCTCCATAAATGTGTACACACAAATACACACATACACACACACACACATTTTAAGCATTCATGTGTGCACATATGCATTCATAGTTTTGATAATGTGTTTAATTATGCCTCTGGCTACATTCATTGTGGCTTCCCACTGTGCTTATAATAAAATACATTACCTTTTATCAAGGCACAAAAATATTTAACCTCAGCTGTACATTAGAATAATTGGGATCTGCCCTGAGATAATTAAATTAATTAACTAATTAATTAATTAGGACTAGGCAGCTTGGCAGTTTCATATGAAATATTGTCTTACCATACGATCCAATTATTGTAGTTCTTGGTATTTATTCAAATGAATTGAAAGCTTATGTCCACATAGCAATCTGCATGCCTGTTTATAACAGCTTACTTGTAAGAATCAAAATCTGGATAGAAACAATATGTCCACCAATAGGTGAATAGATAAACCGTGGTACATGTGAACAGTGGGGTATTTTCAGTAATAAAACATAGAGAATAAAACATAGAGGAAATAACATTGAGGAACCTTCAAAGCATTTTACTAGCTGAAAGAAACCAATCTGAGAAGGCCATACACTATGAATTCAACTTTGTGACATTCTGGAAAAGGTATAGCTATTGAGATAAGGAAAAGATCAGTTCATGTCAGGCTTGAGGAGGAGGGAGCTGGGAGAATGTCCTGACAGAGCCATTGAGGACTTCCAGAGCAGTGGAACCTTCTGTACGTCATGGAAATATTGGATGTGTGTGTTTCCACACCCATTCAAAGCTGGAGAGTGCGTATGTACCAGAAAGAGGGAGCTGTAGTGTGAGCTACGGACTTTCATTCCTGACAGAGTGCAGATGTGGCTCCGTGGTTGCAACCAATTCATCACAGAAAATGCAAATGATGTGAAAAATGGTTGAGGTCAGGAAGGACAAAACCTGGAAACCTGGTGTATTTACATCCAATCCTATGTAAATCTAAAACTCTAAAAACATGCAAAATGCAGCACACACACACACACACACACACACACACACACACACACACACACAAAAGGAGGAAACAAAATTCCCTAAAATACGTTGAGATTTGGGCCAGTCAAATCAGAATAAAGGAAAACTGGGCCAAAGAATTATTCTGTTTATTTTGTTTGTGATATTTCCAGTGATTTGTGTGATGCAAAAGTCCAGTTAGTTAGAAAGTCAGTGTCCACCCACACCTTGTCAGCCTTGACCTGCACCTGGGTTACTTTCCTCTTCCTGCTGGATCCGATTCCTGAGCCCTTTGTCCATCTGATCTTAATCCATGGCCACACAGACTCTTCTTTCACTATATTCAGGAATTTGAATTGTGTTACAGTACATGCATGTTTGCGTGTAAGTCTAGAGACATTACTAGTTTTCTTCAACATACTATACCTCCTCTATCTCACGGGGGATGGTTCACAGTCAGCAAATATTTACAAAACAAATGATTGAGTGGACCATTAGGTTCAACCTGCTTTCTCTCTCTTGTGGCAGGATAGGTCAGAGCAGGTCCCCAGGGGAAAGTGGTGGATGGCAGGAGTTAGGAAAGACAGGAGTACCTCTACGAGAATCTTCCGTTCCCTGAAGGGGATTGTAGAACATGGAAGTAATTTCCTTCAGGACTCAGGAACATTTCCCTCAACTTCTTATTCCCTGCAGTTGGTGACCAGAGTCCTGCAAGTAAGTAAGGGGAGTGATGAGCTAAATATGTCTCTGTCATTTTTATTTTCTTTCTCTGTAATAAAGTTAGTGATTGGTCAAACTGCTGTATAATACGATTAAGCTTGTGTGTTCCCATTTCCTTCAAGGACCTTGGGGAGGGGCTTGTGCTACTGTTGGAAGCAGCTTTGTAGTCAGCAACCAAGCTTAAAGAAAACAAACAAACACCCAAAGTCCCCCCACCCCCATCCCCACCCCCACCAGTCTTCAGTCTCTTTTGCTTTACTTTTTATATAGGAAATTAAATTGCTTTTAGATTGTGAGCCAAGGAAAGAGTGATGTAGAAATTGGAGACTCACATGTGCTTTCTGAAGCAGGATAGATTGCAAAAGATTCCTTTAATCTCTACCTGGGTGGAAGAGAGAGGAATGAATATGCCATGGAGCAGCATGGTAGGATGCAGTTAAGAATTTATCTTGTTATTATTTGGCTTGAATTGCAACTCCAGCATAATATCTATGCTTGCTTCTCTGCACACTCAATACATTCTTTTATGGGCAATGAGGGGTAACTGATCTGAGATATATGAGCAATGACCAGAGGGCAGGATAGCCTGTGAGTCTGTTGTAGGATACATGGGAAGAAATGCAGTTATACTTTTAGTCTGTGTGTGTGTTGTAGAAAAAGGCTGGGAATATAGGACAGAACACTCAGGATTAAGGGTCCAATTAATATGCGGCTACAAACAGTTTCCCTGAAGCCATAGGCTGTGGTAGAGGACTGTGGTTTCTCTTTTTGGTAGTACTTCCTACTGAATGCACTGAGTAATCCTTCCCACATTCTAGCATTCTAAGCTAGCAGTCTGCTTTCAACTCCATTTACTTTCATTATTTTTAAGCAAAGGAAACCTTCTGGAAAGATTTAGGACCATGCTGCAAAGGTAGGTAAAAGTAGAGCTTCTCTGCCTAAGACCTTTCCCTGATCCAAAGTCTTCCCTTCCTTTTCCTGAAGTGGTTCTGGAGCTCCAGGAAGAACAGGGAGACACTGCAAGGCTGTAAAATCCTGTCTGGACTAGCATTTGCAGGAAAACAAGGACTGATCTAGAGGATGGAGTAGTTCTGTTCCACAGGGATAATACTGGTCCACAGGGATGATACTCCACAGGGATTTCTGGCCACCTTTGTGTGTGTGTGTGTGTGTGTGTGTGTGTGTGTGTGTGTGTGTGTGTGTGTGTACACAAGGGGTGGGGGCCAGTGTACACATGCGTGTGTGTGCGTGTGTGTGTGTGTGTGTGTGTGTGTGTGTGTGTAGGTCAATGTTATTTCTTAGAGAAAAGGTCTTTCACTGAATCTGGAGATCGTGGATGGAGCTACAGTGGCTGGGCAGCGAGTCCCAGAGATTCTCAGCCAGCACAGAGAGTGCAGGTGTGTATCAATGCACCTGCCTTTTTTATCTGGCTTCTGAGGAATCAACCTTGGGTCTTTATGCTTGTGGAAGAAGTACTTTAGTCACTGAGCCATCCCCCCTGCCCTACTGATAATCTTTTGATGCCTCTAGTGTAGCACATCTGTGTCTGCCTTGGGGCCTTGTACAAGGTGGCCTTGAAAGGTCTATTTTTTTTTTTTTAATGCTGGATGACTTGTGGTGATTTTTCAGATTGAAGTTGATGTCAACCTCTCAGAGAAGCTTCTTTTAATACCTCACGTTAGAGAGCTGTTCTTCCTGCTTTAGGTACAAGCTTCTGTGACGGGTGGCACCTCAATGGATGCTTCAATCGTAAGTTTATCTCATTTGATTTTTTTTTGCACTAACCACTTAGAAACTCAGTGAAGATAAAAATAATATTTTGTTATATGATGGATACTTGCGGAATGAAGAAATGAATTAATATTATGACCAAATTATAGATAGCACTTCAGCTCTGTGAACGTTTATAGAGATCCTGCTGTGTACTAGGTCCTCTGGTAGAGGCCTAAGAAGGATTACTGAATGGGTCACAAATCTAAGCTTAGAAGTTACTCACTTCCTTAAACTGGATAAATCGTCCAATTCAGCCTATATGCAATCCTAGGAAGTCAATAGAGTAAAGACTATGAGACCCTGAGAGTACAAAATCTCTGCTTCCCCACAGTTAGTTGGTGTCAAGGTAGGATTCAATGCAAAAGTGATTTTACACTTTTCTCACCAATTAATGGACTTTATATAAAAGGACTATCTTGTACACAGCCCAAAGTTTCACCCTGCTTCCTCTTGGGAGAAAGGAGATTTGATTAGGCCAGGATGAGTTGTATGGTGCAGGAAGAAGAAAGGAGGGCATGCACTGCAGTGGATGTAGAATGTGCTGACCATGAAGTGTCTAGTGTGGTTCAGTGGTACCCAAGGCAGTTGAGGGACTGAGAGTCAGCATCCACAGCAGCATGGTGAGAGGAATGTCAGTCACCTCTGTGGTAAGAGAAAAGCATTCATCTGAAGTCTTCAGTTGTTTGTACTCACTAAACCTTTTACTTCCTCCTTTTTGCCCCCTATCTGTTCTCTCTACTTCATATCTCTTTCTCTATATTCAAATGCTGAAGAACAGTCCCAAGATAATACATGATCCTTTGTGGTCTTAGAGTACAGTATGGATAAATGCATCAGCTTGTCTTAACTTCCGCTGTTTGAAATGGGCATCCCTTTATGGGATAATGAGGTTTACAGGAGGAATTTGCAACAGAATGTGTGCACAGTCTCTCCCTCCTGACTTACCTATCTTACAGCCCGATTAACCTTATGAAAGATGTCTGCAGCTCCCTGCTAACTGGGAATAACTGTGGGTTCCCAGCAATCTCCAAGTTAGTGACATAATACAGTCCTGCTACAGACAACATAATCTTTGACTGTAGGCAGAGTGTCTATGAATGTGTGACCCGGTTTATAATTTTCTTCTTGTCTAAGAGTATGAAATGTCTGCTTTCACTTTTTCTTCCCTCTTGATCTTTGTCAAAGAGTGACAGCTTCTCTAATTAGGCAGTTGACAAGGTAACCTTAGCAACTTAGAGCTGGCAGTGAAGGGAAAGACAGGGTTCCAGGTGTCCCCTTTGCCTCAGCACTGAGCACTCTGGGCTAGGCACTGTTGCCCCTGTCTCGCTTTATCAGCTTCCAGTGTTCTCCAGCTAGGGCTGCTTCTTCCTGCTAGCCTTCGGGCATCCAGTCATTGTCTTCTCTGGTCTAGGAACCAGAACTCCCTTGGGCTCCCAGATTTTCCCACACATGTCTGTCTTTTGACTCTACTGAACCCTTCTTTCTCTTCACAACTTCCTCAACTATTGTTTTATGTCTGCATTTCCCTTTAACTTCCTTTAATCTCAACTCAGAAAGACAGAGGGCTAGAGTTGTGTGCATGCTTCTTTGATCTGAATAGCCTACAACTATCAATGACTCTCCTTGGTCTGAGTTAAGCAATGCTCACTGCCCCTGTCTCCCACCTTCCATCTCCTGGCAGTCTGGTTCTTGACCATCTTTGAAATTTATTTTCTGATCAATATCTTTCATGTCCCCAATTTTTACAGATTCATTCAATTATTATTGTTTTAACCATATACTTTAGAGATCCTTTTAAAAAGTTATTTTTTAACACTATATAGTTTCTTGAGTGTGTCTGATACTTTCCAATAGGTCAAAGGGACCATAAAGCCCCTTAAGTTCCTTTCACAGGTAGAAAATTAATAGGCATGATGCTTGCCTGCAATTCGGAAACTTATTCTAAAACACGAGGAGTGTGATGGTCTATTTTCTGAAGGTAAGGCCCCAGAAAGCTTCAGAAACCCTGCAAACTTATACATGGGGTTTATCCTAGTGAGTTCTCTATATCCTGGAATTAAACGGTGAAAAGGCAAAGAGTTCTGGTGGATGGTCATGCTCTCACATTTCTGTTGTCTAATATTTTGCCAGGTCATTTTACTCATTTTTATATCTGTCATTCTATCACCGATCAGTCCATCAGTCCTTTACCCAACCTTGCTTTCCCTCTCCCTTCCATTACCCTTCTTTTTGCTAATAATTAAGATATAAATGGAAGAATGATTTGTATTCTACTATACCCCAAGGTGCAATATGGCCAATGCAATGAGATAAATATTCTGCATCTTCTTTGCAGACGAGAGTAGGGAGTCCCAAATCTAGGAAGACCTTTAGAAATAGTTTTGTTCACCCCTTAGACCACAGTCCAGATGAAATAACTTACTCAAAGCTCATTAAACTATTGCGTCAAAAGAACTTTCAAGGGCTTGAGAGGACATTCAGTAGTTAAGAGCATTTCTCTTCTAGAGGACCTGGGTTCATTTCCCATAATCTACATGATATCTCACAACTGCCTGTAATTCCAGTTTGGGGGATACTGCACACATGTGGTCCACAGAGATTCAAGCAAACACAGACACAGACACACACACACACACACACACACACACACACACACACAGACACACACATCTTAAAATATAGCTTTAGCACCAGAATGTATTGCTCAGTCTATCCCCATCTCACTTTCCTAAAATGGTAGAGCAAGGATCAGAGGCAAGAAGGAGCTCATATTCTCTCAATTCATTTACTTGGTAATAAGACCAACATTTAAGCTGAGATTTCCCAACTTGGTTAGACTCATGTCCTATGCTGAAAAGAATCAGGGAGTCACTCAGGAGGAGCTTGCCTTTGTGTGGTGCTTTGAATAATAATGGCTCCCATGGGCTGATTATTTGAATGTTTAGTCACCAGGGAATATAACTCTTGAAAGAAGAATTAGGAAGTATGGCCTTGTTGGAGTAGATATGACCTTGTCAGAGGAAATGTGTCACTGGGCACAGGCTTTAGGTTTCAAAAGCTCATGCCATGCCTAGGTCCCCCCCCCTCTCTCTCTCTCTTTCTCTCTCTCTCCCCACCCATGCAATGGAGCAGGATGTAGCTCCCAGCTACTGCTCCAGAGCCTGACTGTACGCCACTATATCCCCCAACATGATGATAATGGAGAGAACCTCTGAGACTGTAAGCAAGCCCCCAAAGAAATGCTTTCCTTCATAAGAGTTGCCTTAGTCACAGTACCTCTTCACAGCAATGGAACAGTGACTAAGACCAAAGTTAGTACCAGGCACCAGGTTATTGTGACAGGCCTCTGCTCATACTGCTTGTTGCGAAATGTGGACTTTGGTTTAGGAAACCAGTTGAAGACCTTAAATGTGGATGAATGGGTCATACTAGTAAAACATGGAAGACAGTGGTGCTGAGAGCTATGCAAATTATGGTTGCCCAGCACAAGAAGTTTCAGAGGTGAAGAATATTAGTAAATGGCCTAAAGACCATTGTGATATTGTGGCAAAGAATGTCACTGTTGTTTGTCCTTGTTCTGAAAATTTGCCTGAAGCTAAATTGAAGAGTTTTAGATTAATGGCATTGGCAAAGGAGATTTCACGACAGCCTATTATTGACTATTTCAAGCAGTTATTAGTGATTGTTCTCCTGCAGATCTATAATGAAAAGGGGAAAGGAGACAAAGAAAAATAAAAATGTACAGTGTGAGGAGAAAAGTAGTGCCAGGAAATGTGTTGTTAGAGTCAAGTCCAGTCCTCCAGAAGAGGAAAAGTTTAAAGAAAAGCCCAATGCTAAATAAAACGAAGGGAGTGGTGGCCTCAAGGCAAGACCCTGCCCAGCTAAGCTCCCCACTTGTAAAAAGGAATTGAAAAGTTTAAGCAGTGGAGGAAACCATCAACAACAGAAAGCTGAGGCAAATGTAATTGAAAGAGGCTGTGTTCCAGGCCCAGCAAGCAGCAGAATTTTGCATATTTGACCATGTGGTTCTGGCTTTATAGTCAAGGATACAAGAAAGTGGTTATGGAATTTCCTTTCACACTAAGGAAAGCCACTGAGGTCAGGCATGTGTCAGAGGTGTCCCTGCATGGAGGCCCAGAGAAGCCATTGTGTGAAGCTGTGAAGGGAAAGCCTGGATTGTTTTGGAGCCCCCAAGAGGTTGGAGATGACAGTTGTAGGATACCTGTTAAGGAAAACTGAAGACTAGGTATAGAACCACCCTAAGAGAAAGAAATGTGTTTCAGTCAATGAAGCTGAAAGGAATTGGAGATCTGAAGATTGCTTTGACATTAAACATGGACATGCAGCATCTGAAATTTGCCCTGCTGGTTTTCCATCTTGCTTTGGTTCAGTATTTCCTCATTATGCTCCTTTTCCTCTGTTTTGGAATGGTAATGTATATTCTGTGCCACTGTATGGTTGGAGCATGTGATTTTTTTTTTAAACTGGGGTTTACAGTTTAAAGAATGCTCGAGTCTCAAAAGAGACTGAACTTTAAACTTTTACAATGTTGAGACAGTGATAGACTATGGAGACTTCTGAAGTTGAACTAAATGCATTTCTGTTTTATGATATGGCTACAAGACTACGGGAGCCAGGGAGTGGAATGTGGTGGTTTGAATAATAACGGTTTTCATAGGCTCATACATTTGAATTATTAGTCCAGGGAGTGGAACTCTTTGAAAGGATTTGAATTAGGATATGTAGCCTTGTTGGAGGCAGTGTCACTTGGGTGGGCTTTGAGATTTTAAAAGTTCTTTCCAGGCCTAAGCTCCCCTCACCTCCACCAGTGAGTCAGGACTTAGCTCTCAGCTACTGCTCCAGCACCTGCCTGCATGCCATCATGCTCCCCACAGTGATGATAATGGACTGAATCTCTGAAACTGTAAGCAAGCCCCCAATATAATGCTTTCTTTCCTAAGAGTTGCTTTAGTGATGGTGTCTCTTCACAACACTAGAATAGTGACTAAGACACCTGTCTAGAACTTTTATCTTTGAATCAAAAGCCTCGTCCACTATCCACAGGCCACCCTACCCCTAGACTTTCAAGGTACCTCATGCTCTGTACAAAACCAAACTCTTCATGCATCCATTTGCTTTGCAATCTAGCCTATCCTCTGTGGCCATGCTGTCTTTGCACTTTGTCAGAACCACCTTTTTCCCAAGCCTAGCCTCGCCCACCAACCCTATACCTCTGGATACTCTTAGGTTGCCTTGAAGCTAGCTGCCAAAGCCAGATTGCAGGCGCAGAGGGAATGAATTGTTGGACGGTGCAGAGAGATAAGTGGAGACGTAAAGGGTGATTTTCTGGCCTGTAAGCCCCTGTTCGTGGATTTCATCTTTTAATGGAAGTGCAGTAAATAAAAGCAGTTTTTACAATATGCCAGGCAACAGGTCAGGAATATCTGAGCCTGTGGAATTGATAGAAGGGAACTGAGCGTAACAAATCTCCCCAAATTGCACTGGGCTCCTCTTGTGCCAGCTCCCAGAGTGTATCTCCCAATTATTGTGCAGAGCAATTATTTCTGAGCTAGAGTCTTTGCAGAATAAGGCATGTTGGTGAGGATATACTTCCATGGCTTCTTGAGAAATAGAATTTTCATCCTATTTTTGTGATTACTGTTCATTATTGAGCTTTGATTGAATTTTGCCCCTACTTTCGAAGCATCCACATTTTTCTTCCATGCCTTGGAGGCCTTAGTCCTTCTTCAAGGATCATCAGATGATGCCTCATCCAGGAAGTGATGTCCCTGCTCCCATGTGGTTTCTATACAAAACTATACTTTGCAGTTGAGATTAGGTTCATACACAGTGCAATGCAAGCCACTAAATATTTATGTCAATAAGTTTTGACAAATCTGTTCATCTGTGTAAAGGAGAACATGTCCACACACCACCAAAAATCTCTGCACCCTTCAGTTTAGTTTTATCCACCCAAAGACCAACACGGGAAACCTCACCCAGTCCAGACATGGACAGGATTGACAGATTGATAGCTCTTTCTCTACATTAATCTGATATCTATAACTGTCCCTTTTTAAAAAACATTTAGATTTTATTTTATGTGTATGGATGTCTTGCCCACATAGATGTCTATGTACCATTTGAATGCTTGGTGTCCCTGTTGGCCAGAAGAGGGCATTGTCTTGAACTGGAGTTCAAAGCTTGTGAGCTGTCATGCAGATGCTGGGAATTCAACCAATGTCCTCTGGAAGAGCAGCCAGTGCTCTTCGCCATGGAGACACTTCTCCAGCCCCTCTAACTGTCCTCTTTATAAATGAATACACATGGGGCAAGGTCAGCGAGCTGTTGCTTGTTAAAGGAGTGCTGCCCATTGCCTCTTTCCTATGACTTGCACATAAAGAGTAGCTTTTACATTTAAATGGCTGGATAGAAAATGCAAGGAAAGATATTTCATACACAAATTTATGGTGCTCTTATTTGGATGTTTATAAATAGATTCCTTGGCACACTGCCAAGCTCATTTGTTTACAGACTGTCATGGCTGCTCTCATACCATTTTGGCAGAATTATGTAGTTGTGACAGAGAGTGTCTGTCTCCCAAAGCCTAACATATTCAGTCTCTGGCCCTTTAGACAACAAGTTTCCTGGCTTTCTATGGAGTAGACACTCTGCTGTTTCTGATGTCTTTGCTCAACATCACGTTCCTGAGATTCACCGATGGCTGTGCGTGCCATTGGTTCACAGGCAGCCATTTGTGATGCTCTCAGCCAGATGTTCCCTCTTCCTCCTCTGAGCTCCCTGGCAGGAATAGCAGAGATGCACTTCCCCACCACCACCACCTCTCTGTGCCCATGGCATGCATTACTGATCAATCATGGTCTCTTTTCCTGCTGGGACTGGGCTTGAGCTCAGAATTTGTCTCAACTCAGTGCTTCAGGCAGCCACTACTAAGAGACTGGAGTCGGATCTATATAGAGAATTATTTGTTGTCTCTAGCTTTCAAGTTGCAGTGCAAGGCAGTAATGTAAAGAACAGTGGCATCAGACACCTGGATTTTATCCCTCTGTTACTACTTGGCTCTATTGGGAGGTTGCTTAGCTTCTCTAAACCTCTGTTTCTCTCTCTCTCAAGCAGTAGGGATAATAAAAATGAGCTTATTGTTTTTGTATGAGCATTAAAAGACGTATGGATATAAAATGCCTTATTCTGCTTCTGGCACACAGTAGGTAGTAAGTGAATGATGCTGCAGATCAGACTTCTCCTAGTTAGTGAACTCTGAACTCTGCTAGTCATCCATTTCCCAATCTCAGTCATCATCCATTCTCTCCATGTATCCACCCCAGCCCCATTTCCTCTTGATCTTCCATCTTCTCTTGCTTGGCTCCATGCCAGCTGGTCAGCTCTTCTTGACTCTTTTTATTTTATGCTGCCCAACACAGGCAAAGAATATAATTATGTTATTTTCCTATATAACACTTTCTATCTGCATTACATTAGTGTGGGACAAAGACCAAGCCTAAAGGATATACATGATCTGCCCCTGTATTTCTGCCCTTATGCACTGTTACTCTCCTTTGTTTCCACACACTTCAGCCACGTTGACCTTGACCTCGACACTCTCTATCAATTACATTTCTTCTCCCATAATCATGTATACTTTCTATCCCCTCTGGATGGAACGATATTTTTATTTCACCCTCTTTACCCTATTGCTATTTAAAACATACTGAGAAATATTTCATGTGGGCTAACAGTCACTCTTTTAAATAAAGTATACAGTCCAGTGGGTTGCAGTGAAATTGTAAATGCATGCAACTTTCACTACTGTATATGTCTGGGACAGTTCATTGCTTTAAAAGAAATACTAATCACTTCCTTTCCCCCTTCGTAGCGACTAGATTTTGTGTTTTTATAGTTTTGCCTATTTTGAATTGTTTTATCTTTAACAAAAAAAATTTATTTTATTTTTCATTATGTATATGCATATGTGTCTCTGTGGGGTATGCACATATACACACAGTACCCACAGATTCCAGATTTATGATTTGGCAGTGCCTGTAGTCTATTCTTTAATATTATGGACGAATCTTCCATTGCTTGGATACATCTGGTTTTCTTTATTCATGCCTGTGCTGCTGGACATTGCGTTACTTCTAACCACCTTGTGGTATTATAGCTGATGTGTCTGTGAACACTTGTGTAAGTCTTACATAAATATATACTTTCGTTTTCCTTCAGTATATATCTATGGGAGATTTTCTTGGTGGTATGATAATTTCATGCTTAACTTTTTGAGTAACTGTCAAAATGTTTTTTCATTTTCAAAGTAACTGCACCATTTTAACTTCACACCAGTGGAGCACGAGACTTCTAGTTTCTCCAACACTGATTGTTGCCTGTCTTTTTGACTGTAGCCATCTCAGTTGGATGAAATGGTGTCTCGTTTGCTTACTTCATTTAATTCATCCATTGCTGGGATGAAATCCGGAGCATTATGAAAGCTAACCATACACTCTACCACTGAGTCACACCCTCAGCCCCGGGTCTTTCATTCTAATTTATTCTTTAGGCTTTACTCCCTCAAGGAACACATCTTAATGCCCCTTTCCAGAAGACCTCAGTATTCTCCCTTAGTGTGCAATGATACTTTTCTCTAAAGTACTTATTATGCTTTCTGACTTATATATTTACTTTTATGAGCTTGGTGTACTCCCACACTCAACTTTAAGCTCACTGTGGGTAGAAGACGTTCCAGTGCATGTATTGTGCTTTAGTCTCTTCTGAGCTCACCTTCTCTTCTGGCCTGTACTCACAAACTTGTTTCTTTGCTCTTATTTCTTGCTCTCTAAATCCTTTCCTGTTCTTCATATTTCTCCCTGGCAGTTACCCCTGCTTTTTCTTAAACATTTGGATTGATCTTTCTAAAATTCCCCTTTTTTTCAGAATCATGCCATTCCTTTTGTTTGTGTAGAAAACACATATAGCTGCCTGTGACATTTCAGGCAAAGAACACAGATGCCACCTCTTTCAATAGAAGGTGAGGCTGTAATCTGGCTTTTGATAAAATATACAGAAAAGGAAGAATTAAAGAGCTACCGCCCCACTCTGTCATGGGTTTGACTGAGCTGTCTTGTTTAAGGTTACTTGGAACACATCCTCCTTCCTACTCCTTGTGAGCTATAAGCTCCTGGAGGACTGGGAAGTGTCTTGTCCATCTTCACATGCCTTACTATGCCTCACAAGTGCCTGTTTTGAAACTACTGTCAGTAAATGTTTGTTCACTTGAATTGAGTTTTATTATTTCTCCCCAGAGAAACATTTATATGCTAACAGAGGCCTTCAAAGGCTTAACTGGAAGGATTAATGGTGGAATTTGGGGCTTTTAAAGCAGGTTGTTTGGGGAGATGTTCTAAAGCTAGCCAGTCACCATTGTCTTACCTTGTCAAAACCTGTCCTAAACACAGACTTAGGGAAAGTTGGGGACAGCTAGATGATACATGCCTCAAAATGAATAGTTCAAATTTCTAATGCCCTTCACTCATATGGTAGGGTTTGGGAAACTGAAAACATTTTCCACATTTTAAGCTTATTAACTTTATTGAATTCCTTAGATTCTTCCTACTTATGAAGAAGAAAAACAAATATGTCTTTGGGTAAAAATATGTCATCTGAGCCAAAGAGTCCAATGAATTCCTAGTCACTGTAGGGAGGGAATCAGCAGAGAAAGGAAAGTATGAGGCAAAAGAACTGCCTGGAGGAGAAAGAGACTTGATATCTAAAGTAGGCAAGGAGATGCACTAGACTGCTTATAGACAGAGCAAGAACCAGCCCCAAGATCATGGACAGTACTGTCTTGTCCTTATCCATTGTCTCTGTCTGGGACATGAAGGTCATCAATCACCTGCCAAACCTCTCCCTGCTCTCATGTATTGAGATACATCTCATTGTTTCAGTTCTTTTGGAACTATAGACAACTGCCACCAGCCCCAAAGGTAAACTTATTGTTCAAAAGTATGAAAACAACCAAATCACATGGTACAAAAGGGACAGTCTTCTGTCAGCTCTTGCCATCTCAATTCTCTATTCAGACATCATTGTTAACTATTTTTTGTGTTATCTTCTCCATTTTTTATATCCATAACTGTGTGTGAAGCCCAAATGCATCGGTCTTTCCTGCTACATTGAGTATCATTGCTTTATTATTCTGAAACTTGTGTGTATTTTTTTTATTTAAAATGACAGAAAATCTATTAATATCAGAACATTTAGATTTACCTCATTATTTTTAATGACCTTATGCTATTATATTGATTACTATAATTTGTATTTCTATTGATATTTCCCATCATGGGCATTTATGTCAGTTTCTAAACTTTTATTGCTATGCATGCTCTAGAGTACAATCATGTGTGTGTACATATGTGTGTATGTACATATAAATCTGTTAATATTTCTGGGGTATTTGCTTTTGACTGCTAGATATCAAAAGGTGATATTACTAGGTCAAAGAATATGGACATTTTCAATTTGCATAAATGTTGTCCTCCAAAGAACTGTATCAATTTGTCCTTAAAGAGAGGCAAAGAGGAATTTTAGATTGTGTGGCAAAGGATAGAGATTTTTGTGAGTCTGGAACACTGTCCATCACCCCTTAAACTACCCTCTGCAAGCTGTTAGTAATTTTGTTTACAGGTGATTCAGGTCCTGCCCCATACACATTCTGGGCCTGGCTTCCTACAGTTGAGTGCTTGCATGGCTTCCAAAGCAGAGTTTAGAAAAGGTTTTCCCAGAATGGGGATGTGGCTTGATTAACCTCCTGCCCTATTCAGAGCCCTATGTTTCCTGAAAAGTTCCCAGTGGATTGTCAATGGCTGGCAAACAGCTGTCTAATAGGGGCTATGGCATCTGGCCTTGCTCGGAAACCAGCCAAGTCCTGAGGAGTTCAAAGACCTCCGGTTCCCTTGTCCATTCCTAGCAGAGGCCTACCACTGAACTCCCTGAATAATGCATTGCATTCATCCTCTGCATCTGATGGATGGCTGCATTTTCCCTTCCCCGGCCTGCTTTCGCTCCTTTGTCTGCTTCGTGACTTTAAGCCTGTGGCTAAGCTTTCAGCACAGGCAAGAGGAAGGACCAGTGGGTTTCTGAAAGATTGGTTGCACAACCATTGGTCCTTTTTCAAATGAAGCCCCGATGTCTTTGCTTCTTTCTCTTGTGCCAGCGCAAAGGATAAGAAATAATAAGGCCCACCTTTTATTGAGATCCCACTTGTGCTAGAGGCAATGCTATGTAACCCACAGGTTCCAGTTCAGTCATCCCTCCTAAGATTGCAGCCTGACTTCAAATTCAGACATTGATTTCAAAGAAATATCATTATGTTTTTATGACTAGCACTAGAAGAGCTGGTATGTGATCTTATAAGAAGCCCTGGCTTTATTTACCCTTTCTGTGTCTGGTTGCTGAGAAGGACACATTTACCTTTAGTCAAATTCATCAGCGTTCAGCTAAATCTTTGTGTGTGTGTGTGTGTGTGTGTGTGTGTGTGTGTGTGTGTGTGTGTGTATTTTTTGGTACATCAAAGATACAACCTGGCAGATCATCTACCCTCACGTCCTGTCAACACAAATGACCACCTATTCTGTTTTAAACTGCCCCCAATGACAGCTTCACTCATTTTGATTTGCTATTTGAGTGAAATATTTTATCTGTGCATGACATTCCCCCAGAAGCTGCATGTTGTAATAAGGTCAAGAGGGGGTGGACTTAGATGATATACAATGTTATGTTCAGATTCCAGATTCAAATCTCACCACTTTAAGCTCTTAAAAATTGTTTATTTTATGTTTGAATGCTTTGCTTGAGTGTGTGTATGTGTGCACCACAGTGAGCCTGGAGCCTATGGAGATCAGAAAATGGTGTTGAATGCCCTGAAACTGGAGTTACAGATGGTTGTGGGTACCCATGCAGAAAATGGGAACCAAACATGGGTCCTATGGAAGAACAACAATTGCTCTTAACCACTGAGCCATCTTCCTTGTACCCACCCTTACCATTTGGATTCCTTTCCCCATACACTCTCTATATTACTGATGTGAAACTCAGTATTTACTTTAGGAAAATGTGTATTAGTTTTCTCTTATAATATTCCCCATCTCTTTTTTTTTTTTTTTTTTTTTTTTTTTTGGTTTTTCGAGACAGGGTTTCTCTGTGTAGCTTTGCGCCTCTCCTGGAACTCACTTGGTAGCCCAGGCTGGCCTTGAACTCACAGAGATCCACCTGGCTCTGCCTCCCGAGTGCTGGGATTAAAGGCGTGCGCCACCACCGCCCAGCTTCTCCATCTCTTATTAGGCTGAAAAATGCCATCCTTAACATGTTCACAATTTAATCCATTAACCTGTAAACATGCTGTGGAACATAGGAGCATGACATATAGGGTTAAATCAAAGATCTTGGCACAGAAAAATTATCCTGGGTCACAGGTACCTCAGTGCTTCCAAAAGAATCCTTATCAGATTCAGATAGTTAGCATAAGAATCAAAGAGGGTCATGTGAAGACGGCAATGAAGGGACTTGAAGATTCTGTGCTGTGTGTTTTGATGCTGGACGAAAGCACAAAGATATAAATGGTGAAACTCTACAAGTTAGAAAAGGCCAAGAAACAGATCCCCTCTCATGCATCCAGAAAGGAATATGACCCTCCTGACACCTTGATTTGGACCCAGTAAAAGCCATTTTAGATTTCTGACCTCCATAACTGTAATGACTACATGTTATTTTATGACTCTAAGTTTCTGGAAATGTATTATAGCAGACTGAGAAACTAAAACACAAAACTACACTGTGGGCATCCTATACTGTAGAATTGTGCTTGAATGTCTTGCTTCTCCAAAAAAGACTGTGTGGGACCTTTTGCCTCCTTGAGCCTTCATTTCCTGGAGTTTGGTATGGGGCTAATGATAATTCTTTAGCATAATTGATGAAGAGCATATGAGATCATGTGTTAAAGAGAATGCCTTGCATACAATTGGCATATAACCTTGAAAGTGATTGGCTTTTTTGGCCTATGGTTGTGAATTAGTAATATAAACATCACTTGTGGAGGCTCTGGTGAGTGTGCATAGTTGAGTGGGAAAAAAAACCATGAATTGTTGTGCAAGAAGTTACAGTATTGAAATACCTGTTCTGATGTTTGCTTACTCTGAACTTTAGATAATACATGTAAATCTCTATGACAGATGATGCCTTCTGACCCTAAATTTAAGCAATGTTAAACAAATGTACCATGTAAACTATGGTAAACACCCCCAATTTGAATCTGGAGAGCTGGGCAAGGACTTTTTGTAGATCTATGTCTTAAGGACCCAGTCCAGAATATGCCACATTCTTCTTCCAGGGGGTGTTGGTTGTAGTATCTGATTCATGATAGGAGAGAGTTACAGCTAGTGGTATCATAATGCACTGTAAAACTCAGATGGCAGTCTAGGCAAGGTGATGGAGAAGAATAGGACTGGCCTTAAAGATGACCCATTAAATTTGACAATGAGAAAGGAAAGAATAGGGACTGGAGAGGATAGGTGGGACCTGATATAAGGGTTTTGAATTCTGTGTTGTTGGTATTTGGGTAGTTCATGTAGTCAGGCAACACACTTTTCTTTAGTGCCTTGCATATAGCTCCTCTTTACCTATAGTAGGTTCTCATGGTGAGAAAACAAACTAGATTTTGTTCAGCAAGATTCTGCTTATCTAGTACCTTTGTCCAGTCCTGTTTAGGCAGTGCCTGTTAATCAGAAGTACTGATAAAAATCATACAGTGAGATCTTTGAGCTCTAGTGGACTTGAGGTTTTGTCTTGCATTTGAATTCTTTCCCACCTCAATTCCTGCTTCTTGCCTTTCAGTTAACTCCCAACCCTTGCAGCCACTCAGCCTCTCCCAGTCCATTTGAATTAATTTTGCACGAAACGTTTTTGAGTTATTGTGGTCCAGCTTAAGTCATCTTGTAATCTTTTCATCTGTTGTCTTTGTAATTCTACTGACAGCTATAATGTTTGTAGGCTATGATCTGTGACTTTTTTGTTTATAACCCCAGCCTGATGCAGTCTCACTTCTTTTTTTTTTTCCCCTGGGTTGTATCCAATTTGTTAATCCTTCTCGTAGAAGACCAATTTAGAAAAAAAAGCAAAGCAAAGCAAAGCAAGGGAAGACATGGGCTCTGCCAACATGAAACATCGGCCCGAGTTGAATCCCAGCTTAAGTAATTGTCCTAGTTAGGGTTTCGTGACGAAACACTATGAGCAAAAAACAAGTTGGGGAGAAAAGGGTTTATTTGGCTTACACTTCAGCATTGCTGTTCATCACTGAAGGAAGTCAGGAAGGACTCAAATAGGGCAGGATCCTGGAGGCAGGAGCTGATGCAGAGGCCATGGAGGGGAGCTACTTACTGGCTTGCTTCCCATAACTTTCTCAGCCTCTTTTCTTATGGAACCCAGGACCAGTAGCTGCAGGCTGGTACCACCCACTATGGCTGGGCCCTCCCCCATTGATCACTAAATGAGAAAATGCCTTACAGCTGGATCCCATGTAGACATTTCCTCAACTGAGACTCCCTCCTCTGATGACTCTAGCTGTGTCAAGTTGAAACACAAAACCAGCCAGTACAGCAATGATCAGTGGCTCTCCTCTGACAGTGACCTTCCTATCTAGAGACCTGCTTCCTAGCCTGGAAACCATGAAGAATACATAGGGATTGTATGGTATGGTGTATTTGAAAATGTCTATCACATGCCCATTGGAAGTACTTTGCCCTTCTCTACACTCTTAAAGCTATTTCGTGTATTTTTTTCCTCTGTCTAAAAGATCAATATGACATTCAATGTTTTTAGAAATGTTAAGTGTATTTTTTTTCTCCTGTGTTCTTCTGTGACTTTTCAGAAATAATTGTAAGTGCTTCAGTAACTGTATTAGCTCTCGCCTGGAACACCTCAGGATGCATGCTGTCCAACCCGCTGATTTGTGTTTTCCCCCAATCGCTAAGTATTCCCTTAACTGCATTCTGTCATCGTTGCTTCTGTGAGATCTTAATTACTTCCTAATTGTCCACATTTCTTCTCTTTCTTTCTCTTTTCCTCTGGCTGGCAAACGACAGATTATCAAAGATGAGTTCAGGATCTTTGCCACCTTGGAGTCATCATTAATTTCCTCTTCCCTCGTTATGAAGGCAGGGATATGTTCCAGTTTGCTATCTGATTTCCCACCTGGATTACTTCTTAGAACTCTTGAAAATCTAAGCATCTCTATAATCACATTTCCATTCAAAATAAGCCATGCTGAATGACTGCTTCTAACACCACAAGACGGTTCTATCCCTGAGTTTGACCTGAATATTTTTCACTGCAGTGAATGACAATGCCTTTCTCTTTATTACACACAAGTCATACAAAATATGAGGGATGCCCAAGTAAAGAATCCTGTTCCTGTTCTGAGCATCTCACATGGAGAGATACACACTCAACTAAACAATAACTTGATCAAGATCTCATTAGCAACCTGGAAATACAAATGAAACAAGCATTAAGTTCATGAAGTTTGAGCAAGGGGTATCGCATTGAAAGCAATAAATATTCTATTTTACTCAACGTATTTTTTGTTTCAGTTTTTCAATTGTTTAGCACAATAGAACATGCCTGTGAGCTAGCTGTCAGCTATATCCATCTTCTTCACTGTGCTGCCTGCCATTGGGATTGCTCTTACCATGGTGGCTTTGTAGTTCTTAGAGGAAATACCATGAGCCAGCTCAGAACAGCAAGATTTAGTGCACATCAAGAGCACTTCCAGTTCTTGGGACCATTCAGAAGTGACTGGGTAGCAGAACATGCTTTGTTTTCTCATTTCTCTAATAGCCAATGTTGTGCATTGGGATCTGGTCCTTGCATCTTTTCTTCACTTTTCTGTCCAGACCTCTACATTACACTTAATTTTGAAATATTGCTTTGACCAGTGATGGATGAGATTTTTTTGTCCTCTTTTCAACAATATTGGGTTTCACTAGAGGTCTGAAGGAAGTCATGATGCCTAGTGGAAATGGTAGCCATCTTGCAGGCAGAGGAAGGAGGAGAAAGTCTTAGCCAGTTTTTTTTTTTTTTAAGTCCTAACTTATGCGTTTGTAAAATGGAATTGTTAACACTAACTTTTCAGTTTGAGTATAAAGTTATGTAAAATTTAAATGCACAGCTTATATTTAGTTCAATAATCACAAATTTTTCTGGACTAATAAGTACAATATTGATCACAATGACAGAAGCAAAATAGTTGTACTTCTTTCCCCGTATTTACATTCAGGAGGAAGTTTAGGGAGTATATGTCCAATGTAGAGACGAGGAAACATAAGTCTCAGATAAGTTCAGTGCCTTTTCAGGCATAATATCACCACTGACATGTTCTGGGGAAATCAAGTAGAAATATTTTAGTTCCAAATTCCAGCCTTTGTTTTCTGCCTCTTTATTTAAATGTGCTTGCAGATAGGAACTTGCTTAGTGAATTTGCAAAGGATTCTTTCCACAGAAAACACTAGCTAAGGGGAGCAGAGAAATATGGAAACCAGATGATTTCAGAATTACTTAGTCAGATGCTATTTTAAAAATGGTTTTTAATTTATGAATAATATGTTAAATTAATATAGTAGCATTTAACACCACTGTGTGTGTACCACACGTTATGCTGTATGTCTTGTATTTATAATTTTATATGATATTGCAATCATTTGAGTTATGTACTTGCCAGAGCTATCTATAACTGTCAAGTTAACACAAACTTAGAGTCATTTGAGAAGGGAGAACCTCAGTTGAGGTTGCCTATATCAGATTGACTGTGGCCATGTCTGTGAGTCATTTACTTAATTGCTGATTGATATGAAAGGACCCAGCTTAATAATGGCAGTGCAATACCTCTGCAGTTAGGACTGGGCAACATAAGAAAGGTAACTGAGCATGCCAGGGAAGCAAGCTAGTAAACAGTCCTGTGTTCTTTCTACTTCAAGTTTCTGCCTCAAACTCCTGCTCTGAATTCTCCTAATGATGGATACTGGATAAGTAAATCCTTTCCTCCTCATGATGCTTTAGGTCAGTGTTTCGTCACATTAACAAAGAAGCAAACTAAGATAGCCCTGCTTTTCCCAATTTATGAAAGCTAAGTTGGGATGATGAAACTGAAGTCCAACAAGAAATGGGTTGCCTAAAGATTACTGCTAATAAGTGGCAATACTAGGATTGGAACCATAAAGTCTAATATCCCAGATTGTACAGTGGAAACATCCTTCTGCTCTTAAATGTCTATATGAAGGGGGCATTGTGTGTGAGGCTTTGGTAGATGTTTGATGCAAGCACTTAGTAAGGACTCAATGAGCCACAAAATGACCACTGGATATCTGAAAGAGAAAAGCACAAAAACTAAAGCTAATCCACCAGGGACATAATCAACACTTGAGTCATTGCGTTGGCTGGACATTAATGAGCCTACAATGGCCCTGGGGATTGCAGTCTGGCCGTGTGCTGCTTATCGTTTGAAGATATTCAAGAAGAAACCAGAAGCACAGTGACTACTATGCCAAATAGTATTAGGGAACTCCTCAAAACCTGTTCAAACAATACCAGCGTAGGACTTCTCACAAACAAAAGATGGGAAATTGTGACTAGATTACCAGTCCTTGGATAAAGCCAGATTTTGAAAGAGGTATGCAAAAGCAGCAGTAGACACTGGAATAGGCAAAGGAGACTCATCCCAGGCTCAGAGTGGACTAAGAAAGTTTGCTCCAGGTCAGGGATAGGGGCACACTCCTCTTTCAGAGCCTCAGTAACTCCCTTTATCAAAAAGAAAGTTAAGATTTGTGACTCTAGAAGGGACTCCCCGACTTAGAATCCTAATCCACTGATGTGCCATCAGATCTTTGGAGGATATCACAATGGCAATGACAAAAATATTGTGAAACATTTCCAACTCCCGGGACTAAGAGCTTTGGGTATTAGCCCATGAATCCTCATACTGACTCTGAGATAGGTAAAACTGCTCTCTTCATTCTACAGGTCCAGAAATGGGACCAGAGGAGGTTTTTATATTTGCTGAAGGTCACACAACTACTATAAGGGAAGCTAGAATTCAAACTCCGTTTGTCCAGTTCCTAAGTACACAATAAAATAAGGATATTTCTATTTATTAATATATGTGTATGAATGTTTGCCTGCATGTATGTATGTGCAGCACATGAATGGCTGGTGCCTCTGGATACCAGAAGAGGAAATTTGATTCCCTGGAACTGAAGTTACAGGTAGGTGATTGTGAGCCAGCATGTGGGTTCTGGGAACCAAACCTGGGTCTTCTGCAAGAACAAGTGCTTTTAACTATGGAACTATCTCTTCAGCCCTCAAGTGTACATTTTTAAGTTACCTGGGAACTTTCCTTCAAAATTTGCTCCCCAAAGGGTTGCTGGCAGGTGAGAGGACATGTCTACAAGAATAGCACCAAAGGAATTTAAGGAAGTCTATTTTTGCTCAACTGTTGCTTGGATGAAAAAGACACCACAAGTAATGATGTTGCCTTATTAAAAATATTTGTAACATTTTGCTTCCCCAAATTGGGCTAAGCATGAATCAGAATGGAAATCACTCCCATTTGTGTGGAGCAGCATTCAGGTGGGTTTAGTCTTGGGATCTTTGGGAGGGAAGTTCTACATTTTCAACCCTGGTTTCACTGATAGGTTTTATGTGACCTTGCACAAGTCGAGAAGCCTCCCTCTGGACCTGTAGAGTGAGGATAGCATTAGCCTGTGGTATTTAAAAGGACCTAGGTTCAAATTCTGGCAAACCCATACATTAGCTGTATGTGTTTGAGTATATGACTCAGTTATTCCAATCCAAATTCTCATTTATCGGGTAGGAAATATAATGACATCTACTCTGAAAGACTTTTATATTAAAGGTCTCAGTGTAGATGGGATGCTTTCTAAACTGCAATTTCCTTCAGATATTCAAAGATGACCAGAATGCAGACAGCCTTCTTAAGTCAGCTCATTCTTGTCTTGATTCCTTGCTTTCTCTGTCTGTCAGGCCTACCATAAAGGCACGAAAACAGTTTGGACACCTTGTGCTTTGGTGCTCGCTCAGCCATTGCTGGGCCCCAGAGAACGAGTGTGATTGATGTGCTTGCATTGACTGCGCAAGATGAAAAGTTGTTTTTGTGCCTCCCTTCCTTCTTTGAGTCCTGGGAATTATAGTTTTCTTAGAGTTGTTAATGGAAAGCACTGAACCAAATTCCCTCAAATTGAATTTGGCTGCCTGCATTGTCAGCTCTCCATCTCCTACCCTCTGTCTTCTACCCTCAAGCAGTAGTCTCCATGTTTATTTGTACAGTGATTCATGGGCTCCCAGGCTGAGCTGACAAAGGGTGGGGTACGGAGGAGAGCACGCAAGGTACCTGGAGTAAGGATCTGCCTGCAATTCTCGATCTTGGCTTGTCAACCAAGGTGGTGGGAAACCACACATCAAAAATGCACATGCCTCTGATACAGTAAGGAGACAAGTAGGCCCTTAGATGGCCAATGAGGCTAGAAGTCAGGACCAGGATCATTATCTCTACTACTTAACATGCCTGCCTTCGGGGGAGTTGCTTTTTTCCCTAGAGCCTCCACATCTCTACATATCAGTAGAGAACATACCAAGCCATTTCCTTACCTTGGAAATGTACTCACTTAATCTCTGTTCATTTGCTCTGTTAGAGATATTTAAGCGCCTATAGCACTGTGCTCAGAAAAGAGGTTTCAACTTGGAGCAGGACCTACTTTTCTGCTTTCTGAATCATGAGTCGAAAAGGAAGACAGGTCATGGGTAGTAAAGTAGAAAAAGTTTAGGGTCATTGGAAATGCTAGACAAATAGTGAAAATAACCTGGATCTTGTGGTCATGAAAACAATAATTGTGTGGGGTATGTGATTTCCAGGGGCCTTAAGTTCCTACCTGGTATAACCTTCTTGCTAGTTTGTTATGAAGATCACTGAACAGTGCCCAGACCCTGAAAAGCATACAGCAAATGGTAGCTATTATTAATAATGATGATGGTGTTAATAATGGATGAGAAAGTGCTTTCTAAGCTACAAAACCCTACACAAATATAATGAATCATTATAATCATGTTACATAGAGACTCTTTTCCCAAAAGGTTCTAAGAGCAATCAACATCACAAGGGGCTAGAAAAATACAATAATATTATTATCCAGAAGTAGGACTTCATGTGTGAATAGCACTCCTCCAGTTTTAACATATAGGCCTGGCATGGAGGAGCACTTAGAGACTTATTAATCCAGGCTGGCCTGTACGTTGGTTGGCAAGCATTATCTTCCATTTGTTGTTAAGATTTTCTGTCTTCATTAGTAGCACTTTAGTTTCCCTTAAGTAAACGATGATTTATATAAAATTGCCCCATTTTACTTGACCTAAGTTCAAGCAAAACTGTTCTGTGCTGACACCTGCAATCAGGTTCAGGGTATTTCTTAAGCCGACAAATGACTATTCTTCCTGCTGTGGTAAATGCACAGTAATCCTTTGTCAATGGGGACTTGGCCAACTGTGGATTTGTGATAATGGGATTTGTATTTATAAACCAACATGTTAAAATGTGTGTTATTTTTATATATGGGTTTTTAGATCCAGTCTCTTTAACGGTGTTCTATTCTGGTACTTTGGATACCATGGCATTCTACAGAACAGTATAGAAAAAGAGATTGTTCATTTCCACATTTTGATATAGGGCTAAAATATTGTCTCTCACATTCTGCACCCTCACCATAGCACTACTTTGTTTATCTATTTATTTAGATTTATGTTTTATTTTATGCAGATGAATGTTTGCCTGCATGCATGCATGTGTACCATGTATGTGCCTGATGCCCCTCGAGGCCTGAAGAGACTGTCAAATCTCCTGTATTAGGAGTTAGGGGTGGTTGTGAGTCACCATGTGGGTATGGGGCCTGAACCTAGGAGTTCTGTAAGAGGAGCAAATGCACCTAACTGTTGCACCTCTGTAGTCTCTACAACAGTATTTTAGAAACTTAACTTATCCATGGGCTGGGGAAAAGGTTCAGTTGATAAAGTCCTCACTTTGCAAGTAGGAGGGCCTGAGTTAGATCCACAGAGTACTCATGTTAAAATAAAAATGCACATGCATAGTATTGCACACCTATAGTCCTGGCACTGGAAAGACAGAAACAGAAAGATCCCTGGAGCTTGCTTGATATCTGCTCTGGATGAACTAGTGTCTTCCAGGTTCAGTATGAGACCCTGTATCAACAAAGCTTAGAACAATTAAGGGAAACACCCAATATCAAGTTCTAGCTTCTAAATGTATGGGCACATGTGTTTACATACCCATGCACACACATACACAGAGTCAGTTAAACACACACACACACACACACACACACACACACACACACACACACACATGCCTGAAACAAACAACTTATCCATTATTAACACTGGGAAAACTAAGAAGCAAAACAGAACACGAAATCTTATGTTTACCTCCCTGAGCATAGGTTTATTAGTTTATTCTCCAAATTTCAGAAAGAAGTGCAGGCCCCATAGTAGAAAACAAGTGTTCAAAAATCTCTTTGTCAGTTCTTAACTTCACAGCAGTTTCTTGGATACCCTTTTGTTTTGCTTTGTTTAGATGGTGCCTCCCTTAGCATTGAGCCTAAGATTCAACTGTGAATGTATTTGGTTATGAGTGCATACAAGTATAATACTTACATTTCAAGGAATGCATATTTTGATAAAAAATTTTAGATCTCTCAAAGCTTTTCTTCTTGAATATTGTACTTCTCCAAGGTCGATGAATTGCTACATAAACATTACATGAGTTTTGTTCTTCTTTTATTCTTAGCAGTGGCTTGTGCCCACTTGCAAATTGTTGACTATATTAATGTCATTTTCTATTCACCCTCACTTTTCTTATGGTCCAGTTGTGACATTGGAATTGAAATTCTATTCATAAACAAAACATTGAAGAAATATAAATTGAGATTGTGCATTAAAAGAGCATACATTGTATGGTTTGGAGAAAACTATACAGAGATCAGCCTATGAAAACAAGACAGGTCATTGCAGAGGTTCCTGTTGTAGATGCATGGAGTGTGACCTAAAGGTTTCTGAGATTCTAACTGAGGCTAAAAATAATGCTAGGTACACTCTATATGCCAGGGCAACAGAAGCCTTTGTGACCTTATAAACCAAGTGTTTCCATGAGCTCCATTAAGTTGCATGATAGTTCCATTAGTTTATAAAACATCAAGAAGAACTAGGGAAGTGTATGTATTTTGCTTTGTGGGGCTTGGATGACCTTGGAGTGAACACAGCATCTCAGATCTTGGAATCTCCTCTTTGAGGGAAGGTACATATATGGGAAGGACATAATGCACTTTTTTTTTTTTTTTTTTTTTTTTTTTTTTTTTTTGTTTTGTTTTTCGAGACAGGGTTTCTCTGTGTAGATTTGCGCCTTTCCTGGAACTCACTTGGTAGCCCAGGCTGGCCTCGAACTCACAGAGATCCGCCTGGCTCTGCCTCCCAAGTGCTGGGATTAATAATGCACTTTTTGATGGCTTATCATGATCAGAGATTTTCATAAGAGTTTCATAAACACTCATGAATTGCTACAATAATACTAAAATTTTTATGTATATGTCCATAGGTTACAAGAAACAAATATGAAGCATAGATGTTGGTGAGTAGCAAAAGTCTGCAGAGCTCGTGTGTGATAGAACCAGTGTGACCAC
Organism: Peromyscus eremicus; assembly: GCF_949786415.1. Classification (NCBI taxonomy): domain Eukaryota; kingdom Metazoa; phylum Chordata; class Mammalia; order Rodentia; family Cricetidae; genus Peromyscus; species Peromyscus eremicus. The sequence goes on along the minus strand of NC_081417.1, from coordinate 83,491,866 downwards.
CTAAAGCTATCTTTCTTTCATGATGGATGGTTTCCCAAAGTGCTAGATTGCTTTTTCTATTGATTAATCATGATAAACTTCTCACTCCTCATCTGTGAAATGGGTGACCTTGCTTTTCCAGGAAATTGATGAGAGCAGCTGCGCAGTAGCATGCCAGATTTTTATGGTCCTTCACTAGTGTTTATTATGGTTGCCAAGAAACAGCATAAAATAATGAATCTGTAAGACAGCTTTCATTCTGCTTAGAAACCTCCTTGCTTATCACAAAACTCATGGAGGAGGAAGATGTTGCTGTTTGTGTTTCAGAGCAGTTGATATCAAAAATTGTTCTTGCAGATATGGGATACTCACCAAGAATAACATCACTGACATTGCTTGGGAGTTGAACAGGAAGAATGAAGGGATATTTTGGGTCCACACATTACAATAAAGGCCTGTTTTTATATTCCAAGGGTAGTAGAAGAGAATTCTTACCTTCCTTCCACCATGGACTTCTGCTGTTTTAATTAATTAAATTTGTTCATTTATTTCACATCTCAACTGAAGTTTTCTCTCCTTCCTCTCCTCCCATTCCCTCCCCCATGTCCACCACCTTCCCACAATTTACTCCTTCTCTATTTGTATTCAGAAAGGGGCAGGCTTGCTGTGGGTGTCAACAAAGCATGGTGTATCAAGTTGAGGTAGGACTAAGCTCCTTCCCTTGTATTAAGGCTGAGCATCGCAATCCAGTAAGAGGAATAGGTTTAGGGATAGGTCTTGCTTCCACCACTAGGAGTCCCACAAGTAGATCAAGTTCCCCAATTGTCACACATATGGAGCAGGCTTAGGTTGGTCCCATGCAGGTTCCCTAGCTGTCAGTCCAGAGTCCTTGAGCTCCTATGAGCCCAGGTTAGTTGTTTCTGTGGATTTTCTTGTGATGACCTTGATCCTTCTGGCTCATACAATCCTGCCTCCCTCTCTTCAACAGAATTCCCTGAGCTCTGCCCAGTGCTTGGCTGTGGATCTCTGCATATATTTCCATCAGTCACTGGATGAAGGCTTTCTGATGACAACTGGATAGTTACCAGTTTGATTGCAGGAGATGGCTAGTTCAGGCTACCTATCCACTTTTGCTAGGAGTCTTAGCTGGAGTCACCCTTGTAGATTAGTGGGAGTTTCTCTTGTACCAGGTTTCCACCTGACCCCAAAATGCACTCCCCATGAAGATGCTTCTGTCATTACTCTCCCCCTTGATCTACCTCCCCCAACCCAATTCCTCATGTTCCCATCCCTGCTGGTCTTCAGTCTGACAAGGAGATCTCTGAAGAAGAGAATTCTTATGGGACGATCATAGTAAAGGTATGGAAAGCCTTATATTTTTATCCCAGCTGTCTGTTGACTGACTGTTTGACCATGAGGAGAAGCCCACTAGAATCTTAGTTCCTTTCTATAAAGTAGATATTGCAATCTCAGCTTGCGTTCTGCAAGAGTTTATGGAAACCTCAAAAGAGCAACCAGAGGAAAGAGGTCTGTCTGTACATTGGAAGGTGCCCCATATGTATTATATTTATTATTAACAATTTTTGCTCATCATTGACACTGTCAGAGTCATCACTGTTCATTCTAATTAAGACATCTACTGAGCTGGCTGAGCTGACTGCTGGAAGTCACTAGTTTCATGAAATTTAATCTGATCATTTATTAAATAAACATGCAGTGGGTGTCTCCAGTCTAAGGAGCTGTGCTAGGTTTTGCAAGATGAGTAAGACAAGGCCTGTGGCCTCCAGGAGTTTACAAGGGGAAATGAGCAGAGGCCTTGGATAACAACTGAACAGAGCTCGGTTGTGTAATGTGTCAGGAGCACAGAGCAAGCAGAATGCTCCGTTAACTTGTCACATTCTAAAAAGGTAAATCTTCTGCTTGGGAAAAATGCTGTGAATGTACTCACAGAGCATCACCTATACACAGCTAGCAAGAGGTGGAAATATCTGCCAAACAGAGCTGGAGGCTCATAGCCCAGAGCCTCCCTGCTCAGGAATACAAGTAGTCTTCTCTCTTGACAGAGATCAAACGCTTGTTTGGCCACCCTGTGTCATCAGAGAGTGCCAGATACTCCTGGGAGGTTCTGTTAGCCAAACTCTCAGAAACATTTTCTTCAATATATGTGATTTCTACTTTTTCTAAGCACAAATGAAGGCTGAACTCTATCTTATTTAGGGTTTCTATTGCTGTGAAGAGACACTGTGGCCACAGCAACTCTTATAAAGGAAAACACTTGGGGTTGGCTTACAGTTCAGAGGTTTAGTCTGCTGTCATCCATATAGGCAGACAAGGCCCTAGAGAAGGAGCTGAGAGTTCTACAACCAGATTGGCAGGAAGCAGGAAGAGAATGCCACACTGGGTATGCCTTAAGCATCTGAGACCTCAAAGCCTGCCCCTAGTGACACTTCATTCAGCAAAGCCACACCTACTCCAACAAGGCCACAACCCCAATAGTGCCACTCCCTATGAGCCTATGGGGGCCATTTTCCTTCAAACCACCACAAACTCCCAACATTTTCTTCACTGGATGACTTATATATAGGTTAGAAGTAGAAATGGTAAATGACAATTGTGGGCCATAGCATCATCAAGAACAACTCTCCAGAGTTCCCCTTTTCCCCTTCCTGTGTGACCTGGCCACATTTTGGATGGTCACTGTCCCATCTGCCTGCATTATGGAAAAACTGTAATGAGTTGAGGCCCATGCAACCTTGAGAAGTGGATTGGTTATTAATAAAACAGAAGGTATTTTTGTTTAAGCCCCTGAAGATTTGTGTTGTCTCTGAAGCTGGCTGTAACTAATGTTAACTGATGCAGAAACAAAGCTGAGGCAGAGGTGGGGAGATTGCAGTTACTAAGGTCTGAATGTTTCCATACCCCTAGTTTATCTGTTGTAACCTAATCCCCAGTGTGGTTGTGTTAAGAGATCTACCCTTTGGGAAATGCAAATAATGAATGTATAAATTATTAAGCACTCAGGAATGGGATAAATGCCCAATAAAAGTGCATCACATTGAGGGAGGTTGTTTGCTCTGCCCTTGCTATCACATGGAGATGCAGCAAGAAGGAAGGCACTACCTATGACATGCTGTGTCCTGACCAGACACAAAATTAGTACCTTAATCTTAAACATATCTTCTGGAACTGTGAATAGCAATTCTACATTATTTATAAATTATACAGTCTAAGGCATTTTGTCACAGTGACCTAAATGAACTAATACAACACTTGAAATTAAAGTGAAGATTTGTTTTATTCTTATTTATGGGTACATGTGTGTGGTGTGTGTCCATGTGGGTGTATGCTGTTATAGACAAAGGCCAGGAAAGGGCATCATATCTGTTCGAGCTGAAGTTATGGTGGTGAAGTTCAACAACCCACCTAATATGTGTACCGGAAATTGGACTTGGGCCATCTGGAAGAGAAGAAAACACTCTAAATTGCTAAGCCACCCTTCCAGTTCCTAATACTTTATTCAGTATTTATGGTACCATTTTGTTGTCATTTAAAATGAATTTTTAACTGGCCTTGACTTATTTTGTGGTCCAGACTGGCCTCAATCTTGTGATGGTCATCTCAGCTTCCTGAGCACATTTTTTTTTTTTCAGATATAGACTGTAGACTGCCTCACCTAGTTTCTTGCAGAGGCCTTAGTGATGCTGTATGGTGGTAGTGGGGATGGGGGGCTCAGAGTTCCTGGCATACTTGTTCACTCCTCCCCAAGGCTAACTTGTCACACATCCAGGATAGTTTCCCCAGGCTTGCCCGACTAGCATCTTTTCATTTTTGAAACTGTCAGACCTTTGTTTCCTGAAGCTTAACAGCCTCCCATTTGGCAACCACATCTCTAACCCCCTCCCAAAGTTGTTTATCTTCAGCTGTATGCTTTTTATAAAATACCTCATCAACAGTGTTTGGAAAAACTCAGTAAATCTTGCCTACATTTTATGATGTACTTGATTAAACTTGTCAGAGAATTCAGGCAGGTTCCAAAGGCTCATTTTTGTCTTTGCTCACAGATAGAAAGAGCCACCTGGCCTATCCCTTGTTTTACTCTTACATTTCTGCTGATGAGTCAGTTATCCTATGCCTTGCAATACCTGGAAAACAAGCCCTAAGGATGGGTCTGTATTAGAGTGATGTTCTGAAGGAGCCATTAATCTTCTTGAGTTAGACCTTGAACAAGTCATTAACTTCTTGGTATTTGATTGCCTAAGTTATCATAGGGAGAAGATGGGCTGCAATTTACTTTTCTGAAAATATATATTTGGTTGCTATCCTATAGTGAGTGCTATGGATATTTAAAGAGGCAAAATATGATGACCAGAAGGTCTTCATGGTAGCAGTATGTGATATGGTACTCTCTTGAGATACTGGGTAATGTCAGCAAGCTGCAACTCTCAGTCCCTACATCAAGAGGATGAGCAGACCATGATCTGTTGTTGATTTGTAACATTTGGCAGGTCAGGTGAATTAATGCATTTTGATGAATGCTTTTCACCTGATGATGTGTTTACCTGGATATTGCTCTATTGTAAAAGGAGAAGCATTTATATATTGGCCTGTATTCAGTCATGTGGCTTGAAGACTAGTGGAGGCAGGTAAGTAAGAAAATACATCAGTTATTGTGCATCAGTGTCAGAAATTACTATCAGGATCCATTCCCAATTGTCATGCCACAAATAGGTTTAGTCCGTATTTAGTAGGTGGATATGGAAGAAATCGTCCACCTCTTATAGATGATGAGAGTGAGGTCCCATAAAGACCTGATATCTGTGACTACAAAGATCTAGTGTGTTAGGAGTAAAAGTATATTCATGACCGTGGATGAAGCATGTCTGTTTCAAAGGGGCTAATGGTTAGTGATATGCAAGGTCTCTAATGCCAAGACTCAGCCTGTCTGTCCCACATCTCTGTGATATATCCTCAGCATTGATGACAAACCATCTTTATGTATTTCTGTCCCCTTTCCATGCTTCTCCCTGTGTTTGCCTTCAAATACTTTCCATTCTTACATTCTTAGTATGTGTATACTTCTTGCTCTCAGGACTTCAGCTAAAACCAAGTTTATCCATTGCTCTTTTGTCACATGTTCTATGCATGTTTTACACAGGGTCAATGCCATGTTCCAATGACTGTTATCTTTCTTCACAAGGAGACATCACAGGAGAGTAGAGTTACCTGGATTCTTGTCTCCGTTTTTCCATAAAAAATTTGTATTACTGTGAATATTTTTTTCTTATTCCATCTGTACTTTGGCTTGCTTGTAGGATGGGATAATGATGACAGTTCTGCAAGGCTTCTGAGAGAAAGAAATAAGAGGATATTTGTAAAGTTCTTGTTTTATTTATCATACTGCACGTAAGCTAACTTATCTGCTCTTTAGTATTCATCTTCTCTTAATTAACAAATATTTGAAAAGTGAACAAGAATTTGGGCCTCCTTCACTGTTCTTGCATGAACAGTAGAGGATGTAAAGTATATGTGGACAACACTAGGGGAACCAATCAAAGGTAAAATACATTTCAGGCCAGCAGCAGGATGATTCAGTCACCTATAAAAGCATGAGGGAACATAAACATACATTTGATTTAGGTGTTGAGAGTGATGATACTATACCTACCTATGTATATGCACGCTTGTATATACATACATGCATACATGCATACATACATACATACATACATACATACATACGTACATAAGGATGTTCCAGGACTTACTGCTTGCAGAAATGAAAACTTTGGAGAGAATAAGGTGGCCCTAAAATCTGCTCAAGGTGCAGACAAGAAAATATTAACTTGGGCAGAGTTGTTCACACTTTTAATTTCAATCTCAGGAGGCAGAAGCAGGCAAATCTTCCAGCCTGGTCTAAATAGCAAGTTCCAGGCGGGCCAGGATAGTGAAACTCTATCTTTAAAAACAATATAGGAAACAAAACCAAACTACAATTGCTTGACACTTGAGAGTACTGTTATTTCAGAGGTTTCCCAGTTTCATTTACAAAACACATGTTGAGTGACTTATAAACTGCCTGTAAGTACACACACACACAAGAGGGAGAGGGTGAGGCAAGGGTTTGCATGGTTTGGATCAACAGCCAATGCTAAAAGGATAATGTACCTAACTTGTAGGGAACATGGTGCAGAGAAAGATGAGACCTCAAAGCTGTCTGCAGCCTAACTCCATGAAAAAGTCAGACTTCTTCCCTAATCCAAAGTGATGCTCAGAGTGGTTCAGGGAAGAAAAGAATGATGCTCCCCAAGCAGGAGACTCCTTCTAGGTGCTGACAGGAAGGCATTCCTCTCCACTGTTGAGAGCACAAGTCAAAAGAGATGGAGTAAGAGTTGTAAATACTCCCCAACACATTCGAACTGCAGTGCACTGGTCTCATTAGCATCTTTCCTCACAGAAACCCAAGAGAAGAAGAAGGCAAGAAAAGCTGAATGACTTGTACATTCTATGGAGGTCACCATCCTAAGGAAGGAACACATAGCACATAGCGTGGTGATAATTCAGGAGTAAATATATGCTGACAAGATGGCATGCAAAACACAGAAACCAATAAGATCATGCATCTTAATCTTTCAGTTTATGTGATAAATGCTCCCAAGTTCCTATCTTTGAATATTGGCTCACAATGAAGCAGTGTTCAGAGGATCTTTGGGAAGGGAATGGATTATGAGGATTTTGACCACATGAGTAGATTCTATATATGATTTCATAGTTTAATGGACTATTAGGTAGAAGATGGAACCTATTTGGAGGATATAGGTCTTTGGACATGTCCTTGAATACTCTCATCTGCATCTTCTATCCAGGATTTTTACCACTGTGATACAAACACTTTTTTTCCACCTCAGACTTCTTATTATGCTGCTTTGTGTCTGATAGTCCTACCATCACTGAGGCAAGCTGACTGCAACCAAATCATCTGAACCCATGCGGCAAAATATGCTTGCTCCTCTAAACTGATTTTCCCAGATATTTTGTCTTAGAGCCTTGGCTAACATTAATTAGGCCTGTCTGATTATGTACTTGTGTGCCAGGTGTCCCATTAAGCACTTTGTAGACATTTTATTTATTTATTTATTTATTTATTTATTTATTTATTTATTTGTAATATTCTTGAGTAGGCTTTCCATTTCACACATGAGGGTTGGAGGGGTCAGAAATGTATTAAACATGGGTGAAGCTAAAATTTATCCTAAGCATGTAGATCCAATACTCCCACATTTTATTCTGTGCTTTGTGGTCCTTTTCATGTTTAACCATTGTTCTCAACTTGTGGGTCAAGACCCCTTGGTGTTAAATGACCCTTTCACAGGGATCCTGTATCAGATATCCTGTATATCAGATATTGATGTTTTGATTCATAACAGTAACAAAATACAGTCATGAAGTAGCAACGAAAATAATTTTATGGCTAGGGATAACTATAGCATGAGGAACTGTATTAAAGGATGTAGCTTAGAAGGTTGAGAAGCTCTGTTGTATAGGGCCTGGGAAGTACCACATGTGAAGTCTCTGGCATTTCCTGCCAGCCTTCTGCAGAGGCCTAACCTGGTTAGCTTCATCTACTCTTCATTAAATATTGTACGTGTCCTGAGACTTTGATGGGTTTTTCTACATATTAAGATTTTCTTTTTATGTTTACAGCAGCTTCCTGAAGAGGAAATGGTATCTGAACTTTAGATCCAGAGAAACTAAGTCACAGAGAGAATGAAATGACCACTCAAGTCACACATGACAGTGGGGCAGAAATAGATGTCTAAATAAGCCCTCAGACTGCTCACATGGGAGTGATCTCTAACACTTGGCTTCCTCCCACTGATGCCCAAGTTATCTTTCACAAATACTACTCAAAGCATAATGTTAAATGTTCTGCACTTGCTGGGAGTCTTTGAGATAAAAGCAGGGTGAAATGGCTTTTGCTGTCTTTTTAGAAATGCCTAAATTTTCTGCCTTTCTCTACCTTTCTCTTTTTCCTCTTCTTTCTTTTCTTCTTTCCTTTCTCTTTCATTCATTCTTTTCCTTTTATTATTATTATTTTTCAGCTGTTATCCTTCCCCAGCAGTCTGACTTGGTACATTTTCCTTGGGTAAAGTGTTGGAGCCAAATCCCTGATGGAGGTCACAGAAGTGGCAGCCTCCATTTATCTTCATACTCCTGGGATTGAAAATTTATTTGTGATGTCAGGTCTGGGCAAGATTTAGAATAATTCAGGGATTTAAGTCCTGAGGATATGAAAAATAAATGTCAGCCATTCCATGTAAGAGGGAATAATGCAAAAAGCAGAAGAGAAGTGTGTTTCTACTAGAAATGCAGAGAGAGAGAGAGTTCTGGAAAACACTATGTCATTCTAAAGCAGAGAATTTTCACAGAAATGTATGCATGATTATTTGATACAACCTTATCAACTTGGCAGATGGAAATCTCCAGGCAGAGTGGGAAAGGTGGCCCTGGTCACAGAGAGAGACACCAATACAGCAAGTCTTAAAATCAGACTGATTGCTTATTCCAGAGCCTTCCTTGGACCATTCCATGCACTGTGGTGTCAGAGAAAGAGACGCCAGTCAGCTGTTATTTATAAAGCTGATAAACATTATATTGGAATGATTATTTGCTCATCAGTCCTCTATTAAACTGAAGTTCCGTGAGGAATGAAGCCACATGCTTTCCTCTTCCCCTTCACTCTGCCAGGCCATCTTCCACTCATCTTTACATCCCCACATTCCATAGTGTTAAAATGAGAGCTCCCTGCAGCTTCTGGCTAGGTTAGACTCCCATAGTTCTGTACATGCATATTCTCTGGACTCTTCCTTGACTTCCATATTACATTTCATGCTTACCCTCAGTGAATTTTCTGTCTTACCCACTGAGTCAACTATAATAAACTCCATGAAGGTAGGGTTACATTCTTTACTCTTTTTCTTGCTAGCCTCCTCTAACAGGAGGTGGTGGGCACATGCCTTTAATTCCAGAACTAAGGAGGCAAAGGTAGGCAGATTTCTGAGTTTGAAGCCAGCCTGGTCTATCTCAAAACAAAAGAGAAAGAAAAGAAAAGAAAAGAAAAAGAATGACAGACAGACAGAAAGAAAGAAAGGAAGAAAGCAAGCTTTCTTCTGACACAAAGCCAATGTTTGACAGATACAAGAAGAAGTCATGATAGTCCCAAATCAAGAAGGTAGTATAATTCAATGGTCTCTATATACTACATAGTTATCCACAATCCCAAAGATTGAGAGATTAAGAAACCTATTTATTTCTATTACTTTACATTTAATAGCTAGCACATGCCAGTGGGTTCTCATCTACTTTCCTTATTCCTTGGTTTATTCCCAATGATTAAAGCTGCCATCCTTTAGTATTTGACTTTGTAAACCTGAGTGCTATATGTTGTTCTTTCGCCAAGTTTATACCATGTTTATATAGTTGTTCCTCCTTCCTGACATCCAGAGGAACTGAAGCTCAGAGTAGAGGCTGACAGGGGCTTGGTTGTTAAGTCATAGCTGCATATACCATCCCCCACTCCATCCCTACCCTGTGCATCTGACAGTTTATGATCGAAGTGCCTGTACTCTTTCATCAATTCACTGTGTCGTCATTAGAGAATTCAGACTAAATATGAGGATCAGCATTCCTGTTCAATGCCCTTGGATGACACACTGTAATCTACAAGCCAAATAAGCCCCTTATCTCTCCCAGTTGCTTTTGGTCAGAGTAGTTTAGCACATCAACAGAAAGCTAACTAAGACAGAGATTGTTAGAACAGAGTGGTATGTTGCTGGGATGGATCTGAACATGTTGTTTTGGGGGGAATATTGTAGAAATGTTTGGAGTTTTGGACTGGAAGTGCTCAGCTTAATGAGCTGAAGTTGTGGGAGCTTAGAAAATAATGCAGATGGCAATATTGCCAATGGAGGCTCGGTTTGAGAAGCTTCAGAGGGGAGATTTAGAGTTCCTTAAAGACTGTCAGGGCCATTTTTTTTGTGTTATTTTGAATAAAGAATTTGCCTTTGCTTTACTGGGACAATTGATACTGGTTAGCTGAGGCTAAAAAAATCAGCTGTTATTAATAACAGATCAGTTAAGTTAATTTTTTTCTGGGAAGGATTTCCTCAGGTCAACACACAAAAGCCCTAGTCCAGAGGGAGCCAAGCCTACATCTCAAGCTGGCAGCCAAGGTTGGTTATGTGTAAGAGCCTCCCATGTGGTACCAGTTTTGGCAGCATAAGTTCTACAGGACTGAAGGGGCTGTAGAGAACAGCTAAGGCATGGCACTGTGAAAATCCGGAGATGCCCGTGGTAGAGCTACAGCATTTGTTGCATGGGGACCCTAGGACTGGAGAGGTTATTGAGAGAAGCAGAGTCTTGGCACCAGGTGTTAAGGTCAGAATCCCTGAAGAAATCATTGTTGAGAGTGAAACCCTAAGTAGTTTCAGTGACGACCCCAGGATAATGAAGATATCTGAACTGTGGAACAGCCACAAGTATGGAGTTGAGCAGGTCTGAGTCTGTTAGACATACTGTGTGTGTTGAGGATGACAGAGCCACAGAAATGGAGCCACTCTTGTTCTTTGGAGGCAAGAAGATTGCAAATGGCTTCTACAGTATCAGACATTGAGTTACACCTTTGGACTTTGGCTTTGCTTAAGCATGGTTAGTTGTTGTGAGCTTGTTTTTTCTGGTTTGGAGTAAGAAAGTGATTAACTTATTTATTTTACAAGAGTCTATAATTAAGTGAATACTTTAATGAGACATTGAACTTTTAAATAATTAGAATTTTTAAAGACAGAATTTTAAAGTTATACTCAATTATATATTAAGACCTTAATATGAGATTGTGGGGACAAATAAGAAAGGAAAGTGTATAGCTTAAAGTGATGTGTTCATGTGCCAAGTTGACAAAATGTGGACTTGTGATGGCTAATTTTGGTTGTCAGTTTGACATACCCGAGCTGAGAAACTGATTCTACTATGGGCATGTCTATGGGTCATATCTTGTTTGCTGACTGATGCAGAAGATGTGAAATGTAACAGATGGTGTTGGCTTGTATAAGGAAACTGCTAGCTGGCAGAAGCAGGGAGCAAGCAAGTAAGCAGTATTCCTCTTCTTTGGCCCCTGCTTTGATCTTTTACCTCAGCATTTCTCCACGATGGACTGTAACCTGTAAGCCAAAAATAAGTCCTTTTCTCTCCCATGATGCTTTTGGTCAGTGTTTATATAACAGCAAAAAAGAGGGAAGGGAAATAATATATAAGGCTATATCCCTTTTTCCCATTTGATTATCACAGCCACCCAATAAGTTTAAGCACTTTCTTACCATTTCACAAATGAACAACTGAATGCTCAGTGATATGAAAAAAGTTACTTAGAAGCAGAGCATTTTGAAGGTAGAGTTAGAATGAGAAATAGAATAAGATTGTCCACAGCACATGTTTGAGCCTCTTTTTCAATGAGTTTGGCTGATTCTTTACCAGTGTTGCAGAGAAAGGGGTCAGATAGACTTGAGAATTACATCAGAATTTATTTATATGTCATTATATTTAGTTCTAATCCAACCCATGTTTACCTCACCTCAAATTCAGACATGGGGGATTCAGCATCCAAGGAAAGTTATAATGGGTGGGGCAAGTAAGTTGGGCTGGACAGGCTCTGACAGCAAGGTGGAATTTATGAAGGAATGTTTAGAAGGATGAGTAGATATTCAAGCAGAAGGTATGGGTGTACCCAAGACAGTATGAGGGATGTGGAGGAAAGAGATGGAGTGAGCTTTTGAAGGGAGTATACTAGGCAGTTGATGATCCTGGAGATGACATTTCTGTATCCACTCCATGGGATATTTTTTTATTTCTTTATTTCTTTATTTCTCTGCTCTTGAGACTGCTGGAGAACAGATGTTGAGAAAGTTACTTTCAGACATGGCTTGCCATAAATTATATGATAATTTCCCCACTACGTATAGGTACCACAAGAGGCTGGTGGTCTGCTAGTTTGTGATTAGAAGTGATACCCAGAGTGATGTAAAGACAATTACCCCCGGTTTAATGTTGACCATTTCTCATTCAAATGATTGAAAAAAAAATGAGATTTATTTTGCTGTCATGTTCTGAAGCAGAGTTTGTAACACTGAAACTGAAATATCTGTAATATGATAACTCATGCAAGAGATGTAGCCCCACCCTTGATCCACTTTATCCCCAGAACTTGAGCCTGGCATTACTCCCATTAACACTGCAGCCTTGGGTACGTGTATGGATATACATGAACATGTGCATTACAATATGAACTTGTTGGGGTGAGGGTACTGCATAGTACATATCTTGTTTGACTCTTACTGTTGTTCACTCTGAACATTGTTACTAAGGGTGTAGCTTGTTCAGAATCTTATAGGTATATTTTCCTGGCTTTTGAGAAAACCAGAAAAAGATTTCCTAAGTGCATAAGTGAAATGACAGATCTTTACTGCAATATTTATTTTATCATAAGGAAGTCTGTTGTAGGACTGTCCAAAGTACAGCATGAGCTGAGCATTAAAAGAACTTGCTGGGGATGCAGAGATGGACCAGCAGTTAAGAAAAATTTAAGCTCTTGCAGAAGACAGATGTTGAGTTCCCATCTCCCACCTAGTGGCTCACATCTGTAGCTGCAGTATCAAGGAATCCTTCTCTTGGCCTCTTCAGATACCACATGCACTTGGCGCATACACACGCACTGAGGCAAACATACTTGCACATAAAATATAAATAAACAAACAAACAATTAAATGATATTCAGGACCTGAAAATGATGCCTGATTGTGTATAAGCCTTGCCAGCATGTGGCTCATATCCTCTTATCTTTATCAGGAAGATATTGAGCGGGATCTACTATTCTTTTTATGTTTTTTTTTTTTCTCATTTGTACTTTAAACATCCCTGAGGGAACTGCTTTTGATCTTCTCCATGTTTGTTTTTATATTTTAAGTGATAATATTTTATGCAGAAGTCCATTGAAATGAGTTCAATTCAACAGCAGTGCTACCATGTTGTAGTTAGCCACAGCACATTGCTTCAGGGAAAATAAGGAAGCTGCTTTTCTGCTTGACTTTTGCTTCTTGGGCTCTCTGAGTGGAGTCTGCAGGAGCTGATCTGATTTTAACTGGCAACTCCGTCATCTATTGTAAAAAAAAAAAAAATTCCCATTTGCTTTGCTGCTTCAGTTCATCATACCAAACACAGGAGAATCATCATACTAGGGTATGAGTAATGTCCCTAACTTGCCCACACTATGCACCTAAGAAACTAAATCTATATTGATCTCTCAGGGTAACTGTAGCTCCTCCTTCTATTTTGACATCTTTATTTAGTGTTAGGAACTCTTTAGCTTACACAGAATAGCAGGGGCACAGTTGGATTTTCATCCTGGCTCTTTCTACTTCAGCAAGACATTTCCTCTCTGACAGCCTAGGTAAGTGAATACAACACGGTTGTAATAATGACTTTGATGTGACTTGGGAGAGGGTCTGATTGATAATCTATGTTATAGTTACTTAAAGCCTTCTCTACACCTCCAATTGTAAGGAGTTACTCCCATTTTCCCCTGTCTCTTACCCTCAGCATAGGGTACTTCCTTGCTTTCAGTTCTAAGTAAGAAGTAGTTTTCATTAGAGGTGCTGTGGATGGACAAATGAGCCATCTACCACTTTGACTATAGCCTAAAGCTGAGTGAACCCTTGTCCCCCAGCGTCTTCTCCAGCTGCAAGCTAGCTTCTGCCTCCAGTTTTCCAATTCTGGCTGCTCAAAGGTAGCCAGAGGGTGTTTGATTGCTGACAGACTCTGGCATCACAGCAGAATCCAATCAACTCTCTTTCATAAGAAGAATCTCCTTTAGATTGTAATCAGGGTCCATTCTGCCTCTCCCCATTGGTCCTGGCCTATAGAAATCATGAGCACTTGTTTTGCTTCTCTGACTTGGCATCCCCCACTCCCACTCTACGCCTGAGCTTAGGGGCCAAGCTGCCAGCATCTGGCTGGTCACTTGCTCACTGTGGTACTTGTGTATGTGGGCCACATATACTCTCAAAACCCCAGTGGCCACTTCTAAAAGCTTTTTTGTTTTACTCAACATGTAGATTAACAAAAACAAGGTGATCTAAGTGTGCTTCAAAAGCATTTGATGAATGAGAAGAATCATTCTTATCATACTCATAAGCATTGTTATTGTTTCCATTTGCAGCAGCCTCTTGAGTCTAAAACTAAATAAGACCTAAATAGTTTCTGCTGTAAAAGGGCCAGAGACTATGCAGAGCTTTGTGATAAAGATTTCCAAACTTTTCCTTACATTTTTATGCAACAAATACTAAATTTGCTGTCAACTCATTGTGAATTAGGGAGTGTCCTAGGTTCTGGACAGAAAAGATAGATAGTAATTTTGTAAGTACTTATTAAGTATCTACTTGGTCTATGGTAGATAGAAAACTTATTTCATTTTTCAACGAATACATATTAATAACTTCATATTTGGCAGTAACTGTAGCAAAAACTATAAGGCAGGGTCAGAGACAGGACAAGAAGCTTAAATTCAAAAGGAGAAAATAAAGATAAACTGGAAATTTTCATAATTATTTAGTCACATTCTTAGTAAGTGCCTTAGAGGAAAAAGCATTCAGTATTTTGGGAACTTATAAACAGGGCATTTATTCTAGGCTAGTAATTTAGAGACTTCCCTAGGAGGTGGGGTTTGAGCTGAAGATCTGAATTCCCTTTGGACTAGCTGCTCTCGGGGGAATAGACTGTGGTGGTGTTGCCGTTGAGAGTTGTTCTGTGAATGTGGCCTCCAAGACAGTGAAGAGTCTGTTGAAAGTGGATAAAGGGAAGGAGGATTAGGGCCCAAAGAACAATGTCAGGGCCAGATCCTGGGAAGTATGGGTGATACTGATAAAATCTACCCAGAGAATGTATGAACAGATTAGTAATAAAACAATGAGAGCCATGATACTTATTCAAGAGCATAAATACCAAAAGTATGAAATAGTTAATTCTACTTTCATAGTTAAAAGATTTATTGTTTGTTTGTTTGTTTTTGTTTCTGTTTTGGGGAATGAATGGGGAGGGGAATTCTGGTCTTGGAAGAAATGATACCTTCCAGGCTGCTTTAGAAGAAAGGTAAGGAACATTAAGTACATTTGGAAGGACTAGCCTCTTTGTTGAGGAAGAGCTGGGTGATTTAGGGAGTTGGTCCATGGGGACTGGGGGATATGGAATTGGGGGCAGCGAGAAAAGAAATCAGAAGGGAGAGACAGCTGATTCAGGATTACCTTGGCCACAGAACCATAAGTTTCAATATCTTTTAGAAATAAGCTTTATTGTTAGAGCAATTTTAAGGTCATAGAAACCTTGAGCAGAGTACAAAAATTTCGTGTCTGTCCATGTGAACCCCAATCCTCTGATAACCTTCCTCATTCTCAACATTCTTGCTCTATGGTGCTAATTTGTTGCTATCAACAAACCTATATTGATTAAGGCTACAGTTTACACTGGTTCATTCTTTGTGTTGAACAGTCTACAGGGTTTGACAAATGCATAATAACCTGTATCTACCATGATCCATCAGTATTGAGAACACTTTCCCTGCCTGCCAAATCTTCTGTTCTCTTTCTATTCATTCCTTCTTCACCAATAGCCAATGGCAACTTCTGATCTTTTCACTTTCTTCATAATTTTGCCTTTTCCACAATGTCATTTTTCAGTCTGACTGAACATGTATCCTTTAGATATTGGCCTCTCTTTCTGCTAGGATGCACCTAAGGTCTTACTTAGTGGGATTCTAAGAAAGCAGATATCGTTATTAGGTTTGTTATTATCAAGATTGCTCTGAGTGATAGGTGGACTAGAGAGAAAGAAGAAGCAGAGACAAGGAAATAGGCTGAAGGATATGTGAATAAAATTCAGAGATTTTGGTATACATTTTAAATTATGAAGTGTTAACTTGAAAGATTTGAATTTTTTCAGTTGCCAAGATGTCATCTTTTTTGCAAAAACATTACCTTAGATTTCTATGTGTCAACCCTTCAACTGCCCAACATGTAGCTATTATTTCAATTAGATAAAATTAAATTTTAAGTCACTCAGGCACTTTTGCCGTATTTAAAATCCTCAATAGTCATATATAGCTGCAGGATACAGCATTGGGAAGGACAGATAGAGAGCATTTTCATTGTTGCACAAAGTTCTGTTGGATAGCATTAAAATTATGCTTTTGTGAACCTTTTATAGTTTTCTAGACAGATTATTAGTTTTGGAGTGAAAGAAGGGTCTGTAATTGCTGTCAAAACATTTATTATTGATGTAACCTTTTATTATATAAAATATATGATACATACTTTGTCCTTTTAATCACTTTCTAGTATACAACATAGTTGTACTAATTACCATCACTACCATTTACTTCTAAAACATTTTTCTGTCACTAAAAGCAGAAATTCTATAAACATTAAGACTCCCCAAGATCAAGCTAGTTAAAAGTCCAGCATAGATAGGGGAAGAGATTCAAAGGCCTCAGTCTTATTTGAGTTATTGGCAATTGGTAAATGCTAGGAAAGATTCACTTTTCTATGTAGGTGTGTGGATGGAGTTTTTTTGTTGGGACTACTGGCTCCCAAATAACCACCACACTTATTAATTTTAAATGTTTGGCCAATAGCTTAGGCTTGTTTTTAGCTCTAGCATCTTAAATTAACCCATATTTCTTAACTATGCTCTCCCATGGGGAAGCATGCCTTTTTCAGTATGGCATGTTCATCTTGCTTCTGTCTGCATCTCCTTGCAGCTCCACCCTTCTTCATCCTCGTGTTCTTTTTCCCTGTTCACAATTCCTGCCTAACCTCTTCCTCCTTAGCTATTGGCCATTAGTTCTTTATTAAACCAATGATAGCAATACATTGTCACAGTGTACAGAAAGACTGTTCTATAACATGGGTGTGGCCAGTGATGTGTTACTCATGCTTCAGTGTTTGGCCCCCATACCTATGATGCATGTAGGTATGACTAATTGGACTCAGTGGGTTACATAAAAAAGGAAGAAAAGATATGAAATTTTGACAGCAACGTGATGGGGCAGGGTGTAGCAGGCTTTCTTTTGGACCACCAATGAGCTCCCAAATCATGACAGGGAGACTTACTATTAGTTATGAATGCTTGGCCTTACTTTATACTTGTTCCACTAGCTCGTGTAAATTTAAAAAAAAAAAAAAACCTGTTCCTGGAACTCACTTGGTAGTCCAGGATGGCCTCGTTAACCTTTTTTTTTATTTTGTATGTCATATTTCATGTTGAGCTGGCTGGTGGCTGCCTGGCTAGCTGGCCATGGGAGTCTCCCTCTCTTTGTTTCTTGTTCTCTCTCATCTCCTGAACCTAGATTCCTCCTCCTACTTATTCTGTCTGCCTGCCAGCCCCACATATCCCTGTACTGTCTCACTATTGGCCATTCAGCTTTGTATTAGGCCAATCAGATGCCTTAGACAGGCAAGGTAAAACAGCAACACGTATTTCCATAACTAAACAAATGCAACATAAACAAATTAACGCATCTTTACACACATCTTTAAGGTAATATTCTATAACAGTGGGGGGACCAGGAGTTAGAATAGTACATGCATGCACATATGAAATATTTCAAGAGTAAATAAAAATTTTATTTAAAAATGACTTCCTACTCCTACACACATTGAAATTCTGGTAAACTCCAATCATCTTTCTATCTCAATGAAATTTACTGTACTAGAGATTCCAAGTGGGATCATTCAATCTGTAATTTTATCATTTTATTTTACACCTGTCATTTTGTGAAAGCATCATCCTTGTTGAGTGACATATGCATTAGAACTTAGTTTCTGTTTATAGCTAAATGACATTCCATTGCAGGTACCACTCTGCTTATCCATCCATTTGCTGATGGGCACAGGCACTTTCAAACCTTATTTTACTGATGCTATTTGAGCAATTAACTTAATTGTTCTGTTCCATGTCAACAAAATGGGATCTTAACCATTAAATACTAGAAACGTCATCAGAACTATAAGAAACAGCTAAGCTTAAGTCCTACGATAACACTTCCCAGTTTACATCAGTATTTCTCTTATCCCCATAGAACACATTTTCTAAAACCTCTGTATGTATGTCTGAAAATTAGGATTTTTCCCTATCCAGACTCTTTTATATTAACCATTATTAAATAAAACATGTTGTAATTGAAGATAAGCACTACAATACCACAACATAGATTTGATAACTCTGATGGCTACAAAATGATTAACATGTGAATGGTGTATATGGTATGGATATAGTAGGCATCCTATCTCTGATGACACAAAATAGTGCAACATATCATTATTCTATTAAGAATAGTGTATCATTCAATATTTATGAATAGTTTATTTCTGAAATTTTTCATTTGGTATTTTTTTTTTATTCTGGTTGACTACAGATAACTGAAAGCAGAATCATGTATAAAGGGAAATCATTATAGTGACCATCTTCCGGTTCCTCTTTCACCACTTCTATTTATCATACCCTTAGGGCCTGGATCATTGTGTGTTAGAAGTTCCTTAGTTGTTTATGAATTACTGAATCTCCATGGGCCCATTAGCTTAGTTCTGAGTACTGAACTGTAAAATGTGAAAGGGAGATTATATTTGGCCTCTGAGTGTTTATGTGTGAGAGGTTCCAGGTTGGTGAAAATAATACTTCCACATGTCACATGTCCTGAGATGCAGATGAGAGCCCGTATTTCTCATTAAACTAATAATTTCTCTCAGGGGAAATGCTATGAAAATCAGTACTTGGCATTTAAAGGTAGTTGAAATCATAAGGAGATGATATCTTGGCCCTGCATAGCTTCCCTTGCGCCAGACTGGATTTCACATGGGAGAGTAATTGCTTTTGGGGGTCAGACCTATGCTCTCTTTATTCCAGGGCAAGAAAAAGGCATGGGCTATGATTCTAAGGAACAGTTGCTGGCTGGTGATGGTACATTGAAAAGGCTTTGATGTTAGAAAAACTTACACATTTAACTCATTTAGAAAGGTCTTAAGTAGTATCTTCCATAACTACTACAGTCTTTACTCCAGGAAATTAGACAATAAGAACATTCTATTATTTCATGTGACCCAAAACTTAGATATATAGCTCAAGAGGGTGTCTTTGGTCTCCTCAGAGTTTCCCAGAGGAGGTTGGCCCACAAGCCCCCAGCATTAACAGAACATCAGAAATAGCCATAGGTGAAAGTACAAGCAGAAAACAGAGGAGACAACAGAGATCTCCCTGTGAGCTTTCTGTTTTTTAGAGCAGGTGTTTTTTTAGAAGTTCTTCCAAAGATGACTTTGGAACTCTGTCAAAAGTGACTCACACAATCACCTTTATATGCAGAGGAGACTAGGAAAGTAAACTATTTTTCTTTATAGAGAAAATCCAGAAACACATAAAAATTGGCAGAAGGAACAGCTTGTAGTACCTGTGTAGTTAGGGAAGAATTCATGACAATGAGGAAATGTACACAAAACATTATTGAAAAATGGTGTAATACTTGGTTCCAAGAAAAGGCAGATCAGCCTCCAAGCACAGCTTATGAATAGGTACAGGACTGGGAACTCAAATTTATCTTATTTCAGTTCATTTTTTTAAAAAGGATGTAAGACTGGGATACCAGTGGTGAAATTCTACATGGGGAGCAGAATATAAAAATGATTGACGTATGTAATCATTGATATTGAGTGGGAGTTTGCACTTGACTTTGAGATTTTCTGGGTAGATATGAAGGGTTGTGAGTGGGAGTTCCCTGATCCAATATGCAAATTCTATTTTCTCATATTTAGTAATAGATTTTCTGTCAGACTTAACCTTAATTTTTTTTGTTACTCTATCTCATTGTTATGTGTACTTGCCTGTGTCTTTACCCAAAATGGTCTTCTTTGTTTCTAATAAGACCAATAATAAGAACAAGCAGGCTTCCACCTTTACATTTTCAAGTCAGTTCCTATAAAGAACTTCTGTTTTTTTCTCTCCACCGACCAACATTGGGTGTCATGTCAGATCAGGGTACCCAGGGAAGGTTAAACTGGTATGTAACTTGCAAATTCCCCTCATTCCTTCTTTACAGCTGGACACAAACAACTCTCTGCTGTTTGTGCGAACTCATCTGACTAGATATTTGCTTCCGATGTGACAGACTTTCTTTGTTTGAAATCCTTCATCGCCATGCTAATGTTCTTAGTAGTGCCCTTAAGAGTCCCTGTACTGGCATCTGTTTCCAAGCCTTATTTACCACCTGCCCAGCATGCTCTTACACCATACTAAATGCACAAGGGCTCAGAACACTCAGTTCTCTATCGTCCTGAGCATATGTTCCCCCTGACAACAGTGTCTTTGTTTGGTCTGCCTTTTCTCCTCCAGACTGTCTTACAGGAATAATTAATCCCTCTAAACTCTTCTAAGCCACCTTGTGTTTTTTTTTTAAATGACTTGTAATTTTGTAATTCTTATAAACTTATAACAAGTGAGCACAGATGAAATAGTGTTACAGTTTAAATATGCTTAGTCTGCCCCCTCCCAATTCCTGTAGTTTAACCCTTAAAGTCATAGGTTAGTGGCAATAAGATAATAGAAAGTTATGTGATGTGTTTAGATGTCCCTCAGGAGTAGTTGGATGACTGTATTGGATTAGGTTTTAAGGTATAACCCACACGATTTAATCTTGGTGGTTTTATAGGGAGAAGGGATAAGTAGAGAGACTAAACAAAGATACAAATATATTCTTGCCATGAGGTCAAAAGTCAAGGGGCTCCTAACCAGAGTCCTAAACATTATATATGGACTTTCAAGCCTCCAACAGGTGAGCTAAAGAAACCTCTGTTCTTTGTATAGTATCTTACCTTGAATATCTCATCATAGAGATGAACAGGTAAATATAAATATCCTTTACTCAGAATGCTTTAGTGTTAGCATGATACATGATCATGCAGCACATTCAAGCTAAGAAATCAGCATTTGTCACCACACTATTCATTAAACTACAGTTTGTATTCAGATTCCACTTGTTTTTCCCAGTGTCCTTCTTCTCCCCTGTCAATTGATCCAATCAATGTTGATTTTAGTCTTCATGTCGCTTGCTTTCTTCTTGATATGTTTCATTTTCTCACCTTTTCCTTTAAATAAATTACACTGTGAAATTTGGAGGTCAAGTGTTTTTCTCTTGTCATTGGGTTTGTCTGTGGTTTTCTCACAATTAGAATGAGAATATGTATTTTTGAGAAAGCCTAGCACTGAGCTGAAGTACCCTTTTCAACATGCCTATCAGGGTATGTATGATGTCACTTGACTTATCATTGCTGAGACTAACCTTTATTGCTTGGTGTTTTTTTTTTTTTTTTTTTTTTTTTTTCTCCATGGAAAGACTAATTTGTCTCTATTCATTTACTCTGCCCATTAAAAATGAGTCAGCAAGAGCAGTTTACATTGAAGGGAAGAATTAAGTTGTGTACTCCTGAGATTGGCATTGCAAAATAGCTTTTCTGTTAGAGCTTCACTTACTTCTGACTGATAAGCTATTGCCTTTTGTGTGACTTGGATATACTTATCTCCATGGAGAGCATTGCTTAGCACTTTACCATTAAACTGTGGACTCTTAAAGTCAAAGATCACACATAATGTCAAATCCCCATAAGTTTGTCCACAAGAGAGTGAGTCTCAGCAACAAGTTTGATTCAAACTGTTTCTCCTAAATTGGGACACAAGCTGTGTATGTTGCTCAGCCCTTGTTTTCCTCACATTCAGTAAGTGTGCTGTTGAAACTCAATGGCCTGTGAGCTAGACAGAGGTAATCATGGTTTTCTATCTAACTTTGACCTTGAAGATCTTTCCTTGGGCAAGGAAGTACTAAAGTAGAAGGGTTGCTGATTCTGTCTCCAGCTCCCTTCTGCAGAATATGTGCATGACTTTACCATTTGGGTTTGAGGACAGAAGATAAAATCTGTTTTGACCCAGGTGCCTGATGATCAATGAGCTTCCTGACATGTTCCATAGTCCTTGCGGAGCTTGGGCTGTGGCACTAGTTGCCACTTGATAAATCCATATGAAGATAACTAAATTGTTCTGACTGCCCACAGTGATATCTTTTTTCCAGTTAATATGGTAGCTGGAAGAAAGCCCCAAGACCTGAAGCTGTGTACATGTTCTTTGTGGACAAAGACAGATACTTTGGTGTGCTGACAGGATCATAAAATGTGAATTAGGGGATCGTTAGTAATGAAATATCCCAACTTAATATTATATCAAGGAGGTCCTGGCTTTGTGTAGTTTTGTCATTTACAAAATAAAAGCTTAGGCACAATTCTTTACTTTCCTTTTTTCCTACAGTAAATATAAACCAGAATTTTCCACACCCTAGTCTAGAATGAAGCATGGTATACAGTGACCTATACTGAAATAAATGTGCTACATATTGGATGAACAGAGAAAAATGAGAATATCAAGTAAATTAGCTTTGAGCAGCTTTACAGCAAAAAGACTCATTGCTCTTTGCTTATCTCAGTGTTTCCAAAATTTATTTATAACCCTAGAATACCTTCCTTTCATTAATAGCCTATCAAAAAAGGGTTTGCTAAAACGCATTTAAGCAAGGAGCTTTTACCAGCCCTTGCTAAGTACCTCATGGCTACCTGGGTTAGAGAATAGAAAGTTGAAATCTGTATTGTGGAATTTGAAGGGAAATAGAGCTAGTGTCTGATATTTCGCTTTTGTCTTCATGTGTCTCTTGTCTTTCAGAGAGAGTAATAATTCTACACCAAGCTTCTCGGGAAAATTGCCTTGAATCTCTGCTTCATTTTTCTCTTGGCCAAATTGCTTAATCTCCCCTACCCTGGGAGCAGTGTTGACCTGAACTCCAGATCGCAGACTGAGCAGGCCTACCCAATTACCCACCTACGTTCTTATAAATAGATTATGTTCCTCTCTGATTTTAAGCTCAGCGCTGTGTTGGTTGAAAACATTAAAAATAATGAGAATGTAAGTTAAATGTAATCTTCTGATCTGGTGAAAGACTCTGATTAGATATTTTTCATTTCCTCTAGATTCTACCTATGCAGCCTGCACAGAGCTGTGGAATGTAATATGCCATTCTCAGCCTCACAAAGCTGTGCACACTACACCTAGGTCCCTGAGCCTTCTTTGCCCTTTAGCACATGTACCGTTGCCATCCAGGACTGAAGACTCAGCACAGCAAGAGGTGTGAGGGCAGATGCACCTTTTGTTCCTCTTAACAATTCACACCCCCTCTGCACCTCAGAATCTGTGTCTGTATTTATGTAGCTACACCCTCCATGTTCTTACTTTTTAGTTATTTTTATTTCTGATTTCCAGAAGAAATGCTTGCTTTATATTTACCTCTGTTGATATTCAAAGAACAAAGACTTGAGTGTAATTAGAGAGGAGAATTTCCTTAAATAAAGTGCAAGACTTTTTTATCAGCTAGCTGTGTGATGCAGGCAAAATTCCTAACTTCTCGGAATCATGCCTCTTTCATTTCTAAAATGAAGGTAATGGTAGGATCTACACACAGAGTTGCTATGACAATGTGAGAAGGCTGAAAAGAATGCCTGGCAAGTCATATACTCAAAGGAGAGCCATGTCTTAAATAATTGGGTACCCCCCACCCTGCCCAGGTGGTGGCGTGGACAAATGAGATCCTGAGCCAGGGAGCATGGGGAGCTATCTATGTGTGAGCAATCAGCACAATGTATTTATGAAGCAATTTCTGAAGCATCTCACTGCAAAAATTCACCTTTCCACAAGCTTGCTGTTTCACATGGAGAGTGCTTCTCAACTGCCAGACCCTTAGTGATATTGGAGAAATATGGCCATGTACATTTTTTCTCTTGACCTTGCCTCTATTATGTTTCCTGAAGTTTCTACTCAAAGCCCCTCCTCCACTGCTTGCATGTCCTTGGGTGCAAGACATAGCAGTCATACTATCTCAAGTCACACACACACACACACACACACACACACACACACACACACACACACACTGCTGAAGCAGCAGGGTGCCCTTTAGATGTTGGGTAGAGTACTGAGTCCCTCCCAATTTAATAATAATTAACTGCAGCTGTCACTCTTGGTCAGTTACCTTACGTTTCATTTTCCCCTAGAGTCAGAGGGAATATACACATATTGAGCACAGATGGCTAAGTGTTAAAGTCAGTTCTTCATGTGTATTCCCATTTAATCCTTTCAAGCTATTCTAAACAAGCAAGTGTTGGAACTCTCACTTCACAGACAATGAACTGAAGTTCAGACAAACTAAGGAAATTAGTCAAGGTCAAAACCAAGATTTATAGGCTTTGACCAAAGTCTACGTGATGTTGATACCAAAGTAATATATATGTCTGTTCCCTTGAGAGAACAGAAATGGTCCAGGTCAGATTCATCCATAGCTCTAGCAGAAGTAGATGGAGAAGAACATCTTCAGGAATGTATGCCAATACAGCATGAAAGGACTCTGGTGTTTCTTCTGTTTTCCTAATTGTGTTCCAGGAAGCCTAAATTCTATCCTGTCAACTTTTGTGCCTACACAGTGAAAGGATTAGGTGATCTGTGTTAGAATAACATGGTAAGTCTGGAGAAAATAGACACAGTTAGGAGTTGGTTGGGTAGTGTGTTAGTTGCTCTCCTAATCACTGTAGCAAAGACCTGACAT
The DNA here is from genome assembly GCF_949786415.1 of Peromyscus eremicus. Lineage (NCBI taxonomy): Eukaryota > Metazoa > Chordata > Mammalia > Rodentia > Cricetidae > Peromyscus > Peromyscus eremicus. The sequence goes on along the minus strand of NC_081417.1, from coordinate 83,467,112 downwards.
GAGCAGCTTAACAGAGAACGGTTTATTTTGGATTGATGGTAACAGATGGAGTTGAATCAGTGTTGGTAGGAAAGGCGTGGTGGCAAGATCTCAGTCCCTGGTGACAAGTACAAGGATTAGCCATTCACAAGGGATGGATTGGGAGCCAAAATTCTAGACAGGAACCATGGGCAACCTAACTTCAGAGGCCTTCCCTTGCTGACCTTCTCTCTGAGAAGGCATTCCACCTCCTAAAGGCTTTTCAGGCTCCAAAGTTGGGGACCCTGAGCCTGTGGGAACATTTCAAATTCAAATCACAACAGTTGGAAAAGTACTTTCTACACAGGTAGATTAGCTCAGGGTTCAGAAGAATACAGTGGCATGAATTCTGTTAGAGAAACCCGCCAATGTTACACAGGTCTCCATATGTTTCCTTGCTTCCTATGCCGTGCTTTCACTAGAGATCCATAAATCATTTTACAAAAATAAATGAAACCCTAGTATAGCAGTATGGCATATTGGACAAGGAGGTGGTACAAAAGAGTTTAACTGTAATCCTCCCCCATCCCCCGATCATGTAGTTTAGGGAAAGTTTACTAGAACTCCCAAGCCTTCACAGCTGCTAAGCATTGAAACACTTGAAAAGTACCTAGAGTAATCTCTGTTCTTTTTTCTTCTACTTTATTGTTGCTTAACTGCAAAATGAAGACTAAAGTGGAGGTCATGAGGAGATGGCATGGTTGGTAATGTGCTTGTTGTATAAGCATGAGGACCTGAGATCCAATTTCAGTACTCAGCTAAAACGCTGGGTGTGGCAGCCTGCCTTTAACATAGCATTAATTAGCAGAGCTAGGGGTATTCCAATGGCTTACTGGACAGTTAATCTAGCTAAATGGGGAAGCTCTACGTTCAGTGAGAGACCCTATCTCAAAAATTAAGTTGGAGAGTGACAGGAGAAGATACATGGTGTTAGCCTCTGTGTTCCACATATACACATGTTCTCTCTCTCTCTCTCTCTCTCTCTCTCTCTCTCTCTCTCTCTCTCTCTCTTTCTCTCTCAAACACACACACACACACACACACACACACACACACACACACACACACACACACAGGCAATTACATGGATATCATAATGGGAGTCACCAGAGAATGTGAGTAATTGAGGCAGAAAACTAACTAGAATAAAGAAAGGAATACAGAAATTCAAACCTTCAGAATTGAGAGTTCTGGGGGTAAAGGTAAGGAAAAAGGTAAGGTAGGGAAAAAAAGTTAAGGCATAAGAGAAAATGTACAAAGGAAGTATGCATATCTATCAAAATATTGTTTTCTGTTGGTTTTACTTCTTTTGGATTCTTTTCACTTCTGATTTAGATGTTACCACCTCCAAGAAGCTTTACTGCCTTGCTCAAAGAAGCCCTCTGCTTTAGTCCCTCTTGGTTATTGAATTCTATTCATATTATATGTGGTGATTGTTGCCTTGTATTTGTTTTTGCATAATTTCATTGTGGACTTGGAATACTGGCCAGGATGTCTGTGTGTGAATACAGTTTGAATAAGGGCCGGCTCTGCCATCTTATAGCTGTGTGACCTTGGGCATGTTCATCATCTCTCTGAGTGTCAGTTTTCTTGTGTGTCATCTGGAGATTATCATAGGGTCTTTGTGAAGATGAAATGATTTACTCTATGTGAAGCACACAGACTCATACCAGGCACCCTGAGAACCCTCACAGAGCAGCTATGTGTCTGATTTGTACATGTTGATGGCTGTTGCTTATTTTAAATCAAGGAAGATAAGGATTCTGTCTTTTTATTCTCCTCCTAATCAGTCAAGAACCATGTCTGACATATATTAGGTACTAATTGTATATGTGTTGAATGGATAAAAAATAATAGCATGATGAAGAAGGACTAAGAGCAAGTATTATGGGCTGGAAGATATCTTGGACCATGGATTTGGCTCCAGGTTGTTACCACCCAAGTTCCCCTATCCTGTTAAAAAATATGGCTTCAATAAAAAACAGCTTCTTTTGCCTCTATACCTGTCTGTCTCTACCCTGACTCCTAAGGATGTCAAATTTCTTCATTTAACCACAACTCTTTCATCCCCAGAGGGAAGACTGTTCTCTCTCTCTCTCTCTCTCTCTCTCTCTCTCTCTCTCTCTCTCTCTCTCTCTTTGCATAATGCATACACCAATGCCTATATCTATATTCTGGAGAAAATACTAAATTAATTTATGGTTGGTTGAAAATGCATCAGGGTCTTTAGGAAGAATGAGAAGAAGGAAGTAACTGTTGAGCATTAGTATTGCATACAATACCTCCACCCAGCCTGTTCCCTCCCCTGCTTTCCTCTTGGCTCACCCTTTTCATTACTCTTCCGTCTGGAGTTGAAAGCATGTTCATTCTTTTCTCTTTTCTTAGCTTTAGGTTCAGGGATGAAGAAATGAAAACATAATCAATCATCAAGGAGTAGAAAGGTGGCCTGCATAAAGGAAACAGAGCTTTCCATAAGGGAGCTATGTCTTCCACTGTGGAGTATGTGTGCATGGATTACATATGCATACATCTAGACACAGCTGCCCTGTTGTTTTCCAGAAGCCAAGGCTATTCCCGCACTGTTTTTTGGTGCTGAGAGTTAATGGCAGCCCCTTTCTGTTAGGTTTCCTATGGTACAGGATGAATGCAGTTGAGGAAGAGTGAAGAGTGGGGGCTGTGAGTTACTTTGGCTCTTGATTTTCCGTGTTGCCTGCTCTTTCATGAGCCTTTGTGCATGACATTCTTCTCTTGTTCAAACCTGCCTTCAGGATTCATTTCCATCTGAAGAAGGCTTTGCAGTTTTGTTAACTGAGTTGTGCTAATTTTCTCTCATTAATGTCTTTGGGAATAGTTTACTTTTAGCTTCTCTCTGTTTGTATGTCTCTGTGTATCTCTCTGTGCCTTTGTGTGTGTCTCCCTCTCTGTTCTCTCTCTCTCTCTCTCTCTCTCTCTCTCTCTCTCTCTCTCTCTCTCTCTCTCTCTCTCTCTCTGCTGAAATGGATGATCGAGCCATGCTGGGAGGTGACTTTTCCCAGGAGTTTCTGTAGTGGTATCGGAGAGGGAAATGCATCTCCTGTCATTTCAGCTCCTCCCTCCTTTCATTTTCTCTCCCTCTCTTCTCTGCTTCCCTATACTGTCTCTGCCTTCCTTAGTCTCTTCCTTCTTCACTTTATCTCAACTTCTTGCTCACTTAGTTATTAATTTATCCATGAAGATTATGCCAGGTGAAAGGGTACAAAAATGGAAAATATTCAATCTCCAAAAAATCTATATTTCAGTAAGAAGTATGAAGATGGCATAGGACTAATTAATGTGTGAGTAGGAAGGGAGAGGATATATGATGTATTGGTAACTGGGATCCTCCAACAACATCTGTGTGTATGTTTGGATACAAAGCTTTTTCCACTCTTTTGTACCTAACCATTGTTGGTTAGTGACCCAACATCTCTATGCCTTAGTGTACCTTTCTGTTGATGGGGTTGAAAACAATAATGTTGTCGTCCCCCTATTGAACTGATGTTTTCTGCAAGCCTATCCCAGGAAAAATTTAACTCAGAAACCGCAGCAACTGAGAAAACTTCTTGGATTAATAATTTTCAAATTGTTTCTTTGGGATGAATAGGTATTTATGGAAATGGGATAGAAAGAGCATAGTTCCAATAAGGAAGATCATTGAGAAAAACATAGCAATCTTAGAGAGCCATCAGCATGTCTGTAGTGTCCTGACAGTGAAACATCAGGTGCATCTGGCTGCATCCTTAAAGGTGATGCTGTGACTCTGAACGAGGAACAGCAGTGGGCTGAATGACACCAAAGGAACCTGAATATTGTTACTTTACATATGGAAACCATGTTTGCAGATCTACATAGGCTAATATTGAGATAAGGGGATCATCTGTATTATCTGGGTGGTTCAAACCCTTAAATAATAACAGCAGCCACTGATAGCCATTAAACGTCAGAGAGACTATTAATAATAACTTCAGGCATATGGGGCAGTGTCAGTATATTCAGAGATGCAGAGATATTCAGGATGCAGTTACAAGCTGAGAAATTTCAGCTATTACCAAAACCAGGAAGGACAGGGAACCCTCTACCCTCCTGGAGAACACCCAGAGGGAATGTGAACCTGCCAGAACTTTGATTTTTGGCTCAGTTGAAATGATGGACTACTGACTCCAGAATCAGTAGAGAATAATGTTCTGTTCTCTCAAGTCCCCAAGCAAATAATAAATTCTTTATAATCACCCAAAGCAAACACGTTCAAACAGTAATGATGTGTGCATGTATTTCCACCAACGCAGGGTGGTCTTTTAGTAGATACACTGCCCATGTGTGGCAATGAAATGACCCCAGAAAGGACTCCTGCTTGCTGCTTGTTGTTTCTTGAAGAACCGCTTATTTCTTCAGCATTGCCGCCTTCCTATGGAACTGAAGTGGAGTAAGGAGGAACCCTTGTTGGCCAGATCCCCCACCCCAGCTTTATGAATCAAAGAGGAAGGAGCTATCCAGCACAGCAAACTCCTGAAATCCCCATGTGTTTCTGATCTGTCGTGTTGACTAATGTCACTGGATGGTGTCTCAGTGTCCTTGAGATACTGCTTCCCCACCAACTTCACTATATTCTATAATGCCCTGGGTTTCTTATAGGAGATGCCATTAAGAATGGTAAGGAACACAGACTGAAAGGATGCTTCTGGCTCCATGACCACTTTATACCTGCTCGCTCGCTCTCTCTCTCTCTCTCTCTCTCTCTCTCTCTCTCTCTCTCTCTCTGAAAGTTTAATTTTTCTATATATTTTTAAAAGTAACTCTCATGGCTGGCGGCATGTCTCAGGTGGTGAAAGTACTTTTCTTGCAAGCCTAAGGATCTGAGTTTGATCCCCAGAACACATGTAAAAAGGCCAGGCATGGTGGTACATGCTTGCAATCACAGTACTGGAGAAGTAGAGACATGGCTATCTCTGGGGCTTACTGGCCTGTGAGTATAGCCTATCTAGCAAGTCCCAGGTCTATGAGACACCATGCCTAAATGAACATTGACTGCATTGCTGAGGATAATGCCTGAGGTTGTCTTCTGTTCTCCACATGTGTATGCATGCAGCATACGCAAACATGTAAACACATAAAATTGTTTAATAATTTCTGAAAATACAGTTTTAAAGTTCTAGATTGGATAGTAAATCTATTTTCTGTTATTTGCTATGTGAAGAAGAGGACCTCATGCAGAGGAGACAAATGACTAATGTTTTTTTAGCAAATTAGGGCAAATACTAGAAGTGAAACTGGACATGCCCCAGATGAACCGTACCCACAAAATCACAGAGAGCAACGTGAGCAACAGTAGGATGCACTTTTGTAACTCCAAATTAAAATTTATTAATTTTTATGATTTCCAAATATATTTTCACTATCTTTGTTATATAAATTATTGCAGCAAAGACAAAACAATTTTGTTGATTTTTCAGCTAGTAATACATGGGTTCACTGAGTATAAGTGTCTTGCCAACAGTAAAGCAGCCAGAAGTGGCAGAATAGGGCTTTCAAGCTTTTTGTGTGTGTTCTCTAGCCTCTGAATTGAATTGTCTTGATCAGAAAGTAGGAATAGCTTTGGCTGGAGTGCACCCTTCAAGCACTATATTCAGCTAACGTCAGTTAATGAATACCCATATTCTGCTTGTGATATATGGTGTGAGATGGAGACACAGAATTCTATTTCCTTTCCCATAGCGAAAGGTGATACTGACCAGGTTTCCACTAGCCATTCATGGCTATCCCTGCAAACTTGGGTCCATACTTCAGCTTGAGTCAAACATCTCATATATTCTTGTTCCTCTAAATGAAGGATGCACTCAAGCAATTGGAAACAACTTCTGGGACAATCTTGTTCCATTACGTTAAATGGAATTGAGTGTATGTGGCACAAAATGTGTGCTGATATTTTGCAGAAGTGAGGTGGGATTTTCCCATTACACTGTGGATGGATAAGACATGAAACTAAGTCCCCAGAGACCTCTTGCCTTGTCACAATACAGCAAGTGAATCATAGTAGAAGATTTAGGAAACAAAATGCATTTTCGACCATCTTTACCTGCCAATGCACTCTCTACCTTCTTTTTCATGAATTTCTCTCTCTGCTAATAAATTTGGTGGCACTAAGCCAATGTAAAAAGACCCCTGTGACAGAATTTGTCTGGCTATTTAAGGAAATGCCACTGCTGTTTGGAATGAAAAGAACCTGCTTTGAATGTGGTGTTGTCTCTGTGTGAGTATTTGCTATTTTCCTTTTTTCATCTTAACCTCCCGCCTCATGAAGAATAGAAAAGTTTTCCTTTCAGCTCGGAAGCTGTGTCTGCCTCTGTCTCTCACCATCTGTCTGTGTATCTCTGTCTCTTGTGAGGAAAAAAATGTTTTGGCAGATCATTCCTATCTCAGAGAATAAAGTAACCACGACAGAATGAAACACAGTGACCAAAAAAAAAATCATCTGTTTGATGCCTGAACATCTACCTCCTCTGGAGTCCGTTTCTACCTGGCCATTGCTTCTTTCTCTCCACCCTCACCTTGATTAAGTTGTTTTCTTCTGAGCATGACATGAGATTTCTTCTCTCAAGGAATTTAAGAAACACAAAAATCTAAGAATAGTATTTCTGAGAGTCCAACAAATACTGTGTGTCTCCACTCTGATCTAATAACCAAGATGACTCAGGTCCCCAGAGAAGCCAGCACCTTGTTGGAGCCACTCAGCAACCGGGTTTCTCCTGAAATCTCATTAGTGTGTGGACACATCCACACAGGCCATGGAGGGCTTTCTAGTAGGGTTCTAACCTGACCGTGTTCTTGGGAGGACTCTGAAGTGAGCTTACTGGAGCATGTCTTTCATGGTCACTTAGTGACCCACTGGCAGAGCTGGGAGTGCAGCTTGTTCTCATTCGTTCTTTGTGTATCACACAGACTTTGAGACAGCTTACATAAATGATAACAGTGTGCCTTCTAAGGTACTTGGCAGTTTATATTAAGAGCTCTCTCCCCATGACATCATTTGAGCCTGGTGGTGATTCTGTAAGACTTTCTAAGGATACTGTTAGCATCACCATTTTACAGAGTCATGAGGTAAAGTACCCTGTCCAAGGTCATCACACAAGGAAGAGGCAGAGGCCAACACTTATATTCTATTCACTCCTTCTGTCTGTGCGTGGCTTCATTTTCCCATGTGGTCTAGGATAGCTGAAAGCAGTAGCCATCACCTTCTCCTTCAGCAAGGCAGGATGAACTTAGCAGGAGATGCAGAGGATTTTTCTGTACAGACACTATCCCACTAGGTTAAGTATCCTCTGCCTTCCTTCCTACAACCCCTTCTCTTGGTGTGGAGTTGAAGCCATGGGAATGTAACAGCAGGCATTTGTACTGTACTTGCAGGGAACAAAGAACGTGCTCTGAACTGCACCTTTCCTGTGTGACTGCAGTTCTCATCTAAATAAAAGTCTACAGCATCAGGTAGCCTCTTTAATTTTTTTTGTAAAAGAGAATATTTCCTGACTTAACAGATTGGTGCATTAAAATCCATAAATATTTGATCAGCATGTGGTCCTCAGAGAGGCTCCTGTCAGAATAGCTGAGTAGTATGTGTGCCTCTCTTCCCCTTCCTCTGACTCCCTTCACCTTCCTCCTCCCTTTACCCCAAACATTTGGGTAATCTATTTACTAATGAACTCAATATTAATGTATCCATTTTTCTCAGTTAGTGTCAGGTTTCATTAGGAAACACGGGAGGCCTGACATTAATCGCATGAAAAATGGGTCTCCGGGAAGCTGTTGGGTTCTTGCTTTTTAACAGGAAAGTTTCCCCAGGAAAAGTCATGGAGAAGCAATTAACTTGCAAAATTTCCAGTGTGATGTTGGTATATCCTGGGTCCATACAGGAGAACAACCTTCTGCCCTAATGTTTGCCCTGACTCTCCTTCTATTTTACTGAACTTTCACAAAGACAGGGCTTAATATTTATCATTATAATATATTTATCATTTCTCTCTAAATCCTAGAGTATGCTGTATAATCTATTCTTTTCTATTAGCCACTGAGCCCCTTAGGGAAATAACGTGTGCTTAGTACAAGGTCGGCCATCTATGAATGTTTTTGAAAGATTTGAAGATGTGACGATGAGTGAATAGATGGACGGATAAGAACAATAGGGTGAAGAGTTCTTTTATGCTAAAAGAAATGAGTTTGGGAATTTATATCAAAGAGGGAACAGAGTTAAGTGTATTGATAATTTAGAAGTTCAATCTACCCAGGTCATCTCAAGTATGGGATTGGGTTAGGACAACTGGTCTTCAAACTATGGTAATTTGAATTTAAAACTAATAATTACAAGGTAGCTTATAATTGCATATGCGATGGGCAGCCTTACCTCCCATTTTTAAAATGACATTCGTTCCATATCTACTTCCTCTATCCTGGTAGTCTCTAAGGACAAGGAGATGACGAGGAAGTATTAAATGTGATGAGGGCACAGATAGGATTTATTTATTTTGTAATATAGTAACTAAGTTGGAACCAGATAGATTCATACGATATAGATTTCAGTAGCAATTTTAATATGATAAAATTCATAGTGTATAGGTTTCAGAAATATTTCTTATATGTCAAAGCTTGATAACATTTGTTACAGTATTTAGCTATATGAGGAAAGATGAGAGAACTTATTGTTCATGTTACACTGACTTTCCCAAGGTCATGAGCAACCCTCTTCATCCATTGTCCCACATATCCTGGGCCTCGGATATGAGGTTGGCAGTATAATCTCTTGTGTTTCCCTTTGACCATAATCGTATTCAATGTGCCCTACAAAGTAGCTCAAAATGCTGTCTATTTGTTGGCATTTGAAGAGAACTTTCCTACTGTTTCTTCTCATGAGGCCTTATGACCTGACATCTGCACCATGGAAAGTGAAGATCAAGAGTAGAAACATACAAATGTGTAGAAGGTACTTGAGGGCTGTTCCACCTCTAGAAAGCCATCTTTCTCTTTAATCCTCAATATATTTCTCAGAAGAATGGGTTTGCTGTTTCTAGGAATTTCCATGAGATTTTAGAAGATTTTAAACAATAATTCTTCTTTTACTCCCAGGCATGGTCATTTACATGACCTCTTAGAATATGTGGTAGATAATAAAGGAAAATCACGGCTCTTTTTTTCTTTCTATTCTAACATTCCAAAGGTTATTCAGACATGTCTTTTTGGTCTACACTTTTTATGCCTAAAACCCAGAAATTACAATTTGCTCCTCTGTGAACAATAAAATCATTTTAATTCCTTGCAGACATCATCCAATATCTGGCCATCTCCATTGGCCTGTGGCCTCCTTGTTAAGTAGGTGCTCTTATTGCTTAGTATTTTTTTTTGCATTGCTCTAGAAGTGCCTTAGAATATATGTGGTTCCTTAGGTTCTTCCCTTTAACTGTGATTTGCATATATTATGTATTTTTAAAACCTGTCTTAATTCAGCATTAGCATTATTTACAATTATTTGTATATGTTGCTTTGCTTTCCAAAAATAATGTCAGATTTCTTATTTGTTCATACTTGACTATGACACAAAACTGATATACAGCTAAGTAGAAAAGTGGAAGACTCATGCTTTTGAGCATGTTACTAGGGTTATTTTAATTCTTTTCACATTCAATCTCTATGAAAGAATTTTTCATGATGACTGAAGCGTCTAATCCTGGGAGAGTGGTGTGATATGGCCCCCCCAAAGGCACAGACTCTTCTGTACCGGGGGGTTTAGAGGAAAAAATGAGGGATGGAGCCATCTGAGAAAGGGGTGAAGCAACAGGATAGTCCTTTGCACCAGATACTCCTTGACTGGAAAGCAGGGAGTCAAATATCCTATATCACGGGCAGTGTATAAAACTTAATCTTTCCAGAACTGCAATAGCATTGGGTTGTTGGGAATTGTCATGGTACTTGCAAATCACTCAATACCAAACAGCTACAGAGTAAAAATGAGATGGCATTATTAGTTCCCAGAATCTGGAAACTAAGATGGGTTTCTTCACACACAGAGAAGACTACAGGAGCATAGATGAGCTTCTCCTTTGTGCTGGGACAGAAACATTGGAACAAAGGCCAATTACTCAGGGTCCTGGGTCCCAGAAGCCCTGTTTTCCCCTTTTCACCTCCTGAAGAACTCACTTTGATTCTTCTTAGCTCTCCCAGGCTAGATGTCAAGGAAACAAAGAACAAATTAATCCCAGCAAGAGGGGGTTGGAGGTTAATTTGTATAAAGGATGAATGACAATTTACAAATGGATTATTCCTCACACAATCTCTTGGGAGCTGTGCTCCAGCAAGTGTGTGTGCATGTGTGTGCACTCAGACACACACACGCACACACACACACACACACACACACACACACACACACACACACTGTGTATACAGCTCCTTCAGAATGTCACTGTACCCCAGCACCTCCTGTCTGAGCCCCTGCTTTCAGACAGACTTAAAAAAGAGCAGAATGGAAACATTTTTTGCATGCCTGGTGGTCTTCTTCTTTTTTTTTTTTTTTTCTCATTCCAGACCTCCTGCCTCCTTAAGCTGCCTACATTTGCTGCCAATTTGTTCAATGAAGCTGTCGTGTGTTGTTAATATTGTCAGGATTTATGAACATCACTAAATGTGTGCCTAGAATAATTTCATTTCCTTTACTTTCTGTCTTGTTTTTCTCCAAAGAGCAACATGAAGGGAGAAGGTCAGATTTCATCCTTGGGTGTATATAGACATTGGCTCCAGTAATAATCTTGACTACTTAAATGCTCCATGATCTTGAGAAAACCTTTTTTTCCTTCTTGCTCTTTTTTTTTTTCATCAATTGAGGGAGGGGTAAGTTTGAAGATGATTATGGTGCCACTAATGTTTTACCTGACTGATTCAAGAAATTAATCATTCATTGAAGAACAAGACTATGAAAAGGTGCATTCTCTTCCTTTTTGTAGATCTCAGTTTCTCCATTAGCAGAGTGCTTAAGAAAGGATTAAGCTAAAAAACATTCACAGGTTTAATTTACTATAGATGATAATGAAATGTCTTTTCAACAATTTGGATGCAATGCCAGTTCTTGGAAACCAATGTCAGTAGAGATACAGTTAGTTTGGGATATATGGTTTTCATGCTCCAGGTTAAGTTTGCACATAACTGGGGCATCATTACCAGACTGACCTTCTTAACACGGGGGTGCTTATACTGTGTTAAAACCAAATATTTCCTAATCACAGAGCTTAGATAGAGTCTATAATCCATGAAATTGTAGCAAATTGGGGGGGGGGTCCATCATTCCTTTTGTTTTTGTCTTTCAACAAGTATTTATTGAATGCCTACTATGTTCTGGGAACAATTTTACATGCTATTCCACCAGAGAGTTTCAATAAGATCCCTTTCTAACCCAGAAAGAAACAAATAATACATCTTAAATAATAAGTGAGGAGATTTGAGCTAGCAAGAGGTCTATGAGGAAACATCAGTATGCTCACTGAAGAAAGTGCCTGAAGATGAGAAGTAGGAGTCTTTAACAAAAAAACAAACAAACCAAGACAAAACAAAGCAAAACCCAGAAAACGAAATCTAGGAAAGTGAAAGCATGAACTGCAGGGAGGTATAAAGAAATGCATGCCAATGTAAGAGAGTGATGGGCATAAAGCCAGCCAGGCTTGAGAGACCTTGATGTGCAAAATAAATTGAGCAAGGAAGATACCCTCACAGAGCCCTAGAGGCAAGGTTATGGGAGTTGAAGGGTTGAAGATCATGAGTGGGTTTAGCTTTACTCATGATTATTTCTGTCCCTTCCATCAAAGGACACACTGGCATATCATTTCTCATATAACCCTTATAATCTCTAGGATGTATACTATTGTTTGTGTGTTGAACATAAAGTCTCAAAGAAGTGAGTAATGTATGCTGCTGTAGTAAATCAGTGGGGGCCTGCCTCCCAAAGCATACTTATCTGAATTCACATCACTCCACATCCCATGGGTACTAAGAAGGGACCATATCCCATCTTTTTTTAGGTCCAGTTAGTAAATGATCTTTTTGGAGAGAACAGCGGCAAACTGACTACAGGCCAAATCTGCCCCCTCCCTGTTTTATTGGAATGCAGTCCTTCTCCCTTTCTGTGTATTGGGTACTTTCTGGCTACTTTTCTCACTTCAATGGCCAAGTAAATCACTACAGAGCCCATATGGCCTGCAAAGATCAAAGTATTTACCATCTGCTCCTCACCAGGAAAAGTTTGCTGACCTCTGGTATTGAACATGGATGGAAGCAAGAACTGATAGGAAAGTCCAGTTGCCCAGCCTGGTCTTGCACGAAGCAGGTTATTAATATGGACTAAGAAAAATATGTGATATGGGAGTTTCAGAATATGGGCCTCATGCCCAGTGCTATCTTTAACTCACCATACAATTCCAAGAGACCTTATTCTAATCCCATTTTGCTTATCTCATATTTAAAACAGGTAAAGTAGACAAGATCAGTAGCTTTGAACCTTCCAAATTATCTTAATAGTATTTCTATTGAATTTTATGTAGAAGCTCCATATCTAAAATAGAATTTAAAAACTACCCCAAGTGAACTTCTCCCATCTTCCTGCAGTAACGCCCAGCGTCTTTATGACCACCAAACAATCATGGCATTTTGGGGGCAATTTGAAAATCACTAGACTGTTTTAGGACTTCTTGTGGCTCTTGCTTTCTCTGCTTATAGTGAACCAGGGTATGTTCCTCGTATATGGAGATGCTGAGAAAATCAGTTTTCTTCTCTGTAAATTAAATTTCCCTTTGGCAAGAGAACACATTATCTTTCCTCTATGGCCCTAAATTTCCAAGTTTATGAAATGAGAATAGTCGTCCACACCTCATGGAGTCATCCTTAGAATTCATTGAGGTGGTGCATGCCAAGGGCCAGGTGATGAGGTGGAATAAATGGCAGTTGGGAGCCTTCCAGGTACCAGGTCTCTCTCTCTCTCTCTCTCTCTCTCTCTCTCTCTCTCTCTCTCTCTCTCTCTCTCTCTCTCCCTCTCTTTCCTTCCTCCCTCTCATACATACCCTTCTCTCTCCTCCTCTCTCCTTTTATTCCACTCCAGCTTTGTTGAGATAAAATTCACATACTATATAATACATAATCAATTCGGAGTGCACAATTCAATAGATTTTAGTATAATTCACAGATATATGTACTCAGTACCAGTGAATTCTAGAACATTCTCTTCACCTAAACAACTTACTTTTACATGCTTCATCAGTGTCTTCTCTATTTCTAGACTTAGCTTAAACAACCACTACATACTTTCTGGACATTCATATATGTGGAATCATACAATACAGAGTTCTCTAATTGACTTCTTTTGTCTAGCATAATTTTCAAAGTTAATCCCTGATATAATTTCTATCAATGCTTTATTTTTTAAATCTTATTTTTATGTGTATGAGGATTTTGCCTGCATGTATGTCTGTGTGCTGTGTGTGGGCCTGGTGTCCATGGAAGCCATAGGGTGCCACATCCTCTGGAATTGAAGTTATGGGCTGCCCTGTTGATGCTAGTAATCAAACCCAGGTCCTCTGGAAAAGAGGTCAATGGTCTTGACCACTGAGCCATCTTCAGCTCTAGCTTCGTTGTTCTTAAGGTCCAGTAATAGCCTATTGTATGATTCTATCACGCCTGGTTGTAGAATGTTCATCAAATGATGGATACTTAGTGTATTATTTACTTTTCCTGTTTCTCTGATAAAAATCCCTTGACAAAAACAACTTAAGGGAGAAGTGGCTTATTTGGGTTCCAATCCATCACATCAAGGAACTCACGAAGGTGGGAGTACAGAAAGAAGCTAGTCACATTGCATCAGCCATCAAGAAACAGAAAGAGAGAGATGAATGTTCACCCTCAACTATTCTCTCCTGTTTATGTAGGCCAGGACTCCAGCCTATGGAGTGACACCACCCACATTTAGGGTGAGTCTTCCCACTTCAATTAACCAAATCAAGAAAATCTCTCAATGGCATACCCAGAAGCTTATCTCATAGCTGATTCTAGATATGGTCAAGTTGACAATTAATACAAACATCACATATGGCATGTCTCCTTTTGATTATAGGGAGTAGTAAACATCTGTGTACACACATTAACAGACATCAGCTACTTGTTTAGAGTAGTATCTTAAGCCCTCTAAAACCCCATCTTCTAGTTCTATATACTCTGTATGTTTGCTTAAAGGTAAGTACACAATGACAACATATTCATACAGCTGTCAAAATGGAGATCCGAATTAATAGCTCCTTACCATTGTTATGAAGCAAAGTAGGATTTAAAAACATTAACAACAATAAAAAGACAAAATGTTTCATCCCTATTTTCTTTTCTTTCCTTCTATGTTAATCTCAGAGCTCTGGAGCTTAAGGATGCTCATCCCTAAAACCCTACAACCCTACAATGAGACTTACTGTTTTTAGCTTTTGGGGCTCTGTGCCCTTGAGACAGAAGCTGAGGAGTCTGCTCAGTGAAGTCTGAAAGAAAATTAGCATCCTAGAATATGTGTGAAAATTAAATGGGGCATGAATGGATGGTTGTTGAAGAGGACTGGAAACACTGACAAAGAAGAAGCTAATCGTCTTTCCACCTTCCACATTTAGTAAAAGGAGAACTTTACTCTGCAATGCTTTTAGAGTGGAACACAAAAATTAAATTCACAGACTTCCTGTAAGAATCCTAGATAGGCTTTTGATTCATCTTTGAAATCTCCCATCAGAGCCAAACATTCCAAAGAGGAAGGCACATCAAGGCTATTCATAATTAATGTTTCAACAACACTGACAATAGACTGTGTGCTCAGTGTACACTACATTTTTAGCCATCTATTCTTTACCTGGGATTTACTATTACTTATCATTGTCATGACTTGTTACTAGCATTGCTAGAGAGAAAAGTCAGTGATCTACAAAATAATCCTTTCTACATGAGGGTGTGGCTGATCTGATTTAATGCTCAGAGCCCCATCTAGTGGATGAGATCACTGAGGCTCTGCACATTCATTCTGCATATCTACTGGAATTCCTATCTTACTTCAAAGCCCTTCTTTTTGTCATGCTATATTGTTTGGAGGTAGCCATAAGAGAAAAAAGTGGAACTCTTGCAAACAAGGTACTTCCAGTCTCCACTGTTTAATTTTCTTTGTGTTAGGACTGATAGTATTATGAGTGTGATAGAGTCCCACATTCCAAAGGCATATGGATCATGAACGTTTGTTTCTAAGTATTCTGTGCTATATAGTAATTGTACTTGGACCATGCCTTTTATTTTGATACTCCTTCGCCCATGGCATGTATTCCCAGTTCACAAGATTCTCTGTCCATTGTGTTACAGATTGTGGTGATAGAAAGGAGAAAAAGTTTCATCAGAAGGATCTGGTTCCTTAATTTTTGGGATTTTCTGCAAGTTAGACCAACTTCCATTTACCCCCCTTTCTGATGACCAAAATGTCCAAGGAAAGGTAGAAATTGTCCAATAGGTTTTGAAGATTCTATTACTGCTGGAAGTAGAAGATGTATTCTCAGTTCTGGAGGGACAATGAGTGACCTATATTATATTTCCTTAAGAATCCATGGAGTTCAACACAGATGGGGTGAGTGGTGAGCATAAGGAAAAAAAAAGGTTATTTGGACTGGAGGCAGCATTCAATAGCAGTGGTTAAGCTGAAGTGTTGAAGTAAGGATAGGAAATGTGAACTTCTGGCTCTTCTCATGGGAGTGAGGGGGGAAGAATTTCATATTTGTCCTTTCCCCTTCTTCTGTTTGGATTCTGGTTACTATACAATGCTGGGAACTTCCTTCAATATAACCCAAAGGGCACTTGAACACCAAGTCAGTGTGGAAATTCTGCTCTGTTTTCCTATTCATCATCTGACTCTCATCTGTTTCACTACATCACAGTTAGGCTAATTGTGTACTATCTCAATTGGATTTCTTAAAAGTCTTCAGAGGAAGTGTGTAAAAAGGAGCAGGGATTACTTTCCAAGTACGGTATAGTCATTCCCTTTTGAAGTTGCTTAGAGCAACATGATAGGAAGGTGTAACTGGGAAAGCCAGAGTGAGCTATGTACTCTTTCCTGCAGATGCTCTGACCACTTGAATTAATGCTTTGATAGTGGGAAACTATACCACAAAAAATCAAGTCCTCAAATGAGTACATAAGCAATAAAGAAGAAGGGCCCTGTATGTTCATACACCTGAGCTTCAGTTCACATTGTACCCATTATTCATGACCTTGACTAAAGTAGTTAACTACTCTGAGTTGTTACAGTTTCTTCTTCTGGAAATGAGAGTGGTAACTCTTGGCTTCATAGGGCAGAGTGTCAGTCACTTTTTCATCATTCCCAAATATCTAGGATAAATATTTGAGGAGGAAAGATTTATTTTGGCTCATAGTTTTAGCCCATGATCACCTGGCTCTGTTGCTTCTGGGATATGGGTAGACAGAACATCATGGTGGGGCACATGTGATAAAACAAGGAGGTCTCCTCATGGCATTAGAAAAACAGAAAATAATACAGGATATACTAAAACAAAGTGTATCCTTCCAGGATGTGGAATGTGGCCTAGAAAGTGGCCTAGTGGCTGATTTCCTCCAAAAAGCTCTACTTCTCACAGTACCACCACCTCCTGAATCATTGATTCAAATCTTGAACATATCAATGAATTAAACCATTTATTAGTTCAGAGTCATCATGATCTAATCCTCCAAAGAAGCATCTTCACAGACACACCCAGAATTGTGCCTTACTAATCTTATAGACATCTCTCAATCTAATCAAGCTGACAGTTAATATTAGCCATCACAGACACTATGAGAATGATAAGAGATAATGCATGAGAAATGCCAAGTGCAAGCTCTGAGGACAGTGTGTGCTTACATATAGTCATATCCATTATCATTTCAGTGTTGAGCCCAGTTCCCGGAACATAGTAAACAATAAATGGTAGCTGTTATCATTACAATCTCGTGGCTTTTTTGTTGCCTTAGTTTCTGACCTCAGTATCAAGAAAGTGTGGTTGTGGCATATTAGAGTATTGAGAGCCCAATGCTCTTACCAAGAGATCTGGGAGGGGGAAATATTGATGAGTCCCACTCTCATCTTCTTGTAGATTTCTTCTACTGTGTAGGTTAGTTGATTAAAAAGCTCATTTTCACCATACCTGATGGTGCATGCCTGCAATCTCAGCAGCTTGGGTAGGCTCATGTAGGAAGATCTCAAGTTCAAGGCCTGCTTGGGCACTTTAGTAAGACCTTGTCTCAAAATAAAAAAGTAAAAAGTAGGATTGAGGATACAGCTTTGCAGTACAATGCTTGCCTTGTATGCAAGAGGTCACCGTGGGCTCAATGCACAGTACCAAAAATCAAAATGGAAGAAGGTTTTCCTCTCCTCAATTCTGTAGGCCCTTCTGCTTTGTCCTCCCTTCCAAAACCCAATTTCCTTTCATTCTCACTCACCATTGACAGGGACTTTAACTGCTTGCCTTTAAAATGCCCTTGGTCTCCTCTTTCAAAGGAGGGAACATGCCCTCTGCTCCAACTCTTTCACCTCCTGCTGACTCCCAGGTGAGTAGCTGTGCTTTCTTGTATCAGTGCGTGAAGAATGCTGAACACTCCCTGCTGCTTAGCTATCAGTGGCCAAGACTGGATTCGCGCACACGTACAGAGTGGATCATAAGTGACAAGGACTGGTCTACGTCTTTATAAATTCTGTTTCAGTCATTTGAAGAGCCAGCAAATGCGTGTGACAAAACCTCAAATAAATGAATGTAGATTAGAAGCAGTGAGTTGGACAAATTAACTGCTGTGCCTGAAGAATGTAGAGCAGCTGCCTCTTGCTTTTAGTTGGAGTAGCAACTTAATCTATCGGCTTTTTCATTTAAAACTTGAAGACTTTTTTTTTGCTAGAATGCTAAAATATCTTCTTTTCCTAGAAGTCATCCCTGATGTCTGGAAGAAGGTCACCCTTCTGTGACCCTGAGACTGCACACTGACCCCCCTATGACCTTCTAGTTAGAAGTCACCTTTCTCTTTCACAGAAAATCATCTTCCCTTTGTCTGATCTGAGAGGAAGTTTAGGTTTCTCCTATAAATTTCTGACTCCCTGGGATGCCTTTCATGCCTTCATTTCTTCTTCCGTCCCCTTTCACACCCTCAGGGCATTCTTATTCTTATTCTTTTTTCTCCTCTCCATGAGATTGTGTTTGATGACTACCTCTGGAATAGACTTGCCATTACTTGATTCTTGCCCTGACCTGTTGCTCAGCCAATTCACACCTATGCTTCTCGGCTGGTTCACCAGGGGGCAGGTGATAAATGGCTGCAGAAAGTTCCCACAGGCCAGTATTGAATTAGCTTCATACTGGCTGAGTGGCCTTGTCAACCTTCAACCCTTTTCCATGCCCATTTCCCAGGGATGAAAGATGAGTCACTCCACAGACCTTGGCAGACACAGAGGTGGTGTGAAATTCATTAACAGTCATCATGAAAGTGCTTTCCCACAGTGTATAGAATGCCTAGAGAACAGCCATGCATTCCCTAATTATAGTAATGAAAGTGGTGGGAAAAGGTGGCCATTCAGCCTGAGGTCTTCCAAGGGTGAGGTCACGGCAGAGAAATGACACTGCAAGCTGGCACATACTCAGTTCACCATCTGAGGTTCTCCAGTCTGGCTTCCTTCCCTTTCTTCTTTGTGACACTCTGTATTTCCAGCCCCAAATATTGTGTTCATTCTTTCTTTCCAACCTATTCCATTGTTTGCTTGTTTTTATTTTTTTGCATGACTTTCCTGTACATAACTAACCCACATTTCTCAAATTTGAAGATTCAGAAACTGACCCCAGCCTGGAGAAGAGGAATTGCTTAGGGTTATAAAACCATTATTGAGATGTGCAACTGAAACCCAGAACCCTAATGTAAGAATAGTACCATTTATGACTCTGGGTCCTACTAGAATCCTCCAGTCCTAAAACTTTATTTATGAATATTCGTTTAGATGCAGCAAACAGTTATTGTATGCTTGTTACACGTCAACCTCTGTACTTGACTTTGCAATGAATGAGACCCAAACTCTGCTCATGAAAGGTTGTTGGCACATACTAGGTGTGCAATAAGTGTTGATTGATTGCTACATTCATCACTAAGTCTCTCTCTGGCTGCTAGGAAAAAAAATGCCTGGAACATGATACTTGTTCAACAAGTATTTGCTAGGAGATGATAAGAGAGCTCTTAGCAGCTTCCCAAGGGATTCCTGCATCAGGTCTTTCATCTTAAAATTCACTGTATAAGCAGTGCCAGGTGAATCTTCCCCAGACACAACACTGATAATCATGCCACCATCTCTATGTCATGTTCAGGCTGTCTTCTTTGCTGGGTGTCCTTGGCCTTCTCACATGTGGGCTCCACTCCCCCACTCCATTCTTCCTACCTGTGGCTACGTTTATGAACACAAAATCTATCAAATACTATTGATTCCTGCTGTGTAATTTCCATGTATTTCTATCTCAGGGCCATTGCTTAACTGTTGCTGCCCCCGAAACCTGTCTCTTATAGGTCCTGCTATATATCCTTATGGTGACTGATAGCGTTCCCAGTCTTCAGTCTTCTCATCTAAACCTTTTCATTCAAATGGAGCAAGTAATTATTGAGTACTTACTATACATTCAAACCGTGTGTTTGGCTCTGAAATTAATGGGACCAAAATCAAAGGAATAATGAGGATGATCTCAAATGCCCCAGTCTTCTGTGTCCCTCAGAGTTTGTTGCTCTGTCCACTAGTAAATATTACTATGTGTATTCTATCTCAAACATAATATTGTCTTTGAAGCTTTTCCAATCACTGCCACATTCATATGAATTTGACAGTGTCTTTCTGTGGCCCACCCTAGTTTTTGGATGATTTTTTCTCTTGACACTTAGTATAATTACTTCTTAAATTCTTTTATGAGTCTGCTTCCTTCTATTTCTATCTACCTTCTGCTTGGAAGGGCATGGGGCATGACTATATCCAGAATTTCATTCTAATTCCCAACTATAAAGGTGAGTGTTCCAGGAGTTTTATATGAATGTGATACAAGTTTCAGTACTTTCTGTACGCAGCCCAATCTCTTCCTGCCTCCCTCCCTGACTAAGCCTCTGGCTTACTTCATTTCTGCTATATAGTTTGCTTACAGTAGTTTGAGATCTCCATAGCACACATCACTATTATTTGTATGACTCTTTTATTTCTAGAACTGGTGATCAGCTTCACGTGTTAATTATTGTAAAAGATGAGAGGATAGAAAGTAAAAGTTTATTTAAATCTTGTCTCCATGATTCACTTGCTCTGTGATTTTGGATAAGACTCTCTCAACTTCCACATACTTATGAGTTCACTCTTCTTTCTAAAAGGCATTAGAATAAAATTAGAGCTCTCCAGTCTGCTGCCCACAAGCTAAGTTTCTCAATCAGATATCATTTTATGTAGCTCTTAATATACTTAAAAAAAAAAAACTCAGGTAGGTTTCCAAAATCAAGGTGGGGGTAGAAAGAAATTTCACACAGCAACTGGATTTCCAGCTTCTCAACAAATGAGAAAAGCAGCCAGATACAGGCTTCCCTTAAAAATGGCAGAGCCAGCAGGGGTCTAAGTTCTGTTGCTTCTGAAGGGGGATTTGGGTGTCCTTCCCCTCCCCTGCAGGACACATGTCATTTGGCTTGGATCTGAAAGTTTTAAGCTTGAGACTCCTGAACTAGAAGACTATGAAGAGCCTATCAGAAATGTAAACCTTTATTCCCTATATCCACCTCTGTTACATCCATCCTTTTCCAGCCATTGCATCTCTAAACTATCCTAGGATCCTGCTGTAGTCATTTGTTAGGAGCCATGGGGAAATGGCATTATCTTGACAATGGAACATTTCTCCCTTCTGTAATCCCTGCATGTCCATCCTAATTACTTCCTTATCAGTCGCCATGAGAACACACAGCAAGTAATTAGTGTGGGAATTGATGAGATGCTTCAACACAAGAAGCACCATGGAAAGGGAACAGGGGAAAGAGAACTGAATCCAAGAAGAATAGGACCCAGGCCCATATGCTTAGCTCCTTTGTAATATGGTCAGGTTTGCTCTGGCCTGCTTTGACTTAGCAATAGGTAATGGCCTTCTCTGTGGAACACAAGAAAGGGTGCTTAGAGAGGCTGTGGCAACATAGGAGGCAGAGAAATTCAGTGCTGTCAATCTCCATGCTTAGGGCCAAAAAGTAAGAGGTGAGACCCTACTGTCTGTCCTATCCATGTGGATATTTCAGAACAATCCTGTGTCTTGAAAGGGAATCCAGGCATAACGCTGGACCAGCGTTCTGGCCTACCATTGGCCTCTCCCTCAGGGACAACAGCCAAAAGCAAGCTCTTCAGATGGCGTCTCTTGTCTGCCTGTCTGCTCGCTTTATTAATAAATTAGTTATATGGACGTTTCCACAGTCTCCAGCCAACCAGCTATTCCAGCAGTATCTAACTCTCCTCTCAAATTCAGTGCTCCTGAAGCATAACACACAGTGTCCTTAGCCTTTTGTTCTGTAGGCTCCCTGCCCACTCCTCCTCTCGATCTCCAGCTTCAGGTGCCCCTGACCAGTCCA
Source organism: Peromyscus eremicus (assembly GCF_949786415.1). Classification (NCBI taxonomy): domain Eukaryota; kingdom Metazoa; phylum Chordata; class Mammalia; order Rodentia; family Cricetidae; genus Peromyscus; species Peromyscus eremicus. Next base: position 83,445,398 of record NC_081417.1, on the reverse strand, counting down.
GCTTCCCTTGTTTCCTGCTCTTTCACTTTGCTGTCTCCAGAGTCTGTCTTCTTTATTTTATTTTATTTTATTTTATTTTATTTATTTATTTATTTATTTATTTATTTATTTGTTTGTTTGTTTATTTATTTATTTATTTTTAAGGAAAAAAGACAGAGGGCTAGTTTCTTCCTAGGTTGTCTGAATATCTGCAACTGAGATTCCAGATCCTAAGCACTGCCTAGGAGGTCTGCAATGAGTCTTCTCTCACCCTGTTTTCTGCCTCATCATTCAGTACATCTTGTCCCTGCATCCCAAGTCTATGTTTTGGAGGATTTGTAATTAAATTTATTGTTTCCCAAGTGTTTGTCAGTACTCATTGGTAGAAGCCCTTTTTTCTTCCTTTCACTTGAGAAATCCCTACTCATAAGTGTTTCGACTCTCAACGCAGATGTCACATCTACCTGAGACACTTGTCTGACAGTGTGTGGGGTGGTTATTCCTCTCTGGCTCCCACAGCTGCCCATGTTCATTTCATCATTGTTTCTCCTATGGTACCAGGTGCTGTAATGGCTGACTAACACAGCTTTGTCCTCATTTTGGAGGGCACATGAGCACATCTGTCTTGTACCTCTTTGTATTGCCAGAGTCTGAGCATTGTATTAATCAAATCAGCCCTCGGCAAATACCTATAGATTGATTAAATATATTGAACTAAATAGATACATATTGAATTTGGCTTTATACTAAGATTTTTATTTATTCATCAGTAAAATGGGTATGTCCTAATAGGCAGCGCAGCTAGCACACAGACTAAAAAGCAAGAATGTATGAAAATACAGAAAATGATTTAGAATGTTTGCAGTATTCTTCCATATAAGTAATAACTTATATTAGAGACAGGTTCAATACTGGATACATTTTCCATGGGAACATTGATGACTTCTAATATTGAAGGTTTCTTTTGAATCATTAAATCCTCTTGCAACTATCCTTCAACATCTTTTCGTGAATCGAGTGATGTAATTCAAGGTAGGGCCAAGAGACAGGATCACACTCTGCATAGCAAGGGCTAGAATGTCACGTTGATAGGGAAATTTCGATTGTGCCTGGTGTGCCTGTTTGCATTTGAAAATTAGGCTTCAGGTGGTCAAAGATGATGCAGACAAAGGGTCCAGATCAGTTTGATGTGGCTGGTTTTGGAAAATAAACTATTTGTTTCAAGGGAGGGTTCTGTGTGTACGTTTGTTTGTTTGTGTGTGTGTGTGTGTGTGTGTGTGTGTGTGTGTGTGTGTGTGTGTGTAAAAGATCCTCTATCCCTGCATCAGACCACTCATGGGAATGGATACCCTTCAGTCTCCAGAACTGTCAATCTAATATCAGTGCTGAAACTAAATTAAAAAGCAATCTTCAGAGAGGAGGAATTGGAATACTTTACTATCTTTTTATAACATTTATTAAATTCTGAAACCCACTCCAGGAGAGTAGAAGGGAAAGTCGTTGTTCTTACTCCAGCCCCCAAAGGTCCCCATTACTAGGTAGGCTGAAGGGGGATAATAACACCACTAGAGACGGGAGGGAAGAGTATTGAGTATGCTCATGGTCCTCTGCTTTGATTCTTGCTGCTGTGAGGGGATCTTTTCATTGTCCTGTGTCTTTGGTTGCTTGACTGGAATGTCACTTGTGTCTGCTGGGGGCCTGGAGCATGTCTGTTCACACTACTCATGCCCTCTTGCCTGTTTTGTCACTGTCTAGAAAAGAAAGTCCTGAAGTCTGGAGGAGCAGCAGCAGCAGCAGCAACAGCAGAAGCAGAGTAACCCCTGGGGCCCCAGGGGTGCAGCAAGGGACTCTGTAGTCAGCACTGTAGGGAGCAAGACAGACCAGCATGCAAAACAGACAATGGAAGATCAGACTAGCAGAGTGAGAATGCATACACAAGATCATATGTTCCATTGTACTATTTGCTGTGTGTTTCACCTTGGATGAATTATCTCTACTCTCTGGGAGCCAATGACTCTCTGGATATCTGAATGACTCTCTGGATATTATAGGCTGGTAATAACCTATAAGGAGGTCTTCATTTGAATACATGCTGCTGATATCAGAATTGTGGTAGGAATGAAACATAGTAAGTGATCATTAAATGTTAGTATTCTGTGCATTTGTGTGTGTACATTTGCATGTGTGTGTGTGTGTGTGTGTGTGTGTGTGTGTGTGTGTCCACATGCAGAGATCAAAAATTGATGTTGGGTGTCTTCCTCGATGGCTTTTCACCTTATTTTATGAGTTAGAGTCTTTCACTGAACCTGGAACTTATCAATTAGGCTTTGCCAATGGGAACTACCTTCTGGCCTCACTAGTCCTGGAGTCACAGACACATGGTACTACACTCTAAGTGGGTTCTAGGGAGCCAAACTTGATCTTCTTGCTTGTACTTGACTGAGCCATCTCTTAACTTATTATCATTCTCTTACTGAATTTATTTATTCTAGGTATGCATAAATCAGAATTCAGCCTTTACAGAGTATAAGGTTAAGTGTAATAATACCAACATGATCACAGTGTTAGGATAAGAGGATTCAACTTGTGGCTGAACAGAAGAAGGGTCTCCAGGCCCATTTTGGGAACTACTGAAAAGCTTTACAGAAGATAGAGCATGTGACCTAGAGTTGAGGAGCAATGTAGACTTGACAAGTGGTAATCTAAGAAGGGGCAGAAGAGCCGGGTGGTGGTGGCACACGCCTTTAATCCCAGCACTTGGGAGGCAGAGCCAGGCAGATCTCTGTGAGTTCGAGGCCAGCCTGGACTACCAAGTGAATTCCAGGAAAGGCACAAAGCTACACAGAGAAATCCTGTCTTGAAAAAACAAAAAACAAAAAAAACAAAAAAAGAAGAAGAAGGGGCAGAAGAGAAAATTCCAGGTAGAGGGAGTAGAGTGTGTAGGCTGATGTGTGTAGGTGCCATGTTTACTAAAGAACTGGAGATCTGTGCATTTTTATGATTTTCATTCCATAGCTATGGAGGAGGAAATGATGTTGACTCTCAGGAGACATTTCATGAAATTAGGAAGCATTTTTGGTTGTCACTAGTAATGGAGTAATGGAGTAGATGCTGCATGCATCCAATTGGTAGAGGCCAGAGGTGCTGCTTAACATCTTAAAACATACAGTTCAATACCCACAATAGAGACAAATTCTGCTCAAAATGTTAACAGTTCTCAAGTTAAGAAAGCCTGTTCTAGAATTCCAGAAGAAGCATGCCTGTCAGTGAAGGTAGTTCCTTAATTGATTGACATGAATCAGACTCTTACTGTAGTCCCAGTTACCCTTGGCCACTGCTGACCATTCCTTTCTTGGAAGTAAGGATTCATGATACTCAGTGAGATGCCAATGTTGCCAGGGACCTAGCCTCATCCTTCTGAATTATTTACTAGCAACCTATTACACTTTAGCCTGAATCAATTCTTCTGATTTTCCAGTTGTTAAGCAAGGACTACAAGAGTGGGGCACAGTCTTGGCTAAACAGCTGAAGACTTCTGTAACTTGTCTTGTTTAGAAGGCTAGGAAAACCATAGAGGAGCTTGTAGTCTGGGCATGATCCCTGTAGTCACAGTTATTTATTGCTTTCCAAGAGATAAAAATAACTTGTTGAGCCAACATTGATCTAAGCATGCCACTGCATGATTTCCAAAGAGTTTTATGAATGTTTCTATTCTGCAAAATTTGTTCCATTGACTACTCACTATATGCCATACACTATTCAAAATGTTGGACCTCATAGTTTGGCTTTTAACATCTCATTTCACACATTAGGAGACCCAGAGAGGGGCTGCTATTTCCATAACCCTCAGAACCTGCATAATATCCAGGGTACCTGATAACTAGGCCAGGTACCTTTCTATGGATGGAGGTGACTGTGTATCTTTCAGTACCACTTCTAGTGCTTGGGTTTTAGTCTGTATCTGAGAACTGGAAATGAATGAAAGTGATAGTGAATAATGCATGTCTTTGATTGACAGAGTGGTGGAAGATACATGCAATTTTAGACACTCATAATGAGAAAGAGCAAATAGTGACCATCAAGCTACCCATCAGCCAAGGGTGCTTCTGTAAGATTCACATTTTAATTCCAAGGCTTCGTTTGATACCTGAAGTACCAAGAAGGGCAGCAAAATGAATAGGGGACTTTGCCTTCCAATGGGCCATATAATCAGATAAAACTTGCAGAGCATTTTTGGTGCCTAAGGATAGAGGAGGCATTTCTGACTTCTTGGCTAAGAAAGTGAAAGAGCTGAGGAAGGGGAATGAGGAAATCTGCACATCTGAAGACTGATCCAGTGTTGGAAATCTCGAAAATGCTCCCAAGAATGTTGTCAAGGGAGGCTGTGGGTAGTGGTTTTAGTCACTAAGGAAGGAACAGAGAAACATAGTAGTAACATTATGGAGTGAGTATCAACTGTACAGTTAGGAAATCAGCTTCCAATCTCTGTGCTTTTGATCTCTTTACTTAACCTCCCTGAGTTTGTTTTCTTTGTTGGATGAGGGAACACAATTATCTTCACCCTTTACTTTGGTAGTTAGAAGGAACTCAAATATTTTCTTCTTTACTCTGAGAATCATGCAAGATCATTGTGTCTGATAATTTCCCAACTTGACTATGATATAAACCCACCCTAGTAGAAGCTAATTAATATGCAGATTCCTAGGATTCTGCTATACTATTTTGGGGACAAATGCAGTTCTGGCAATTTGTGTTTCAACAAAAAGCATGGCGGCCTTGCTACTTCTAAGCCTCATTTTCCTCAGCAGTTACATAGGGGCAAATCCTCCATGTTCTCTCAAGTCAATGAAGGTTCACTTGTTAACAGTGACTTCCACTTGTGCTGATTTTGAATGAGTAAAATCTAATGTTGACTTAACTTGATTCTATTGTGAAGTAGAAAAAGTACAATGTTGAGAGTTGGAAAGCCTACATGTCTCCCTAACTGTCCTAATGGATTTTTATACATACTACTTCCGTTTTCAGATACCTTGGCCTCAGTTTCCAGATGTGTGAAATGGGGACTCACAGGCAAGAATGAACACAACCACCTCATTAACTCTTGATAATGCCTTGCAAGTTTATTGGAATGAAACTATCACTCCTATTTTATGAGATGGTAAAGTTATTCCTGTGAGATAATACAAGCTACAAGGTGGTAGAATCATGACTTATTTGGCTGTACTAAATGTCTCACTATACCACTGGGAGGAAGGACTGGACCAAAATATAGGTAACCTCACTGACTATTAGACCAAATATATAGAAGATGCAACTCCAGTCCTGCATAAAACCCCTCATTATTGGACCTTGCTGCCTATTTAATAAAAAGCATATCCAGCAAGGAGCAGAGCCCTTAATGATTACTTCGATCTTATCAGAATAAATGGTTTTTTGGAGCAAATGGCAAGGGGAGGGATTTATCCCTGGAGTCTCTGGAAGAAGCAATTTTCTAAGTGGTGCCCAGGATAAAACAAATATGCCACAATTTTCCTCCCACAGTGACTCTCAAGCCTTCCTGCTCCCATTCCCCAGCTGAGAAGAACAGTGGAGACAGCACTGGATTCAATCCATCTGAAGCATTTTATTTTTCACAAAGTGGTTTATAACAGTGAGGTCTCAGAAACTCTGTGACATCAGGACCTTTGCAAAGCAGCAGTACCACTGTGTGAGTGGAACAACCATAGATGGCTCAGACACAGGGATTATGCTGTCCCCTAACCTATGTTCCTGCTTGTGAGACCTCAGCTTTTCTACCAAGAACTGAAGACATTGCATATATTCATTCTGTAGCCCCTCCAATATCATCTTTAGTGGCCTTGTTAGCACACCTATACCAAAAGCCTAATTGGGAGAGTCTCATGTTGGACAAACAAAGATGGTGTGACTCGGGTCTCAACATGTAACATGAAAAAATTAGCCTTGACATTTTTTTTTTTTTTTTAGCTTCCCTTGTATTAGAGATTCTTTAGCACCTGGTGATTCTTATGAGTGTATTCTTCTTCCAGATAGAATGGAGGATTTGCAGTTTATAAATTGTAAGGTTGATAAGGCTACTTTGGATTCTTATGCACATTTAATAACAATGGTTATCATGTACAGAGTAGGAAATTCTTTACAAGGCAAAGTTGTAAGTGCTATTGTGCTTGATAATGCATTGGATCCTCATTTAACCCAATGGTACTAGCATTATTAACGTCACTGTTTTAAACATGGGTTATTTGAGTTATGGAGGATATGGCCACTTTGCAAAGGAGCACCAGTTAGTGAGAATCAGGGAAGAGATTTGAACCTAGTCAGTCCATCTCTTAGACCATGCCTTTGTCGTTTTGATTCCCTGCCTCCTGTTGGGTATGATAGAGCTTGACAATACTGTTCCATTCTGCCTGTGTATCAGTGGTTCCAACAGGAGTTTAAAGAAAAGATGAAAGACCAAAGAGAAAAAAAAAAGATGACCCTTTTACACAACTTTGTGAATCTAGCTCTCTTCCTTGGGTTAAAACCTATCTCTGGAATAGGCAGATAGTTTTGGCAATAAGCCTACTTCATAATGAATCTGGGGCCTGCCAATGCTGTGTCTGGCAAAGCTTGTATTTTCTTGCATGGAGGTCTGGGATTTTATTATCCAGTCTCTGCTGTGGTTTCAATGGTTGGCAATGAATAGAATTGCTATGCCTAACAGGAGAATGTGCAGTCTCACTGGGACACTTTCAGTGCCCTTAAAAAAAAAGTCAAAGGAACAAACAAACAAACAAACAAAACAAAGAAAACAAAACAACAACAAAAATCAGGCCTCCGGTCTTTACAATACTGATGGGGGATTGGCCAAAGAGATAAACTACAAGAGATGAGATTAAAATCTCGGTTCTCCTTTTAATTTACCATACATTCCTGGGAAGGAGACTTAACTGTCTTGGATTCCTGGTTTTCCCACCTATAAATTGAGGTCAAGGAATTATACTCATTCATTGACTAAGTCATCATCTTGGTACCTGGTTCTTGCTGTTTCCCAACAGTGAAGAATATCTGCTTTCCTATCATTCTGGTCTTTAAGAGGTCTGTGGACGGGCATATGGTGGATAGATGGAAAGTATAAGCAGAGGCACAAGTAAGGAATATTTCTGAGGCCCTGGACTCCCTTCTGGGGATGCTAGGTGATTTCAATAGCATAAAGCTCTAAATATCTCATTTCTTCATCTTGAGGAAGATGGTTTGTAGTGAGGTGGGGTGGGGAAGAAGGAAAAGAAGACAGCATAAGTAGAATATAAGAGATAAGAGCAGGGGAGAATTACACAGAGCCAGTATTATCTTACACATGTGGGGCCCAGATGAAACCAGAGTACCTTCCTGTTTTTATGCAGACACTTTCCATCATCCTTTAATTCATCATCTGCATTTTGATAGTTACCAAGCCCCTCTCCCATCTCTTTGTGGTAAAGAACCCTCAGGCTTCTCTCTACATCAGTGAGGTATCCACATGCTGTCTGGATGTTAAGGAGCTGCTCATTCTTCATCATAGTTTATTCTTCTCCCCAAAATATCCACAGGGATGCCTAAAGGCAGTAGGCCCAACAGTGTTCTGCTTTTAGTTTGTCAGACGGTTCTAGCTATTTTGCAGAGGCAAGAGAATAATTATGAGCAACGATGTCCTCTTCCAAGGTCATATTATCAGATACAACATCACCCACATGACTCTGGGGGCCTTCATGTTTATTATAGTGCTATGGTACAGACACTATGGTCCAGTAACTATAAAATGCAAGGGTAAGAGTAAAATCTGTTATTTAGTGCAGAGTAGTTACCTTTCTCCCCCTCCTTTCTTTTATTCCTCTTTCTTCTTTCTCTTTGTCTCTTTTTTAAATTCTAGCTTTCTCTTTTTGGAGTCTCAAAACTTTCTTGCAAGTTTGATTTAATTATTCTCATTTTAGGGATGAGATATGCAGATACTAGTTAAAAGCTGGCTTTCCAGAACATCAAGTGATGTGTTTGAGTTTTCACCTATAATGCCTCTGTCTAATTCCAAACACAGAGACCTTAGATTGTGTGTGTGCGCGTGTGTGTGTGTGTGTGTGTGTGTGTGTGTGTGTGTGTGTGTGTGTGGTGAATTGCATAGGTTGGAAAGCCAGAGTGGAGAACTCAAGCCAAAGCTGTACACATGTTGTCAGGTGGAGCACATCAGTGTCTTTCACTGCAGAGGTGGATGTGGTATCGGAACCTATGCCCTGGCTCTACAGAGGTTACACATATTCATGTTTTATATTTGTGACTCAGAGTGATCACTGTCTGTAATTGCCATCTGCTCCCAGTGTCTTTAGTCAGGGAAGCCTAGAGATCACGCCCATGGATTTACTCTCTTAAGTCTTGCTGTGTTCAAATAATCAATATAGGGTTTTCTTTCACTTCTTGTTGAGAAATGCCCCTCTCTTAAAATTAAGATCTGTGGATGAAGATGAATCCAATGAGACAGACTTGGGGAGAATTGAAACCACTCTATGATGACCTGAATGCGAGGAAAGGAAACTTTAATACACTGAAAGTTCCATTCATGGGTCCAAACACCGCTTTCAGGACAGAGAAAGGACATAAGCTTTTACTGAACATTAGTCTGTGTCAGAGATCATGGTGGCCCAAAGGAGATGTTACTCTTCTTTTATAGATGAGGTGACTGAGCCTTAGACATTTGAGTGGCAAATCCATATGCCCATGGTTCCAGCTGAGACTGTACCACAGCCTGTCTCCCAACCACATTCTCTGCACATGCTCACAGCAGACGTAAGCTGTCAGTCAGCAGAGCTGACAAAGCAGGGAGCCCTCACTGTCTCAACACTCACAAGTTCATAGACAGTGCCTCTGGGATGTGACTCTTAAAGGAACCCAGAAAGGAGGTGTCAGCTTTGCACTGCTGAGGATTGTGTAAGAATTTACTTATCTCTTGAAAAAGAAACAGGAAGAAAAATGGCCTTCTATAGTTTTGAAGGGCATTAGGTCATTAGTTTTGAAAGCTCAGCTAAGGTTCCACTAAAGCTAGAGGTTTCAGATTTAAAAGGTTTTGCTAGAAAACATCAAGGCATATTTCAGTAAGTATTTAGTACTGGTTTCATAAATATGTTTTGAAGGAACTAAGTGTTATATAACTCTGTTTTGATTAGATTTGAGCAAAGAGAGCAAGCCTAGGACTATATACATCCTTGATTAAAGTTTTTGTAAATTTAGGACTGGGTTTTAAATGTTGCAGTAAGGATGTGTATGAGTTTTAGAAGATAGAAGTGTTGGAATGCTTCAAGTTTTGTTACTAATTCTAACTCTAGGAACCTACATCATCAATTCTAATGAAAACTCTAGTTTGTCCAGAATGAGCTAGGCTTCTTATGAGCATGTCATTCTACTTATACATTCACAATGGGGCTGGTCAGTTAACTCTGTGTATTTACCTCTGAGTAAGGTATACATATTGTTAGCAGTGTTTTATGAAAACAACCAAATACAAACCACAGTAACTACGTGTGCCTCTCTCTTTTCAGTGAGATGTCCCTGGAGAGTCAAGCCTTAAGGAGTTGAGTTGTCTAGCAGTGCATAAGAAATCTGCTAAAAGCCTCCCTCCATTCATTAGGGAACTGAGGTATCATGATTTTGTTTTCTTCCTAAAAAGGATAGGGCTGTTAGCAACAGAGGGGTAAGAAATAGAGCTCAGGAGACAGAGATATGTGTCAAAGCACAGAGTAAAAAACAAATTCAGGAAATATATATCAGGCTAAAGAAAGATATTGTTGGGTCTGGTGTTAAAGGATGTCTACATCCTTTCTCAGACTGCCTTCAGATGGTAAAATTTGGTCCTTGGTTCACATCAGTGACTATGTTCTAATAGTTCATGGAAGGATTATGTATCTCCCCATGAATCCTTCCTCAATGTATAACATGTCAAGAATAAATAGTGGGGACCCATGGTTTTTAGAAGTTGGATGACTTCTCTAGGTCAGCAGAGAGATATGGTCTCTATTTGTGAATCAGTAGTATCCAAATAACTTGTTTTTCCTCAACCCCTGCTCAGAAAACACTTACTCACCTCCACCTAGCAAACACCTTTCTATTCTTCATGACTTCACACAGACATCATCTTCTAGGAAACTTCCCAGGGTTGCTTCTTGAGGAAATATCATCCATCCTCTTCTCTGTTCTCCCTCTGTCAAGTGCATACATTTGAGGTTTCATTTCTCATGTTGCATTATAGTACATTTGTTTAAGTGAATGTCTACCCTACCACTCATAGGTAGAGGAGACCTAATTTGATTATTTTCTGTCAATGACCTTCCTACTTCACAGAATGCTTTTAAGCTATAGCTCCATCAATATGAGAATATAGCAATATGGGTATTAAGTCAGAGAGCCCAGGGGTGCTTAACTGTGACTCTCCCATAACCATGCACATGCCCTCATCCAAACTCCACCAAAGTGCTGTACAAGGACTCAAGTGTAGAGAGTAAGGAAGGGGAACTGCATTTGCCCCCCAGAGTTGGGTATGATCACTCTGTTTGATATAATGTGTGAAGTTTCTAAACATGGGTTCTTCATTACTTTTATTAGAGTTAGGCTGCGTAAGAGGAAGAGGGTGAAACCTTGTTAATAAAGACATGGGTGCCAACAAGCCTCCAGAGTGTGCAAATTTTAACTTGGAGTGAGATATCTTAAAGACAGACAGAGGTAACCCCATGGGTGGAATACACTATGTGTTTGTTATGAGGTTTTATTGGCATCTTTAAAGTATTCAACATGTTTCAAGCCTGGCGAAGAATTGGTTTTCTGATCCATCCACTTTAGTGATAGAAGGACTCAGGATCCAGGGAGAGTAATGGGCTTGTTCAAAGTCACAGAACACAGGGGAATGACAGGGCTGGTATAAAGCCTCAGGTCCTGAATCTTTATTTCAAGGATTAAACTAATGTGTCCCAAACCTCAGTTATTTCAGGTTTTCCTTATTATTTTGCCTATATCTACCTTTTCTTTTTTTGTTTGAGTTTCTCCCTCCAAGGCAGTGTGTATATTATCAACAAAGACTTTAATATCATAAGAATAAATAGAAAAATGGTATCACATACTAACATTGAAAGGACACTATAAACACAAGCACAATGAAAGCCAAGCAGTGACATTGCATTCCTGCCAGCTGATGCTAACAGCCCACCTGGGATTTGAGCTTGCGGTCTGCTCTCTTTGGATTGGCAAATACATTGGAGGATCCAACAATATGTCCTCCTTGTCATTAAAAGGGCCTGAAAGGAAGTAGAAACATCAAATTTCCTTATTTTGTGCTTTTCTATTAACTAATCTGATGAAAAAAGCCTGTGTGCATTCATCCCCTCTACCAGCATTACCAAAAAAATTTCCTCATACATTAACAATGAGAGAGAAGTCTTATGCAGGTAAGGACTTTTTCTTTTTGATTAACAATGGTTGATAAACACTGATTGCTTTCCCTATGATTTGACTCTTCCTTTACCTTAATAGTCAGCTACCATACGTAGAGATCAGAAGGCAGAAGAATGGTAACTGGCCCAAGTCCTTATAGGGATTAACCAATGGAGTGTGAATTACTGCTAGTGATGTTGGTGTGATGTAGTGATGTGGCCCTCAACTCCTCTCCTAATTGTACTTTCTGGTCTTAAAGGGGGTGGAATTTCAGGCCCTTTGGAAGTGTTACCTTCTCACAGAGGCCAGAAAGAGCTCTAAATAGGATTTACCACGAATGTGTTAAAGAGAAAATTTATTAACTTAATAAAACTTTGTTTCTGAGCATTTTCTATGTGACAAGCACCATTTTAAGCTACAGGGAGACTTTGTATCAGATAACACCGATAAAAACTTTTGTACCTGCATAGTTTGTGATCTAATGTGCATCTATGCATGGGAAGAGATATTAACAAATAATAACAGTGCATAAATCTGTAAATAATGAATTTGGTCAAGGGCTAGTAGCAGTCTATCTGAGCTCTTCTGCACTTGCCCTTCCATACTTGGTGACTTGGGGTATACCTCAGCCTCCCATTTCTGTGTTTGCAAAGGCAAGGTGTGGGTGAGATGTCTGGTGCTAGGGTTGTGATTCTGGATGTGTTTGTGTACCCTTGTGGCTGCAAAGGCTGATATAGCAACGGAGGACAATTTTATTAGCTGTCATTTTGAACTAGGTCCCAGGAGCCAGGGTGATAGATAATCTAGGTTTGGTGGGAACAGGAGCCTGGATGCCATTCTTCACTGGCCATGAGCAGCATCTGTGGGAATAATTTCATCTGGAGGATAAATTTAGAAGTCAGTTATAAGAATTAACATTATTCTCACATCTCCTTACAAAGCAGCTTTATTGGGTATTCATACCATACCTTGAAAGTTTCGTTCTATGTCTGAAGTTGTATTAACACTCTACATGCAGCTCTGTGTTTTCTAGAGGCAGATCTTGGGACCAGGAGATGAGTACAAGTAATTTATCTAACAGGTAGTCTCATACGGGCCTCAAACAGAAAGAGGGGTGGTTGGTATATGGAGCCAGTGAAAGCTGTGTAAGTGAGCAGGGCTTTCTGTGAGCAGGGATTTCTGTGAGCAGTGAGGACTTCCACAATGGAGACAATAACTGACATAACCTTATTTTTCCCTGTCATTGCCCAAATTTCTTAACTGTTCCTGGTTAAGAAAAGACATGGAAGATATGATAGATAAAGTATATTAAAACCCACTGATATTATTGGCCTGTGAACACGAGGACTAGAAAAACAGTTGTGCAAACATTGTAGGGACCTACAGGAGCAAGTTCTTGTAGCCTACAAAGTAGTCCCTTGGAATCTACTGGACATTGGTTCTCAAAATCTTCTCTTCCAACAAAATGTAAGGATATTCAAGTAGCTTCCATAAATTGATGTATTTGTATATAACCTACATCTATTTTCTTATATACTTTAAATAATTTCTAGATTGTATGTAATATTAAAAAAATGAAAAAGGTATATGCTATTATTGAGTCTTGTAGAGAAAATAACAAGCAAAAAAGTGGATACATGTTTAGCACAGATGCAATTTCTTGTCCAAATGCTTTCAATCTGTTGTTGGTGGGAGTCTGTAGAATCTGTGAATATATGTAGGGTAGAATATACTAGATGGATGAGTGCCAGAGAAGATGTGGGCAAAGTTAAGATTGTGTTGGCTAGACCTCCTGTCAAACCACAGTACTATTTCTCTTTTCATTTAAAGTTGAAAAAACTAGGAGCTCAGCAAAGGACATTGCCAAGACTGGGGCTAGACTCATGTGGTAAAAGGAGAGAACCAATTATTTCAGCATGTTGTCCTCTGACAGCCACATACTTTCCATCACACACACACACATACACACACACACACACACACACACACACATGCACACACAGAGACACACATACACACACACCACACACACTAAATAAACAGATAAATACTTATAAAATACTGGAGCCATTCACAAAGAGATAATATGGGGTCCCTTATCAATAATTCGAAGATAGTGAAAATAGTCCAGAATTAAGTGTGGGTACTTTCTGAGATCTTAGCTGTGACTCTCGTATCCTGTATCCACAAAGCCCTGGTTCAAAATTCGTTCACTATGAAGTAATACTATGGGAACCTGCTATGTTTTCCCTCCTACTCTTGTCTCTTTAACCTCTATATACAGTTGCTTCTTTGCACTGCTCAGAGTGGATAAAACGGAAAAAGATCCTAGGTTTCATTTGAGAGAGCTTGCTTATGTAGGCAAATCCCTTTTTCTCCCTGGGCCTCAGTTGACTCCTCTGTCAAATAGGGTTTTGATCTTGTACCACCAAGGCTGGAAGGATCACTCTTTCCAGCATTTGAGGAGAGCTTCCGGGCATCTGCCTTCCTGGACTGTGGATCAGCAGACTTGGGGTGAGGACTTCTCATTACTGAAAATGCATGCCTTGCCACAAAGCACTCTCTGAAATGCTGACCCTAGTGTTGGAAGGCCAGACCCCAGTCATGGTCCAGTCACCAGCTAAGACATTTCAACTCTTTTGATCTCAATTGTTCTATTACTAGATGATCTTCCAAGCTCCATCCATTTTTGCTGTCTTATGCCAAGGAGCCATCTTGTGGGCATTAGCCAGCTATTATAGGTAGCAGTTGTGGCCATGGGCAGAAGTAGCAGTAAGTACAATGTGTATGTTAAGGAACCAGAACTTTGGCGGAAAATGTACGAATTCTGCTTCCTTCACTGAAATCTTGTGATCTTTGTTTAGTGTTTTCATTCTTCTGATCTAAATATGTTTATGTGGGATACATATACTCATATGTGTATGTGAGCTCATACATTCATGAATAAATAATGGATACAAAAGCTGTATGTAGGTAGGAAGATCGTGTGGGATAATATATGTAAATAGCTTGATAGATAACTAAGGACCATTGTTGGGAACCTGCTTACTTCAAAGCATGACAGTTGGAAGTCATTTTATATCATTCTTCTCTCACTGATTTGAAAAACAAGCCAATATATTTTATCATTTTATTACCTCTAATTTTTTGAGCTTATAAAGCAATTACATCATTTCTACCTTCCCCCCTCTGGACTCTCCCTTACACTCCTCCTTTCTTTCCTTCAAATTCATGATCTCTTTTGTCATAATTTTTGTTATGTGCCTAAATACAACCTGTCTAGTCTGTGCAATGTTATTGGTATGTACATTTTCAGAGACAAACCAATTTATATTGGATAAACGTATTTTAAATCATCCAATCAAGCTTTAGCATCCTCTATAACATATCCATGAATCCTAGTAGTCTGTTAGTTCCATAGATAAGGTGCCCTGTATTGCCCACTCAGTACTGCCAGGATTTCATACAATATCTGGCAGAGAGAAGGGCCTCAGTGCTTCAGCATGGTCTTAAGGAAAAAGGAGGAATTATATTGCCTACTACTGCCCCATTTGCTCTCCTTTCCTATTCCTTTTCTCCCCTAAACCATCTTTCCTTTTCACTACCTTGTTCAATTCTGGATTTTTTTTTTAACCAGGATGAACTGGTCTAGGGACTTCTAGGTATGAAATTCCTACAAAAGCACCTGAAATGAGGCAGATTGAGGCTAGATAGCTTTGTGCCTAGACAGCCTCTCTGTAGATTAGTGGTTCTCAACTTATGGGTCCTAACTCCTGTGGGGTCAAACAACCCTTTCACAGGGGTTGTGTATGAGATATCTTGCATATCAGATATTGACATTACTATTCATAACAGTAGCAAAATGGCAGTTATGAAGTAGCAACAAAAACAATTTTATGGTTGAGGGTCACCACAATAGGAGGAACTGTATTAAAGGATGGCAGCATTAGGGATGTTGAGAACCATTGGTCTGGACCCTGCTGAGCATTGAAGATGCTACAAGACATGTAAAGCTGAGTTTACACTATACTCATGCTCCCTGGTTAACTACAACCAGTGCCTTCAAATAATGCCTTTGCCTGGAGAAGCCTGTTTTTCTCCCTCTCTGTAAAATGGGCTTGTTTATAGTTCCTTTCACATTATGAGTATTAAAGGAATTGAAGTATGCAGCAGTGTCCAAGCATCACTCCTGCCTATACACGTATTGTAAGGAGTATTAATGCTTTACTAATGTTTTCGTTTATCTTTCTCTGACACCCAAGAGACTTGATTCAGCCTCCTGGCTAGGCTTCCTGCACAGTGTGAAAGCCAGCATCCCATGGGAATGTCACCAGGCTGCCTGGGGCTCAGCATCAGTGGGCCTCTTTCTGCCTCATGACAACCTGTCTGTTTCAAGGACACCAGGCTGAGGGGATGAAATAGCAAGTTGGTAGCAATATTTTCCCCAGAAAAAAAAATCAGAAAAGATTAGGTGGATGGACAGCTCAGGAACACAGAGAGCACTGCTCTTCTTTGCTCCACAGTAGTATGTCAGTCATTCTAGAAAACAGGATATAGGTTTCCAGAGGAAATCAGGAGAGGATTTAGATTATTTCCTTGAGTGCAAAGGAAGGACAAATCCATGGTAGATCCTCCAGGAGTCAGAAATATTGTTCAATGTCAGTGTATGTGAGAGCACAGATGTTGGAATTGGGTCTGCTCTTAGGTTAAAATGTACCCTGATCAGTGGGGATGTGCATGTGCATGTCTGCTCATGACAGAACTGAATGCAGACATGTGTAAAATGCTTTTGTGCACTTGTTAGTGTAGAAATTCGTGATGGAACATGCATGACAGAATATATATGAAGATGAACCAGTGAACATATATGTGAGTGTACATATAAGTTATAATGATTTGCCTATGGATGCTGGGTTGTCAGAATGCATGAACATGTACATATGAACACATGTTCATGGTGCCAACACAAGAAATGAGCAGTTTTGCAGAATGTATGCATGGATGTCTAAGACCTCAACCTCTGTGGTACTGGTGTCTATATTTGTATACACACGCATATCAACCTGTGTTTGTGTGCATCCATGTGTGTGAGGTTTCAGTCACATATGAGCATGTAGTCTGTGTCTTAGGCAATGCAATTAAATGGTTTTCTGTAAGTATATAAAAGCATACTTCATGAAATACATGCATTTATGAATGCAGTTGTGCTTTGAGAGAAAATATATACACATGAGAGCTCCACTGATGGGTCACCTTTATTTATAAACTGTGCAAAAATGATTTCTGATGTACCTGTAACTTACCTGACCTGATTATCCTTGCATACTCTCTGTAAATAACTTCTCAAAGTTAGTCTTCACCTCCAACATGAGTAAGCAGTCTACTCTCCTTTGTTACAGTGACATTAGCTCATCATAAAGACATTGCTTTGGCTTTTAGCAACCTAATTCCTTTTAGTATGTTGCATACCACCTATATGGATAAGAACAATGGTAAAACAATGGTAGAAACTATATTATTATGTAAGGCCAACATTCAGAAAATGCCAACTGACTATAATAGAGTCCTGTGGGGTGAGCGAAATCAGGTGGATGAACCTATTTCCCAGTTCCTATTGTAATTCTCAGAAACACAATGCAAGTGAGATACGTATTGGATTTATCATGTGAATTGTGGAGTCTGTTATGTGATTTTCTCTGTAGTATGACCCAATGTGACATTATAGCATGACACAGTATCCATCAAGACACAGACTTTTTTAAAGAGTGTGTTCCCCACTAACCAGTTACCTGTCATTTCTCTACCTAGCCTTTGAAGACACTCGTCTTCTCTAATTTCCAAGGAGAGAACAGTGAGAGTTGGGAGAGAAGAACCTTTACAGGTGACTCAGCTGATCGGTAGTTAACCAGGGAGACAACACAAAACACGGTGGAATAGTGGATCTTTATTCTAGAGGCTAGGCTTCTTAGCTCCTTCAGACTTACCGGGACTTCCCAGTAAGGTTCAACTTTGCTGCTTCTAAATGAAAATCGGAGACTCACAGAAAAGATGCCCAAAAGCTCTCAGCCAAGGGCGGCAGGCTGCAGAGGCTATTTAGAAACATTTGCTGAGTTGGCATAGTCTAAGTTTAGTTTCTGAGGCTCTGGAAATGGAGGAAATAAGATGGGATAGGGCTGAGGGGAGATGTGATAACTCAGACTCGTGATTCCTAATCTGACACGCTGAAGATGCTCCAGATTGTAACCGTAGTTTCCTGCAGAGGACATCCGACAGATGTGATTCTTATTCTCGAGGAATTTACAATCAAAGACAAGCTTGGGTGCTTCAGAGCAAGCGATCCTAAATGTCTGTATTAACTAGAGTAAAGAGCAATTTATTTGTATAGCACAGGAGAAATGGTAGTTGGAGCAGCATTCACTGCTGCAAACCTTACTGAGCACAGACTGGTGCTGATCCCTGAGCTGACTCTGGTCTCAACACTGTGCATGTCTGCATTGATTGTTATCCACAATTAAGGGGGATGTGGGGAAAAGAAATGGGCAAATATGCACACAGCCAGGAACACTATAAATACTAAGCCATTGTAAGTCATTCTATTAATTTTAGGTTGAGTAGTTGTATTCTACCCAGCACTGTTCTAGGCCTTAGGAGGCAAGAATCAGTAAGAATCTAGTCCCTGCCTACCTGAGTCTCACTGCAGACAGTGAGACTTAAGTTTTCCTCTTGAGTTTACATGATGAAAGTGAGGCATGGAGAAGTCAGTTTTTTCACCGGGTAAAGTAGCAAAGATTTCTACTGGGCTGGCCAGTGACAGCGACTGAGCTCAGGCCCTCTGTTAGAATGGGGAAATGAGTGGTTCACAAGTCAGATGGAATTTCAGTCTTTCCCAGTGAGACATTATTAATAGATATCTTCTGTGATATTATTGGTATTAGACATGATCTTGACTTTTGCTTAGAGAATATGGCATTCAGAACTTCTTCTCATACGTGTATCATTGGCACTTTCCAGGGGTCTAGGGAAGGGGTCCAGGAGAACATTCATTACCCCCATTTAGCAGCTGTGAAGACTATTGTCCAGAGATATGAATGACTTAAGGCTAGAGAGTGACAAGAGTAGAATTTCACTTTTCCCATGGCTAATCGTACAGTATAGAAATACCCTTTGATCACATCACCTAGAGACAGGTGCCTGGCATTTAAACTAAATAAACTCAGAATGGTCAGAGCAACATTGCCTATGCTTAGCCCTGCTGGAGAAAGTGTCGTTTACTACTTTTAGGTACTGACTGCCCTGCTCCACAAGGATGCTAGGTTTCCTGATCTGGATTTTTCCTCCTCTGACTCAGTGAGAAATTCAAGAGGGACTATTCTTCCTCCCCAGGATGAGCCTGCCATACTCAAATCGTTCCTTCCTCGCCACTGGGCACCATCTGTGACTGGTCTAAATTGGACTGAATGGTGTGGAATTGCAAGTCAAAAGGGTCCTATAATCATTGCACTGACGCCCCGGGCTGTGCTCCAGTACCATGTTATAAATAAGGGTAATGGAGTAGATGCTGAATTACAATCAAGCCTGCTATGAACACACGGAACAGGCATGGAGCTTATTTAAGGAATATAGAGGTAGATTATGCTCCTCAAGCAGTGCAAGTTGGAACCAATCAATACCCACTCAGTCCTTCAAATCAGGGCCAGGGAGACTTTGATTGGGAAGAGGAGGGGGCTGAAGGAAACAGGGTAGAATGTTGCTTAGGGAAAATCTTCCATTTCTGTGTGTTTTGTGCTACGAATGCCTGTGGAACATTGGCTCCAAGCTGGGCATTGAGGAAGTATCAGGCATCCAGGGAGATGTCTTTAGTTTGAAGAGGCTCTGAGACTCAGGGAGCAGAAGTAGGCGAGGTGTGAAATAACGAAAGAAATGAGTATCTTGTAGTGTGAGAAACATAGCAGTGTGAGGACGTATAGAGCAGGGATATCCAAGCCAACCCTGAAGGAAGCAGAGCTTCACAAAGAGTACATACCTGACTCATTCTTCTCAGTAGCTGTTCCTGTGTAAAACTTGGGGCAGTTAGCTGGGCAGTGGTGGCGCACGCCTTTAATCCCAGCACTACGAAGGCAGAGGCAGTTGGATCTCTGTGAGGTCAAGGCCAGCCTGGGCTACAGAGTGAGTTTCAGGAAAGGCTCTGAAGCTACACAGAGAAACTCTGTCTCAACCCTCCCATCACACCCCAACCAAAAAAAAAAAAAATCTTGAGGCAATTTTTAGCTTCTATTTAAAGAGACTGGTAATTTAGATGAAACTTAATGGATGGTTCTTCTGATGGTCTTTGTTTACCTTTGTAGTCTTGCTCCTGTGTCTCTGGTCAGCTGTAAAGTTTATCAGTAGCTTTTCTCACGGAACTTGTGATTAATGGTGGGCTTTGTCTGGGAAAACCTAGAGAAATGGGCTCTGACACTCTCATCCTCTAGTAAGCTAGCCTTAGCTTCAAAAATCTCTCAAGAACAGTGAGAGAGGTGAGTTTTCAGACATGCTGGTAAGCCTCTTTCTCTCTTTCGTGAGTGTGTGTGTGTGTGTGTGTGTGTGTGTGTGTGTGTGTGTGTGTGAGTGAGTAGTACTCTTAGCATTGGTTCACTGGTCAGAAATGTCATATTGTCTGCTTTGTTCTGGGCAAGAGAAACAATCCTACCTCTTGAGAGGAGAGTCTATACCTGCACATTATTTTTGTTTCTATGTAAGCAGAGATATTCTGTCTGCACAGTCAGCTTAAATAGTTAAGTTCTAAAGATTGAATTAGGCAGGGAAAAGAAAGAGTGAGAACAACCTAGATAGGGAGAACAATATGGACACAGATCTTGGAGCTATGAGAATAAAGGCAAGGTAGCATGGAGGGCAGAGAGAAAGGGAGGACAAAAGGGAGGGGGAAGGAGGGAGGGAGGAAAAGAGGAAGGGAGACAGGTATAGAGAGTGTACAGGAGTACACATGGCTGGCTTTCCTCAAGTGCCTTGATCCAGATTAATGCTGTTTGGATAGAGGCAAGGTTAGGTGGAGAACCGTAAAGTGCAAAGATAATGCAGCAGACAGATAGAAGGACCCTGTGTTCCTGTAGGGAGCTCTTTGGTGCCTCCTACTTCTAGTATCCAATCTGTATCCTTCATTTTTGCTCTCTGTGCCTCAGTTTTCCAATACATGAAATTGTGACCACGTGTCTCCCATGCTTTTCACTCCACCGATGCTTTAATTTTAATCTTGGATGCTCCTGCATTCAATAAGTTCTGGCTGTAGCACAAAGCACTAAGCTGCTGATGGCGAGACAGTGGAGATAACAGTGATTCATGGCCCTGGTGAATCTTATGACTTAGCAGTGGTGATGAGAATTAAGGATGAACAAGGTTAGTGAATCAGTATAGAGATTGGAAGCCTGACAGCTCAGAGGAACGATACTACCTTGAGGGTTGGGCTCTCCAGAGTGCTAGGGTCAGCTGAGTTTTGAAGAGTGATAACACATGTGAAGGCAGAAGGAGAGATGGGGACAGGTGATGAATTATGAACAAACTTGGAAGCCAGGAACTTGCTTGAGTGTGGTTATGTGGCATCCATATGCAATGGATCCTGGTCAGAGTCTGACACTGGGGTAGATTTATCACAGAAAGGTGTTCCTCCAAGTCTTCCTTTCTGCAAATAGCTGGTGGTATTGGCTGCCAGTATGACCATCTTGTGGATTCTGGCTACTTACTTTGCTTCTGCAGCTCTCACCCTCCTCACATGTACTGGGTGATTTTAGGCTCCCCTGACTCATCACAGTTTATTGCCTGTCAGCTCTGAATCCATGCACTGACATTCACATGTTCAGCCTCTTGGGTAGGAGATCAACCCGTCTGTCATAGGAGCAGGGGCATAAAGAGCCTTGTGCAACATCTTTAGGAGAGGCTTTGGATGCCAAGATACAAAATTCCTACGTAAAGTCATGGAGATTTCTTCCTCTATCCTCTGATCTGGTCTTTTTGTAAATCTTTATCTATACACTGTGACAAGAGTGTTCGATTGTGGGGCTATGTGACTTAAGGCAAGTTCTACCCATCTCTGGTCCTTACTATCTGGGTTGGTAAAATGTTTGGGTCAATTTTCCATCTCTTCGTACTCTCTAATGTAATTCCATAATACTGTACATCATTGCTTTAGGGTTAATAAAGGGGCGTGGAGCACTTGGGATGAGTTAGAAGACACTTGGATAGTATCCACAAAAGTATGCAGCTTTATATCTATGTTCCTTCCTTTTTCTTTATTTTGATACTTTCACACACATCCCCATTGCACTCCAAACAGTCTGACTCTTATTTCCTTGACAGAGGTGAGATGGAAAAGAGTGACAAGAAGACAGAAGATTGGCAGGGAATATCCACAGGCTAAATGCTTAGTCCTTCACACATTACATTCTCTAGATTCTCACAACAATCATAAGAGATTTTTTTTTTTATGATTCCCACACTTTTTTCCCTCTGAGACAAGTAAGGCTCAGAGAGGTGAGCCTATTAAAGGTCAACTCAGTGAAGTGTATAAAAAGGAACAGAGTGACCACAGAATCTCTCCGTAGCATGATAATTTCTGTACCTCTTGGGGGCGTGATATTTGGATGTTAAAAACAGAGGGGAGCATATATAACACCAACATGGGACTTTCAAAATGGTGAAACATATAGCCAGAACATCAGGGGACCAAGAGGATGACTGTCCTCGTACTTCTCATATCATGTCCCAAAGTGGATTTGAACTCACTGTCTCTCTTTTTTTTAACTTATTGAACCCTTTCCTCATCCCAGGCAGGAGCGTAGAGAAAAACACTCAGTTTGGGATCAAGAAACAAGGGCTCGAATCCTCTGCCACTTATTAGGTGGAAGTGCATAAAGCATCAGAACTCTCAGCTATAAAATTAATATAGCACTCTCTACCATGCGTACCCATGGCTCTGGTCAGACTAAATAAGGCAATGAACAAAAACTCCTAGCCTGACACTTCAGTAGGTATTGTAAGTTTTCCTTTCTATTCCTCTGCTTTTAGCTACTTCTCTGCATCATTTGGGGGGGACTGGAACCTGTAAAACCCACTGCTATGGTAGACTCAAAGAAGAACAGAAGAATCTTCAAGCACATGGAGAAAACAAGAGTACAGTGAAGCTAAATGATAAAGAAAGACTCCCTGAAAAAAAGAAGCAAAGAGAAGGGGAGATGGTTATGGAGAGAATAGCTAGGAGTAATGAGAATCAGTTCCATCAACCTTCCATCTATTTTCAAATCTAATCTGAAATGATATGCTTTTCTCCCTTGCCAATAACTCTTAATTCTTCTCTTCCCCTCCTCTTTAAACCCAAGCATAACTGTCTTATTTATCTCTACCAAGTGGCTTAGAAAAATAGTTTTATATAAAAGATGCAGTTCCCAAAGGATGCAGAAATGGGCAGATTGGAGACAGAGGCAGAGATGAGTGCTGACAGATGATGGTGGGAGGGGGACTGAGGTACTCCTGGGATGCTCCTCTGCAACTACTGCTTCAGGGCCTCAGCTCTGTCTCACCCTCACCACCTCCTCACCTTCTGTCCCCTCAGGCGACCTTTCAAACCCAGCACACCATTGGTATCATCCTGAAGGCATGTAACCTGCCTGACATCAGGATCTCTTAGAATCATAAGCCACCCAGATCATAAATTCTGCAAAGCCTTGCCCAAATCCCAGATCCACAAGGACCAATGGCTGGCTTCACACATATTTCCTGTAGTATGCTATGCATCTTGTTTTGTGGCAACTACCATACCGTCATCACTTTGGTTATTTTTTCTTTTCTTTCTCTTCTAGATTATGATTTTCTTGAAAACAAGGAATTTAATGAATTCACAGGGAATGGTGCATTTATTTAACAAATATTTATTTTGCACCTACCACATGCTGGGGACAGCAGTGATTAAAGGGGTAGACAAGTAAGCAAGCTGAAGTATTATGGGGGAAGCTGCTGCTGCTTTTTGTTGTTGTTTTGTTTTTGTTTGTTTGTTTGCGTGTTTAAACAAGAACAGAGGAAGGAGAAAATCGAGGCAAGACGAGAAAGTCTGTGAGGGTAGCAATCAAATGTATTTCTCCCTTTAGTCTATTCTCTGGACCAAGCTCTGTGCATGACACATTTTAAATAGCTAATGATTTGTGAGAGGCACGCTGTTGGAGGACCATGGTAATGATGTTGTGCACTTTGGGACTAACTGCAGAACCCTGCAGATTTGTGAAAATGTTGCTATGTTTGGCCTTATTTTTACTCAATTCTATATTAGACATAATGTAAGTAGGGCAGACAGTGACCCCCATTTTTCAAATATGAAAAATCATAAACTCTATGATTTGTCCTCATGTAAACTGGTCAGCTAATATAAGGGAAAATATCATCCTAAGTTTCTTACTCAAAATTCAGTGTTCTTTTCACTATTCCAGGCTGTTTGAGTAGGTCAAAGCAACTGAGATACATCCATCATCCATCCAGATATCAGCTCATCTGTCCTGTTGTTTTTTGTTTTTGTTTTTTTTAAAATGTTATGTGGAGAGCTTCAAAAACCCCTTAACCAGGGCTGACTCTGACTGAATGAAGGAGGCCTAAATGGGACATATATTTACTGTTCTGAACTAAGCTGTTCCATCCATAGGAGGTGGCTGCCCCCTTTCAATGTTTTGCTCTCTATGCAATGGATACAGCAGTCTCTGAGCTTCCATTACAGTGAGGAAGCTTTGTGGTCTCTTCTGGCTTCTTCTCAGTGCATCTCTTCACATGCCTGCTACCCTCTTTCCTCATCACCTTTGTACCTTTACTCCATCTGAAGGTCTTTCTATCTGCTGGGTATTTTTTAAAAATCTAGCTCATCCTTTGGACTCACTCCTCTATGAAGACATTAGATCCAAGCAGAAACCATCTCCTCTCCTCCAAGCTTCTCACTTTGATTTGAACTATCTATAGCATACCTTTGTTCTCAGTCCCTTGGACTGGGCTTCTGAGGACAGAGTATCTCACTGCCAGATCTTAGAAAAGCTTGATTCAATACATAAATCTTTAAAATGAATGTGCATGTATTTGCCTTTACTACAGAGGTGATTTACAGTCAATACAGAGAAAATGTATCTGCACATGATTAAAATCACCTCTGATCCCACCATTTTTTTATTATTTATTATTTTATTATTTATTACTATTTTAGTGTATCTCTTCCCAACTCTATATACATAGGCTCATCTCCAGACAAAATCCTAAGATTGCCTGTTTTCCATATAAACATCCTTTCTCACACTCCGTGACAATGTAATATTTTGAAAGTTAAATTATTTTCCTCTTAATTTGCATTCTCCAGAGAGCCTGCACTTGAACAAGATGATAGTAACATTTCTGTGAAGTTTCTCTATGGAATTCAAGCCATCACTGATGCCCCGAGTTGCTGTTCTTTCCCTCAAAGACTGGGGACGCTTAATGCAAATTATGAAATGTTTGTGGAGCCCCTACTTTGTGTTCATTCACAATATGGGCTACAGATTAAACTAATAATTTCAGAATAGTATACAATGTGTCTTACCACATGCAATGAGAATGAGATATGTATATCAATAACTACAAGAAGTAGTCAACATTTTATTTCAGAATAGGTGGTGTGTGAGAGGATTTTGCTCCACTGTAAGCTAATGAAATCTTCTGAACAGACTTAAGGCTGGTTACACTAAGCTCTGATAAGTTAGGTATGCAAAGTTCACTTCATATACACTATGTGCAGCTTATAAAATATTTATAAGTTTATACAGTCTCATTATAGATTTGGGGAGCATCTGTACATAACCTAATTATAATACTATGTAGTGTGAAGTACTTACAATGTACTTACTGTGTGCTTACTATGTGAGTACAAGCATAAGAGTGAAAAGAAATGAGTAGAGAGGAAGTTATAGTTGGCTCATAAATGGACTTGTGTGTCAGGTTCCTCTAAATATATTCACAAGGAAAATTAGGCACCACAGAAGAGTGTTGAACAAAACAACAACAAGATCAGATTACAAGTTATAAATTTCTTCCTCTTGGCTAATTTGATGATAAGTTAGAAAGACAGAACCTGACAGGTGGTAGTGGTACCAATTAAGGGGTCTGTTGAGTTGTCTCCATTTGTCCTTTGAGATCCATTTTCTATCCATTTCTGGTCTTCTGTGAAACTAAGAAGGCTGACCTATATGATTTGTTGGACTTAAGCCCCCTTGGATGTTCAGTTGAGGTTGACCTGTATGAGACACTTGCAAGGTAGAAAGAGAACTGTGCAGGGTCTGGATTCTAATGCCAGCTCCCACTCTGGGCCATGCACTGCCAGTGTCTGGGCCATTCTATCAAAGGCTAAAGATACTGTCTGTAGCGTATTTGTACACATGTGGCTCTTTCAAAGTTTCAGGATAACAGTTCCTTCTCCACCCCCATGTGATAGTTCCTTCCTGAAACTAACTTTGAGGTGCTTCACTCACTATTATTGGTTTGTTTTAATCCTATCCAAGCCTCTGTAAATGGCCCCTTTTATGAAACAATTTTCAATGACCTTAGTGAATGTGTGTTTTCTGATGAGACCCTGACTGGCACAGACCCAGTTGCAATAGCCCATGAGAGTGATGATAAAGGTTTGCACTAATTAAATATTACAGAGATTAAAAACAGGGTGTGTTTTTGCAAATACTTTCTAGACCTACTCAGAGGGTGCGTGATGATCAGATGTGAAGCTATGGGTGTGAAGCTGGTGGCAAGGGTGATTGGAATTAACATCACTACCTTCCCCAACTCTTCCTGCCTGAGCAGTGAGTTCTTACAGGCAATTGCATATAATGTCTTCTTCCTCCTCAGTGAGGCCAAACCATTTACAAACTCATCAGAAGCTCTCTCTGGATTTCTGCAAATAATCTACTGGAGGGTCAGCTGGTGCTGTGGAAGCAGAAGGCTGGTTAGTTAGCCACTTGGGAGATGTTACCAGGATGGCTGGAGATCAGAAGCACTGCTTATTTTCATAATGACCTTCAGGAATTAAATAAAAATACAATGAGTGCCATAGATTAGGAAGAACAAGCCAATTAAAAGCATAACATGCCTTGGGGATTTTTATTTCTTTTCCAGAAGGCTGAAAGGCACCAGTAGCCTCTGAGGCATGATGGCAGGCTACCCAGAATTACTGATGAAGGCTGATCCTCTTGCTTGGCTTTGTGGGATGGTTGAGGGGATATGAGGCTATTGAATATTTCACAAGTTACTGCCCATAGGGGGAGAACTGAGAAAGGTGAAAAGGCAATCTCTGTGTTTCTTTATGATTCCAATATAAAACCAAGCTACACAGGGTGGGAGGGAGTCAGGCGCTGGAATCAGCCTACCACCGGAAGGCATGGTGCACCAATTCTCCCACTTTAATATCTGCTATTTCATTTTATATTCATCATGTCAGCATAATCTGCCTTTATGGGAATCGTCTTGGTTCCCGACCAAATGCGTTTAGTCCCCCTTTGCTTTAAGTTTGATTGTAATATGACTTGAAGACTTCAATGAAATGTTTATATGGAGGGACCAGGGGAAGAAAAAAGGGAAAATGCAATTGGAAAATCAATCAGCAGGGAATTTCAAGAGCTGGCTTTGGTCGTGCTATAATTTCTTTGACCTGTTTTTTAAATGGACACAGGACTGGCTCTCTGATCAAGCTTGCTCTGCCAGTTCCTTACTGCATGCCAAATAAAGTAGATGCTTTAACACAAGTACTGAAATCCTTACCTCTGTTGGAGTTGTGCTCTATTTTCTGGATTGCCCAGCTGTTCTTGATGTCTTATCACCTCTGAAGATCATCAATGTCTGTCCTCAAGTGTGCCCATGCTACTCTGTTTGTGAGTAGTTCTTGGTCTCCAAGCTTCAAGGGTCCCTTCTTGATATTGAGTTCCCAACAGATATTTTTCTTTTTTTCTTAATCCTCTGATAAGACTTAGCATCCTGGTTTATATTTTTTACTAAGTCTACCATCTTATTATTCATTTGCATAAGTATCTGCATGCATATACACATATGTAAATATACATTTACTTATACTCCAAAGATTCAGTAACTGTTTACTGAAAACTTATGATATGCTAAGTACTTTTCAAAATGCTTGAGAAACTGCAGGACATAAGGCATACAAGGTCTCTTCTCTCATGGAGAGACAGAGAACAAATGCATACTCAAGTAAATATGTTTGATAAATTTCTAATAGTAACAAGTGCTATTAGAAGTTTTTGTGAAGGGAGCATAATAGAGATTGGATATACTGAAAGAGGAGTCCTTCAGCTTAAGTGCTCAGGCACAGCTTCCCAAAGCAGGTGTCATTTGGAGTGGGGGATTAATACTGAGAAGAAACCAATTTTTTAAGCTCTGGGAGGAGAATTTCAGGAAGATACTTATTCCCTGATACAAGAGGGAGCTCGCACGTTTAACAGATATATTAAGGACTATAGGGCTGTAGCTTATGATGAAGGAGATTCAGTAGGGAAGGGATAAGTCTGATAATTCAGAATCTCAGAGATCATGACAGGGGGCTAGGTGACAGCAGACTACATAGAACTTTTGTTGCTAACAGACTCCTTACAGGCAATTCATTTATGTCAACACTCTGAGCTGCTAAGTAGCCTGAAACAGTTAAGGACCATGATAAGCTACATTGAATGAA
The DNA here is from genome assembly GCF_949786415.1 of Peromyscus eremicus. NCBI lineage: Eukaryota > Metazoa > Chordata > Mammalia > Rodentia > Cricetidae > Peromyscus > Peromyscus eremicus. Next base: position 83,417,254 of record NC_081417.1, on the reverse strand, counting down.
TGGGTGAATGAATGAATGCATGAGTGAGTGAATGAATACCAACCACAGCTTTCTGCTTCCACTAAAGTAGTTTTCATTTTGCAGTCTCCTGCTGCCTCTCCTATTGCCCCAACAACAGTCTCTTTGTAATAGTGTAAGTCCAGAGCTATCCTCTGTGATTCAATATTTACTGTGTTTCACACACTGTTATTATCATTTAACGTTTACTGTCTGCTGACTGTGCACTCATCGCTGTAGCAAACAAAGAGCTCAATCTAGTTTTGTTCATGGGCTAATTTAGTCAAGGAAAAGGAGATGCTGCAAGTGCAATTGGCATTGTAGAAATTGCGTTGACTGGAAATCCACCAAGTCCAGCTGAGAACAGATTCACCAGTGGCCTTAAATGAGTCACTAACCATCTGTAACCCTCTGTTGCCTAATGGAAACATGAGTGAGGAAAGCCTCATGCATGGTGGGATTTCACAGCTTCAGGAGACTGGAGTTCAGATTCCCACCAGTATCCCTGGGCTTGTTCTGCCGGTCTAAACCAGGCTGTATCAGCTAGATGTTTCTTGCTTTGGTGGTATCCTATAGACTTAGACTCCTTGGTGCTGGGTTAGTTCCAACTACTCAAGGGCCAAACATTAGCCTGAGTTCCCTGAATTTCTAGTTCCAAACTTGGATGCACTTAGCAAAACAAGTGAAATGCTAAGCAAGACCATTGATTCTAACGCCTCCATCTTACTGTGTCACAGCTGGCTGCGGCCAGAGAAGACTGCCAGTGTCCCAAGTGTTGATATTGGGAGGTGGGTTGGTGGCAGAACAGACCACTCCACTTCAGAGGAGGGAAGGTGCTGAGAGAGACACAGCCAGGGTCTTCTATTGAAGCACCACAAAAGCTCTCAAGGCCCTTTGGGGTTTATGCCTAAGAGCTGACCAACTTCGGTGATTACCTTCATCTCTGCTTCATCTCTGGCTAATCCTTCAAGCGGTCCAAGACTGTGCACTTGGAGTAATAATTCATCATTTTCTGGTCACTTTGTCTTTTATTTGGAATGAGGGAGGAAGCCCTGTAAGGGTTTAGAATCAGATCTTCAGTAGTATGAGACGACATGTGTTTTAGTTTGTGGTTGAGAATAAACAGGAAGGCAAAGGGGTGGAGGCAATGAAGATAAGAAGCATTTGTAGGAAGCCATAAAATAGGAGGATAATGCCTCAATCTAGGTGGCTGGAGAGAGGGACTGAGAAAGCTGGAATGTTGGCTATCTTTTGAACGTTACTCAATAGACTGGAATGCCAAACAGAACAACATCAAGGATATTTCCAGCCTTGTTTCATAGCAAATGAAAACTGAACTAAATTCTATCCATATTAATAATTATAATGATTATAAATCAGTAACTTATTAAAAAAATTCATAACTAACTTTCTTCTTAGCCCTTACTAAGTGCCAGGCATTACTTTCCTAAGGATTTTTGATTGTTAACCTCAGGAAATTAAAGTCTTTGGGGATTGGAGTATATGAGGAAAATTTAATGGGATTTGGTTGAGCCAAGGAGATTCTTCAGTGTCACCAGATGAAATGAAGGCTGCAAATTTGCCTTGAGAAGAGATGATTGGATAAGAAAAGCTTGAATTTGGCTTGTCACATCAGTCCTTCTCTCTGTGTGAGGGTGTATATAGGATCTTTGGGTATTGTTGGGATGATATCCAAATGTCACTTCTGTGACCACAGTGGACTAAATTTCTAAGGCTCAGTTACTACTAAGACTTAATGTTTTATATGGGCACTACCATGGCTATCTGGCTTCCAAAGTAATTCTTACTTGAGTGCAGACCTGGTAATTCTCCCAGAATCCCATCTCCTTTCTCCTTTATTCATAAGATGCACTCATAGGCTTTGTCTTTTTGAGATATTTCTAGTGATGCCTTGCTTCAGTAGAAAATACTAAGGAAATAATTTATAACATCCAAGCAAAATCATTTTTTAAACCTCTTCCATCACCCTTGTTACCTAATAAGAGACTATGGTCATTAATTATAATATTTAATAAAAGTACTATTCATATGGTAATTTTAAAAAGTATTTACAAAAAGATAAAAGCACAGAGACTTAGAATCTTCAAATTAGGAGATTTGATTTAATAATTTACTAGAAAGGCTTAATTTCTTTCCAGTTACACAATATCAATGAAGTTGCATAATGGCTGATGTGTGTGTGTGTGTGTGTGTGTGTGTGTGTGTGTGTGTGTATGTCTCTGTTATAAATGTATACTTACTCAGGTAAGTGTGTGGGCATTTATGCACATACCTACTTATGTAAGTGGATACCAGAAGTCAAAATTCGGTGTCTTCCTCAACCAATCTTCAGCTTACATTTTTTAGAAATACTCTCTCTCTGAATCTGGAACTCACTGACATGGCTTTTCTGTCTGAGTAGTGAGCTTCAGAGATCTAACTCTCTCTACTTCCAGGCTCTGGAGTTAAATAAGCATGCTACTACACTTTAAAAATTTAAGAGGGGGTTCAGGAGGATCAAGAGCCAGGTCCTCATGCTTGCATGACAATCACTTAACCGACAGAGGCATCACCATTCCCTTTCAATTACTTTTAAACAGTGCAGGCATCTGTCTCAAAGCTCTCTTGATTTGGAGCACAGAACATACATTTCCCCAAATGGAGTTGTGCTCATCACACTTGAGAAAGGCTTACAACAGCACAAATGTCCATCCCCTTCCCCAAACAGGCTTGACCCTACTTACCAAAGCTGAGCCGTATACTCTTTGGGGTCTTTTCAGCTCTGAGCTTCTACCCTGAAGACTTCCAGGTTAGTGTCTGTGAAATTCATACACGAACTTAAGGATGTTTCTCCCTTCATTTTTCTGCTAATTGTGCAACCTCAGAAAATTGGAGCACTATTATTCATTTGCTTAGGATCACTATACTCTGGGAGAAGAATTACCTTTTCAAACATGAGGTCTTGGAAAAAGTGCCCCAGACACACCAAGATCAAGCAGTACCTCTGTTCCTGTGTTACTTGAGGAATATCTTGGCCATGCTTTGCCATCTATAAATAGAAATGGTGACTCCTGGATCATAGGTGGAATAAGGAAAAATATCTTGACACAGTAATTGGCTTCTGAGTTCATGACTGTGTGAAGCAGCTTTGCTCCCTAAGCACAGAAGCCTGGCATGTATCTCACCCAGCTCTTTCGGTCTTGTCTTACAGAGATGTCTGGCACAGCAGCGGACATTTCTCTGGTGCACTGGAGACAGCAGTGGCTGGAGAACGGCACACTGTACTTCCATGTCTCCATGAGCAGCTCAGGGCAGCTGGCCCAGGCCACAGCTCCCACGCTCCAGGAGCCTTCTGAGATCGTTGAGGAACAGATGCATATTCTCCACATTTCTGTAATGGTGAGTGGCTGGGCATGGGATGAGGGTGGGGGACAAAAAGAAGCATGGGATTGGCCACAGATGGAAGAATAGGAGTATGCCAGTAAGAGGGCAGTGTGATGCTCAAAAGGTCAGGTGAATTCTCTGGTGTCGCCTGGAATGACACAATCACATCCGTCATCTGTCAGCTGTGACAAACTAATTGTGCTTCAGAGGAGAAAATAAAGGTTATCTAACTCTTTGGCCTTTTGGCTGACATGTCTGGGAACAGCTGTTTAACATCTGTCACGCACTTGCCTTGTTTGGATGAGGGCTGGGGTCCTGTGCTTCTAAATATAATTGGTCTCTCTAAGAATTACTAAACAAACGAGGTTGGAGCTGTACTGGCACAGGGGGATGTCCTTTCCCAAGTGCCTTGATACTGCAGGTGCTTTAAGGCTCACCTCTACCACCAGGTAGAACCAAGAGAAGGGCCAGATGTAGCCAGTGCAGCACTTAGGATGGTGCCTCTATTTCTTTCAAATTCTAGTTGTTGAGTATTCTAGAAGAGGGGAGAAAACAAAAATCACACCCAGTGTACCATAGCCTGCAAGCAATACTATTGCTCTTGAGTACTCAAGCCAGCACTGAATCCTGTAGGCTCTGTTGTCTCTCAATTGGAGACTTTCTTGTTTATCTCTCATTTGTCCAGCACAGTGCTGTACACATTTCTGAAAATTACCTCACTGTAGTAAACCAAGAATGCATAAAGCATAGCATATCACCTGCATATTGGAAATGAAATTAGGAGCACAGAGAGGCAAAGGCATCTTCTAGGTCTGCTGAATGACATAACTCTGTGAATCTATTTCTCCTCTGAGGAGGCTGCTGGAGTCAACTGAGCAGTCTTCTATTGGTAGTGTTATTTTTTTTAAGTTAGAATTCATGGTGTGCGTGTGTGCATGTGTGTGTGTGTGTGTGTGTGTGTGTGTGTGTGTGTGTGTGCATGTGCGTGTGTGTGTGTGTGTGTGTGTGTGTGTGTGTGTGTATCCCTCTATGTACATGTGTAGGAATCAGAAGTTAGCACCTACTCTATCTCTCTCCACTTTATTTCTTGAGCCACAGTGTCTCACTGGACCTGGAACTTCCTGGTTTGTGAGACTAGCTGACCAGCAACCTCTGGAATTCTTCTATCACTGGTTCCTGGTGCGGGGGCTACAGGCACATGTTACCACACCTGCCTTTTTAATATGGATTCTGGGAAAACAAACTCAGGTTTTGTGCTTCTAAAGCAAGCACTCTACCAACTGTATCTTATCTTCAGCCCTACAATTTGTGTTTTTGCCTTGTAACCAGAAAAGTAGCAACAGACACATCCAGGATACAGAAAGAACATCCAGTGATCTTGGGGTGACATCTGATGACCACAAGGCCAGTTGTCCCCTAATATTATACTCTTTGAAGCTGACCCTAAGTTATTTCTTCAACTTAACTTTTAGAAAGGATGTGAAAAATAAGTAAAAACAGGAAAGTGATGTCCCTAACATATATAAAGAGAAAAGCAGAGCTCAGAAAGATGAGTGATCTGCATAAATGCCCTTTTTACCACTTTAGTTAGTTCTTCCTTCCATCAAGAGTCACTATTTACTGAGATTATACAGTGGAACAGAACCGTGGTTTATTTTCTCCTCAACCAACAAAACTGCGATGGATGTTCTGATTAGGGCTGAGTGAGATCGTGGAATTTTTCTCTTTTTGGAAAAACATGCGCACACCCCAGCCAGATAGAAATGTTAATTTTGGACCTAACGAGTGCTCATCACATGGAGGAACAAATCAAGGCCTTTGTGTTATTCATGGAATGTGTGTGGTAGACTTTTTCCATATATATATATTTAGCAAATGATGCAGCCACATGCCAACCCAAGTGGGTGCCTGCACGCTAATTTTGGGGTGCAAATTTGTAAACACCATTTCAATGTGCTTGCTCAGTTCCCCATGGGCTTTGAAGTACCATTTGATGTTAAGAGGGTGGAAGGTGTGACTGCTCTTCTGCCTTTAATGTTTGGGCATGAGACTCAGCTTTGATTAATATTTATTAGATACTTTCCAACTTATGCCATAACGTTTAGTTACATACATTTTCCCTGTAACCCAGTAACCTATATCAGATTATCTCAATTATAAATGAGCCCTGAATGTATCTTTTCTGACTCCAGGCCTAGTGTTGGTTCCAGTAAATCAGACAGTCTCCCCAGGATCATATCCCTTACCATTTTTTTTCCTTTGCTCAGCAAATTCAGCTTAAAAAGGATAACTCAACATAAACCAGATGTCACTGAAATTCCCTGCAGGATTTACCAGCAAAGGAGGGAATGGAGATGCTGAGATACCCTATACTCTATGCAACACACACACACACACACACACACACACACACACACACACACACTTTTTACTTGTGGTCTGCTAATCAGTAATCTAGATAGATTATTATTGTCTCCCTCTTACCCCCAAGGGCTACTTGGACCAAAAGATGGCTTTTGGTGGAAGGTTGCTTCTGAAACATGGAGCCACACTCTGTGGATATAGCCAGCCCCAGATCCAGCACATGATGTTTGCTTTTCCCACTATCCTCTCTGGGTGTACTTGTACAGTGTTTAATTCATCTGTCCTTGTTTTGTCATGTATGGAACAGAAGCTGTACTGATATGTACAACTACACCAAGCTCTTGAATCAGAAAAGCTTGCATCAGAGCCATATAAGGGCATTCACTTTTGTTACTGGGGGCAGTTCAGTTGAAAAGGTAGAGATGTTCTAATTTAGTATACTCTCCCACTTTATGAATGGAAAAATGGAAGTCCACATTAGACTCATCATTGTCTGTAGTACCCTGAACAGCTGGGGATTTAAGTCATGGTCTCTGTCCTTGTTCTCATGGCTACATAGAGTTCAGCAAGAACACAGAGAGAAACATTTGCTTTTGTGACCATTGAGAATGGATTTCAGGATGACTGGAACCTGTCTTCTCATCTCTAAGATGAGAAATCTGAGAATCAGCAAATTGACTTGCTCATGACAGTGTGGTGTGGAGGCAGTCCCAGGACCATGCTTCGCCTAACTCCAAGCTCATGCCACATGGTTAGCGCATGAGCCATGGTTTTCATTTTTGGTAAATGTTAAAGATGATTTGTGAGAAGACCAAGTCATGCAGGGAAATCTCAAAGAAGGATATGTGGAGGTGAGAATCCACAGTTTGTGTCTCCTTCTCTCATGAAGGAAAATCACTACCTTCTACAGTTCATGGCTATGTAGGTGGAGCCATATGCTCCTTGGGCTTCTTATATCTGGAAATGAGCAGCTCCCTAATCCTCAAATTGCCACCATCTGATTATCAGTATCCCAACGGATGGTACAACAAAGATGTTCTCAGTGAACGTGGTCCAGAGAGAGGCAGTGGACTGTCATCTCGTTCTCCTACACTAGCCTTAGCTGCTGTCAGCCTCAGCCATGCAGGAAGTTAAATGCCCAGAAGAAAGCAGAGGTTTGGAATTAAGCTGAGCTGGCTCTGAATTTAACTTCCCTTCCTCTGCCCTCCTGCCTCTTCTTCTTGCTTTTACCTTGACTGAGTCCTTTAACATTGCTCAGACTTAGTTTTCTTATCTACAAAACCATACTGATTATATCAGTCTCAAAGACTGAAGAGAATATATAAATAGTACTTAACATTAGTATGCATGATACATAGTGAGTCCACAGAGACGATGGCTATTAATATTACCATTGCATCAGTGAGTGTTTGAACAAGTATGAAGACACTGGTCTTGTCTTATTTGTGCTGCTCTGCTGCTATGTGATATAGAGGAAATTGTCATAACATCAGACATTTCTTTTGAGTATTTACTATTTGCTGGGCTATTCTGCAAATTATTTTTATATGTGCATCATAACGCATAGTTTTTGCTAGATCTCAAAGTGCATGATACTTAAAAATCCCACAAATGCTAATGAAAATAGTTATGTTAGACTTTGAGGACTCTAAGGTTAAAGGTTAAAACTAATACTTTATTAAAGCTTCATTTCTGTTTCTCACCTAAGTAATATATTGATTATCATGTCTCTTCTTTGTTCTTTGCTGAAATTCTATGATACCATGATTGAATTCTTAAAATTACTGCCTCTTCTGTGGAATTTATAGGCAGATTAATGGAGTTTACGGCTGAGGAGTCAATTCCAAATTTGAATACTATCTCTGTCATTAGCTTTATATCTTTGGCCAAATCACCTATGTCACTCATAAAATTGGTGTGATATTCCCCACTTCTTAAGAATTTTTCCTAAGTGTCAATTGAGTTCACACTCACAACTGCCCTGTAATATGAGCAGTAATGACCACTGGCATGGGGAACTTTCTCAGCCTGGCAGTCTAAAGGGAACACTTGTATCATTCTGCTTAATTGCCTCAAAGCCTCTAAAAGAAGATGCTGTGGTTTACCCTGTTTGCAGATGAGGAACCTGGCAATGTGTGAGATTTTGAAGCCTGTTCATGCACATCACCAATAAATGCTGAAGCTGAGATTCTGACTCCAGTCTGTACAAATTGAGAGTCTGTGTTCTTGGGCACGATTCTACATGGCATAGTGCCTGACTGTCAGTAAGTGCTCAAAAAGCAAAAGCTGTTATTAAAATGTTAGCTGTAATAAGGGTCTATCATGCCTGATATTTATGGAGTATTCACTCTGGGTGCTCAAAACACTTGATAGAACTTGGAACCTTGTCAGTTTGGGAGAGAGGTGTTGCTCATGCCAGCAGTTTATCGATGGGAGAAAAGAAAGGCAGAGGAAGCTGAGCAATTCACCTTCAGGTACAGAGTCAGAGCAAGCTCTTGGCTTGAATCCTGTAAGGACTTTTTGCATTCTTAGTCAGCACCGACTCTCAGTGTCAGTCACTCTGTCCACTTTGTTTGACTTCTGGATATGCAGATGAATAACGAAAGAAGGTGTTTTATGATTTATTTTCTAGATTATAATATAGTCACATCATTTCTCCTTCCCTTTCCTCCCTCTAAACTCTCCCATAAACTGTTCCTTGCTCTCTTTCAAATCCATGGCCTTTTTTTCATTAATTGTTGATTCATGAATATGCATGTATCTACATATGTATTTCTATATATAACCTGCTCAATCTGTATAATGTTACTTGCATGTATGTTTTCAAGGATGACCATTTGGTACTAATAACCAACTTGTGTGCTCTTCCCTGGATAATAATTATTTCCCCTGCTCTCAACATTCCTTACTTGCCTGGAGTTCTTTGTGGAAGTTTTCTTATTTGGAATGGAAGAGTTCATCTGCCCCAGGTGGCCTTAGGTTAGATGCAAAATCACCTAGCAGACATTATCAGAATTTCTTCTTGTTTCTTTGTATTAATGTATCTATTGTTTGTTTGTTTGTTTTTACATTTTGCTGTTGCTACTGTTATTATTTTGACATTTCAGAATAGGTTTAGTTTTGCAATTATCAGATTCTTATAGCAAAATAGTTACCAGTTGTCATTCACAGGGTTGGACATATAACTCTACTCTATGCCTCCTTTAAACAATGACATCATTTCATTTTGATGTGGCATGTCTTGTCTTAAAGATGTCCACAGAAGTTATTAAAGAAACTACTTGAGATCAATACCTTTTATCACGGACTTTTCTTTAAAAATCTTTGGTCTTTTTTGTGACAAATATTTTTAGAAGAGTGATGAAAAGAAATGTAGTTTGATGTAGAAGAAAGGACTTTTGAAAGCACGTTTCTCTTAGAAAGAGCTCCCCACAGAAAATGCTACAGATGTGTTCTGTTGGACCCCCATGAGATAACACTAGAAGAGACCAAAATTCCAATCCATGGTGGCACAGACCTTCTCTAGATGCTCTGAAACTCCCGAGCAGTGAATGGCTCAGTTATGGTTCAGCACAACCCTTGTCTGCATGGCTGTATCAGCCAAGGTTGGAAGCCCAAACAGTAGGATTCTGAGAGGAATAATAGATGAAATGACTATTGCACTTCCTTCAAATTTAGATGATCTATGATTCTCTGATATCATAATATATGAGAAATACATGAGGACTATAACATGCCCCATAAATCTAAGAGACTATTATTACCATTCTTAATCAGTAGCTTTATTTGAAGGATCTGTGTTATATTGGAATAGACTGGAATAGAACTTATTAAAGCTTTCTCTGCAATATGGCTTTATATCATTGTTCTAAAAAGTACATTCATTCATTCACAGCATATCACTAATTCCTTCAGCCATTGATTTTAACAGTCATGTAATGATAAATAGGTGTATCCATGCAATCTAACAATGAAAATCTTACCTGTTAGGAAGAAAAAAACAAATGAATAAAGCAGCTTTAAAAAGACTCTCTGTCTCTCTGTCTCTCTGTCTCTCTCTGTCTCTCTCTCTCTCTCTCTCTCTCTGTGTGTGTGTGTGTGTGTGTGTGTGTGTGTGTGTGTGTGTGTGTGTGTATGGGTGTGTGAAGATGCATAAATTTGTGTGGATACACATGCACCTAAGTGCACCTGGATGTGGAACCCAGAAGACTACCTTTATTGTCATCCACAGGAGATCCGACACAGAGATTTCGGAGTCTACAAGCCTGGCTTTAAGTTCAGACTCAGCTAGATACCAGCTATGGAGAGATACACAAGTCATCTTACCACCCTGAGGTTCTGTAGTGTTAAGACTTTCCACACAGCAATCGAACTATAAAAGCTCACCGCAACACTGAAGCTGGAAGAACCTTAGCCTTCACAGTACCTGACACTTCCAGATCGTCTAGTTATTTGTTCCCCCAGATACTCTCCTTTCAGTCTCAGGGACTGGCTGTTTTATTTCTCATTCATATTAAGTGTGGGCAGCTATAGGGGCTGTGTCTTAACCCTACATGCCCTGTTACTCTGGAACTTTGGCTGAAGCAGAGACATTTGGTTTAAATGGCAGAGAGAATCAGCAAGACAGCTGGTGGGATTCTAGGAAAATACAGAAATGTATCTGATGCTCAGATGTTGGTTCTTTCACATTCTGTGGACCAAAACACATCACATGACCAATCACAGAGCCAATGGTGCAGGAAGCAGTTCTCTACAGGGGATGTGTGCACACGCCATGGCAACACAGGAGCTGAATGGCGCCATCCTCATTTACTGGCCAGAAAGTGAGTGTTCTGCTTCTAGATGAAGAACTACAGGTGGTCAGTGCCTGTTCAGAGAGGGAAAAATCAGTCTCCTCTCGAAACAAGCTCCCATACAGTTTGACCCATCTCCAGTCAAGCCTGGTATACATGCACATATGAACAAATGTAAATTGGCTCAGAAAGGTGTGTGTGTGTGTGTGTGTGTGTGTGTGTGTGTGTGTGTATGTGTACATGTAACAGTAATAAACAAGGGGTCATGAATTTAGGAGGGTGCATAAAAGGAGCTGGGAAAAAAAGTGGAGGCAGGAGTGACGTAGAAGCAGTGTTTATGTATGAATTTCTTAAAAAAAATAATTAAGCAACAACAAAAAATAAGTCCTTAAAATGAAGAAAGGAAGGAAGGAAGGAAGGAAGGAAGGAAGGAAGGAAGGAAGGAAGGAAGGAAAGAAAGACAAATAGAAAATAAGGAGGAGGTTATCATGACTGTTCAGTAAAGCCCTGTTGGAAAAAGATAACAAAGGCATCCTGGAGACTGAAGAAGTCAGCTTGAGAAAGGGTCCTGCAGACAGTTCCTCTGAGGCTTCTGGAGGATGAAGAGAATGTGTGTAGCAATCAATTCTGTATTATAGAGGCATAAGGGGCAGAGAAAAATCTAGACAGGAAAGGTAGACAACTGTTGGTATTTACTGAGGAAATAGTGTCTACTAGGTGAGTGGAAACTACCAGAGGAAGAGAATGGCAAGGAGAAACCAAACTGAGAGAAAGTGGAGCCAAGAACAGTGAGAGGGATGCAGGAAAATAGGGGACACTGGAGGAACAGACCAATCTTTTAACCACAGGTTTAACAGAGAAGCAATGACAAAGGGAGGCACAGACAGCAAGAAGCAGGGAAGAGTAGTGGGGGGTGGACCGTGCAGGGCAGGGCTGGGATGAGTGGGGGCTCACATGTCAGAGGGAGACAGAAGAATCATTCTGTGGGATGAAGAAGGTGTGTGACTGGGCCTTGTAGACTAGGGATGAGAAGAGGAAACATTGGAGAAGGTGGCTTTGCAGGCAGAGCAGTTGCGGGGAGAAAGGGGAATAGGCAATGCATTCAAATGAGTGAAGTCTGGGAGGGGACAGTGTCAGGAGGCTCAAGGGGACTTGGTGACTCCTCAGGCCAGTTTTACCCTAACCTCTCCTTCTGTAACTTCTTCTCCTTCAAGTACCCAGTGCTATTGTGCGGTATTCCTAGAACACTATAGATTCTCCCTCCCCCCTCCCTCCCTTCTCCACTGTGTGACACTGTTTATTCTTTTACCCATATGATTTGAGTTCGTCCACATTAAACATGGGTGCTGAGCTCAGTTTTGTGGTACTTTTGCAGATTCTGTCTTCCCTTTCTCCCTTCTTTCCTGTGCTCAACAGGCAGCCTAGCTTGGTATAGTGGGAAATAATGTGGCCTTAGAGACAGACAGCTGTGTGTTCAGTTCGTGTCTTCCCTTATTGCTGTTTGTCATTAGGTGTGGTTCTAAATCTCTCTAATGCTCACTCCCGCCTCTGTTGTAAATGAGACCACAGAGACCACATTCTTTCTTGGGCTGAGGGCAGAATAAGTTAATAAAATGCTCTTAGAGCATCTTAGCGTGGAGCTCAGTGAATCCTTTTTTTTTTCTTTAGCCTTTAAATTTCCGTTTCTTTAAATATCTTCTGAGTTAAGTTGGGCTGGAGTTATTAAGAATATCGACTTGGAAATGCTGCTAGAAGTAATCAACTAGCAAAACAAATGGGGCAGATGGGACAGTTCTTCCTTACAGTAGAGCTTCCAATTAATAAATGCAGAAGGAAACAGGGAAACAGAAAACCACTATTAGGCAGTTGCCACTGTAATAATTACTACTGACAAGATCCGCCATGTGTACTAAAATAAATGGGGGAACTTTGAGAACAGCGTATTCACAGTTTCAAAGTACAATTACCCTGGATATTTATGAATTACTAGAAGAAAATAGTGACTTTTCTATGGTCAAATGTGACTGATACTAATTCTATTCATTTCTTGAGGCTGCCCTAACAAATTGTCACAAACTGAAGGGCTAAAACAATATAATTGTGTTCTAAACTGTTGTAGGTACCAGGAATCTGAAACCATGGTGTAATCAGGACAGTGCTTCTTCCAGGGGCTTGAAGGGGGATTCTGTCCTTGCTTCCAGCTTACTACCATGGATCCTGGTGTTCTTGTGCTGGAGGCTGCTCAAATCCAATTTCTTCGCTATCCTAACTTTCTCACCCCTTCTGGTTCCTCTCATTTCTGTGCCTCTCACAAGCATACATACCACTGGGTTGAGGGCATGCCTTGATGCTCTCCTCTTTGAAAAGTCCTTAACCAAATCTTCATTGATTTTGTTTGTTTGTTTGCTTGTTTACTTCTTTTTCCAAATAAGGTAGCACCTGTAATTTCCAGGGATGGGGACGAAGACAGTATCTTCCTGGGCTCCTCTATTCAACCCACCACATTACCTTATTCAAGTAGTCAAGTTTGTCCCAATCAGTAACAAGGTATGGCAGTGGCATAGGCTCCCTGGAATAATGCATTAAAAAGGGTGTCCTAGTCCAAACTTTAAGTACTCCAATCGCAAGAAAATGTCAGACAAGGCCTGTGAGAGATAGTCTCCTAATCAATAACTAGCACTATTCCAAAGTGTCCAGGACATAAAAGGTGAGAAAGACTGAGGAATCATCACAGATTAAAATTTCTGCAGGAGCCAGGACAGTTAAATGCTGCACAGAGTCCTGAATTATACCCTGGAGTCCCTCCCTACACACAGAGTATAGGCAGGAAATTTGGTTAATCCTTGTGTTTTATGTAGTAGTACTGTGTCATTGTTGATTTCCTCCATTATTTTATTATGTAAGGTTTCTTTTACACTGCAGAAGCTTGGTATACACTATATATGTACACTATAATTCTCTTCACCATGATGATTTTTGTAGTCATCTAGTCTATGCTTTGCATTTCAGAGTGAATGTAAACACAAAAGCAGTGTTTCTAGTGATGGAGAGATGCCTCAGTGGGTAAAGTACTTGCTGTGGAATTGTGAGGACCTGAGCTCTTATGCCTAGAACCCATGTAAAAGTAGTACACGGAATACACACATCTGTAATCTCAGGACTCCTTCTGTAACATAGGAGGTAGAAATAGGAGAATTGCAGAGATAGAGACCCCGCCAGGCCATCTAGCCAAGCATATGCTTCTGAGAACAAGAGTCTATCAGAGGACAGCTGAGGTTATCCTCTGACCTGGACACACATACTGTGACATGTATGCATCCCACAATCACATGCACATACACATACCCACCCCTGGCCACACACACAAAGCAATGTTTCTAGTTTTACAAGAGTAGTTACAGTGTTAAGGGGCAGGTTGGTGGCACTTAGGTTTTCAACTGGGTTGGTTTGCAGTGTGTGCATGTGTGTGTAGTTCCTACTATTTCTCACTCTCTGCCCTCCTGTGCTGTAAACTATTATCAGCAGAAAATCTGTTACTGTGGAGAGAGGGAACCTTAGCTAGTGGATGTTCCATGCAACTATATTTCACTTTACCCCTTCACTGGGGCAGTCATCCTGTCTGCACCTCCAGTGATACAGTCAAACAATTACCCAATTCAAGCTTCTGCTCATGTTCCCCAGCTCAAGGGCGTCTTTAATAGCAAAATAATACTTGTTTTTTCTTCCTTCCCTCTCTGTTTTTTTCCTAATCTCTCCCCAATGAGACATAACATTAATTACAGCAGTTAACTGAAATTCTGTCTCTATTACTTCTTGTCACCTTCTTCATCTCGCCTGCCGCCTCCCCGATTTCCCTCTTGAATGAAGGAGGGGGGTGAGCCATGGCAGATGTGCAGTTGTGTTTACCATTTTTCTGCCTGCCTCCTTGGTGCTGAATTTTAAATCACACTGAATCTGTGTTTTCGTGCGCGCGCGCGTGCGCGCACGTGTGTGTATGTGTGTGTGTGTGTGTGTGTGTGTGTGTGTGTGTGTGTGTGTGTGTGTGTGCTGGTTCTGTGATTCTGCTTCATAGTCTCACTGTCGTTTTGAGCTAATTGTGTTGTTTCCTCTTGTGTGGAAGGAAATCTTATCTGTTTTGGATTAAAATTCAATGAAGGTCATAGCGGCTGGAAAACTTACCAGACTGCTGCAATTAATGTTCATTTGGCTTTGATAAATTGGACCGTTCCTTTCAATAGGACTGGAGTGGATTGCTGAGGCAATAATTCTTCTATTAACTCAATGATTCTGCCTGTGAGGAAGGACCTTGCCCTGCTTTTGTTTGTCATCTGTCACTTGAAGGATGTGGGCATATGTCAGAGATGATTTATCCTGATTGCAGTGTCTGGTTGTATCAAAAACACTTAAAGCCACTAATTATTTTGCTCCCTGTAAATTGCTTGATTAAACAAATGAGAGGTTGGAGTTGAGGCGGAGAAATATTTTGGGGCCCTGACTTTCCACCTGTGATTTTGACACTCGTGGAGGTATTAGAAGTTCTTTCCAAGAGCTGTTAGAAAATGAGTTTATCAAAGGAATATGTGCATTATACGCATTACTTAATCCTTACAGCAATTCTTCATGGTAGTTTGTCCACATCACCTTGGAGGAAATTGAAGTCCAGAATGGTAAATGTTTCATCCAATATTAGCAACATAGTATTTATTACAAGCCACATATTTTGATACTAAATGTCCCTGTGTGGTCCATCCTGGTCTGGTTTTAGTCACTGCACATTATGATTTTTAAAATGGTCTAATATTATTAAATTTTACTATTTATTGTTAGTGTGTCATAATGTATGGAGTAAAATATACATCCTACATTAGAACCATATTGGGTGGGGCTGTTTGATATATTTGCTCATTTTCAATTTTCCTTGAGACATATTATTCTTTGCCATGATGATTATGCCAACCTGTAACACTTTCTACTAACAGTGTACCAGGGTTACTTTTCATTGAGGTAATGAATAATAAACTTGTACCCTTTATGCCAGGCACAGTAGAACACAGAACATTGAGACACTGAAGCAGGAGGATCACAAACTATGTAGTTCAAGGCTATTCTGAACTACAAATAGAGATCATTTTGTCTCAAAAACAAAATGAACCACTCAGGCCTGGTAGCATATGCCTATAATACCTGCCACTTGGAAGTCTGGTGTAAGAGGTTCATGAGCTCAAGGCTTTCTCAGGCCTGATGAGTAACTTAGCAAAATTCTGTAGATGGGTGTCTTGTGAAAAGACACCATGACCACAGAAACTCTTATAAAGAAAAACATTTAACTGAGGTGACAGCTTACAGTTTCAGAGGTTTAGTCCATTGTCTTCATGGTGGGGAACATGGAAGTGTACAGACAGACATGGTGCTGAAGAAGGAGCTGTGGGAAGTAGACTGAGTGTCACACTGAGCAAAGCAAAGGAGACCTTAAAGCCCACCCCCACAGTGACACACTTCCTCCAACAAAGCCACATCTCCTAATAGTGCCACTCTCTTTGGGGAGCCATTTTCTTTCAAACCATCACAATAGGCAATGCAAGGTTCTGCTTGGAGTGTGAGCTCATCTATTTAAGGTTCTGAACAGCAGATGTTATAGACTGAATTGTAAAGTAAACTCATAGACTGAAGCCTTTAGCCTCAGTGTGACTATATTTTAAGACAGAGCCCTTAAGGAGGTCATTTGGGTTAGAGGAAGTCATAAGCATGGGATCTGTCTTAGTTGGTGTTTCTATTGCTGTGAAGAAACACCATGACCACAGCAACTCTTATGAAAGAAAAACATTTAATTGGGGTGGCTTACATTTTCAGAAGTTTAGTCTATTATTGTCATGGAGCACCATGGTGGTGTGCAGGCAGACATGGTGCTGGAGAGGTAAGCAAGTGTCCCACATCTTGACTTGCAGGCAGTAAGAGTGACCTGTCTCACTGTGTGTGACTTGAACATATATGAGACCTCAAGGCCTGCCTCCAAAGTGACACACTTTCTCTAACAAGATCACACTTATTCCAATAAGGCCACACCTCCTAATAATGCTGCTCTGTTTTGGGAACAAATTCTTTCAAACCACCACAGGGTCTTATGGTATCTTTATGAGGAGAGAGAATGCAATGAATATATACAGAAGAGAGGCTATCTGAATGTACAGGAAGTAGATGATTCTTCACCTGAAATCTACCTCACTAGAACTTTGATCTTGGCCATGAAACCCAAAGGGTCATAAAGAAACCAGTCCATATTGTCTAAGCCATCTCCTTTACTTTTGTTTTGTGACAATATCTCATCTGGCTAATATAGCAGGGAACTGTGGGTGATGTGCCTCCATCCCCAGTGGCTGCATTGAGAGGGTGATGTGCCTCCATCTCCCATGGCTGCAGTGAGAGGGTGATGTGCCTCCATCGCCAGTGGCTGCAGTGAGAGGGTGATGTGCCTCCATCCCCAGTGGCTGCAGCGAGAGTGTGATGTGCCTCCATCCCCAGTGGCTGCAGTGACATTGAGACTTGGAAGAAAGGAGGAGAGAAGCCAAAAAAGTTTATGGATGCCAGGCTAACTAAGTGTCTGGTATATAACTGGATAGATTGGAAGGGAGGTGACTGATCCTGCCATATACCACCTTGTGACCTTTTCTCAGTTTACAGCACTGAATATAGATTCAGAGCATTCAAGGAGCTAAGCAGATAATGCCTCTCTATGTGGTCCCTGTAGCAAGTTTTAGAGTGTTTAGTATATTACAGCATGGTCTTTGTTATATCTTAGCTACTTCCTTAAGTTTTATGAAACTGCTAGTTAGTGATGAGTAAGAGAGCAGATATGAAAGAATATGTCTGTTTTATGAATGAATGAAGTGAGGAAGACTAAGGCCACTTATAGCCCCCTTCCTGAGACTGACATTCAGCATTGATCTTCCTTCCTTCCTTTTGTTCTTTCTTTTTTTCTTTCTTTGTGCCCCCCTCCTTTAAGACAATGTTTTACTATGAAGCTGGCCTGAAACTTCCTATGTAGACCAGATTGCTCTTGAACCACAGAGATCTTCCTGCTTCACCCTTGCCTCCCCCACAATCCTGAGTATGGGGATTACAAGCCTGTCTGGTCCACTCCTAGCTTGATTCTACATCTTGAGCTCATGTTTTCCCAATAGCATATTGACTGATATCCGTGAGAATGCAAGCATGCTACCTCAGTGGAAGGGCCAGATGTTCTTCAGTCTGGTTTTTTACCTGCTAGAGCCTTATGACGGATCCCAACCTCTTTGAGGCCACTTGAGTCAAGTGGTTGGTACCTCACCTTTAGGAAGTGTTGCACAAATGGGAAGCTGAAAAGTTGTGAATCTCTTCTAAGTGCTGATGCCCTGTTTCTTTTTCTTTCTTTTAAATAATAGTTTTATTATAAACTTTAATGCATGTGATCAATGTACCTTCATGATATCTATTCCCAGATGCCCCTCTTCCTCTCTCTGATGTCTCCCTAAAGTGCTTCCTCCTCCCATCTTCATGCCCCCTTTTTTAAGTTACATACTGAGTCCAGTTTGTAAAACTGCATGCACATGGCTGTGGGGCCATCCTCCAGAGACTAGGCAACCTAATTGTAATCACACCCCTATAAAATGATACCCCCTTCCCCTTGCTGCCTACAGTTCCTCAGCTACGGATGGAGCCTAATGATGAAGTCTTAACTAGCTTTTTTTGTGCAAATCTTACACAGGTAGCCACAGCTGACGTGAGTTCAAAATATACTGTTTATTAGGTTTTACATTAGGAGAGTATCTCAACTCTTAAAAGATGACTTTGGATAAAATGAAATCGCCCAAGTATAATGTCCAGCATGCTGCCTAGCACTTGGTAGGTACTCCAGTTCACTGTAGCTGTGACTATTATTACTCACAGCCACCCAGACACTCCATTGATTGGAGATTCTGAAGTCAGGGAAACTCTCCTATCAATGGAAGACCAAGCTTGTATTTTTCTCGCCAGCTCTATCCCAGGCTGCTGTTATTAGTCTCCTGACTTCCAGGAGGTCAGCAGCCATGGGTAGTGACAGTAGGGAGTCTCAGAACCACCCCAGGGAACCATCTGCTCTGGGGGAGGTGGAAACATGTTAGGCTTAAAGTGAAAAATGGGGTGTTGAAGCCGCGGCATCTGTGTCATCTTTTCTACACCAGGAGGTCAACCGGCGTCGCAAAGCATGCTGCTGCCAGAGCGGTCTTTGTTTAGGAATTAATTAGGAGTGGCAAAGAACTGCTGCCCGAGCACATTTGGGTCTCTGGAAGTTATAAAAAGCAGATGGATTTTACGCAAATGCATTTTTTCACCCTTTAACGCTTTATGAAAGGGGACACATTAGAGCAGGAAACACAGGGGGAGCAGGCGTTGGAGAGGGACACCTGAGCCCTCTCCTCGTCCCACTTTTATATGCTCACATGCATGGCTCCCTCCCTTTGGTTACTGCTGTTTGTGCAGTGTAGAATACTGGTATTAATAGCATGGTATGAAGGCTTTTCTGTGTGGTGTACATTTACCTTATTTAATTGCTGCAACAGCCTAGGGAGGAGGCTATTTTCAACTGCCTATTACACATGAAAGGGGGAAATTATTCTGCCAGAAGTAATATGTCTCAGACTTGAACTCAGGGTGTGGAACCCCTAGGTCTATGTCTTTAGCCAGGGCACCATTTCTGCACATTCATCATAAAGTGTTGTTGCTGGACCAGTTGAAAATGTCTCTTGAATGCTGAGTGAGGAACATGGAAATAGGATCCTGCACAACAGGGGTTTTCATGCATAGGCCAATGAAGAACATGGGCTGTAATGAATGTACCCTACGTTGGCAGAATTTAATCACTGTCAAATACTTAATTTGTTTGTCATTAATAATAATACTGTATTAATAAAACTAACATATCTGTATGGTGCTTTGGCAATTTCAATACAATTCTCTCACATCAGTGATGGCTGGATTAGGATGTCAGATTGACTGGGTTAAGAAATATCTACCACTGGTAAAACACATCTGGGGGGGTGGGGCAGCGGATATCCAGATAGGATTGATGTTTAGGACAGTGACTGGGAGAGAAATGCCTGCACTCAACATGAGTGTCACTTACCTTTCAATGAGTGGCCCAGATCAGCAAAAAGCCCAAGCAAGGTAAATTCAGTGAGCCTGCACTTGCTGAGAGGGTGTACATCTCACTGCTGTAATGATCTTCTATTAACATCACACTTTAGCTTCTTCGGCCTTTCAGTGTGAACTTAATATCCGTGACTCTCCAGAGAGTTTCTAGACTTTCATCCTAGAATGCTGAGTGTCCTGGATGAGGTAGTGACTACGTTTTCTGCCTCTCCAGCATACAAATGGCTATTGCCAGATCACCTAGCCACTATAAGTATTGAGAAACCCAATCTGATGAGTCCTGTTTATACATAAAGAACTGTTTGCTGAAGTACAGTGGAAAAGGTTTGTTTTGTTTTTTTTTTAATGTGAGGTGTTGAGGTTTTTGAATACTGTGAGCAGAGATTAACAAGCAGTTCATAATGCTGTTGGAGGATACAGACAATGAATATTGGACTCATGAGGTTTCAGATGGGAGTGAGTACTTTATTTGGAATAGAGGCCATTCATGTTATATTCTGACAAATATTTTTTCTACTTTTTTTGTCTGTGTCCAGAAACTTTGTGAGAGGATATTTAAAGGTGGTAGGCTAATGAATTTGGTTATTCTAAGACAATATGGCATTCAGACAGTAGAATAGTTATTGTTAGCTGTTTTTAGAAAGTTGTTATTGAGAATCAGAAGGAAAAATGAGAACATAAATATTTGAAAAGCATGCAATATGACTAGAAAAGGATACAGTTAAAAGTTGTGAGCAAAGAGGGTATGGTGTTTAATGGGATCAGTTACTTTAAAATAAGTGAAGTCTTTTGCAATGAGATAATGAGAAACTGGACAGACTCTGTCCATTGTAGGCGCTATGGTATAAAATTCTAAACTCACTTGACAGACTTCCTCCTTAGCAGTGAGGAGTGCTTTGACACTGTGCACCTGCACACCAGGCTTTGTTTGGTTGTTTCCAGGGCATGAAGAGGTTGCTAACCAGTGGTCCAAAGGGGCTCAGATGCTGCTTGAGCTGATGGCAGACCTTGGAATTATCCATGTGGTGCTGCCCTGGCAAGAATGCAAGAGTTCTGTGGTGATGGTGATTCTATCCAGACTTTTAATAAAGGGTTGGGAGGCTAGGTTGCATGTAGAAGGGACAAATTCCCTGCAAGGAGCTACTATAAAGTTG
This sequence comes from Peromyscus eremicus, assembly GCF_949786415.1. Classification (NCBI taxonomy): domain Eukaryota; kingdom Metazoa; phylum Chordata; class Mammalia; order Rodentia; family Cricetidae; genus Peromyscus; species Peromyscus eremicus. The sequence continues at coordinate 83,396,397 of NC_081417.1, read as the reverse complement.
ATGCATGAAGAGAACATGGAAATGCTAAATCTATAATGAAAAACAACCAGGATGCTAATTATGCATCCACGTGGAATAGCTGTGGAGGAAAAGAGCAGACAACAGTGCAGCCAGCACAAAAGAGGGGCTATGGAGGCTACAAAGGCCAAGGCCAGAGGACTGGAGCAGCCAGAGCCTGATGGATCGCACATCAGGACACCATGTGTTTTAGATGTTGATCTTGCTTTGATCCCAGCCCTGTCTCCGCCCTTGCTCCTCCTTTGCAAAATAGGAATATTTACTCCATGTCATTTGGCATTGAAGTATACAAACAGTTGTTCGTTTGATTCTTAAAGGGGTTCACGTGTGTTTCCCTTAAGGTCTCAAAGGAGACTTTAAACTTGCCCTTTTAAGTAACATTGGATCTACAACCTCTCAGGATTCTTGAAGTTGGATACAATGTTTTATATGATATGATAGAGCATTTGGGGGATTATAGGTACAATGTTACCATTTTAAAGACAATGTGTTTTGATGTCCAATGGAAAAGGGATGGTTTGTGGTTGTTCTTCTTTGTCATCTTCATTGGGTTTAGAATCTCTTAGGAGATTGGTAAGGCATACCTGTGGGTATGACTTGAGGGTATGTCCAAAAGAGAATTAACTGAGTGTAGAAGACCTATCCTGAATGTGAGCAGTATCATTCCACAGGCTGGGTACCCAGATGTAACAAAAGAAGAAAGAATAGAAAACAAACCCTCCTCTCTCCTTCTTAGCCCATAGAAACTATGAACTGTTACGTTCTATGGTTTTTTTTTTTCTGCCATGATGGACCCTTTGAAAAACTATGAACTCAAATAAATCTTTCATCTCTTAAATTGTTCCTTTCAGAAATTTGATCAAAACATCAAGAAAAGTAACTAATAACCATCCTTGACTATTTAGGCAAAGACATATTCATTTTTTACTATCAGTATTGGTACTGTTTTATAGATAAAAATAGGAGGTGGAGAGATGGTTACTATGGCCAGGATCACAAAAGCACTCGATAGAAAGTCAAATCAGTACCTGGATATCACAGTGAGAACTGGCAGTCTAAAAAGAATGTGTGGGTGCCAATGAGGAATAGCTAATGACATGAATGTTGTAATCTCATGGTATGTGAGATGCAGGGAAGTGCTCCAATGTTTCCATTTGAGAGTTTCTATGACCCTATTGTCACAGAAAGACAATCACTTCTGAATTATACCCATTCTCAAATGTATAAAATGGTCAAATGTATATAACCAAGAAGCTGTGCTTTTGCCAATGACTAGAGTCATGAGAAGTTAACAAGAGGAGTAACTTCTGGACCTCCTTAGAACTCATGTTTACTCTTACAGTCATGGATTATACACCTGAAAACTTAAGAGAGTAGATTTTAAGATCCTATGTTAGTGTCCTTACCATAAAATAGTATTTATTTTTATGACAAAAAACAATAACTTGAGAGTTGGAAATTTCCATCTTTAAATCTCTCTCTCTCTCTCTCTCTCTCTCTCTCTCTCTCTCTCTCTCTCTTTCTCTCACACCCCCCCCACACACACACAAATACACAAACACACGCATATACATGCACACAAAAGGTAATGTAACATTAAGGATAAATAATGGGTGAATTTAGATTTAAATATATTGCTCCTATTTATGACTTTAATACATTTGAACTTTGACTTCCTTCTGTGTATAGTAGGAAGAAAAACAACACTATTAAATGGGCATGAGAATTCAGAGTTCAGTAGATAGGAAGTCAAGAGCCTGAGCATGTGGTGTAGGACATGTGCCTAGAAAGTGAAATGAAAAGCCAAGACCTTGAAGGTGGCAGATAGTCTTGAGTTCAGCTTTAAGCTCCTGTGTTTTTAGGCACCTAGCCATAGGAAAGTGACTCATACCTAATTTCCTCCTCTACAATTTAGAATCATGGTTTTATTTAGTCCACGCTGTTCCTGATTGCATTAAAAAATAGTCTATGACAAGCTGAGCCTAGTACCCTGACCACAGCTAACTTGACCTCTATTGTCCTATATTTTATTGTATGCTTCCTATTTCTTCCTTTTCTTTCTAAGATAGATTCTATTTAAGCAAATGAACAAAGCCCATAGTTCTTTTCCTAAGGCAACATTATTGATATTTTTTCTCTGCACCCTAGAGCTGAGACATGGTTGTGGATTTCAGCCATTTCTATAAAAAACCTTCCTGAATTTGTGAGGTGAGTTGCCCCCACCCTGAAACATAGAACTAGAGGCAGTTAAAGCATGAAGTATAATTAAATATGCACTCACTCTTGAAGTTGGGGAATGCATTGGAGGGATTTGTCTTTAAATTTGTCATTCTCTTAGCAAAGACACCTGTTATGCTAATGGTGCTCCTTCAGTATCTCCACTGGGGGCCTAGATGTTTTCTTAGCAGAGCTACTGTGAATACATTACACCCCTTGCTGTACTTTCTGCTCTAGCATCTTTTTGCTTTTTCTCAAATGTAAGCACCTTGGATTCTTAATTTGGCCTCCTTAATGAAGCACATGGCTGGGAGAAGTGCTTAAGTTGGAGCCCTCACTGGAGAGAATACCTAATGGGAAAAGATTAGAGGAGAAACAAACATTTATTGAGCCACTGCCAAGCACCAGGCTTCCTACTGAATGCTTGTCTGTGTTCTACTATTTAATTCACAGCCATCATGCAGACTAGGTATTTGTATTGTTATTTACCAGATGAAACCAAAATTCAGAGAGGATACCTTTTACTAAATTTTTCAGCTAACATTTCTTAAACAAGCCCCACCTCCTGGCCCGTGTGTCAAGTACCACGCTAACAAACTATGCTTATTGTCTGTCCTAAAAAGTTTAACAGTAATATTAACTATAGTGGCCAATGTGAGATTGAGGTCCCAGAGACATTGTGTCTCCTTTGAGGTCATGCCATAGGTAGTGTCAGAGCTAGAATCCATGTGAATATATGATCTAGGGTTGGTTTGAGTCTTTTGAGACAAGAACACCAGGAGCTTGCCCATTCTCTTCCTTATCTTTCAGGGTCCATCTCATTTGCACAAAAGACTCCATTAAACACTTCATCTTCATGCACTATAAAGGGTTTCATGTCTTTGCCTAGGGCACTGAAACATGAATTCAGCAAAGGCCTGGAGGTGCTGCCAGAGATACTGACCAGTGAGATCACAACAGAAAAAGAAGTTGGTTCCTGCTTGTGAGATCAAAGAAAGCTCCCTGGAGGAGGGGGGTCATTGATTATTGCTTTCAGTGTAGCAGTTGGTTTGGAGCTACATTCTCTGTCATGATGATTTTATAATAGATAATATTGACAAGATCCTATTCAGAGTATTTTATTGAAATAAATATTTCTTTTCCTAAAAAAAAAAAATTGAAAAGATCCTATGGCCAGAGATATATCTCACACTGACTCCCAGCAGCCTACACAAACTGATTTACCTGTTTAGTGAAAGTTTCTTAGGTGCATGTGAGTGTGTGTGCATGTGCACATGTGTTTGCATGTCTATGGAGGCCAGAGGCCAATGATTGTCTTCTTCAACCATTCCCCACCTTACTTTTGGAGGCAGGATCTCTTACTGAACATGAAGCTTGCTGATTCATCTATACTGGCTTGTTAGCAAGCCATAGGGATCTCTCTCTCTTTTCTGTTTCCCCAGTGCTTGGTGTCTGCTGCCCATAACTTTCCCAGTTCATTTCAGGTCCTCATGCTGAAGTGGCTGGTTCTTTCCTGACTGAACCATGTCCTAAGCCTCATAGTCACATGATATTGACCACTCAGTTATGCCATGCAGCCTGAGGATTGATCAATACAGGTCTGCTGCCTGTGAAATCTCTAAGACCAGAGGAGGAGGAAAAGAAGAGAGGATTTATTACACTTGGATAGATCAGAGACTTTTTGTGAGGGAGTGGTAGTGAAGCTAAATTTATAAAGTATCCCTACAAACAATTGAACACAGGACTTCTCGGCATTTTACAGCAGGAAGTTTTCATCAAATGAAACATTTTGTGGACTTCAAATGTATAAGAGATCAAGGAAGATCTGTCCCTCTGTGGAAGTTTGGAGAAGCTGGGGAAAGAAGATCTGGGTTTCTCCTACTTCTCCCTGCACATCAGCAAGATGTACTGTAGAGAACATAACTAAAACGAAGCCGCTCCCTGCATTGCGAAATTGACGGAGGAACTATGAGCAATGGTACCTCCAGTGGGGTTGAAGTCTTATCTCAGGGATAAGCTGTGTCTTATCTCAGGGAAGGCTACAACATCACTCATAGGAGGAATTTTTGTTCATGTTTGTTATATGCTTTATTTTTAATTTGAAATTATTTTCAAAGAGAATATAGAAAATTCCTGATTTTCCCTAGCCCATTTTCTCATAATACTAATATCTTCCATAACCTTGGAACACTGATAAACACTAAGAAATTAACATCTGTGAGCTCCTGTTAACTATGGATTTTTTCAATTTCTAAGATTTATTCATTTGTTTATTTTATGTGTGTGTCTTTTGTCTACCTGTGTGCAGTGCCCACAGTCTAGAAGGGAGGCTCATATCCCCAGGAACTGGAGTTAGACAGCATTGTGAGCTTCCATGTGGGTGGTGACAACTGATCCTTGGTCTTCGGCCAGAGTAGTGAGTGTTATTAACCACTGAGCCGTCTCTGCAGCCCTTATTTCCATAGTTTGTATTCTGATGCCCTCTTACATGCCCAATATCTGACCCAGGACACCAGGTTGCATTTACTACTCATGTCTCCTTAATCTCCTCCTTCTTGGTCTTCCATTGTTTAGTAGACAGATAATGGGATGCCCTTTATTTTGATTTTTACTGATGTTTGCTCATAATAGGACTGAGATTATGGATTTGGAGGAGGAATACCACAAAGTGAAGGGCCTTTACTTATCCAGAAGTAAATGTTATCCAGGATGTTAAATGTGGTCAGTTTTATTTGAGATGGTGTGTTCCAGGTGTTTGGACCTTCAGGTTACTGATTATATATTTTATTCTTTATTGTTTAGAAACAAGTCTCTGAGTGAATATGCATTCAAAGAGAAGGAAATCAAGTTCTACTTATTGTAGGGAAGAAGTTCAAGAAATTTTTGGACATTTTTAAAAACCACTGCAGTCATTAAAAAATATTTGGGTAATAGACGCTGAGATCCTGAAAAAAAAAACTATTATTCCATAAACTTCTCTCCATTAACCTTCATTAATTGACCTTCACTGTAGCTGTTTATCACACGAGTAAAGAAAAGGCATTGTTAGTTGAAAATAAAAACAGAAAAGAAGGCAATGCACCCTTACTGAAGACTGGGTTTGTCAGCTGGGATTAGGATGAATGTCCAGGGGAAGAGGAATGCACTGTCCTCATCAGTCTTGCTGGTCTTGTCCCAACACAGGGATATTCTAACCAACATGACATTGTTACTAACTATCACATTCTCATGCCACAGGTAGGTCTTTACCTTGCAAGATAAAGTCAGTATAAATCAATAAAGTAATACCTCACTTGCCTATTTCTTCCAGTTTTCACCACAAAATAAGTATAGCTGTTTATATATATATATATATATATATATATATATATATATATATATATATATATATATAACATAATATTATATACATATGTGGTGATACTGTGTCCCTCAATATATTGTGCATCATAATAAACTTATCTGGGGTCAGAGAACAGAACAGCCACTAGATAGACATAGAGGCCAGAAAATGGTGAAACACACACCTTTAATCCTTGCATTCTGGAGGCAGAGATCCATTTGGATCTCTGTGAGTTCAAAGCCACACTGGGAATAACCAGGCATGGTGACACATGCCTTTAATCCCAGGAAGTGATGGCAGGAAGCAGAAAAGTATATAAGGAGTGAGGACCAGGAACTAGAAGCCTTTTTATGCTTTTAACTTTTAGCAGCAGTTCAGCTGAGATCCAGTTGAGTGAGAACACAGAGGCTTTCAGTCTGAGGAAACAAGAGCAGCTGAGGAATTGGCGAGGTGAGGTTGGATGTGGCCGGTTCTGTTTCTCTAATCTTTTAGCATTCACCCCAATACCTGACTCCTCATTTGCTTTTATTAATAAGAACTTTTAAGATTCATCTCACATACATATAGTGTGTATGTGGGTATGTGTCTTTCTGTGGCAATATGTAGGCATGTGCTTGTGTGACATGTTTCTGTTTTGCTTTGATGAATATTCGTAGTTGGCCTCATAGTGCTTAGGGAGGAAATGGATCATATATCTTTCTGTTGGATATGCCCTTATCTTTGAGTAGTCATTTAGAAGAGTTTACATCTTTGGATTCTTGGTGAATTTCCGTAAAATCATGATGGTATAGCAGAGTTGACTGGAAAACTCAAGGAGGGGGATGAGCAGGCATGTCTATCAGCCCCCCACCCCAACTGGGAAACCTAGGGTGGGTTACTGGGAGATAAGCATATCATATTAGTTCATTCAATTATTAGAGCAAATCACATGTCAGAGGTAGCCTCTGAGACCATCTTTGAAAACTGATTTTGACTGAAAGAATTCCAGGTAGTTAGCATGCAATATCTGGGTGTAGAGATGGCAAAATTTTGGAAGGAGGGGAACAATCAGGGGACATAGGTCATTGTAGGCTGGGGACGGTGGCTGTGGTTGTATCTTGTCCTGGCCTCTCCTATTGGTGCTTCCTTCAGATTCCTTCCTACCACAATATGAACTACATTGTCATGCTCCCCACTTCCATCACCCCATCCACAATGGATGGAGACCTCTGAAGTCATGAACAAATCAAATCTTTCTTCCACAAATGGTTTCTATCAGACATATTGTCTTAGCAAAGGTAAAACAGACTAAAGAACCTTGGCTCTCAGGGTGCCCCTAAACAGATTTGATGGTTCAACACACATACATAGAGCCATCTTTGACTCTGTGAGCCTGTGTTTCTTATTCATAAAGTGGGATGTTGTTAAATCCCTTATTAAAGGTTTGTTTCTGAGATACCAGTGTGTAAGTACCTGCTCAATTGTGTTTATGATTTCTAGAAACTTATCTAACTTGCCTTAAGTTTCTTTCCCCCGTTTGAAACAGGATCTTACAATATAGCCCCAGGATAGCTTCAAACTTGATGCAACTTTCCTGTCTCAGCCTCCCAAGTGCTGTGATTACAGGCATTGATCATCATGCCCAGCTTTTGGCTGATGGCATTTTCTTTCAGTGCTTCCTACCTACCATCCCCTCTTTATGAAGCTCCACACAGTGTTAGAACTAAGAAAGTCTGTGTATTCTGTTCTCTAAGAGGATATAAACAAACTATGGAAAAGGCTGGTCATGTTTTCGTCTTCTTCATCTTTTTCTTTATCCATCTCTGTGCACTAGATTTTCTTCTTGTACAGGTAGAAGAGGGCTGCATGACATGGAAATCTCTGAGCCCCCCACTCCCTTAAACATTTCTGAATGCAATACTAGGAACCCTATTTTCAGAGCTTGCTATATGCCAGGATTTATGGCAAGCAGTTTCTATGCATAACCTTATATATTTCTACAACAGTGGAATAAAAAAGGTTCCATTATCACAAGAAAACTGAGATTTGGGGAGATAATGCTGTTGTCTAAGGCCATGCAACCATGAAGGACAAAGCTAGGATTTGAATCCAGACTTGTTGGCATCACAATTTTAATGCTTTTCTGCAAGATAATATGTAGTAGGTACAGTGCTAGAGATGTTAACGCATTTCAAAATGTAATTGCTAAGCACTGGGTAAAGATAGAGGCAGGACCTGAGAAACAACTAGTATACACATTGGAAAAGACAGGATCTCTGGACAGTGAGCGAGCTAAGAGAAGGAGCAGTTTATTTGGATACACAAAGCCTTTTTTTTTTTTTTTTTTTTTTTTCAATTTAGATTTCATCAATATATCCACCATTGAGAACAAGGGTATTCTGATCTGGTTAGTCATTTCTTGGAATACTGTGTGTTCAGTTGTGGTGTTATCTTTATAAAAACATTATCAGAATCAACCATGTCCAGAGAAGATTAGCCACAGAATAGTGAAACTGTTCAAAAGCATATTACCAGGATTCTGAAAATAACCTGGAGGATTTAGCCTATAGAAGAGAAGACTTGGAGATGTTGTGGGGAGGATTACTACTTCAGAACCAGAGTTTCTCTGGAGGGAGGCAAGATTTACACCTGACTGGTATGGCTTTGGGACAGAGGGATAAATGGGTAGAAGCCACATGGTAGCTGAGTCTAGCTCTGGTTTCTAAAAGAACAGTAGGAAGTAAGCAGAATTTAAATAGCATATTTCAAGGGTATTTCTTATTCCACCATGCCTGTATTTGTCAGGATTTTGTTTTCTTTGTAAGCTCTATGGATCTAACAGACCATAGGATAAACAACGAATTAAATTCCTCAAAGAACTAAGGTAACTGAAACTTCTCTGAGTCTTAGGAAAGGAGAGATTAAAAACATCCATAGGCACTCCTCAGGAATCTGAATTTCTTCTTTCCTGCTTTATTCAGTGTGGATTTCCTTCTTGGGCACACGTTGCTTGCCTGGTCATACTTTGACTTCTTGTTTTCATATCTGTGGAATGAGGTGGAGAATATTCTTTGTTTGAATACAAAGCAACTGGGAAAACTGTCATTTGTTCATGTGTCCATTATTTATTTTATTTTACTTTTGTTGCTTTAATAAATTGCTACCAACAACACACATTTATTATCTAACAGTTCTAATTGAAAAATTAAAAGAGAATATGTCTTATTGTGTTAAATGTGTGGACAAGATTGTTCTCTCCAGGGCTTTAAGAGATAATGCATTTCCTTTCCTTTTGCAGCTTCAAGGCCACTGGCATTCCTCTGGTGTAGCTTTTCCTCTACTCACAAAGCTAACAGGAGCAAGCTGAGAACTCCCCATGCACTACTGTCTTTCATTTTTGTCTCTCTTCCATTTTTAAGGACCTTTGTGTTCCTTTTATTTTATATACCGACCAGTTTCCCTTCCCTTCTTCCCGTCCCCACCTCTCCACCCCCACCCTCCACCCCCGCTAACCCATTTCCATTTCTGAATGGAAATTTTTGTTTTTCTAAGGGAACCATTCAGACAACGCAGGGTAATTCCCCATGATGATGTCAGATGGGTAGTGACTTTAAGTTCACCTACAACCTTGACTGTCTTTTGTCATATAACTTGACATATTTGTATGTTCTCCTAATGTGGAAGTAGACATCTTTGGGAGTGCTTCTTCAGTGTACTCCAAACGTGAAACAAACTGTTGCAGTATTTTCATAGGTAAAACCAGATTCTAGTCACCATCCTTGAACTTAGACTCTGGCTGGCCAGATCTAAACAAGATAAATTAAGAATATTGGAGGAGATGCCACCTTATTATCAAATGCAACCAGGTCCTTATTACAGGAGAAGAGGGATGCTTAAACAGAGGGATGTCAGTTAGTATATGGTAAAGAGGTTCATTATTAGGTAAGAAATAAAATTAGCAAATGCAGTTTTTCTCATAGTCTCATGTTTGAATACCGTATCCTGCAGTTCTGTCCACCCATGGGGAAAACTAATTACTGATTACTGATACAAATTCTATTCTCTTCCTGGGTGAATCCGTGAGAATTCCTATGTTCAAATTTATTATCTTCTTTACATGGTTTTTTCATTCCTAGATGCCAGAGTCTGCTTGGACAGTATTGTTCCCCTCTAAAAAGAAAGTAAATAAAGGCTACAATAACTACCTTCAAAATAAAGGCTGCTTCCTTACCTGAGAAAAATACATTTAAGGACAATCCTGAAAGTACCCTATAGTAGACTTTGGTAAAATAATTGGAAGGCCAAAGTTGCATAGGGGAATGAAAACAATGAAAATTCTCTTTACCAAAAACTGTTGCTTCTAGGAAAGCAAAAAACATAGCGTTTTCCATAACTGAGCACTTTGCCCTTTCTGCCTGCTGCTAGCTGAAATTGAATGGGACCATGAAATTCTAACCAATTTCATCCCGCCACAGGTGCCTTGAGTGATACATTTCCAGTCAAATGCACAGTTTAGGGCTACAGATGGTAGAAGACTTGGAAAGCAGAGGTAAGAACAAGCAGAGGTCATCATAGACACTTTATAAAAGGGGACATGATGTTAATATTTCTGACTTAGATTCCCAAGGATTCAAGCAGAAAGCTTGGCTAGGAAGTTGGGGGAGATCTTTGGCTGATAAAATGCAACTCTAGAATGATGCCGGCATAGCCATGAAAGCAGAATCAGACTCTGCATACAAACCTTGAGATCACTATAGATACATGATGCTCTTTAAGGTGAGGCCAAGTAGAAAACAGCTGCCTAAGCAATACCTGTAAAGGGACAGCATGTGATCTGAATGGGTGTAAGGCAACATTTTTGCTTGACCTGGTTTCCATCAAAGAGCAGTCTCAGCTTGCTTTAGTCTCTGTGATTGAAAACATACATATGCTTAGGATCCTAGACTAGGGGAAATTGTGGGTTCCTTTTTGTCTCCCCTCTAATATGACTTTATTATCACTGTTATATAATCTTAATGAGAGCAGGGTGTGACTATGTTCATTCATTTTTCTGTAGTATCAGGAATAACATCCTTTATGTATTAGACTTTCAGTATATTTGTGTCAGAAGCATTTATTAATCACATTGTACTCATTTCCCACTCACTTACTGGAATAATAGTTAAAGGTAGCTGGGTGGCAGTGGCGCTTGCCTTTAATCCCAGCACTCAGAAGACAGAGCCAGGTGGATCTCTGTGAGTTCGAGGCCAGCTCAGTCTAGAGAGCGAGATTCAGGACAGGCACCAAAACTACACAGAGAAACCCTGTCTTGAAAAACCAAAAAAAAAAAAAAAAAAAAAAAAACCTTAAATGTGTATTGTACACATGTACATACAAAAGATCTACAGAAAATTGTTATAGCAACGTCTGCAACATATGAAGTGCCAATGAAGTGTCTACTTTCCAATTCAATATTTCCTGTTAAGACTTTATATTCTTTGTCGCTTTATCTGTACTTAGTTTCAGCCCTGGTAAGGATAAGTCAGGTTCCCAGTTGTTTATTTGTTTGTTTTTTATTTGTTCTGTTTGTTTATTTGAACTGAACTTAGCTAATTTCTCATAAGGGATCAATGAATTTCCCAGAGAATTCAGTGACCCAAGCTAAACAATCCATAGTCAACATTGTCAGCTAAAGGTGTTCTCGGGACCTTTCAAATCCTCCTCCTTGGTGACTCAATTACAAGATCCCCTGAAGAAATCACCATTGCTGACCCTTCTGGATGACACCTCTCTTTCCCTGGCACTTGGTAGGATGTGGATTCTTATTATATGTGGCTTATGATATGTTTGGGATGAGATATTTATATTTGTGCTAAAGGTTTTATTTCGAAGATGCAAAGATTGGAATGGAAACCACATTGCTGACTTCACCCAGTCTTAGCATTTACTTACTGAGACATAGAGACAAATGATGGTTTTTCAGGAAAGTATTCAGGATTCCCAAATGCTTTAATTAGTAATGACCCCTCACCTTCTTCTCACATGTAGACTGCTCAAAGGAACTCAGTGCTCAGTACAAGCAGTTAGTGAGTGTCAAATCACTGCCGCTCATGGCTCTATTGGTGGGTTTTCAAGCTGAGTCGGAGTCCTTGAGGTCAAGGCTGGGCTGTGCCAAGAGCTCATGGGAAATCCTGAACTGTACTGTTTGGGAAAAGGAAGATGGATAGTGCTGTAAGGGAGGGAGGAAAGAAGTGATAAGAAGAGGGCAAGGAAAGAAAGAAGAAAGAGGAGGGAGGAGGAAGGGAAGAACGAAATGTAGAATGGAATATGAGATAACAAGGAAAACTCCTATGGAGTAGGTACTCTCCCTCATCCCAGGAAAGTTGTCTTTGAACTCATCATCTCAGTAATTTGGATCTAACATACATACTGAAAGCAGGCATGAGCAAACACACGCTGTTAATCCTTGCAGCCCTCTGGGATTCAGAATGCACCACTCTGCTTACATGAGAAACTGACCTACAAGAAGGAAAGGGTAGGGCTTGAAAGGGCATGCCCACAAACTGATAACTTTACCAAAGAAGGTTGTAACTGGAAAAGGGACATTTAAAAACAAAGAAAGCTGGATGGTGGTGGCACATGCCTTTAATACCAGCACTTGGGAGGCAGAGCCAGTCGGATTTCTGTGAGTTCAGGCCAGCGTGGTCTACAGAGAGAGATCCAGGACAGGCACCAAAACTACACAGAGAAACCCTGTCTCGAAAAACCAAAAAAAAAAAGTGTAAAAAAATGTAAAAACAGAAAATCATCCTTCGTGAGTAGCAACAATGGGATATGTGGAAGAACTAGTCTTTTTTCCCCCCTCTCTTTTCTCATTTTTATGCTGAAGAAAACAGAGGGTCAGAAACTTGAAATGTCTTGTCCATTTGTCTTACTTTTATATCCACTCTGGGCAAAGATTGAAATAGGCAGCCCCAGTGCCTCATTGTTGTACAATTTGCTGTTTTGTTTTTTTTTTTTTCTTCTGGAATGACATTGGCCTCTGCCTTAAGGGATGATAGTTATATGTTAAATGGATAGATGGGCAGATGTTCCCAGCAGAGATAGAACACATGCACACTGAGAAACTTCAAGGTGCAAAGGACAGCATCTATGCAAGAGTGGAAGTGATGTGTTGAGGATGAGGCATAGGATTTATAGGCAAAGCATAACAGGTGGTAGGATGAAAGATGAAGGATGATAATGATGGCTGGAATTTTATCTTGCAGGCTATGTAGGTTCAACATGCCTTAATGTGTGAACAAAGCACAGGCTTTAGCAACTCGAATAGATAGTGATGGAACATGGTTTGGTGAGAAGGCTCAGTGGGTAGAGGTGCAATCTGCCAAACTTGACTACCTGAGTTCAATTCCTGAGACTGATATGGTGGGAGATGAGAGTGGATCATTACAAGTGGCCTTTCACCTATCAGGCATGCTATGGCATACAAGCATGCTCGCACCTCCAATCCCACCCTTCCTTGCCCCCACACACCTCCACATACGAATGATTAAATGAATGAATGAATGAATGAATGAATGAATGAATGTGGGATAAAAACAAAAGAGGGGAGCAGAGTTACCTACTGCCTTATATGACCCTGCATGAATCCTTACCACTGCTCTGTCCTCTTTTCTTTCCTGACACTGTTAACACTGACAATGACCAGGCAGGTGCTTCCAAATGAGCAAGAAAAGGGACTAGAAGCTGAGTTGTGCGCAGAGAGGCTGAGCAGCGTGAAGACAATTTGCAACATTAAATTGAAATGGGCTCTGATTGGCTAGAAAGCACTTGGCCTACATTAATGCCTGCAGAGACACTCTGGGTCTGATTAAGCTGCAGATTTTGCCAGGCCCTCTCCTGGTGATCCATCATTATTCATGTCAGCGTCAGGCCTGCCAACCTCCCTCCTACACCAAAATTAATGAATTGAACTTCCTGACCCATGTGTTTGATGGGATAAGGCTCTCTAAGTCAGCACATGACCATGGGGATGGGCCAGCCTTGCTTCGTCCTTCTCTGTGCAGAAGAGAATAAGCCATCTCTCATTCTTCCTTTCATTTGCTCCAGCTGCTTGGCTGGTGACATGAAGACTCAGGAGTAAAGCAACAGGTTATATCTAGAGCTTGAAAACTTGGAGACACGGTCACCTGTATCCTCCTTCTGTGGCTGGAGAAAAATTGGCTGGCCCTATGGATGTCCCACAATGCAACAACTGTGTGGGAGACAGAACAAATCTCTCCTGTTCTGTGATATATCATTTAGACCTTGATTCTCCTTTTGTTCTCTCTCCCTCTCCCTCTCCCTCTCCCTCTCCCTCTCCCTCTCCCTCTCCTCTCTCTCTCTCTCTCTCTCTCTCTCTCTCTCTCTCTCTCTCTCTGTGTGTGTGTGTGTGTGTGTGTATGTGTGCGTGCTTGCTCTTGTGTGTATGTGTGGACATTAATGCACATTTGTATGCTGGTTTATTAAGGTGAGAAGTCGATATTGGGTGTCTTTCTCCATTGCTGTCCACATTGTTTTTTTTTTTTTTTTTTAAACAGGGTCTCTCACCAAACCTGGAACTTATCAGTTTGGCTAGGTGGACTGCAAGCATTTGTCCAAGGGTCATTTTGGCTTTTTATCTGCAGGATTAGAATTAGAGGTACAATCCACTGGACCCAGATTTCCACATGGATGCTGAGGACTGGGACTTGGGTTCTCATTGCTGCTCAGCAGACATTTTTCTGACTTAGCCATCCTCCAGACCCTGATTCTCTTGCTATTTTACTTACCTCTCCTGCTTTCTGATACTAGAGAGGTGCATGTATTTCCCTGGTTTACCATCTAACCAGAATTTAGCATCACTGTTTTTCTCCTGTGTCTTCTGTCTTCTGATTCTAACATTAAAACCAGAATTTCCTGTGGTGGCTGCTGTCACATAGAAAAAGACATTTTTTTTTTCTGTATTTCTGGCCTACAAAGAAACTTCAAGGTCACCTTCATTCTATCTGCTGCATCCCTGACAGGAGATCCTCAGGCTTGTCCTTGCATGGCTCCAGTTCTGGTGACCTCATTCCTTCCCTAGGCAGTCTTCCTATTCTGGGATCATTTTTGCATATTGAGAAAGACCTCTTCACATTGACCTACAATTGGTGTTCACAGTTTCCATTGTGTGGCTGCAGTTCTGCCGTCTCTGCACATTGTAGCCCTCTGGAGCCTTTAGACTTACTTTCATGCTGCTCTGAAGACAGTAATATTCTCCCTAAACAATCCAGTCTTTGGCCCATTAGTAAGCTATTAAATCCATTTCATAAATCAGCAGCAGCATTTCTGCACTGAAATGGAATGGAGTAAGACAGAGTATCAGAGGAGGTTACAGAGAAGAATAACAAACCAGTTCCGAGTCTGTTGATGGAAGTAGCACAATGCAGGCTTCCCAAGGAAGACTGTGGAAGGTCTTCTGGGTTTCACCTAAGCATCTTTAAGGATGGATCCATTTCAGTTTGGTGACACACGTGTGTCTTCAAAAGTAACTTACCTTCTCTGAATTTCTGTTTCCCTATTTTGTAAAGGTATATGAAGGCATTCATCTTCTGTCCTTCACAACCTTCCTGTGGGGATCAAACATGCTGCTGAATGTGAAACTCACAACGTGAGAGGATTTGAGTTACTGCTATTACCATCCTGGTAGAAGAGTTCTAGTGGTCATGAGAAAAAGGACGACTCTTATTTCTCTTGTTTTCCTTGTATTTCTTCTTCCCTTACTTCTATACTGCCCCTGCATTTTCATGCTTTATAAATACAGTCATTTTTTAAAAAAAATATTATTAGTTCTTACATGAAGGGGCATCACATACACTATCATGATATCAATGCCATGGGCAATGCCAATAGGCAGCACTAAGCTCATGCCTAGTATCTTTTATTCATTGGTTTTCTTTTATCTTTCTTTTTTTCCTGAGATAGGAATCCTTGTAGCTTAGTCAACTACTCAAGACCCTTCGTCTCAGTGTACTACATACTGATCTTACCAGTGTGCGTCATCACAACCATCTTTACTCATTAATATTGACAAACATTTTAACCTTCAGTTGTTTTATCTTTAAGGAAGAGGATCTTGTTGTTCAACTAGCAACAAATTTTGTAATTGAAGTATTTAACATGTGCAGTACATGGGTACCAGGCCCCTCCACCCTTGCTGTCATATTTTTGAGCATTGTTCCAGCTGAGGATGCTCCATGATTCCTGGAATCACTGTGCAGTTCTGGCTCAGTTTTACTACACTCTGCACAAGTACATTAGAACAGGTTCCCTGATGAGCATGGAGAGGTAGAAGCCAAGGCTGCAACATGAGTCCTGACAGTAGTACATCAGGCCTTGGTCCGGTAGCTTCCTGACACTTCCTGTACCCACTGCCCCATTATAAACAGAGAAGATGTTCACATCTGCCATGCCTGTCCTTGGGGACTGGTGTGAGCATATAATGAAACTGAAAATGAAGTAGCATTTTATTAGAGAACGAAATGGAATGATTTCATTTTTCAGGAAATGATTTTTGTTCAGGCAAATTTTCATTCCTTGGATAGATGTCTATATCTAGGTGTATACTTCCAAGCACAGCAATATTTTTTTTTGCCATGAATTCTGCCCTTTTCAAACTGACACTTAAGCTTCATTTTTGCCTGAGGCCTGCTTGAGCCACCCTTTGGAGAAAGGTATGCCCTGCTGCTCCAGGGGGAACTGGGTCTCTTCTCACTAGTCTTCTCTATGGACTGTGTTGCTCCCAGGGCCTTAGCAAATCCTCCTCTTCTGTATTATGTTTCATCAGATCACAGCTCCTCATGTTTCTCCAACGTGCACTATGGCTCAGCCTTTTTTCTGAGTTTTATTGACACCACTGGCCTTTTTCCAACAGGAGGAAGACCTTGCCATAGCCCTACCATTATGTTTGTTTCAGGAAAAACTTCCTCTGTGTACATTTATCACATTATTCTACCTGTAATATATCCAGAGTATCCAGGGCTTACAGAACTTTAGTTTAAATTCTACCCCTAACATTTATCAACAGTTGACATTAGCCTACTTCTGAGCCTCTATCGGTGAAATAAATAGATCATGTCTCTCAAGGGGTCAAGAACAGATCAGCTTTAGAACACGGTGGATGATCAATGTAACCTCAGAGAAGAGAATATTCCTTGTTTCCTGCTATGTGGTAGCTCTACCCTTGGTATGACACACGGTTGGTATCTCAGATTTATACATAAGTAAATTAAATATGCTGAAAATTTAAATAACTCTCCATCCTTTCTGTGGATCATCGTCTCCCTTGAAACATAGATTTACAATTAATATCAGCCCCCAAAGTGTTCTTACATTTTACAGATGAGTGAAGAATACAAACTCTCTCCTCACCCAGAGTAACTTCCATTACTTATTACATTTATTTACTTGGGGAGGGGGCAAGTAACATGGCTTGTGTGTGAAGGTCAAGAGGACAGCCCGCAGAAGTCAGTTCTCTGCTTTCACAATGTAGATCCCAGGAATTGAACACTGGCCGTCAGGCTTAGGGGCAGACAGCTTTCCTCACTGAGCCATCTCACTTGCTTGTAACTTTTATTACTTGTCTTTAAGATACTGGAAGTCCCAAGCTGTAAATAACCCATGACAGCTTCTTTTTATCAGTAGTTTTTGAGGGTTGGATCCAAACTGTTTAATTGGCCATGAAATATTTAGTAGCTCACAGCAAATATTTTTAAGAGAAATAGAAGAGGACATAAAGAGTGGTGTGTAATGGAATATAAACTAAAATAACAGGATGGGAGGTAAAGGACAAAATAGACTAGAAAAGAATAAATTATGACAGAACAGAAAGTCATATGGAATGGGAAAGGGTGGACCTGGACCTAAGTATAATCAGAAGAGAATGATATAGGCCAGAACAGAACATTTTAACATATGGTCATTAAATTATTCACAAATAATTTGTGTGTGCCTTTGGAAAATCTTTAGGTAGATTATACTTATGTGTATACAACTCTATGCAGTTATTCTTGTGGCTTCAGTGGTCCCTGATATAATATTGCTCAACATTATTACTATTGTTATTATTATTATTAGTTCTTTGAGAGTTTTGTAAAATGTGTGTTGACCATATTCACTCCTCTCTCAACTGTTCCCAGACCCACTCACCCTTCCCTATCCACCTAACTTTCATCCTTTTTTTTTTTAAACCTCCTCAAGACATTTGTTTTGCCAAAATATTCTTGGTTGTGTGGCCTTCCAGAGGAGCACTGTCAACTTCTCAGGGGCAGCACTCTTAATGAAAACCAACTATCCCTCTCCCAGCACCTAACAATTGCTGCTCATTCTTCAGGTAAAGGTGGTACTTTGTGGCCAACTGCCCTCTTCATTCTGAGATTTATTCTGGCTTAAGCTTGTTGGGGCTTCTCCATGCTGTCACAACTACTGTGATTTCATATGTGCAACTGCCCTGCTGTGTCCAGAAATCTTGGGGTTTGGGTTGTTTTGTTGTTGTTGTTGTTCAGTTGGTTGTGTTCATTTGTTCGTTCGTTCATTCATTCGTTCCTTCCTTCCTTCCTTCCTTCCTTCCTTCCTTTCTTTCTTTCTTTCTGTAGTTATACACTAACTCTAGCTCTTACACTCTTTCCACCTGTTCTTTCACAATGACCACTGAACCTTGGGCTGAGGAAAGGTGATATATATACATATATACATATCATGTATATATGTAGATAGATATACATATATATACATATTATGTATATATGTGTATATATAAGGTTATATATATTATATTGTATTATTGCATATATTTTATATATATATATATATATATATATATATATATATATATATATATTACTTCAGTTTTTTTATTCTCTGCACTTTGGCCAGTGGTGCTTCTCTGTGTTAATCTCTGACTAGGGTTGTTAGATCCATTGATCTGGGAGTATAAGGATAAGTCATTAGCAATTGTCTTAATACTTTCTCTATTTAGCATAATAATAGTTGTAAGTTCTCCCCTAGAGATTATGATCTGTCTAGCCACAGATTCTTGGCCATGTAATGGTGTCAGGTATGGGTTTCATCTTGTGGAGTGGGAATGAAATCTATTCAGAAAGTGGTTGGTTACTCCTTTACTATTTGTACATATCTTCCAGGTCAGCCTTTACTGTAGCTTATGGGTTCACAGCTAGGGTAATATTGATGAATACTTTTTTTTCTCTAGTAGATTGCACAGCACCTACCATCACTGTGAAAGCTATCTACTGAGGAAAAGCTTCCAGGTCAATACCAGCTTGATTTCCTGATGCTCTGAGACTCAAGTATATGGTATCAGCAATAACTCTCATTCTCAATTCTTGGGGGTAACAAAGAGCATTGATAATAGCCCTTAACACTTGGAGGGTTCTATGGGACCTCAGTGGCCAATAGTTCCAAAAGAAGTAACCCATTCCTGGCACTGATCTTTTTATTTGTTAGCTGTTGGTAATGGGACAGCAATAACAGTGCCCTTGTTTTATTGTTTACATTGATACTACACTCCCAAATTAAGGCATCTGAGCTGAATCCCTGGAATCTGGATCCTTCCATCCTCTTGCCTTGAGTACACTATTCCTGGATTCTCCAGACATAAGTCAAATCAAATACTAGGGACACATTCGTCATTCTTGCCCTCTTCCTTAATTACTACCACTTACTAAATACTTAGGATGTGATTTAAGGCATCCTCTCATGTATTACCTATACCATACTTGGAATGTTACTATTAGTGCTACCCTTCTCACAGATGAGAACGTTTGAGGCTCAAAGAGATGGAGTCACTTGCCCAAATAAGGGAATCTCAATAGAAGAAGAGCTAGCTATAAAACTTATATGCCCTGGATAACCTAACTGTTCCACCTCTCTGATTATGGAA
Organism: Peromyscus eremicus; assembly: GCF_949786415.1. Classification (NCBI taxonomy): domain Eukaryota; kingdom Metazoa; phylum Chordata; class Mammalia; order Rodentia; family Cricetidae; genus Peromyscus; species Peromyscus eremicus. The sequence continues at coordinate 83,376,904 of NC_081417.1, read as the reverse complement.
GAAGGCTGCTAGGGTCTGCTAGGGTAATCTGTCCATAGATATTCAGACTCAGAAAGGCTCTGAATACTTTCCACTGAAAAAGCAAAATTCTAGATGTTTGGATGAACAGAGAAGGTGCCAGAAGGTAGGTGTACTAGTCAAGCCAGTTGTACTTAACTGATCTTAACTTCATTCTGGCCTGGAGGTACTCAGACCTCACATATCCTGTTATGCCTTGCCTCCCCTTTCATGGCTGCTGTGATACCAAATTTGATAGTACAGTGATGCCTAGAAGTTGCCTAGTCAGAAGGACAGAGACAGCCCAGAACTGTAGTTGAAATTCTCTTATTTCCATTTCCTTGCTCTTAGATGGAGCTGATAGTCACTGTCTCTGGTAGAGAGTTGACAAGTATAAACAGGGAACATTGGAAGAGGAGCCTAGGATAATAAGAGATCATCTGTTTTCTTTTTGTGGCCAGCTTGGCCAGGATTGCTCGACTTCTGCCCTGCCAGTTACTTCTCTAGCCCCAAGGAACATTTTAGCATAAAGCAGACAACTTTGAAGGCAAACATAGTTTCTGGGAAGGGTCCCTAACCTGAAGTCCTGTTTGCCACAGGGTATCCTTAGGGCATTGCTATTCCTGGTCTGCTGACCCAGCACTTTTTCGATTCTTTCCCTCCCTTCTTCTTGCTGTAGAAAAACGAGTCATGGCGGATGAGTCCTGGGAGATTGCCATGACCCTCTGATCAAAAAGAGAAAAAAACCCAACAGGAATAAAGAGGAAGAAAATCTCATTAAGGAGTTTCTCCTGTGGCCCAGGCCAGGGTTACCCTCCAAACTGGTAGGATGGATGATTAGGGTCTCTGATACTCATGCCAGTGAGTGTTTATGGTACTAAGCTGCAATCTGGACACAGTCTTTGTAATTTCCATAAAAATTCTTCAATGCATTTATGTTGTCAGTTCACAGAGGAGAACACTGTGACTCAGTTTTGAAGTCAGACACCCAATCAAAATAATGAAAACAGCAACAATGGATCAACTCACCTAACTTAGGATCATACCAGGATTCAGTGCAGAGTGCTCCAGCTGCAGACCCTGATTTCTCCAAAGGTGGGAGGCTTTGAAAGATGAAGCACGGGGTTTGGGCAAAATCCTGACACAAATGCAACCCATGTTTCATAACTCAGGCAGCATTAGCTCTGCAAATTCCTAAACCTTGCTGAGCTTCGGCTTCCTTATTTGACGGAAGAGCCTGATGATAACAGCCACATGGAGTTGATGATTAAATGACACAAGATATGTCTAGTGTCTGGCAAATATAAAATTCTCTAACAACATAATGATGGCTCATTTTGTGAAGATCTTGTGCAAAGAACATAGTTGGGAAACACTGGGCCATTCTCACCACGTGCACCTAGATGATATTTGTCCTGTCCTTTGTTCTAGCCTTGCTAGGAGTGCTGTGTCTGGTACTTTGAACATACCCAGAAATAGCAGTTCAATTCTGTTCTAGTGCATTGATTAACTAAATAAATGAGTGAGCAAGTGAATGAAGGTAAAGCTCGTATTTTCTAGATCTTCTTAATTTCTTTCTGTCTAAGCTTCGTAGTGATGAATATCATCATCTTCAGTTCTATCTTTTCTGTTCTCAACACAGATGGACCTGGCTGAAATTAGTGTCTAGGCAGTAGCCTCCTGCCTCTTCGGTACCATGCCCTACCCCTTTGAAAAATAATGTGGATCTAACTTTCAAGTTAAGCCTGCCTTTGACTTCCATATTATTTAGATATATTAAACCCCATTATCATTAGACAGTCTTAAAATCTTCATTATCTTTTTTCAAAAATACTTCTCCTCTTACATCAAGAGAATGTAATTTTATCAGAGGATATTGTGAGGAAATTTAATATGAGAGACTATTCAAGCCATTTGTGTGTATAATATTCAGAAATGACACAGGGTCTGCCTTTCTAGAGATGATACTTTCCATTAGTGGGCAACCAGGTCCTGGGGTGATAGTCTCTGGGGGCTTCATATCTTTTGGAGTACTTCTCTGACTACCAATCTAACTACTGCATGGTCTAGAACATCATCAATCTGGCAAAACTAGTGCTGCTACTATGACATTGTTTTCCTGGCTTCAAGATATCCTCTTTGTGATTCAGTCCTCATACTACAACAAACATAGACTTCCTAAAGTTCAATCTTACTAGGGCAATCTCTTTCTAAAGGAACTCAGAGGCCATCACTGAAGGGTATATAATGTGCCATCATCAAAGCAAGTACTTTAGATGAATTGAATCATTTTCTCATGCATGTACTCAGCCTTTACTGAGTGTTGTCCATTTGCCAAGTGCTGTAATAATTTCCACGTGTACAGCATGAATCAACCAAATATTATCCTGTCTGGTTAATATTTTTATCAGCAAGGATGATGATGTTACAATACGGACTGCCAAATTTATAGCAGCTGTCCTGAGGGCAAATGAAGTAGACTCATGGATATGGAATGGCAGGTAAGGTTTAGTGTTTTAAGAGATGCCTGCAGGACATTTCTTAGAGAAATCAGCACTTGTTTGGAATCATGCATGAAGGATGGGGTAGAGGAAGCCATTAAAGTATCTGGAGAAGTAGCGTTTCAGCAGAGAACAGAAGTCTAGGTTGATTCCAGCATTCACTGTCTTCATATTGACCTTTGTGATCTTCCATTTCTCCTCTGTTAGATGAAGATGCTGAGATAGTTTTGAATTCCTAGCTTCACTCCCAGAAGCATTCATGTTTCCACCCACTTGATTAATCTTGACTCAGCTTCATTTCTGACCACCTTTTGTTTGCTCCATCCCCATGGAGTCACTTATAGCCTCTTCCCACTTACTCATCTCTCCACTTAAATGAATCAGTATTTATTTTTATGTTTTTCTGTTTTTTTCTTTTCTTTTTTGCCCATTGTAACTACAAATTCAGACGTTAACTACGATATCCCTTCATCTACGAAGAAGCCTTTGGTGACCCTCCCACTGCAGTGCTGTGGTATATGTCCAACTCTCTGCTTTCCTCAATTTTGTCTGCTGTTCATGGATGTGACTGTAGCTGAGCCACTCATGAGACTATGGAATTGTAAAGCCATTTGAGCCAATGTTGGACACGTGGCCAGTACTATGTGAGAGTTTGTGGAAAAAATGCGTTTATAAATGACTGATTTGACTTGACAACAGGATCAAATAACAATTAAGGTATCTCTTTAAAAAGCATTAATAAATTAATAGATGAATGGAATTACTTGTTAAGTATTAACCAGTGAAATTGTCCTGTGCATGGGTAAATGATGAAATATTTACCAAATAAAATCACTCCTTACACATGTGAGGTACTTTATAGCCATTCTGTCTCTCTTCACTCATTTCATCTTTATAAGCTGAGAGACATCAAAAAGCAAAGAAAACTGTGTCAAAGAATATCAGCTATTTTAAAAAGCGTAGGATCAACATTCATACCTCCTAGTCCATTGTGCATTCTGCCTGTCTGAGTGCCTATAGCACTAAAGACTAGGCATATGGATAAATATATATGTGTATGTGCACACTTCTGTGTGTATGTATGCATGTACATGTGGTGAATTAGGCACGAAGTTCACAGGAAGCCTTCTGTTGCCACCTGGACTCAAATGTCCCTGCGGGGGCAGTGTGTGATATAACTCATACATCCGCTTCCAAAAAGCAGGGTTGGAAATGAGTGTGGGTGGTTAGTTAGTTGATTTCTAAAGAAAGGGAGAGAGAAGTGAGGAGGAGGTGATGCTCACTGGGGAGAATACCACCTTGAGGGCCCTTGAAACTGAGGTCTCAACAGGCTGGGGCAAAACAGGAAAGAACCCAGGGGATGCGGCTGCAGCTCTGGGACCTGGATTCCAGCTTTAGCTTCCTTGTTTTCCTGCAGTACCGCTTAAGCCAGCACCCTCCTCCCTCTGGGGAGTGGGAAGGAAGAGGGTAGATCTCTGGTTTGTCAGTCATGATCCCTGGGACTCTAGGGACCTGTAGCTGTGCTTTGTGGCCAAGGGTGGGAATGGTAAAGAGAAATGAAATGCCTGCTGTTTTGTCCTCAATCTTGGGAAAACTATTCCTTTACATGTTTTGTGGGGGCGCCTTGTGTGTAAAATTTCATGTGTATGAAGTTTTTCTGTAAAATAAAGTTTGATCATCTCTTGGCAAAATGATCTTAATGGCTTTCCCGACTGTGAAAGGACAATCAGAGTGAAAACAACGTTTTCAATTTTAGACACTCCATTTTCAGGGGATGGAGAACAGGTTATAGGTGGCAGAGGTGAGACAAACAGAGAGGACAGAATGAAGCCATCAACCTTCCCTGGTACTTTGGCATTTAAATCTGCAAAGAACAGACTCCCAAGGATGTTTTCTCTCGCTCTTTTTTGACTTTTTGCTTTATTGGTTTGTTTCTTTTTTCCCCCTCTCTTCTCTGAGCAGCTCAGGAAGAGCCTGTGAGGATTTGAGCAGCTCTGAACTATCAAAGCAAAGCTGTGTATGATCCTTCTCTTAACATATGTGACTTCCAGAAGTAAGTTATGAGAACAGATATTCTAAATAATCATTGAAAGGTTGGTTGGAAACATCCTTCATACTCCGGAAGTAAATGCAATGTAAGAGAGATCCTGGCTCAATCATGGCATTAAATAGACAGGGAAACTGAGTCCATTAACAGAGGACTGAGCAGTGCATCTAGCTCCAGTGAATTCTGTAGTGTAGCAAACAGAGTACAGGAGCCACTGATCTTGACCTCTAGCAAAAAATCTGGCACTCTTTGGTATCCTTTACTTTCTCTGCATCCAACTGTCTAAGGTTGGCCCTTCTATCTTTGTGCTTTTGGTTAGAGAGTGATGAGAGATTCTAAAGTCTGCAGAAACTCCAGGCTCTGCTACTGTGTTTAGAAAGGTATACTCTTACTACACCTGCTCTTGCAAGTGCTTAATAGCATCAGACAAGGACACAAAGCCAGTCTCCACTAAACATCTTTGCTGGGAATGGCCCTCTGGCTACCTAGTCTTTAGGGACTAACCTTGCTCTGTGCCCTCACTTCTGAAGCTCTAAATGAGCTTCAGAACCACGCAACTCTACTGTCTCCTGCCACCCACAACTTCTCATTATAAGGGTAAAATAGACACTGTAAACCTTATAGTATTCACAGTGCTCCAAGGTGTTTAACAAGGACTGAACGGCTCTCTCTTGAAAACCTGCAGCCCTGTCTTGAGTGTGTACTGTGCCTTTCCTGCATGCCATTTTTTTTTTCTCTTTCCCATGGTACATTTGCTTAAGTCCACATTAAAACGATTTCTTAATAAGTTCTAATTCTGTGCCATACTGGTGGAATTTTCTACAGTTGGGGAAGCCCAGGTTCCCGGAGTGGAGCCTGCTGAAAAGAAGTCTTCAGGTTGCTCTAGGCAGTGCCATGGAGCTGTGTCTCCTGTTCCCTCCCAGCTACTATCTTCTCAGGTGTTCCTTTAGGATGGTTCTGAAGCACTGGCTTTCACTAACTGATGATCTCAGAATCTTCTCTACTTAGAGTGATGACCTCTCTTTATGTTGGTTCTACCTAAACCGAAGTATCTACTGTTAAATATTTGGAGCTTCAACTCAAATGTCAGTTTCTCCATTATTGTGTCATGGATTCTGTCCGCCACATTTGAGTCACATGACCTCCCTAAGTATGGATTCTTCATTCTCACTTCACTTCCGTATTTGTACTTATACCTTATCATCATGTTAATTTCCTGTCTGCTAAACTGTAGACAGGAGCTGTTTTGTGACAAGTCCATGCATCTTACTCTTCTGCCAGAGCTGGATGCTCTACCTAACACGTAACAGTGGCAAGAAAGAAGGCCTTCACTAGATGACATTGGTGGATAGACCAGTGTTCCCGTGGGCCTCCTTCCTTGTCTGTTGGGTATAGAGATTTAAAGGCCATGGGGCAGGGGTCTCCAAGCAGTACAAAGGAGACATAGTGTATAAAACCATATACCTCACTGGAATAAAAATTTTACTTAATTTAATATTTATTTATTTACTTCCTTGAGGCAAGGTCTCATGTTCTTTGCTAGTTGTAAGTGCCCTGTATCACTTAGGCTAAGCTCCAGATTGATCCTCCAGTTCTAGCTCCAGAGCACTGGAATTACATGTTTACACCCCACTCTTGGCTTCATGAGTTGCTGGATATTGAACCCAGGGCCTGGTACATACCAGTAAAACAAGCCAAGAAACTCTTGCACAGGAGTTGTTTATATTACTCACACAGAGTTTGTGCCTCCTGTCTATGCTACAGACCCATCTTTAAGATGCCTCATACTTCTCAAAGGGGGAGATAATGCAGATGTCTTCCTCTTCTTCACATTTAGAAGTGGAGCTTTTTATTTATTTACTCAGCTGTGTCTTAGGACCCACCATCTGAGGGGTGGACTGTTATCTTACCACTGCACTGCAGCTTCAAGTTTGAGGAAATTTCTACAGAGCCCTAGATGACAGCATTTGTCCTTTCATTCTAAATACATCAGTATCCTGGATTTGCATAAAGTCTGTCTAGCACCAATTAACCATCAATCACCAAGATCTTCATAACCACGATACAGTTACTGAGCCCTTAACACTAGGAAAATCATAGCTAATCACAATGGCTTCTTTTTCTGGAGGATACAAGAATGCATGGGCCAGATTCCATATCTGGGGAGGGAGTGATACAGAAAGATTGATCAATGGGTGCTAAGTTATACTATAAGAAAAAAATCAGTTCTGGTATGCTATTATATGGTAGGATGACTAAAGATAACAATAACACACTGAATATTTCAAACTGTTAGAGGAAAGGATAGAGAATATTTTTTGCTACATGAGCAGTAACTGAGAAGACAGATACATTTAGTCTAGTTTGAACATTACATGGATCGTTCGTGTGGAGAATCATTGCCAGGTACCCCTGGGTGATGTGCAATTTGCATCCCAATTTTTTAAAATAAATAATTTCAAAGAAAAATTCTAAAGGAAGCCTTTTTCCTTCTGCCTCTTGGGCCTTATCCATGACAGTCACTTGTGGACAGGCTGCTATCCAGGATCCAGGAGGGCAGCCTCAGTGATGCGCAATGCAGCAAGGATTTAGAAACTTCAAGATAAGAAGGCAAGCCATTTATCTTGACTTTCCCTCTCTTTATCTTTACAAGCTTCTTATGAGACATTCTCCCCACCTTTTCAAAGAATACCCCTGCCTGACTCCTTCTTACTCTTCTCTTCCACTTTGGTTAAAATTTTTCCTTTCCTAAACTTTTCTTCAAAATGCCTGGTAGACAGCTGTAACTTCTGGCCATGATATCACTTCAAGGGCTTCTGTCTTCTTGCCTCTTTCCAAAGTGTTCTTTTGGCTGGTGGATCTGGCCTTATATTTTCCTTAAAAAATTGCTCACAAACCAGAATCCATGCCAAGACCTGGTGATGAAAACTTGTGACCCCAGCTCTCCTGGGGTTGAAGCAGGAGAATTATGAGTTCAAGGCTTGCTTGGGCTAGAGTGAGTTCAAGACCAGCCTGGATAACTTATCAGGACTATGTCTCAAAAAAAAAATTAAATGTCTGTAGCTATAACAGTGCTAAAGTACATGTTGAGAAACATGAGCGCCACATAAGCACACTCATACACTCAGGTGGAATGAAAGAGATATAAAGTGTCTATGTACTTCACCCACTGTAGAAGTTTCTTCAGGATTCTCTTGGAATGATTATTATGTAGCAAGTATTCACTATCCATCCAATCAACCCAGTCCCTCACAAATCTGTTAGGATCCCTTGCCTGTGATAAGCATCCATTCATCTGCCTCCTCCGTTCACTTCTTTAATCAATGGAGTCCACTGTGTTAGCAAATGTTAGCTGCCTAGTAAATACTTAATGAATTAGGTGAAACAGTGCGTTGGGTAGATTCTCCGCACTCTCTTCTACCCTTCCTTGCCTTTTCTAGAATTGAGAATTCTAAGAGTAAGGTTTCAATACGACTATCTGTTCCGAAACTGTGCCAGCAGGAAGCTATTGAACTGACACTTCCATAGCATTTTACAGATTACGAACCATTTTACACACATTAGCTCTGTTTGATTCTCACAACAACCTGTGGGTAGTGTTGGATCATTCTGCCGCACTGAAGAAGTCAGCAAAGCTCCAGGGAAATGTGCCACTGGTGTTTGGCCACACAACTAGTATGCATAGTGCCATGATTTGCACCCTGAGTGGTTTTTGTTGCCCTCGGCTGAGGTTTCTCCTATAGCAAAAACACTGCATCTTAATTACATTAAATGGGGAAAGGAAAAGTCATGCTAATTATTGATGACACATTGAAAAACTAACTGTGAGTCTCTTGAAAGAACAGAAATGCTTGTTCCTGTATCTTCAAGGACTTTCCAATTATTTGTAATTTCTCACATTTGTATGTCAATTTAAAGGTTTGAAAAGTGAATTTTTCTAAAACCTCAGTTTCCATTTGCTTCTTGGTCAGCTCAGTGGAATGGGCAGAATAAGATCATAGCAAGCATTCTTATTTTGTCTTCTCTGCACTATGAATTAAGCTAGGCACCAAGCATATAAAGGTGAGCCATTTGACATGGTCCTTGTCAATGTGGAGCTTAGGGTGGGAGGGTAGGCTGTAATCATTTTGCACTATTGGTCAGAATAAGGAAAGCAAACATTCAATACAACCTCGAGTCTTAAGCAACGAGTGACCTAATGTTACCCAGAAAGCAGCAGAGACCTGAAGAGTAGGAAGAAACTAAGTGGGCAAAGGACGGTGGGAGGAAATAGGAGAGAAGCAGAGAGGATATGTGCAAACACCTGGAGACAAAAGAAAGTCTGTTTCAAGGTTGCTGCTAGTTGTACAAACAAGGGAATTGACTGTCATGGAGAGGAAGGGATGAGTTGGATCACCACTGTGTTCAAGTTAGAACCCGAAACCGTAATGGAGACCTCCCGCCTTCCAGCTCTGCATCCTGGATCCTTGCTTGCAGTGTTTATCTCTGCCTCTCTGGAAGCAGACAGGCACTTTAGAGGGAGCGTTTTGGCTGCTTATGTCCAAACACAAAGGCCAGGGACCAGAGGAACCAGGCTCCCATCTGCTGAGCCCCTGGAGCCCCTGAACCTTGTCCCTTTGCCACTGTGAAAACTGGGCCTCCCGCCACTGGAAGATTAGTCACAGATGCTGTAAATGCATCTGCAATATTGTGTCAAAAAAGATGTGCGGCAGCATTCTGATAGCAGGCTTATTAGCCTGTTATTATCCATTCACCCAAATATTCCGGCTAATCAGCCTTCAGATGGGCAGGATTAATTGGTTACAATCCTAGCACTGGGCACATCTAATTGAAATGGATGTATTTGCCTTTCATAATGGACAGCTTATCCATTGCCATTACACAGGGAGCACGCCCCAGCCCGTGGATTTTGCTGTCAGGGCCATTACAGTGGAGGCCACAGAAGGATGAATGGGGCTCTTTGCTCACTTTTGCTCAGGAGTATAACCACCTTCTGCTTGTATCATGATTATGTTTGTCACATATCTGTCTTCCTAAAAGGACTGTGAGTTGTTCGAAGGTGGCTCTGTATTCTTTAGTATTTTGTCTGCCTGTGTGTATAAAAACCAAAGGAGGGGCTGGAGAGGTGGTCAGTTAGGAAAGTGTTTGCCATGCAAGCATGAGGACCTGAGTTCATTTCCCAGCATTCACATGAAGTGTTGAGTGTGAGATCCTGTGTCTCTAACCCCAGTAGTGTGGGGAGGTGTGGTTAGGCACATCCCAGGAGCTCAGTCATTGGCCAGCCTTTTCAAACTGGTGAGCCCTAAGTCCTAGTGAGAGACTCTGTCTCACAAATCAAGGTAAATAGGTCCTGAGGAACACCACCCAAGAGTTTCCTCTGGCCTCCACATATTCACATACTTGTGCATATGTACCTCCACACACATTGCATCCCTAAACATGTGTGTACTTTCACACACCCAAACACACACACACACACACACACACACACACACACACACACACACACACAAAAGCAAAAGTACTAATAACTTTTGAAAAGATGGAATTTGACAGGCATAGTGAAACATGCCTTTAATCCCAGGATTTGGGAGACATTGGCAGGTGGATCTCGGCGAATTCAAGGCCAGCCTGGTTTATATACGAAGTTAAAACCAGCCAGGCTACATAGTAAAAGCTTGTCTCAAACACAACAACCAAACAAACACAGCCATTTGAAACCTAAAATCTTTTTAAAGAGAGAGGGTTAGGGATATGATGCAATAGTTAAGAATGTTTATCGTAAACTGGCTCTTGAAACTGCAGTCCCTCTGAGCACTAGTCCCAGGACATTGGATGACCTTGTCTGACCTCTGTGGACACTGACTACTTATGATGCAAAGACATATATACAGGCCAAAAACGCATAAACACAAAATATACTTTGAAAAAAAATGCTTCTTGCTCTTCTCATGGACTTCAATTTGGTTCTTAGCACCCATGTTGATTCACAATTATCCATATGTCCAGCTTCAGGGGATCTGACATCCTTGCCCTGGCCTCCACAGATAACTACATGCATAACATACAATCACACAAACACATGCATATACACATTAATTAAAAAAAATCTTTCTTACACTGAGAGCCAAGTCGAGTCTGACTCAGCAACTCTGTAGTATGTGGGCAGGAAATTCAGTAATCACATTTGAGTCCCAGACAGTGGGAAGGATCAAAGAGGAAAAAGGGACAAAGTAGAAGCCAGTCACATATTTCAGAGGAATCGGCTCTTCTTTGAAGGAATTTCCTGAAATACCCCTCTGAAGACATATGTACATATGTAGACTAGAATATAGTCAGTTAACTAAGATGCATTTGTTGGATAGAATATACCAATCAGAAAAAATAAGAAAGAAAGGGAGCACATGTATTGGGAGACACCTGGAAATATTTGACAACAGGTCTGAGGTTATCAGTGTCATTGTATTTCATGCATTTTGTGCATACCATAAGGAGGGTTCAGAATTTGAGATAGAAATATAGGTAAGACAAACTCTGATATCTACCTATCTGTATATATATATATATATATATATATATATATATATATATATATATATATATATATATATATATATACAGATAGAGATAGAGACATAGAGAAATAGATATATGCTCTGCTTTTTACAGTCTCTGCCTTGGGCAAGCTCTGTTTAATTTTTTGAGTCCTGTTTCTTGGTTATGGTAATAGTCACACTGACTTTGTAGAATGGCAGCGGAAATGAAATGAGTGAATTCTAATGATCTTCTTAGCAAGGCTTCTGGCATACGTGAGACATCAATAATTGATAACTTTGAGGATTATTAATGAGTGTCATGATCACTGAAGAAGTCATAGACATGGATAATGTACTACTTTAAGTAATTCTGGCCTTGAAGTGAGAAAATCCTTGTTTGAGATCTGCGTAATTGTTGTCTGGCCTCTGGCATGCTGATTAACCTGGCTGAGCCTCAGTTTTCCTTGTGTAAAATGGGACCATTTGATCTGTTCTTGGTTATGAGAATCCAAGAATAACTTCTTGATGTATAACACAGTGTTACACAATCATTTGGCCATTACATATGGTGAGAAAAACTGGGAGCCAAGGAGCTAGAGAACCTGGGTTCACACCCCATCCCTGCTCTCTCTTCCACAAGCAAAAACAAGTTTGGCTACAGTGCGTTATCAGTTTGTTGAACCATGAGTGGGAAAAGGAACCAGTAATACTTTCCTGGAAGATTTCATATGAGAATTATAGGACAATATCTGTGTAAGTACAAGGGACCTGAAAAAAATGAAAGCTCTAGAGACATGTTCCTGGTGCTGGTGGTGGCAGCGGCGGTGGTGGTGGTGGTGATGATGATAATCACTCAAAATTTATAGAATTAATTAATTCATGGAAGAATTTGCATCAGCAATAAACCAGAAGTCTGTGGTTATTGTCTTCTCCCTACAGATGGGACACAAAGGACACACACAGAACTAAGTTTCCTATGGTATGCTGAAAGTGACTTTGGCAAGTCACAGTCCAAGTAATACTTGGATGGTATTACTGGTTCTACACACCAACCCAAACCACAAACTATCAAACTATTAATTGAGGAGGTTCCCTCTTGAACTCTTCTGATCATGTTCCTGGGAGAACATCTTTTTCAAACAAACGTGTGTGTGTGTGTGTATATATATATATATATATATATATATATATATATATATATATATATATATATATATATATTGGCTTGTTGTCTTCTCTATAGGTCTCCAAGGCTGCCTATGTATAAGGTGCTGCTCGAGGTACCACAAAACATTTATTTCTCAGAGTGTGAGATAATAACATTACTTAGGCTTTTCTCTTATAACAAGAGACAAGGCAACTTTCATCATACCTCCAGCAGGTATATCCTTGTTCCATTTCCATGTTAGTCTAAGTTTTTCAACATCCTCCCAACTTTGCTCCATTAAGTATATCAAGTGCTAAAGACTTGGAGCTCATTCAGTGCATGCAGAAAGTCAATTATATCCACCAGTAGAGTGTAAAAGGCATGGAAGCTTGAGATGTATTTATAGGTTACAGCCTTTAGGTGGAAGCTTGCCAATTTTCAGTCCAGCAATCTATAGGAATGCTTAGCAGGATGTCGGCTAAGTCCAGGGGAGCCATTCCAAATGGGAAGCACGCTTTAAGTGGATTTATAGTGATGTGAATGTCAAAGTTAGCTCCAAGTTAAATGAAACTAATTGGACCCTGTAGAACAGAGGTTGTAAACTGGGATCTCAGGACCATATCTAGGGCACAGATGGGTCTCATTTTGTCCATAATTGGGCCACCCAGTTCTAAAGAAGAATTAATAGCTCAAAACTTGAAAACTTGAAAGTCAATTTTATATGAACATGTAAGACTCTCTCTCTCTCCTCTCTCTCTCTCTCTTAATATGTGGATATGTGTGAAATTTGCATGTTCTATCTATGTCATTCCATAATAGTCAGGACTACTTGTGGTGACAGTTGTCTAAGTTTCAGTAGCTGATAGTCCTTTAGGAAGATCATATGTTCTATGGTTTACCACCATCCACACCAATCCTTATTATATATTCTTTTATTATAACTTGATCATGTGCCCATTTAATGCTCTGTGTAAGTATTTGTACTTGGTTCTCCCACAGAATTCTCATTGCTTATAGTGATATATGTGTCAAAATAACCTCCTGCTTGAATGAAATCAGATAGATCCTTTAGAAGGTACTCCTGGATCCTAGAAGTTTAGTTGCCAATGTTTCTTCCCACTGGAAAATGTACTCAGGCAATAGAAGAAGCTCATGAATGCTGCAGACTGAAGAGCTACTGTGTCAGCTCTGAAAAGCATCAAAAGAACATGTTCACCTCTGTGGAGTTTTGTTTATCTATCTCAGTACTTGTCAGAGCAGGTGGTCCCACTAGCTTTGAATGGCCTTAGGCTTAGAAAGAGCAGATGGCATGGACAGAATTGACCTTTTATCCCTCTCATATTGAGTGGCTTTTTAAACGTAGACAAAAAGGATTCCCAGAAAGACTCAGGTAGAAAGAATTGTAGCCAGAACTCAGTAAGTCAGTGAGAGAGTGGGAGCCTTACACTAAAGCCTCATGACCTGCAGAAAATGTCTGAGAAGCAAAGAAAGGGAGTGCTTAAAAGCATGTCATACCCAGGGAAGCAAAAGCTGTAACAGGTCCTAGTTCCAGTCCAAAGTCCACCACGAGTTCTGATATATTCCTTTTCAATTGGGTGGCAGACCCTCATTTGAAAATGTAGATTAGGTTAATGAAGTGCTCAGCCATAAATGGGACATTTATATAATTCCCATCCTATTTCATTCACCCTAAAGGCTTAGGAACCACAGAAGAAGAGGGGATAGAAAGATTATGAGAGGTAGAGGTTGGGTAGGAGTGAACTGAAAAAAATGACTTCTGTAGATCACAGGGCTGCTTTACTCATTTGCTCCAAGCAGGTGTGGTTGTCTGCATAAGACCTACACAAGACCAATCTCATTCAACATCCTAGCATGGAGGAATGCGATGCTCATGAGTTCTTACCTCTAACTGAAGAGCTATGAATATCTGATATCTTCTAGAGGAGGGACAGCCAGTTTGCTTTAGAAGTGTAGTCCCTGATATGTCCACCACAGTGCAGGACATGGCCCTATACTCATCAGTATGGCAGCACAAATTGGACTGGGTAGACTGTTAAATAAAAAACTTAGGCTGGAAAGATGGCCCGGTGCTTAAGAACACTTGTTGCTCTTTGAGAGGACCAAGTTCAGTTCCCAGCACCCAAAGGACAGCTCACAACCATAAAAACTCCAGGTCTTGAGGATACAATGCCCTCTTCTGTCCTTCATGAAGATGAAGCATGCATAATAGTGTATGTACATACATTCAGGCAAAACACACATACACTTAAAGAAGTAAAAATGTAAATATTTAAAAATATTTAAAAACAAAAATAAAAAAGAAGATATGAAGTTGGGAGGAATGGGGGCACAGAAGGAAGGATGTGGAAGAAATTAAAGGGAGAAGTGGGGGGCATATTACAATCACAATGCACACTATGAACAAATTACAAAAGAATTAAGAAGTGTATTTAAAGAAGAAAGTAGAGACTAGACCTTGATAATCTCTCGAAACTCTCTGGCAGATCCTCATCAAAGCAGAGGATAGCTAAAGACAGTTATTTCCTTAAGGGCGGGCCCCAAATGTGTGCTTAACGGTATCCACAGTGTCTGTTTTGGATCTATAACAATTGCACTTAATTCTTCTACAGTCTGGCCTTTGCTATGGCTATAATATGTTCTGATCTACTGACTCTTTCCTCCTTGTCTCACTTAGCTCCAGCTCTGTTCTGGGAATTTGCCAAGCAAATTTCACTGAGGACATTGCTTCACCCTGTAATGACCTTTTCTTTATTCTGGAAGGATCCTATCCAAGGCTCTGTCTGAGTCTGTCCCCGTTCCTTTATATCATCACACTCCCCTGCATATGGTCATTACCAAAGTTGCCTGATTTAGTGGTTGAAGTCCTGGCTCTGTCATGTACTGAGAGTCACACAGTGTTCAAGGAGGAATATAGTACAAGAGTCCTGTTGTTTTCTGTTCTTCCCAAGTCAGTTATCCACCTACATCAAGAAAATTTTATCTTATTCCCAGGTGTGAGCATTGCAGAGCACTTAACTTCTGAGTCCATATAAAGAAGATAAAAATAATGCTTATCTCAGAATGTTACAAACTATGTTAAATATCACCAGCGTACCATGATTCTAGGCCCAGAACCCGATATGCATACAATGAGTTCTTTCTTCCAATCTGAAGAAGGGGCTGCATTCATTTTTATACTTGAAGTTGATGTCTAAGCCTTGCACATGCAAGGAGAGTCAGTCCAGGGGTCATGTGTTTTTATGCCTGGCCTTTGGCATCCTATGAGTGCCATGTTTTAAAGTAGGAACTGTCACTTCTGTGAGAAATGAAAATGGTTCTACTTGGCTTTCAGAGAGCGTATGTCTGTGTTGCTTTGGCTAATAAATTAGGGTGGGATAGAATGGAGATGTTTCTGGAAACATCAGAAAGCACTATGCAAATGTTAGCTCTTCATTATTCTTCCTAACACCAACAGCTTCTTTTCTCCAGTGGCAGCCCAGAGCCACTTGCTGCCCTGATAACAGTGGCCCAGATGTTGTCGACATCTGTCTGTTTCTCTGGGCCTTTTACAGAGAGCTAGTGAACAAAGGAGAGAGGAAATATCTTATTACAGAATCATTGGAACATGTTTTACCACCTCCTTTTCTTGCCCATCCCCAACAGACTCTCCCTCCAACTCCCAGAGGAGGAATAATTCTCATTCATCTTTATGCTTAGGGTGTTGTGTTCAACGTCTGGATTTTGAAGATGCTTAGGAAACATTGGATGTATTAGGTTCAAAGGATCGTGAGTTTTTGCTCAGGGAGCAGAACTGTCAGCCAAGTAGGGCAGATTCTAATTACACAGGTGGATATAAGAGTAGTTTGGGATTTTGGAATTGAGTCTATGACTCTTTTGCTGATAGATCCTGATCAAGACAAATTAAACCTCTGTGCCTGTTTTCATTTCAACAAAATGATGCATCTAACTTTTATGAAGAATTCTTTGCTTGATTCATCTTTATGTGTTATCAAGTATCTTACAGCTGGGAAGGACTGAAGAAAGTTTAAAATTTGCATATAAATTAGGCATCATTTATTTCCTGTTTGTTTGTGTATTTCTACTTGAGAGGTGGTAGCATGGAGAATAATTATTAGTGTCTTTGAATTTCTATTTTGTACCAGGAATTCTATATATCCATTGGTAATCCCATCTGAACATTCTAACAGTTCTTACATGTAGGCACCAATATTCCTGTTCCTCTGTTAGTTAAGAATCAAAGAAAGGCAACTTTCTCAAGTTCTAAGTATTGTCTTAAATATTGTATACAACATTTTGCTGTTTCTTTGTTTGTTTTATAAAGGCATTGTTTCTCAGAGATTAATTGTCCTAATGTTGTTAGGGGAAAGTCTAGTCAATAAACCCAACAGTCCTGAAAGTGGTGTTCTGCCCTGTTATGTTCGGTGTCCTACTCTAAAGATGACTCTTTCCTAAGTGAAAAATCAGTGGAAGAGGAACCCACAGCTCTTCTTGAGTTTTTCTACCCCAAAAAACCAATGAGGTTCTCATGTATCTCTGAACATTCTCAGTTAAAGTCAACAGGGCCAAGTGAGACATGTGTGGCACCTGTAATAGTGACTTAGAATTTATCAGCTCATAATACTTTTATAAGCTGTTCAGCACTAGGATGACCCTTGGAGATCTTCCATTCTAACTACATTCTTTATAGATGGGGAAACTTAGGCTTTGAGACAAAAAAATAAGGACTTGATTACTGCAATTTATCGGCACCAGCATCAAACTCACTTCTGTGTCTTATATCTCTGGTATTGTACTGTTCCTCTCTGTAAATGCTTTCAGAGGGAATGCAACCTTTCATGATCATTCCCTTATTTCAGCCATGCCGTCTCAGATTCTGAGGGGACAGCTCGGAGTCTGGAAAATCACTGATCTGAGCCTAGGGGAGGCTGAGTCTCCATGAATGTACTTCCTTCTTTCTTCGACCGAACCAGGAATAGGGTATCATTATCCTAACACTCTCTTCTCTCTTCCCTGGAGTTATAAGAGATAATAGAAACTTTACTGTGTGGTGACAGTTATACCATTATTTCACAGCATCACAGGCCCTGATCCAGGCTTTTGGGGAAACGAAATTGTGAGTCTTCTGGGAGATGGGCTAGCCTAAGATGAGTAGTCACTATAGGGGCTGTGGAGAGGAGATTCCTGAAGCAGCAAATGTTTGGTGACTTCTTCTTTCCAGATAATGTAAGAACTCATATAAAGTTATGTTGATGTAGGACACATCATAGCATAATGCAACACAGTACAACACAGTACAGCATAACATATGGATGGAGGTCAGTGTTCACAGCTGCTAGTAACTCGACTTTTCCCTAGTGCCCTGTTTTTCCCTTGAGAAAATCAGTGTGTCTGAGACCCAATGTCTTTACACGTAAAACTAATCATAAATGAATATAGATACTAGAACCTAACTTATGAAATGTTTTAAATAATTAATTAACACATGGAAAGGCATGGTGGTTCATGCAAGTAGTTCCATCACTCTGGAGGCCATCATTTGGATTTCCAATTCACAGGTAGCCTGGATTCTAAATATTGAGACATTGTCTCAAAAGAAACTAAACAAAAAAAGAATTAATGAAAACAATGCATGCAAGTTGTTTAAACATGGTCTTCCATAGTTCTGATATTGTTTTATCATCCAAATCCAAAAATTTGGTATCAACTGTCAGACCCATAACACCTATTTTGTTTGCATTTCTAGAAAATCTTTATTGCTGCCTTAATAACACCTTATACTTATGCAGCACTTACTAGATGTCAGACACTCTAACCAAACAACATCTATTAACTTATCATACCCACATAACATTCCTACGAGGTATATGGTGTAATTGTATTCATTTCAGAAGTGAGGCAACAAAGGAAAGAGACAGTCCTTTATATAGTATCAGGAATAGACCTGGGAGTCTGATTTAAGAATTGGGTCTTGCCCTGCCCTGTTGAATCTTGAAGTCCATCTTTCTATCAAAGAGGTGCCAGAGATAAGACATAGTGACCAGAGTTGATATCACCTCTATGCTCAAGCAGAGTAGAAAACAGTGAAGAATGAGAGTCACTGTGAGGGCCATCCCCCAGGATAATAAAAGCTACCCTCAATCGCTCTTTTTTTCATGACAGGTTTTGGACACGTTTCTAACAAACAGTGTGGTTTTCCACCAACTGCCAACTTCTCTGCATTTCTTTCTCAGGTCTGAAGCTTTGTGCTCAGCAGTAGTAACCACAAATCCCAGTTCACACTGCTGCAAGAAGGTGGTTCCATGGCTTTCTGTGTATTATTATTAAGAAGAGAATACTCCTTGAATTTGGAGAATGATAGAAGGTAGTATGGAAAATGGGTCCCCTGAGCACTGAGGTTGGTCTCCAGCTTTGCCTGGCTTCTTGTTTGGTGTCTATGCCTTGGTTTTTCAGTTTGTAATGGGATTTTAGCTTTATTCCAGCACTGCTATGCCCTTACCACTCACAGCTAGATTAAAACATACTTACCCTCTTTGGGGGTAGGTCTGAAAGCCTAGACTCTAGTTTCCTGACAATGGAACCTAATGTCTCTAAGATTCACTTTGCAAATCTGGCACAAACGTTCATTTCTCCTTGTGAACTGAAGGAATGGGGCTGGGGTACAGTGGTAAGTACCACAATCACTTCAGACACAGAACTTACGGGATTGCCCTGAAATTCGGGGGTATATGCATTTTGAATTTTAACAGCTTTACACTAACAGCCTGTCTTTCTTGATTGATGCATTCATTAGAATCCTCTGAAATGCTGCATGCAAGAAAAATATCTGCTACTCTCCTCTTCATCCCAGATATGGTGCTAAAGGAGGGAGAAGCCTCATCCATGCTGGACAGATGCCACTACTATGTGGTCATGATGGTTTTGTTTGTTTTTAAGTTTTCTTAGCCACTAGTTAACAGTAATGCACTTGAAGATGGGAAGAGATTGCCTTGGAGGCCAAGAGAAATTGTATCCCTCTCTCTCTCTCTCTCTCTCTCTCTCTCTCTCTCTCTCTCTCTCTCTCTCTCTCTCTCTCTCTCCTGTTTGAGAGGTCTCTGTTCTAACGTTGACTCAGCTACACATTAATATTTTGACCTGGAGCAGATTGCTTAGCCTGCTTTTTTATCTGCAGAATGGATGTGTTAACATCAACCTCACAAATTTTCAGTGAGGACTGCTTTAGTCATTTAAGGTACTTAATTTATAATTGCCAGTGATTGTCATGTAATAGGGGCTAAGGAAATGGGGCCCAGCTTTTTTCTCTTTATAATACCCTGTAAAGCAGTGAGTACCAATAGTCAACACCAAATCCTTGAAATCATATCATATGTCCATTTCTAGTTTTCTGCTTCTTCTCTTACTGAAACAAGCCTGGAATTGACCAGGAAGCATCCAGACTCGAATCCTGCCTCTACCACAGGCCACAGTTGACTTAGAAAATGTTTTAATGCTCTTGTCCTCACTCAGCCTTGATATTCTCCTTTACAAAATGAAAGAAGAGCTTTTCTTCTAGTCTGTTCTATGGAGCCCTGAAATTGGAGCACCCCAATTTCTACCTAAATTGCAGCAACTCATTTGGTATGATTTTATTCAGAAATAGATTCCCAATAAAACATTTTTCAAAGGTTCAAAATGTGCAAAGGTTCAAAAACTGCAATACACCCAACCATGTCCTCTAACCTTAAGAGCATTCAGGTCCCATGGCTTGTGACATTTGGAAAGTGGGATTTGAGCTGAGCAAAACTAGTCTGTGTCTGGCTTTGCTGGCTTTCCCTCCAGCCACCTTTAAACATCTGTTTAGCATGGTATGGGGCACACGGCCTGTGCAGGAGGGTTTCACTGGCACTGGACGAAGAGACGGGTGACAGGACAAGGTGCTCTGGATTCCAAACACATCTGTGCTGTCTCTGCTGAGTTATTAGTAGTTCCCTCCAAACCAAACACAATCTGTGCCTGCCTCAGGCTCCCCTCTCAGACTAGTGGCAGGCAGCTGGGTACCTCTATAGACTTCTCTGGTCTGTGGAACTGAGGGATTGGCATAAGCCTTTTGCTTTCTGCCAACTCATCCATCTACTCCCCAGCCTTTTGCATACACCACGCTCCAAAGATACTCTCCTGTTACAGAGAGATAAGATACATTAACATTTTTAGCCCAGAGTCGCTGGTCCAAATAGGATATTCCAGGTATCTCCTATTTATAAGACAGATAGAAACAACCATTTATAATGGAGAAGGTCTATCAAGCCTGCATTTAATTAGCATGACTTAACCAATATATATTTTATCAGTAGCACGAAATACAGAAACAATAATATCAGAAGTTAGGTCTGGACCAGTATCCTCACAGTTACCTTCAAAGCGCCTCCATAGTGCAGAGTGAAAAGAAATGTTAAACCCAAAAATGTTACTTTCTTTGGTCACTCTTGTTGCCTACTGTTTATGGTAGATGTCATTGTACTCTGAGTGACATTTTTTGTTAGAACATTTCTTTTTATTTTTTAAAATAATCATGGTGATTATTTCAGACTCTTAGGTAAGTAAGCAAAAACAAAACATTTCAACTAGATGATGGAGGTTGAACTGACATTTCTACAGCATCCTTCATGTTGCTTCAACACAATGTTTGAAAGAACTGAAGGAAGGGAGCACTATTTGCGCTCTTCGATTCAGAGGATTTAGTTAATCATTACTTGGCCCTATTGCTATAGACTTGTACTGAAGCAGAACACGATAGAAGGGAACATGTGGAAGAACAAACCTTGCTTCAGGGCATCTGGAAAGCAGAAAGAAACAGTGAGAGGAAGAGTTCTGCGGTGAGACATAACTTTAGAAACACAACCCAGACTCAACATCCTACAGTCAGGCTCCACTTTCCATCGTTTCCACCCCTACACTGTAGCACATTTGATTATGGATCTGTCAGTGTGTTAATGCACTGATGGAATCCTTATTCTTCAATCGCTTTCTGAATACCCCACTATTGAACATTGCATTGAGGACCAAGCCTTCAACTCTTGCGACACTCCTCCTACCCAGATAACAGTAGGAGACTTAGTTTTTTCTCTGTAATGTAATGTCTTAGTTAGGGCTACTATTGCTTCAATGAAACAAGATTAAAGCAAGCTGGAAAGGAAAGTGTTTATTCAGCTAATGCTTCCACAGTTCATCATTAAAGAAATCAGGACCCAAACTCAAGCAGGGAACGAACCTGGAGGCAGGAACTCAGGCAGAGGCCACAGAGGAGTGCTACTTATCAGTTTGCTCCCCATGGCTTTCTCAGCCTGCTTGCTTGTAGAACCAAGGACTACCAGTCCAAGGGTGACCCTACCCACAATGGGCTGGGCCCTGTCTCATCAATTCCTAATTATGAAAATACCCTACAGGCTTGCCCAAAGTGTGATCTTATGTAGGCATTTTCTCAATTAAGGCTCCCTCCTCTCTGATGATTCTAGCTTGTATCAAGTTGACATATAAAACTGGCCAGTACAAATAGTGATAGTTTTGAGAGTATGTTGTGGTTGTGTTTAGACGCACACTCATATGTACATAACACTTGGTAATTTTCCAATATTTTCCTTTGCATCATCCAATCTGATTCTCCCATTCACCCTAGGAGTCAGGTGAGGTTAGCTAGTGTTGATAGTTGATTGGTGATGAATGTAGGCTATGAGAAGCTGAGTCACTCTCCCAGTGTCTCATTTGAAGGATTTAATTCCCAGTTCTAGCTTCCCTGAGGTTCAGTAGTTTTCTATGATATTTTGCTTTCCACGGGAACTGGAAACAGTTCCTCCTCTCTGTTACCAGATGCTCCTGAGGCTCCCAGCTTTCTCTGCCTCACAGAAGGACAGACAGCCCCATCAGTTTTCCTGGTGACAGTAAAAAAGTTCCCCCAAACCAATCATAGACACCGAAGTGGGCAAGAGAATGGCAGGATTCCTCCATGAATTAGGGACAGAAGCCACACATAGAAAAGGACAACCTCTTTCCAAACACAATGAATGAAAAACGGGGCGGTGGGGGGGGGGGGGGAGGATCTGCACCTGTTTGCATTGTAGTGAAATTCTGAAAGTATATTGATTAAAAAAGGGAAAACAATGTAGATGCTTTTGGAGACAGAGGAAGGGGGAGCTTCCCTAGGAAGGTTTTTGTATGAGTATAATAATAATAACAGCAATTTACTGAGAACATTCTATTGATGCAGTTAATGGATATTGGGTTTTTAGAATTCCTGTATCCTCCTCACCAAAATTCAAAACAGCTTGAAAGATGAGAACAGGAATGAAACAGATAGAGACTAACATTTTGTTTCTATATACTTGAAAAGCTCCATTAAGGAATATGATAAAGACAGGTTCTTCCTTAGTCAAACTAAGTACCAAGTGTTTGATACCCTATCATCTGGACATCGTTCTCTACAAAACTGAAGTATTAGAGCCCTTCCTGCTGTAAAGGAGAAGTGAAGAGAGTCCCAAATCCTCATTCCATATGCTCTCTGTTGCTTTGTGCTCCCTGACCTCTAGCCTCACTGGGAAGCCTCAGAACATGGATAGAGAATAAGGAAGAATTTGTGACCAAGATAAAATAATTCTCCTGGACATACCTGGCCAAGGAATTGTGACTGAACCAAGAGGATGGACATCTTTCTTTCTACTTTCTGCTCACCCCCATTTTCACTCACTCTATCTCTCCTCTTTCAAAGTATCCCCAAATCTCCAATGTTAAGGAGTGTTTTATCCTTCCCATGTCCTGCAAACCTTCCTTTCCGTTTGGGTTCTTCAATCACTGGAGATGAATATTCATCCACTTCATTTGGATAACCTCATGAAGGAGATCACTAACCTTACCCGACTCCCTGGGTGAATTGGAGAATCAGATTGGATGACGGATGTACTTTCACAGACAGGAGAATAAGATTCAGAGAAGTAATCAGCCTACCTATGAGCACTAGCTCAAAAGGTGTAATAGGTGATATTTGAACTCTCCTGCTCCTCACCTGCCATGGTTTTCAGTCCTAAGTTTGCATTGTCAGGCACACCTGATGACCATGCTTCCAATTCTGCAGTTTAGATACTGAACAGGAAGTTCTCTGTACTAGGCCAGTTTGGGGATACCTAGTTCTCTCAGGGAGATTGAAGGGATGGTATTCAAATTGTGGATTTTTCTACACAAAGTATTTTTGCTTATTTTGTTTTATTTGAGTCCTTCTCCTGGATCCTAATGTCCTCTTCCTACAATGCATGTACCATTTGATCTTCTGCTCAGCATGGACACCAGTAATTTGAGAGAGAGAGAGAGAGAGAGAGAGAGAGAGAGAGAGAGAGAGAGAGAGAGAGAGAGAGGGAGAGAAACCTTATTACTATCTCTCTTCACCATTTCATTTTTGGTTGAATTTCTTTAGTTTCCATACTATGGATTTCTTCAGAGAGTGCTGGATTTGAATAATGGACCCAGTAGTCTTTCCTTAGCGTAACAAATTGAATAGTACACTGCCAGGACTTCATGTCCATCCAACCCTCAGGATTGAAAATGAACATTTTCAGATGTCATTGGTAAGGACATTGATTTGAAATTCACTTGAATCCATGACTACTATCATTTTAAAAAGAGAGATGCGAAGAGACAGAGGACAAATGGTGGAGTTAAGATGAACACAGAGATTGGATGCTGCTGCCATAAACCAGGGGTTTTGATTTAGATGGTGATCAGTATAACAGTTAGTAGATCCCCTGAATCAGTAGAAAGAGCACAGTCCACTGGCTATCCTGAAGGACTGATCTCTATGGTCAAGATGAAGTGTGACTTGAGGTTGTGAAATTATTAGCAGTAGTAAAATAAGGGCTTTTTATAACAAGCTTGCAGTGTGAGTATTATTACCTAAATTCAGATCCCCAGCACTCAGTCACAAAGTTGGGAATGATGGTGCTGAGGGCCAGAGACTGGGAGAGCCCTGGGCCTCTCTAGCCATTCTACTCTAACCAATCACTAAACTGCATGTTCACTTGGAGAACCTGCCTCAAAATATGAAGTTCAGATTAATAAAGATACTTGGTGTTGACCTCTGATCTCCGTAGATGTAGGCACATGCAGCTGTACACACCTATGTACACACACACCACCCACACAAAATTAAACTAGTAGGTAGGTAGACAATTCTCTTTGCTAACATTAGGTTCTCAGTATTGTAATCTCTGTTTAGTTTTTTTTTATTTGTTTGTTTGTTTTGTTTAAAAATAGATGACCAAAGCAGAAAGGTGGAAAGGAAAGGGTAAAGCATCCCTACCCTCCCATGAGGAACAGGGGCAAATTTTGCCCCCCTGCTCCTGTCAATGTACACACTGGCCTCCTATTGCGTCTGTTGTCTTTCCCCTTACTATTCCTGAGCATCTCATGCTTGACTCTCTGCCCCTGATAACTAACTGTCCTAGGGATTTCCTGATCAATCTCAGTGGGGGAGATCCTCAGGCCTTCAAGACAATTGTCAGTTCCATCACCAATGGCCAAAAAAATGGCAGCAAAAATGCACCCCTAAAAAGACTCCTATTGTGTGACTGGTAATAGGTTTTGAAGAAGCTTGATGGATAGATGATGGAAGCATCAGAAGCAGTGGAAATCCTCAGGATATGTGGCATTGCTTTTGGTGGTTGCAGTTATCTCTGCCGGAGTTAGTGGTGCTGTTTAGATTCCTCTCTCTTTGGTGACACTTTCTGTACTAAGCATTGTATATAAATCGCTCTGCAGCATACAGTTATTTTATAAGCAAGATCAGAGACAGGGTATTCCTTGCCTGAAGAGACCTGTCATCATGATTACTTTTAAACTATAAAATCAAGGCGACAGGGCTGGAGGGAAGGTTCAATAAGCACAGCCCTTGAGGACTGGAGTTTAGTTTCCTATCATTCACCTAAAAGCCAGATGGGCATGGAAGCACACACCTAATCTCAATACCCAGAAGTCAGAGACAGGGCATCCCTAGAGCAAGTGGGCCATCTCAGTTTGCTGAATTAGCGAGTTCTGGGTTCAGGTGACTCTGCCTCTTTACATAAGATGATTCTGAGTGTCACCCTCTAACATCCACCTGCACATATGAATATGCATGCATACCACCCCCCACCCACACACATACACACAACTAGGGAGGAAAAGAAAGTGGCAACAGTAAGGCTTAAAATAAAGAGGTTGGCCCAGAGCTTTGTAGCCGATCAGCTTGGATTTAGACTCAAGTCAGTGCCTTTGAGCTACATCTTGGCAGTCTTCTTTCATAGAAAGCTTCAGCACTTCTATACTAATGCATATGCAGAAGCTGCAGCAGTTTATAAAGTTTGGAGTTTGGACCAAGTTTTGTTTTGTTTTGTTTTGTTTTGTTTTCCTCAAATATCAGAGACTAGTTAGCCATGTAAATATGATTGCCTCCTAAAAATTCCTATAGCATGCATGTCTTCCCCAGAAAGGAGGATTAAAAACATTAATTTCTTCATTTTTTAAATATGGTCTGGTCTCTGGCTGAGCATACGATTCTGAAATAATTCAGAAACATCCCTTGGACCACTTGGAGAACCATTCACTCATCTATCCTTCCTATTCACTAGTCTATCCTTCCTTCTAACCATACAAAAATATTTGTTAAAAGCCAGGAGTGTATTAAGAGGAGGTATTTTTCATGCTTAAGAAGAAAATAAATTATTGCCATTTATTAATAATCAAAATTCCATTCCTATTGGGGCACGAAACATTGAACTTATTAGCATGTAAGATAATAAAGTTCAGGGAAAATTAGTGCTGTAATGGAAGTTAAGTGAAGACAGGGGAGGGAGGTCTTGGTATTGAGCAAAGGGGAAGGGCACTATTAGAATGGGCTACAAGGAGAAGAATAGGCTCATGAACAGTCCCAGTAGCAGATATCTCCCCTGCCCTGGAGCCATACCAAACCTCCTTTTCTCTGTTATGATTTCTAAAGAGGCCAGCATCAGTCCTGACTACCTCTTTGCCCATAGGAAACATACTTTGCATGCCTTGCCCTTGAGTTGTAGCCTAATTCCTACTCCAGAAATCTCTATAGTTGGCATAGAGCTGATGGTTGGCATAGGGATAAAAATATCTTTGTGGATTTGGGAGCCTAAATTGAGATACTGAGTGAATGATGAAGGCTGTTCTCATCTTCCCCTTCTCACCATCTCCTCTCTGACAGTGACAATTTCAGGATAGTTGCATTACAGGGATTTGGACCCTAAAATCAAATGTGTTCTCTGCCACTACCCAACCTTACAACCTCAGGCAGAGTGCCCTGTTGGAGGCTTAGTATCCTCAATTGCCAAATGAAGTTAAGGATGCCTAGCTTATTTGGCTGCTGCAGCAGACATGTTTATATATTTTAAATAACCATGAAGGTGAGATGCAGATTCTTTGTTGGCTTCTTTCATTTATAAGGGACAAGGGGCACATTAGGTTCTGGAATTCCTTCCTCAGTGCATTTTTCCTGAGCCAGAATTCATGGCACCATCATTCTATGAGCACTGGTGTGTTAGATCCTTTTTTGTGCAGTTGTGCATTTAATCCTCACAATGCTGTTCAGTTGAGACTATTGTCTTTCACTTTCAAATCAAAGACCAGAGACTCCAGAAAAAACATTGACCCACCTAGGGCTTTCCAACTGGTAAATGACAGTGCGGACACTACAACTCTTACCTACTGTGCTCCTCAGCGGGCTCTAGTAATTCAGTCCTATTTTGGGTGTGAATACACTTGATTGAAGGGGTAGACCTCCTCCGTTTTAATTTGTCTTTAAGTGGAGTTACAGGGAAGTGTATTTTATTCCTTCTCCCTCTATGATTTGCACTGGATGCTGTGAGAAACTCTTTGCTCCTCACTGTTTCCCTCTGGCATAGATTTTATCCAACTGTGCATGGTTGTAATTATCTTCTTGCATATCTATCCCCCCAAACAAATGCAACTTTTTCAAGGGCGTATCTAGGCATTTCTAAATCCAGGTAAACAGTTTGGCATGTGGTCAGACTAAGTCCTTGAACAGGAGGATTTTGAGTTTGAGGCTAGCATGGATAACAAACAGTGAGTTCCAGGTCAGAGTCAGGCAACGTTGTGCAATCTTATCTCAAAATAGAAAACATTGTGCCATTCAATCTACTCTCTACCACAACTCATTTAGGTGAGTGTTACTATTCTCATGTTAGAGCTGGGAAAACTGAGCATCCTAGACTTTTCTAAGGTCACAACACTGGAAGGTGACAGAGTGAAAAATTCTGAGCTTGACTCTGTCTGTTTCTATAGGTGTTCTTAAAGCAGTTCAGTGAATGAATAGATCAAAAAATATGGGTATAGCCCCTCCCTGACTGCAGAGCCCATCTGTTTATCTCAATGACTAAAAGAATAGGAAGAAAATCAGTCCTGTTCAGTCTCCTATCCTCTTCATTATTCATCCTTCAGAGTGGGATCTGAGACAGAACTTGAGAGGCCACCTAAGGATATGGAGTGGGGTACTGATTTGTGTTAAATGGCTTGTGTGAATTATCCTCTACTCTCTGTTACTTACAGATGGAGAATTGTCAGACAGCTGTAGGTGTATTTCAACCATCTAGCCTTGGAGAGAGGCTTTCATAATGGACTCATTCATTCATTCTTTCAACAATTAATTGAAGATCTACTAGGTGCCATGTACCATTCACATTCATCCTGAAAGAAATAAAACCTGGCCCTTCCATTCCCTGATTCTCAGTATAGAAATAGAGTAGGTGCATAATGACACCTACTCACTGTCAGACCCCAGAATATATCCTGAGAAATACACAGGTGATTAAGGGTACACTCAAGGGAGCAAGTAGTATTCAAGTTGCCCTACAAATTCCTATGTTCCCTAAGAGAAAAGCATGAGTCAGTGGGACTAGCAAGTGGGCACTTGACCCAGTCAGGGAAAGCATATTTTAGGGAAGCCAGGACTCTGGAGTTAAGGCATAAAGGACTAAATAAAGATGTTAGGTGGGGGCATTTCAGTCAGAGGAACAGTGTGTTCAAAAATACGGAAGCAGGTTATTCAGCTGACGTAGCACCTTCGTCCAGAGTTGCAGTGCCAGGCAAAGTGGCAAAAGCATAGCGATTTTTCCATCTGTCCTAAAGTCTTCAGGGCCAGCTTTGGCTTTCCAATCTTCTAGACTATTAGAGCAAGGATGACTGTTGTCAGCCATTTGGGCTGGTCTTGGTGGCACACACCTATAATCCCAATTCTCGACAAGCAGAGGTAGGAAGATCTCAGGTTCAAAGCCTACTTGGGCTAAGAAGCTAGTTCCAGAGCAGCCTGTGTGACTCTATCTGAAAATATATTAATTAATAAAGAGGTAGTGAAAAGATTTTTAAAAGAACACAGTTTTACCTTCTCACTCCAAAGAAGGGACATGGCCATGCCTCACAGCCTGGAAGCAGTGTGGGATGCAGTCACACTATCAAGACTATCTCATACCATTGTGTATGGGAAAATTTGACTTTATCAATACCTCATATTTAAATTTTTAGGGGAAATAAAGTCTGTCCTCAACAATAAGGGTGTTACCTCTCCTTAGAACTGCTAAATGCAACTCATTATGTTAAATGTGGTATTGTATGACATGATCTCATTGAATTCTCCCCATCTCTTCTTAGTTACATGTTAATAACCCTGTTTGCAGATGAAAAAGGAGGAAACATAAGTGGCTTAGTCACAGTCTACAGCTAAAATGTAGTAGAGCTGAGATCCCATCCATGTCTGACTGGCTTATGGTCAGGACTTTGTGCCTAAGTGTTTATTAGCTGTCCTTTGGATACATTCAAATTGTGGGAAGGTTTAGGTCCTTTCTTGATGTAGCTTAAAGATGATTAAGGATATTTAAACTGGAAAGGCAGTAGGTGGAGGATGAACGCATTCCAAAGAAACACAATGTGTTTCCAATTTTTCCCCCAGTGGCATTGTCTTGGGAGATAAAATATGCATCTAAGACATACGTGATAAATTGGTGACTTGTTTAAAAGAAAATACTTTTTATTTTCTTTAATGAGGCCTTCTTAAACAGGTCAGCCAATGTCTCCCTAGAGGCAAAGAAATAAATGTAGATAAATATAACTAATTATACACATACAGAAGGGTGTGGGTATAAAGTTACAGATGTGAATTTGTATAAGCATTTTATGCAACACCTTATCTTTTAATGTTCATTTATCTTCTTTTAGCTAATTGATTATTTTTGCATGCATATATCTTTCATTCCACTATGGGCTGAGATCTTGCATAACCTAGGGTATTACTCAGGAAATCATTAATACTTAGATAGGTCCCTCTGTGATGCAATGACAGAATCCAGACCTCATTGTCATCATTGTTACTTCCTTCCTCCCCTTTTCCTATCAATCAATCTTCCGATTCTGTTGTATATGTCCTATATCAATGCCAGTAGCTAAGAACTTGACTGCCCACCTCCACTGCCTTAGTTTCAGTTTTCATAATCTTTCTTAAACCTAGAGCTCTCAGTTGCTGGTATCAGTGACTCATGCACTTTGAACCAGTTGATTTTTTACGTGACTTTCCTGTACTTTTAGTTCATTTTCCTAGCCTCTACTCACTACTCACATGATAATAGCAACTCTCTACTATCACTAACTGTGACAACCACAATTGCCCCATTTCCACATAGCTCTAGGGGTGCAAATTTATCCCATATAAGAACCACTGTTTGAACTTGTCATCAGAAACCTCAGTGGCCTCCCTGATTTCTGTCTCCCTACCATACACAGTGTGATCTTTCTACAGTTCACAGCATGTTTTATACTAGCCTATGCCAAAAATAAAATCCACTGAGTCCTCATGAGTATCTCAAAAGTATACATTGGAGACTAGGTTACTCACAAAGATGGAGACCTGTGTGACAAGGACTTGAACTTCATACCACAAGACTCCCAACTGAGTCAATGGGAGATGAACTAGATCTGTTTATAGCTCAGCTTTTATTGTGGTAGAAAAATGGGTTGAGAGTTACAGAAGAAGGGAGATAAAGCCAAGCCCATTCAGTATTAATTAAAAAGATCACAATGAAAGATATTGCAAACTGGGACAGGAGAGAAATGCAAGGTCGTAGAACCTCTTTCATTAAGCAAATTTTCTTGATTGACAAGTTTATTAGCAGCTTCGGTAGGCACTGACGATAAACTGTGTCTCTAAAACCTTTGTAGGACATTCTGTGATCCTGGCCAAATCACTCTCATTTTCTCAGTGACAGAAACAGTTTCCTTATCTGCACCACGAAGGGATTGGACCATTTTCTTACAATCTTCACAGCTTGTGCATACACTGAACCCCCAGAGGGACTTCTCAGACAACCTGGAGGCCTGTCTCACGCTACCATACTAACTCTGCCACTAGGCATTTGGCCAAATAGAACATCCAATAAGTCACCTGCCCAAAGCTATCATGGGGCTGGCCGCCAGGGACCAGAAACAAGTGGCAAGAAGGAAAGGACATTACTTGGGAGAATATGCATGTTCACAGCTCTGAGGATTAAAGGCCCGTGTTCTTATCATTGCTGAACAGAGTATTATAAATCCAGTCTTAGAATACAAAATCCCCTTGCGGCTTGGCCATTGTCAGGGAATATTAAAAAGGCTGGAGACAGAAATAATCAGTTTCCGAATGACACATTGTCAAATAAAGCATTTTCCACATTATCCTCGTCTTTCTTTTCTCTTGCTTCTTCTCCCATGCCTGGATATTTTAACGTGAAAAGTAGATGGAAATGAGGCCAGGCTGAATGACATCCTAACTCTGACTTCTCTGAAGGCTCTTTTGGTAGGGTGTCTTGGGGGTGTTGCTTTTTGACTCGGTAATTTATGAGATTTACTACTGTTAGTGTAAGCAAACTAGGTGAAGGTGCCCAGAGAAAAGGCAAAGCAGCAGTGTGATCAGGAGCTCCCTGGCTGCTGTGGTTAGAGCTAATGACAGGGTCTTATCCTTGCATTTTTCCGACATGTCTAGTGAGGATTTTAGGCACCTAGGTGTTTCTTACAATTTCTATATTAAGTAATACACCCAAGCCTGGCAAATATCAGTTCAGGACCTGGACTGGAAAGCTGTCCAGACAGATGATCGGATGACAGCTGTGTAGTCAGACAACTGATAGCCCTGAAAGACTTTGAGAAAAAAGAAGAGGCAAAGGATCCTGTGATGGTTGATGTCAATTACGGACTTGATTGAACTGAGAATGTGTAAGGCACACCTCAGTTTGTATCTGTGAGGGTATTTCTGAATTCAGTGGGAAAAGACTCATCTCAAATGTTGC
Source organism: Peromyscus eremicus (assembly GCF_949786415.1). Lineage (NCBI taxonomy): Eukaryota > Metazoa > Chordata > Mammalia > Rodentia > Cricetidae > Peromyscus > Peromyscus eremicus. Next base: position 83,345,312 of record NC_081417.1, on the reverse strand, counting down.
AGCACTATCCCTTAAGCTAGAGGGAATAAAGGTGTGTGTGGGGGGAGACTTGAGATCCTGTATCCTCTCTGTCTTCTCCTCACTGCCATATTATGAGTCACTTTGCTTTTGCTATGACGGACTGAAACTATAGCAAAATAAATCTTTCTTCTTCCATTCCTTGCTTTCTCAAGTGTTTATTCATTGCGATGTAAAGGCAATGGAGATGTCTTCAGAAGACATAATCTCCAAGCTGAAAAGCAGGGGTCTCATAATGAGCAGGTCAGCTCCCTGGGGCTCCTACAACCAGCTATCATAAGCTAGTGGCTTAAAACAAAATGAAGTTATTCTCTCATAGCTCAAGGTCAGAAACCTGCCCCCCCTCCTCAAAATGCCAGCAAGGTCACTAATTCTGGAAGCTCTGTTGAAGAAGCTGCCCCAGCTTGGGAAGGAAGGCCCATGGACCAGAAATATTCTATGGTCTGTAGCTGACTCACTCTAATCCCTCTTTCTGCCTTCACCTTACCTTCTTTCTAAGTATCCATGCCTCTGTGTTCTCTCCTCTTAACAGGACAGCAGCCATTTTGTTTAGGGTCCTTTCTAATCCTGTGTGCTCTCATCTTAACTAATCACATCTACAAAGTTCCAATTTCCAAATGAGGTCATCTCTTGAAGTCCCATGAGGGCATGTTCCTCGGGGTACATTATTCGGTGCATTTTGGAGAGTGAAAGGTTTCTTTAGGTGAAGGGGTCAATGAGTTGACATAAGGGACCATCACATTTTGGGGACAGGCTAACCAGTCAGTTTGGCTCTAGGGTGAGATACCCTAGGCAGAACAGGTGAGGCTCGCAGAGAACGGATTTTATGAGAAGGAAGCAGGGGCCCAGTCATGATGGATATTGAGTGCCAGGCTCGTAAGTCTGGGTGTTATTCTGTGACTGGTTAGAATACAGGAACAGAGAAACTAAAGAAAGGAGGCTTCTATTTGTGAACTTTCTGTGGTGGGATGTAGCTAGCGTTTTCCTGCCTGGCCCACAGTCAGGACAAATCTCTGTTACCCACCAGTCCCACAGCCACTTAGACCCAACCAAGTAAACACAGAGACTTATATTGCTTACAAACTGTATGGCCATGGCAGGTTTCTTGCTAACTGTTCTTATATCTTAAATTAATCCATTTCTATAAATCTATACCTTGCCACATGGCTCATGGCTCATCTTCACATGTTGCTTGTCATGGTGGTGGCTGGCAATGTCTCCTTTCGCCTTCCTGTTCTTTCTTTTCTCCTCTCTGTTAGTCCCGCCTATACTTCCTGCCTAGCCAATGGCCAATCAGTGTTTTATTTATTGACCAATCAGAGTAATTTGACATACAGATCATTCCACAGCAGTGGGAACCTTTTACTCAGATCATGTGTTGTCTTTTTAAATTCTTCGCATAATTCTTCATAGTGAGAATAATCATTTCCAAAGGAGTCTATTGGAGCCCAAGGAGGTAAACTATTGCAGTACACACGTCGCAGCCATAAGCATGCAGGGAAACAGAGCATCATGTGTCCTGGACACAGGCTTTTCCTGTCACACTCCTCTATGCACTCATCCTTGCCTTCCTCTGCTGGGGAATCTGTGGCCCATTATCAGTCATGGAATAGGGAAAGTAGAATACTATTGTAGAGCGATACCTGAGGAAGGAAGATTCCAGAAGAGGGGGAGATATACTTCTTTTTTAATCTCTTCCCTCCTCTCACCCTGAGAACACAGTGAAATTATCAGACACATAAAGAAGTAAATTGAATACTTTTGTACACACTTATGCACTTACACACTCATGCAAGCCAACTGCTAACTAACAGACTGCTATTTTTTTCTGGGATTTTCAGCCCTTCACCCATCCTTGTTTTCTTTGAAAAGGACCCAAGATGTTCCCCCTCCAAATGGATTTGGCATCAGGTTGAACCTGAGACCCAACGGCCTCAGTGTACCAGCCCTGAGCCTTGGCTTCTTCTTGACTTGCTTTATGAAATTTCACAATCCTTGACCCCTCAACCTTCCCTCCCTCCATGACTCCTGTTTTACCCTGCAAGATTTTTCAGTCACGAGGGTCTGGGTTTGCTCTTGCTGTGTGCTCAGGGTCTGGATGCCCCAGATCTACTGACACATCAATTGCTCTTCCTTTTTCTTTCCTTGTCCCTGGTGGAAGAAGCTGGAGTAGGAATGTGGCTCCGTGGAGTGGGCCTGTATAGCAGCATTCTTAGCCACTGCTGGTGACTCAACATGCTATTATCACTGCTGAGTTGCTCATCTTCCTTTCATGAGTAGATTGTCCAAACGAGACAACGGTATAGCAGCTCTCTCAAGGCCACTATGCTTATGTACAGCCCTCCAGGTTGTAGTGACCATATTCCTGCTTTTTATTTCTTTGGACACAACTACCCTTTAGGTGCCATGACTGAGAACATTTGTATCCCATGCTTACTGTCTTCCAGTTTTCTGATAAGTTCTCCATATCCATCAGCTCTCATCTCACTTTGCAAAGAAACTTTTGGCTCATACATTTCACATATATCTGAAAAATTATACATATGCATATCTACATAAAAACATGTAATGGGGATCTGTTTAATTTGTGTTATTGGTTTCTAAGTTCTGATATCTAGGGAAATATTCCTTGAGACTTTAATGCAGATCACTGCCAACGTCAAGGCAGGATGTCAGCTGTGTTCAATGCTCCTACCCCAACCTTATACCCAACCATCCTGTGCCCCACCTCCTTCAGGAGGAGAGAGGGTGCATATTTTACTGTAGTGAGATTTTGGTTCTTGGATAACAGAAAATTGTAGTGTTCATTGTGTGGGTAGTCAGAAGAATGTCAGAACCAAGTTAGTGAAAAGAGAGAAGATATCTAAATAATATCCACTGTAGTCACCCTCTCTCAAGAGACTGTGTTCAAGGCCAATTTCTGGCTTCTTTGTGACATGCTGTAGTGACCAGGACTTGGTTGTATCTGCAATAAGATTATAATCTAACTACTTGGGTGACATAGAAAGAATATAAGCTTTAGAATTAAGAAACAAAAACACACTAAATAAAATAATAAATATAAGGTTCCAATCCGATTTTCACACCATGCCCACATAACTGAGGTGACCCCATCTTGTATGGGAACCGCACCACAGAACTGAACAAAGTGGCACCCAGTGTCCAAAAGTGGAATATGATACAAAGTGAAGAAAGAGATAACTGCAACACAGGTTTTTCTGTCATTGTGGATATTAGGGAGAACAGAAGAGTGTAAGACTCATGCTGTCTGCCTTTGGCAGGGACCTGGGAGATAAATGAATATTTGGAAACTAGTTTCCCATTAGAAACTCAAAGACCATATTATTTCATGAATTTTACATGTCAGTTTAGATATACTTGTAGAAATACTGCCTTCATATTTCTCACTCTTGTATATTATGCAGAGGTGGGATGGGTTAAAGATGAATTAGCATCAGTTTACTATAAGTATCTGATTAAAGGAGCCTTATAAAGTGTTGCTTTTATTCACCTGTTCATTCATTCATTCTACAAATATTTTAAGCACCTATTTTGTCCTAGCCCTCTTTTTGAAAAATCAAAGATTAAAGGATTGAAAATGAATAAAATACAAATGGTAGAAACGTTTGGATTTGATAATGCAATCTAATACTCTCTCATAGTTTGTAATGGGTGGTATGGAATGATACTATCACTTAAGCCCTCGGGGAACTCATTTTGTAGATAATAAAAGAAGGCTGAGAGAGCTTGATGGATTGTCCTGGGGCCGGTTAGCTGGTGGGGAGAACAGGAAAGCAACAGCCCGCATTTAACAAGCTAGGTTGTTCTAACATGGCTGTTAGCAACAGCCTTTGCTCTTCAGATCAAACTTGTAAAGAAGGAAGAGTGAGACTCTTACCTATTCTTGAAGGCTAGGGAACTACGGCATAAAGAAGTCAGTTTCCTCAGAGTGTCACAGTTTATTAATGAAAATGCTAGGCTGGGAAGTAGTGTCTCTCTACAACAAATCCATGACTGTTGGAACCCATAGAGCCCAGGTGAAGTGAGACAGATAGGAAAGCAGCCTGGCCCTACAATCCACAAATCAGTGGCCCATACCTTTGCTCTTCTTTCTTCCTACTCCAGGGAGGACTCATTGCACTGCTACTCCTGTTGCTGGTGTTCACAGTGGCACTGTATGCCCAGCGGCGCTGGCAGAAGCGCCGGCGCATCCCCCAGAAGAGCGCAAGCACCGAAGCCACTCACGAGATTCACTACATCCCATCAGTGCTGCTGGGCCCTCAGGCCAGGGAGAGCTTCCGCTCCTCCAGGCTTCAGGCACACAACTCAGTCATTGGTGTACCCATCCGGGAGACACCCATCCTGGATGACTATGATTATGAAGAGGAGGAGGACCCACCCAGGCGGACCAACCATGTCTCCCGTGAGGATGAGTTTGGTAGCCAGATGACCCATGCCCTGGACAGCTTGGGACGGCCAGGAGAAGACAAAGTGGACTTTGAGAAGAAAGGTGAGCCCTTTCAACGTTCTGTCTTTCCTGGGGAAATCCGGAGCATGGAGAGAAGTGCAGGTGTTGGGAACAGAGGCAGGATCTTTCCAGATCAGTCATTGGGAATCTTACACCTATTACTCTGCTCTGTTATCAGACTCTATCTCTCTTGGTTCTTCACTCATGGCAGAACTAACGAATCAGTAACTGGAGTTTTGAGGGCATTAGAGAGTTCACAGTCCAACACCTCTGAATGTTCTTAACTGCCTCCCTTGACAGTCCTCTCACTGTCAAGAATATGGCCCATTTCTACACATTCTTATAAAAAGTTTTTTTTTTTTTTCCTCTGTAGTGCTTGAAAACTGTCTTTGTCCCTCTTGTCCACAAGAAAGTGAGTCTGATCTTCTTTCTCCGAGAAATATGTTGGGAATTCTGTCAAGAGAAAAATAGAAAGTGCCCATTTACTTCTGTAAATCAGCCTCCCCAGCCTTCTCAAGTGAAATACGTTTCAGGCATTTCGTCATCCTGGAACTGTCTTCGGGATGGAGATTCTCATTTTTCACATCTTAGAGTGTCACACCTTGGCTGACACCCTTCCTTGTCCAGCTGAGCATGTTCCAGTGTTGAGCAAAATAGAATTTTCACCTTGCTCTGCCTTAATGACATAGCCCATACCCCTAACATACTCTCTCCATCAAGCTTCAGACGGAAAACGGAAAACATCTTAAAGGGGGAAGAAGCAGGTTTAATGGTCTCGTTTGCTTTCTTCTTCTCACTCCATCCTTCCATGCCCCTCCTGTCCCCTCTCCTGCTCTCCCTAGTATGGAGATAGTACATTGTAATGGAGTCTGCACCGACAACATAGCATTTATCGATAGGGATGACAGTAGAAACAGAGTTGACACAGCATTGCCACTTCTGTGAACCTAGGCAAGTTACACATCCATCTCCCAGCAGATGGTATGGCTGCAAGTGTTCCGCTTTGCAGAGGGGTTGGGAGGTTTCAGTGAGTTACAGCACGTGAAATCTAGGATTTGCCGTCAATGCCCTCCTGCTGCCTGCTTGCTATTGAAGTTACTCATTTCGTATCTCTTCAAATTGGTTCCAATGGGCCAGGTACGGTATTAGACCTACAATAGAAATGGGGAGGACAGAACCTCCATCCCGCCCTCAGATAGCATGGTGGGAATCTTCCTGGAGATAAGTCACAGGGGAATGGTTAAGAAACAAAACCCAAAGCTTGAATAGAGCCACAGGTCTCTCCATGCTGCACAGCTAGGATGTTACAGGGCTGAGAGCAGAAATACAGGCCCCAAATGCTGTAGGAAAACAAAAACAAAACAAAACAAAAAAACTCATCCTTTTCTGTAGACTGTTATCTTCTTGTCTACCATACATGACCAGGGTGGACTGTAGCTCATCTAGCTGATGGTCCATTTCCCTGAGGGATTGGTTTTTCCCTTGAAGTGGATAAAGTTTGTTCATTCCAGATTTCCCACAATTTAGCTACTGAAAGAGAGAAAGAGAGATTGACTATTAGGACTGTCACTGAAAAGACAGAATATTGCTGGATTGAGGTGGAAGGAGGGTTCTAGTCCTCTTGCTTACTGAGATGGCCTAGTACCTGAACTTTTCGGGCCTCCCACCCCTTAACAACTTAGAGTGACTCTTCCTCTAGTGTTTTTTGTTTTGCAAACAGAGCTCTTTCAGACAAAAGGCTATTCTCAGATTCTCTGAAATCTAAACATCAGTGTTGAAAATGCCAGTTGACTGTCTGAAGAAAATGAGTGCATGACTCCTGAAAAGTAGGCAGTATAGTAGAGTGCAGGGGGCAGAACTGTGAGTTCCACTCCTCAGTTCACTGGCCAGATGTCTTAAACAAAGAAACAAATAACAAAAAAAGTGTTATACATTATTTGTCTCCACATCTTTAATGCCCCTGTTTTCAGCTTTTGCCCAAATAATTATTAGTCAAGTTCGTGAGACTCGGGTACAAGAAGAGAAGTGGAGAGTAAAAGCTGGCAAGAAGGGAACAGAACATATTCCTTTTGAGTCCCAACATCACAAAGAGTTCCATCTGTCCTTGAGGAGGCAAATGCTAGAACCTGTCCCTCACCAATATGGTCCTGAGTTCACAGTCCTCCTCCATGTGCCAGGACAAATCCATAGAGATCTAGCTATATCAGTGCAGTTCAAGTCTGTTGTCTCTGGTGACATACAGAGATAACCATGGAAGTCTGTTCTTTAGAAGGTACAATGTATGAGCAATATGTAGAGATGGGAAATCCATGGGCACTTGTATCAGAATGCAGTTAAGGAGTAGGAATAGGCTCCAGTGTTCTAAGGATCATGAGGGGATTACAACTTAGAAGCATTCATTAAGCATTTACAAAGAACCAGTAGAGAAGTGTTTCAAGGTTCCAAACTCAAAAGATAATCCTCAAGGACAAAGAAATACAAATTATTCTTTTTTATCATTGTACATTATGTACTTGTATGCAATCATCGTACTATCCCCCATAAGTATGTATAATTATAAAAACAACACTTAAGGATGCAAAAGTGACCCCACAGTCTTTGGAAATTGTATAGCCAGAGGTAATCCTATATGCACATTTCATTCTTGGAACTTGCCTTGGGCATGAAATTGTCTCAGCCCAGTTGAGTTGTACCAACCTCCTTTTGAGCTCAAATATGCAGCTTTGCAAGAAGCAGTATGGAAACTGAAGGGAGACAGTTTTAAAGTGATACCTCTTTTGGGTTGCATGGCTCAAGGATATTGAGAAGGGCTGATGTTCAAATGGGATGCGCTAATATGACTATATCCACCATTAGATATGGAAAAGCTCTTCTGATGCTAGTGGTATCCAACCTGTGTGCCCAGCCAGCATATAGTACTCTCCTATCTTCCTATTGCCAAGTAATGGCTTTGTGCTTCAGTATAATGCTTGAGTGGTTTTTGGCTAGTTAGAGTCTGTAACATGGATGTTTTATGAAGTTTTTAATGTCTACCACTATTGGGTACACACAGTGGGATATTTGTATACTGTGTGAAGATGTATTGCTGTGATTGGTGTAATAAAAAAAAAGCTGAATGACCAATAGCTAGGCAGGACATATAGGTGGGACTTCCAGGTAGAGGGGAATGCTGAGAAAAGAAAGGTGGAGTCACTAGCAAGACATTGAGAGGAAACAGGAGGTACAAGATGGAAGAGAGGTAACACCACATGGCAGAATGAAGATTAATGTAAATGGGTTAGTTGAAGTTATAAGAGCTAGTGGGACCAGCCTAAGCTAATGCCCAAGCTTTTATAATTAATAAGGAGTCTCCGTGTCATTAATTGTGAGCTTACAGCCAACAAAAAAGCATGTTACATACCACCCTTGACATCAAGTGAGCCAGTTTCTGAATATTTATTTATGCCAATAAAAGAATATTCATCATTATGCTTAATGCAAAAGGAAACTCAGTACACATCAATTCTGATTTTTTTCCTTTCTATAAAGACCTTTCCTTCTTATAAAGATTATGCATGGAATTATAAGGAGGTCAGAATAACAAATGTGTCAGTTTATTGAAGAATAGTGTAAAAGGTAATGAATGCACATTGAGATTTTTAATTGTGTTTTATGATGAAAGAAACATGTGCTGCTTATAATAGAAGAAAAGAGAGATGGGAAAGAAGGAAGGGAAGGTAGAAGGGAAGAGATAAAGACAGAATACTGGAATAAGACTAGAAGAAGAAAGGGGGAAGGAAGGAATTAGGAACAAAGGGATTGGAATTGCATAAAGCAAGAGCTGAATTCTACTTTTGACCAGCTGCTTCCATTCATAGGACTGAAAAATAGACACTTTATAATAGCTTGGTTCATATTATCTTAGCATTTACAACCATATAGGTGTGTGTGTGTGTGTGTGTGTGTGTGTGTGTGTGTGTGTGTGTGTGTGTGTGTATCTAATACCAATGGGGTTCTGTCCCATTATTCTGAAGACGGGGTAGGTCTGCATTGGGTGAGGAGGAGGAAATAGAGATGAATATCATCAAAACTCATTGTCTGAAATTCTCAATGAAAATCTCAATGTATCAAAATTATCTTTCCTTGTCAGTTATACATTCCTACCTTACTCTATAGATGTCATTATGTGGATATGCTTAGTATTCTGAAACTCACTTTATTATTTGCTGTGTTAGCCATCATTTTAAATTTTTGCACTAACAGGGAGATAGCAGGCATCACAGTATGTATCCTTACCTATGTAGTGAGCTAGGCAGATATTCCTGCAGCCTGTCAGACCATTTCTGTAAGGCAGACATGTTCCTAAGTGCTGAATTGCTGCATCAAAGGATATCCACTTTGATCATATTAGAACCAGGCATATGTACTCATTTTCACAATGTATTTTGTATTCTCAAGGGAGTGTACGAAATACTGTCTACCCAGGCAGATTCTAGCCCATCCCATTGAGTGCTCTTGTAGAATCACATCTTTATTCACATGGTTGCCTACATTTTTATGTGAATTTTTCTTTCAATATCTTCTGCCCCTCATTAGCATTGGTACTAATTTCTTTCTTTGTTGATGAATGGTCCTCTTACTTCTCCTATTGTAATGATTCCTTGAATGAAGGAATATTTCAGAAAAGCTTCCCTCTGCTCTCCTACATTTTCTCGGGACCCAAGGTAGAGAAATCAAAAACATTAATAGCATTATTAAATTAAATATATTAATAATAGCATTAGATACAAGTAGTAGCCCCACAGGGATGGATGCAGAGGCATCACAGAGTCCATCAGACACACATCCAGCAGTTTGAACTTTGCTGTGACTCAAGAAGATAGTCTAGTAATTTTCAGGGTCTGTAGGATACTTGCTGGGAGGGTGGGGAATATTAGACTTTTATTGAGTACCTGTAATGCTCCTGATGTTGCCCTGTGCATTCTTTCATTAAGCCACTGTCATTATCATGAATGGGAGATGTATGGAAGTGGTGAATAGAGAATTATTGCTGCTGCTGTTATCAGCTATTACTAGCTGACTTTTACTACTCTTACGGAATTTTCAATGGAATATACCATTTGAACTAAACAACAACCCTATAGGGTGTATGTACTAACATTGTCCCCACACCTCACAGGAAAGAAAGTGAGGGTATATAATGTGTTCAAGGTCACATAGCTTTAAAATGGTTCAAACTTGAACATGAGAGCTTCTCTGGTACCCACGGGGCTGTGACTAAGTGCAGCACTCTGAGAGTTGGGGAGCCACTGAGTTCTTAATTCTAGGGATTTCCAGAACACACAGCAAGGGTTTGCATCACTGACAAGTCTGGACATTAATAATCTTAGTTGTCAGCATATAATCTCTGAGGCAGGAAGCAGTTCCATAGCAACTCTTAACTTCTAAGTAGGTGATCACACTGCTTAGAGTGGTACCCAAGGTATGGCAAACTCATGTCTAATGTCAGTACAGCACACCAACACGTCAGATATGTGTCTCTTGAGACACCCTTCAGTGAAAGTCAGGTAAATACCATCTTTGGATGGCTTTCATGTTTCCTCATAGGTCTTTCATAGCCAAAACCCCCCAAAATGCCATTTTTTTTCCATTCATGCATTTTCCGCAGGTTCTCTGGCTTGTATCTCTAGATCTCCAAACTTAAGCTCAATCATCCCTCTCCACACTACATTTCTCTTGCTGGTGTCCCACAAACACCTCAGCCTCACACTCTTCCCTTCTGGCCCTCCGTCTTCTGTGGTGACTCTCTTCTTGTCCATTATTCACAGAAGCTGCCACTCTGCAGTGATTACTTTTCTCCACAATCAAATCAGTTCCAGAGATCGCACCTGACGGCCATCCTCCACACGCTTACCAAAGTGACATTTTTCTTGGCTCTTTAAAAATGCTACTCTTCTCTAACAGTAGATTGCAGAGCTTCATGTCTTTTATCATCGTCATCATCATCATCATCATCATCATCATCATTATTATTATTCTGTCTGGTCAGTTTGCTTTGCCTTTCACTCAATCCTAAGTCTCAATATCTTGAAACAGATCAATCTGTCCACCCAAGGGACCATTTGCACAAACTTTTATCTTATTATCCTAGGACTCTCTATCTTTAGCCTCCCAAACTCCATCACTTCTAGCTCTCTTCATGAAAAAACACCACCCAACAGAAACCATATCCATCTTTCTAACTTCCTGAGAAGGTAACAGAAAGGAAAACTCTTCCTGACTGCTGTCCATCTAGAAAATGCATGAAGGATCTGTCAAGACTATGCTGGGATAACTGAGGGCAGAGTATGCAGACGTGCATTAATTATAGTAGGGCTATGTTGCATATACTCAGTAAGCTAGTTCAGAAAGATTCTCCAGCCTAAAAAGAAAAGTTTGGAATGGAAATTCTAAAACAATGTTTTGGGTTAGCATACAAAGAAATGGGTCTCACTGTGACGTTTTCATCCATATATAGCATTATGTTTTATGCTTATCCTCCTCCACTCTCTTCCCACATTCCCCCTTTTTCCTTCTTGCTAGGAAGGAAAACAAGAGAGGGTAATGGAATACATGCATCATGAAAACAGAAGGGGGAACCTCTTTGGAGAAAGGAAGAAAAAGAATTTTCTTAACACCAATCTGTCCTGACTTCACTACATTCAATAGACTTCCTGTCCTGTCTTTTAAAGTACCTTTTCAATTCAACATTTTAAAGTGCCCCTTGGACTTAAGATGCACCCCGCGTCATCCCGACTCCTCCATGAGCCACCTGCACAGGCATGGTCAGCCAGACAGGGAGATGAGCTTAGAGCACCTGTATCTTCTCTTTGAGCACATCTCCCCCTCCTAACTCAGGCATTCATTCACCTTAATCCGTGTTGATGGTCACCTGTGTGTAACTGTAGAACAACAAACAACATAGAAAGGGGCCTTCCCCTAGGCACTTAGAAAGGTGGAAGACAGAATAGTTGCTATCTTTTATTGACAGTTTCATATATTTATATAATGGATCCTCATCACTTTCGCCCCACTTCCATCTCTCATCACCCTCTGCCTCTCTCTGAAACCCACCTTTCCCACAAGCCCCCCTACCTTCTTTGTGTGTGTGAACTGCTTAGTTCAATTAGAGGTCTTGGCCTGAGCTCTTTCATATTTTATAGACTAGCTTCATAAATTTGAGTGGTTTGATAAACTCTGTTATTGACATTTTTGAGACACAATTTTACTCCTGCTCGAAGAAAGTAAGTCACTCACCTGTGACATAGCATTTTGATGATGAAGTTTTCTTTGTGGTCACATCACTAAAGTTCATGGTCAGTACTCTCGGTATCCCTGCAGTCTCCTGACTATCATCTGGCAAAATGCTTATCATACCTACATTGCCCTCCCTTGAGTCTTAATTATTATGATCTCATCTATGGATGCATTTAAACAAAAACATGTGCCCACTGGTCCTCAGGGATGGCAAAATTGGGTCTGGGGATTAAACATCGTTTAAGTCATCCTTTCTAATCTGAGCCTGCAAAATTGTAGCTTAATCTGCTGTCATTCTGTTTCCTTTGTTGAGCTGCTAGGGAACCAGAGGGGGGAAAGACCTGTACTTCAAAATGCATTTCTTAGACCTAACCAAGCTGGAAAGTATTCACAGTGCTGTTTTGTACCCCCTGTTATTGCTCCCCAATTGGTAAGAAGAGTAGATGATAGGGATATATTGACAGCAGCTCATTTTCTCCTCGGTTAATCATCACAAGGAATGGATTGGTTAAGTTGGTCATCTTAGAGCAAGTCCTGGATAGTGGCTTTATGGCTTCATGCTCATTAGGTTCTTGTCCCCAGTGTGCAAATGGCTAGACTGGGCAGAAGCAGAGAAGTGGAGTCTAACAGAGAGGAACTTAGTCTTCCAGGCAGATGGCCTCAGCTGTCTCCACACTCGCTAAAATAAGATATAGACAGAGATTTGTCATGGAATCACAAATAGGAATGTCACCAAAGCTGTCACCAGCACCCCTTAAAATGTCACTTTCCAGCATTAATTGCTGTGATAGCAAAACAAACGGATGCTCTCAGAGCCCGTGCTCTTCCTTCCTCCTCCCTCAGGATCCTCTTCCCCTGGCTTTGTCTCCCTCTCTGCACACTCCCTTTGCATCCCTTAGCTCTCTGTCTCTGGGGACCCTCCGGGCATGCTGACTTGATTAGAGTGTGCCTGACTAGGCAGCCCTACCGCACAGTGACAGATGAGGGTGAAGGAGGTTTGATAAATGTCAGGGGCTTCAAGACAGTTCCGTGATTGATCAGGGCTAGAGCAATTTCCCAGCAACCGGGGACTTGTACCCTCCTGTCCTGGCCCACCCTGCAGTAGCTGGAAATGGCCCTGTGGGGGCTGCCTGTCACCAAAGTCCAGGAACGCTAAGCCCCAGCCCCCTACAGGGGCCAACTGACCTCTTGTACCAGCCTCCCCTGCATCCTCTGCTTTGGGAATGTGGAAGACCACTCCACTGCCCACAAATATGTCCTTATCTGTCCTGATATTTGCTAATCATAAAAGCTCTCCACATACTCATTGTAGAATCCCTAAAAATAAAAGAACACATCCTTTAGGAATTTATCACATTACTTTTTGAGACCAATTTTGTATATTTTTCACACATTATTTTATTTCTTTTACTTCAATCTTAGATCATAAACATTGAAAATATTTGTATTTCCATCTCATCATTGCTTCATCTTTTATTAATGATTAGTTATTTGCTTTATTGTTTGTTTGTTCGATATTTTTCAGTCAACAGAAACAACCATGTTTGGGCTTAAACTTACTTTCCTCTGGGTATATTCCCAGGGGTAGAATTACTGGGTCCAATGACTGAATGTTTTAAAGTTCTTGATATGCAATTAGATCATATTTCCATGCACACTTGATAAATAAGAAAATATTTGTTCATTTCTTTCTATATCCACAATTCTAATTAAACACCTACCATGTGTCAAGAAGTATTTAGGCCATTGACAATAAAACAGTGAGGAAAACAGCTTCAAGTCTCTCTCTAGTATGTTTTCTACGGTGAAAAGACTATACATAAATGATAGTTTGGATGGGAGGCAATTAAGGAGAGGACTAGGGTCCTCACTTTACTGGTGATGTGGTATTTGAAGGCAGGGCTATAATGTTTGAAGAAATAAGACCTTTGGGACTATGAAGAAAGACCATTTTAAGGAGTAGAAATAGCAGAAGCAAAAGCCTGTGGCATCAGTGTGCTGGAAGACTTAAGTGATATGAAGGAGAAGCATGGTGAAGAAAGCCCTGGAATCAGTTGTGTCATATTAACACTGGAGCAAAGGTCTTAAAAGCCTGAGAAATTAGCTTATCCACTGTCACATTGGGGACCAATCGAAAAAGAAAGCACCAATTTCTTACTAAAGTGATAAGAAATTGAAGCCAAAATGAAGAAGGAAGATTAGTTAAGAGTGTGTTTAATCTTGAGAGGGGAGGCTTTGATTGAACTGGGGTTACCAGAGGACAGCGACTTCACCCTAGAATCTCACAGATAGAACTCAACCTCCACATATTCAATTTGTTCTTATTCTTGTTTACATACAGGCTGTATTTAATTTTTATCTTTTTCCATTTTGTTTTTGTGTGTGTGTGCTTGTGTGTGTGTGTGTGTGTGTGTCTGTGTGTGTGCACATCTGCCTGTATGCATGCATGTGCATCTCTAAGATTGACATAGGGAGTCATCCTCACTCAATCTTCTACCTCATTCGTTGAGGAAGGATCTCGCAGTCAAACCTAGAGCTCATAGTTATGACTGGTGTTGCTAGCCAGCTTGCCATGCGGATCCCCTTTCTCTGTCTTCTGAGGCTGGAGATATAGGCAGGCTGCCATGTCTACCTGGCATTTGTATTGTTTCTAGGAAACTGAACTCTGGTTCTCATGCTTGTTTAGTAAGTGCTATAACTACTGAGCCATTCTTCCTGTCATATATTTAAATTTTTTGAAACAAGGTGTCTAGTGGGTGAGTACAGGATTTGTCAAATATCTTCAGTGCAAAGGATGCATTGGCCAACTCCATCCCCAAGCAAAGAATTTCTTGGAAGAAAATGTGTATTCAGCTAAGACTGAGAAAAACAGTCCCCAAACCTAAGCATCAAAGCCACAACAGGGGATGTGGATTTCAGAAGAATGCAGATACCATACACAGTTAGGGTAAATGCTTATGTAGTCTGTAATGTACCATGCAGACAAAAGATGGCAAGATTCATGTAGCACTGTTATTCTGCTGCCAGCATCAGTGGGAGTTTGTTTGGAGGTGCTCCTTCCTGTTCTTTGTGTTAGCCATTCTGGCTTTCCCCAGGAGTCTTTATGGTTTATGCCTCCAGTCCTTCCTTTATTTGTCACCTTGTCATCGAATCCATCTCTCAGTACTTTGCCAAAATAAAACAGTACCCAAGATCATGCACATACATACGTAACAACTCCTAAGCTCTTTTAACCTTGTCCTAGTTAATCTTAATTGTCAACTTAAGAGAGCCTGGAGTCAGCTGAGAGGAGCAGCCTCAACTGAGGAATTCCTTGGCTCAGATTGTTCTGTGGCCATGTCTGTAGGAGATTCTCTTGATTATTAGATATAGGAGGATGTGGCCCCTGTGGTTGGTCCTATCACTCAGCAGGTGGTGTCAGGCTGTATAAGAAAGTTAACTTAAGCATAAGCCTGAAAAAAGAGTCAGCAAGCAGTGTTCTTCAGTGGTTGCTACTTCAAGCTCATGCTTGAGTTCCTATCCTGACTTCCTTCAATGACAGAATGTAGCCTGGCACTGTAAGCCAAATAAACTCTTCCCTTCCCTAAGTCGCCTTTTGCCAGAGTGCAGTCCCGCTTTCTTTTTCTTCATTGACTTTGCCACCATTCGGCACACTCTCCGTATTTGTCTGTATGTGGTCTCTAGCCTTAGGAATTCTATGGATTTTTTTCTTCAGTGCTAGATACTTATTGTTTAGAACCTGGACTGTGACAAGATAGATCACAAGTAGATAGTGAAGTGAGTGGATGGACTGAACAAGTGAATCTACAAATGATTGCTCTGATATGTTTTAATTCAGCTTCTTCAAGGGTTGAAAGAACCCAATTCTTTAGTTTAGATAATGGAGGTTATGGTCAGTTGCAGGAGGGATATTAGGCACTGTGGATAGACTAAGACTGTTGTCAATGCTAAATACTTATGAAGTGCTCAAAAGAAATGATGTAGTCAGTAACTCTAATATCCCCATATTCAGAGAGGAAACTGAAGCAGAAAGAGCTCTGATGTCCTCCCCGGGAGCGGGAGGGGGTTAGAGGCAGGATTCCTACCTAGGTGTATACGACTTTGAAGTCATTTTTACCAACAGCCGGCCATCTTTACTGTGGAAAAACACAGCGAACAGGCCTGATATAAAAAATAACCTCAGCCTTCTAAGAGAAAGAGCCATTGCTTGGATATGACAAAAATTTATATACTATTTCTGCTCTGATGAATTCTGAGTTTGTGTGCGTGTATGCGTGTGTGCATGTGCGCGCGCGCGTGTGTGTGTGTGTGTGTGTGTGTGTGTGTGTGTGTGTTTCTCTGTTCTTCTCTTTGGTGGATCTGGAAATAACCTGTCTCTGCCTGCCCACCTGTGTACACAGTTTTTATCCCCTACCTCTGTTCTTGGATCTCCCACACCCCTGCCTGTATCAAGAAAGAATTTATCATGTCCAGTACAGAATACTGTGATGGACAGAGCCTCACACCAGGCTGCATCACCATGTACAAGCTAATGGGAAGCTATGTGACTTCGCTCAAATCACATCAGTGTTACTGGGATTGTAGTGTCTTGGGGCACACAGCAAGGTGTCCTGTAGGCTATGAGGCACCTGTAGCTGCCTTCACTAAAGCAGGCACCTGTGGCTATAGCAGACCCTTAAAGCGTCAGATCCTGTCCAGAACAGCAAGGAGTCCATCTGCTCAGAGAAGGGCTGGTGTGCCCTGCCTCAGAAAAATCTGGTTTGTGAAAGGCTCAGCTTAGCAAATAGATAAATCGGGTACTGACATATTATTTTTCTAAACAGTTCTTTATTTTACAAAAGCATTCTCCACAGGTCTCCTTTCAATATGTCGCACTTCACTGGTGCATGGAAAAGACAAGGGGATTTAACTGACTTTTAGCTTGCTTGGATGTTTAAAGACTCTAGTTTAAAAACCAAAGCACAAACATAGTACAGGGCTTTCTGAGACTGGCCAGTAGTAGGATTTAAAAAGGACTTGGTACAGGGCAGGTGCAGGCATGAATGCTGTCCTCACAGAGTGCCTTGTTCTAGGGATAAGTTGACTGGCTTCTTTTGGTCTCCAATTTTTATCTATGAAACTGGTTCAACAAGAATGCAGACTGATCCAGTTGGTGACCCCTCAGCCATTGGTTCATATTTCATGTGTTTCCGTTTGTTTGGCTATTTGTCTCTGTGCTTTATCCGACCTTGGTCTCAACAATTCTCTCTCATATAAACCCTCCTCATTCTCGCTAATTGGACTCCCAGAGATCCACCTGGGGCCTAGTCATGGATCTCTGCATCCAGATCCCTCAGTAGTTGGATGAGGTTTCTAGCACGACAATTAGGGTGTCTGGCCCTCTGAGTGGGTGAGACAGTTGATTGGCCTGATCTGTTTGGGAGGCATCCAGGCAGTGGCACCGGGTCCTGTGCTCATTGCATGAGTTGGCTGTTTGAAACCTGGGGCCTATGCAGGGTCCCTTGGCTCGGCCTGGGAGGAGGGGACTGGACCTACCTGGACTGAGTCCACCAGGTTGATCTCAGTCTGTGGGGAAGGCTTTGCCCTGGAGGAGATTGGAATGGGGGGCGGGCTGGGGGGAAGGTGAGGGGGGGGAGGGGGGAGAACAAGGGAATCTGTGGCTGATATGTAGAACTGAATTGTATTGCAAAATAAAAATTAAAAAAAAAAAAGAAACTACAAAAAAAAAAAAGAAAAAAAAAAAAAAAGAACGCAGACTGTCTAGGCTTTGTTTTCAGGATCCTGCGCAGTAACGTTTGGAGAATCTGGTATAGTCCTGGAAAAAACATATCCCTTTCCTGAGCCTTACTCCTCCTATATCTTTGATGAGCAGCTTGGATCCCTCCAGGTCTAAACCTGCAGTTTTCTGTTTCCTTCTCTTTTGGTAGAATACATGAGGCATGGACCAGAAGTTCAGCCTCATGTGACTGGCAGGCATGACTAATGGAGTATGTTTGGGAATAGATATTCTTAGGAAACCCTGGCTGTAAGAGGAGACTTTCTTTCATGCAAACTCTTATCTACTCACAGTTCCCTACACAGAAATGATGTAAAGGGGAAGAAGAGCATCTTAACTAGCAATCTGAGCCTTTTAATAAGTGGCAGAATCCAGTCCCCAGCCTGTGTCAACAGCCTCCTGGCTCCAAGCTGTTTTGTAAGTGTCCCACAAGGAGGTCAGCAGAGAGAGAGAGATATCACTTCCTCCTCATTTCCCTGGTGAATGAAGCCTTCAGAGACCAGATGCATCCACTTCATTATAATTATGTTAAGTGCCGCCTGATTGGCGCTGTTCATCACTTTGGGGAAGCAGCCTCAGAGAGTGGACAGACAGGCTGCCTGCTTTGGCTCCCTGCGGCTCCAGCTGTGTCCTTGGCAGTTAAGGCCATGGTTCTCCTTGAAGACCACAGCTCTCTCTCAGGGAGGAGAAGTCAATGCCTGGGGTGGGGGTAGGGCACTATAGTGCGCTGTGCTCTCAGCATGCACATGACTTGATGGCCCTTCCCTCTGTTGCCATGCACTCTACCAGATCTTAACTTGGAGGTTTCTCAGAAAAGGGAAGGTAGACATCCTAAGAGGGAAGGCACACCTGTGTATTTGTTCGGCTTACACCTGAAGTCTACAGTCCTCCTGTATAACATGGAGAAAAAGCTGTTTCCGTATTGTTTTCTCCCATCACCAGGAAATGAAGTCCCCATTTGTAGGAGGGCCAGACAGTGACAGTCTTCTTGCAACAAGGACTTCATTTTTACCACCCCACTTCTTCTTGCATGACATTTGGTACAAGGCTGCGAGTTTTTTGGTTTTTTGTACAAGTAAAAAGGAAAGGGTGATAAATTAGGAAAGATCTCATGAGGTGGGCAGGCTTAAACCAGAGAACTTGAGGTTGCAGAAGATCCAAGCATGAAGAACCAAAATATGACTGCAGAATGTTGGTCAGGAGTGCGGTTCTGACGCAAGGCTGCCCAAGCCAACTCTTGAAGTCTACTGATATTTAATACCAAGGGGGGCGGATTTGAAAATGTCTATGCTTCTCACTGCCCTCATTTCTATATAGGGAAACTAAAAAACATGCATCCCCAAGCTGTCGTAAGACAAAATGAGTTAATGTGTGTCACTAGGCTTTGAGGAGCGCTTATTGAAAAAAAAAGAAAGGTTCAATTACTGTTCCTTTTTTTAGACTGAGTCCTCTGCAAATAAATCAGGCACTCTGTTGCTTCATTTAGCTCTCACAAATATTCAGCAATTTGTTCATTCATTCATTCATTCATTCACACACTTCACAAATAGTCATTAGGACTCAGAGAAATGGAATGATCACTGCTGGTATGGCCTTTGTCCTTGGAGACATTATCCTCTAATAGGGACATCAGACTGGAGTCTTGAGACCTTAACCAGCACATCATGCACTTACTGATTCCATTAACACAGAGCATCCAGGAAGGAACCTTGCTGAGTGATCTTAGTGAGGACAGCGAGTGCTTGCTCTGGGATTTGCCTGTTCAAGAAGGTTTTTCTGAAGGAGGAAGATTTAAGATGGAGTCAGAAGGATATATGGTACCCAACTAAACCAGGGGAAGTGGCTCTAACAGAGAATCAGCTCACCTGATGGCCCAGCAGACAAGTGTGTCTGGGGCGCACACAGGGAGTGTGGGTCAGAGAGTTCTGTTGTATACAGAGGGGAACTGAGGCAGGGCGGCTTTGCAGAGGTGTGACGTAACTGGCATGGAAAGGCTGGACTCGCCTGGGGTGAAAGCCTTTTTTAAAATAATATTTTTATATTTTACACACCAACCACAGATTCCCCCTTTCATTCCCCCCTCCTGCTCCCTGCCAGTTTCCCTCCACTGACTCACCCTACATCCCCTTCTCCAAAGGGGTAAGGCCTCTCATGGGGAGTCAGCAAAGCCTGGTACCTTCGGTTGAGACAGGATCATGAGTAAACTGGGGAGGAGGCAGGCAAGAACAAGCTACTCTTGCAGCCCTCTCGAGAGGCTGCCATGGTAAGTGAGTCCTCTACTTTTACAGGGAGAAGAAGACAGCAATGGACTTGCAGGAGGGTGTTGGCGAAAGTAGTTAGTAACTTAGAGAAGGGGAAGCAGGCTGGCAGAGCCCAGCTAAATTTGCACCTATCTCTTCCAATTCCCCTGGGGTTACAGGGTGAAACTGGATTAATTTCAAAATAACCCTGTTCGTGCTCCGGGGTTTAATATCTCCCATGTCTCCTGGGTCATCATGGCACAAGGAAGCCCTGTTCTGATCAGTGGTATATAAAGTGTTTTCAGTTTTTCATTATTCTGTAAGTATGAGTGTGTGTGGTTCCCTCCACCCCTGAAGCATGCTGAGCTCACTGAGGAAAATGCATGGGACCTGGGTGAAATCTTATTTATTCTTTGGAAGGCATGCAGTACAAAATCATTTCTCTCTTTCTCTCTGCATAAATATGCATGATCCTGGCCTAGTCCTCCCTCCTCAGGAAGCCTGGGAAGAAGGGAGAAAACCTCATGTGGCTGATGTCACAACCCTGCCCCTGGCTGCTGGCACCCCATTAATCAGGGGGAAACAGCATCCTTGTGAACTGTGAAATTAGCAGCCCCCTGACAGCCCTGGGGCCTAGTAGAGCAGGGACTCCATTTCACAGCTGGAAGGTACCAGCATGGAGTGGGTAGGAAGGGAACCAGGCCCAGCAGGGCTAGAGCAGTCATGCTCACCTCTCAGTACTCACAGACCTCAAGTAAGCCTTGCAGAGAAGTTGCCTCTTGATTAAGGTAAGAGTGAGCAAGAAAGCAACTCACAAGCAAAGGAGCATTCAGAATAGTAATGATCTCTGTAACAGGTACCATGTGTCTGCCATCTATCCATCCATTCACCAATCATGTACCCGTCTTTGGAGTCCCTGGCATCATGTTATGCACTCATTGTGGATTTCTTTATTCAATTATCATGTTTGTATCATTCTGAGCCCATTTCACAGGTCTGTATAAACAAGACCTCAGGGAAATACACCGTCTCAAGCACTAAGATATAGTAGAGAAGTGAAGGAACTCTGTCTGCCCCCAGAGCATCTGTCCTGTATCTACTACACAACCTACTCTGCAGGATGATAGGATGTGGAAACAAAAATAGAGGAGAGTTGCACATTCAATGGTCATTTACAAAATGTCTATCTACCCCATCCGTAGAATAATTTCACTATATTAAGTGAGGAGGCTTACAGAGTAATTAATACTTGAGAAGTTCCAGGCAGGGTGTAAGAAATCTGGGACATGGGGGTTGGGGAGATAGCTTAACGATAAAAACTGCATACTGTTCTTACAGAGGACTGAAGTTAAGTTCCAAATGTCCACTTACGTTGCTCACAGCTCCCCATCACCCCAGATCCAGAGGAGCCATCACCCCCTTAACACACATGCACAGTCTGCGCACACATAATTAAAAGTAAGAATAAAATCTTAAAAAGAAAACTGGGTAAACAATCATAGTGGTAACACATCTTTTTAACGGTGTGGGCAAGGTACAATCTTCCCTCTCACATCAGCTTGAAGATTTGAGGTAAGTTGTCTGACCTGTCTGCACCTTAGGTTCCCCATCTCCTAAACATTCACGTAAGCACATCTGCTTTGAAATTGCTGCAATGATTACATGAGACTGTTTCATAAGATCTTTTGAACAGTGATCAGTATGGAGTAAACCATCAGTTATTGATTGCTATCAGAGTGCTGGCATATGGCTATGAAAGGCCATTCCACCCTCACTCAGGAAATAACATTGAAATGTGCTGAGGATGCCAGAGAGGACTTCCCCCAGGAAAGGGCATGTGACCTGAATCTTGAAGATACATTCATCGGTTTATCCAGGGATAGGAATGGGGGATGGGCAAAGATTTCTTTTGGCAACAGAAGGGGAATGACAAATTTAAGATCTATAGGAAGAGGAAATTGGGAGGAATAAGGGGAATAGCAGAGGCAGAGAGGAAGATGGAACCTTGGATTTTGTCAGGAAGGTATGAGGGAGCCACTGGAAAATAAAAACTACAGAGTTCTACACTTAGATATTTTTCTTCTTAGAACATTTAGGCCAGAGTAAGGATAGAGAGAAAAAGATTGATGAAAGACCATTGCTAAGATGCAAATGAGAACTATGGAGCTTGCAAGCCTGCACAGAAGGCACCACAGTATTGACCTCCCATTGGACCACCTCGTATATTATTTAAAGCTCTGTTGCAGATCAGCCACTTGAATTTCACCCTGCCCTGGACCTAGATGTCTGTTAAGGGAGACTCAGTGTTCTCTGAGGGACCATCCACTTCCTACATGCTATGGCTTTCAAGTGAAAGGGCAAAATAGAAGGAAATGTATGAGGGAAGGAGATAACACAACAAAGGGACAGGAGTCCAACCCAGTGAATTCTTAAATGCAGATGGTCAACAGATCAAGGGTGGACACACCAGGGTGTAAAGAGAAACCTGGGGATGGGATTTGAGTGTGAGGCAGCAAAGTACCAGTTCTATTCCCTAGCTCAGAAATTGATTGTGGCAGACAGAGAAGCCCTGATGTCCTCATGATAAATTTTTGTTTGTGGAGGGAAGGATAGGAAGGATAAGGAAGAGCACTCAAAATGGAAAGAAGAGAGCCCTCTCAGGAGCATGAGAATGGCACTGATCCCTTCCTAACTACAAATGGCAGGCATCAATTTGTAGGACATTGTACTCGAACATAGAAGGATATTGCTTTATCCTTCCTGTTTACTACATGGCAGATGGAAATGGCAATGAACTGGGTCACTTTTCTCTATATTATTTTATGTATTGATTTTATGTACATAGTTTTGGAAAATACATAGAGACATATCACCACATATGCACACATGTATGTATATGTATGTGTATATACATATAGTCTTACACATCCTGTAATAGAAATAGAGCTGCCCAAGAACCAGAAGTTTAGATGTGTTTATATATGTACTGTGCCTAGCCATATGACTATTTCTTTGCATATAGCAACTCTTAGTGCATATTGGTTGGATACGTTAAGAAATGCACTAATTATGTATGATGTTAGCTACAAAGCATTGTGTACAATTAACAATTATTTTGATTACAATTCTGAAGGTGTGTCTGCTGCATCTACCACTATACATAAAAAGAAGGAAAAAATAGGAGTGTATTAGGCTAGAGGCATCCTGCTCTAAATCCAAAGCTAACATTGTGGATGTGTGATGGGCTGAAGAACTCTGTCTTAAGTATTTGTGTGTGTGTGCCTGATGACATAACAAGGTCTGTACTGCTCTGTGTGAGCGAGATAGGGCCTGATACTTTGACTCCCATCTTCCTTCTTGGTGCCCTTGTTGATTAGATTGTAATGGTGAGGACTGTAGATCTTGGATGGGTGGGTGGGATAGGTTCTCCCATTCTTTTTCTGATACCAGAGACATAGATCTTTGTCCAAGCATTCTGTTCCACGTAGAATGTACTTGTCTTACTGGATTATGCCAAGGAGTTAATGAGGAGCCTTGGGTAACTTGTTTCTGATCTTTTCAATGTTGGTCCCTTGTACTAGACACAAACCATTGGTCCTCATGACTTCAAGACAGAAAACCATGAGGACATTGAGTTTCAGAATATGGACATTGCTACAACAATATCCAAATACTACATTTGTAAAAACTAAGTGGTCTTTCTGTCTGTCTTCTATCTTGTTTTATTCTGCACAATCACAGACCCTGAATACTGACTCTCTCTCAGACACAATCCAGATGGTGAGGACCAAAGAGAGATCAAAATGGAAAAGATCTTACCTTCACGGAGCTTTCATTCTCCTAGATATCATTGTTCATTAAGCACATGAACCCAATCATAGACACCAGGATGCAGGGTGGGGTTGTCGTGGTGGGAGGTAAAGAATGAGGAGAACTGAGGATCTAGACATGTGTGTCTGAGACAATCTCACAAAGTATAACTTCCATGGTTGAAACAGGTCCTATAGCAAGCAAGCTGTAGCATGGGAATGGAGAGGAGAAAGAAAAAGGGAGAAATATAGATGCTGAGATAGGAAATCTCACTGAAGGCCAGAATGCAACAGTCCACAGTGGTCATCTTGATATCCCGAAGTCTTGCTCCAGTTGTGAAGTGAAACCACTGTAGAGAATAGAGCATATGAGTGACAGGTTGAGATTCATGTCCTGAAAGATATCTGTTACTGCTCAGGTGTGTGTAGAGGATTCAGAGAATGAGCATGGAAGCTGGCAGGACAGCTAGGGGATTTTGCATGTGACAGTGACAGTCCTCATGAGTATAAACACAAGCGGTTATAGTGTCCTGTCTACCAATGGTATTGGCAATCTTCCCAGATAAAGGGTGCCCAATGGTGAAAATGTAGATTCCAGGATTGGCTTCTGAAAATAGGCTATTTGTTCACTCCTCTCTAGAGTAAGATATTTTAAAATATAGAGATCAAGTTTCGGGTTTTGCCTTGAAATATTTGAAAAATATGTGGTATCTTCAGTTCCCTGGGGAGAATATCTATGGTTCTCACATTCAGTCTAGCTGGAGGTCCATACAGGAATAGTGAGCACTGTTTCAAGCAATGAGCTGTTCTACACATGTAACTGATGGAGAAGTCAGACCTAGGCATCTTCACCTGGAGAGCGTCAAGCTGCTTTCATGCTCCTAGTTTTATAGCACGGTAATGGGAAGCCAGGCTGCTCCAGATCTCTTCATGATATTTCCACTTCAGCATTGCAGCATCAAGATGATGTATTTAACGGCTTGGTTCCCAGCTTCTTTAGAGATGAAGTAGGGATACTGAGACACAAATAGCTTATAAAGACTGCACTGCCTACTTACATATAAACTATTTTCTTCTTTTTTTTTTTTTTGCAAATAAACCTAAGAAGCAAGCTAATATAGTAATTTTTATTATTTTTTTTCATTTTACATACCAATCAAAGATTCCCCCTCTTCTCTCCTCTTCCCCCTCCAGCTTCCCCCTCCCAACCCACCCCCATTCCCTCCTACAAGAAGGTAGGGCCTCCCATGGGGAGGTGAATATAGTAGAGGCTAGTCCAAGCTGCTCCCCCTGCCTCAAGGCTGTGTGAGGTGTCCCAACATAGATCCTGGGCTCCAAAAAGCCTTCTCATGCACCAGGGATGGATTCTGATCCTACTGTTGGGGGTGGGGGCCGGGGGAGCACTTTAGCAGATCAAGCTACACAACTATCTCACTATGCAGAGGGCCTACTAGTACAGTCCTATGCAGGCTCCACAGCTGCTGATGCTGGTTGTGGTGGTGTACACCAGTAGGATTTGCTGAAGGAGGCAGAGGCAAGAGGATCATGAGTTCGAGGCCAGCCTGGGCTACACATTTAATGGGCTGGAGGGATAACTCAGCTGTTAAAGGCTAGGCTCATATATGCTATTTTCAATACTAACTCTGCAGCAATTCACTCTTATTACATAGAATATGTAATGGAAGCACAAATGATGCCTCTTATAAGACACAAAGTAGGAACATTGTCCCAGGTCAATGTTTCAGGAGCCAGCTGTCTTCTCTGAGTAGTTAATTTAGTCTTTGGGGCATTTAATGATTATAACCACTGTGTGTGTATTTGTGTGTGTGTGTGTGTGTGTGTGTGTGTGTGTGTGTGTGTGTTGTGTGTGTAATTTTCTGGGATGCTCTGAATCTGCTTGGAAGTTCTACAAAGTATGCCAAGACTTCTAAGTATCATTCTGAGTGCAGCTCATTATTGTAACTTTACTTTTATATTGTCTATCTGCTGCCTTTTTGTAATTGTGCATTTAAACATTTATTATATGACTAAGTAGTTAAGAACATTTGTCTTCCAGAGGTCCTAGGTTCAATTCCCCACACCCACACGGCAGCTCGCAAAAGCCTATAATTCAAGTTCCAGGGCATGTAATGCCCTCCTCTGGCCTCTGTGGGCATCAGGCCTGCATATGGCTCAAATACATACATGCAGTCAAAACACATGTACACATAAAATAAAATAAATTAGTCTAAAAGTCATTAAAAACAAAAAAAAATCCATTCTCAGTGTTGGTTCATTTTCAATTATGAATTGCTATAACCATGTAATAAACTTAATATAATAATACATAGTCTTATTGTTCTATCCTAACCATAGCAAAAACAATTATTGTGGTATATATGTCATTTTTTACAAATGCAATATTAAATAACATAGCTAGTCATTTATGCTGATTTTATTACTCATGATAAAAATATTGTTTTCTACCTATTTGAATATTTTGCTTCATATTCATGCTAGCATCTAGAATTGTCCTGTGATTTTTAAACTTTATTACTTACTTATGTCTACCAGCTTGGATAAAACTTTCTCTTTCTTACATTCTTGATAACACGTATGAGACAATTTATATTTTGCCAATCGTTAGCATGTGAAATTATAACTTTAATGCAGATTTAATTTGCATGTCAGAGATTTCTAATGAGCTTAAACATTTTTCTTACATTAAAATTTCTTTTTCTTGTCACTTTTCTGATGTATAGCTTTCACACATTTTTTTTCTGATAGATTGCTTTTCCTGTTTCTTTCTTTAGCTGATTGGCAAAGATTCTCTATAATTAATGACAATTATAAAAAATTTTAAGGTGAATAGGTCTTTGTCATCTGAAAATACTTTCTAGTCTACACCTTTTAATTTTTGTGATGAGAATAATTTCTAATTTCAGTATTTTCATTTGATGGCTGCATTTTTCTACCTTATGCTTCTTGTGAAATTGCTGATGGTGTCTTCCACTACCCTGATGTGTTAATGATTCTGTTCTGTTTTCTTCTACATTTTTTAAGCCTTTGCCTGTCATTCTTGGTCTTTAACCATGAGATAAGTAGTGTGTCCTCACGAGGGTAGCTAACTGCATCTGTCTCCTTCCGAGAGTTCATCTCTGCCCCACTGCCTCCTAAAAGCCCTGTTGTGAGGCAAGCCTCCTTGTATGAAGAGCTAAATCTCTAAGCCCTTGCTTTCTTTCCCGTGACTGTTCATCAACCTCCCTTCTAGTAACCCACTGCTTTTAGTTGTTATAGCTGTATAATGTATTGATATCACACAGGGCAAGACCTGTACATTGTTGTTTTTATATAACTATATCAGTTGTTCCTTTTCCTTTCCTCTCCTATGGGAATTTTCAGATAAATTTGTATTTCGTGAAATGGCTTGCTGTGATCAGGTTTGGCATTATATTGAATTTACAGTTTAATTTATAAAATTCACAAAATTTCTCATCCATGACATAATATACTTCCTTATCTGGGCTTTCTTTTATGTCTGTGAATAGAGTTTTACATGCTATTTATATACATACCATCATGCTTTTATTGTATCTAATTTCTGCACACATCACTGCATTTGTTACTATTATAAATGATATTTTTCACTTTTATTGCATTTCTTAATTATTGTTTTCTGGCCTATTCCAATGCCATCTTTTCATTGATTTTTGTATCTAGGAGATGCAATTCATTATTTTGCTTCTTTATGCCTGGGTGTTTTAATTTCCATGTGAAAAAAGCATGTAATTTGCTATTAATAGTTGTTTTGAAAGTCTGTATATATTGAATTTGAATTTTGTTTTTATCTTATATTGCATTTACAGGATGCATCTTCTTTCAATTTAGAGTAAAAATTGTGACAGGGCATGTCTTGTACCTGACTTTAAAAAACAACACTCCCCAGTTGTAGTAAATAAATTTCCCTTCTGTTTCTAATGTCCCTAAATACTAAAGAAATTGTGGCCAGGCGGTGGTGGTGCATGCCTTTAATCTCAATACTCGAGAGGCAGAAGCAGGCGGATCTCTATGAGTTTGAGGCCAGCCTGGTCTACAGAGTGAGATCCAGGACAGGCACCAAAACTACACAGAGAAACCCTGTCTCAAAAAACCACAAAAAAAAAAAAAGAAAAAATTTGTGATACAGGGACTAAGTTTATTAATTACTTTTCTTCAACCATCTAAGATGATGAATTTTCTTTTTCAGCCTGATTGCAATACACGGCTGTTAGGTCTATCCATTTGTCTATCAGCTTTACATTTTCTAGCAGGGTTATCTGGTTTTAACATTGACATCATCCTAGCTTCACAAACTGAGGCTTGCACAGTCTTCCCTCTTAGGCTACACTCCTATCACATTTGTCTAGGCAACCGTTTAACCAAATGGATGCTACTTAGCGAAGTTTGCAGCATTTGACTTCAGTATGCAGAGACCCAGTTTCCTAGTCTATTCATCAAATGGGATCATTTGACAACAGGTTCAGTGATTATGTATCTGTTTCATTTCTCAAATTCTTCAGTCAATCTTAGTAATAGTTATTTTTCCTGAGATTCATGGTGATGTGTATTCATGGGCATAATGCTTTGTAGTTTTACTGTTATTTGTTAAATATTTAGCAGATAGTACTACATAAGTAGTGTGTACCTATGTGTGTGATGACTAAATGTGTGCATGATGCATGATGACAGCACATAAGTGTATGTCTGTGTGCATCTCTGACATACCTGTGTTCCTTCATTTTAATTTCAAATGAGAACTCAAAATTTTGATTGGGCCTTATCTCTGACTATTGTTGCTTTTATGTGTGTTTCCTGCTGCTTTTAAAATTAGTTCATCATTTGTGAGTACTTTTCTTGTCATTGACTATGAGGTTTCTATATCCTTCAAAACTCACCTGACTTTTTCATCTAACAAGTTCAATGCCCAGCTCACTCATTTTCTCTCTTCCTTCCTCCCTCCCTCCGTCGCTCCCTCCCTCCCTTCCTTTCTTCCTTCCTTACACCATGTGAGTTGCTCTAACTTTTGTTAAGTCTTCCTTTGTCTTTAGTGGCTAAGTGTGGCTACACTGTGTTAATATTTTTGTTTAATTTTTAAACCTTTTTCAAATTTCTTTGTTCTCTTTGAGCAGTTGATTATCTGAAACACTTTTACTTAACATTCCTAAGCTTTAAAAGCCCAAGTCATTGGCATCCATTCTATTGGATCCTAACAATCATTTGTTAATTGTGAGGTTCATTTTTCACTCTGGGTGTGGAGCTGGACTTTATAACTGTGCCTTAGAAACAGCATGTGTTTCCTAACTATTCAACATGCTATTTCATGAAGAATCATTGATACTACCTGCTAATTTTGCAAAATAAATTTCTAAACCTAATATTTTTTTCTTCTCGGTTTCTCATGATTGCTACAGTTGGTCAGAAGACTCGTGTGAAAAAAAAAATCTGAATCGAAACTAGACAAGTCAATTTAATCTATTTCTATCAAGTTTTCCTTTGCTCTTACCCCCATAACAGATTTATGGAAGTTTTAGATAGCTACTCATTGCATGGTGTTACCTTTCATTGTGGAACAGTGAGGATGTTTTGGTCACAATGCTCCCTGTTTGCTTTTAGTTGCAATGTTTCTGGAATATTTTCTTTCATTTTTTTTTTTGCCTCATTCATGAAAGAGCAAAGTCTGCAAGAACAAGTGTTCAGAGATCTCCAAGAAGAAGCAGGATTCTAACTTTGGGCAACACAATGCTCTACGGTAATGGAAAATGTGTAATGGAATCTTATTAAACATGGTTTGTCCCCCAGCCAAGTCATTACAGGTAGTGGATGCTGAAGAGGTGGCCAGAGTATAATAGGAGCAAAGATTCCCAATTGTTCCATGGACTCCAAAACTTTCTCACCATCCAGAAGGCTGTTTTAGTACATCGTTTATCACCTAGCAGGTGTACTCAGTGATTGAATTACTGAGTGAGATCATTGCACTGGGTCACTTTCATTACCTTATTCCCACTTCTCAGAAGTACTTGGACAGACTCTCAACCCACTATTGCATTCACACCTGTGTGACTCTTTCCATATCCTCTTTGCAGCTTCAAGGGACACTAATGCAGATGTGATAAACAATCTCTTCCCCACACTGTCATGGGTTTCTGAGGAACCAATCAGGAAATGCCTGTAAATTATCACTGTCCTCCTAATTTTGAAGAGTAACCCGTATAGTAAAATTATCTAAATCACACACAGTGTAAATATATTTTCATGAGTTTTTATGCTGACAGATGCACCTGTTCCTCCCAAGATAGCAGCCATTGGCCATGTGTGACTATTTACATTTAAATGCACTAAAGTTCATTAAACTTAAAAATCAAATCCCTTCATCCCATGAGGTATATTTGAGGGGCTTAGGAACTACATGTGCCTCCTGTATTATTGAGTGCCTATTGTAAACCATCAATCTCAACTGATGTACGATTTCACAGTCACAGATTTCTCCTACAAAGCTATATGGTAGAGCACTCTCAGTTCTCCAGTTTCCCTCTGGGCCCTCCTAGATAGTCTCCACCCCTTAGCAGTATGCATCCCAACTTATCTCACCATCAGTTGATTCTGTCTCTGTGTGTGTTCCTGTGGATGTGTCCTGTTTTTTACTGGCTTCTTTTCACTCAGTATATTAACTACTGAATTAGGTATGGATAATATACTTGATCTGATTGCTGAGTATTATTGTTATATAATATATCTTTGCAAAAATATTAATATTCTTCCTTCCAAACACTACCTAACCTTTATGACAGTTTACTGTAAGTTAGGTACGAGGCTACTCTTTTACCCAGGTTTGGTCATTTACTCCAAACCTTGGCCTTTGGTACATTCTTACATTCCCTTTAATAGATATAGAAGTCTATGCACAGGGAAATTAACAACCCTTTATTGAAGCATGCATTTGGGCTAAGAACTCAGGCAGGAGGATTTTCTCTGGAGCCTTGGTTCTAGACGTAACAGTGATCTCATTTCTCCTCTGTCAGACATTTCACACCTGTGAGCATTTCATTTGATTGTACTAAAGAGATTGAGTCTGTACTCTCCCTTTTTATAGTTTTGCTTTTGTTTCTGCCCTCATTTAGTTTAAACTTCTCCTGCAAAAACCTCAACATAATCATACATCATTCCAGCATCTGAGCTCTTGGATCTTGCTCCGAGCTCCATCTTTGAACAGCTCAGGGCCACAGGATGGTTCGTGAGCCTGACTCAGACTGCTCTGGCCTCCTGTGAAGCAGAGGTGGAGTGCAGCTGGGCTCCTGTCTCTTCCTGAAGGCATGGCAGAGTCTGATGTGGACACTAGACACAGCACCCTCCGAGAGTGCTTTTTTTTCCTATGTGGAAAGAACAGGGATGTTCCTGCCTTCCTTCCAGAGGCCAGTGTGGAAGATGGGCTGAGGCTGAGCATGGTCCTGCCCTGAAGCTTTTCACCTGCTCTTCACTCTACAGGGATCTTCTTTCTCTCCAAATTCACCTGAAATTAGTAATCTGTTTGGGCCTCCGCGAGATGTCACTTTATTCATAGCAGCCCACGCCCCCCCCCCAATCTCCCTGTTTTAAATAGCCACTACCTTCCCTAGGAAATTGTACCTTTTTGCAGCCTTATCTTTCTCATTAGTGCTTAGCTTCATGTGACATAGTTTGTTTCTAACTTATTGCTCCCTTTTCCTCACTAGAAGGCCAGCTTCCTTCAGGTAGGGATTTATCTTTCTTCTTCATTGGATGCCAAGTGCCAACACATGTGCCATCACATAGTAGAAACTCCACCAAAACTATTGAATGAATACATAATGCATACATTATGATGCAGATTGACCCTGGGGCCGTCTTAAGGGAAGAGATGTTAGTACTATATACACACTGTGGTTAGAGGGGTTAGAAGACAGGTGTAATTTGGAATGCAAGCAAAGAAAAGGTGGCATAGGAGTTTTTATCATCTACTGTGATGTCTGCGTGCCTTGGATTTCACATGAGTTTCCATACTTAGGAAGTGAGTTTTGCCTGTGAATTTTTAGCACACCTGTGCCACAAATGACATGACTCGTGTGCCCAAGATTCCTGAATCAATGCAGGCTGTGGCAGGACTTCAAACGTGAAACAGCCTAATTCCTAGGCTGTTCCCCTTCTTCACACTAAGATGGCTTTTAAGAGGGATTCTGTGTGCCCTATTCTCCAAGAACTTTGTTCTTTAGTTTGCTGGTAAATCCTTCCTCTGTCCATCACATAGGAGTAGAGTCCCTTGTTTAGGAGAAGAATTTGCTATAGCCTCCAAATTACCACTGGCCTTTGCCCTTGCCATGTCTGGCACAACTACTACACATAGCACATAGGGGTGGGGGTGTTGCCAGGAATTCTGCCAATGACTAGTTTTGGGTGAAAATGTCTGTTGGCAACTCAGGCCTTCTGTCTAGTGGTTTCTTTCTGCTGCATCATCCTGTTGGTGGCGGAAATAGTGTAAGCTATATTTTTTCAGTTCCTGGTTTTAATAATTAATACTTTTTACTTAGAAGTTCATTTGAGAGCAATCATAAGCAAATGAAAGCTAAGCTGTGAAATTTTGGCTGAAGTAGAAAAAGCAGGGAGACTACTTTAAATAAACTCTGTACACACATGACTCTCCCCCACCTCCTGACTCACACACAACTATAAATGTTTGATAAAGCATTTTACTTATTTATAACCCTGTCATAGCAAACAGAAGCATTTGAACTATGTTCTCCTCCCCAGAGCAAGCAGCCATGCTTGGTAGACAGAAAGACCCCCTGGGTAGAAAATGAATGAGTTTTGTTCCCCCTTCTTTATCCTTTGTATTTCCCCTCAGGCAAGAAGGCTTTAGCTATGCTCTAATCCCCCCCACTAGCAACCACTATGTATAGAAGTTACCTTTAATTGAACACCTATTTTCTGCCTAGTAGCTTTTGTAGTTGGTGACTTCCCACAATATTACCTTAATTTTCTGAATTTCCAAGAAGTCAGTGTTAGTCCCCCCTTATAGCTGACAATACAAAGGGTCAGACAGGATGTTTGTTGTACAAATTCATACCAGCAATGGATGGACAGAGGCAAAACTAAAAGCTACATTAGTTACTCTTTAAACATGAATTTCCTAATTATAGGTTAGGTTCAGTTTGTGAATCATAGCTAACATTCTAAATCAAGAAAAAACAAACTGCAATAAAATAAAGTTGGCAACAATTAAGTAGGTGAGAATAAAAGGTAGTTCTTTGTATTTCATTAGCATAATGGGTGAAAGTAAAATTTACTATGGTATATTGCATTAGTATTACTTCATGCAACTTTAGTTCAGTTGGGCAATAATATAAAATGTATATCATCTTAAAAAAATTAATTTACTTTATTTTATGAGTGTTTTGCCCCCATGTATGTTTGTGTAACATGTATATATGCCTGTTCTCTCAGAGGCCAAAAGAGGTCATTGAATCACCTGGAACTAGAGTCATGGACTGTTATAAGCAGCCATGTTGATGCTGGGAATTAAACCCAGGTACTCTAGAAGAACAGCCAGTGAATAGCAAGTTACAGTATCAAGTTACTACTGTAGTGACTGAAGGTTACTAGTCTTCCTGGAGTTCTTAAGGTGGGGTCCATGGATGGGTTTCTGAACTATATGAGGATTGTGCACAGAGTTGTGCTCAAAGTATTAGCATTTCTTTCTTTCTTCCTTCCTTCCTTCCTTCCTTCCTTCCTTCCTTCCTTCCTTTCTTTCCTTCCTTCCTCCCTTCCTTCCACTCCTAGTTTCCTTCCTTCCTTCCGATCTCTCTCTCTCTCTCTCTCTCTCTCTCTCTCTCTCTCTCTCTCTCTCTCTCTCACACACACACACACACACACACACACACACACACACACACACTTTTTGGTTTTGGTTTTTCTCAAGACATGGTTTCTTTATGTAGCCTTGACTACTGTCATCATAGAACTAGTTCTGTAGACCAGACTGGTCTTGAAGGCACAGATATACGCCTGTCTCTGCCTCCTGAGTGCTGGGGAAAAAGGCATGCATCACCACTGCCCAGCTTGATTATTTCCTTAAAAAAAAAAAAAAAGAAAGGTCTACATTTTGACTGGCTTGATGGGGGAGGGTCTCAGGAAGTCCCACCCCACCTCTAGCTAGGGAGCTATAGGCATTTCAGAGCTGCTAGGTGTGGAGGAGTCAGTTTTCTCCAGAGATATGGCCCTTGGTAATATGTTATGCTCTTCAGTAGATGACCCTATAGCTGTGCATGCATAGGCAGTACTAATTGGGTACAGACTCACAGGGTTATAAAAGAGGACCTAAAGTTAGAGGAAGGACATAGAGGTTTGAGAGGGGGTGAAAGGGGGCATGGAGGGTGGAATTATTAAAATATACTGTGTACATGTATAAAATTCTCAAGTAATAAAAAGTAATAATAACAACAAAGCAGTAAAAAGTATTCCATTTTATTAAGTACCAAGGATGCAGAATTCTTGCCCTCAAGTATAAGTTAGCAGCACTCACATTTCATCTAGTTGCTCTTCAGGTGGTCTGACCATAAGGCACCTCATCATATGGACTTGTGGACTTGAAGGTATAGATAAAGCTTTTACTCTCTTTAATTTCATGTTCTGCTGTGTTTCCATGAGATTTCTATCATTCTTTCAAATGTTCTCATTCTTCTTGTAGTCCTTTCTATGATCCTCTTAACTATTCCACCTTCTCAGTCTTATCTATCATCCTCTAGCTCTTCTATCTAGTCTGTGAGCACCTCCCAGCAATACTGTAGCACAGAAACTAAGAAGAAGAAACACTATGAGACCAATGTTGAGGTGAAGACATCAAGTCTAGCAGGAGCTGATTGACTACTGATCAGTATCAGTGGTCCCAACACTGACCAGTGTCTTGAGTTCCTTTCTCCTTTGAGCCAATTCATACATTTTTCTGAGATGTAAGTCATTTCATTCTCTCCTTTAAAAAAGTAAAAAGAAAAAAGGTAGCTCCTATATCAGACCAAAATAGATATTAATCCAACTGTTCCTTCTTCAGAAGAAAGCATAGGCTGATCACCAGATCTATTAATTACCCTTGTTACACTCTTACTCTGTGTTTTCTATCTGTTACAGTATTTAACATGAAGTCCATCCCTTTCTAGAGCATAAGTCCATTAAAAATAAGGTTAATTTTCTAAAGCGATGTGGTCCGTGATGGGTTGGTCATTTTCCAGTGGATAACACTACATCCATGTATATATTGTCATCACTTGTTGTACGAAGTGGATTATAAAAGGAATTACAAAAGAAGATGACATAAAATTGGAAGGGAATTCAGAAAAGTGGAAGAAAGGAGGGGGGAGATATGACCACCCTATATTGTTTTCATGAATGAAGTTACCAAAGAGTATATAATTAGATAGTAAGAATATAATGTTAATGTCTTCTGTGTTCAGAGCTTGGTATATAGCAGATGCTTAACATTAACTACATGTACCATTCACCCACCCCTGGGGAATTCACAGTTGATTTGCCCTACACATTCAGATTCTAAAGAGAAAGTAATATTTTCAGCCAAATTTTCAAACTCTTGGGCAGTTGTTTCTTGGTTTCTGAATTAATGCACCCACAATATTTTTAGTCTTTGGTGTTATTTGATTGAATTCCTTTTTTTTTTCTTTTTCCAGTGTGCCATTGTGTTAGAGAAAGGTAGTTACAGTAATGGAACAAAAAGACAAGTGATTTCAGGGAATTTATTCAAATCACTCTAAAATATCCTGCCCATTAAGTATAATTGCTAAATAATGTTTTAATGATTCAACCATAGATGACTCAGAATTTTATGTATTTCATTTCTCTTCAGTCCATAAGAATTTAGCAATTAAGGAAAGGTGTTTGGAGGAAAATGTTAAGTGTAGTCAATACTAGATGGTAATGAAGAGATTATAGGTAGGTAGATAAGAATGTAAATAGAGCCGGGCGGTGGAGGCGCACGCCTTTAATCCCACACTCTGGAGACAGAGGCAGGTGGATCTCTGTGAGTTCCAGGCCAGCTTGGTCTACAAAGCGAGTTCCAGGAAAGGCGCAAAGCTACACAGGGAAACCCTGTCTCGAAAAACCAAAAAAAAAAAAAAAAAGAATGTAAATAGATAAATAGATGATAGGTTATGGATAAATGATAGAAAGAGAAAAATATAGATATATAAATAGAGAATGCCACTTGCAAGAGTTTGAGATTTTCTTTCCTAGTTCAAATAACGATACATTTTTCTCAATTGTTTTCCCTTGATTGCCTAGTTATGTTATCTTTTGAAACATAAAACACCTATCATTGCTATTTGTGCAGCAATTAGTACTACAAAATATACTTATACATCCTTTTATGTCTACTCCAATCCTATGTGGCAGGGAGACTTAATGTTGTAAGCATCCCTTTGCCTTTGAGGACACTGTAGCTAGGAGAAGGAAGACTACAAATATCATACATTGTTCTTGGTCCCATGATGGGTTCTTAACCATCTTCGTTGATTCTCCAGCTATTTGCCATTGGCAGGAAAGAAGATATTGAATGAGTCTGTGTTATAAAAGGAGATTCAGCTGCTATGGGTCATTTAACAGGATCAACCAGTCCAGAGGGTTAGCTGGAACTTCTCTGACTAAGCAGAAGGCTGATTTGAGATCTGAAAGACATAAAGAATATTTGGTGAAGGGGAAGTGGATGGTTTGAAGTGGAAGAGAGGATGGGAACTCTCCTGAGGAATGGTTAGGGTGGTTGTAGACCTAGCCATGAAAAAAAATGCATTTCTTGTGAGCCATGGGGAAGTACTTGGTTTGTCTAAAGATCAGTGGACAGTATCTGGTTGGTCAAACTGGCAATCTAACAATGCTGTCCATGGGTAAGAAATAAGGAGAAGAGAGAGAGATAGTGGTATCAAGCCAGAGAATTTATAGAGAGAGACTCTTTCCCCCAGAGCCTGCATTTCCTTTATGACCCTTTAGACACCACACTTGCATCTATAATTTTGCTTCCTCTCCTCTCATTCTTTTCCAGTGTACCTAAATGAACACATTCCAAAGTTGTAGTATGCTGTGTAGATACCTGACAATATCATCATAATTGCCATTATTAATTTATTGATAAGAGTCAGTGTCTGTATATTGAAAAACCAGTTAACTGTGTAAGTTAGCTGTGGATAAGTGCTAATAGGCAGATTTGTTTCTCCTTATTTCATCATAGATTTGTTTTGCCATGATAATATTTTAGAGATTTAGAAACTTCAGATCATCGATATGTTCCTTCAAGTGCAGATGCTCCTATGATAATAACATTTTTATTTTATTTGACTGGACACATAGTTCATTTTATATATTATACTACTTTCTCATTTCATCTTACAACCAATTTTATGGGGAGCTGATCTTATCCTATTCTGATAAACATGGTAAGTAGAATTCAAGCAGCGTGAAGTGACTTCCTTAGCAACTTCTAGCTGAAAGTGTGAAGAAAGCAATGGTGTTTTGCCATTGGAAATTCAAATATCTGTAGTGTACAAGGCACAAGCTTGTGGGAAGTATAGACAGAACGCAGATGGTCTTTATTCTTAGGAACACGAAGTCTCAGAGCACAAGAAATTATTCATGAATGTGATTTGACTCTTGACCCAGCATGGTGTGTGGTGCTATGTTCCATCACGAAGCCAGGAATGGCAAAGAGTGTCAGTTGAGGGGTCAAGCAAGGCTACAGCAAAAAACTCTGGAAGGAGCCTTGCACTCGGACTCTCTGCTTTATGCCTTGCTGACCAGGTGACCTCCAGGAAGTTATGCTGTTTCTTGGAGTCCCTATTGCTGTCCCTACTTTGTAAAGACTGAAGGAAGGAACGGAGCATTGTGTGAGAAAACCATAAAGCACTTATAACTGTTCAGGAGGTTATTTGTACACTTTATGAGTGCAAACTCATGATGTCAGAGAGGTAAGAAATAGGCAGAGCAGATATAGTTGACATTTAGAGATGAGCAATGGTGCCCCCAAAACTACTATGTCCCCAACACAAGAGCTTCTGATTTCTAAAGCTTAGTGATGGTCAAGTGACTGTGTCTCTCCTTCTGTTATCTGCCTATGCCATTCATGACACCCAAAGTGAGCAAGCCTGTGGCAATGTATTTTCTTCATCTGTTAAAGAACTACGTTGTTGGGTTATTGTCCACCATGAAAAATAATTGTGTATATTCTCAGCTCACTGCTGACTTATTGAAAGCACTTAATTAACATTGGTCGCCACCTTTTGTCCTTCTGTTTTTCATTTACACCCTATGACAATCTTACCATGTGATGGCCTGTAATGTGAATCTATAAAAAAAACAATCATTTACATGGCGTGATAGGATTGTTCAGCCTACTGAGTGCAACAGAGAGAACATAACAGGAATCCTTGTGCTTTTTTTTTTTTTTAATCACTTGACCATAATACCTGACAGGAATAATGGAGACAAGATTTATTTATTTCTGTTCATAGTTTCAAAGGGTTTAGTCCATATTTTTTTGGTCCTGTGGCCTTTGTTAGAACATTATAGCTATGTGAGCATGTGACAAGGAGAGCTATTTACATCCTGTTGGACCATGAAATACAGGCAGAAGCTAAGGGCTGGGTATGACCTTCAAAGGCCCACTGCTACTGACCTACTTCTCCCAGTTAGGTCTCACTTCCTCACAGTTCCACAGCCTCCTAAAACAGTCACTGGCCAGGAAACAAATTCACAAGGTGGGCTAAGGGGAAATGTTTCAAATAGAAAGCTTATTACCCTGTTCCTGTGCTCAGAGACAAGGGGAAAAGTTTCAAATAGAAAACTTAGTGCCCTGTGCCTGTGCTCAGAGACAAGGGGAGACACTTCAGATAGACAGTACAGTACCCTGTGCCTGTGCTCCAAGCTCCAGCTCAGGCTCATACTGCATAAAGATGTTTCATTAGCAGCCTCCAATACTGCTGCGAATAACACACTTCAGGGGCTACTGGCTGCCTGGAGGGGATGGGTAGCACGGGTCTAGTGAAACCAAGACGATGAAGATCTGTTTTGATTTGAAGATTATTGATCTTTCCTCAAACTTCATGCAACATTAGGCTGGGATTCTCCTGCCTGTTCATTAATGCCAGAGTGGAAGCTTCCTCCAGGCTTCTCTTCACTTTTCATTTACACCCAATGTCAGTCTCACCAGGCAATTCCCTGTAGTGTGAATCTGTAAAAACAATCGTTACACAGGACTACAGGGTTGTTTGGTCAGCTGAGTGCAGCAGAAAGAGCACTAAACTTAAAGGTGGATGTCTGCCAGATTTTTCCAACTACGTTTTGTACCCACTCTCTGGGTACAACATACTCAGTTTCTCCAAGGATAAACCAGTTCTTGCAAAATTTCAGCTACCCACGAAGAGCCAGAGCTCTGCAAGTGATTTTAAAAATGTCATGGAGAAAATGTTTTCACTGTTAATATATTTTAATACAGACATTTATTATAGCAATTGTGTATTGATAAAAACAAAACAAAACACAAACAAAAAATACTTAACACTAAAATTAGTGCTTGGAAACTTATTCAGTAAAAGCAATTGTAAGGGTTTTGTGGCAAAAGTGTATCCTGGTGATCAGAGGGCCCAGAAATGCAGCAAAAAACCTTACCACACAACAGACCTCACACAGGAGATTTTCTGGGGGAGGGGGAGGGGTAAACAGTGACCTCTGAGCAGGGATAAGAGAGAGACTGAGAGCAGGCCATGATGGCATGGGAAGTTATAGGGGAGGTTATTGAGCATGTGCATAGGGAAAATATGTGACAGTGGTTTCATGGAAATGTGTCACCTTGGCCTTTAGTTATGATAATGACTGAAGGTGGAAATGGGGATGGGCGAGCACCTGGTTTGTAATGTGGGTTGTTCTAACAATCCCTCCTTTTGTTTATTATAAAAGGTAAGCAAATAGGAAGGTGTGACTGATGAGGTAGGATTGAGGTCCATGCACTTTAGACTGCTTCCTGTTCTGTGAGGGGCATAGACATCTTTGGGGACCCCAATAAGCTAGGATGCTGGCCAAGTCTAGGAAGAGCAGGCTGTTTCTGTTACATTCCAGGCTCTGTGAGATCATCTCTGCTTAGGGAAGTGCAGGGCTGCACTGGAGCAGTTTGCAGTCTTTAATTGATGGGAAATCTGCTGTAACAGATATACTAGAGGCAGAAAGTAAAGTTAAGAAGTTTAGGGAAATTTTTTTCTTAGGTGTACATTTCAAACTCTTAGGCCCGTGGTCCTGGTAGTTGGGGGAGTGAAGTCCAAAGACCAGGAAAAGGGAATGGAAATCTCACCCTCAGGAATAGGCAGTAAGCAGAAAAACTTAGGCAGCTGATTGGCAGGGGTATTTGACCTGGATGGATGGATCCAAGTAGATTCCCTGAAGCTTACAAGGTTTTTTTTTTTTAATTTACAAAAAGAGATAAAAAGTTTTAGATATATTAGCATTACCACTGTTTGTAATCTTTACTGAAATCCACATTGTAGAAAAGGCAGTAGACTCAAGACTTTGAGTCATAGTAAAAGCTTGGAGACCTAAAAATGATTCTGAGTTAAAAGAATTAATGCTCTTTCATGAGGCCTGAATACATAGATTGGACAGATTTGTTTTTTGTACAATGAGAAGCACTTTTAAGTCTATACATAGAAAACAACTAAAATCTCGAACTTGTGACTATGATAATAGTCACTGCTTACAAGAGCTAGATTAATAGCTTATCAGATTTCCATTGATCATTGTTAAAACTCTAAACTTATGAAGTCTTAATATAACAGTATCAAAGAGAGAGAAAGAAATCTGAAATATTTCTTCATTTTTATATCTACACATCTTAAAACATTTTCTTAGATCAACCAACTTATTTAAGCTTTCATATCCTCAGACCTTTACAGATTGTATTTATATATCTTAGAGTACTTTCCTAAACCCTCAGAAGTTATATAAACTTTAAACTTTTTTTCTGTTCAATTATTTACCATGAGACACAGGTGATTGATTACTGAGAGTAATCATTGTAAAGCAAGTCCCTTTAAATAAAAGAATAATAAAAGATTACTTTGAAACCTGTTTTGTGAGTTTTTCTCTGTTCAGAGTGGTAGCAAGGTCTTGACTGAAGGTCTAGTAGCTCTCCAGTGAGGCTTGATTTTTACATATGAAGAGAAGGCAGCTGTAGCTCTGGGAAAGGAGCTGGTATATATACTTGCTGCTATCAAAGCTACTGTTAGTCAATATCATCAGAGATCTGAGAAGAATAAATTACAGCTGGAAGGATAGTCCAAATGGCCTATCCTATGTATCAATTAAAATGACAGAGGCTTTTCC
Source organism: Peromyscus eremicus (assembly GCF_949786415.1). Lineage (NCBI taxonomy): Eukaryota > Metazoa > Chordata > Mammalia > Rodentia > Cricetidae > Peromyscus > Peromyscus eremicus. Next base: position 83,304,335 of record NC_081417.1, on the reverse strand, counting down.
ATTACCTGGAGGGGTTACTCTAGGCTCCTGTGGTCTCCACAGCTTCTTTGGTGACAATGGTCAGTCTTCAGCTGCCATACAGGGCAGCACATAATCTTCAGAAGGCATGAAGAGCACCACTGCCTTTGGCTGTGAGACCCAGGTCTGTGAGACTTTTTCCTGTAAAGGAACTTGGGAAAATTGGCCTAACTTTGACCTGACAGAGTAGGGCAATCCACTCAAAAGTGTCCACAATTTGAGCAGAGCCTTGGCAGCAAGTGACACATGAAGCAGTTTTACCGAGTGGTTAATGTTACCACAATTCAGGTGAAGTTATTGTGCCCTATCCATTTTCTTTGGAGATCTTTAAGGGGTCCTTTTAGAAGGGGGAATTTCTGTTTATTAGGGGAAACTTTTTCTTAAGCATTTTAAATGCCATATTCAGCTTATCTCTGAAGAGTTTGAGGACCATCTAACTATTAATATGTATGATTTTAGGCTTAACCTTGAAAATATATGCAGAAGGCTAAAAAGAAAAGCTTATTCCTGTAATTAACTAGATTATACTTAGTATGACCACAATTATAGTTCTGAACACATTAAAGAATTAGATCACTTATAAGGTGACTATTAACTTGCATGTCCTAATTATCTTTAATAGTTTACAATAAGTTTGTAGTTTTTTTTAAGATTAAGATTTTACAGCTTGGGGCTGGAGAGATGGCTCAGCAGTTAGGAGCACTGGCTGCTATTCCAGAGGTCCTGAGTTCAATTCCCAGCAACCACATGGTGGCTCACAACCATCTATAGTGGGATCCGATAACCTTTTCTGGCATAAGAGGGCATCATGTAGATAGAGCACTCATACACATTATAAACAAATTTAAAAAAAAAAAAAGAAAAAATTTTACAGCTTTATCCCTGTTTGAGCCTTACAATTTTGAGTTGGATATTTAATTGAAGTTCCTTTAGCATCAAAACAAGCCATTAATGCAGTAAACTTTAAAACTTTAAACAATAAATGTAGTCCATAGAGAGGCTGGGAACTCTTTTGATCATTTTATAGTGTATCATTACAGAGTATCATAGTATTTCTGTTGTTTTTGTTTGGTTGGTTTGGTTTTTTCAATACAGGCTTTCTCTGTGTAACTGCCCTAGCTGCCCTAGAACTCACTTTTTAGATTGGGCTAGACTTGAACTCATGGGAACACATCTGCCTCTGCCTCCCAAGTGCTGAGATTAAAGGTGTGTGTCAACACACTCAGTTTAGAATTTCACACACAGTTTAGAATTACTATAAGCTCTCTGAGGGATCTGAGTGAGCAGAAGCTGCTGCTGGATGGCAGACAGGACCAGAGAGATGAGAATCTAATGGTTAGAAAGCAGGTAGAATAAAGCAGCAGCAGCCAGAGACTTGGACTATCAAATTAGGAATCAAATTTGGCTGGTGGCAGAAGTCAGCAGAAACAAATGGTCTGCACAGACCTTAGAAGAGTCGGATCAGCAGCTTGGTTCAGAGTGGACACTGCAGGAAGAAGCAGAGAGATGTACCAGGCAGCCATGGGTGCATGCTGAGTGCCTACTCCTTTGATTTCTCCAGGTCCTGCTAGGTCTGGCTGCAGGCTCCTGCTTTTACAATAAATAACATAACTGAAAGTCAAGACATTTACAGTGTGTCGGGGGTGGGAGAGGATAGAGCAGATGTAGGGGGAGCAAACAAAAACAAACAAGGCTTGGAGCAGAGAAAATAGAGAATGAGGAATGGGGAACCTTTTTCCATTCCCCCTCATTGCTTGCAGGATTTATAAATGTACCAAATAATATTGGAACTTTGTGTACTGCTGGTTGGCCACATTTGGATTGATTATCTAAGGGTTATTGATATTAGAGTCCTTGAGAAGTCCCACAAAAGACCACCATTCACACATGCAATCAACAAGAGTGATTATTATTCCAGCATGCTGGGCCACCTATCCTACACAAAGGCAAAATGACCATGACCCTGGGAGAAGCTCACAGTCTCCTTTTAAGCACAGCCAAGGGGAGTTGCTAGGGCAAATAGGTCATCTCAGATATCATTGGCTTAAGCAGGTGACAATCATATTAGTATGTTCTAATTGGCTAGGGTTAGTCAGAGGTTGGCTAAGTCTACAGTTTTTCCATTTTGGGGCAAGCCTGAATGAACCCCAGGCTGTCCTTATTTGGTTATTACCTTGAGCTGTGGTGGGAACTGGCTCAGGCCTGGTACAGGCCATCTCTTACTTCCCTGCTGTAAGGGGTGTGGAAGATTGATTGTCCTTTGTTCATGGCTTCCTCAGAAACTGTCCAGTTCTTAAATGAATTAATAGGGGCCTGCCATATTTTTTTGAGGCCAAGTCTTTTTGCAAAAGTGAATAAAATTGGGGCCTTCAGATTGGGTGTCAGGTGGAGAGGCTGGAGGTTTTCTAAGAAGCATCCCCAGGGGAAGCCAGAAGGTATGGACTATGCCACTCTTGTGAGTGATAAAAGAATGGTCCTAAGCCTGTAGTCCAAGGTATCCCCAGGACCCAGGGAGGACCTAATGAGGAAGACACAATCTATTCAATGGGTCATAACTGTACTCAACAGGAGGGTGGGTGCTAGCAGCCCAAGGAGACTTAGAGCCTGGTACCAGGGCTTTCAAGTAAAGCTAAAAGGTTAAAAACCAAGCTCATAAATGAAGCCTCATGCAAGGGAAAGGGTGCAGAGTAGGGTGAGTACCTCTACCTCCAAGAGTACCAGAGACTCAGGGAAATGTTACACCAACAAAAAGGGAAAAAGACCTATTGCTTCTGGTGGATGGGGGGCGGGGCGTGGAGCAGAGCAATTGGTGAGCTGGAAGGTTAGTCTGTTGTGGGTGGACTGGAGATAAGGGATACGGTCCCAGTGCAGCTCATACCCGAAAGGGAAGCTCAGGCACCAGGAAACCCTATCCTAGTCATGACTAGGGTTTTGTGACAAAAGATTATCCTGGCCAAAAAACTGCCGCAAAAGTCACAACACACAGAAAGCCTCACACAAGAGATTTATTGGTGGGTGGGAGCATAAAAGGCTGCCTCTGAGTGGAGATAAGAGTGTAGAAAAGAGGGCAGGCTGTAATGATGCAGAATTCATGGGGGTGGGGGTGGGGAGCATGATATGGAGCATGTGTGAAGGGAAAATAGCAACTGTGGTGATGTGGAAATGGATCACATTGGCCTTTAGTAATGAGGACGATTGAAGCAGGATGGGGGATAGGAGAGCACCTGGTTCTGGAGTGTGGTCAGTTCTAACAGTAATGATTGATGTATTAGACACTGAGTGAGTACTTACTCTGTGCTAGGCACTGCACTGGTCACTGGAGAAATAGCACTAAATTCTACTAGTATGGCCTTTGTCTTTACAGAGCCCATCTATGATTGTAAGAATTAAATACCATTGCAGATATGAAGTGTTATCAGGGGCAAGAGTCCATGGTAAGACAGGAACAAATTGCAGAAATGTGAAATCTGATGGGAAAAAAAGAAGACTCATGAGTAGTCAATCAAGTTTTAACTAAAGGAAATGACATCATTGTTTAGTTCCATAAATTATATATATTGTCTCATGGTGTGAAAAATGGTTCATGAGTCAGATGTGAAGTCATATTGTATCACATCCTGCCAAATAACTTTATTCAGATATGTTGTGATGACTCCATCAAAGCTTAAAAAGTCTAGCTGAAATGAGAAAAGCTAAATGTCAATCCAATAAAGTAATGAATGTTACAAAAACAGTATTAGAAAGGTATAGCCCAGTATCCTTCCCAAGAAGAGTTCTTGGGATGTCTTTACCAAGCATCTTCATTGTCCTCTCCTGATGTTCTCTGTGTTTGTTTAGCAACAACAGTCTCAGCTTCTCTTCAGCTCCCTGTATTAAAACTTGGCATTCTTTTGACTTAAAGCCTCAGGTAATGCAAAGGCCAGCATCTCCTTACTGCAGCACAAAACAGTCTTGACTCAGAGAGGTCCAGTGACACTTAATAACCAGTCGTACTCCCTCCATCTGAAACCAGACGCTCTACTGCTCCTCAAACTGCGGCTGTCACTGTCTTGGGAGCTGAAGAAAATACAGGAACCATTGTGGGGTTTGTTCTTGATTTTGGGTTTGTTTTTGCCTCACTTTTTTTTCTGTACATTTTGGCTCTTGTTCCTAATCTCTTTGGTTACATGAGATGAAAAGGTTTGAAAGGTAACAAAAGCAGTAATCCAGTCCTCTTTGATTGGCATTGTTAAAACACAGTTTAAACTTCCGTGATCCTAGTAGATGTCATAGCTGGCTTTGTCTAAGTACACTTTCACGTCTTCTCAGAGACTAGCTCCCATTCTTAAAACCATTATTCTTCTTCTGAGGCCTTCCCAATGTAATTTGATACGTGCCTGTTTCCATGTGTTCATTCAGTCTTTCTCTGAATTTAGTCTTTTCTCTGGCTCCTCTTGTGAGCTGTTTTCTTCCCAGTAGATAGCCTTAATCTATAGAATAAAACACAGCCGGGCGGTGGTGGCGCACGCCTTTAATCCCAGCACTCGGGAGGCAGAGGCAGGCAGATCTCTGTGAGTTCGAGGCCAGCCTGGTCTCCAAAGCAAGTTCCAGGAAAGGCGCAAAGCTACACAGAGAAACCCTGTCTCAAAAAACAAACAAAAAAAAAGAATAAAACACAGCCCTGGTAACTCAAACTTGGTTGCACAAAAATGTGCTATGTACTTTACCTAGACTTATTTAATCCCCACAACTCTCTGTGAGTACAAACATTATCCCTATTTTATAGATAAGAAATCTGAGCTCAAGAAAGCTTAAGTTCCTCCTCTGAGCCCCCACAGCTGGAATGTGGAGGAAGGAGCAGGTGAGAGCCCATGGAATGCGGCATAGAATTCAGGCTTTTAACAGCTCTCTGTCTTTCAAATTCATACTGGTTTTCTCTGGGCTTTGTAGATGACTCTGGGAGTACAGGCTCATCTTCTTATGGCTGCTTCTGCTTTCCTATAACTTTAGCAGCTAGCCAGCCCATTTTATCCTTTATAATTTTCTCTGTCGTTATTCTCATTTTGTGATACAAGTTCTCACTGTGTAGCTCTGGCTGTCCTAGAATTCACTATGTAGACCAGGCTGACTTCAAACTCACGGAGCTCCACCTTCCTCTGTCTCCCAGTGCTGGATTAAAGGTGTGCACCCCTGTACCCTGCTTTTTAGAATGTTCTGATTGTACTGACCATAGAATAGGAGCACTGTGTGAAGGTCTCTGAGCCTTGTTGTGAAAGCCCTTGTCACTGCTCTCCCCACAAGAGTAGGCTTCTTCCCCTTCTTCTCCAAGAGGCAGGCAGTAGAGCATCAGAAGGCCTTCTACTGAGAGATCCTCTACATCCTTCCTTCACAAGCCATGTGACATTCTTCTTGCGGGACTGAAAAGTTTAATAGTTCATTATCAAGTAGTTCTCCTTGCTTTTGACATGATTTTCTAACTGATCTTTTCCAACTCATTTTGATGTCTGCCATGTCACTTTGGAGTCTCAGCTGAAATTTCCATTTTCTTTTTTCAGTGAGCTACAAAGATGAATCTCTGCCTTTGAATCTGTTTCCTCATTTGAAATAGTACTGGCAACTTTTTATTTACCACCTGCCTCCAGGTTGGTATAAGGATCAAGTAGCACTAAGGCTGTTCATGCTTAATGTAAAAGATACTATGAAAATAGGGTGGCAATTGTTCAGACAGTTGTGAATATTACTGTTTTCTCCCTGTATACATTTTCTTTCTTTCTCTTCCCCTCCCAACCCCCTATTGTGCCTGTTAAGATACTTAAGTCTACCTGCTTTGATAAGACTGATTTTTCAGTATGTCTCCCTCCAAAACCCATAAGAATGTTAGTGTCTTTATCGCTAAAACCAGTGGCACCACCATTAGCATCATTCTGGTACTAGTTATTTTGGGGTAGAGACTTTCACAGATTCTCTCGGGAACTTGATGTATTGGGGCAGTGTTAGACTTAAGCCAGTTGTAAGGACAAAATTCCTGAAAACTGCAGAGATAAAAAAGACCTGACCCAGTTGCTCAGCTGGAAAGACTTTAGTACCCTTTGTTCTGCCTGGTATCTTTGGTGTTTTAGTTAAAAAATGAATTTTTAATTAATTAATGTTAACTAATCTGTTTGTGTGTGCTGCTAAAGGAGTAGATGAACATGTGTGTAAGAGTGTGGATGTGGAGGCCAGAAATAGGAGTGAAATCTCTTGAAGTGGAGTTACAGGGTTTTGCAAGAAGCCCAGCTTGTTACTTTACTGCTGACATGCAAACTCTGGTCCTTATGATTGTGCAGCATGAAATGCCAACGGCTGAGTCATTTCTGCAGCCCCACTAGGGTCTTTTAAATGCATACATACTCTATCATTTTCATCATCATTAACACTAACATCAAGCCACGCCTATTTTTGTTATCATCATCGCCATTATCATCCTATCTAAAACTGTGGTCCCCACGTAGCCACTGAGACAGCAGGCAATTTGGTGTAGCTTGTGTTATATGTGTAGTATGTTTACAATTTGGGGTTTTCCATTCCTTGCATTTAATTTATTTAAAAAAGAAAAACATTTTGTGAGCCTGCTACATTCAGGAATTTCTTCAGCACCAGCAATATAACAGTTAATGAAACAGATATTTTCTTTATTCATTGAGTTTACATTTGGACAAATTGAGGGGGAAAAGAATTAAAATAGATGAAGAAAAATCATCATAAAATGAGACAATGAAGCATGAGCATCACAAGAAGCAGTTTACTTTTCAGAACTCTTACAACATTTTAGTCACTCTTTTAACAAGCTTAGGGAAGCTGGTCCAGCATTTTGTTTTTTGTGTTTTTTTTTTTTTTAAATCCAATAAAGAGGATGTAATATCCAGAATATACAATTTAGTACTGCTTTGTGACACAGCAACTACATTTGACCTAAACACCCCTCGCACAGTCTAGCAAAGGGACCCTAGATAGCGTGATTTTCATGGAGAATATATTGAATGGCATGATAACTTAGGTAATTGTTCAGCAATATTCACTCCCAGTGGGCAGATCATACTTTCTTATTCCTTTGATGGTGACTCTAACTCTGTGACTGATTTTAACAAATGATATGGTAACAGGTATAACACATGCAAAGACTCGCAATGGCTTATGCAGTCATTTTTCCTTCTGGCACTTTATATTATCTATTATCTATGTGAAGATATGACTTGCATGATCCATTGGCCCAGAGAGAAAGGGAGAGAGACAGAGACAGAGGCAGACAGACAAACAGACACACACACACACACATACACACACACACACTCACACAGAGAGACAGAGAAAGAGAGAGAGAGAGAGACAGAGACAGAGACAGAGAGAGAGAGAGAGACAGAGAGACAGAGAGAGCTCAGTTTGTAACTCAGAACTGAGCTGCATTTAGTTGAAGAATGTTGTCTCCACTTAATAGCAGGGCAAGATTGAAAGCAATCTTGAACATGTGAAGAGGTTTTTTTAAGTAGAGGAAAGAAGCTCCTATTAGAATTACATATTAAACCTAACCTTTTCCTTTCTGGGTTATTTCTGTAAACTTCCTAACTTTTTGAACTTTCAGTGCTTTCCTCTTTAAAATAGGGTAAAAAAACAAATTACCAACAAAGTGCAATGAGGTGGATCTGGAGCATCAGCTATTCGAGGGGCTGAGACAGGAGGATTGCTTGTGTCTATGAGTTCTGCAAAAGGCTGGGCAACAGTGGGATTTGATGGAAAAGGGGGATGTATCTGTCAAAGGTAGAAGTGGACTGGGAAGATGATTCATTTCAGTAAAGTGCTTGCCACACAAGCCCTAGGAACTAAGGCAAGGCTCAGTGTGTCTATAATCATAGCACTGGAGAGATTGGGGAAGTCAAGAGAATTCCTGCATATCATTGTCCAGCCAGCCTAGCCGTATCAGTGAGTGGCAGTTTGACTGAGAGACTGTGTCTCATAAATATGATGGACAGTGATTGAGGAAGGTGTGTGCACATGAACCTACATGCACATATGTATATATCAATGAACATATACATACACAGACACACACACACACACACACACACACACCCCAAAATGCCAATAATTAGCAAATTTCCTTGATAAGGAAATTAAGTTGTTTATATAAAGCACCTGATACACAATTAATAGTCAGTAATTTTTAAAAATCAGTTGCCCAAATCTCTGAACACGATTTCTGGTTGCTCCCTGGAAAACCAAGCAAGCTTGTCTCCCCAGGCACACACTCTCCCCAGGTTTTCTGGCCTGTTCTGCTCAAACCTTTGACGACCTCGCCAGTTTTCATTTTTTTCCCATAATAATGCTTCCAATAATTTCCTCTTTTTGCTTCATAAATCGCACTAAGCACACACTACTCACTGGATAGTTTGTGCTGGTTTGAGCTTCCAATGTGTGTTTATAATTATTCTGCATTATCTTAATTACAATGATACCAAGAAGGGCATGGAGGAGAGTTAAAAAATGGTTCAAAGGAAAAAAAATGTGCCATGAAAAATAACTCACAGTTAGACGACGACAAGGCTGTGGTTTGGGTTGTAATTGGAAATAACACTATTAATACGATAGTCATTCATTCTATATAATGAAAAAAATTGAAGCCCTTTTTGCAATTACCCCATTCCAAATGAAATTAACATTCCATGGCATTTTCCATAAATGGTTCGTTTGCATACATTGGTGGAGACAATTAGCCTGGAGATGACTGAAGGCTGTGACTGAAGATAGGATGAAGTAGGAAGCATCAGACACAGCTCAGAGGAGAAAAGTGCAAAAACAAACTCAGCCTTTGCTGCAGGAGAACAGGGAGGATCAGAATGTGCAAAATTCCTGGTGTCTAGGAAAAGTGGTGAGACTTTCACAATTAGACTTACCTATGGGTGGGAACCATAGAAATTTTCAGAGGCCAGGCGGCGGTGGTGCACACCTTTAATCCCAGAACTCCAGAGGCAGAGCCAGGCAGATCTCGGTGAGCTCGAGGCCAGCCTGGTCTACAGAGCAAGATCCAGGATAGGCACCAAAACTACATGGAGAAACCCAGTCTAGAAAAACCAAAAACAAGAAAAAAAGAAGAAAAATTCAGAGTACATTTATTGAACAGGGAAGTGAAAATATTTGCTTAAATTGTGTTTACTTGTATTGAGTGCAATCTACTTCAAGCCCCCAGACAATTGAACTGGTACCCTTTTTGGTGATCTGCATGAATCCTCCAGTCCTTCCCAATCTCCAGGCCTGGGTCTAAATTGCTCAGTGACCTCTGCTCTGTTTCTGTCCATCCTCCGAGATTGGTAATGGATGCTGAAATTGCACCATGCTTTTTTTTTTTTTTTTTCCTGCAGTCAATGTTAGACTTTAGTTCTATAGACAAGTTTTCATAGTAAGGAAAATATCCCTGAGAAGCCTTTCTGTAATTTAATAAGTGATCATTAAGGCAATTTCTGGCTACAGAGGCATACTTTTAAAGCTCACAGCATACACTGTGCCATCTTCTGGAGCATAGCTAGGATGTGTTCTTGGTATTCTCGACGTCTTTTCTCCTTCAGTTTGTATCTGATGCCTGTCTGCTTTCCCCATTGTAACTTCTAAATAGATTCATTTCCCCCTAATACACATCTTGGTTTTATTTCCTCGGACACTGTTGTTGTTAAGATCACTGTCTCTGAACTCATAGCAGCAGTGGTTACCTGCATAAGACTGGACCCATCTCCATTCCATCATTGGTGGGGGAGGGGTTAATGAAGCCTTACTCCTCTCCAAGGAACTATGGGCAGGACAGTGGTTGCTTGCATAGAGAGAGTCCCATTCCTCAGTTGCACAGCCATTGCTAAATTCCTCAGGTAAATAACCTCTAGCTTGTTTTTCTGGGAAGTAACCCTAATGAAGTGCAGTGGGACACACACACACAAATAAGACATGAAAACAGAAGGTGATACTTACTGAAAAACAGGTTTGATAGGAGTGGTAGGTAAATGAGGAAGGACAATGAGGGATGGATATGTTCAAAATGTATTTAACATGTATCAAATATGTACACATGTAAATAGAGTTGAAAATAATATTTGTATTTTATTAGATTAGGATATAACTATCCTCCTTAAATAAGTCCATACTCATTAGAATGGGAAATGGGTTAGACTGGATTAGCATATTGACTCCATTAATAATTGAGACCATGACTACACTTTGAATTCTAGGTGTAATTTCTTGTACAATGAGCAAATTACTTGAGGGGTTTACTACTTTCAAGTCATTGTGATTGCTAAATTGGGGCATAGGGGTGCTAGAGAGATAGCTGAGCCATTAAGAGCACTGACTGCTTTTCCAGAAGACCTGGGTTCAATTCCCAGCATCTACATAGTGGGTCACAACAATTTACTACTCAAATCGTTGGGAGGGGGCCCACTGCCCTCTTCTGGTCTCTGAGGGGACTACACACACATGGTACACATACATATACAGAGACAAAAATACCCATACTCATAAAATAAAAAATAAACTGAAGAAGCATTAAAAATTGAAGCACGGGTGAAAAGCTTAGAACAATTCCTAGCACATGCAACTAGCTGCTATCTTCATTATTGCCACCTAATTTTTCCCCTAAATGCCCTCTAGTGATACTTGATACCTTGATGTTTATAGATACATCTTTGACAGAGTCACTTTTCTTATCAAAACTGTCTCTTATAACCATCTCATATGTTACAGAAATTGAAATTTCAAAGCTTAGATAGAACTGAGTTCTCTTGGTGATATGGTCTACCTTCCTCCCTCCTCATCTGCAACAGCATCCTCCCAGGAGTGCTGGGCCCATGCTATACAAAGTGACTCTTCAGCTTTTAGATTGAAGACTGCTCTGTAGTGCTATATCTTTATTGGTGCCACTCATGTAAACCTTCAGCCTTCTTAGATATGATATGTTTCCCTCCACATCCAAAGTTAGCAGCTATCACTGTGTTTAACAAATGCTTAAGTCCCCCAGCAGTTCCCATCTAGCTTTCTGGAATAAAATACCTTAGCTTCCTCTTATCATTATTTTTCAGCTATTTGATGAATTCTCTTTGATGTCTATCCCAATTCAGCTAAGCTTTAATTTCACCCCAACTGGATCTAATTTCTCTTATCATTGGGCCTTTTGGGGACTGAGTCTGAAACTACCTGGAAGATTGGCTTCCAATGTGTTTCCATTCCAGTCTCTAATTGCTTTCAGTGTGTACATCATCTCTTTGCTTTCCTCCTCTGAGTTCAGATATAGTTCAGAAGGTAGATGCTCTGAATGTGAAAAGAGGCAGGCAGAAGGCTATGGGCATCCTCCCATCAACACCTTCCATTTTCAGACATCATTAACTTACTAGAAACTTGCCAATTGGCCACTCAACTAAAGTCCTGTTACTGCTTTCTTCTGCTTAAATTTCCTCTTGGGTTGCTTGGTTTTGAGCCCAGGGGTGTAGGGCAGAGACATGTTTCTGTTCCTGTGGAGAAATGAGAAGAGTGGTGAGAATGTATCTTACCATTTTCAGACTTGGTAAAGCTAGTAAATGTCTTCCGATTTCTGCTGTGATGTAATTTCAGATAAAGTATTTTCTTCCGTTATGATTACTGAACCACAGTTACTGAAATATATTTAAAGTATACATAAGAACCATTGTATTTCAGTTTGCAGATGATAAACATTAAGTGTCACCATGGTCTGAGTTACCTTTCAGTCCACCTTTTAACAAGTTTTATTCTTTTATAATCACCTATTCTATCATTCTGAAAAATGAAGGCAATATGGATGTTCTGTCCCTTCCAAAAACAAAATTTAATCATTTTGTTGGATTTCACTCTTAGCAGACTCACTTAGCATTCTAAAAAGAAAATATCTTTCACTGTGGAAATATTTTTCCCTAATTTTTCTTTCAGTTCAGTATTAGTTCTCTCCCACCTCTTCTGAAACTCCATTAATTAAATCTATTAAAAAGAAACAAATAAAACACATTTTATCAAATTAACTCACACAAAAAAATATCAAACAGCTATTTTTAAGGAAGCCTCTCAAACACATGCCCAGCCTCAAGCTCTATGAATCTCAGTGAACTTCCATAGCAGTAAAACAACTACTCTGAAGCCAAGGTGCTTCACTTAAGATTTGGAACTTTCACCATCAGTTACGTTTTTATATACTTATCCACCACACAAGAAAGAAAAAACAATGATGATTGAGTTGGAACTATAAAAGTAACTGGCTTTATGTCCTCTTTCATACTTCATTCTTCACCGGATACTACACTCTCTTGTTCTCCTTTTTAGCTTTTCTGTTGGGACCTAGAGAGATGGCTCAGTGGTTAAGAACACCGACTACTTGACTACTCTTTCAGAGGACCTGGGGTTCAATTCCCAGCTCCCACATGGTAGCTCATAACCATCTTCTACTCTAGTGCCAGGGAATTCAACAGTCTCCAGCTTCTGATGGAACCTCCACCCAGGTGGTACACAAAAACTCACACAGCCTCACACATACATTTAAATGAAATCAAGTAAGATAAAAAATGCCTATTGTCACACTACTCCAAATATGTGCGATCTCATCTACATTTTATAGCATATTCGCTCTTGCACCTGTTTTCATACATATACAAAAAAATTATAGGCTAGTATTCAAATATGAGAGAATATGTGGGTATTTTTAGTGTGTGTCTGAGTTTGGGTCACTTCAACTAGTATTATACTTTTCATTTCCATCTGTTTTCCTGCAACTTTCATTTTTCTTTCCTTCTGGATAATGTTTCATTTCATTTATGTGCCACAGTTCGTTATCCATTCACCCACTGATAGACGTCTAGATTGTTTCCATTTCCTTGCTGTCATAGAAACTGTAACAATAAATAAGGATATGCAAAAATCTCTATGGGAAGACATAAAGCCCTTTGGGTACGTACTTCCCCATACTTTTATTTCATTTATTAAATCCTTTCTAGATTTTTTTGCAACTTAATACCTCTGCTAATTCCTAGATTCAGAAGACTTAATAATTTCACAGTTCTTCTGTTGAGAGAAAGCTCCACTAGATAGTGAGATCAAAACAATAGTCATTACTAATACTATATATATTCTTTAGATAACTGGCTCTATGTCAGCCATCTCTGAGTCTGCATCTCAAACTTCCTAACTACCATACAGGCCACCTTCATCCACAGGTTCTCAATCTAGGGAGATATTTTGCTGTTAAGGGTCATATGGAAACATCTGGAGACACTTCTAGTGATCACTCCTTGAGGAGTCTACATGTGATAAAACAGGGCCATGTGTATGGATAAACATCCTGTGATCTCCAGATGAATCTCTACAATCAGTATTTGTCCAGTTCTAGATGTCAATACTGTTAAGATTGAGAAGTCATACTTTTTGCCAAGGACCTTAACTCTCAGGATCTTCTCCAATCTCTAACGTGAGAAATAATGTATTCTTCGCAATACATTGGGAATGACATGGAATTATATCTTTAAAGTCCTTTTAAAATGCCTAGCCCAGTATAGCGACTCTTCTAATTACAAGATACAAAGGCTGAACATCCCTAATCTAAAACTCTGAATTCCTTAATGCTTTGATACTTGAAAGTTTTTGAGTTCTCACATGAGGTTTTAAAATTTTTGCATTTTAGAAAATTGTAGGTTTTCAGATTTGGAGTGACCAAACAGTAAGTATCTATGTAATTATTCTTAAATTTAAAAATCTCCAAAACATGAAACACATCTGGTCTCAAGAATTTTGAGTAAGATTTAGTCCATGTTAAAAATGCATGCACTGGGGCCATCTAGAGCAACACAAATTCAAACATTGTTGTTAGAAGTGGTAGTGATATGACAGCGTTTCAGATAACTGACTGTCGAGTCCTACTGTCCCTCATGATACTATTTCAAGGGTCTGTGACAGGATTAGTCGCCCATTTCTGGACTAATACTGCTTTGCTAATCATAATTTTATGTGACATTTTCCCATCAGAATTCCTGAGAATGATCTGGGCCATGGAGAGGGAGACTGTCCTATTCTTAGTCTAGAATTATGTTTCTATTAACATAGCCTTAGAACAGGTCAGAGATCACCTAACAACTCATAGTAATTCTCTCTCCCTCTCTATCTTGAAATATTGAATGAAAAATCAAAGGGGAAACACACAAGTGAATGTATTTTGTAAAACCTTCTATATTGGTGGAGAGTCTTCTCTCAAATCTGCCTGGATACCTATCTATAACCCAGATATACAAGGTCCAACATTTCCAGTCTTAACTCAGAAGGTGACCAATGATAAAAAAAAAAAAAAAGGGAGGACAAGGAGAAGCAGACTGGCAAAGGTGAGAACTGGCAGGTAGTGTCTCTGGCCCTGGGATCCCCATGCTCAGGAAAGAGGCTGGGGCATGGACTGCTTCACAGGTTATCAGAACTCCAGTGCTGTGAGGAGACAGCCCAGCCCTGAGAGTCTATCACAGCTGCCATCTCCCCTTCTCTTTTTCTCTGTCTTTTATCACACTGTTGCCCCTCATTGTGCACATCGGGCAAAATGAGAGCATTCCTCAAGATCCATGAGCCCGTGCCTGCTGCCTTTCTGTGCAAATGGCTCCCTACGATGGATCTCTATTATTTCACCAAAAACATCACAGAAGGAATTTGTTCTGCACCACTGAAGATATGATTTCCATTTTCTCTGCTGCCTTAGCTCAGTGTTTTGCCTGTTCACTGGGAAAGGAATAGAGAAGAAAGAAAGTATCTGTAATACCTACCTGAGCCAGTTTTCACCAGGGATAAATAAGATTCAGAATTATTTAGCCATCGGATAAAAACAATTTCCCAAATGCCTGTTGAATCCACATCCATACGCTAAACCCCCATAGGGATGTAATGTGGCCCCAACACTCCAGGGGCTGATCCCAAAGAAATGGAATCAGCCTCCTTCATACCTTCTTTCTCCTTATTCCACTTGCATTAGTTTTATTGTAAAGGTGACATAAGTCACTCAACATTGGCTTAGGATCTGCCTCTGTCCTGTGATGATGATGCTAGTCCACCCACTTGTAAGGAATTACAGTGCTAAGCATAGAGTTAACACTCAACCAATGGGAGTGAGTGGAATCATCACTGGCCTTATTTAGTTCCTCTTGCATTCATCCTCATCTCCAGTAAGAAAAGTCAGGACACCTGAGGCTCACAGAATCACCGTCTTTGTATTTGTACTTTGATGTCCATGACAATAAAATAATTTTACACTCTTTTTAATTATTGTTATTTGATTACACACTCTTATATGTTCGTCATCTATTAAAGGATGTGAGAAGCATAATCCTGAAGTCCAGTTTTTTATTAGCAATAGCCAAGTGTCAGTATCACTAGCTTCTACAGTGATTCAGATTATAAATGCTTTAATCTATATCTAACAGAAATATTTTATTGTTTGAGGTTCAGAGAGGTTAGTGAGGTATTCAGAGACACACAGCACCTGACCTAGAACTTGAATCTTAATTTCCTTCCTCTAGATCTGCTGAGTTTCTACTTTAAACCCCCAGTTTCACTCCTTGGATTTAAACTTGTGATTTTATATGTAGTGGCATGGCCAGTGTTTGCTGTCACAGAGAAATGAAAAATTGTAATTATAAGTCATTCGATAGAAAATTCCAAGCCTCACAGAAATGGCAATTCAGTGTCAATTTATCACTGACTATATGTTTAGTTGGTCTATTTTAAAGGGCTTAATATTGAGAAATAGGATATATTTATATTTTGGCTGAAGAACCACTGCTTTTTGCTGTGATTGGCTTAGATGTGTTTAAATTTGTAACTATCATTTGCACTGGGGAGATTTGCCTTATTTTAAAGGAACATTGGTGAGAAATATGCCTATAAAAGTACTGAGAATTCTACCAGTTCTGTGTTCTGCTCTTGGTATCTGTCTAACAAGACTTTATGCCAGAGAAAAAGGACATCTCACTTTCAGTTTTAGGTGGCTGTGGTTTCTGGGATCATCTTCACAATTTTCCTTTTATTAAAGACACATTCTTTTCTTTTTTTCTTTTTATCTTTTTTTTTTTTGAGACAGGGTTTTTCTGTGTAGCTTTGGCTGTCCTACAAGTCACTCTGTAGACCAGGCTGGGCTTGAACTCACAGAGATCCATCTTCCTCTCCCTCATGAGTGCTGGGATTAAAGGCATTTGCCACCACAACCCGGCTTAAAGATGTATTCTTATTGTTTCATTATGTGTATGTGGTAAGTATACACACATGAGTGATTGCAGAGGCCAGGTGAGGTATTGAATTCCCTGAACCTGGTATTACAGATAGTTGTGAGATGCTTAGTATGGGTGTTGGAAACCAAACTTAAGTACTCAGGATTTCTAACAAGAACAGCAAACTCTCTTAAGCAATAAGCCATCTTTCAACAGATTTTTAAAAATATTATCTAAAGGAAAGTTGCCTGAAAGTAAAATGTTTGTTTTGTTTTCTCCCCTATGGAAGCTATTTATTAAGCCCAGATTACTGGATTTACTGTAAAACTAGAAATAAAATTATATTTGAAGGTACCAGCGATGCTTTGCTCTTTAGAGATTTTGTATGACCTTTGATAACTTACCTCCTATGTGACATACCCACTTGTGAGCTTTTTGGAAAACTTCTCTATCTATCTCTGCCTAAACAATGCTTCATAATAAACTTCTACAAAATCTCAGTAGTTCTGGATGATCAATACTGAGGAGTTGTGTGCCTGAATACTACAAGGAGTATTATCTCACATGGGTTTTCCCATTGTTTTCAGTTTGGCAAGAGTTCTAGGCTATAGGATACCTGGTCCATGCTGCTGGGCAATGAGTCTATGGTGATTCATCTTCTTTTGCTAGCAGATTAGCTGTGAAAGCTTTCCTCTTGATAGCAGCAGATGTACATGAAAGAGTAAAAATTTATGATGTATCTTGAAGAACAGACTCTTAGCACATACTAACTTCTACGCATATGATATTCATCACAGTAAGTCATAAGGCCATGCCCAAATGAAGAGTTCGTCTGCAGTGGGGCTGTAGCAAGGATGTGCATTCATGAAGGGCTTAAAAAATGAGGCTTAATAGTCTATGTATTGTAGTTATTATGAAGTTTAAATTAAATGACTGTATTTCCTTTAAAATATTACCTGCCATATAGCAAGTACTCTGTAATTGGTAAATGTCATTATTATTGTTATTATAATTATCTGGCTAATGAAATGCTCTTGACAAACTGAAATTGTACGATGGGGAGAATCTTGGTAATAGATCAACTAGAGAAGTCCAATGTAACTCTATAGGGGAAAAAGTGAACCTAGAATGATGCTAAATGTCTGGAGAGGAATGGTATTGGTGTTAAGAGAGTGGTGTTTTCCTTTCTCTGCTGTTCAACTACTGGGAAAACAACTTCCCCTCACACACTATTGTTTGATAAGCCTTAGCAAGAGCTTTAGAGTTTCCTCATCTCTTGGGATAATGTACCTAAGCTTCAGGACCTAGAAGAATCATGCAGGTCTTAGCACTTGTACAATGACAGTGACAGTGCATTGTGAACAGAGCTGTATGTCCTTAGGCTACAGCCATATCCTGGTTCTGGGTAGCCACATGCTTCAGGCTATGGCCATGGTGGGGACTGACTGATGCTGAGTGGAGACAGGGACTGACTGACACTGGGTGGCAGTGGAAACACTGGTGAGGGTTCCCAGGACCCTGAATGATGATCCAATTTGAACATTGAATAAGACTACAATGCTTACCCAAACACTAATGAGTTATTGAAACAAGATGTGGAAAACCTACTGTTTACTGGGCAAGCCTTTCTAACCACAAGGGCAGCTAGGGGATTCCTGGTCAGTGTTACCATTACACAGGAATTCAGTACACTCTTTTCTACTGTCTTTATGTTTTCTTTCACTACACCACTGATGTGTTTTAGAAAAGGGTGATATTCAGTTCATCTCGGTGTCTATAGTTCCCATACCTGAATATGGCCCCCACCCAGAAATACCTTTGGAGGTAGAATTCCACAATGTATATAGCCTTCCAGTCTAAAGGAGCACAGAAACACATGGTGTGACTATCCTGGAAAGTCTTAGGAGAGATGAATTTTCTAAGGAGGGGCAATTTTGCTAGAGACTGAATCCCATCAGGCTGTGCGACATAGGTTGCACAGCGCTTTTGGACTTTTTTTTTTTTATGACTGATGAGGAAAGAAAGATCTTTGAAGCAGTACTATTAAGTCTCAGTTTTAAATAACTGTATCATAAACTGTCATAGGCACTTTAACATTTCACTTAGTCAAAAACAGTTTGTTGGAGTTGGGTCATGCCTCATTTGAACACTGGGGAAGGAGATACCACAGGGTTTAAATAAATGTCACTCTTAGAGCCAGTGAGAAGTGTAAGAAATAAAACTGGTTAATTTCAGAGCCTTCCAGAGTCACACCTCACTGAAAGTTGCTAATGAAGTGAGTTTTGATATAGCCTGTCTACTTATTGATAATTTGGGGCCCTTTCTTCACGAACAGAACTCAGTGGTGGTTGAATGACAACTCTGCCCAGCCTTTGCAATCAACTGTCAATTCTGGGGCCTCTGCAAAAAGAGAGTTCAGTTGATCTAGATAGGGATAGCTGTAAAAATAATGTGCTGACATGGACAGAGAAGGGGAGCCCAGAAGACCTCAACCCTATAAAAAGAACTACATGCAACTTAGGAAGGCTAAAAGTGGGAGAAATAGCCTGGACCAGGAAAAAACACACCAACTGGTTATCCAATAGCAAATGGTCAGCCCCCAAAACATGCATACAAGTAGCCATATATATATATATATATATATACATATACACACACATACATATACATGTATGTAACAACAGTTAATGAAAAAAGAGGCCAGGAATTTGAAAAGGAATAAGGATGAGTATACAGAGGATTAGAAGGGCAAAGGGAAGGGGCAAATGATGTAATAATCTCAAAAATAAAAGAAATACTTTTTAAGTACTTTGCAAACAGGAGAGCAGCTCCCGTGGTAACTACATTCATTTTCACAAAAGCACATTCGTTTACATTTAGAACTACAAGATGTTGGAGCCGGAAGGAATCTTAGAGACCATCTGTGCTCTGGCTAGGGAACATGAAACCAGCTCCAGTGAACCTGGACAGCATTGTGCTTTGATCAGAAGAGAGGAAAATATCACAAATTTGATTCTGTCTTCCAAACTTGATGTAGTTTTCCCAATTGAAATCATGACCACCCCATAAGCCTTCAAGTTAACTGACAGATCCAAGATCCTGTGTATAAGAAAGGGGTGTTCCATGGCTTTTCAATTTATATTTGCTGTTATTCACTCATTTGTCTTGTCTGCAGGCACTTGCTTGAAGATAAACTGGACCAAGCACCAAAGGTTTAAGAAAATATATGAGAGAAAAAAAACTAAAGAGCAAGAAAATTCCATCAATCATTTTTTTTCAATCCCTGAGAGTTGGGAAGAGGTGGCCATTTTTAAAAATGTGAACTTGGGTTTTAATTTTTCCTAGTCATGAAGCATTTACATCTAGCTAAGAACAGTGGCTGTTTTCTTATTGATTTTTTTTTTCATGAAAAGACTCCTTTAAACATTAGATGTTGCTTTCTATGGCTGGACTTGGACAAACTGAGAACTGGATAGTTCTTGTTTTTATTCTAGGTCTTTCTAGTTGAGGTGTACCAAGAGACTAAAGCATTTTCATTTACCACCTTGTCCTTAATCATGGAGTCTGAATGTGTCCAGTCAAAAGCCTAAAATTACAAATTGAGATAAGTATTAGTGTATATACACATATGGACATTATTGGCTACTTGCATTCTGGATCTGGATCTCTACCCATCAATACATTTGTATAAGATATTGGCTTATGTTGCTGAGGAGGGTAGCAAGCCAACTAGAGACCACGAGGACAGTCTACTCTAGCTCAAATACGCAGACAGCCTATTTTTTCTTCAGGTAGATCAGTCTTTCTTCTATCAAGGTCTTCAACTGATTGCAGGAGACACGTATACAATGTGGAAGCAATGAATTTTACCCAGTGTCCTAGTCTAATGTTAATATCTAAAAATACCACCACAGATACATTCAGAGTAATGTTTGTTCAAGTATTTAAATATGACATCTTCCTCAAGACAACGCTGTAGGTTAACCAGTATCACAACTGAGGTTAAATTACCCAAAATCTTGAAGGAGGGGAGTGGAGAAATGAAAATAGCAGTTGTCAGCACAGTGCTGGATGTTGAAGATAAGCTGTATTGGATACCAAAGATTTAAGAAAATGTATAAGACCATGGAGATGGTTCAGGTGGCCAAGTGCCTACTGTGAAAGCATAGGGACCTGGGTTTGGATTTCTAACACCCATGTCAACATTGGGTATGTTGGCGCATATTTATAAGCCATGGAAGCTGTATTTCTGGAGCTTCCTGCATGATTCAGAGATAGCTAAGCAGATAGAGAGACTCCTCTTCCCAACAATCACTTACTACATTTATAACTACATTAAGAGGAGTCCTTATGAATCTTGTAAGTTTCAGGACCTTGTCAAGACTTAATAAGACTGTGCCAATTTGGAGGAAATAACATTTCAATGTAGATGAAATAGCTTCAGGACAGTAGGTGTTAAGCTTTAGCTGTAAAATGTTATCAGCAAGTTCATGTGTTTGAACACTTGGTCCCTAGTTGGTGGTGCTTGTTTTGAAAGGTTGAATAACCTTTAAGAGGCAGGAAATAGGTCATGGGGGGCAAGAGAACCTTGAAGTTATAGTTTTCACTGCTTCCAACACCAGTCCCTGGTTGTTGTTAAGTGCCATATAGAAAGCAGCTGCAGCAATCTCCCACAGCCATAGGGAGAGACTCCAGTCACCATACATTCTCCATCAACATTGACGTATCCTAGTAAACTGTGAACCAAAGTGAGTCCTTCCTCCTTTAGGTTGTTTCTGCCTGGAGTTTCCCAATAGGGACCAGAAAATTGACTAATCCAGTGAGTTTTCCCATCTTTATGATTCATTGGTTACACTGCTGCAATATAACCAATGAACATGCACGGGTTACCTTGTCTTCTTTTGTGTAGATCTATAGTGAAGAGAGCAATGCCAGGAGGAGATGAGAGCAGAGCCTGGACCTCCAGGAAGTCTTGAGATGGGCCCAGTCAGGTCTAGGTGGCTGGGGACTCCCTGCCTACATAACCTGAAGAAGGGCTGCCATCAGAGCACCTATTTAAGACTGAAGAAATGTCATCCAAACTGGAAGCTTGATTTACCCATCTCTACACAGCAAGCTGGCTAGAGGCTATGCCTTTAAGGGTGGTGCAATGGATGGAGCTGGAATATCAGTCATTATTATGTGAGTTCAAACCCCGCTTTGTGGCTTTGGAAGATCATCTAAATTCTCTGAGTCCATGTCTACATGTGTCTAAACAGGAGTTGATGATAGTTGCTTTTCAAATCTGTTAGGAGAAGGAAATGAGAAAATACAAAGAAATGCGAAGATCCTTTCCAGGCAAATTGTTGGTGCTTGGGAACTGTGATTTTTTTTTCTAACACAGATTGGAAGTGTTTAAAATATTTAAAGAGAACGAGGGATGTGCTATTGAAATTTGAACCCAAATCTATGCACATTTCAGTGGAAGAGCCTTCAGATATCACTGTGTAGAAAAAGCAGTGGATGGTAAATTGATTGCACAGTTTAGAGTTGAGTCTCTGTCTGTCTGGGTATCTTCTGCAGGCAACATGACCTAACTTGCCTTGCATCTGGAAACTGGCATGCCTCTGTGCCTCTGTACCTCTGTAGAGTGACTTGGGGTTTGCTCTCTCTCTCTCTCTCTCTCTCTCTCTCTCTCTCTCTCTCTCTCTCTCTCTCCTTCTCTCTCTCTCTCTCCCTCTCTCTCCTACTCTTTGCTTTTCTGCTGTGCTCTGCCTCTCCATTACCTTCCTATTTACAACTCTTTTCTATCATACTTTCCTCTATCACTGAATGTGATCACCGACACACACCTATATTCACCTCCCCTTCCTCTTCTTCCCACCTCTTTTCTTCTCAGGGTTTAGGTCTCTTCTCCTCAGACATTAATAGTTATCCCCATTAAGCTGACAATCTCTCATGTGTTAGTCAGAAGGAGGTGGCAGCCCCCCTCCTCTCTCTGCGTTCTGGGCCTGCGAGATGCTCAGATCAGGCACCATCTGTTGCATTCATCCAGGCGATGGGTGAATATTTTGCTACTCCAGGGAGGCAGAGCTTTGCGGGTACCAGAAAGTAATGTGGCTTGTTTGGATAATTTGATATATTGATATTGAGAGAGCTGTTGAATGGGGTCAGGAGGGGTGGAGATGTGGAGCATAGTGCAGGATGACATCAGCCATGAAGAGCTTTCCATGAGCACTGCCGCCCTAAGCTTGTCTGGGCTCTTGGCACTGTCGCCAAGCCAAAAGCAGCCAAACAGATGGATGGGATTTTGCTACATTGGGATCAGAAGCCCTTGCAGTTCACAGGAGCAAACATCCCCCCCTCCGTGTGTTGTCCTCTGACACAATTAGTTAAAGCGATATCAGCTTAGGAAAAAAATCAAACAGAAATAAGAGGAGAGGAGTTGACCGTCAGGAATTGAAGAATGTCAGAGACATGAAAGAGGTGTGGTTAGTACCCCAGGAAAGGCTTCTGCCAGATAAAGAAGGATGCTGGAATGGAGCTGGTAGGAGAATGCAATGAGGGGGCTTGTTGTGGAAGTATAGGCACAGTGAAGGGTATCAGGATAAAAATATTAATATACCTGGGCAGGAAATATCAGAGAGCCATCATAGACTCGAAACAAAGATGTAGAGATGGGAAAATGGCTTTATTGATCCCCATAAGAATTGGAACTGTGAAAGAGGGGACCCTGACAGAATCTATAATTATCTAGAATTCTAGTCTTTATCAGAAATATGCTACATAAACAAGGAGAGAAGAAAGAACTACTCTTATATTTCCTTTCCAGTTTCCTACCAGAGCACCCTACTGGCCTAGCCCAGCTAGAAGCCAGATGACAAGAAGCCAGATGATGATCCTGCAGGGTCTCAGTAGGGCATATTGAACCTGGTGGAGAGGCAGAGAACTGGTGATATAAGTAGAGAGCAGTTGGCATAGGTCAGGAGTATATACACCCTGTATCACTCCATGCACAGGGGAATTAAGAGTGGTTGAGCCCACTCTTGTTCAGAGTTAAAGTCTTCACAACCTCTCTTAATTCCCCTGTGCATGGAGTACCCACAGAGTATGCTTTCTCATGCAAGTTCATGATTGCATGTCTTTCTCTCCATTCAGATGTATCTAAAAGGCCACTATATTTCTTAATCAAAAACTATACTCATGTTTATTTCTGTCAAATGTAGTCTTTATCTCACCTAGGCACCACCATTTCACAGTCCTTCAAAGCCAGAAAAAGAGGAGCCAAATTCATTGCTTCCCTTTCTTTTGCTATCTTTATAACCGTCACATTCTGTGGGTGTTTTACATCCAATATAACCCTCAACTTTGATGACACCTCGATATACATTATTTCAGCATTCCACCATTCTCTCCATTGTTTTCTCTACTTCTGGATCTCCACCATTGCTACCCTATTCCAGGCTACCATCAGCTCTTCCTGGACTATATTCTATGCTATGATTCTAGGTGATCTTTTAACTTTCATTCTTCTTTTCCTCCCCCCTCTCCCCTTTTTCCTCTGTATGAGTATGTATGTGCACATATGTGTGTAAAGACTGGAGGGGGACTTAGGGTCCTGTTCAATTTACTCTCCAACTTAACCTCCAGGGGTTAAGGCCAAGGTTAAGGTTAGGCTTCTGATTTCATTTCCTATACTATCTCACATGGCTTGCTATCACTTTATTGTCTTAGATTCATTGATACTAGTTTTCTGCTACAACCCCTTGTATCATCATTTACCATTCAATTACAGTACATTCTTGTTATACAACTCACACTCATTTGCCAAATATTAAATCATATTCATCATCCTTTCAGTATGATAAACATCACAATGGAATTTTGTTTGCTTCTTCCAAAGGGCTGCCATAATAAAATACCACAAATAAAGATTTTTTAATGGATATTGAGGCTGAAAATCCAACATCAAAATGGAGGTTCCCTTAGTGAGATTTGCCTTCCCAGCCTGTAGATACTGCCTTTTCTCTTCCCTGAAGTTTCTCTCTCCTTCTCCCCACCCCTTTCTTTCTTCTTCTCTATGTTTGAGAATTTCAGACCATTGCCTGCTCTGAACATCTGAGCACAGCCTAGCATCCTCTTATGATCCTGGTGAAATCACTCATTTCTATGTAAACTGACTTAAACTTGACATGACACGGCTTCTCAGAATCATACTGTAACCTCTGGTTAGAACAGGGAGCCTGTAAGTGGAATCTCCTTGGATCACCTTCATAGACCTGACTTGAGATATCTGGGGAGAAGACAGCAAAAGATGTCGGTGAGGAATCTAGAATGCCACCATATGGTTCATTTGCATTGTCAATTGTGTTTCTTAGCAATCTGATTCTTCCTGTGTCCCTGAAGATGGGGCTTCCCACAGAACCTAATATCCAAATCCACCCTCTGGTTTTGACTTACCTTGCAGACGCATCTGTCTAAGTTGATAGGTTTTTTTTTTCCTGAGAAAACAAGAAGTGGGTGTTGAGAGTTGGGGGGGGGGTGTCGTTCTTTGTCTAATCTAGAGAAATCCACGCAAAGAAAAATGAATCTCTAGTGCACGCCATCTCGTGGCATCAAGTGGTAGGGAGCTCCACCTGAGAAGAAATTCCCCAGCCTCTGCTGAGTGGGTGGAAAGAGACTGAGTTTGAAGATTTCAAAGTCAGGGCTGTCTTTGGGCATTTCTCAGAACGAAGGCACTGAGGCCATTTGGCTGTGTCCTGTTTTCTTCCGCTGCTCTCCTCCCCTGCCTTTGATAGTCTCTCACATCTCTTCCAACCCTTCCTAGTTTTTCTTTTATGCTCTACAGTTTCTCTTTGTACTTCTGATCTCATTTTCTCTATTCCCTGGGATTTTCTACTGGTCTCAATTTGGAAACTGGAAATGTGGCCATGGAGAAGTCACCAGCGGGTTGTTCCACCTGGATTGGCACATTTTCAGCCTTGGCTAGCACTTGTTAGCATGGAGAAACATCATATGACTTGTTTGGAGGCCTTGTTTTTTCCTTGGTAAGGGGTATGGACTTACATGACCTGCATCCCACAATACTGCAGTTTTACCACTAAGCTATTATGTGACCTTCACTGTCACTGTCCCAATTCACGCTACCATTACCCATGGGTGGCTTATGCAGAAATCTTAGTCCCTGTCTCCTTTCCCATTTCCATGTTTATTTCCCTTATTTTCATCAGTCCTATAGTTAGCAAAGAGACCTAACTTACATATGTCAGTTTCTCCTTTAAAGCCATTCAATGATAATCTTTGCCATTTAGATGAAATCTAAATTAAATATTGTGTCCTCACCCTCCTGCTTCATTTTGTAATACCTTCTGTGTGCACCCACACTGTACTCCTTTCTCTTGTTGAGAGAGCCTCATCCCTGTGTCCTCAGATTATCACACTTGCTTCTCCTTTGCTTAGGACAGTCTCATCCCAAATGTCCTCTCACTCCTATCCTGCTCTGCTTTCTTTGCTGCTTTCCACTCATCATTATGACCTCCGTTATAATAGTGCCTTTTCCAAGAAGGCTGCCTTGACTTTCTGGATGGCTAAAGTACCTTGTTGTTATATTCTGTATTCAGAATTGTGGCCTGATATTGGAAGTTTCCAGATATGTATATCCTACTGTATTAGGAATTATTTGAATCATGGATTGTACCTAAACTTTCACCATCATATCCCAAGGGCTTATTCCGGTGCCTAACATCTAGTAGGTGATAGATAATGACAATTGTATCTGTCCTTAGGCTAGTGACTTGATTTGTAGTTTCTTATCATTAGTGGGTTAAAGATAGAGTTTCAGAGACTCAAGGTGGCCAATCCCAGTCCCCCAGGGACTAAGAGTCGGCCAAGCCTTAACCTCAGCCCCATTGCCACCCTGTAGCAGCAGCTGAGGCGACACAGGAGACAGTGGAGTCCCTGATGCAGAAGTTCAAGGAGAGTTTCCGCGCTAACACGCCAGTGGAGATCGGTCAGCTGCAGCCAGCCTTGCGCAGTGCCTCTGCAGGGAGGAGGAAGCGGAGGAGCAAGTCTCGAGGTAGGAATTCCGGCATCGAGCCAGAAGACAGAAGTATGTCCTGTGTTTCTAGATCCTGGGAACCTTCTCCCTCACCTCCCTCTTCCCCCTATCACTTCTGGCACTTCCCCTCTGTTAAGCCCCCTTGAAGATAATGGGGTGTACCCCTGGGGTTAGAAATAACCTCTCTGAGACCCATGCTGCCTCATCTGAGGATGACAATGAACACTCCAAATTTTTAAGTGGTTATGAGGATGAGAGGAGATATATGGAAAGCTCCTCTTACAGGAACCTCAAGAAGCAGGTACTCTTCTCAAGAACATCCCCACAAAGAGTGCAAGAAAAGCAGAGCATCCTTGTGGAAGGCATGAGAACCATTGGTTGGAAGTCAGATGCAAGGGCCCCTAGGAACACTGTTGGGGAAGCACATTTTAGGACCTTGAAGAATACAGGATGAGTTGGCATCATAGATTAGATGGAACTGATTCTTATTTTCTATTTTGTCACTATGTCTAAGGTACACCTATCTCACTGCAATGTCTCCCCTCCCCCTTCTGTTTTTTCACTCCATCGCTTACATCATCATTTCCTCTGACCACCTGTGTGACTTTATATATGGGAAGACCCCACTTGTCATTGTCTGATTTCTGAACCTACTCTTCAGTTTTTCCCAGATTGCTCAGTGATCTTTGGTTCATTGCTCTCCTTCGTACCTCTCAATCTTCCATCTGTGATAACTTCATTCTGGGCTTACCATTTGTATGTTCAAGCTAAGAATATGGCCTTCAAAACTATATGACATTCATATCTTTACTGTTTCTAGTGACTCTGTGTGCTCTAACCTCCACCCTCCTTCTTTTGCCATTCTCTCTGTGTGTCATAAACAAATAAACTGACCCCTATAAATTATCCTTTCCCATTTATTAACACCTAACTTATTCCAGGCAGCAGGCTAAATGATATATACAGCTTATTCATCAGAGTTCTTTTTTAGCAGGTATAATAATTCGAGGATCCCCTAGAGCAGTGCTTCTCAATCTTCCTAACACTGAGGCCCTTTAATATGGTTCTTCATGCTGTGGTGACCCCCAACCATAACATTATTTTGTTGCTACTTCATAACTGTAATTTTACTACTGTTATGAATCATAATGGACATATCTGGTACACAGGCTATCTGATATTCAACCCTGTGAAAGAGTCACGACCCACAGATTGAGAACCACTGCCATAAAAAACAAAACAAAACCAAAAAACGGTAGAGCTAGAAAATCTCAGCCAAAGTCCCAAACCTGGTAGCTTATCTATCATGTCCTGTACTTTCGAAATCCTAAGCATTTTTCCAAACACTTAAATGGCACACTTCCGTAAAGGCGTCATTAATTGTGGCAGTCACAACTCACTATGAAGTCTTCGGGATTTTCTTTAAATATGTTAGTACTGGTTACCTGTGTATATGATAATTTGCTTTTGTCTGGCTCCTTCCTTAGCTGCATAGAGATCTTGGGGTGGTTTTGCTAGTTGAATGATATTTACAGCTAGAACCAAATCAGTGTTTGAAAACATGGCAGGATGGTGGTTGGTGTTTGTTTCGGTGATGTCTGGGTCCTAAATCTGTGAACTTTGACTAAGGATGGTAGAAAGGCAGACAAGATCTTCATGTCTAGCATAGGCCATGCATGGAAGCAGAGGGAATTATAGAATTAATTTTTGAAATTCATGTAATACATAGCAATTTCCCTGAAATCAGCAATGGTGATATACTGATGCCAACCCAGTCACTTTCAACTTCTACAGCTTTGGAATAATCGTCACTTTCTCTGAGTCTAGGTTTTCCAATTTAATAAAATGAGACTCATTAAACTATAAGAATGCTATAACAGTCTAGTAAAATGGTGAGAATGTCAGACAGCATGCATTGGAAGTACATAAATGCTGTCCTGTGTCTTTTCCTGGGCTGTACATTCAGATCACTTAAAAATCTTGCCCAGCTTTCCCTATGCATCTTTATTTTTTCAAGTTTACCAAAAGTGCTCTTCTGCCTTCTTATGTTTCACACCCCATGAACCTATTTGACTTCAAGTAAATCATTTCTCTCTTTTTGAAGACCAATCTGACTTTATTTCTTTATTTATCTTAAACATCTTTATGTCACCTAACCCTTCAAAACTATCTATTTTATGCTTCACAATTTTTATAAGCAGACTTCTACTGTAAGACAAGTGGGCAGTTTTTCATATTACATCAATATTTTAAAAAATGGCATATAGAGTTCTTTTGTTTCTTTTTTTCTGAAAATTTGACCTTCTCTTTGTAAGCTCTCTATTCGCTATCAGATCAGAATTTTGAGATGAGATTGTTAATGAGCACACAGCACTTGATCTTGACTGGGAATGGATACTAAATGGTCATCACTTGCTAGTTAGAAGGAGTCTCAGCATTCTGATGAATAAATCCAAGTGTAGTTCCTCAATGTACATAAAAATTGTTCTGCCTTTCTTTGTCACACCATGACTACTGTCATTTCTTGCTTCCTCTTTGTAACTATACCCTGCTTGTGATTCAGTCTCCCTAGACAGAACAGCTAGATTGCTTCTTTCAGAATCCTAGAGCAGTTAAGATTTGCTTATGACCTTCGGCAATTTCCCATCTCCCTGGAATAGAATCTGAACTCTAAACTCTGAAATGCAGACACTGTATGATGAGGATCTGGTTTCTACTGTCTTTCCCAATACTGTCTGCTCTGATTTTTGTTGCACTCTAGCCAAACTGGCTGCTACTGTCCTGTTTCATGAACACAACTAGCACATCCTTTCTTCAGAGCCCGGGAACTCACTAATGCTTCTGGTACATTGTTCTTTCTGCATCTTCCCTTACCAACAGCTACTGTCCTACCTGATTCCTTCTCACCTTTCATCTCTCAGCTCAGATATCAGCACTTTCTCCCATGTTCATCAGTCATGACTTTTTTCTCCTTATGAATTGGCAACCAACTGTTCTATCAACATGCATATATATATGGAATATAGCCAAAGATTATTTTTCTTTTCTTGTTTGCTATCTTCCTCTTCCAAATAGATGCTTCATATTTATAAATCTAAAGCATACAAAGTATTGAACAAATGCTTCGTGAATATATGAGCATCTGAAATTACTTCTAGTTTTATTTCATTGGAACTGATGGTGTGAAAAAAGTGCTTGCTGAACAAAAGCAGCCTGATCTTCCAAAAATGCTTCCCCATCACAGACAGACAGACTGACAAGTAATAATGAAACCAATGTCATTAAAACATTTCATAAATAGTTCACAAACAAGGTGATGGTGTTTCTGTTGCCACCCCTAGATCTGGATGCTGCTGGAGAAGAGGAAGGAGCATATTATACATCCACACCTGTTTACCAGAAGCTGTTGAGATGTCATTGGCCTTGGGAGATGACTCAGTAGGCAAAGTACTTGCTTGCAATCATGAAGACCATAGCTCCGATCCCCCATATCCATGTAAAAATCAGTGTGTTGTTGTGCATACCTGTTATCCAAGTGCTGGGCAGGCAGAGGCAGAAGTGTCCCTGGAACTTATTGAGCAGCTACTTTTGCTGAATCACTGAACTGCAGTTTCAGGGAGAGAGTTTGTCTCCTGAAATAAGGTGGAAATTGATAGAGAGCACTGGTTGGTGCTCTCTTATCTCCACATATATGTGTGTGTCCACCTGCATATACCTAAGAAAACATACACATTCATCATACACACACACACACACACACACACACACACACACACACACACACACATGAATGCACATTTTCTTGGAGAGTAGCATTTCACAATCAAAACTCTGTACACACCCAATTCTTGGAGATTATTGCACTGTTTTTAATTCTGTTAAGGCTCTAGGAAGCCTGCTGTATGAAAAGCAAGGCTGCTTTGTTGAATTCACTGTCTGTGATACCATCTTGCCTGCAGACTCTATTTTTACTCTGGAACATTTATTAACATCTCGTCCAACAGAAGCATCCTCAGAAACCCAACTTAGAAATGCCCCATTACCCCTCACAAGCCATCAGAAAGCTTAAATATGATGGTCTGGCTCCCCAGTCTTCCATCGTGTCATCCCTCCCCATGCCGCTGAGGTGGCTGTGGGCCTTCTGGCCCAGAATGAGAGCACCTGGCCTCTCTCTGCTTCATTAGGCTCCACGCCCAATGTGTGGTGCCCAGTAGTTCCCAGCAGATGGAATGGGTAGCTGAGAACCAGTATCATGGAATTGAGCACATGGCTGAAAGCAGCTCCAATGTGTTTCTGTAGCTCAGGTTTCCTCCTAAGAGGCCTGGTGGATGCTAAGCTGTAGCATACCTCATCTGACAAGGAAGGCTATTGGAGGGCTTAATTGCTGTCTTCATGTCTGTGACATGGTTTTATGAGACAGCTGTTAAGTAGCCACTCCCCAGTGTCCTGAAGGCTGTGAAAAGGAGGGGTCACACTCAAATAAAGCAGAGGAGGGCTTTCAAATGTGAGGAAGGGCTTCTTGAGGCTCCTGCAGTTTAGGCGATGGTTCTTAACAGCATTTGAAAATTAATTCTGCAATTGTCTATCAGGGTGGTCTTTATAAAGTAAGTAAAAGAGGTGCATAGCCTCTGTTTCCCATTCTGTGAGTTGTGTTAATAATGCTAGCCTAATAGCCTCACATGCAGGTGAGAAATGACATCCAAGAGAAGATTGCCCTCCTCCCCCCCTGGGGGGGGGCTGGGCACACTGTCAACCTTTATAAAGAATTGTCAGGCTGGGTGGCAGTGGCACACACCTTTAATCCCAGCACTCGGGAGGCAGAACCAGGCAAATCTCTGTGAGTTTGAGGCCAGCCTGGTCTACAGAATGAGATCCAGGACAGGCACCAAAACTGCACAGAGAAACCCTGTCTCAAAAAACCAAAAAAAAAAAAAAAATAGTCAGGATATTCACTGCCATCAAGACCCTATACCCTTGGCCTCTAGAGGCTCAGAGATATACTCTTTATTTCTGGACCATAATCTATATCTTGTTTGGCACATACTTACACCTAACTGGGATTCCTGAAGCAACCTTTTCATTTAACTTTGTCACACACAAATCAAAATCCATCTTCTACCATGATAGCTACCATGGTCTTTTGAGATCACACTGAATCTGGCAATATCACTCCCTGCCAAGAACATTTTCCTTATACTCTGTCACCTGCAACAAGGGCTTATTTAGATCTTTGTACGGCTTCTTAAGGCAGGTGATCATGAACCAAAAGGTCAGCCTTTGTACTCAAATGACCTAGATTATAAAGTCTAAATTTCTGATTCCATCTTTTAAAAACATTCTACTGATACCCTGTAAAGTCTTTTGCCACTAAGTCTGACAACCTGTGTCCCATTATTGGAACCCATGAGTTGTCCTCTAACATCCATATGTACACTGTGGCTGCCATTACATTTGTATACACACACACACCAGTCATTCTGTTTCACAGTTGATTTGGGTTTGTTATACCATTTATTAGCTAATGATTTAACAGTTTTTCAAATCTTCAGATAATATTGTATCCCAAGGAGAAGAACCATTCAGGGAGGGTAATAGTACCCTTCCAAGTATTTTTGTACAATCATATCAGGTAAAGCACTTAGCACAATAGCGCAGAGCAAAGCACAAGATGCACAATGGATAGGTGCTCGATCATTTCGTCATTTGTTACTTCTTGTGTTCCTGTTGATATTATTGTATTTTAGTCTTATTGTAGTCAGTGTTATTGCCCCACAGGAATATATTTACCTAGGTTCAAAATCAAGAACATAGGGGGTGAAGGACACAATGTTTAATAGATTTAAAATCTAGCAATGACTAGCTGCACAGGTTTCTTTAGAGCCAAGACTCCACTCTTTCTCGGACTCTTAGCCTTAGGTTACTGTTCTATATAGCCAATGCTAGCCCTTGACCCCATTATTATATTAGTACTAAATGTGATCTGCTAGAAAGACCTGCCCCTCTTCACCTTCAAACTTTAACTTTGGAGTACTCTCTGTGAAGCATGTCCTCATCTCATGCCCCTCCTGAAGGAGTCACTGTTGTCTCTAATCCCTTCCAGTCATGGAACTCCTCTTTATCATTCCTTTATTCTTATTGTCCATTCTAAAGACAGGTTGGAACATCTGTCATGTTCTTCAACTTCTGTGGTTCTGTGAAGAAAAGCACAGTCTTGTATGCTCTCTGTAGCCTATTTGTGTAACAAAGAATTTGCCTAGGATACTATTTCACTGCATGTGAGGATGAATGAATAGAAAGAGATGGATAGGTAGATGATTGGGAGAAAAAAATAAAAGAATTAGTGAGAAGACTCATGGAATACAAAGATTACAAAGAATCTATTTGGAATTTAATATATTCTAGACATAGTCCCATCATATATTATCTCATTTAAAGGCTTCCAAAAAGCCTATGTGTGTTATCCCGTTTAATAAAGCAAGAAACCAAAGTTCACACTTTTTAAGCGACTTGTCAGAGATTACCCAACCAATAAACTATGGGGCTGTGAATTCATAGCCCACATTTAAATTACAAGATGACTTGAGTTCTGCTCTTAGCTACCCTGGCGATATTCTTTGAGCTGTGAAATTATGTCAACTTTGTCTAGTAACTACAAGGAAGTATATGTAGTTTCTCTTGCATTGGCACATTTTTCTGTGTCATCATTGCTGCTGTGAGAGTGTTAGGAGCTACAGTCTTCTGTAAGGAGAGACATATCCTTTTCTGAGAGAGCATAGAGCCAGGGCTCCCTCAGTCAGGCTTTTTATGACTCTAGAGAGTTCAGAAGTTAGGATATTAGTCCTGCTTTGTGCATTTTTAAGGTATTTACTCAACCTTTTCAGGATGCTATACATATATAAGATGTGTGTATCACTTGTATCTCTGTCCATCAACAGTAATCATTTATTATCATTTATTAAAGGAAGAACAGAAAAATCAGACACACACAGCCACAGTGAGGCATTGAAGGTTGATGTCAAATACTTGCCAACATGGAATAATAATTAAGGAAGGCTTCACAGAGGATGAAATCCTCAGAAGATGTCTTGATATTAACCAGGGAGTAGGTTGGGAAGACATTTCTAGAAGGAAAAAATGAATGGGTCTTTTCTCTTGGGAAACTGTCCCTAGGAGCAGGCATATGTTAAGACACATATATTCTTCCTTTTTATTAGTAAGTGGCTATAAATTATTCACTTAGTTTGAATAAAGTAGCCAGAAACATTAGTGACTTTAGATTAGTTGTCTTAATGGGTTGTTGCTCTGCTTATAAATATTGGACAAGCAGGCCCAGGGTCTGTCTTTGTTTCTTTGGTCACCATCATAGTTATGCTGATCTTTTAGACACTGTGGCAATCTCCCCTTCCTGCCAAGGACTCATCTGTGCATTTCTAGGGAGACCACACAGATACTGTCAAAGTTTGGAACGAGTATACATGACATTGATATGACAAAATTTGAAAGGGTTTTATTGAGAAGCTGTCCTTTCTGACAAAGGTACTTAGTCACCGCATCATCAAAATCGAGTTGGTTTAAAATAGTAGATGGTAACAGCTCAGTTAGGAGGTCTAGATAAACCACAGGTACCTGAAGTCCATGCTAAAATAATCTCTCATTTCGTTACCTTTGTGCCATTTCTGCAGCTCTGTTTTCTACCCCTCCTCAATTGCCAGCATACAAAGCTTGCTTTTGTATCAAATTGGGGGGGGTATCTAAAGCCACTTTTGTCTTATGAGGTCTTTTCAACTTTTTTTTTCCCAGAATGAAAGTCATGAACTCTTCCTCCAACTTTTTATATCCCCTTTCCTGATTTTCTTGAGCTATTTATCATGTATTGCCTTTTATTAGAATAATTTATAGCCACTTCATATCTTCTTCTGCCTTAATGAATCTGCTCAAGTGCAGCAGTGGTTTCCAGGCAGTGCGTGAGTTCCCACTGACTCGCCTCCTTCCTGACAAACAGCAGATGCTCAATTAATGTTTGATAAATTATCGGGTGATTAATCAGTGTGACTGCATAATCTGAGATAAGAGCTCCCATTCTCCATGCTATAGTGTTCCCATTTCCGAGGCTCTAGGATTCTGAAGTTTCTCCTTCAGGAGAGATACAGCCTTTGTCCCAGCTTCACCACTGACTTGCATAACTTCGAAAATAAATTATGTCTCCATTATCTAATGTGCAAATCATACAATCATATGATTACTCTTATAAGAAGGCTGGGAAGACAAGACTTAATGTATGTAAAGTATTCAGCAAGCCACACTGAACATAGTGAGTATGTAATAAATCTGTGTTGTTAATTTAGAAAGCAAAGGTGATAGGCTAGGTAATTTGTACCAATCTTTTCCAACTTAAATTGCCTTTGATTGTAAATGTGATTGAGAAGTGCTGTTATTGACCAAACTTAGGAGTTGAAATAAACTTCTTGTTTGAACACTAACCCTGCCTTGAGTGTAGTGGGTATATAGCAGAGTTGTTGACTATCCTCAGGATTCCATCTCCAGCATCTGCAAATGTGATATACTTGTTGTTCTCCTTTAACTGATGCTGTGAATTAGCTGCATCCTGGATCAGAATCTTAGAACATTCAAAGAAAGGGAATGCTTTGCATCTTTGTTGAGGAAACTTTTCCACCCAGTCCCTGGCTTTTCCTCAATTGGCCACAGATGTCATTCTAGGTGTACAGCCAGCAACAATACTACTACCATCCAGGTTATCCTCAATTGTGTCTGTATCAGGTGTGAGAGAGTTAATCAGAAGTCACAGCACATAGCAACCTCCATAAATCTTCTCTGGTGTGCTTTTCAAAGAAGTTTGCTTTCTAGAAAGTGTATGTCACCTCCAGGCAATTTCCCTTGTCCATCTGAAATGTGTCAGGGAGCTCTCAGTCAATTCCACCAGGTCTGCCTATTGAAAGGCAACTACAAGGGGTTTAGCAGGAGACTCTAGACCAGGCTTTGGTGATAGCTAAAGACAGCACTCGAGGGCACTTCCTTCATCAAAATAGGATGTTATTATGTCACTTAGTTTTTCAAATAATAAAATACCCTGAAACACATTGTCTTTATACAGAAGTACTTACTTCAAGTCAAGCATTTGCAGTTGGCAAAGCTGGACAGTCCAGGTCTCAGTGGGGCAGGACCCAGACCTGAGTGCATCTGTTCACCTTAGTAACTGTTCATCAAGCTCTGCAGGCTCATTCATATGCTATAGGGTTTCATAAATGTGTCTCAAGGTTTTCTTAGCCAGCTTTCTTTTAAGTGTAGAAATTTCAGGAAAAGATTCTTATCTCTGTCAGAAATGAGCAGATTTAAGAATGGATTCAAGTCCCTATTCAAGAACCTACAAATTAAACAGCCTCTTTTCATGGCGTTTGAGCATGTAAAAACATTTAGGCCACCTGCCCCACACTAGTGTTGGCTGTTGGAAAATTTTGATAAAGCACATAGATAGATGTTAGTAGCTATTGCTTGTTTCAGATTCAACTGTAATCAAATGGGTAAATAGGTGAGACCATTACAGAGAGTGATTTTGCATTCTCCTATGTTTAAAGTAGACATGGTTAAACATATTGAGGCAATGTCATGGAGTGCCTGAGACATTAGCTATTTTCAAGCTGTGCTCCAAATAGGCACTCGGAGCAAGGCATGAGGACTCGTTGCTGAGTGTGTGTGGCTGTTCTATCAGGGTCTTACTATACTATATTTATACATTAGGCATCACTATTTTTTTTTGGAAAACTCTTAGTCTTAAATGTATATGAATATATATTCGATATGTACTATTTGTATAACATTGCATTGAATGGTTATGAACTGTCTTCCATGGGCTCAAGGGTTTGAACATTTGGTACCCCACAGGTGGCACTGTTTATGGAAGAAAGGAGGCCTAGCTGGGGGAAGTAGATGTCTGCAGATTGGGAGGGGGGTCAAACCGTGAGGGTTATAGCCTATGATTGCCACTAGCTTCAGCCTTTCTTGCTGTCCTGACTCACACAGTTGTGAGCAAGCAGCCTCATAGCCTGCTGCCATGCATTCCTTGCTATCATGAACTGACAAAAATAAATACTTCTCCCATTAAATTGCTTCTGATTTATTATTTTGGCTACAGTGGTAAGTAACTAACATAGAAAACTGTTTTGAAAAGTCGAATCAATGTCATTGCTATAGGAAACCTGACCAAGTGATTCTTAGGCCTTTGGAGTAATTATGAGAAAAGTACAGAGTTTAGAGATGCATTCTAAAGAAGTCCTAGAATGCAGCATGTTCAGCTTAATCAGCCATTCTATTGCAAATGTAGAAGACCAGAGTATTGACTTAAACAAAGACAGTAAGGGGTCAACACTTAAAAGATTTCAGAGGGGACCAAGGATTCTTACTGCTATAAGCTATCCATGTTAAAGTCTGCCAAAGACTCTGACTGTGTTCTGCTGATAGGACAAAATTTCCCATTCCTGTACAGAATAAAAAGTAGGAAAATGCATAA
The DNA here is from genome assembly GCF_949786415.1 of Peromyscus eremicus. Lineage (NCBI taxonomy): Eukaryota > Metazoa > Chordata > Mammalia > Rodentia > Cricetidae > Peromyscus > Peromyscus eremicus. The sequence goes on along the minus strand of NC_081417.1, from coordinate 83,267,530 downwards.
TAAACTTTTCAAAAGCTTATTAGAGTAAAAACTGCCTTTTCCTATTTCATATACACATGTGCACATTTATACAAGGGCTAGAAAATCTGTAACTTAAAGAAAACAACACAAATTCATCTCAAAATGAAGGAAAAGGCCCATAAGCTATAAGGAATGAGATTACAAACAAACTGTGAGTTTAGAAGTTGGTAAAGTAGTGACTCCAGCTGATGATGGAATGGAAGAGAAAGTAAGAGGTCCCATAAACAAAAAGAAATAAAAGACAATTAGATAAGAAGAATACTAATAGCCCAGGAAACACACAATATGTACAGTTTATATTATTAAAATTCAGAGACAGATTGTGCTAAACAAAATCCAGCTATCTTCTTTTCTCCAAAGATCCATTTAAAGCATAAAGATACAAAGTCTGACAGTGAAGGCATCTTAGTGAGGGTTACTATTGCTATGATGAAACACCGTGACCAAACCAACTTGAGGAGGACAAGGTTTATTTGGCTTGTACTTCCATAGCACTGTTTATCATTAAAGGAAGTCAGGACAGGAACTGAAAGAGGGCAAGAATCTGGGGGCAGACAGTAACTGATGCAGAGGCCATGGAGGTGTGCATCTTACTGGCTTGCTTTTTTATAGAAACCTGCGCCACCATCACAGGGATGGCACCACCTACAAGTTACTGCCCTCCCCCCATCTACTGCTAATTAAGAAAATGCCTTATTGCCTGCAGCTCAATCTCAAATGACTCTAGTTTATGTCAATTTTACATAAAACTAGCCAGCAAAGAAGAGGATAGCAGGGTGGACATCATACATTATTAACCAAAGAAGACATTCAGAGAAATGCATGTGTATGATAGAATGCACTTTTCAATGACTATGACTAAAAAAAATGATTTTTTAGGAATAAAGAGAATCATAAATTTATCACATAAGCAACTATTTGCCACTGTGAAATGTAAGTTTATAGGTATATGCAAGAACAGCAGTTTTAAATGTGTAAAAATGATAGAAATATTTAAATTGTTAGTATATAATAAAAGTTGAAGAGTATTATATAGTAATCATTCCATTAAATCAAATGCACAAAATAATAATAGCAACAAGAAAAATGTTATTGAAAAGATGAGCAAATGAGCTTATATAAAATTCTGCCCTGAAAAAAATGTTAATGAATTTTTAAAATTAATGGTAAATTTTTTTAGGGTCTTGATATCTATCATATGATGAAATTTTCTGACTTTGTCCTAATTTCCTTTAATTCTATTTCCTTTTGAATGATGACTCTTATGACTAAATCTTTTGTCTTTTAAAGACATTTATTCCAATCCAGATTTCAATCTGGGGGGAGTCATCTATATTTGCTGGTTTAATTTTTTGTTGTTGTTTTATGTATTTTGTTTTGTAAGGATAATGAAGTTAATAAGTCTTCACAGGAAACAATCACTATGAAAGGAAGGTGGCTGTGTGTTGTTTCAATCCATATTTATCATATTTATTCTACAATTCATGGAAGCCATCATTTTGTCAAGATACCATTCTGTCTTATGTACAGAAGAACCCTCCCCCATTATGGTGGTTTGTCTTGTCAATTTCATGAGATCTAGAGTCAGTTGGGAGTTTGGCATCTGAGCATGACTAGGGAAGTTCATGTTTATGAGGTTAGTTAAGGTAGAAATATCAGCTCTGTCAGTGACACTATTCTCTGGACTTGGTTTCTGGATTCCATGAAAAGGGGGAAGTCTGAAGACCAAATGCATTCTTTGCTCTTGGCTTCAATTGTCAGTGCAGTGTGACTTGCTGGTTTTAACTCCTGTCACCTTGCCCTACCCATCACAATGAACTATACTTGAGTTATGATATAGAATAACCCCCATTTTCCTTAGGTTTATTTTGTCAGGGTGGTTTATTATAGTGACCGGACAAGTAGCTAACACACCCAGATTTCCTGTACAGGATCTAGTTTTGAATACTTGCAGAGAACAGCTGTAATACCTGATCTCTTCCACACATGCCAGTCTTTGTAACTTCCAAAAAGAACTGTCTGAGAAGGGTTGGTGTGCTGTATAGCCATACAGTCCTGAATGAAGTGATACAATACTGAATGTGACAAATTTAATTTTATCAAAAAGGCTAAGCAAGGGTGTGCCTTGGATGACAGAAGAGTTGGTGTGATCCTCTTTTATGGAATGTTACATATCAGTAGAAATCATCATAGATTCTGAGATAGGGATGTTTCCAGTAATTCATTTTTGTTTTTAATTCATATTGGTTTTCAAGTAGATTGTTTAGAAATAGCTGTAGAGTCTTGTCACCTGTGACATTGTGAATAGAACTGGAGTATTCTGTTAAATGAAGTAAGCCAGACAGAAAAAGACAAACACTGTGTGGTCCCACAAAAGCTGAGAGTAGAATGGCTATTGTAAAGGCTAAAGGAAGAATAAGGAGAAGAAAGGATAGGGAAAGGGTGATCAATGGGAACCAAATTCCATTTAGTCAGGAGCCAGAAGCTTTCCTAGTAGGGTGATTATCCACAATAATCATGTAATACACATTTCAAAAAGCCAGAGAAAAGGACTTCAAAAGTTTTAATCATAACTATTTACACTTTATGTAAAGACAGATTGAATAACACAATGTGTAGGTATCAAAGCATTACATATTGCCCCCTTAGTATGTGTAATTCTATTTTATATATCCATTAAGAAAGAAAAAAGGAATGAAATAAAATAATTTCTTTTGATCCTGAAAGTACAGGCTGTGTAGATAGAGATTACAATATCTCAGAGTCACAAGAGTCATTATAACCTCAGACCTCATTTGTGTGATGCTCTGTTCCTCTGTTCTCAGCACACCCATCAAGTCAGAGTCTGACAATTGAGTCTGCCATGGGAGAAGCCTCCTTGGCTGCTACAGCCGATTCTGGTTTCAAGCTTGCAGCTCCTCCTCTCTAAGCTGATGTCTGGAGGGACTACCTCCATCAGACCTTGGAGCTTGCCACTCCTATCAAGGTCAGGGTATAGAGTAACAATGAAGCAGTCAGTAACTTCAGCATTCAAGTACAGTGACTATTCTTTATTGTTAGCACATCACAGGATATATGACCTTGGCATTGACTATTGCAGCTGTCAATCAAATCTGCCATGACACCAGTTGGGCTTCCTTCCTGCCCCTTTTTCCTATGGCTGAAAGCCATCACTCCCTCACATTTCTCCAGCAAAGGTGAACTTGTGGGAAGCAGCAGTTTTAAGGCCAGCACTGTGGGGGTGGCTTTGTTGGTTTGTTTATTCTTGGGGAGTATGTAGCTGAGGGGAAACAACAGCTATGGGTCTCTGGTTTTGTTCACCTAACTTTTCTGGATTCTTTCATATGTTACTGTAGCTGATCAGAGACATGAAGCAGGTTTTCCAAGCTCACACAGTGAGTCATGAGCAGGACCCAGATTGAACTTCATCTATCTATGTCCCATGCTGCTGCCCCTTCTTGCACACTTTGCCCATCTGCATTCAGTGCCCCCTCCAAGATTGGTGTTTACATCATCTCTGTGGTGTGTCTGCATGTTCACAGGCCTCATAGCTTGGGGTGAAATTCAGCAAACATGAATGCAGCAACCTTAAAAAGACCCCTTTCTGAAAATCCTAATTACTCTGTTGGGATTTTTATTCATTTTCTTGCCTAATTATTATTAAGAATATGCCATCTGTGTAAATTAGATTTTAGGATTTCGCCATAAACTTTTGTGCAATTTAACTTAGAAAAAAGTAGCCTTTAATCTCATTTCATGATGGAAAATGTTGGTCTGATATGAGGGGCCTAATTGTCTCTACCACGTGTTAAAATCCAAATGCAGCTAAACATTAAGGTTAAATGATGATATTACTACTTCTTTGGTTTGTATTTTACATCCAATTGAAAACACAAACCTCTTGCCTCATTAATCCTTTGCAATCCAATTTTTACCCCCCTAAATGAAATGATCCTTTTGGGACACATTTATATCCTTTTAACAGCCGCCTGACAGTTCTGCTGATGGAGTTTGTATCCAACTTTGTTACTGGATAGTGACAACTTGCCCTGACGGATATGTGTACGTAATTATTCTCTCACAGTTAGATTTAATTAATGCTTATCCTCATCACGATCTTGCAGCTAGCAGGCTTTCTCTACAGGAGCAGTTAATGGTAAAAGGATTTCCTTTTTAGCCAACAGAGACTCCAAAAGGCTTTGTAAAACTTTTTTTAAACACTTGGAAGAAAAAAAAGTGCATCCAACCATGATTAATTTCTCCCCTCTTCATGTTAATGCCAAATATAAACTAATTGGGGCTACATGTAGGGTTGAGATTTTTAAACCTGATTTCATACCACAGATATTGTTAACTTGCAGAGTTCTAACAAATCCATAAAGAAAATCTGTATTTTATTTAACACCAGGGCCTATAAACAAAGCACACTGTCTTCATGTTGCATTTGTGTTTATTCATAATATGCACATGTCCATTTTTCTAACCTTCTCCCCAAATGCTGTTCAGAGTTTGATAATAAATTGTTGCTTCAGAGTGAGATATTTAGGAGAAATGATGGGGAATATTGCACTTGAACAGAGATGATTAGGCAATTCATAAGAAGAATGACAGCGTATTTATAAAACCCTATTATATGTGAATACTTAAAAAATTATCTGCCCAATCCACACTTGTAAAATATTAATGTCTCATTTGCTTTTTATTACAGTAATAGCCGTGCCTTGTGTTTGTAGAGAGCTTAACAGTTTACAATAAATTGCCATAGCTATTGTTTGTAGTGATCCTTGCAATAACCCTGTGAGGCAAGCAGAGAAACTGGAGACTATAGTACTTGAGCTGCTTGTCCACAGTTGCATGGCTGGAAAGTAAAGGAACGTGGAACGGAAGCTAGAGTATCTCAAGCCAAGCCCATATTGTCTTCATTACCTTGCATACAGGGAAGATTGTGTGAGGACTTAAGTGGCAGTCCCTTTTGGTTTTCATTTGTCTTGCTAAAGCATCCGTATAATCTCAGCTAAAAAAAAAAAATCTATCTGAGATGGATATCATGTGATGCTACTTACTTTAATGACCACATGCATGCAATATTAATGATCATTATTGCTGTGAGTTGTTATGGAAGATTTCATCTAGCAAGATTCCAGAGTCCTCTAGGAAAATGTGGCCACTTTTGGATGGAAGGAAACACGTCTGTTCTCCTATTACACAACACAATGCTGAAGAGCCTTGACCTTGAAGGGCAAAAATCCTAAAATGAAATGTCAGTTATATTATAATTATGAATGGGAAGTGGGTGTGTATAAACCATCCTATAATACAGGTGAAAAAACAAACACAAAGAAGTAAAGCAGTTGCTTTTCAACCATGGGGTTAGTGGCAGATCATATAGACTCTGGGCTCATCTCTGTCCTCTCTATTGTAGCTATGGCCTTACACTGGGGAAAGCCTGAGAAATTGCCTTGTATGTGAGTGAGAAATTGACCAGGAATGGCTAATCCAAGGTCATGTATTGACCACAGGCAGAAATAGACCCAGAACTCTGTTTAATTTCTATAAATTTAGTATGATTCCACAAATGTTGGTTGAATATATATTGTTGTAGTGCTTGGTGTAGTGACATGTGACAATATGGCTTCTTTTGTTTGTATTGTGAATAAGAAATGTATGAAATTAATTACTAGTGAACTTAATGTGCACAATTAAGTGAGTAAATTTTGGAGTAAAGGCTAAGGCATCAGTACGAAGCAGATTTGGCTTATAGTTTCAAACCATAAGCTGTCTGTATGTGGCTGTTTTCTTTTTTTTTTTTTTTTTAATTTTTATTTTGCAATACAATTCAGTTCTACATATCAGCCACAGATTCCCTTGTTCTCACCCTCCCGCCCCCCTCACCTTCCCCCCAGCCCGCCCCCCATTCCAATCTCCTCCAGGGCAAAGCCTTCCCCACAGACTGAGATCAACCTGGTGGACTCAGTCCAGGTAGGTCCAGTCCCCTCCTCCCATGCCGAGCCAAGGGACCCTGCATAGGCCCCAGGTTTCAAACAGCCAACTCATGCAATGAGCACAGGACCCGTTCCCACTGCCTGGATGCCTCCCAAACAGATCAGGCCAATCAACTGTCTCACCCACTCAGAGGGCCTGATCCAGTTGGTGACCCCTCCGCCATTGGTTCATATTTCATGTGTTTCTGTTTGTTTGGCTATTTGTCTCTGTGCTTTATCCGACCTTGGTCTCAACAATTCTCTCTCATATAAACCCTCCTCATTCTCGCTAATTGGACTCCCAGAGATCCACCTGGGGCCTAGTCATGGATCTCTGCATCCAGATCCATCAGTAGTTGGATGAGGTTTCTAGCACGACAATTAGGGTGTTTGGCCATCCCATCACCAGAGTAGGTCAGTTCGGACTGTCTCTCGACCATTGCCAGCAGTCTGTTGTGGGGGTATCTTTGAGGATTTCTGTGGGCCTCTCTAGCACTTTGTTTCTTCCTATTCTCATGTGGTCTTCATTTACCATGGTCTCCTATTCCTTGTTCTCCCTCTCTGTTTTTGATCCAGCTGGGATCTCCCACTCACCCAAGCTCTCTTTCCCTCGACCCTCGCCCTTCACTACCCCCACTCATGTCCAGGCTGTTCATGTAGATCTCATTCCATTTCTCTGTCGTTGGGCGATCCCTGTGTCTTTCTTGGGGTCCTGTTTTCCAGGTAGCCTGCCTGGTGATGTGAGTAGCAGTCCAGTCATCCTTGTTCCACATCTAGTATCCTGTTATGAGTGAGTACATACCATGTTTGTTTTTCTGAGTCTGGGATACCTCACTCAGGATGATTTTTTCTAGATCCATCCATTTGTCTGCAAACCTCATGATGTCATTGTTTTTCTCTGCTGAGTAGTATTCCATTGTGTATATGTACCACATTTTGTTTATCCATTCTTCAGTTGAAGGGCATCTAGGTTGTTTCCATGTTCTGGCTATTACAAACAACGCTGATATGAACATAGCTGAACAAGTGCTCTTGTGGTGTGGTTGAGCATTCCTTGGGTATATGCCCAAGAGTGGTATAGCTGGATCTTGGGGGAGATGGATTCCCAATTTTCTAAGAAATCGCCATATTGATTTCCAAAGTGGTTGTACAAGCTTGCATTCCCACCAGCAGTGGAGGAGAGTTCCCCTAGCTCCACATCCTCTCCAGCATAAGGTGTCTTCAGTGTTTTTGATCTTAGCCATTCTGACAGGCGTAAGGTGGTATCTCAGAGTTGTTTTGATTTGCATTTCCCTGATGATTAGGGATGTTGAGCAATTCCTTAAATGTCTTTCAGCCATTTGAGTTTCCTCTGTTGAGAATTCTCTGTTTAGTTCTAGAGCCCATTTCTTAATTGGACTGTTGGGCATTTTGATGTCTAATTTCTTGAGTTCCTTATATATTCTGGATATCAGTCCTCTGTCAGATGTGGGATTGGTGAAGATCTTTTCCCATTCTGTAGGCTGTCGCTTTGCTTTGTTGACCGTATCCTTTGCCCTACAAAAGCTTCTCAGTTTCAAGAGGTCCCATTGATTGATTGTTTCTCTCAGTGTCTGTGCTACTGGTGTTCTATAGAAAGTGGTCTCCTATGCCAATGTGTTCAAGACTACTTCCTACTTTCTCTTCTAGCAGGTTCAGAGTAGCTGGATTTATGTTGAGGTTCTTGATCCACTTCGACTTAAGTTTTGTGCACGGTGATAGATATGGATCTATTTGCAGCCTTCTACATGTTGATATCCAGTTTTGCCAGCACCATTTGTTGAAGATGCTTTCTTTTTTCCATTGTGCACTTTTGGCTTCTTTGTCAAAAATTATTTGTTCATAGGTGTGCGGATTAATATCAGGGTCTTCAATTCGATTCCATTGGTCCACATGTCGGTTTTTATGCCAGTACCAAGCTGTTTTTATTACTGTAGCTCTATAGTACAGCTTGAAGTCAGGGATCGTGATGCCTCCAGAGGTTGTTTTATTGTACAGGATTCTTTTGGCTATCCTGGGTTTTTTGTTTTTCCATATGAAGTTGAGTATTATTCTTTCCAGGTCTGTGAAGAATTGTGTTGGTATTTTGATGGGGATTGCATTGAATCTGTAGATTGCTTTTGGTAAGATTGCCATTTTTACTATGTTAGTTCTGCCTATCCATGAGCATGGGAGATCTTTCCATTTTCTGACATCTTCTTCAATTTCTTTTTTCAGGGACTTAAAGTTCTTGTCATATAGGTCCTTCACTTGCTTGGTTAGTATTACCCCAAGGTATTTTATGTCATTTGTGGCTATAGTAAAGGGTGATGTATCTCTGATTTCCTTCTCCGCTTTTTTGTCTATTGTATATAGGAGGGCTACTGATTTTTTGGAGTTGATCTTGTATCCTGCTATGTTGCTGAAGGTGTTTATAAGCTGTATCAGTTCCTTGGTGGAATCTTTGGGGTTGCTCAAGTATACTATCATGTCATCTGCAAATAGGGAAAGCTTGACTTCTTCCTTTCCAATTTGTATCCCCTTAATCTCCTTATGTTGTCTTATTGCTCTGGCTAGAACTTCAAGTACTATATTGAATAAGTATGGGGAGAGCGGACAGCCTTGCCTCGTTCCAGATTTTAGTGGAATTGCTTTGAGTTTCTCTCCATTTAATTTGATGTTGGCTGTTGGCTTGCTGTAAATTGCCTTTATTATGTTTAGGTATGTTCCCTGTATTCCTGATCGCTCCAAGACCTTTATCATGAAGGGGTGTTGGATTTTGTCAAATGCCTTTTCAGCATCTAGTGAGATGATCATGTGGTTTTTTTCTTTGAGTTTGTTTATATGGTGTATCACATTGACAGACTTTCGTATGTTGAACCATCCTTGCATCCCTGGAATGAATCCTACTTGATCATGGTGGATAATTGTTTTGATGTGTTCTTGGAGTCTGTTTGCCAGTATTTTATTGAGTATTTTTGCATCAATGTTCATGAGGGAGATCGGTCTGTAGTTCTCTTTCTTTGTTGTATCCTTGTTTGGTTTGGGAATCAGGGTAATTGTAGCCTCATAGAAGGAGTTTGGTAATGTTCCTTCTGTTTCTATTGTATGGAACAATTTAGAGAGTATTGGTATTAACTCTTCTTTGAAGATCTGGTAGAATTCTGCACTGAAACCATCTGGTCCTGGGCTTTTTTTGGTTGGGAGACTTTTAATGACTGTTTCTATTTCGTTAGGGGTTATTGGACTATTTAAATAGTTTATCTGGTCTTGATTTAATTTAGGTATGTGGTACCTATCCAGAAAATTATCCATTTCTTTTAGGTTTTCCAGTTTTGTGGAATAGAGGTTTTTGAAGTATGACCTGATGATTCTCTGGATTTCCTCAATGTCTGTTGTTATGTCCCCCTTTTCATTTCTGATTTTGTTGATTTGGATGCTCTCTCTCTGTCTTTTGGTTAGTTTGGATAAGGGCTTGTCTATCTTGTTGATTTTCTCAAAGAACCAACTCTTTGTTTCATTAATTTTTTGTATTGTTCTCTTTGTTTCTATTTTATTGATTTCAGCTCTCACTTTGATAATTTCCTGGCATCTATTTTTCCTGGGAGACTTTGCTTCTTCCTGTTCTAGAACTTTCAGGTGTGCTGTTAAGTCACTAGTGTGAGATTTCTCCAGCTTATTTATGTGGGCGTTTAGTGCTATGAATTTCCCTCTTAGTACTGCTTTCATAGTGTCCCATAGGTTTGGATATGTGGTGTCTTCATTTTCGTTGATCTCTAGGAAGTCTTTAATTTCTTTCTTTATTTCTTCCTTAACCCATTGGTGATTCAGGTGGGTATTGTTCAGTTTCCATGAGATTGTAGGTTTTCTGTAGTTTTTGTTGTTGTTGAAATCCAACTTTAGACCATGGTGGTCTGATAGAACACAGGAGGTTATTCTAATTGTTTTGTATCTGTTTAGATTTGCTTTGTGACCAAGTATGTGGTCGATTTTAGAGAAGGTTCCATGGGGTGCTGAGAAGAAGGTATATTCTTTTTTGTTAGAATGGAATGTTCTGTAGATGTCGATTAAGTCCATTTGAGTCATGACATCAGTTAAGTCCTTTATTTCTCTGTTAAGTTTCGATTTGGGGGATCTGTCCAGTGGTGAAAGTGGGGTGTTGAGGTCTCCCACTATTAATGTGTGGGGTTTTATATGTGATTTGAGCTTTAATAATGTTTCTTTTACATATGTGGGTGCCCTTGTGTTTGGGGCATAAATGTTCAGAATTGAGACTTCATCTTGGTGGATCTTTCCTGTGATGAGTATGTAATGCCCTTCTTGATCTCTTTTGATTGATTTTAGTTTGAAGTCTATTTTGCTGGATATCAGGATGGCTACACCCGCTTGTTTCTTAAGACCGTTTGATTGGAAAGTCTTTTCCCAGCCTTTTATTTTTAGGTAGTGTCTATCTTTGAATTTGAGATGTGTTTCTTGTATGCAGCAGAAAGATGGGTCCTGCTTTCGTATCCATTCTGTAAGCCTATGTCTTTTTATAGGTGAATTAAGTCCATTGATATTGAGAGATATTAATGTCCAGTGATTGTTCATTCCTGTTATTTTTTGGTGGTGATGTGTGTGTACTTTTCTTCGTTAGGGTCTACTGCTGTGGCTTTATCTATTGCCTGTGTTTTCGAGGTTGTATCTGACTTCCTTAGGTTGGAATTTTCCTTCTAGTGCTTTCTGTAGGCCTGGGTTTGTGGATAAATATTGTTTAAATCTGGCTTTGTCATGGAATGTCTTGTTCACTCCATCTATGACGATTGAAAGTTTTGCTGGGTATATTAGTCTAGGCTGACATCCATGGTCTCTTAATGTCTGCATTACATCTGTCCAGGACCTTCTGGCTTTCAAAGTCTCCATTGAGAAATCGGGTGTTATTCTGATAGGTTTGCCTTTATATGTCACTTGGCCTTTTTCCTTTGCTGCTCTTAATATTCTTTCTTTATTCTGTACGTTTAATTGTTTAATTATTATGTGGCGAGGGGACTTTTTTTGGGGGTCTAGTCTGTTTGGTGTTCTATAGGCTTCCTGTACCTTCATAGGCATTTCCTTCTTTAAGTTGGGAAAGTTTTCTTCTATGATCTTGTTGAATATATTTTCTGTGCCCTTGAGTTGGTATTCTTCTCCTTCTTCAACCCCTATTATTCGTAGGTTTGGTCTTTTCATGGTGTCCCAAATTTTTGGTTCATGACTTTGTTGACTTTAGTGTTTTCTTTGACTGATGAATCTATTTCTTCTATTGTATCTTCAACGCTAGAGATCCTCTCTTCCATCTCTTGCATTCTGTTGATTATACTTGCATCTGAAGTTCCCAATCGTTTTCTCAGATTTTCTATTTCCAGCATTCCCTCTGTTTGTGTCTTCTTCATTTTTTCTATTTCCCTTTTCAGGTCTTGGACTGTTTCCTTCATTTGTTTCATTGATTTTTCTTGATTTTCTTTCAGTATTTTATTGTTCTCTTCCAGGACTTTTTTGATTTCTTCTAATTTGTTTGCCCTTTCCTCTAGTTGTTTACAGCGTTCTTCACATTTTTTTGTCTTTTCCTCTACACGAGCCTCTAGCTTCTTCATGATGACATTCATAAGGCTATTTTCTTCTGCTTCTTCCAATTTCTGATGTTCAGGTCTAGGTGTTGGAGGAGGGCTAGGGCCTGGTGATGGTGTATTACTATTCATTTTGTTGTATGTGTTTCTGCCTTGACGTCTGCCCATCTCCTTGTGGTTCATTCCTGGCCTTATGCGCACACTTGGTTCAGACAGAGCTGACAGATTCAGGAAGTCTCTCTCTCTTGTCCAGATGGGAGCTCTCTTGTCCAAATTGGAAGTGCGGGGCAGGATGGGAGCTCTTGTTCAGAAGGGAAGTCCGGGGGAGGATGGGTGCTCTCCTCTCTCTCTCTCTCTCTCTCTCTCTCTCTCTCTCTCTCTCTCTCTCATTCTCTCCTCCAGATGGGAAATCCACGGCAAGATGGGAGCTGGGGGCCAGCCTCTAAGTCTCAAGAAGAGGCTTGGGGCTCAGGCAGATGGGCGTGGGGGCAGGGCGTGGAGACTGCAGGGTCTGCCAGGGGTCTTGGAGAAGGAGATCCTTCCCGGTGGGGCTAGAAGGGCACCTGCCCGGGGACCAGAACCTGGGGCCAAGTTGGGCAGGTCTTCCCCGGAGTGGCTGGTGCCCAGGGATGGGGTCCGGGGCAAGCTAGGGCACTCACCTGTGCTTCAGAAGGGAAGTCCTGGGCAAGATGGGAGCTGGGGGGCCCGGCCTCTAAGTCTCAGGAAGAGGCTTGGGGCTCAGGCAGATGGGCGTGGGGGCAGGGCGTGGAGACTGCAGGGTCTGCCAGGGGTCTTGGAGAAGGGGATCCTTCGCAGTGGGGCTAGAAGGGCACCTGCCCGGGGAGCAGAACCTGTGCTTCAGAAGGGAAGTCCTGGGCAAGATGGGAGCTGGGGGCCGGCCTCTAAGTCTCAGGAAGAGGCTTGGGGCTCAGGCAGATGGGCGTGGGGGCAGGGCGTGGAGACTGCAGGGTCTGCCAAGGGTCTTGGAGAAGGGGATCCTTCCCGGTTGGGGTAGAAGGGCACCTGCCCGGGGACCAGAACCTGGGGCCAAGTTGGGCAGGTCTTCCCCGGAGTGGCTGGTGCCCAGGGATGGGGTCGGGGGCAAGCTAGGGCACTCACCTGTGCTTCAGAAGGGAAGTCCTGGGCAAGATGGGAGCTGGGGGCCGGCCTCTAAGTCTCAGGAAGAGGCTTGGGGCTCAGGCAGATGGGCGTGGGGGCAGGGCGTGGAGACTGCAGGGTCTGCCAAGGGTCTTGGAGAAGGGGATCCTTCCCGGTTGGGGTAGAAGGGCACCTGCCCGGGGACCAGAACCTGGGCCCAAGTTGGGCAGGTCTTGTGGCTGTTTTCTTGCATCCTAATACTTTTACTTTTCTGAACCCCAGAAAATGAATTTTTATATGAAGAATAAGGGCTAAAAAAAACTGTAGAAATACAATTACGTTTGTGTACAAATTATACGTATAAAATACTAAGGGTTTGTCCTGTATCCTGCACAATGTTGCTTTATTCAATATCTTATTAGATTAAGCTCTTGTGCTAGCCATGTGAGATAGATATTTGTGGTGGTTGAAATGAAAATGGTTCCCATGGGTGCATATATTTGAATACTCAGTCTTTAGTTGGTGGAACCATTTGAGAGGGATTAGGGAGTATGTCCTTGTTGGAGGAGGTTCATTACTGTGAGTGGGTTTTGAGGTTTCAAAAGGCCAAGACATTCCCATTTAGCTTTCTCTCTGCCTCATGCTTGTGGGTTAAAATGTATATTCTCAGGTACTGCTTGATCATCATGCCTCCCTGACTGTTGCCATGCTCCCAGCCATGACAGTCAAGAACTCTAGCCCTCTGCAACCGTGAGCCTCAAAGTAAATGTTTACTTTTATAAGATGCATTGGTCATGGTGTTTTGTCATAACAATAGAAAAGTAGCCAATATAATGTTATTGTCTTTAATATATCCATTTTGCAAGTGAAAACAATAAGGCTCACAGACAAGGTCACTTGTCAAAAGCCAGATGGCTAGTCAGTGACTGTGGTGATTAGTGTTAAGTTTCAACTAGACAGAATTGAGAATCACAGACCGGTGGGGGATTATTTTCTTGATTGTAGTTGATGTGGGACTACCTATCTTGAGTATGGGAGGAACTACTTTCTTAGCAGGGAATGCTGGACAGTTTAAAATGCACAAAATGAGCTGAACACTTAGGAACATTTGCTGAGTTCTATTCTGAAAACTTGGAAGGAATAAAACAAGCTGCTTCAAGATCCTAATACCTTGACTTTCCCACTATGATGGACTGTACCTTGACTTGTAACATAGAATAAATCTTTTTTCTTTTAGGTTGCTTTTGTCAGAGGATTTTATCATAGCAACAGGAGAAGAGGCTAAGACAGTGAGAAAGCTTGGACTTAAACCCTAGTTAGTTGAATTGTAAAGGCAGGCTCTTGACTGCAGCATATACAGCCTTTCTCAGGAAAGCTTGTGCTAGAGCAGTGGGTGGTGACACATGATACCCAGAAGGTCATCATTGAGTTCTTGTTGCTATGGCCACAGTATTCGTCTCTCCTGAGAACCTGGCAGAAAAGGGAGCCTCAGACTGCTACTCTAGGATGAAGCCTGCCTGGCTCCCTGAGCATTACCAGCTTTTTAGGTGATTGTGATCATGAAGTGGGAAAGACATTGTAGTCCAGAAATAGCACTGTCTTTGGTTTCCTTTTTCTTGAAATTTCAAGACTTTGGAGGCCCTGCAGGTCAACAGTTTCTTCCTCTTTTGGGTCTTTGTGTTATTCGCCCTGTCTCTGATTTTTAGGTGTGCATTGTTCTCTTATGTGGCTGATCAAAGCCAGCATGAGAGGGGTTCAGGGCTGTCAGCTTTGTGAGGAGGTAGGCTCCAGGGAACTTAGACATGATATGTGTTGTACAGTGAGTTGTGACATATGTTTGGTAAAATATAGGGGGAATTTCCAGAGAATTCTCTGCCTCCTCCTCTGTAAAACTACCACCAGTATAAAACACAGCCAAGACTACTTTATTGAGTTACTTTATTTTCTCATATTTTCATTAGATTTTTCAGAATTTAGAAGTGTCTTTTTATTATACTCCCCATGTACCACTTAGGCCTTGGTAAAGGGAAATTTCTACCCATCTCTCTACAAAGGAACTGACAAGCCAATCATACCACGTATCTACATATATACTACTCTTGGATCTCTTCTCACCACCATTTCAAAGTTGTGTCCCTAATACAGTAGTGTCCATTTCTAGTTTGTGTCTTTGTATCCACTGGTGGTGCTCCCAAATACTGTATGTCTGGTCTCTTCCAGCCCTGATACCAGACGGTCATAGGAACACATTGCATAAAAGACACCAGTCTAGCATGGCCAATGGCATAATATCTGGGAATTCTATACAGTTCACATGTGCACTCTTTCCTTGTTTGCACCTAATCCTGAATATGCTATTTCCATTTTATAAGGACACTCAGGATGGGAGCATAAGTTGAAATCATTGAGTCTCTTTGGGCTATCTGTGATGTGCTATATTATGGCTATAGTCTGTTGAAATATTAGCAGTGTCTCAGGGACTTTTACCCCCTTACTACCCTAAATGAAATTTATAGGTTGCCAAAAGCCTGCAGAAGGATTTTTATTACATGCCTCCTAATGGACACTTGCCATGACTACACATTACCTATGAACAACAATAATACACCACAGGCTTCATTGGGTCACAGGGTGCATGTGGCAGTTATGTATATCACAACCCAATTACTAGTGCAGAATCCTTACCTACTCTGAGGTCCACTCAGAGCTGGCAGCATTCCATGTCATGTGGCCAGGGCAGTATTCCCAAACATATAATTTGTTGCCTTCAAATTCAGGATAGTTACACCTGACATCGGGCTTCCTTCTGAAGGACAAGGAAGAAAAGGAAGCCATTGCTTCTTGATTTTGGTTCTGTGGCATGACAGGGTTTACTGAATTTTTCACACTTCACTGAAAAAGTGAACCCTCAATTCTTCATAAGATTTATCTCTGACCTTCTAACATGTATATTTATCAAACCCATAGTTTCCCTTTTGTGGTCATCTGTTGTATGTATAGATTTCTGTGTTATTCTTTAACTTGTACACATGGCATTTGTCCTTCCAGACTACTATAACAGGATGTATACAGTTAGCATAGCCATGGGACAAGACTAAAAATATGTAGTAGTGACTACTTCATGTGAACTAAAACTACTTCTGTTCTTCTTCCTGGAAGGAGTTTAAAAATGTGTTCTACAATCGCTGTATGCAAATAGTATATGCCAACATTGTGTTAATTGCCTATAGCACGGGCAACACACATAGTAGCTGGAGTTGTTGGAGTTTATGCTACTTTATTGTGCAAACTTGAAACTATGTTCAAAAGTTTGGTAAGGTAAATGCTCCAGAAGGTGTGAAGTAAATCCTATGTAGAGCCATGTTCACATCAGTGATGGTTTTACATTTCAGTACCGTTTAACATGCCATTGCATCCCTTGCAGAATAAAGAAAAGCCTTTTATTTTGCATGGAAAAGACTGATGAATTAAATACTACTATGATGGAGCCCTCTATTCCTTTTTTTTTTTTAAAAAAAGTCTTTAAGATGATCACCTATCGGGCTGGAGAGATGGCTCAGAGGTTAAGAACACTGGCTGTTCTTCCAGAGGTCCTGAGTTCAATTCCCAGCAACCACATGGTGGCTCACAAACATTTGTAATGAGATCTGGTGCCCTCTCCTGGCATGCAGGCATACATGGAGGCAGAATGTTGTACACATAATAAATAAATAAATCTTTTAAAAAAAAAAAAGATGATCACCTATCACTTTATTTACCTTCAGGATGAAATATCATTCTTGGTGAAGTCTTTTGGTTGGTGGTGGGAATGGCTCTACTTGGTCTCTCTCCACTTGATGTTTCTAATCACAGAATTGAGGGAAACCATGAAAAGGGTGTTCTGCAAACTATTAAGTCTGTCATTGTCAATATGTACTTAGGGACTAGGTAAATGATCACCCCTGTGACTAGATCAGAACTCCATGCTTTTGGTTAGTACTCTCTTGGTTCTATGGGTCTCAATGTCAACATATAGTAAACTGCCTTTGAAATGTCTGATAGTCTTACCTGTGTATGGTTAACCTGATAAATGGCCATAACTCCTCATGAGAAAGTTCTCCTAATATGCTTTGTGTGTGTGCATATGAGCGTGTGTGTGTGTGTGTGTGTGTGTGTGTGTGTGTGTGTGTGTGTGTGTGTGTTCTGGATCCCTTCTTCATGGATACCCAGGCTGTCTCTAAATCATTGGTTTAGGTCTGAGAATTATTTCAGGCCCATAAACTGGGCATGTGATTGATATTTCGTTAGTGCTTACCAACATGACACACTTACTCATTTGGAAGGAAGACCTGGAATGTGTGTGGGAAGGCAGGGTTTTCAGTTATCCTCAAGAGGCATGCTAAGAGCTTTGTATCTCTCCCATGCTGAACAAGAGCCAAAATATTTTGTACCTTTTCAGCATTTCATAATTACATAATGTATAAATATATACAATTTCTTTTCCTTTACAGCTCTGAAAGTATATATCATTTCCTTTAATATAAAATAATAGCTATTCAGCATAACAGAATCATTTTTCATGTTCTAGTGCCATTATCGTTCACTGCTCGTTCTCTCTCTCTCTCTCTCTCTCTCTCTCTCTCTCTCTTTCTCTCTCTCTCTCTTTCTCAAGTCTGCTCACATAAAAGCTTCTAAAGTCAGAACTCAAAAACCTTCCTGTAAAATATAGGGTAATATTCAGTGCTATTGCAGAACTCCTGATTTTTATCAGTTGTGTCCCTATATTTTATCGGTATGTGTTTATTAGTAACATTGCTTTTTATGTTAATGCATTTTAAAATAAATTTTACTTTGAAGTAGATCAGAAACATAATTGTCCAAAACCAGGCATTAAGAAGAAGCTGAGCTCAAATTGTGTACTCAAGCATGGGTTCTTTCTAGTGCTCATACATGTTGGCTCCACTTTGAACTATGGAGGGAGTAAATCTGCAACCAGTTTTTGTGCCCGTGCAGTGAGGGGTGTGTTATATGGTGCAGAGATCTCTAGAGAACACTCTCCTCATTTCCTTTACTGTCCTTAATAGGGGCCTTGCTGCCTTGATCATCATAGTCCTTGGTACTTACATTCCTTAAGCCAGAAATCAATTCCTGGGAACTGAGAACAGTTTGGGAAATAACATACCTTGTCTAATAAAATCAATTTCAGTACTTTCATTTCCCTAGTGAATTTTCCCACTTAAACAAATAGTTGAGTTCCTGAAAAGTGTATGTCTGTGCAAGAGATTTACCAACTTCCATGTGGATCGTATCTGGGAAGGAAACTGAATTTATAATTTCCCTTCACCTGCTCTCCTTAGGATTTTTTTCTCATTGTTTTGAGCCATATCTCTTCATGCATTCAACAGTACTTATTGAGCACATTGTGTGTCTAGGAGGGGGTGTGTGTGTGTGTTTGTGTGGTGTGTGTGTGTGTGTGTGTGGGCATGTGTGCACGCGCGCATACGTGTGTTTGTCACAGGAGCAACTAAGACTGTGGTAATAGAACAGAGAGATGCTGATACCCCTAAGCCTGTACTCTCATGTAAGAGAGGGGCAATGAATGGAACTGCAATGTCTTTCAGAAAGTAGTAAATGCTACAGAGAAAATAATGTAGAGGAAGGAGATAGAATGATGAGGTATCAGAAGAGGGGGTCTCAGATAGAGGATTCAGGGAAGGGTTCTATATGAAGGTATCTTGAGTACAGACACCCGGATGAAGTGAATTCAAAGCATTGTAAGCAGGGAAAGACAACGTGATGACCCTGATGTCAGAGGTAAGTTAATATATTTGAAGGCCCAGGTTTGGAGGCACGGAGCACTGTGCAGAGAGAAGCAAGGCTAGAGAAGCAGAATGTGGATCCATGACTTAAAACAGTTGTTGGTTTTAGAGTCCCATCCTAGATTAATGAGCAGTCATTAGAGACTCATAAACAGGGATTGTAAGTGGCTTGATTTTCATTTATAATATTTTGTATGGAAGTGACATTGGAGACATGGAAACCTGGAGACTGGCAGGGAATACTAAACATGGCTAAATAGAGAACATGGAAGTTTATCCTGAGATTACAGCTGTGGAAATGGCAATACATGACTAAGCCTCTGGATTTTAAGGAGAAACAATGAGGCTTAGGTATGGTTTAGGTCTTCTCTAGGAGAGAGATAAAAAGGTTCACCATGACTATCATGTTTACCATGTTCTCTTCCAAGTTAAAGCTGGTGATATTCTTTTTGGGATGGAAGAGACCAGCCAAAGAACCTGATTAGGAGCCATTTCCAAGAATGCTAACTATCCAATCATGGTCTCTCACTAAACTGAGTATGGTTTACAATCTGTCTAGTAAATAGAAAATTGCCTTTCTTTTTTAAGAAGAGAAAATAGAGGAGTTTAAAATGTTATATGGTATGCCTAAAGCCATATGGCAACTTGAATAGAGCCACAGTGCAGCCGCTGAGATCCTGAGACTTAGCTAGTAATAATTTTCATGCCACTTGGTTTTGAATCCCTTCAAACAGTCATAACATTAGTTTGTGCCTTGCCCTTGTGGGTGTGGAACAAGAACAGAAGTTACAGGTTCTTTTTACATTACGATGATTTAAAAAATATGCGTATTGGTATTTTCCCTGCATGCATGTTTGTGCATCACATGTGTGCCTAGTGCCTGTGGAGGCTACAAGAGGGCATCAGCTCCCCCGAGGCTGGAGTCATATACAGCTATAAGTTGTCATGTAGGTGCAGGAAATCAAACCTATGTCCTCTGGAAAAGTAGCTGGTGCTCTTAACCATTGAGTCATCTCTCCAGGCCATAGAACAATGATCTGTCTCTATTGTCCTGAGATACCATACTGGTGGTGGTGGCAGTCAGGAGGAGGCATTCAGGGCATATGAAATTTACCCCAGGATTCATGACTAGGTCTGAAGAAGGAGTGTAAGGTCTGCTCTGACAAGATGCTGCTTTTCTAGTGGGACAGAAATGGAACAGGGCAGAGGGGCAGGTTGGTTGCTCAAGGAAGGGAAAATTCAGTCTCAGCACATGTAAAATATTTCACATTGGGATCAACAGGCTAATAACTTGGCAAATAGTATTAAAATGAGAACATCCTTTCAGAGTGTCTGCAGCTCCATGGAGGTTGTCCTGTGAACTCTTCTTGCTTTGTTCCTTTTGGCCAATATTCTCTCATACTTAGCACTTGCTAGGTGCCAAACCAAAAACATAGGAGGGCAAAACCCATACTGGAGACATTGGGGGTGGTCAGGAGAACTCTTCCTACCCACAAACACCCCCCTGCTACTCTTTCATAAAGCAGTTGTATTGAAACAACTCTAGATAATTAGATTCATGTTGTTGGGTTATTTAGTTTTTTAAAAAATATTTCCCTACCCTCTTTTCCAAAAGCCACTTAAAACTCTAAATT
Organism: Peromyscus eremicus; assembly: GCF_949786415.1. NCBI lineage: Eukaryota > Metazoa > Chordata > Mammalia > Rodentia > Cricetidae > Peromyscus > Peromyscus eremicus. Next base: position 83,247,416 of record NC_081417.1, on the reverse strand, counting down.
TGTTCAAGAAAGAAAAAGAAAAGTGCAAATAGCCAATTGAATTTAGTCCATTCCATTTGGATCTCAGCTAATTAAAGTTAGAATTTGTCCAGAAGGCTTTATATTGTCTGGCTCAGAGAAAATGGACCTTCCCAGTTTAGGGGAAATGGAGGTTCTTCATGTCCAATGGATGCTCTCCCCTGTAGCTAGAGTTTTCCTGCCTGGCCCACAGTCAGGACAAATCTTTCTCACCTGCCAGTCCCACAGCCTCTCAGACCCAACCAAGTAAACACAGAGACTCATATTGGTTACAAACTGTATGGCCATGGCAGGCCTCTTGCTAACTGTTCCTACAGCTTAAATTTGAAACCATTCTGGATGTTGGATCATCTGGGCCATGGTGTCATCAGAGACCTTTCAGGTGGTCTTGGCTGGTCAAACCTGATGTATCTTAATCTGGAACAAATCCATAGCCTTTGGCTTTCTGTGGGAACAAAAGCAGAGTCTCCTTTCCAAAGCAACACATCCTTACATCCAAATTTTGAAGTCAAGGTATCTTTAAAACATACATATTGGCATAACTCAACAGCTTTTACAATCAAATGTTTTTCTGCAGTTAAAAATCCCAAAGACAACATAATCCAGATTCTCTGTGAAATATCCATTTTTATGTGGCTTATTTTTTATACTACCTTTACTGTCTCTTTAAAGACTTTATTTTTAAAAACTTTATTTTTATAAAAACTTTATTTTTATATAACTGTATATATTCCTTTTTCTTTCTCTTTCAAGCCTATGTACATTTTTACACACATTGTAAACTATTACACCTGAATCTGTCTTATTGTGAATCTATTGCTTTAAACTGCACCAGCTGTGGCTGCTGGCTCCGCCCACCTCAGCTTCCCAACATGGCAGTGGTAGTTTACCACCAGCTCTGGGAGCTATCTTGGGTCTGTGCTTTTATCCAAGCAGCGTGTAGCCCAGAAACTTCTTTTTTTGTTTTGTACTAGCAAAGTCTAAATCCACCATGCAGCTTAATGTGCATCTTGCAGAGGCCTCATTCCCACCATAAGACGTATGCTAGGAACCCACAAGTAGCTCAAACCTGCAGCTGCCACTCATTTGAGAGAGACAATTAGGAACTGTTTTTAGCTCTGTTTTAGAATCTTTTTCCTCAGTTTTTAGGTGGAAACTCTTGCCACCATGTTGGACGCCATTTGTAGATGTAACCAACCTTCTTATTAAATAAGAAACACAGAACCAATGCAAAGAAGAAAGCCAAGAGGTCAGAGCTAAGAGCTAAAACCTTACCCTTCCTCCTGCAGTGGTCGTACCTCTCTGAACTAACTACCCCTGTGTTAAAGTCTTTATATAGTGTTCTTGTTCTGCCTTCTCATTGGTTGTAAACCCAACCACATGACCGCCTCATCACGGCCTGTCTGTATAGGCCTCCAGGTTTTCCTTGCTTGGTATTGAGATTAAAGGCATGTGTGTCCAATAATGGCTGTATCCCTGAACACACAGAGACTTACCCAGCTCTGCCTACCAAGTGCTGGGATTACAAGTGTACGCCACCACTGCCCTGCTTTCCTATGGCTTGCTAATAGCTCTGACCCCTGGGCAACTTTATTTATTAACATACAAATAACATTTTAATACAAATAAAATATCACCATATTTCCCCTTTTCAGTTTAGGGGAAATGGAGGTTCTTCATCTCCAATGGATGCTCTCCCCTCACCCCATTGAGCATGAACTGCTCTGAAAACTTCCCAGTTGCCACCATCAGCTTCTGTTCTACACAATGTTGCCATACCATATGGAGAGCTGAGGACAGCACTGGGTATGGAGACCCTGTCAGGTCACTTCTGTCATCTCCTCAACATGTGAGTGAAGGCACACTCCACTCATGTCATGAAGTTGGTAGTGGACCTAATTAGATGACACATGGGAAAACACTCCTTTCATGAGGACCCCACAACCCCTCACCACACGTTCTCTAAGATATTCATGGATACACTCTTCTAAGCAATTCTGCTAGCCATGTAACAGCATCAGTCCAAGGCAGGCGCATTCCCGATTAGACTGACTTGCTTGGAAAGATGGGCTTCATAAAGAATTTAGAACCAAACTCATATGATGGCCTTCCAGAATGAGCATTTTCTTGAACTATGTTTAGTGAGAGTCAGATAATGGAAGGGATTATATATTACCAATATATTTTCATCCTAACTTCATAGGTTTATTATATACAATGCACTCAACTAATGGCTTAATTATACAAAAATTGGTAGTAGAATAAAACTCCAGTATTTCCTTAGTCATCCAAAGTTTGCTGCATCCTTTGAATGCACCCTCTAATTAAAGTTTCACAATAGCCTTGAAGAGTATACATTGTCTTAGAGATGTGGAAAACAATGTTTAAAGAGGTTAAGCCACCCAACTAAGGAAATGTTATAGGTGATTACTACTACATAACAAATTGTCACAAAGTTTTGTGGTTAAGAATCATAGCTATTATTACCAGTATCATTATCATTATTTTTATTATTATTACTATTAATACATTTATATTTGCTCACAGTTCTTTGTATTTGGAATTTTGGAAGGTATAAACTAGTAGTGCTTACTTGGGGTGTTAATGTGGTCGAGCCCAATGACAGGTATAGCTGTAGGTATCTGAGGTTGTAGGAAGCTATCTGTATGCTGGCTCATGCAAATTGTTGATTTCTGCTGGTGCTATAACCTGTTTGCCTCAAAGAGGCCTCTTGAGAGTTTCTGAGGAGTCAGATTCTATACATCAAGTCTGGCTTCTGTCAGTGTAGCCCTCCTAGGAAAAACTAGATGAAGCTGCATGTCCCCTTCTGACCTTGTTTTGGGAGGCCCATGGCTCCATTTCTGCTGTTCCTTTCATTCAAAGCAGTAAGAAGCTCACAGAGATGCACAAATCAGAGACTACCTCAACTCAAGAGGACATGTGCAAAAGAATGGAAAAGCTGTTTAAAGCCACCACAGAATTCAAGAAGTGAGATTCATTTGCATGTTTTCAACCCAAATATGGTCTTTTTTCCTAGCCTATGTTGGATATATATGATGGATTTTCAGTACAGAAAACAATTCCAAGCTAATGTGGGATATAGCAAAATTTTCCTAGTTGCTGGGGAAAAGGATTATTCTGCTGAAATCAGGCTATCTGATAATTCATTGAATTGTCTCTCCTCCAATTTCATGCCTGAAATGCAGAAGAGAAGTGAGGACTATTGTCCCTCTGGGATTACCTCTCTGCCCTTAAATGAGAACACCAAGAAGAAGGTGATTGGGAACAAGTTGTCTTAGATTATATATTCCTTATATGTGTAACCAATAACTCAGTGCACTTCTCAGTCTGATAAATGGCAGAGATAATGGTTCAGTTCACTGAAGAAATTTTGTGGGACTGCTGAGGCTCCGTGGTAGACTACTTCTCTTGTAGATTCAAGGATTGCATTACATCCCCAGTACCATTAAAAAATAAGTAAAATTTGTAAAGTTCCCCAAAGAATAGACAGAAAAATTAAAAACAAATTGGATCACCCAGCCATCCAAACAGCACCTATAGTTAAATTTTAATCTGATTTTTTTCTCAATTCACTAGTATTTTTCTATATTCAATTCTAAATCAAATTTACCAAGTGTAAGTTATATAAACTGTACTAATTTATAGTTTTCAGTTCTGCAAGTTTTAGAAAATATAGTCATTAGAAAACATTTCATATCCCCCCCCCTAAAGAATTCTCTTGGCACAAGCTTCCTTCCCCCACAGTAGTCAACCACCAATCTGCTTTCTGTAACCATGGTAGACGTGTCGTTTGTAGTGTGTCACATAAGTGACGGAAAATAGTATATTCTCCTCTGTGTCTGACATCTTAGCTTCAGCACAGGGATTTTGACATTCATCTGCACTACTGTACATAGCTCTAGGTCATTTTCAATGCTGAATGGCTTTGTTATCTAGATATATATTTCTATTTCATCTGCGTACCCATTGATGGACACTTGAATTCATTCCAAGGTTGTGCGACTCAGAGTAGAGCTGCTATGAATGTATACAGTAGTTTATGTGTGCGTATGCTTGTGTTTCTCTTGAGTAAATAACTGTGTCAAATGTCAGCTGTGTATATTGCTGAGTTTTCTGTCTGGCTTTTTGTTTGGTTGGTTGGTTGGTTTTTGTTATTTTTTTTTTTTATCTGTTGCCTATTCTTTAGTGATACCAATGCTGCCTTGGTTTTGTGGCCTTATGGTTTTTGTTATTTTTTTTATCTGTTGCCTATTCTTTAGTGATACCAATGCTGCCTTGGTTTTGTGGCCTTATGGTAAACCTTGAAACCCTAGAGTGCAAACCCCTCAAGGTCGCGTACTTTGCAGCTGCTTTGGCATGGCAGGTTGTTTGTGCTCCTCTATACACTTTGGAATCATGTCAATGATTTTTGTGTGAAAATGACTGATAAAATGACAACTAGGATTCCATGCAATATTTATATAAATTTGGGGTGGGATCTTAAAATGCTATGTATTCAATCCACGTGCATAGCATTTTTGTTCACTTGTTTAGCTGTTTAAAATTTCTTTTGGTGGCACTTTGTAGTTTTTGTAGAAGTCAAGTGTGCTTTCTACCAAACATTTCATTAACTATTTAGACTACACTTTGCACTAGTGCAAGAGGAAGTGCTTTGGAACATCATTTCCACTTGTCCTCTGTCAGTCTGTGTAACTACAACTGACTTCTTGAATGTTTACCTCACGTTTTTCAGCCCCACTAAAGATCACTTATTTAAACAGTTATTTTACAGATTCCTTATAGGTATTGTATGTATAAATAGTCATGTCGACTGCGAGGAGCTGCAGCTTTACTCCTTCCTTTCAAATTCTGGTCCTTTCCTCGCTTTGATGTATTGAAAAGGATAGAACAAGAATCTCTGTGCTTCATTTCAGCAGTGACACTATGATGTTCATGGACCCCTCGTGCCCTCTGTGTTCATGTTGCCTAGTTTTCCCTAGGATCGCATCTTATACTAAATTCTGTGAATGTCATTCTTTATTCATTTTGTCCCCCTTCATTTCATTATTGACAATGTCTAGGTGTCCATCTTTAGGCTTTTTAGTATTGTCTCATGGATACCGTGATCATTGTGGAAAATTGTTAAACCTTCTTCTGTTTCTTCTTTGGCCATGAAATTGCTGCTATTCTATCTTCAAAGTCATTAATTATGTTTCCTATCCAATCAAGGCATCCAGTAGTTCCTATTTATTCTGATTTATCTTTTTCTTTTAATTTTTACTATTCTTTCAAAATGTCACAGTATATACAATGTATCTTGATCATACCCACCGCTCACTCCTCACTCCAATTATCCCCTGGGACCCCTATCTAATCTTCCTCCCAACTTCATGTCCTGCTTCTATATCCATTTGTTTGTTTGTTTAACCCACTGAGTCCAATTAGTGATGCCATTACATGTGTCAGTGTGGAGTCATCCAATGGGGAATGAGGGATCCTATCAGTGGCCACACTCCTAAAGAAAAGTAGTTCTCTCTCCACTTGCAGCCATCAACTTGCCAATAGCTCCTTAGATAGGGGCTGGGGCCTCAGGAGACACTCTCTAGTTCTTTTAACCGGCTTGATTTTGTTCAGGTATTGGTTAGTAATCACAGCCACTCTGAGTTCATGTATATAATAGCCATGTACGTCCAGACCACAACACTTCACAGGATTCCTCTCCATTTTCTCAAGTATCACTTTCTTTCTGTCCCATCTTCTGCGTTGTTCACTATATATCTACATCTATACCTACATATCTAAAATAGACACACTCCTATAGAAAAACGATTCTCCCTCTCCAACAGTCATCCACTTGCCAGCAGATATTAATATATTCTTCCTGTAATAATTTTTACATTTTTATTCATTGTGAGCCTAATTGATTTCAGGTATAGTGACACCTATCTGATAATTCTGACATCTATATCCTCTTAGGGAAAATTTACGATTGTCTTTTCTCTTGAAAATAGGCAAGGTTTCCTGCTTCTCTGTATACTGAGTGACTTTAAATTGATTTAGGGAATATATTGACTTATTGTGATGAGAGCCCTTGGATTTTGTTGTATTTCATCACAGGCTACTGATGCTTTGTTTTATAACACTGTTATCTTGCCTACTTCCAGTTTTTCCTGGAATGGCATGCAGTAGCTCAAATTCCAGAATTCTGTTACCAGTAGTTGAGCTTGTTGGGACCTGCCTCATACCTTTGTGGCCCAGAGGGCAGCCAGTATGTAAGCAAAAATTATATAGTCTGTGGACTTCCTTTTTTGGTTTCTGTCTTTCTTTCTTTAGCTTATCTGAAATGCATCCACCAGATCTTCAATTCATTAAAAGAAAACTTGTTGATGTACCTGTAGCCTGGTTAGCATGTGTGGTTTACCTTTCTAGGAGTAAATATACATGCTATTATTTTCTTTCCAGAACCCCCATGTAGTGTTTTATCTTTTGATAAATTGTATCATTGTTATGCATAAGATGGTGGGGGTATCAATATCTTATTCACATGTAACACCCAGAATCTCCATGTTTAGTGCTAATAATTTGTTAATATGGAGTTTATGTTTTCTGTCTCCTTTTTTTAAAAAATGGCTGTGGGGAGCATACTTGTTTCCTATAGTATTTATCAACACAAATCCTATATCATATTGCAACACCATTCACTATTCCCTTCAAGTTGGACATAAAAAGTATTATCTATTTAATAATATGCTCAAATAGCATTAACACATGTATCATGGTGCATAAACCCCTTCTTATGTATAGGGTAGTCTCTTTAGGGTGAATTCCCAGAAGTGTATCAAAAGAGATGGATATTTTTAACATATTTCTTTTTCATATTGCCAAATTGCTTCCCAAAAGGGTTGTAGAAATTTGCACTGCTCACAGCAATTTAGGAAAATGATCATTTCATAAAATCCTTGCCAGCACTGGATATTAGTAAAATAAGAACATTTCAATTTTAAAAGATGAAAATTTATAACCAAAAATTTAGGAACATACACATCCACATCATAATTTAATAGCAGAGGAGAGAACCTGCTGGTTCTTTGGCCAGAGATTCTGAAATGAAATGAATTTTTGCACAGAACATTATGAAAAAAAAAAACTGAAGTGCTTAACAAATAACTAAAGATAGCTGCAAAGAGAAATGACGTGGGGATCATAAAGGGAAGAGATATGTTAGTATAGAAAACTAAAAGATGGGAAGGAAGGTCAAAATCCCTAACCGTTTATCCTAAACTTCCAAGACTACTTCCAGGAAGGCTACAACTTCATATTTGTCAATGCATTACGGGTGAAACTGAAGGAAAACCAACAAAAATAATTCAAGGTTTTCAATTGCTTTTGGAACAATGAGAACAAGAAAATGATTGCCCCATTGCATCAAATAACCGAAACCTTATTACTAGATGAAAGTATAGAACTAAATTCATCCTGAAACTGTCAGATGTGTCACTTATATCAAGAAAAAGTCTGAAAGCTAGAAGAGGGAACATAAAGATGTTTCATACGGAATGGAATTTTAACATGCATAGAAGTAGTAAGTATTTACTTTGAAGTCCCTGTCTCCAGGTACAAGCAAATTACTTTTAAGGTGCTAAAATGATTTGAGATATGGTTTCAGAACCGCAGGGTTGATTATAATCTTGGAGAAATCAAGACAGGCTGAAAAGCTTGTAAAAATCTGTGGAAAGGTGCTAGAGAAATTGTTCAGTGTATAAGAGTGCTATACAGTCATAACTACCTAGGTTTGTTTCCTTAGCATGCATCCAAATGGTGGGAATGGATATGTGCCTATGACTCTCATTGGGAGAGAGTAGTGGAGATAGGCATATTGTCTGGACTTGCTGGCCAGTTAGCCTAGTTGAAAAATGGCAAGCTCCAAGTTCTGGAACAGACCCTGTCTCGAAGGGATGAGGTAGAGAGTGATAGTGTAAAACAGTCTATATCTTCCTCTAACTGTGCACACAGTTATAATATCTACCTATCCATCTTCTATATCTATCTACTTATCTGTCTGTCTATCATCTATCTATCTATATATCTATCATCTGTCTCTGAGACAGGTCTCAATATATACCTATAGCCCTCACTGGCCTGGAAATTGCTGTATAGACCAAGCTGACCTTGAACTCAAAGATATATACCTGTCTTTGTTGCCAGAATGCTGGGATTAAATACATGTGCCACTGTATCTGGCTTGATTCTGTAGTTTTGTTCAAACCAAATACTCCTTTCAAACATTGTTTTCCTGATAAGTAATTCAGGGATAACCAAATCAACATAGTAACACTCTTTTATATACTAAATGAGTTTTCAACAAATATAAACCTCTAGTCCTGCTGCCTGACATTTGGCAGATACCTAGTAACTATTAGTTCTTTCTCCTCGTGTTTATCCAATCCATATAGGAAATAAAGTCAGAGAATAATGAAAAGGAGAGATCGAACAGTTAGGACAAAAGTATCTTAAGAGACTAGAAGAAAGGGCTGAATCATACAGATATAATTTGGCAGTACAAAATATTCCTTACTTTGGTATAGAAAAATCAATTCTACAGATAGGAAAAAGACCTGTTTTGTTTGCAGTTCATGTGAACAAAGAACTGAGTGCATATTGAATATAAGTCAGCTGTCAGCACAACTGCAGAACTCCTGGTAGTGTGATTATGTCTCATACACAGGGCCAGCAACTGGTAACTCGTTTCTGCTCAGTGCAGGTCAGATCACTCCTGAGCTGTCATGACTGATTCTAGACATCAAAATTCACAAAGTACTTGAGCAGACTTACTTTATGTTTTTTGTAAAAAGGCGACAAAATTATTTCAAAAAATGAAAATCATATCAAAATCACTAAGATCCTGAAATAATAATGCAATACCCAGTACTATGGGAGATGACGGAGGACACAGTGGGTTGGCCATTCTTACACACAGCAGATCAGGATTATGTACGTACATCTTTGCCAGAGATCATCTTGACAATATGGATCTGAGGCATGAATTGAGTCAATCTTGTTTTGTATAGCAACTCCTCTTTATGTAGGCTTCACATCACTATTTAGAAAAATAAGCAAACAAACATTTCTGATCAGTTTTCTCCAATGGGGGGGTCACTGGGTTCATCATCCACCCTCCAGGACAGACTTCCTTCTCAGAGTAGTTTGCCAACACAAAACGAACTCCATGGTTGTTTTTTTTTTTTTGTTAGTTGTTTTATGTTATCATTAGTTGTGTGTGTGTGTGTGTGTGTGTGTGTGTGTGTGTGTGTGTGTGTGTGTATGTGTGTGCGTGTGTGTGTGTCTGTGTGTCTGTGTGTCTGTGTCTGTGTGTTTGGGCATTTTTTTAAAATCTTACTGGTGTTTTGTTTGTCTTGATTTTCAGTTCAGGAGGGGTTTTTTTGTCTTTAGAGAGAAAGAAAGGATATGAAATTGGGTGGGGAGGGAGGTAAAGAGGATCTAGGAGGAGTTCCATGAGAGGAACACATGATCAAAATATATTATATGGAACAATGTTTTAAAGAAAAAGTTTTCTAAGGCTAGAAGTTTATTTCAGTGGTAAAGTGCACATAGCTTGTTAGAGGTCCTGAATTCAATCTTCAGCAACATTAAAAAAAAATGAAAATCTTAGACACTAGGGGATTGGTTAAATAATGAGGCAGATATTAAATTATGTTAGAGATGAATATTAACACAAATGTTAATGTTTACAACACATTAATCCTTATTTTAATTTCACAAATGAGCTATGTTTATTTCCTCCAAAGAGGTGAAAAGGTGATCAAATAGAAGAAAATTTTTATTTAGAGGAAATTATTCTTAATGTTTTGTTGGATATACATGATTATATTGAAGATATTAATCTGTAGATCTAGGTATGTTCACATGTAAAAATACACATGCATAGTATAGATAAAATTATGAAGGAGAAAGATGCTATGCATATAATTAGAACCCAATACACAGTTCAAGAACACGGAAATATGTACTCAGTTTTTACAAAACTCACAGAGTATCCTCATAATAACAGTACACACTGTAAAATATATGCATTTTAAATGCATGGTTAAATATACAAATAAGAAAAAAATAATAGTATTTGATTTGGTTGCTATGTTCTTTTTGTATTATAATTTTTCTAAAATAAATTATAATCCCCAAAGTCCTATTTTAAAAGTAAGTGAGAAATAGCTGAAAAGATTATTAATAATATTTATTTTTGGATGGGAAAATTGCAAGTAGATTCACTAGCTGTCCTGTGAAATGCTATCATATGGAATAAAGGAGCAACCTGACCTTGTCATTCCCAATGGATAAATAGAATCTGGATGATGCAAATTACAGGAGATTTGATTCTCAGCCAACAGCAGAGACTCAAATATTCCCTTTTATCCAATTGCCCCGCCCCAGAACTCCCTTTGTATCCTATTTCCATTTTGCCATCAGTGAGCTACATGACCTTGAGCAAGCCATTTATAGCATCTCTGACCCTCATTTTCTTATCTTTCAAATGGAATAGCATTGCCAATCTCATCCAATCATCGTGAGGGACAAATATGTCCTTATCGTAAGGAAGGAATTAAAATTGTTAAGTGGTATGCAATATTTGCTGGATGCTAATATCTTTTTCATTTATCATCTTAGTAACAGGACAGATGTAGACCCTACATCTCTGGAAACTGAGTTCATCTTTCCATTGCACAGGGCTGGCACATGATAATGGCTTAAAAAGACACTAATAGGACTAGATATTGTAGGTTTCTTATTATCTACTTCTGCAAAATATACCATCCCAGACTTAGTTCCTTAAAATTATAATCTTTTTCTCACAGATTCCAGAAGTCAAAAGTTCATCAAAGATAAAGGAAGCATGTATTGTCTCAGCTCCACAATAATCAGGCTCTGTCTGGGAAAACTCCTATTGGAGATGGGTTAGAATCAATTAGAAGCTGCTTCCCCTACATTTTGCCAGCAGGGATGGCTGAGGTATTTTGAAAATTCATCTCCTCTGGGTTGTTGATGACCCCTTCATATGGCTGAGCATCTCACAGTGCAACGGCAGATTTCCAAAGAGACAACATACAGAGTGCCTGTATTATAACAGAACCAGAGAGGCTGCAGTCTTTTAGATGAGCACTGGACATCTCTCTGTCATTCCTTCACACTAAGTGGATTGCAGGATGATCCCTAATGTCAGAGCAGAGTAAGAACTGAAACAAGAGATTCTACCTCTGATGTGAGCCAGAACTAATAAAAGCCAAAAGGCAAAAAAAAAAAAAACAAATTAGAATGGAAGATTTTGTAAAAGACCACTTTGGAAAATACATTCTTCCCTTGTCTAACACCGGGATGTTTTAGAAGACAGTGCTTTATTTTAGTTAAACAATGGGTTAAATTGGATTAAAGAGTTTATGTAGGGTATGGAGCCAAAATTTGACAATAAATTGGGATGTTCATTCTTGAAAGATGGGACATCTCTTTCTGGGATGCTCATGTTACAGTAGAGGTCAAATGACTACTTGGCCTAAATTGATGCAAAAATAAGAAACCTTTTTCCAAAAATGTATGTCAGTTCTACTATTTTTTATTGCCAAGAATTGAAATATATTGGACAAAAATTATAAATTGGAGGAAAATTATAAAATGCATATCAGTAAAAATGAGAAAAGAAATGTAAATACCTCGAAATTTTTAACTGAAAGGATCCAACCACCAGTAGCATTTCAATATATTTCCTCAAATATCAATGTATGCATATTCATGCTTAGAGAATATAGTTCAAAAATAGAATTGCCTTGTACTTTTGTAGACTTTATACTTTAGTTTATAACCTTATAAACATCTAATAATGAATTTTTACTTCATCTGATTGATCTATTGATTTATTAATTGATTGCTTTAGAGAAGATTTTATTATTCAGCAAGGCTGATCTTACATTTTTTGACCCTCTTACTTAATTCCCAAAAGCACTGTGATAAAAAAGAGTGCATCACTAGCTTTTTATTTTTGATTTAAAATATACTCATTTTCAGGGCTGGACATTGTGTTTAGTAACAGATAATTTACCTAACATGCTTGAGGCCCTGGGTCATGGCTCTATTATCATAAGATATATAACTATGTATTTGTTTTTACTCTATACATAGTAGAATTGATATCAAGTATCAGCAAGTATGTAAAATTCCTCTTTGTATTTTCCCTGTACACTTTTGTGCTCAACAATGTATCATGGAGAATTGTGCCTGTCAGTAAATATAGATTTATGTCATAGCATTTTAATGATCTCATGAAACTCTACTTTAGAGATAAGTCATAATTTTTAATGTCTTCTATAAATGTATGTACATCCATTTTTGTGAAATTATAAAAACCATGTTTAATTGTACTTTTATTATGAATATATTTCACCATAAAAGCAAATTTCAAAATTCAGCATGAACCCTAGAGATGCTGCAGAATCTCCTAGGAATTCAGATAATCCAGGTTCTGAATCCAGATCTCATTGCTTACCTTTGTGATTCCCTAACTATGGCAAGGAAACACAGATACTCTTGCTTGTCAACATTTGAGAACTAAGCACATGTTTCATTGTCTCTGCACAGTGTGCCAGTCACTACCCATGCCAGGCAGATAGTAGTTATTGTCAAAATGACTCTAAGAATAAGCTAGATGTGTGGTTAATTCAGAAAAGCACTTGCCTTGCAAGCAAAAGGGCCCAAATTTGATCTCCAAAACCTACATAAAAAATGCTACATGTGATGACACACGATGAGGCTTACTGGCTTGCCAATCAATTGGTGATCTCCAGACCAGTAAGAAATCTTATCTCAATGTAGACAGGTAAAATTCCTGTAGACAATATCCAAGATTGCCCTTCCTCTTCCGCATGCACACATAAGTGTACACTATCTTGGTTAGTTTTTATTGTCAACTTGACACAACCTATAGTCACTTGGAAAGGAGAAACCTCAATTAAAGAAGTCACAAAATGAGATTGCTCATATCGGTAAGAGATAGCCTTGACTGGGGAATGACATGGGAGGGTCCAGTCCACTGTGATGGTTGTCATCATTGTAGATAAGTGGGCTTTGTCTGTATAAGAACGCTAGCTGAGCATAAACCAGTGATTGAGCCAGTAAATAGCATTCTCCATGTATCTGCTTTAGCTTCTAGCCTTGAGTTTCTGCCCTGACTTCTCTCAAAAACAGACTACAATCTAAAAGAGTCAGATGAAATAAATCTTCTCTTTCCATAAATTGCTTTTGGACAGAGTGTTTTCTAATAACAACAACAAAAACTAGAACATGATCACACACACACACACACACACACACACACACACACACACACACACACACCATGCATAAAAATATCTCTAAGAGGTGAATGCATATGAATATCTGTGATTTAGTTCCATACTGGGAGCAGTTGCTACTTGTGTGGTTCAAAGGATATGGAAAGTTGTATTGGTTTCTGTCCTCCACCCATGGCTGGCACCATTTGCATTCCCTGGATGGTTAGGGGTCAGATGGGTTTTTGTATTCCTTAGACACATACTTCTCTATCTGGTGCAGTTTGGGACAATCTGAAAATGCAATATTGCTGTCACCAGCTTGAGGAAAACACGGAGCCTGAATAATTTAACATGTCACCACTATCCATCATGATAGCAAGAACAGGAGATGGAATGTGGAGAGGCTAGAGGCAGGCCTACCAGAAGCTAACAGAACAAGACTGTAGACATGGCAGCCCAAGCAGAGAAGGTGGATTTGCAAAGAAGAGCAACATACTACCTCTCATATACCCAGCAAAGACTGTGTGTTCCTTGCCATAGCTTTCTTCATAATATGTTAGACTTATTTTGATGTACTACTTTGTCCCAGAACAAAATTGAGATCAGGTGCCCTGTTTGCAACCAGCTATCTATATATCATAATAAGCTTCTAAATACTCTGCATATCTCCACTTATTTATTTGCAAAATTCACACAAGACTTTATACACAGAGTCTCTTGCTAAACCCAAGAATGTTATGCCCACAATATCTCAAATGCTTCCCCAGAAAGTGACTTGAAAAATTCAGGGGTGCTTGTCTGTTTTGTTTGCAGCATTAGAAGGCTGTTTGGTAGTGTGATCACTTAGTAGACATCTTTTAGATTAATTAGTAAATGAATGAGTTATGTTGCTAGCAATATTTGAAGTGAAATCAAGGTCTAGGAGAGCCAAATGGTTACCCTCTTCATCCTGAGCACTAGGCTGGTATCCAGGAAGTCTGAGAGCTTGGCTGAGAGCTGGGATCAAAGAAGTTGTGTACCACCTCCTCTCTTTGTCCCAGATGTCTCTCATTTCCTTCCCTACATTCCTTATGCTGCATGTCTCTCATCTATCTAGTGATGTTAGGAAGCAAACAAGGGGCTTCTTTTATTTTTTCACATTCTTTTGAACTAAAATTTACATAATATAAAATGAACTATTAATCATTTTAATGTGCACAATTCAGTGACATTTCACACATCTGCAGGGTTGTGTAACTATCATCTCTATCTAGTTCTAAGCACATTCATCACTAACAGAAACCAGTACTCGTTAGTAGTCATTCCCTCTTCTTAGATCCCTCGTCCCAACACTGGCAACCCCTGGTCTATCTATTTCCTATCTTTTTGGATGACTCTTCTCTGGGTGCTTTATATAGCATACATCTTACTATTTATGACCTTTTATATCCCAGCTTCTTTCACTTCACAAAATGTTTGTGAGATCTAGCTGCATAGGTCCACATGTCAGCATTTATCACATGTCAATAATATTCCATAAGCTATATTTTGTTCATCCATTGACCAGTTGACAGACATTTATTCTTACTACCTTTGAGCTTTATAGAGAGTACAGCTATGAATACCCCAACTATTTGTTTAACCTTTTCTGTGCTTAGTGCCATATGCCTTAGAGTGGAATTCTTGAATTATGTAGTAAATGTGTTTAACAGTTTAAGAAACTTTCAAAATACTTTCCCATAACAGCTGTGCCATTTTCATTCCCATTGCCCTGGAATGCAGTTCATGGTTTTCAGTTTCTTCACTAACACTGGTTTTATTGCATTATTTTCCGAAGACCAAACTAGCATTCTAACCTGATATCAATGGTTTTGATTTACATTTCCTCAATAACTAATAAAATTGAGCAAAATTTTCATGAGAACAGGAGTGTTGAATCGAACCACATCCAAGTTCAAAGCTGAGTTCTGCTCTCTATAATCTGTTGTGCAGATCTGAATGTTGATTTGTCTGTCACTAAAATTGGAAATTACCCTTACCTGTCAGACCTTTTGAGGTGCAGATGCATTTTCACATGTAAAGTGCCTTGCACAGCACTAGTTGTCCTGTGGTAACTGCCTAGGCTAACATCTTGGTGGCTCCATCACAGACCACCCAGAACAGAGAATTGGGAGCTTAAAGAGTAAAGTCAGAAGCCACTGGTTTTGGCAGACAGATGGCCTCTTCTGTTCTTTTTCCAGTCTCTAAGTGGAAATCCTAGAGCAGTCCTGAGTAATTAATGGCTCCACCTTAGAGCACTAAATCATCAATTTTATATCAAAACAGCAGCAATGGGAGCCCTTTACCACCCATGTGAGTCACCCCAAGTCAGTCTACAATTGGCATCTCACCTCTTCAGATTATATGGATACTCAGTGGCTATGGACCTTGGATAGCTGCCACCTTTCTGGGATGTCACAGTGGAAGAGTGGCTACCTGGCATCAGCTTTTCCTTTCCTTCTAATGCAGCCAAGTAAATATTAAGAAAGTGAGGTGCCCCCATTCTCAAGCTTTTGGTCTCAGTGCTAATTGTTCACGTGCAATGTAATACTTTGCCAAAGATGACCATCTGAGCTGGCAGTCAAACATGAATTCAGAGGAGTTAAGAACCTTGCCCAAGTTCACACAGCAAATGAGTGAGACATAGTCTTATAACTCATATCTGATGCCAATAACTTAATTTCCTTCTACTGATATATACAACCTCTCAAGGCTCCTGAATTAAACCAATGTGAAACCAGCTAGAACCAAGAGCATTAAGAGCAAGGGCTGTGGTTAATGTTGTGTAATGGACTCTCATCTTCATCTTCCTTTATGTAATTCACATACAAAAATTGCAACTTATGAGGCATGTGGCTTATTCATCTTTCTCCTGTGTCCAGTTCTTGGCCCAAATTATTCTCTGCCATAGTATTTGCTGTACAAGTGCCTCAAGAATTGTGCTTTCCAGTGTGGTGGGTACATGAAATATGTGTTCTTTATTTGGAAACATGCTGCAAACATGACATACAGACTCAGTTTTAAAGACTTATTATAAACAAATAAATAAAATATTTTGGTGTTAAGTTGCACTTGATTACATGTGGACATAATATGTTCATGTTTGTTGAAATGGATCATGAAAAATTAAGTCAATCCAATTATTTTTAACATTTTAGATTGTATTTACTTTTATTTTATACATATTCATGTTTGCTGAATGTAGGTCTGTGCACCATGAGTGTGCAGTTCCCACAGAGACCAGAAAAGGGCATTTGATCCCCTAGGAATGGAGTCACAGATGGTTGTGAGCCACATTGTGGGTGCTGGGAATTGAACCACATTCTTCTGGAAGAACAGCCAGTGCTCACAACCACTGAACCATCTCTCCAGCCCTTATTTTTACGTTTTAAATGTGCTTATTAGAATGCTTAGGTATATGTGGCTTACATTATACTTCTACCAGACAGACTGAAAAGCAAGCAACCATGCTGAACCTCAATTTCCACTCTGAAATTAAATCCCTTAATACTTACAGAAAGGGAAAAGTCAGAGGAAGTTTGAGGATGAATAGCAACTATCCTTCTTGGAAGTTCACAAGGCATGGTCTCTGTGTTCTGAGGCATATGGAAGGATGGATAAGTACAAATATCTTCCTAAGCTGATTAGACTTGTTAGGGGAGTTACTATTGCAAACCCCAGAGAAGAAGCTGGGAGATGTGGAAAACATCTTCTCATGCTAGGATGAAGGAAAAGACCTGCTAATCCACAGTGCTTAGCTTTTGGATTCCTTGCTCTCACACAGAAATCCACAAAATTAGCATGCACATATGCACATGCACACACATACACACTCCCAAACACACACCTTCTCCGTGGTATTCTAGTTATCACCCTGACTTTGGAGGGAGACAGATTCAACTGCAGCCCCAATTACCCACTTACTACCTTGCTTCACACTATTTATATAAAAAGGTTTTCTGATGCTGTCATTAGAATGGATGTGGCCATTAAATGAGGTATTTGTTTATATCTTATTGCAGACCAGCACAGAGCCTAATAGAATAGACTTTAGAACCACTTTTGAGACTGGAATTGTGGTTCTATTACTTATAAACTGTATGATCCTGTACATATCACATCACTTAATAGTCCTGTGCCTTCAAGTTCTCATCCATGTCAATGAGAATGAAAACAGTGTGTTGCCTCTTATGGCTCTCCTGGGGATAACATGAGCATGTGTTAAAGGCTTTGCCCAAAGTCCTGTAGATAAATAGCACTATGCTGGTGTAGTTTTTCTTATTACCATAGAATTGTCTAGTAACTTTTCTGTCACCCTCACTAGCATATCCCAGTAGGGAGGCAATTCTGTCTGAATAGTGTATACCATATAAATTCACTACAGTGAGAGCAGAGCAGATCATTTTTTTGCCAAAGGAAGAAATGTAAAATCAGGTAGGAAGGGAGGTAGAGTCATGGGTAGGAAGTGCAAGGAATAAGAGTTTCACTGGGTTGGCTAAAAATTAGGGCATGGTTCTAAGGGACAGGAGAGGGCCTGATACAGTCCTATAGCCCTGCGATACTCCCTTTTACTCTGCTGCCCATAATATGCCAGATAGTAGGAAGATGCTCCCCCTGGTCCTTGAAGTTGCTTTGTCAAATATCTTCATTTCTCTCTGGCTGAGAAATAAGTAGATGAAGAAAAGCCCTCCTTCTCTCCCACATACTTCTTCCTTTTTTTTGTTTCATCTTAATGACAATGGAGTATTTTGATGGTAACTTTTAAAGTCCTACTGGTCTTGTTGCTGTTCAGCTACTTCCAGAACTCCAAAGGATCCCTAGCAGCTCTTTCTCAAAACCTTTCTGTCTTTGGAAGGAGGTAAGGAATACTCATCACACAAGACCTGGCACCTTGATACTAAACTGTTTTCAAAGGTTCCCTCTGGAGATGTTTCAATGAGGCTATTTGTTAGAGTTACTATTGCTTCGATAAAACTCCATGACCACAAAGAAAGTTGGGGAGGAAAGGGTTTATTGGGCTTACACTTCCACACTGTAGTCCATCACTGAAGGAAGCCAGGACACAAACTCAAACAGGGCAGCAATCTGGAGGCAAGGGCTGATGCAGAAGCCATAAAGGAGTGTTGCTTACTGGCTTGCTCCTCATGGTTTGCTCAGCCTGTTTTCTTACAGAACCTAGGACCAGGGATGACATCACCCACAATGGGTTGGGCCCTCCCCTATCAATCAATAAGTAAGAAAACACCCTACAGGCTTGACTACAGCTCAGTCTTATGGAGTCTTACAGAGTTATTTTCCTAATTGAGGTTCCCTCCTCTCAAATGACATTAGCATGCATTATACAGATGTAAAACTATCCAGCACGGAGGCCAATTTGAATACTAGAGACCCCATATTCAGGACAAGAAGGCTAAGCACTGAAGACTCATTCTCTTAATTTTCAGCTACATCCCTAATTTAGGCAAGTAGCTTTGCCCCAGCATGTTCTTATGTCTTTGCTTTATTATAGTCTTCCTTAGGATTAACTGTCAACTTGACATAGCCTAGAATTACCTGAAAGGATCTTCTCAATTTTGTAATTGTCTTCCTCAGATTTGTTGTCTCTGGGTATGTGTGTACATGATTGTCTTTTGATTAACTGCTACTGGAGGGCTCAGCCCACTGTGCGTGGCACCATTCTCTAAGAAGATGGTCACAGACTGTATGAAGAATCTACCTGAGCCTGACCAAGACAGCAAGTGAGCCAGCAATTTGTAATTTCTCCATGGTTTCTGCTTCAAATTCCTTTTGGGGTTCCTGGCCCAACTTTCCTCAGTGATAGATTGTAACCTGTAAGGTGAAATAAATCCTTTCCTTCTCTGAATTGTCAAATTGTTTGATCACAGACTCGGAAATCAAGTTAGAATAATTATCTAGATTTTTAATTAAATTATCCCTCTTTAATGAGTATATCCCCCTGAGGATTTCATGCTGTCGTGTATACAAATCTGCCAGCAACATTGCTGGAATGAGTAAAAGTACAGCACCATGATGTGGGCATCGTGTCTGCAAGTGTAATGTCAGTGGAGTGAAAGCCATTGCAAATCCCTGCCCAAGGAAATTACAGAGGAAATCCTTTTGTGAATCGAATAACATTTTCCTGTAATCTATGCTTTTCTTTTCCTCAGGTGGAACTTTTGAGTGGGTAATGGGCTGCATGGTGTTTGATTCAAAAGATACAAAAGATTTATAAGGTAGAGTAGCCTCCCTCTTTCCTCATTCTGCAGTCACTTAATTTTCTAACCAGGAAAACTTCTTTTACCAGATTCTTCAGTCTCCCTGGAGGTAGTCTATTATTTTTACAACTGATGTACTATTTCTTAAAAACCCCTCTTTCCCCTGTCCACATCCCTGTCCTCACTATACTCTGGATCTCTGACCTCCTTGATTCCCCTCTAGGTATAAAATTTCTCAGTCGCTTAATCCACATCTTTCACTGTCTTATCTTTAAAAAAATTCTTAAAAATAGTACCAGGCATGACTCCTCATGCCTGTAATCCCAGCATTTGGGAGGCAGAGGAGGTGGATCAAACTTTAAGGCCAGAATGAGCTACATAGAAAGATATCATCTTAAAAACCTGACTCAACTCATTAACCCACTCACTCCTTAGCTCACTAACAAATAAAAACAAATAAGTAAGCAAATACAAAACTCAAAATCATAAAGATTAAGAATAATAACTCCTGAACTCCTCCATTCAGAGTCAAAGATTTTTCAGTATCTGGGTACTGTTCTTGCTAGTTCTTTTTCATTATTCTTTTCATAATCAATTATTTATGGCCTATTAATCATTGTCCTTCTCTCCTGCATGTTCCCCTGAATAGATCTCTGCAGTCTTTCTTACAGTAATCCCCCTTTCCCATCCACTCTGTACATGTTCCCATTTCATCTTGTACCTGTTCTTTCTTTTGGTCACAGCAATGCCTTCTACCTGCTCACTCAGCCTGGCACACATTCCAATACCTGGGTGCCCAGAGTATCCTTTCTGGTTCACACATATAATTAATTCATTTTCTTGCTCTGGGACCTTCTGTGACAGTTAAAGAAAAGGCCCCACCACACCACCCCCACCCACCTTGGTGGAACACTCAAGCCTCTCATAGTGTGGTATGAGCCCCTCATTTTTAGTCAGTCCTGGGTTTGATGTTGCCTGTATCTGCCCAACTCCCTGTCCTCAGGGATGCTTCGCAAGGCGGCTCCTGGAAACACCTTTTTCTAGTGCCAAAGCCCCATCTATCCTTCAAACCATGACTTAAATCTTCAATCCTCCATAAAGCTTTCCTGGGTCCTCCAAATTAAAATGAATTGCTCTTTCCCATATTCCTAGCATCTCGTTGTGTGGAAAACATAAGCCATGAATTAAGTTTAAGGCTCCTAAGGATCCCATTTGTCCCCCTGACTAGCATATGATACCCTGGCTGGTAAGGGCCGAATGGCATTTATCTTTGTGTCTCTGTGTCAGGCTTTGAGCCTGGAATATCCTAAGTCCTTGTTTGAAACATATGTAAAATTAAGCTGTCTGGAGAATTTTTCTAAGAGTTAAGATCATCATATATATAAATAGTAATTTGCCATTATTTAGTACACACTGTGGACCTCTTTTGTTACCTGTCATATTTCTTTCTCATCTTCAAAGCAAATCCGTTAAGAGGTTAAGAGTTACTTCTCTTGTTTTAGAAATAGCTCAGAGCTCAGAAAGGTGAGATGGTACCTCAAGGTCATATACCTTGGAAGCTGCTGAACCATGATTAGAACCCAGATCTTCCTCACTGCCGATTAATCATGCCAACTCCTGGATCACCAAGGATCAGCAGTGAGAAGCCTGAGGATGGTGCTGTAGGTCTTCAGGATGACTGAGGGTTTAACAAGCTTCTGGAGTCCTCCAGAGCTTACTGATTGATGGTGCTTCTCTGCAGGGGGAATCAGCTTTGGGAGAACCAAGGGGACATCGGGCTCAGAAGCGGATGATGAAACACAGCTGACATTCTACACAGAGCAGTACCGCAGTCGCCGCCGCAGCAAAGGTAATCGAGGCCTTGGGAAGGTTCCAGAACCGCCATGTGTATTTACAAAGTTCAGGGAACAGATTTCATGATAAATTCGAAATGTAAATCTGTTTCAACACATTGTGCACTGAACTCAGCGTCCCCAGGCCTGATCACACTGTTGACCTTCAATCCTGCCTTTTCTTTTCCATTTCTCATTTATTCCCTGTCCTACATCGTTCCCCAAAATAATTAGAGACAATTTCCCCTAAATGTATGCATATTGAAATTTAAATATATAAAAAAATACAATCACGTTGAAAGGAAATTGGTGCTAAAAATAAATCATATTTATGTGAGGATGTGTGGAGGGTAATCCATACTATGGATATCGGGGCAGTTCTTAGCATGAACTATCAATTTAATTTCCAAATTCTTAGCAGCAAAAGTGTAAAGGGAGTATTCTCAAGTGTAAATATATAGGTTCTATGGGATAGAATTTAACATTTGTCCATGATAGCTTGTTTCCCTAGATCTGAAAGTTCTGTGGTTGGCCCCTGTCAACAAGGCATTCATTGTGTGACCTACTAAAGAGTGTCTTCAACATTTATTCATCACAATGACAAACGATATAAGGGATATGAAAATGCTGGAACAAGAATCATTACAGGCCTGCACCTGCAGCTGAAGTCCATAGTTCTCTCATGATTCAGTGGTGTATATAAGAAAACAGCATATTTCAGGAGGACATATATAAAAGCAATTCCTCATCTCTGAGTATTACCCAAGGCTAGAAAATTAGCAAATGTGAAGTAGTTTTTGGAGAAGAGATCCTGCAGTGTAATCATGTATTAAACACCAAGGATTGGTACAGATTGACAGGCTTTGATCACTTAATGAAAGGAGAGTCCTATATTACAGGCGAAGGCATGCCTGTCACCTTGTATTGACTGTCATTATGAGAACTATAGTTAATCACAAATATTGGTGGGTTATAGATACACGTCAGAATTTCTACCATCCACCACGTTTGTACAGAAAGAAGCTGAAGAGTTGCCTGGGGCATGAACATGTGTTCACGATGGACATTTCATAGTAATGGCATGAATCACATACCTTTGGGCACATTTTGCCCTTAGGCAAGATATTTACATTCCTTCATCTGTAGAATGGGCCTTGTAATGGCTGCAGCTGCCATTTGGAGATGGCTATTGATTTTTAGCACATTATATAAAAAGTCATCACAGTGCAAGGGGAAAATCGAGGTAGACATTATTAATGTGACTTCAATTCTCATTTCTTCGATCCTAGTCTTCCTACCCTTGGTACCAGCCATGAAAAAGGGCTCCATATGGGAAGTACTTTCATTGACACTTCCCCTAGGGTAAATTTTCAGCCTCTACAACCCTTAAAATAATAGATCCTGCTTCTCAGTCCATCCCACATTGTAGCACTGCGATGCTATTGCACTGAAGATTTAGAAGTTGGTGATCAATGATTCTTAACTTGTCTTCTCCCTCCTCCAATCCCATAGACAAAATTAGAACCAGGGAATGGTGGGTCTCCTCAGAAGGACTGGGCTATTTACAGCTAATTGGAAAAACATCCATCACTGAGCATGCACCCTATAAATTGGAGTTAAACTTAAAAAAGAAAAGCAAAGGCAAGCAACAGGACTTGAGATGAATGATTTGGCTCAGTGCCCCCAGATACTCCAGAAGGCCTGATTGTGTTCTCAGGATAGTGAGGGTAACAGGGCTGTAGCATCTTCTTCCTCCTTCCCTAGCCCTGCTTGCTAAACCAGTGCCAAAGCCACTGGCTTCATCTCTCCTACTTATCTCCCATTAATATTAATCTTCTTCCTCCACTTCTAGGTCCTGGAACATATTTCTCTTCCTTTGCAAGATCCCATATTTACTCGATTATCTTCGCATTTCTTTTATCTCTTTTTTCTCTTATTCCTCTGTCCCTTCCATCTTTTATTTTATTCTCTTCTCATCTTCCCTTCTTTCCCCCTCTTCTTCCTTTTCTACTCATTATTCAGGCATTTCCTAGTGAATCTTTCCTTCTCTTCTCCCCTCCTTGCTACATACCACAAACAGTTCTACAAGCCGCAACCACATGGGGACAAAACCAAGTGCAAGTTTCAAAATCCTTGTCCATGTGGAGGTTGTACTATATAATAACATGAAGCTATTCACTGATGAAAATCAGCAAGGAAAAAAGACATAGTGAGAAACAGAATCAAATGAGGCAAGAAATTCATATTAGACCCCAGAGCATACTTCCCTCCCTTTGTGCTGGATCACCAGCCAGTGACACTGGTCTTGACATTGCATTTTTGATAATGCACTTGACTTTGTTGAGGCTGTCAGTCTTCCTGCTATTCCTGAGGCTGCTACTACTAATCTTTCATTGAAGACATAATGTTGGCCAGGGCATGGCAAAGCCTCTGTTCCAACCCAGAGAGCTTAGCATCAAATGTCCAGTTCTTCAGATGCGACTGTTATGCATGCAAGGGCTGTGGCCCCTCTTTGCTCTTCATATACTAAGTAAAGGAGGTGATGAGTCTTCAGCACTCAACACATTATAGTGGAAAATACATGCTGTAAAAGTGAACCAAGCAAGTTCCAAGAGTCCTCAGGGCTGCCAGAACAACAGAATACGGTATTAAGAATATGGATTCTGATACTAGGCTACCTGAGTTCAAATTCTATCCCTGATACTTACTAGTATCATATTAAACTTGTAACTTGGACATCACTGTGCATTAATTCCCTGAACTACACAATGAGGTTATAAGAGAGTACTATAGATTAGAATTGATTAATAATCTGTAAAGAATTTAGGCAGATACAAGGGTGGATTAAAGACATTGAAACAGAGCTAGACAACTGAGGAAGGACCTCTGGATTGAGTGTGTCTAGGGAGAAGGGAATCTCACTTCTCTTCCAGGTTAAGTCATTATTTGACATTAGTTAAGATCCAGTTCCCCAGGCTTCTATTCTCTGAAACATGGAACCCTAGCAGGGAGAGCAGGACCTGGGCAAATCCAGGGTTGGAGCTCCCTTCTCTCTTTTCTATGCATTGGTGCGAATCCCTCTTCACTGAATGTGCTTGCTTTAGGCTCTGTCATTGTGAATCTTTGGCCCAAGGCCTTTCTATTCATTGTTTCTCAAGGGTGTGTGCCACAGACACAGGGATGGCTTCAGCCATCTGGGCGGACTATGCTTCTAACCTTCCTCTTCCCCACCATCCCCGCACTCCCTCCATCTCTGTGGCTGTGATCCAAGCTCCTCCTCAGCAAATGCAGTGAGTCAGAAGTTCCCTGTGGTCTTCCCAGCATGTGTGAGCCAGTCAGGCTTGGAAGCAAAAGCTGCAGTATAAGGAAGTCAAGGAGAAACAGATAAAAATACCAGGAAAGGCAAATCCCTGTGCTGTAAGAAACAGCTCTCTCGTAGCATTTGGGATTCCATATTAACTCACTGTGCCCTCTTCATATTCATCTAAAAATAAGATATGTGCTCTTTTCCCGAATCAAGAAGCACGTGGCACTCGACTACTGCCATCTTTGAAGTGCCCAGGAAGAAAAAATGTGAGATTTCTGGGGCTATTTGAGGACAACAGGACCAGTGGGGTTCAACGGTTGCCACTGCTTTCCTGTGTGACCTTGAACGAGTTGTTTCCCATATTTGAGCCTCATTTCCTCAGGCACTAAGAGGAGGTTTACCAGGACTATTTAAGCACTCAGTCTACACTGGTTTACACTGGCTAAGTTCTTCCAAGGGGCCTAGCACTGGGCTGTCGTGCTATTGACAAAGATGATGGAAGATGAGAAAGCAAAGTGTAGCCAGTCTGAACATTTTTGTTATCCTAACTTTGAATGAAGAATGAGATGGAAAAAGGGTAGGGGCTTCCGTTTTTAATGTTCAGGCTGAAAAGTTACCTAGACATCAGACATGTCTTTACCTCTTCTCATCTGCTGACTATGAGCCTACACTATCAACATTCTCATCTCTGAAATGAGAGAATAATCTGACAATTAGCCTCATAAGTTAAGTGAGATAATGGTGATGTCTTTTACATTCTCCATTCTCTTCTCTTCTGTTGTGGTCTGGTATGGTGATATTTTATTTGTATTAAAATGTTATTTGTATGTTAGTAAATAAAGTTGCCCCGGGGGTCAGAGCTATTAGCAAGCCATAGGAAAGCAGGGCAGTGATGGCGTACGCTTGTGATCTCAGCACTTGGTAGGCAGAGCTAGGTAAGTCTCTGTGTGTTCAGGGATGCAGCCAGTATTAGATACACATGCCTTTAATTTCAATACCAATCATAGAAAACCTGGAGGCCTGTACAGACAGGCCCTGACGAGGCGGTCATGTGGTTGGGTTTACAAACAATGAGAAGGCAGAACAGGAACTCTATATAAAGACTTTAACAGAGGAGTAGCTCTGGTTCAGAGAGGTAGGACCACCACAGGAGGAAGGGTAAGGTTTTAACTCTTAGCTCTGACCTCTTGGCTTTCTTCTTTGCATTGCTTCTGTGTTTCTTATTTAATAAGAAGGTTGGTTACATCTACAGTCTGGGATACCTGCCTCCTCTCATCCTCTGGTCTTGACCCCAGAGTGGTCACATATCAAATATCCTGCGTATCAGATATTTACATTATGATTCATAACAGTAGCACAATTACAGTTGTGAAGTAGCAGTGAAACAATTTTATGGTGGTGGGGGGTCACCACAACATGAGGAACTGTATTAAAGGGCCACAGCATTAGGAAGGTTGTGAACTAGTGGTTTAGAATCTGCCAAAAGCTTCCCCGTGAAGGTCTTTCTCCATACAGTGCAACCCATCCCCTATCCTGTATCCAGAGTAATCATTCTAAAAATGTAAATGAGAAGTGTGTTGCTTATTTGGAAGATGCCAAAGCTTTCCTGTTGCATTTAGGACTTTACACAATAGGTTACTAACCCATCTCCAAACCAAAGCAGTGGTTTTGGTATTGTTTCCACAGCGTTCCAAGGGCTTCTTGCTCTATTGTCCTAGGAAATATCTTCCTAGCATTCCTGCCTCTGGCTTGCTTTCATGTGCAGACACAGACAGAGACAGAGACAGACAGGCAGACAGACAGACAGACAGACACACACACACACACACACACACACACACACACACACACACGCTCTCCTGTAATGCTCTCTTCTGCTCTGCTCTGACTGGTGTCACTCACTCTGATATCTGCACTTAAATGACATCTTCTACATAGCTCTTCTACACCACAGAGAATTTCCATGTTTTACTCTTTAGCAGATCTTGTCAACTTCCCACTTTATAGACTCTATACCATAGTATTTGGACATTTATTTAGGAATTTCAAGGTAAGTTTATGTTCTCCATAGAACTGGAGACTTCATGATGATAAGAAGACCATGTCCAATTGCCTCCCCCAGAACCAAATGCAGGCATGGGTCACAGTAGATACTGATGGCAATTTTGAATAAATGAGTAATGAGAAAAAAAATGAATGAAAGAAATGACACAGTGATAGGAGTGATTATGAAGGCACAAGGTGGCTGCTACTTTCTTGTATGCCTCTCTTCATTATACTCCATTCCTATTTCTGACAAGTGGGTATCCTCTTCCCTTTCCTTCTCCTTCCTGCTCCTGGTGAGTGAAAATGAGGCCCTGGCCCTTTATATTTCTCTACTTCAGTTCACCAGAGAAAGTCATGCCTAAGATTGGTGGGAGCACCAAGTATTAATGTGGAAAGATGGACTCTTTAAACTTGTGTTCTTCGTACAAGGTTAGAATATGAGCCATTCTTGGTGGATGTACTGAGACCTGAGACCTTGCATTAGAACATTATACACCTGAGGCTGATGTCTGAGGGAGGAACAAGGAATGAGAGAAGAGGGAATATTTACAACACTTCTGACAGGTACACAGTTCTCTCTGTTAACATTTCTCATTAGAGACATAGAATTGGTGTTCAATTCTGCCAGACCTGACTATAAGCTTGGATATCAAGTCATCTCTCTGGTCTGGGTGAGACTAACTTCTGGACACTTCCCTTTGTATAAAGTCAAGCTATTAAGATGTCCTTCACACATCAAGCAAGTCCATGAAGAGAAAGCATCCAAAGGTGCTTAATGATGTATTTTTCTTTCTGTGTTTTTCCATTCACTTAAATCATCATTCTCTGTTCCAAACTAAATCAACAACTACAACAACAACAACAACAACAACAACAACAACAACAACATCTCACTTTTACCAATTGCATCTATGGAAAAAAGAGATTTGTGGGATGCAATCCAAGCTATTTGTAAGACTGTTGTGGAAGGACAAATTATTGTCCCAGTAGACTTCATTACAAGATAGGAAAGTGTAGCTATCACATGGTAGATGAAGAAATGCCAAGAGTAACAGAGGTGTGTGTGTGTGTGTGTGTGTGTGTGTGTGTGTGTGTGTTAGCATTTCCTAAATATATGATCAGCAATACTTTTTTTGGTAAATGGCCAGTAAGTAAGCATGTTCAGCACTGCAGGCTCTACATTCTGTTAGAACTACTCAACTTCACCGTCATTCTATGAAGAGACTCATGGACAGCATATAAATGAACATGTGTAAATAAATGTGTTTCAGTAAAGCTTTATTTTCCATAGTATGCTGATCCAAATTTATCCATAGGCCATAGTTAGTTGACTTCTGCCCTAAACCTACATCTAACAAGTAGCCTGACCTGAACATCTAGTCCAGAAAGCAGTTTGGAAATTTCTCAGTGCTTGGTGAAATGAATCGACCTCATATTATATGACTATGCTGTCTAAAGAGTCTGTTTGACAAGCAAACAATGCCATGTTTTGTCAAATAAATATCCATCTGAGATAACAGTTGTTTGAGGCTTGCCATTGTCATGGTAGTCCACAGAATTAGCTAATGATGGCGTTGAAATGATAGGCTGATACTGGACAGGATTTTATCTTATTAGCTGGAAATACTTCTGCATGCAGCATGGAATGCTGGACTTGGAGTCAGATGTGCACCGAAGTCTGTACCTCACCAGTACCAGTTTAGTGACTTGTAGGAAGCCTATATCCTTGCAAGGCCTCCATTTTCCTGTTAATCATTCAGGGATATTGATACCATGCCATCAAGTCTGAATCTCATGCTCAATCTAGTAACATTGGTTACTCACAAATGCAGGTGAAACATGGAGCTGGGCCATCTGGGAAACGGAGCCTGAGCCCCACCGTCAGAGTTGGTATAACCTCCAGGGAACTGAGTTGCAGCTCACACAGGAAGTGATGCTGATCAGAATAAGCTAGCATATAATTGAAGGTCCAAATGAAAAGTGCAGATGGCGAGTCCAGCCCCAGGCACAGTGCTGATCAGGAGACACAATGGTTCTGTCTGAGCTGCTGAATTGTTTCAGCTATGGAAGTACCCAAAATGGGACTCCCAGTTCACCTCTCCGCTGTGGCTGAGTGGTCTTAAGTCGATCCCTCTCCTTCCTTGGACCATGCTCATATGCTAGTTGTTCAGTTACTTCTAGGGATCTGGTCTTTCTGATTCGCCATCTGATGCCCATTACTAAGTGCTGCTGATGAGTTTAGCAGAGAGAACCAGAGCATAAATGAGTCAGTTTGGCTTTATTTTTTTCTTACTTTTAGTTGCTTGTTTTAATTTGGTAACTTTAAAAAAAAACATTTATTTGTTTTATTTTTATGTATGAATATTTGCCTGCATGTATGTACGTATGTACACTACATGAGTGGCTGGTGCCTGCATAGGTCAAAAGAGGATATCAGATCCCTTAAAACTGGAGTTAAAGGTGGTTGTGAACCACTATATGAATGCTAGGGACTGAACCCAGGTCCTCTGCAAGAACAACAAATGTTCCTAACTAATGAGCTGTATCCCCAGCCCCAGAATCTGGAGATTCTTAAACTGGGATTTTCTCTTGCTAAGAACTTTTGAATTGTAAGCAAAGCCTTATGTGGTGATGAATGGCCTTATGTGATGATGAATGGCCTTATGTGATGATGAATGGATATATGAATTTTCCTTATGATCCCGTACAGCAAACACTTCAATGTACATGTCCATGAACACAAACACACACATATGTGCACAATTCATGAAAGTATTTCATTGTACACAAACAAGGACTAAAGTTTAGAGGAGGAAAGCGTTTCCCGGAGGTTAAAAATACCAATCTTAAATGACAAAAGCAAATGAGATGAAATGCTAATAGGTAGAGCTCGGCAATGACATATGGATGCTCTTAACTTTTCTAATCCTTGCAACAGTCTGTAAGTTTGAAATTATTTCTAGACAAAACACTCATTTGCTTTTAGGATGTGCCTAGACTTCAGAATTAGCAGGTGCAGGATTCAATTTTTGCTCTGCCAGATTGGAGCTGCGTTGCCCTTTCCTTCTGTGATCGGAGCCATTCACGGTTAAAGGAGAGCAAGTCCAGTAGCTGTGTTTCTGATCTCCCTTAGGCTCTTGTGAGGATTCAATGTGCAAAGGGGGTTCTCCTCAAGTGAGGCCGTTGTATGCCCAGTTCAGCAACAGGTAGCTCAGCATGCCATGTCAGTACTTGAGCCTCGTGCCACTCATGGTCACTTTCCAGTGCCCTGGCCCAGAAATTGAGCTTGTTTCTAGAAGAGAAAAAAGCAGACATTTTCAGTGTGATGATGAATTCGGTTGTCCTGGCCTCCTAGGAACATTGTAGCACTGCTTTAACTTTCACTGTCCTCTGCCTTTTGTCTAAAGATAGCTTTTCCTACAAACACAGCCCTCTGCACGCTGGCAGCTGCACTCACAGGACCTGCTACTCAGGAAAAGTAAACACTGCAGACACATTGATCCGTACTTAATCAGCCTCAGAAGAATTTGTAGCCAGAATGACCTGAGAAGGATGGCAAGGCTTTATAGGGCAGGCATAATGTCAGCGGGGTGGGACCTCTGAGCCTGCACAGCAGATCCACACTGAGAAAAACATGACCTGGAGGCTCTAGACAGTCAGCTGGGGTTCCACAGGTGAAGGCAACAGCATCTTCATGGGGTGCCTGTATCTAACTCTCCTAGAGCGTAGAGGCAATTACAGGGAAGCACACACTGTCAGCACTAGGTGAGAACTGGTGTTAGAGTGAGGCTCCCAGGAAGGAAGGGAGATAGGGAGGGTATAGCCAACTGAGATATGACGTGGTTTCTGGAAGTCCTAAGCCTTGTCTGCTCCTCCTGGATATCATTTCATTTAGTTACTCAAGTCACAGCCTCAGTTTCCCATCCATCAAACACCCAAATAGAACTTGATGCTCCCAAAGTCTGCAGGTGTGCTGTTCTGAGAGTTCATGGCAGAAATGGGAAAGAAGGAAGGAAGAACAAGGAAAGGAACAGATGAAACCGTACTGGATTTATTGAGATTTCCTTGTGTCAGTCTATTTCTTTTTAATAAATTGTCTCATGTACGTCACAGTAATGTCATTTTACAGGAGAGAAAATAGAATCTTAAGAAAGTTCATGTATGTGATATTGCCATGAGGTAAGGGGAACATGATGGTGAACAAGTATGGCCAGGCCATTCCATAGATGAATGAAATAAGTCAAGTAAAGTGCATAGCACACTGTCGGGGATATAGGTCAGTTAGTAGACTGCTTGCCTAGCATGCAGGAGGCCCTGCATTCTATTCTCAGCAGCATATAAACCGGCTATAGTAGCACACACCTCTCTCTAATCTTGGGATTTAGGGGTTGGAGGTTTGAAAAGCAGAACTTTTCTTTTTAATTTAAAACGTACGTTCATTTTTTTTTAGCATTTCATCTAAAAGTACTATATTTACATCATTTGTACTCTTTCCTTTTCCCCAAAACTTTTCCTGTGTTTATATACTCGTCTCAAATTTGTGATCTCTTCTTCAATTGCTATCACACATGCAAGTGTGTGTGTGTGTGTGTGTGTGTGTGTGTGTGTGTGTGTGTGTACGTGCACCCTATGAGTCCATTTAATGGTGTTTGTAAGTACATGTTTATAGGTACTAGGAACTGGATAAACTATCAAGTAGCTTGTGTCTGGAGAAAATTGTTTCTTCCTCTTCCTATTGATTGCATATGTCTGGGACCTTGCGAAATTAAGCTCATCCACACTGCCGTGTCAACTGAAATTGCAATTATGAAGGCCTGTTTCATCAGCTGCACTGTTGAGATGTCATGTTTGTAGCTTCCCCGACCTATCTGGAGCACACTGTCTTTATTCCCCAGCTCTTACAACCTGTTTGCTCCCCTTCTGCCATGGCCCTAGAGCCTTAGATGTGAGACTTATGTTTGTAGACATATTAATAGGAACCAGGCACCCAGGGTCTTCAAGATCATCCTCAGCTAAATGTCATGTCAGTCTCAAATAAAACTGTCTCAAAATAAAATACCTATTAAAGTGCCCGGCCCAGGTCTATGCCCTCAGGAAAGGAGAAGAGGATCTGCACGTTTATGCTGCTGCAGGAAACTCACAAAATCTGACATTATTACTGATGCCATTGAGAATTTCCTACTGCCATCTCTGTAACCCCTTTGATAGTGAGGTAACCCCAACAGGGGACAGGAACCAGGAATAAGCAGCATAAAATCCAGATCCAGCTAGCATTAAGAAGTAAGTGTGGTGGTATTGTGTTCCCCAAAATATTGTGTACCTTAATAAACTTATCTGGGGTCAGAGAACAGAAAAGCCACAAGATACTTAGGCTAGAAAATGTTAGCACACGCCTTTAATCCTAGCATTCCAGAGACAGAAATCCCTCTGGATCTCTGTGAGTTCAAGGCCGCATTGGAAACAGCCAGGCATGGTGACTCACGCCTTTAATCGCAGAAAGCAGCCTTTAATCCCAGAGAGTGGTGGTAGAAGGCAGAAAGGTTTATAAGGCATGAGGACCAGAAACTGGAAGCATTTGGCTGGTTAAGCAGTCAGGCTTCTAGCAGCAGTTCAGCTGAGAGCCATTGGGATGAGGACGCAGAAGCTTCCAGTCTGAGGAAACAAGATCAGCTGAGAAGTTGGCCAGGTGAGGTTAGCTGTGGCTTGTTCTATCTCTCTGACCTTCCAGCATTCACCCCAATAACTGGCCTCAGGTTTGATTTTATTAATAAGAACTTTTAAGATTCATGCTACAGGTAAGTTTCCTATGAATGACGAACACAGCATAGTTGGACCAAATCCTCAGGGCACAGCCAACAGTGTGGGTCCTTGTCCATGATCTGGTAGGAAAAAGCATGTCAAGAGGAACTTCTCATGCTATGCCAGAGGCAGCTGAGCCCAGTCTCTGGGAGACGAATGTATGTATTTACATCAGAGAAAGTGTTAATTTTTCATTTCTGAACAACTTTTACAATAAGATGAAATAAAAACCTGTGGTGGTTTGAATGAGAACCCACCCCCCTATAGGCTCATATATTTGAATACTTGTTTCCCAGTTGATGGAACTGTTTAGGAAGGATTTGGAGGCATGACCTTGTTGGTAGAGGTATGTCACTGAGTTTCAAAAGCTCAAACCATTCCCATTTGTCTTTATCTTCCTCATACCTGTGTACCAATATTTAAGCTCTCATTTAATGCTCCAGAACCATGGCTAGTTGCCTGCTGCCATGCTCCCCACCATGGTGGTCACAGACTAACACTCCAAAACTCTAAACCCCCAAAATAAAGAATTTCTTCTCTAAGTTGCTTTGATCATGGTATCTTATCACAGCAATAGAAAAGTATTGAAAACAAAACTTACTTATAAATACTTGTTATCAGGTATACCCTTGAAATAAGGAGCTTTCTTGCTAAGGGGTTTGTAGAAATTATGCTAGAGTTCATCAAGTGAATCTTTTTCCTTCCTATTTACTTGCAGAGAAATCACTTCAGGATGGAGAGGGGTAAAAGTACAGCACTTTATCCCATATAACCTTGTATTTTAGTAGCAGCCTTTGCCTAGAATGTCTTTTTTACTTCTTATTGCATACTATGTTTTTTTTTTCTTCATTTTCTTCCCTCCCCACTTTCACATTTGCCTCAGTCATGCTGCTAGGCATGTAGCAATTGAAGACGGCAGAAAAGATCTTTCAAATTACAACTCAATCAGCAGCATCTACCCCCAACCCCTGGTCAGTTGATAAACAGGCTATTAGACAGAGTACCACACAAGCTCTGGAGTCTTAGATGTCAGACAGAGTGGCACTTCCCAGACACAGACAGAAGGCCAGCTGAAGAAGCTGGATGGTTGGAACTTGGTTAACAAGTTGGACATACGCTGCTCACTGCAGTTCTAGAACCTGCCCCAGGTTAGAGGCAAGTAACTGGGGAGGTGCTCTTGGTTGTGTAAGGGCCTTTCCACATAGTGTAGTCCCCTAACCTCAGTGAGCCTCAGGGTCAGTTAGAAAGTTTTAAAGAACTACCAGGTTCATAGATCTACCTAAGATCCATGGCAAGGGCACACCTGAGTAAGAAGTCTCCGCATTGGTATAAAAGCCATCCTAGATTCTAATTTCCAACCAAGGTTAAAAGCTACCACTCCATAGCTTTTGCAACTCAGTCCGCAGCGCTCTTTTGTTCTTTCTCTGGCCTTTGGCCTCCTTGTCAACGATATCTTCTTCTTCCCAAGCCAAAAACTTGAGCAATTAAAAGAGGAGCACTGAAGCAGCCATTTATTGAGTGTCACTATGGTTCAGAGCCACTGCATAGCCACTTAACTTCCTAGGTCATCAACAGTATTCCTTGTCTCCATATTTAGAGGAACAAAACTACACCCAGACAGAGTAACCTCATGAAGGTCACAAAATCAATGATTGCAGGACCCAGACTTGAATTACATTCATTTTATTTAGCTAAAATAAAATAAAATAAGATACAATCATTGCCTATAGCACCTCAGATTGTTCCCCATGAGAATGCTGTAGACGGCAGTTCCCTCCCTCCTACCATAAGTCCTGTTGAGAGGTGATGTTTTCCTGATGCACAGTACATTGATACCTTACTTTAAGCAGCTGCCACAGCCTTTCTAGAAAGATTTTCATTTCCTTTTTGGGAGAGGAGTCTAGGAATTTGGACTCCTTTTACTGAAAGAAAGAACAATAACATAGAAAACCTAGCTTTGGTCTACTCCTGGAGTTGGCCCTATTTAACAAGACAAAGGATGGAAAATTACAGATTCAGAAATTATTATGGGCTTAGAAAGAGCCCCTCTGATGTCTTTCTTTTCTCCATTCCCTCAAGCCTAAGAGGAAATAAGCATTGGCTTTCTATCGTTTAAAGGTTCCTTGCAGATTTCCTCTGCACATACCTGCAGAAAAATCATGCAGTCTAGGCAAATGAGAGTTCCTTGAAAGCAGGCAGAGAGGCGGCCAACTTCAAACACTCCCTTCCAGGGCCTGCAGGTCTGTGAAATAGTGTTTAACTGTTCTCCTTTCTCTGGCTCCTTTGTGATGCCAACCAGCACAGTACCTGACAGCCCTGCATGCAAGGGAGGGAGATGGCTGTCAGGAATCAAATGGGAGACCAAAGGCGATAAAGCAAACATGTCGTTTTTAGTTGCTTACACTAGCAGGAAGGAATAATCAGTCTCTCTCTCTCTCTCTCACGTCCTTGTTTTTCAACTAAACTCAGCAGGGTTTTCCCTCCCTTTCCTTAGAATGAGAGACCATGATACTCTACTTCCAGTTCTAAGGGAGCACAGTCGGCCATCCTTGTTCTTCTCCCCTGTCCTACATGATAGACGGGATTCCCTTACCCCTATAAAATTCTCCAGATGAAGAAGCCAGCTGTAGGCTTGGAGCACCCACTGTGTGAGCAGAGCTACAAGTGATGCTTGTTTACATGTGCTGACTCTTAATTTGGGTGATTTTCTTTTCCAGGCCTTAATTCACTCCTCTCCATAATGAAGTAGTGGGTGCTGGAAGATGGCTGTTGGTACATGCTTGCCATGCAGCATGGATAGAGGAGAGATGCCCCATTACCCATCAATGCCTGAGGCAGGTGGAAGAGCTGGCCCTGAGATCATAAGAGCAAGAGACCTAGCCCTGCCCCTCATCTGCTGCAGCACTCAGGAGAGTGGCCCCTATGCGACACCTGGGCAACACAGTAGAGCTGGCCAGCACAGGTCCTGAAGGTATAGATGTGGGAGATCTGACCCTGAGGACATGAAAGGAGAACTGGCCCCTCTGCTTGCTCATCACTCCAAAGGGTAAACTCTCCAAGGCAATGCAGGAGAGCTCACCCTGGTTGGGGAGGACTAGGGAGAGCTGCCATGCTTACCAACTCTGCAACTAACCAGGCCCAGAACCAGGGTTATGGGTTGGTGCACCCCAATATCCACCCCATCTATGATCTGCTGGAGCACATGAAGGGACTGCTCCTGCAGACCCAAAGCTTCTGGATTTCCACAACACAGGGCAACAGCAGGATAACCAAGAGGAGTTCCAGTGAGGACCCAGCATCAATAGTGTAGCAGAAACTAGAGGCTTTGAACAAGACCAATGGCTCTTTGTAATGAACACTTAGAAGTAAGGATATATAGACAAAAGTGTTTGTTGTGTGACTCACTATGTTACACTACAGATTCTATGATGTGATTCTCCCCCTACTTTTTTTCTTTTCTGTTTTTTTTCTCTTAAATTTTATCTGGGGAGGGGGGCACTTCAAGGGCAGAGGGCAGATACACAGGGACAGGAAATGAATGGGATCAAGATGCATGATGTGAAAGATACAATAAATAAAAAGAAAGTTTAAAAAATGCTTGCCATGTAAACATGAGGTTCTGAGTTTTATCCCTGGCACCAAGTAAAATGAAGGATACAGTGGGGTTTACTTGTAATTCCAACACTGGGGGCATGGGACAGAGGCTGGGAAATTCCTGGGTCTTGTTGGCCTGCCAATGTTGCTGAATCTGAGCACCCCAGATTCAATATGATACCCCATCTCAGAAATAAGGTGGAGGGTGTTGGTGGAAGACACCCCATGTTAATCCCTGACCATCACATGACATATGAGTATGCTTCTGCACACACACATGCAAACACACATATAAATAGAGGTGATAATTCCATCATACCATGAATGTTATGGCAATTAAATGTTATCAGGAGTTATTAAAGGTATGGGAAGCAAGACAGTAAGAAAAAGGCAAGTGAAGGTAAATTGAGCTGGAATCAGAAAATACTTGCATGACAAATTCAATCATTCATTCAGTTAGCTAATGTGATCTCTGAATCTACTTCTATTAAGACCTCAAGTACTGATAGTGGGAAATTGACCAACAATATGGTTGTCTTAGGACCGTTTGTAGTCATGCCAAGACAAAAGGAGAAGAGAGAGAAAGAGTATTTTACAAGTAAATACACAAATGGGTATTTAATTCTAAGCCATGAGAAATGCCTTTGACAAAAAAAGTAAAATTAGCATAATCAAGAGAAAGCCAGGAACTATATCATTGAAGAACCAATATTACTGATACATACACCCAAAGAAGGACTGGAAAGTGACCCACTATTAGACAGATCCATGTCCATGTCAGTAAGAAAGGCCTGGGACTTTAGCCACTATTCAGTGGGGATTCTGGGGAACAATGAAGCTGAGGAATCCATTATCTTGTTTCTATTTTACAAGGTCAAAATTTCTATAGTAGAAGAAGACCTAGAGGGGAGAGAAAAGAGATTGGGGGCAGGGAGACCAGGTGGAAGGAGAAATTCTGAGTGAGCTTGGAATGGACAAAGATAAGGAGTATGCTGAATCTATAAGGAGCAGGACCAGTGACCATTGAGGTTTAATGATCATTAGCCCTAATTTCTGGCAAAGGAGCAGAGAGAAAGACCCACCATGGAAGGGAGGAAGAGGAAGTTCTCTGGAGAGAAAAAAATGAACTGAATAGTGGGGCTACTGCCTTTGAGGCATCTATAGAGATATTTGGCAAGCAAATCTGAGCTCAGGTGTGAGCTGAGGGGAAAAGGATGCTATGGTCTCAATGGTAGTATGCTAGCATTCCATTCTAAATGACCAGTTCCCACAACCTTAGCATTTGCAAACAATGTATACTTACAATTTAGACGTTCTATAAGTAGGAAATACATTGACAGCACAGCTGGGCTCTCTACTCTGGCCTTCACAAAGCTATGGTTGTTAATGGATGTTGCAGCCTCATTTGAGACACAGAGAACTCTTCCAGGCCAATGGAGTTATTGGCAGAATGCATGTCCTTGTGTCTGTAGGAGCTGTGTGCCTGCTTCCCTGCTAGTTGAGGGCAGGGACCACTGTGAAAACTTGAGGCCATACACATGGCTTTGCCACCTGGCCTTCTTCATAGACAGTTCACTATGTACTTCTTCAAGGTCAGCAGGAAAATATTTCAAATTCATAACCTTCCTTAAGATCCTAGGTTTTTTTTCAAGGATCACCTGAATTGGCCAGTCCTATCCAGGATAAACTCCTTTTTGATGAATACAGAGTCAACTGATAAAGGACCACTGTCATATCTTAGAAATCTCTGCACCCCTGTCATATAATATAACCTAATTATGGAATATCATATTCACAGCCCCATCCATATTTAAAGACAGGGGCATAGTGTATATGTGAGGGCTGGAAATGTTAGAGACTATTTTAGACACTACTGGATTTTAAACAATAGTATAAGAGTAAGATATAATTCTAGGAAATGACAGAACTAGAAGTAGAAAAGGCTAGGATATACCCTGCAGTGATAGACTCAGGACTGAATCAAACCAGAGAATGTTCTTTGTATACCACAGCTCAGGGAAACTTGTCATGAGAACACTTTAGGGGTGCAGGACATGCAGATCCTGAGGACATGTGTTACAGCACCATCACTCAGTCAGACCTATTATGTGTTAGAATGACACAGACCTTTCCTTTATGACTCTCAGTGAGCCAAATTGATAACCATGAACCTCTTCTAAGTAGAGAGAACTTAAGACAATTCAGGGTCAGCTCGGCTTGAACTGTAAAACACTTAAAAATCTTGAGCAAGAAGCTTTGCCTCTATCTACTCAACAGGCTGTGCTGCTTGAATAAATTACATCTGAGGCCTCTCGATTCTTTTCACTTGCCATTTAGTATGCACTGCAAATTCTAGGAACAGTATGGTTTTCTGGAATGTCAAGGTCAATAAGACATGGCTCCAGACTGTCAGATGTTCCTCCCTCGGTTTCCACCCACGTTCTGCCCACCCTTAAGACATCTGTACAGCGGAGGTGTTTGAGAATTAGTGAGGATGCTGTGTTCACTGCTTTTACCTCTTCTCCACCACTGTAAAATAATGTAATGATGCTCCTTAAACAAACAGAATACACGGAGACAAACAATCCACATGTAGGCCAGTGAATTCATGTCATACCTTCTCTGTCCATATTCCCGTGTGTCCTCTTTCCCAGTACTGTGGCTGTGATAGACTCCCACATTTGTTCCCTGTTTTGGCACCATATTTTTCTATGACAATATGAATTTGTCATGAAGCTGTAAACCTGAATGTAGCCAATGTAGTATAATCTCTAATACTGAAAGATTAGCATGAGCCCAAATGTCCAACAAGAGGGGAATGGCTGAGTAAATGATGATTCATCAGCTTGTGAGAATTCTGTACAGCCAGATAGTTGCAAAGTCATGCAGAGTTTATAAACCACAATGATTGCTTCTGAGGCCAAATGGAACAATTCATTTAAAAAGAAATATGTGGGTGAATCACAATATGTTGTGCATGGTTGTATTTATTTATCCTTCTGTTATTTATACCCTGCCTAGTTCCAAAAGGGACTTGCGGTAGGTGGATTTGATGGAAGTAGCCCAGGCTCCAGTATTTAATTCATGATCTTTGGAGCTAAACACCTAGTGGTGAGTCCTGGCACTGTGAATGTGGGGAGATAATCACTCACATTCACCTGCCTTTACTTTCCTCAGTTCTGATTTCCTTATACTAGTTTGTTCTAACAGAGGTTTCAAGGTTGAAATGAAATCATCTGAGTCCATGACTTAGCACAATTTCTGGACAGATGCAAATGATAAACAAATAGAATGGACCCCTTTACATCACGATTAAGGAGCCTATCTCAGCAGCAGGGTCCTACCATCTCAAAGGTCTGTTATACCTTTAAATTGATTTCAAATTTGAGAAGTGTTGTTTGTACTTGTTTTATTATTCATTTAAATCTCTGCATGCCTGGTGTTGACATCCCCAGAGGCATGAACATATTTTATCTTCACCTAATGGTGAAAACAGAGGGGAAAAAAAGGGGTGGGGAGAAGAATCAAAAGTAAATATTAACATCTTAGTTGGAAGAGTCCTGTCCCATGAGATTGATCTTGTATTCATTCTATCTGTGAAGCATGAGTTTGAGGAAAGGGCAGTTTTCTCCCTTAGCATGGTTCCCAGAACTATGCACATAGAAAATATGCTGGAATTCTCTTTTTTAAAAAAAAATCTATTAATTTTGGAACTTTGAAACAGAATTTAACAGACTGGAGCAGAACCAGGGCATTTTTCGCCTATTTTTGTGACCTTTCTCTAGTTGTGACTGTGGCTGGGAATCATTGCCTTAAGGCACTACACTGAAAGTGAGAAGGACTGGTAGCCTCTGCTCTTGAGATATTGTTGAGGTGTAGAGGGTGCTAGAATGCGGGACATCACTTCCCTCTAGTTCTGCAGCCACAATTTCTTTCTAGCAATGCACACCATGATTCTATAATGTCCTTGCTGGGTCTCCAATTCTGCTTCTGGTTTCAAGGTACCTTTTCCTTTTAAATGAAAGCAAAGGTAATCTGGTATGAGCCACATACTTATAACGAAAGAGGTCTAGAGGGAAGGGGTTAGCATACATAGGGTCTGTCAGTCAAGAATGTCTCTCTAAGGAAGAATAATGTTGCAACAGATGTCTAAAGAAATAGCAGTGGAAAACTTGAAACAAAGAGACGACAAGCTCCTCCAGGCCACTGAATTGAGCTCAAGCAGGTGACTAGCTTTTTTTTTTGTCTTTATTAAGGAATTTTTTATTCATTTTACATACCAACCACACACCTCCCCTTTGTTTCCTCCTCCTGCCCCAGCCTTCCCCTCCCCAACCCACCCCCATTCCCTCCTCCAAAAAGGTAAGGCCTCCCATGGGGTGTCATTTAGTAAAGCCTGGTACATTCAGTTGAGGCAGGTCCAAGCCCCTCCCCCTGCATCAAGGCTGTGCGAGGTGTCCCATTGTAAGTAATGGCCTCCAAAAAGCCACCTCACACACAGGGATAGATCCTGATCCTACTGCCAAGGGCCCCTCATACAGACCTAGCTACACAACTGTCTTGCTTATGCAGAGGACCTAGTTCAGTCCCGTGCAGGTTTCACAGCTGTTGGTCTGAAGTTCATGAATTCCTTCTTGTTTGGTTCGGTTGTCTCTATAGGTTTCCACATCATGATCATGACCCCCTTTGATCATAGAATCCCTCTTCCCTCTCTTCGACTGGAATCCTGGAGCTCAGCCTGGTGCTTGGCTGTGGATCTCTGCATCTGCTTCCATCTGAATGAAGGCTCTGTGATGACAGTTAGGGTGACTAGCTTTTAAGGCTAAGGGAATTTCAGTTCCTGAGACTCTCAGCAAAAAAACATTCTATAGACCCGGGAATCCAGAGAGAACTGAAGCATGGCTTCACTTGGTCTCACCATTTGATGAGGAGAGCACAGTCCCAGGAGCAGTTCCACGGAGAATGGAAAAGAGCTGTGGGAAAAGGTGGAGGCTTTCACACACGCTAACATAAAGGAAGAATACCTGAGGTGGGAGACAGCTGAACTGAGCCTTAAAACAAGATGGCTTCACCCAGGAGAAGACAGAGTAAGGATATTCTAGAAGGAACTGAGTGAGATAGAGGAAAATGTCTGACACACTGTAGATGCTCAAAATAAATCCTTCTGATTCAAAGGAGGGAAAAAAGATGGGGATCATGTCTTGCCTAATTCATTGTAATATAAAGCCTGGGAGATGAGAGCTTGGACACTGGTTGGATTCACTATAGTGATAAGAGACCATCCAAGACTTTCACTAGTGAAGTGATGACTTCAGATCTATGTGACTGAAAGGTCACCGTACCTTTGCCCAAAGCTGTACAGAGTGGAACAAGAGTAGAATGAGGGAAACCAAGTAGAAGAGGGTAGGTAGTCATAATTTGGGTAGAAATGGACACCATCTGGCCCAAGGCAAAAGCCATGGAGATAGAACAAGAGCACGTTCTTTGTTGTCAGGAGCCACACCCATGTAGCTGCCTCATGTGGCCCAGCCTGATAACCATAGCAACCGCCTCTTTAACATCCCTGGCCAGAAAGAATGATAACAAACTCTTACATCTGTTCCTGGAGGTCCTGCCTCTATTTTTTTCCTTTTTTCCCCCCTCCCTTTGATTGTATCTGATCCAGCCTCACTGGGTAATTGAGTGTTTGAGAGTGAAAAATTATCTCAGCAGCTTGGCCCTTATCTTGACAGGGAAGCAGCACTTTTAATTTAATTTTGCTCAGAGACGCAAGGGTAACAAATTTCACTAATCGCTTGGCTGTCGCCCTCCGCATGGTAAGGAGCCGTTTGTTCCCAGGCAGCCCAGCATAAATACATGTGGGGGAGCAAACAGGGAAGAAAGACAGGGGCTGAGGAGGAAGGAGGGGACAGCTGCAATCAATTTGGGCCCGACTTGGGCTCTGTTATCAGTGTGAAACTGGAGATGGGAGGCAGTCTGTAGAGCATAGAAAGGGAATTGGGGTGTAGACCCACCTGAGCTCTTGCCCCTGCTTTGCCTCCTCTTGAGCCAATGACTGGCAACTCTGCTCTTTGGCTTTTTATCTGTAACACTGAGATGTTACCCCATCCCCACCTCTCTGGTTGTTGTGAGAGTTCATTTGGAAGCCACACTTCGGCACACATTGCTGTTGGATGTTAAAGGAAAAACCCTGCTATGCTGCTGGTTAGTTTTCGTCAACTGGACACAAACTAGAATCACCTGAGGAATTGCCTCCATCAGATTGGCCTGTAGGCGTGTTTGTGTGGGAGTTTCTTGATGAATGTTTGTAGTTGGAGGGCCTACCCCGCTATGGATAATCCCATCCCTGGATAGGGATCCAGAAGTATCTAAGAAAGCAAGTTGAACAAGCCTTGAAAAGCAAGTCATGGAGTGTCCCCCCATGGGCTCTGCTTCAGTTTCTGCCTCCAGTTCCTACTTGAGTTCCTGACTTGGCTTCCCTCACTGGTGTGACGAAGAAGTATAAGACAAATAATCCCGTTCCAGGTGTTTTGGGTCAGAGTGTTTTATCACAGCAACAGAGACGAAACTATAACACCTGCCAAGCCCTTCATCCAGTTGTTTCTTTCAGGAAATCACTCTAAATGACTATCCATGATTTGGCTCGCACTCCTCCAGTGATGGAAAGCCTAATAACTACTGAAGCAGCTGATAGCTCTGACTCCTGGAGAATTATAATTCTTAAAATGCTCATACCTTTACACTCTCAAGTTAGTCTCACTCTGCCTTCTGGACCCTGCACCCTTCTTCCAAAGTGAATTCTACTATGGCTTTTGATATTAAAATAATATTGTTTCTTTCAGTACCTAGCAAAAACTAGCCTATAGCAATGCCAGGTTAGAAAAGCCTTTCTCATAAGTCATATGGCACTTGGAAACAGATATTTAAAGTTATCTAACTGCAGTGCTTGCAAGCATTTTTTTGCATTTTTGCCAGTAAGTTGTGCAACAGCACAGGGTTGCAAGCTAGAAATGCAGTGTTCCAATGCCTGGCCACATACATGCACACCAGAAAAAGGCCTATCCTGAAAATCCGTTCCTAAAAAGCAGTTCAGATTCTCGTTACAGTACACCCATTATACCATCAGGGCTGGGAAGCAGGGAACACCATGAAAAAGAGAAAAAAAAGTCAATCAATTACTCCCTCTCCCCACTTCCCTTATAACCCTATCCACTTCCCACTCTTGCCAGATTCCAGTCAGTGGGCCTGTGGTTCTAGATTTATGAGCCTTCTTGGGGTTTCTCTTTCTTCCATCTGAGAGGTCTTGACTCTTCCTTCTCTCAGCTAATTAAAAACCCCCCGTCCTGGGCAGGCAGCCTTGCATCCCAGGCTAGTGGACAGAAACATGGATACTGTGTTGATAAATCACTCCCTGCGGTGGGGTGGGGAGACTGGAGTTCTTGTGGAGGGGAGCATGTTCATCCTATGCACCTCTGAACAATTGATAAAAATAAACCATGTCCGCCCTACCAACACTAAAAGTAACTTCATTAGAAGCAGGAAGGTTGTTAGGGTTGGAATGGCACTTGAACTGGCTGCTGAACACGTGTGCTATGTGGTCTGATTGCCTGAAATACCTATGATGAGTTACAGATAAATCCTGGACTTCTCAGCCTAACGCTGGATAAGATGCAGCCTAGCATTTAAAAACATTGCCATCAGAAACACACAGACTGCTGCATAGCCCCAGTTTTGCTTATTGCCTGAGATATATTACTTAATCCCATGTTCCATAGTTTTCGCTTATGAAATAAAATGAAACTATATATCTGACATTGACAGATACATGCATACATATGTGATATATTATTGTATATGTGGATGTATATATCTATGTGCTTTAGGATCCACTTACATACATAATCATTAGCATATTCCTTAGCAGCCCATACATACCAGTAGCTGCTACTACAACCCCTACAACAGTAGCCATTCTGACTGCTACTGTTCCTGTTTTACTGTTGGGGTGTGCTAGTGTTTCGTTGATATCAACACCTAGATCTCAAACCTTAAATGCCATTCTCTGTGTTGATACTAACAGAAAACATGCCCAGCCATATCCACATGCTAATGTCTTCTGGGCTAATTTGTCAGCCCAAGGCACTATGTTTACACAGCTTTGTGAAGTAAAATATAAATTCCTTTTAGAAATGTTTGGAATGAATTTTCTAAAACTTCCCAACGTTTCCAGATAAAATGTCAACATGGTGGCATGTGCCTTGTTTCTCTTTTATCATGGGGTCCCTGTCTCATTCTTAAAGCATGATTAGTGCTGAGTGATTTGACATACCCCTTTACAGAATCAGAGATAACAGCAGTGACTCTCTCAGACTTGAATTTCTGGTTCTTGGTATCATGTTTAACACAGGATAGAGGAAATAAAAGTCAGCAAATAGAATTTTAGAGAGTGTCAACCCTCTATAATTAAGGTTCTTCTCAAATCCTGCTAGATCTTTATTACTTAGTCATCCTTAAATTCCCTCAAGGTGAAGGCCAGTGCTAATAATGGCCATCCCTGGGCTTGCATAAACGGAGTGAACTCTTGCCCGATGGTGGCAGGTCAGTTTCCCAGACCACAGAGCAAACCGGTTCTTTCAGTCTTTAATCCTGTAGGACAGGCTTTGTTTCATTCTCTGCTTCATCTGCTGAAGTCTGAAAGGATCTCTGCAATTCAGGGTTA
The DNA here is from genome assembly GCF_949786415.1 of Peromyscus eremicus. NCBI lineage: Eukaryota > Metazoa > Chordata > Mammalia > Rodentia > Cricetidae > Peromyscus > Peromyscus eremicus. The sequence continues at coordinate 83,202,534 of NC_081417.1, read as the reverse complement.
TTTGCACCTTCTCTGTTTTGCAGATGCCCAGGTAGAAGAGAAAAAAAAAAATTACTCAATTTGTTCCCCCATAGCCCAGACAAAAGAACTACCTGGGAGTGCCCCCATGTGGTGATGCACACAAGTTTTTCCTCCTTTGGGGGAAGGATACCTTGTCCAATTATTCATTCATTAGTCATGCATCTATCAGACATGCATTGAGGGTATATTCTAGTCTTTACCCTGTGGTAGGTGCTGGAGATAGAAGATAAATCAAACCCAGTTCCTGGCCCTGGGAAATTTATACACAGGAAATTTATTTTCTGTTGGGGAAAGAAGGGTGACATGAACATAGAGATTTACAACCCCTTGCAATAAATAATATCAAGCATCCTGTGCATGCCATGGTAACACAGAAGAGGGTCTTCCTCTCCTGCCTGGAATAAGGAGTGGGTGTTAGGAAGAGTGGATGGAGGGGGCATTTGTTGAAACAGATGAGGTCTCAAAGGAATAGACTGAGTCAAACAATATCTGAAAATACAGTGTGGGAGGGCTGTGTAGTCAGAAAGTTGGGCTGAGTGAAGGGAGGGAACATTCAGCCAGGCCTGGTCCTGTGGGGGTTGAAGACCCAAATCAAGATCTCGGACTCCATTGCCACAGGCATCAGGAATGCAAGGGAACATTCGTCCAGTTACCTAAATCCATACTTGTATTGCTGCAGATCCTGGCTTTTGTCTCCTGTGGATTTTTGCTGTGTTATTTTTGCGTTGACTTTCCTTTTTTCTCACTCTTTCTCTGTTCCTATCTTCATGTTCGTTGCCCTTCCTTGTCCCCATTATAGATGTCCTTTTTGTCTCATTTCATCTCTTTAGTCTTTGTTTTTCTCTTTTTACCATGTCAAGGTTAGCTCTGTTTTCCCTTACCTGCAAAACTCTCCTTTTCATCACAACCCCACCTTTTAAAACTTAGGATACCCAACCCTAGAATGCTGCAAAACACTGAACCCAAACTGCAGGTTCTTTGTTTAGCCATTCACTTGCTGAGACTCATTAGTGACAGCATCTAATTTCAATGCGCAACTGGCTTTGATTTATCTACTATCCCCAGCACCTACCACAGGGTAAAGAAGAGAATGCACACCACTGTGTGACTGATGAATTCATGTACCTTCCTTTCGTCAGTACTACATTTTGCATTAAATTCCCTTCTCTTATCCATAACTCTAGAAACCACCACTCAGTGCCTTAGGTGCTGATCCATAGGACCATAGAGTCAGAAACTCTAGGATTATGCTTTAATGAAGAGACTGGAACTTGATATGCTGTGTCTATTCTATTTGATGATTCCATTGTATTTTTCTTTCCCCTATCTCTGTCTCAATCTTCCCTCATATTCCCATGTCCTCTCTCCTAGTGCCTTCTCCCTCTGGTGCACCTACTCCTAGGCAGCAAAAATATTTGTATCTAAATGAAAGTGCTAGCAAATGGAGAGAGTGATCTGTAATTGAAAGATGATGGTTTAGGCAGAAGACATTTGTTTTCATACTCCCAGCACTGGGATTCACAGTGTCTCAAACCAGCTGAGACTTGAGGAGTCTGTATTAGATGTGGATTTAGAGGCTGCCCAAGGAGCCGGAAAACCGAACAAGACAAATTCAAAGGTATGCGCCACTCTGAAAAGGTTTCATTCTTAAAAACAGTAAAATTATTTTTCTGTCACTCAGTAAATGGTTTTGGGGAGATCTTGCTGGTGCAGCAGGGAGACATGGGAAAGAGGATGAGGAATTGGTGTGCACATTCTTGAAAATACCTCCATCCAAAGCTGAGCATTGTTAATGCCACTCTCAACAATTCTCTTCCCTTCATTTCAAGCTCTTTATTTGTAAAATAGGAATGATGGCATTGCAAAAAAAGGCATGTTGTGCCAAATATGCATATTGACTTAATCACTTTTGTAACCTTTACTTTTACTGATTTTATTTATTTATATGAGCATCTCTCTATGTGGATATCTGCTATATGTGAGTAGACAGACGCCTGCTGACATTGGCATGGAGCATCTGAAACTGGAGCTACAGGTGGCTATATGCCACCCTATGTGGATGCTGAGGACTGAGCTCAAGTCCTCTGGAACCAGCAGCAAGTGCCCTTAACTACTGAGCAATCTCTGCAGACCCAAATTAGATCTTTTAAATCACATGGAAAAGAAGAGGACATTAAGGTTCAGAAATACTTAATCACTTACTATACAGTGAGAGGATTAGAGCATTTACCTATGTGTGTTTGACCCCCATGTCAATGCTTTAGTCTCCAGCATTATACTGCCTTATAGCTGGGCCTAGACATGGGATTTGGAGCTTATCCTAAATCCAGGATGATCTTAGCTTCTGATAGTGAACTTACATTCATCTATAAAATCCCTTTTCCCAAATACAACCTCAATTCATAGTTCGGTGTGGACATCTTTTGGAGGGCTCAGTTCAACCCATGACAAGTAGACAGTAGAGGTAAAGTTAGAAGAAAGTAGACAGCAGCTATACACCAGAAAGTGGACATTCTGGTTAGCACCCCAAGTACCTTATACTTCTTAATCTGGGTGATGCAAGGTCAAACTTTCCCTCTAGGAGTTTCTCCACTTGAAATATCAGAAATAACCTGAAATTACACTTAATACCTTCCTAATGGGGATTTTCTGGAACTCCAATGTTTGGACAAAGCCTCTTAACTCCAGCCCATCCCCACAAAGCAAACTGGATGTGAGCTACATGAAGGCATCTCAGAGGAAACCCCCACCATCCCAGAGGCCCCTGCTGGACCATGCTAACAGCTCTCTAACACCAGTGTTAATCTTTAATTGCTATTTGATTTGATTTAACATGATCTTCTGCTTGTAAAACACCTTGAGATGTTTCAGCGTTGTGAGCGTGTCCTGGAAACGCCACTTTATTGTATTAACAAGTCTCGGCCTGAACATAAAGAGAGATAATTAGAAATAGCAAACTCCCCTGACATGCTCAGGGCAGCCAAAAAGCTCCCGGGAAAACAATCCTTTCAGCTGCTTTCATGTTTCCAAAAGAGAAAGCTGGAGAGGCCGCAATGGGTAGGAAGCTTGTTAGGGTGACTTGGCATGCTATTTATGGCTCTCAGCTGGCTCTGCTTGTGCCCAGCTCGTATAGTTCTGTGGATCCCCAGATCCCTAGTAAGTTTGTCCTACAACCCCTAGGGCCCCAACCCAGGAGCACACTGTGTTGCCAGCAATTTATCTGTAAGAGCTTTTGGCATACATAGCTTGCGTTCTCACAAAAACAAGCATAGATTATACATAGGGGGGTAAAGTTCCCCGGCTAGCCTATAAAAATTGATTTGTCTTACAGTGTATCCCAAAGTGCCACAATATTATTCTTAGATATCAGATACCCAGATGAGACCAATGTGATTTTGTGAACTGAAGAAGAGTACCTTAAGGGTGAAAAAAAATTTGTCTCTAAGAATAGTTCTAGCTAATGCTTTACTATGTGATCTATTTGAATTAGAGTTATACTTGACATAGTAAGTTCATAATGAAAATATACATAAATTAATTTGGTTCTGTTCTAAAGCTGTTCCATAAAGCTTATACTCAACCTCAAAATAAAAGAGTATAGCATGGTTGGCTCGCTTCTGAGACCGCTATCAGACATGTAGTGGGTAGCCATTCCAACCTTGATCTGGAAGTTCCAACCCCCATTGAGGCTTCGGTAACTGTCACGCCTACAAGGCGGGGCCAAGAGAGGACCCTGAAGACCCAAGATCTGGATGCGCCATCTCTCTTGGTTCCTGGACCCTGGACGCTGGAGGTAGATTGAGCAAAGTTCTGCGCTACGTCTTTCCTAGACCCTGCAACCTACCTATCCCTTCATTTATCCCATCAAGTTACGCCACTAAATAAACCTCCCTTTTAACTACGTGAAGTGGCCTTAATAATTACGCCAGTACAGACAGCCTCATTAACCCCCACCTTGGTGAGCCTGAGGCGTGGCAATAGTAAAAGTGATGGTTTAGAGGCTAGCTTAACCCCTCCTTTTTCTGCATCTATTGCCTTCCTGACAAGTGATAAGGGTGTGACTACAGATTAAATTTCTAGTTTTATCCATAAGCCTAATTAACCTGTTATGTGTAAGAAATATGAATACTACTACCTTCATTGTGTTGATTTTAAGAAATTTTAAAGAACATACTTTGCTGTTGGTCTAGAGTCTGTGAGCTCCCACAAGCTTGGGTCAGCTGTCTCTATGGGTTTCCCAACATGATCTTGAACCCCCTGGCTCATACAATTCTTCCTCCCTCTCTTCAACAGGACTCCCTGCACTCAGCCCAGTACTTGGCTGTGGATCTCTGCATCTGCTTCCATCAGTTACTAGATGAAGGTTCTATGACAATTAGGGTAGTCACCAATCTGATTACAGAAGGCCAGTTCAGGCACAGTCTCTACTACTGCAAGGAGTCTTAGCTCCAGTCATCCTTGTGGGTTCCTGGGTATTTCCCTGGCACCAGGTTTCTCCCTAACCCTGAAATGGCCCCCTCTCTCAAGATATCTCTTTCATTGCTCTCCCTTTTTGTCCCTCCCCAGCTCGGCCATCTTGATCCCTCATGTTCCTATCCCACACCCCCTCCCCCATACTCCTCCCACCTGCCCCCAGTTCACCCAGGAGATCTCATCTATTTCTACTTCCCAGGGTGATCCATATGTCCCTCTTAGGATCCTCCTTGTCAACCTAGTTTCTCTAGGGCTGTAGATTATAGCTTGGTTATCCTTTGCTTTACATCTACTATGCACTTATGACTGAGTACATACTATGTTTCCCTTTCTGTGTTTGGGTTAACTTACTCAGGATGATTTTTTTCTAGACTGACAACTAAGGAGCCTGCAAGGGACTGACCTAGACCCTCTGCATGTGGGTGACAGTTGTGTACCTTGGTCTGCTTGTGAGGCCCCTAGCAGTGGGACCAAGATCTGTCCCTGTCACATGAGCTGACTTTTCAGAACCTATTCCCTATGGTGGGATGCCTCACTCAGCCTTGATGCAGTGGGGAGGAGCTTGGTCCTGCCTCAGCTTTACATGCCATGTGTTGTTGACCCATGGTAGGCCTTAACCTTTCTGAAGAGTGGATGTAGTGGGAATAGAAAGGAAGTGGGGGAGGGAATGGGAGGAGAGGAGGAAGGGGAAACTGCGGTTGGTATGTAAAATAAATTTTAAAAAAATTTAATAAAAAAGAATATACTTCACATATGGCTAGAGTCTTAAGCAAAAATTTCAGTGGATAAATAGAATAGCTTGCACACTATGTTTTTATTTGTGGGAGATATACGTGTGTGTGTGTGTGTGTGTGTGTGTGTGTGTGTGTGTGTGTGTGTATGTGAAGGGCATCTTCCTGTGCATGAAGATGCCAAAAATTGTTGTCCAGTATCTTCCTGTATACCTCTCCATGTTGTTTATTGAATCACAGTCTCAATGCATCCTAAGCTAACCAGTTGGCTAGACTGGCTGGCCAGTAGGCCTCCTTGTTCCATCTGTCTTCCTCATCAGGAACTGAGGTTAAGGAGTGTACTGCAGGGTCTGGCTTCATTTTTAAAATATGGATGCTGGAAATCCAAACTCAGGTCCTCGTGCTTGTGCAACGAGCAACCTGTTGACCAATCTCCTCTGTCCCAACTCCGACTTTTTCTTTTATTATTTTCCACACATATAATGCATCCTGCTAACTCTCATCCCACCCCTTCTTTTTTCCCCCATACCTGTGTCATTCCCCCTGCCTTTCCTACAAGCCCCCTTCCCACATCCATGCATTTCTCCTTTGTTTTGTGACTTATTGATTTTAAACATAGTCTTCTGTGTATCCATGAGTTTAGAACTATCTGTTGGAGCCTGATGGGCTCTCCTTTGGATGCACGACTGAACATCATGACTGTCCCTCTACTAGGATACATCAGTAGACAACAGTTCAATGTGTTGAGGTAGGGCATAATGATTCTCTCACTGATCCATGATAGACTGTTGATAGACCCAGTCTTATACAGACCAAGTATGGGCAAACTTGATTACTATGAGAGCATGTTTGCAATGGATAGTGTCATGCCCTTAAAATAGCATTTGCGGTTCTTCCCTCTGTGTCCTGTCTCATACATTTATTGTCCGCTTCTTCCATAATGTTCTCTGAGTTTAGCCTTAGAAAGTATAGTGTAAATATTCTATTTAGGTGAGCACTCAACCATCATTTATTCTCATACTTTGAGTCACTTTGGTTTTAATAGACCTTTCTCTGATTCTCCATCTAAAGGAGCAGCTGTTAATAATTCTGGGGTAAAAGAAACTTTGCTTTTAAATCATTCTTCTTGAGCCTACCTTATATTCCTTATTTGATAAATTATAGGTAAGGTTAGAAGCATTCTTTTTTTGATGAGCTCCATAGAAGATTCTGAGCCAGAGAGCAATACAAAGTGTTACCTACTCAATGAGATTAACATTCCATAGGAAGACAACTCCCTTTATTTTTATTTTTATTTTTTATTTTTTGGTTTTTTTTCGAGACAGGGTTTCTCTGTGTAGCTTTGAGCCTTTCCTGGAACTCACTTGGTAGCCCAGGCTGGCCTCGAACTCACAGAGATCCGCCTGGCTCTGCCTCCCGAGTGCTGGGATTAAAGGCGTGCGCCACCACCGCCCGGCTGACAACTCCCTTTAAACTTATGTGTATGGTTAAAAGATATGGTCTAGAAGGAATGGTATTAGTATTCTAGTGTGAGGGAAAAAGATGATCTAATGCCATCTAGATCAAAGCAGAGGACACTTTGGTAAATCTAAAGAATCACACTGAGCATAAGTGAGTCAACTGGCAAATACAAGTTAGGGGGAGCCCTGCAGGAATTGTGTCCAAGTGAAGCAATGCTCCTCATTGTATTGCAAATTTCAAGCAAACCCAATCTTAACCCAAGCTTCACCTCCTACAATCTTGGTGGTCTTGGACAAGTGATGCTGTTTTCCCTGAGTTCCTTGTCTTTCTCACTAGGAAAATAAACTGTGCTGTAAAGAGGCTTAATGAAAACCACACGGGTAAAGAAATTACTCTATGACACATATTAGGTCTCCAAATATTACTTCCTTCCAATTCTTTCCTCAAATACTGCACCTTCTTTTTTTTCTGTGTGCACATTGGTAAGAAAGTCTTTAGTGAACTATAAATTTGGGGCTTTTTCTCCCTTTTCATTCACCCACTGAAAGATCAGCATTGAATGGATGACAGTATTTATTTCCTTGTTCAGAGAATGTAAACAAGCCACAGCCTGAACTGCCATTAACAATTTATACAACAAGTCACATAATGTGCATTTGTAATACAAGATTTATAGCCTCCCACTAACTCCAAAATCTATCCACTTGACTCCCTCCTGCATGTCAAGGGCTCAAGCTGGATGCTTCAGAAAAATCTACATCATCCATGTGCAAACAGAACACCTAGAAACAGAGAAGTCTTCTCCTTGGTGATCCAATTCAGATGTGTGAAATCATAAAAACTAATTGGTATGGGGGCAAAGCCGGTCTGGAATGAGGCTATATTTCCATAAAGAGAATGTTAGATATAGAACAAAAAATTAACTGAATTTTAGGTGCAGTTCATGTTTTGCTATGTAGAGGATGTCATAAAGAAAGATAGTAATTCTTTTTAAGAAATGTCAGTTTATATACCACACCCTACTAGAGAGCCAGTTTCTCTGAGGACTGCATAGAAGTCACATTTATGATTTTCAAGTTAGAGCACTTACTTTGAACACTCACTGTCTTAGAGTTACTATTGCTTTGAGGAAACAACATGACTAAAAGCAAGGTGGTGGGGGCTTATTTGACTTACATTCCCATATATACTCAAACATACATACTCAAACATGTCAGGGACCTGGCAGCAGGAGCCAATGCAGAGACCATGGAGGAGAGCTGCTTACTGGCTTGTTTCTTCTGGCTTGTTCTGCATGCTTTCTTACAGAACCCAGGACCACCAGCTCAGGGATGGCACCACCCACAATGGGCTGAGTCCTCCCTCATCAATCCCTAATTAAGAAAATTTCTTACAGGTCTGCATACAACCTGATCTTGTGGAAGAATTTTCTTAATTTAGGTGATCTCCTCTCGGATGACTTTAGTTTATATCAAGTTGACATAAAACTATCCAGCACACTCACTATGCATGAGACCCCTTTTTCAAACTTGCATGCTATTTTGTGAATTCCCACAGCCATCCATCTGATAGCTGTAGTACTTAATTTCTAGCTGAAGAATCAGGTAAAAGAAATTCTAATGGTGAGTTGCAGTGACTGGGCTTTGGACTTTGGTAAGGCACATAGGCAAGAACAGGAATGGGTGCTTCTTTTAGGCAGATGGCTTGGAGTCTCAAGCTTGAACATCCTCCATTTGAAGATAGCATGTGCTACTGGTGTACTTTGACGTAGATGGACTACTGTGTTAAGTCTTGTTTCTTCGTCATATCTTTAAAAAGTTGTGTGTGTGTGTGTGTGTGTGTGTGTGTGTGTGTGCACATGTGTGTGGTGGCATGAAGCTTGAGCATCAGTCTTTGCCTTCTACCTTGTTTCAGACAGGTAAAGCGATTCTTGTCTTCCACTGCCAGGCTAGCTGGCCCATTAGCATCCAGGGATTCTCTTGTCCCTACCTCCCATCTCATCAGCACTGTTATTACAGACACATGCTGCTATATCAGGCCACTGAATGGGTTCTAGGGATTCAAACTCAGATTCTCATATTTTTCCAGGAGATATTGTACCCACTGATCAATCTCTCCATCCCTATTGCTCATATTTTTTTGTCCCCTGTACTTTGTTACCACAGGCATGATAGACTGTTCCAAGGCAATGTTGCACTTTTTTGTATCATACAGCATTTGTAGTTCATATTTTAGGATGATATCCTAAGCACAAAGTATATATAAATTACTTTAATATTTGACTAGAACCAATCACGTATAAATACATAAATGAGAATACTAAGACAAAGAAAATGTGCACTGCCTGAATATGCCTATTGAATGTAGAGTTAAAATACTAACCTTGGTCTTTGGTATCCAGACCAATGCTTTTCTTCAAGGCTGTCAGCAGGGTAGGCATAATTTAAGGTGTATTATTAAGTTTTTTAAGGGCTTAATGGACATGTAGCAAATACCATGCACATTAGCAAATAAATAAAGACAGTTGTAGAAACATATGCTTTCTGCCCATTATTAAAGATCTTCTGATAGCCAGAGCTCACTGCTGGGATGACCTATTGCTCTGAGACTTGAGAAATCCTTGTTCTAAGGCAAAATGTCATGAAAGTTCAGTGCAACTAAGGATATTTAAGAGTAAATGAGGAGAAAGGATAGAATAAAGGAAGAACAATAATAACTCCAGATGGCATTAAATGTTTATTGAGTGTCTTACCTCTGAGAAGTACTATTATATATATTGTATATGAATGGATGCCCATCTAGTTGGGCACTTGTCTAATCTGCATCATCAAAGAGTGTTATCAACAGGATTCAGCTCAGGTCTGCTGAGCTCAAATTTAGCAATCTATCCAACTACTTGAACATCTTTCTGTCTCACTACCAGGACTGAGCTTAGGCACACCCTTTAAACAAACAAATAAAAACAGTTTGCTTATAATACCTTGTTTGTCTTGGCCTTCATCAGACTACAAATGATGCTTAATGTCTAGAGACTCCCACCCCTATCAGACTGGAAACTTCCTGAAGGTGCTGAATACTAATCTTTATTTAACTTCCCCATGTCTGGGAATATTTGTTTCAACCTCTGCCTTGTCTGAAGGTTTTCTGTCACGATTCAAAAAACTATCACATGGAATGTAGTTTGCCAGAATGTTTCAGAGGCTGTGCCCTAAGATCAGGCATTGTACGTTCAAATTTTTATGAGTTTTGTGATCTTACAAACAAAATTTCATTTATATTGACTTAATTTAATCTTCCATAGAGTAACTACAGTATCCTTAATGCAGAGTAAGTACTTAAGTGTGATAACTCCTTTTTAACATTGTGAGACAAAGTGATATCTCTACGGAAATTCTTGTCAACCTTTTTCTCTGCAACAAGGCATCAAGACTGGACTTCATTCCTCTGTGAAGTCTGTTCTCTCCGGCAATGACAGGTTTGGGGCTGTGTCCATTCACTCATTCCTTCACTCACCTATTTATTCATTAACCTAGTATTAAAGTAGCTGATACCCAATGCTTGGTGCAGTATCAGAGAAAATATAACATGGAGTCACCTGGTAGGAGGGCATCCTTACAGGATTTCACTAAATTAATTTTCCAGATGCCTAATAGTCTATAAAAAGCAATGCATTTTGAGATATTATGTCCTTTATGTTTAACAGTGGGAAGAAAACAGTCAAGGGACAAAAGGATGTCTATCTTCCACAGTTAGATTGATTATGCTGTTTTATCATCTCAGATAACTGATGCTACAAAGTCAGAAACGACAAGTCCAAGGTAATGCCGCCAGAAAGTTGTGAAGCTGGGAATAGAAGTCCTTCTGAGTTTTGCAAGCACATTTTCCACTCTTTGAGCTGCTGAGTACAGAAAACCCAAGAAGGCAGTAGAATTCATAATGATGCTGGCCTTGGTGCTGGTTGATGATTGAAATGGAAGAAGAAACATGTAGTTATGTTTCCCTGGGCTATTGTTACTCCACTGTAAGCATACCTATATCCTGATTTCAATTCTAATACATCCATACATATAGTCACATCTTCACATATATACATAGATTCCTATAAAATTTAGTGAGGCTTCTATTTTAGCTCTTTAGGCTGTTCAGGTGTGGGCATTTTATAAATAAATATGTGGTAATGCTGTTACTATTATTGCTTTCCCGTAACTTTAACTGCACATGCAGGAAGCTCCAGGTGTGTGTAGCACCTGAATTATAGTTACTTAGGGAAACACCATTGCCTTGTTGTTGGCATATCTACCTTAATGATGCCCCTGCACAGCTCCCTGCAGGAGCAATCGGCTGTGCCCCTCTACCCCTGCACAAGAAACTGAGGGCCCCTGGGGGTGAGTGAGGGATATTTTTATAACTGTATAAAGGTGTGACTTGAATGAATCACTGCTGTATACTCCCTCATTTAGAAAAAAAACTGAATTCACAGGGTCTAGGGCCTATGCTCAAAGCAATGGATATTATCTGCCAATAACCGTAAGTAGACGATAAGTACAACATAATGGTAAGTAATACTAATAAATAAAGTCCCTATCAGTCACTGCATTATATGCATATACCGAACATGTACTGAAGGCTTCCTGTACAGAAAGGTGTGAAGTTATGTTTGAGGGTTATTAGCTGACCGTTACCAAGCTTTTATTATCACAAGCCATTGTCCTAGAAAGCTTCTTGATTTAACTCAAGCTATCTTGCAAAGTAGATATTTTAATTATTTCTGTTTTACAAATGAGAACAGTGAAGCTTTACAAGATAAGACTACTTGTACCAGCGTCCTCAACTAGTAATGAACAGTGCCCGTGCTTGATCCCAGCCCTGCGGGACTCTCAGGGCCATGTTCTCTGTTCTTCTTCTTTATTGACTCCCTAAGTTCACAGGGTTAAGAAATTATTGAGCTGAACTTCAAACATAATTTCCTTGATTACAGAACGTACAGTCCTCCTGTTTCACTAGCTTCACTTCTGAGACTGCAGTGAATGGTGGGCCTTTCCTCAGAGAGATGGAAAAGTCTTTGTAGAGATGAAAGGAAGCAGCTAACTCATTTCTTCCTCTGCAAAGTGGGTCTTGGTTTTGTTAAGCAAATTCCAGTGGCTGCTTCCTCTTAACTCTTACAAGTGTAAAATCGTCTAACAGTGTTAGCCAAGTCTCACAGTCTTGTGACTTACCCAAGATTTGACACAGAGCATGTACTTGGGAATAGTCTTTTTCAATATCTCTTCTAAATGTGAACACCCGTGAGCTTCCAGCTAGAGATAGGAACTTTTTAGGCCCTTTCACTTATGTAAATCTTGATATTAGTTATCTGCTGCTGTGGAAGAAGTATCCTGAAAATTATCAGCTCAGAACAATGAATATTTACTAATACCTCACAGTGTTCTTTTTCTTTATTCTTGGGAATTTCATACATGTAGTCAATGAAATATGACCATATACCCTCCACACCAACCCCCACTTTCCCTGTGTTTCCTCCCATCATATGCCCCAACCAATAACTCCAAAAGTACAGGTAGTGGTGCCCATATGTGCATGGGTGTGACGTCATCCACTGGAGCATGGCAATCCTATCAGCGGTCACATCATCAAAGGAGAATTATTCTCGGCCAAGAAACTACTCATTGCCAACAGCACTTCAGTAAAGAGCAGAGCTGGAGGTTTCCTACTCCATCCATGCTGAGATTTTGATTTTGTGCAGAACTTATGCAATTAACCACAGCTGCTATGAGTTTATGACTATGATACTCATGTCCTATCCAGAAATATCATTTCCCAGCAATTCTCTCTACCCTCTGGCTCTTAAATTCTTTCTGCCTTCTCTTCTGCAACATTCTCTGAGCCTTCCTTGGTCAAGGGTTGGAGTGTCACTGGTCCATTTGTTAAAGACTTCTTCTCATTGGATTTCTATGAAGTTTTGAAGTCAGGCTGTCATCATCCCAGTGCTAACTGAGGGAGGATCTGCTTCCCCGCTTACTCATGAATTTATGAGCAGGATACCATTTCTTGAGAGGTCGTATTCAAAGGCCACACTCAGCACCTTGGCATGTGGACCTCTCCATAGTAGAGTGCCATGATCATGTCTGACTTGACCAGAGGAAGAAAGTGAGAAGATCCAGAAATAATGAGAGCAAATTGGAGATGGGTCTTTTGTAGTCTAATATAGCATATAATATCCTGAAACTCCTGCTGAGTTTCATTCAAGAGAAGCAAGTCACTAGAGATTCAGAGTACAGACAGACTTGGAAAGCAGTGTGACAAAGTCAATGGAACCTTTTATAACTCACTTATCTCAATCCTTGTTCTCTCTTTCTTTTTTTCTCCAAATCAAGTCTGATTTAATTTTGAGTGACATATGCTTATCCATGTCTACATGTTTGAACAATGGCTTAGTTTAGCCTTGTGTGCTATAAATCTATCCAGGACATTCTCTAGACTTATCCAATGTAAATGTCCTTCAGTATGCTCATAGTCTGTTCTTACAACTAAGCCTCCCCCCTCTCTCTCAAGTGCTTTGCCTCATGCCCCCTTAAGAGGTGTATTTCAATCTCTTTTCCACAAGGTCCTCAGGTCCTGACAGCTTTGAGATTACTAAGTCCCTGCTGTGTCCTCAGCACTCATCATAATACTTAACTACATTTTTGCTGACAATGTGATTGAGTGAGGATATTTCAAGATTGTAAAGTGCTGAGAAAGCTGTCTCCTAAAAGGTCTGCAGATACCATCTATGATAAAGCCTTATCTCCTGGTAAGAGACCACAGCTCCCTTCATGATCTTCCTACCTCTCTGTCTCCCCTTGTCTGCCTACACTACATTACATATATTCACTATTCCCACCATTCCACTTTATGGGCAATGACATTCTGCCTCATCATCTCCTAAACCACACACCACCTGTTCTCTACTCAATAAGCTTATGTGTGCATGACCAGCCTCAGCGCTTGGTAATCATCATATGATCCTCAAATAAGGATGAAGGGTTTCTCTTCTGAGCTAACTTTTGACTCTGTTCAGAGGCCTGCTACCCTGCAGGACATTATGGTGCCTGATGAATCTTCTTTCCACATTCCCATCCTCACATCATGGTGTTCAGAGCTGTGTATTTGTTGAATGAATGCATTTTTATCCTGATAAGGATGAGGAGGCAGGATTTCCACAAAGAAAAGGTTGTCCTGTCAGTAATGGTAGCATCTGCTTTCCAATTTGGGTTCTGGAATCCCAGACAATTTGGTATTTCTTTTTTTTTTTTTTCCATAGTCCTTAGTCACTACCGTGGCACTAGCAAACAGTGTAGAAAGTGAATGTCTAGAGTACCCTTTGCACTAACACTTCTATTGAATATTTGGAGGTGGTATATTTAAGAGGTAGACAGAAGTGTCAACCTGAAATGAATAGAAACATTATGTGAGGGTGCCTTTGGGCAGAAACAGTTTACAGAGTATTTTTCCTATATTGTTTTTTTTCTCCCCATCTTTTAAAGTTTTCAGATTTCTTTTATAGTTCCCTGGCTAAAGTCTAAAGGCATAGCTGCTTACCTCCAGATGGCTGTTTAAACACAATGCCAATGTGCTTTTGTGGAAACATTAGCGGTCTAAAGAATGAGGAATAGGTTAGAGAACCAGAAAAAATGCTGTTTACCTTAAAAGAGCAAGGGATGAGAATGTTCATCTTAATAACGTCTCCATTTACTTGTAGCTGATATCCCTGACCTCCCGAAAGGACATCATCATCTATGCCCTGCAGAGGCTTAGATGCTTCCCTTTGCCAGAGAATGAGAGCACAAATGCTAAAACAACCCCAGGAGCCCTTCCTGCCTCAGGCCCTGTTCCTTATAGTTCTTTGCCCCTCCAAGTGGCTGTGATAGTAAACAAGCCTGCAGAGAACCAAGTAGAACAAGAATGTTGCTGCTGCCTTCCATGTGTGGACTCAATCAAAGGCGGGCAGGAAACTAATTCTACAATATGAATCTCAGTGCCTGCAATTGCCTTGAAACTTAGAACAAATATCTGATCTCCCCAAGCTTCATTTTCCAGCTTTGTGAAATTGGAGTAATGGTATTCCTCTCTGTAACCTGCTTTAAGGCACAAGTGAAACAATGCGTGTCAAGCATTTAGGCCTGCTGGTTTGGTTCATAATGGGTATGTGTGTAAAATACCTGCTTCCTTTCCCTTTTCTCTGTTTGACTATCTTCTGTGGTCTCTATCCTGAAACCTTTTGGCTGGATATTTCTTATTTCAAAGCTAGATATTCTAAAGAACTTCATTGAAAGTCTGATCCTCCTAAGATCTGTAGCTCAGTCCTCCTTAGTCACCCTGGAACATGGGCTGCATGTCTCTCTCCTCAGAGTTTCACACAGATCTGAGCTACATGACCAACTCTGCAGCTGATGAGGTATGTGACCTTGAATAGACAGATCTTTTCTATTCCCTGTGCTTAGGCTTCCTGACTTACAGAGTAGGAACTTAAGGATCAGTGTGACAAACATATTAAACAGGTTAAACAGGGGATGCAAAGGACCCTGCAGAGGCCTACCATGTGGTACTCAGAGCATGTAGTAGAAACTCTTCTCCCAAACACATCTCCTTTCTTATATTTCTGATCCATCTAAAATTTTGTAGGTGTCCTCTTGGGAACAGGGATGACATTTATTGGTTCTAAATTTGATGATGATTATAGTGGTGGTAGTGATAACGCTGATGATAACTAGTATTCATTGAGCTTCTATCTAATGGGTATCACATAATTGAGTCTTCCTGATGACCCTATGGAATAGATGTTATTCATGTTTTATAATTGAATAAAATGAGGCTTATTTAAAACAAACCAGAAAATGACAGAGCTGGCATTTGCACCTAAGTTTTTTTCTTGAACTCTAAAGTCCATCATATTTCCATTACTATAAGCTATGCACCAACCTCCAACCTCTTAAGATCATTTTGTGGAAATATTTAGATGTGGCTCTTCTTGAGAAAGTATTGACATTGACCAAAATTCCTGATTCGATCCACCTAGCACATAGGCATCTGCTGAATACTATAGCCACCCAGAGCCACAGAAAAAATGGAAAGATGATTGATAGACTTTTTATTAATGCCACTGTTGGTTGAGGTAGGAAAAGATGACAGCTAACTCTTGAGATGATGAATCAGAGAACATTGTAGTTAGAACTGAATTGATAGGATCTAACTGTGGCTCTGGGACGTTCTCCATATTCCAAACCTGTAGAATAGTAGGTTAGAATATCCCAGGTCTGCTTTTCCTGGATGCATGTAAGAAACAACTGACAATATCTATGTTTAAAACAAAAGGATGGGGACTGCATATTCCAATTTTAGATCCAAAAATACAATCTTGGAGGGCAGTAGGGACAATTCTGTGGGATTTTGAAGCCGTCAGTGTGTTCTGCTGGCTGTTTCTGTAGGACTAGATTCTCACTCATCATCAATAAGAATCTAAGCATGGAAGGAGATTACGTGATCACACTCTTAAAGCTGGCGAGAATCCTGGCTTTTCTTTCAGTAGTTACTCTTCCACTCTGCCCCTAGGCATCACTTGGCCTTCAGCTCTTCTTTGCCACTCTCCATTCCAACACCAGGTTGGGCTGAATATGGTGATGCATGTAAATGAGGCTAAACTTAGTTTCTTTGAGTGAACAGCAAGGGCACACTTATAAATGATCAAATAATGTAAAACCTATAAAAATACTTAGCATAATTTATTACAGATATCAAGTACCTTTAAAAAATGCCACTTCTACTATTTTTGCTATTAACATTGTTAGTTGAACGTGTTGTGAGTTAACAATTTCCAACTTCCGGTGGTGTTCAAATGTGCTGAATAGCACTAGGGAAGCATTGACAGGAATCACCAGCACTGTGTGACATGTTCAGGCCAGAGCCTTTAGATTTTCCTGTCATTGTGAGATCCTCTGAGTCAAATTAGAACAAATGATGTATGAGAGTGCACACAGGAGGAAAAGTGGGTCCCTGCCGTGGTAAAGGCAAATTCTTGAAGACAAGAATTCTCCTTGATCTTCAATCAATATTCTACTTTAGACATACTGAAAAAAGTATAAAAATTGATCTGGGGGGCAGATATAGGCAGACAGTCACAAGAAAAAGGACAGACAGACAGGTCTGCAATAGAAAAAAATATCCAATAGAAGGTTTGTGGAACATCAGACAGCACCCAGTTTGCATTATTATTATATATTGTGTGTCAAAAAAAGATGAAATGCAAAAGCATTATAGAAACTAAGGGTAGTTCTGTATTTTTAAAAGCAGAGTGGCTGCCCACAGTCACTGTGCACCCACAGGATCAAGGCAGGTTGAGGAAGTTTGGCTTACACATTGAGTCTCGAGGTCAATAGATCTGCCTGTCTCTTACTAGTCATTAGTCTATGAGCAAGTCATTTAAATCCTTTGGGTTTCTACTTTCTCTGATGTATTACCTAAAACATACAGTGGATATATTGCATACAATAGATTCTGCAGGTAAAGGACACATAACAGAAATCGTATGTACTAAATGGATAGCAGATATTATTTCACTGCTCCTGTTTTCATAAACCTTAGGCCAACGTTTGTGGACGTAATCTAGTAGCATTCTACACTGTCATTTCTACATGCTCTGTGAACAATGGAGTGACAAATGTGCCTTTAACAGAAACGAGTGATGACTATTCCTCACCTTCTATGGTAAAAAGGGACTTGGTGGCTATTCTTTTGGTGTGTCCTTTAGCACTACTGTCCCTTAGCTCGGCTTTGTCCTCCTCCATCCATCACTGGTGTGGGTCCAATACGAGAATGCATCTACTCAGCCTATAATCTAGGGCTAACCTAAGAAACAACCACAAGCATTTTAAAACATAATTTTTTGTTAGTGTCAGCTAATGATTACCTATGAAATGAAACCTGATTTCTCTTTTTCCTTCCTCACTTCTCATTTAAATCTGAACCCTTCTAGAGTGTTCAGCCTTTTAAGCCATGTTCTTTGCTACTTCTCATCTGCACACAGTAATTTCATCTATTCAGTGCAGCATCTTTTTTAAAATCTCCTAAACTGGCCTTTTTGTGCCTGTTTCTTTTCTCCTTTGTATGCCCTTTCCCATGAATTTAAAACTATTTTGTTTTGACACCTGGAACACAGATTAGTAAAAATTAGGACTGGACAAAACTAATCAGGAGACCTTCCTCCAAGCTTGCCCTATTACCTATTAAGTCTTTATTTTTCCCACTTTCAATGGAGATAGCAACCCACACATTGCCAGAACATTCAGTAGTTCAATTAGAGGCTTGATGGGTGGTTCCCACCTGTAACCAGTGATCCTTGGGAAGAGACTGAGACAGGAAGATCATGAAGTGAGCTCATGGGTATCTTGGGCTATGTGGCAATACACTGACTAAAACTTACCAGAAAAATGTAAAGATTTCAAATATAATAATGCTCATATACCTTTAAGACAGTGTCTGGCTTAGGGACAATATTCCATTATTGGAATCTGTGGATATTACTAACAACTACCTTGTTACAAGTAATTAAACTAATTCAGTATTTCCCTTCTTTGTTCCGTACAGTGATGGCTCTGTGTGAAAACAGAAGGTTAAATTATGTAGAATTTAATACAGTCCTTTCTAGGGATTTTTAATACCAAACACCATTTTGGCACTTTAAGGGAGAACCACACAATGTAGCATATTCTAGAGTATTTGAATATGGGAAAAGAACCTGTAGGCATCATCTTGCATGAGAAACATTTCACTGGTTCCCTAGGTTTAGATGCATTAGAGAGTGGTGGAGACAGGATCAAAGAGCACAGATTTTAATCCTGTCTTCACATCCAGCAAGCAACACCTGAGTTAGGCCCTCACAGCATAGTATTACAGAAAGAGTGCTTGCCACAAGTCAGGAAATACAGCTTCAAAACCTAATTTATGCTTGGTGATGGACCAACAGTTCACTATGGACTCTCTGATTCTTCATTTGTATGGTAGAGATGGCAACAGTTCCTATTTTATTGCATTTTGGTGACAAGTTAATGAAATCTTTGAGAATAATTAATAAAATGATAATGTACCGTTATGTGTGTCTTCATCACGAGTATCCCCGTTAAGACATCAGTTTTCAACACTTTGAAGTTGCCTTTAAATTATACACATAGCTGCCTGAGATTGACCTAGACAAAGTCAGATAGCTTTTTGTAGTTCCTCTCAGTATCTCCTGCTGGTGGCTCTGTCTTCAATAGGGCACCATGACTCAATCCATGAGTTATAGAACCTCTCAAGCATAGAGGAAAAGTACCAATGCCTATCTCACAGTGGCCTCACAGATAATGATTAGGCTCCTAAGAGCACAGTGAGGGTGTAATATTTTTAATTATAATTTTTGAGATTATAATAAAATTACATCATTTTCTCCTTACTTTTTTTGGTTGTAACTCTTCCCTGTACCCTCTCCACTCTTGCAAGTTCATAGCCTCTTTTTTAAATTGTTAATATATGTATTATTGAATACGTAAATACAAGTTGCTCAATCCATATAATGGTGTGTATGTGTGTGTGTATGTGTGTGTATGTGTGTGTGTATGTGTGTGTGTATGTGTATGTGTGTGTGTGTGTGTGTGTGTGTATGTGTGTGTGTGTGTGTGTGTGTGTGTGTGTGTGTGTGTGTGTTCAGGGCTGACCATCTTGTATTGGATAATCAATTAGTTTGCTCTTCCCTGGGAAAGACTATCTCTCCTGCTCTCAGTATTCTTTAGTTGCCTATAGCTCTTCGTATAGCGTTGCAGCCTC
The DNA here is from genome assembly GCF_949786415.1 of Peromyscus eremicus. NCBI lineage: Eukaryota > Metazoa > Chordata > Mammalia > Rodentia > Cricetidae > Peromyscus > Peromyscus eremicus. Next base: position 83,183,014 of record NC_081417.1, on the reverse strand, counting down.
ATGAATTCTCCCTTTCCAGGTTTGCATGCCTGTTGGTGCATCTTGGTTCATCTTGTTAGTGAAACTTCATGGCTGTAACTCCTGTATCTAAGGTTCTAAGATCATTGGAGAAGAATGGTAGAAAGATTGTAAGAGCTAGAAGAATGGGAAGTTTGCTGTGTGATTATATCCCCAAGGCTGTACTATGTTTTAGTGCTGTAGATAAATATGGAAACAGCCTTCTAGCTTGCCTTTCTCTCACTGTCTCATCCTTTGGATGTTCCCTTCTGGTGATATGAAAAGGTGCGTGGAAGACCTGTCATTAGTACAAGGTAGAACAATAAGGACACGGCTGCAACTAATCAGTACAGTTAATATCTTGCAGGGAGACAGGGTACTTGCTATGAGCCTGAACTTGGAAATCAAATCATTTTCTGATTTAGTTTTGTTGCTTTTGAACAGCACAGCCTTTAGCAGTTGTAGCCAAAGTGGTACTCTCCTCATGTGCAACATGTGAGTGACGAGAGGGGTCATCTTATGAAGTTTCTATGATGATTAAATGAGACACTGCATAGAAGCATTTAGTCATAATGTCTGATATGTAAGTGTATAAATGTTGGTGATGGTAATAGTCATGAGGTGATCATAACAGTGGTAATATTCTTTACTAAGAACGGCTTCATAAGAAAAGTCAATCTTTACAAAGTATTATAAAGGGAATCAAAATATGACTTTAGTGAAATAAAATAAAACTAACAATGTTTATTTTGAAGAAAAGAACACTCAAGGCAATGTTATCACATCTTTAATGAACTGCTCCCAAAAGGTGTTAGTAAATGCATCTTAGTTAGCTTGGACAGGAGACATTGGTTCATAGAATAAGATCCTAGGACCCTTCAGATGTTAAACTTCTTGAAAGTATACTTGCTGCTTGATAAGTGTTGACTTTGCTATCTCAGAAAAGACCAGATAAATGTTCATGCAGACCTTATGAAGACAAACCTATGGAAGAGGAGAGATTTTGGAAATCACATGTAACCCAAAAGAGATCTTAGATTTGGGAGGATGAAAGTAAGAGAGCACAGAGAATTAGTTCAAGATTAGAACAGAGGGAACAGTGAAGGAGATGCATAGATTGAAATGGATGATATTAAGGAAGAGATGCCCATGTTGAGGAATGACACTGTAATTCACCAAGAATCCAGTTATTAAAAGGAATGAAGAATATTGCCACTCACTCCAGAGTTTCTGAGAAAGCTCTAATTTCATGTTTTTCTTCCTGCCTCTTGCCTGACACTTGGAATTGTCAGACAGTGTGTCCCAATTTCAGTTTCCAGAAATATAGCAGATTGACATAGAATCTCAGGAGCTCAGGTGCTACAGGAATCCCGTGGGGAACACTGTGAGGTTAATGAGGTCCTCCCATGATCTGCACTAGTCACCCCTGATCTGCAGGCAGATTGGAGCCTCAACACAGGCTTTTGGAATGATTTCTGACCAGATAGAACCCAGCACTTACCAGAGATACTAAGTGATTACATTTGGCTAGGATAAATGCAACAATACTCTGATGCTGACATCTCTTGGTTGTAGAGGAAACAGCATTTAAACATTCGTTTGTGCTCAAATGTCCTATTTAGTAGACATTTATCGAGCACCTACTATGTTCAAGCTTGTTATAGGCACAGGAAAACTTAAAAGGGTATGCAGTTTGAGGCATAGCACAAACTAGATGCACATTAAGTAACTATTTAATGGGGCTAGCTATATGGGTAAATTGCTTGCCTTGCTAGCCTGAGGACCTTAGTTCAGTCCCTAGAGTACATGTTAAAAAGCTGGGGAGAGGGACTAGTTGTCAAAGCAACATAGCTGAATTAGCAATCCCAGGATGGTAAGAGACCCTGTCTTTAACAAGAGGGTGGAGCTGGGTGGTGGTGGCACATGCCTTTAATCTCAACACTTGAGAGGCAGGGAAAAGAGGATCTGAGTTTGAGGCCAGTCTGATCTACAGAGAAAGTTCCAGGACAGCCAGGGCTACACAGTGAAACCAAACCAATAATAATAATAATAATAATAATAATAATAATAATAATAATAAAAATAAAAATAGACAGCTCCTGAAGTATAGACGAATTTCTAAACAGTCTTATTAAATAAGAAACACAGAGCCAAATACAGAGGTAATAGCCGAAGAAATCAGAGCAATAGCCATGACTAGCCTTAGCTTACCACCAGCAGTAGCTTCCACAGAGAGAGAGTTTCTTCCTGTCTCAACTGAGCTTTTATTACCCTCCTGTTCTGCCTTCACTTTGGCTCTAAGCCCAGCCACATGACTTCCTTGTCACTGCCTGTTTATACAGACCTCCAGGTCTCTATGGTTGGTACTGGGATTAAAGGCTCATGTCACCATGCTTGGTCGTGTCCTTGACCACACAGAGACTCTGTCTGCCACGTGATTGGGATTAAGGGCGTGGGCTTCTACCGCCTGACTTCTATTTATGGCTCGCTGACCTCTGATCTACAGGCAAACATTTTTTATTAACATACAAGTAAAATATCACATTTCAGCATAAATAAAGTATCACCACACTGAAGTTCCACCCTAAGTTTGTCTTACCACCATATATATGTACATGCACATGTATGTACACATACACAATAATAATAATAACTGCTTACTAAATTAATGAATTCTCAAGTAAAGACATCACATCTCATATGATAAGATTTGTTCACAGAGATCAGAAGCCAAGCACAAAACCAAGAATTGCAACATAGGCCAAAGGACCACTTATCCTGTTGATGCCCCTGAGATAAAGGGAAAGCCAATGAGAGCTTACAGAGCCCAAGGTGTTTGCCAGGCATTGTACTTGGTATTGTCAGTGTGCTGTCCCATTTAATTCCCATAGCTTCTCTCCCAGTTAGAGATTTTACTAACATTTTCCACACAGAATGGGAGAAGATCTTCACCAACCCCACATCTGACAGAGGGCTGATATCCAGAATATATGAAGAACTCAATAAATTAGACATCAAAATGCCCAACAGTCCAATTAAGAAATGGGATATAGAGCTAAACAGAGATTTCTCAACAGAGAAAGCTCAAATGGTTGAAAGACATTTAAGGAATTGCTCAACATCCCTAATCATCAGGGAAATGCAAATCAAAACGACTCTGAGATACCACTTTATACCCGTCAGAATGGCTAAGATCAAAAATACTGAAGACAGCTTATGCTAGAGAGGATGTGGAGCAAGGGGAACTCTCCTCCACTGTTGGTGGGATTGCAAGCTTGTACAGCCAATTTGGAAATCAATATGATGCTTTCTTAGAAAATTGGGAATCAATCTCCCCCAAGACCCAGGTATACCACTCTTGGGCATATACCCAAGGAATGCTCAATCATACCACAAGGGCACATGCTCAGCTATGTTCATAGCAGCATTATTTGTAATAACCAGAACCTGGAAACAACCTAGATGCCCTTCAACTGAAGAATGGATAAATAAAATGTGGTATATATACACAATGGAGTACTACTCAGCAGAGAAAAACAATGACATCATGAGGTTTGCAGGCAAATGGATAGATCTAGAAAAAATCATCCTGAGTGAGGTAACCCAGACTCAGAAAGACAAACATGGTATGTACTCACTCATAGGAGGGTACTAGATGTGGAACAAGAATGACTAGACTGCTACTCACATCACCAGGGAGGCTACCTAGAAAACAGGACCCTAAGAAAGACACAGGGATCATCCAATGACAGAGAAATGGATAAGATCTACATGAGCAAACTAAATGTGAAGTGGGGGTGCTAATGAAGGGCAAGGGTCGAGGGAAAGAGAGCTTAGGGGAATGGGATATCCCAGCTGGATCAAGAACAGAGAGGGAGAACAAGGAAAAAGAGACCATGATAAATGAAGACCCCATGGGAATAGGAAGAAGCAAAGTGCTAGAGAGGTCCCCAGAAATCCACAAAGATACCTCCACGATAGACTACTGGCAATGGTCGAGAGAAAGCCTGAACTGACCTACTCTGGTGATAGGATGGCCAAACACCCTAACTATTGTGCTAGAAATCTCATCCAATGACTGATGGAAACGGATGCAGAGATCCACAGCCAGGTCCCAGGTGAGTCCAATCAGTGAGAAAGAGGAGGGATTGTATGAGTGAGAATTGTTGAGACCAAGATTGGAAAAAGCACAGGGACAAATAGCCAAACTAGTGGAAACACATGAACTATGAACCAATAGCTGAGGAGCCCCCAACTGGATCAGGCCCTCTGGATAAGTGAGACAGTTGATTAGCTTGAACCATTTGGGAGGCACCCAGGCAGTGGAATCGGGACCTGTCCTTAGTGCATGAGCTGGCTGTTTGGAACCTGGGGCCTATGCAGGGACGTTTTGCTCAGCCTGGGAGAAGGGGAATGGACCTGCCTGGACTGAATCTACCAGGTTGAGCTGAATCCCCAGGGAAGTCCTTGCCCTGGAGGAGAATGGAATGGGGGGTGGGCTGGGGGGAGGGCGGGTGGGGGGGGCGTGAGGAGGGAGGACAGAGGAATCCCTGGCTGATATGTAAAATTAAAACAAATTATAAAATAAAATTTAAAAAGTGAGGAACTTAGAATTTTGTGTGGCTGGAGACACAGCTACGTGCTTAAGAGCACTTACTTTGCTTCCAAAGAACCTAAGTTGGCTTCCTGCCATCCATATCAGGTGACTCATGCATCAGGGGAGTCCAGAACCCTCTCCTGGCCTCTGGGGACACCTACATGGTTACACTGACACAGACACAAACACATGCATAAAAAGAAAAAGGAAAAAAAGTTATATACCTTGTCAAAAGTCAATTATTACATTTGAAAGTTTGAATTTAAACTTTCATGTTTACAATGAAATGCCAATTTCTTTCTTGTCATCTTCATGATATTTCTAATTCCAAGACTCCTCCATCTAATGCCCTTCATTTTTAATACTCCTGTCCTTCCCCCCAGTGTAATATGCCATTTGCCACTTAAATAAATTGACCCCCTACATTTGACCTAAGCATCCATCTTTCAGGGATATGAGGAAGAAGGAACCAATGAGAATAAAGCAACTTTAAGTATTCCATGCACAGAGGTCTGATAAGGTAACATCTATTTTCTCCATTGTAAAATGTGATTGATTTAATTCCGAATTTAACTTAAATTTGATTTTCTTCTTTCAACTTGGCATTTCCAAACTAAGAATCAATCAAACCCCCAACTATAGGCAGTGTGTGAATCAACAATGCCAAGGTATTTCTGGTTGAATTTCTCAAGCAATGCATTTATTCCACTCTCATCAGCCATGAGAGAGGGTTGGCGGTACTAGGGAGGAGAAATGAAAGGGAAATTGGATTACTTGCTTTCTGCTGCAACAGTCAATATGCCCCAGTGGAATCCCATTCCTGTCACTTAGCACCTTCCCCTGCTGATGATCAGTAAGGTGACTGCAAATGGTGATATGAGCCAAAAACTATGGTATTAGACATCCACAGGTACTCATAATAGGGCTTGGAAGTATCATTCATTGAAGTTTGGTTCTAGTTACATTTATGTTATTTTGGCCTCATGTTGGTTGTGAAAGATGATCACTGTCCCCATGTCTCCATTTGTGAGATGCAAAGTTGTTGTTTTTTTTAACTTGCTGTGGTTGAATCAGTTACAAGTGTCACACAGAGATTTTTGTGGTTAGGACAAGACTTAAACATGTAAATGTCCATCTCCCAAAGCCATGCATGTTTCCAGTAACTTCCTGATCCATTTTATTACATGAGGTAATGATCTTCATGCCATGTTGGAGTGGGAGATAAGAGCCTTTTTTCCAACAGTAGTGGTTCTGTCTAGTCTTCAACCCAGGAACTGAGTGATCTTGAGCAAGTATATAATATTTCTGTGCACCTCACAGGAAATTAGAGATGGTAGCAACAATCTGCTTTGAGAATTAAATGAGGTAATTCTTCCTCTTACATGTAAACTTCAACAACATTGGTTGTTTTGTTCACTGTCAGCTACTTCATGTCTTGAATAGTACTTGAGGTTCAATATAACTACATTAGATAGATGGATGAATGAGCAAATGGATAGATGGATGGATAAACAAATGGATGGATGGATGGATGGTTGGATGGATGGACAAATGGAAGGATTGATGGAATGTACATGGATAAAAAAAGTTGTTACAGTGTTCAGGTTATAGTAATCACTCAAGAACTGGAGATTTTTAGATCCTACCTCTGTTTCTTGCTGGAGCAATGTAATAGCTTGCATGGGGACTACTGTGAGATAGATATTTTTTAGCTTGCTGCTTTCTAAACAACTTACCCTAATGTGTTTATTATCAGTTCCTTTGGCCAAAAAAACTTAAGAAGTCACCTTTACTTCTGTCCTACTGTGAAGTTTTCTGTTTCCATGGCAACCCCCCAAGCCCTAGTGGCTGCTTCATGGTCATCTGGCCATAGTGCAACTTGACCTATCTATGTCCTTCCTTCCTCTTGATCTTTAGGGACAACTATGGTGATTCACACATTTTTCTTAGTAAATGGTTGCCCAAGGATGCTGTTCAATCACATTCTTCCTACTACTTTGTCCTTCATTGTATAAATCTCCCTTCAATGTCTATTCCTTGTCTTCTGTTTCTGCAAAGAACCAAACAATTCTTAATATATTCTGAGAATGTGTTGGACACAGAGGTAAATAAGTATAGAAACCATGGCAGACAAATGTATGCATCTGACTCAGAAATTGTTGTTTTGTTAAGTGCCTACTGTGCATCACAGTAAGTGTAAATCATTTTATTATAGCTGCTGCATTAGTTCTCTCAACACTCTTAATGTATAGGCCATTTTATTACTGTTTCTTAGAAAAAGCCAGCTAATAAACTAATGCAATTCCTCTTTCCATAATGAGCCCTAAAGACCTTGGAATATAGTGAAGGATTCCATGACCTGAGGGATAAGATTAGTTCAATGATGGCTCATTGAAAGAGTGTTAGGAATCTCTGTCTTGGACCTTGGGCATCTTCCTCACCTTGGAGTCAGCTTTGTGTGCCCAGGTAGAATTCCTGATAGTGAAAAACAAATCCTTTGTCCCATCCATATCTACTGCTGCATGAACTAGTAAAATAATGCTTTCTCAGAGGTCAAGGTTTTGTTTACATGACTCACAGGATGGGATGTCATCTTAGTTTCTTTTCTATTGCTATTATAAAATATTGTGACCAAAGCAACTTACCTTTGAAAACCACTTAAATTGAGGGTTTATATTTTCAGAAGATTAGAATCCATGGCCATCATGCCTGTAAGCAGGCAGGCAGAGATGACACTGGAATAGTAGCTCACATCTTAAGGGACAAACATAAGGGAAAGTGAGCTAACTGGGAATGGCACAAGTCTTTTGAAACTCCATCCCTCAGTCCACACCTCCACTGACAAGACCACATCTCCTAATCCTTCCCAAACAGTTCTACAAAGACCAAGTATAGAAACATATGAGCCTATAGGGGCCATTTGCATTCAGACCCCCACTGACATTCTCTCCCAAGACATCAGCTCCAAACACTGCTTGCATCCCATCATCAGACTCTATTCATCTAAGAACTTTTTCATACTAGACTTTTCCTTCCATGCCTCTCATCCAACAATAGATTCCATAGACTCTTGAATAGAAACTATCACCACTGTTCTGTGTGAAATACTGAAAGATAGATGTTATAGTAGCTATTTAAGGTGAGCTCCATCTACAACTCTAGCCCTTCATGTACCTTCTCTCTCTTAGAGAACATTGGTGTTAGCTTATACATGCTGTAGAGTTACTAAAATAAGTGCTTTAAACATTTGGAACACTCAGATAAGAAATAAAATTTGTTCTTTCTTTTTACCCTGTGGTAATTTTAAGTTTTAGGAATATCCCATCTCTTGACACCAGAACCAACTATAATTTAATTTATTATTTCACTTACTTTTTGTTCTACAATTGTAACAACTAAAAATCTCTGAATACCTCCTTCTGTGTGACACATTGTCTTAGGAGTTGGAAGAAAGACAAGGATCCTTTTCTTAACCAAAGCAACTTCTAAATCCCAGGCATGAGCTGTGAATGAAAGACACACAGATGCAGGATACGTGATTTCTCCCTTAAGAAACTCACTGTATATTAATAGAAAATAGATATCCATAAAATCCCAAAGTGGGATGTCATGAGGGCCCTTGTTATGCTGGACCCCCACTGGGATGGCTATGCTAGTTGACATCCTCTTTGATTGGTCAGTGCCCTTATTATGCTGGTTGACAATATTACTTTGCTTTTGGAAGTGATTATGTATGTATTGAAATGCTACCATGTTTCAGACACTGTGTTAGGCACTTGGATGATGTTGAAGGAGTTTGTTGTGTGTATACTAGACTCTGGTCCATTGTACACTTATTATGGAAGCCTTAAAGCCTACCCCAATGACACACCTCCCCCAAAAAGGCCAAACATCCTAATCTTTTCCAAACAGTTTACCAACTGAGGACCAAGTATTCAAAAATGTGAGCCTTTTAACAAGTTATTGGGGGAAGCATTGAGTGTGCTTATCTGAGGAGAATATAAGAAAATCCCATTTACTGTGAATCTGAAAACAAGGATGTGAAGGGATAAGGATAAGGGAACAAGTGGAATAATATCTGAAGAAAACAGCACACAACATGGAAACCATGATGATGTTGCTTACAGTGAGAGTTTTTCAGCAATTCAGCACCATTAGCACCTGGGCCAGGTAGCAGAAAGCACATAAAATCTGAATGTGGGGGTCTTTGAAATGCTGTGGATGCCATGTTGATGAATGTGAACCACATATGGTGAGCAGATGCTATAAAATAGCTCCAGGGGTTTCAGCAAGGAGTGAGCTGGCATATATGCCAACACCTTTCTCATCCTACAAGCAGGCAGCAGAAGGAATGAGGAGGGAAGATGGCTGAAAATACCAACTTCATAGAAAAAATGGGCTGCTGATTTTCCTCAGTTATGGACTATGATCAGGAATCATAAGCTAGATTAAACCCTTGCCTATCAAAAATTGACTTTGTTTAATGTTTTGTCTCAGCAACAGAAAACCAGACTATAAGAATTGCCCCTCATTATGAATTCATTTAAACTAGTTTCCTACATTTAAACTTAAAACATTAATTCCAGGGAAAGTCACATTTGAGATTATTTTTCCATATATGAATTTTCAGGACACAGTCCAGTCCATGGTGTCATCCTTGTCCAATCCATTAAAGCATTCCCTTGAAATAAATTTAGCCTAATAGGACTTTGGATCTTTCCCCAATGTATTTCTCTGATCAATAAGACTAATATGTGAAACTGTATTAAAATCTGTGTCATTATACAGTTGTAAATAACTTATTGAAGTATTTCCCAACTTTAAAATCAGTGAAGGCTACATGACTGTTATGTTTCTGTAAAGAGAGAAGATAAAGCCCAAAAGATGACATTTAAGCATCTAATCATTTAAATGGTAATACTTTCAATATTGAAACAGTCTAGAACAGGAGGGGATTTTGGGAAAAATTGTTGATTTTAATGGGTTGTATTTGGCATTCTTGTGGATGGTCTCAGGCATCTGTGCAATCTCCCAAATGAAGAGGTAAAGAAAATCTGAAAAATATAGTGTGTTAAAGTCAATGATCTAAACCTTGAAAGTAGATACAAAGAAAAAAGCTCAAGGAATAGGGATCAGAGGGGTCTTGAGTTTCTGTTTACTGGCCTCAGAGCACTCCCGGCCATGCAGATATAATCTACATATTCTACAGTTTCCACAAAATTACTCTAATTTACCCATGCAGACTCCTCCTTCACATGCTCTGCCCTCCTGTCTAGGGTCTAACACAGTTTTCCTAGGAATATAATGAGGGGAGGACAAGTCTTGAGTTTTTCTCCTAACCTGTAAGTAAACTCTTGAGGAGTAATGGATAATCTAGGATGAGGATTCTAAGTACATGTTCCTATGTGTACAGGTGACTTGTCTCTGGATGCACATATACTCGTATATTCATACATATGAAGGCCAGAAGTCAACCACAGTTGTTTCTCAGGGGCTGTCAACCTTGATTTTGGAGATATGGTCTCTCATTGTTCTAGAATCTAGAACTTGCCTTGTAAACTAAGCTTGCTGACCAGTGAGCCCCAGGAATCTGCTTCTCTTGTTCTTCCCAGTCCTGAGATCACAATTGTAAACCACCATGCTAGCTTTTAAAAACTGTTCTGGAGATTAAATTCAGATCTTTGTGCTCAAAGCAGGCAATTTCCTGTCTGGGCCATATCCAAAATCATAGGCAGGAGCTATTCTTATTCTGTGACATTCGAGTTTCACAAATTAAGTGTTCAGTCCATGCCGGTGAAATTGACTTATGATAAACAGTTTCTGGCGATTAAATATTTCTATGTGGCAGGTATTATATATGCATCATAATGTAATCATCATGGCAATCCTGTGAGGTATTTAATATTAGCCTCAGCATGTATGACCATTATTCTAGTTACTTTCTGTTGGTGTGATAAAACCATGACCAAAACAACTTGGGGAGGAAACAGTTTATTTCAGTTTATAAGCTATAGTCCATCATTAAGGGAAGTCAGGGGAAGAAGAACTCAAGGCATGAATCTGGAGGCTGGAACTGAAACCAAGAACACAGAGGGATACTGTTTACTGGCTTGCTTCCTCCAGCTTGCTTACCTGTTTTCTTCATAGTCTCAGACTACGATTACCTGCCCATATGTGGCACTGCTCACAATGAGCTAGACCTTTCTCCATTAAAAAACAACCAAGAAAATGTCTCTATAGAATGCTTAAGCAATGATCTGATGGAGAAAATTTTTCAACTGAGTGTCCCTTTTACCAAGTCTAGATTGTGGTAAGTTGACAAAAACTATCCAGGACCCTAGTGAATAGAGGTTTAGAGAATGAAACAATTCACACAGCCAGTGGGGGATATATTAATCAACTTTACATCAGTCTGGAAAAATACACAAGACAATACACTTAAAGGATGGAGGTTTGGTTGATATTCCTCTGGCTCCATTGTTTATGGATCTCATTGTGGCTGAGAATCAAAAAGAGAACAGTATAGTGGGGAAGAAAGGATCACAGACAAGAAAAACCCTTACAGGACATGTCCCAACTCGTGATCTACTTCCTCTACCTAGGTTCTCACCTCCACCCTGGCATTTCCTCCAACCATGAACTCATGAACGAATACATTTACTAATTGATGAGAATAAATTCCTTATAATCCCATCATTCTTTAGAAGTCCCAGTTTAGAACCTGGGTGTACTGCGAAATAAAGCTTCCAGTACATAGGCCTTCAGGTAACATTCAAAATCCAAGACATAAGAAGGAATAAGCCTTGACTTTGAATCCAGAATAGTCTTACCTCAAATAACACACTTGTATTGTAACCTATCAGTAAATGCAACCACAAAATGTCTTTTCATTTACTTTCTAAAGGGAGTTTAATACTATACCATTATTATCAAGAATGTCCATCTAAATTGGAATGGTAGGATTGCCAAATTTTAGGAGCTGGTTTCTTTATTTTTTACTAAAAGAAACAGCAAGCCTATTTTCAAATATTTAAATCAAAATCCAATGAGAGGTTGGAAAATATGGTTTGTCTACAGCCCTCTGCCATAAATGTAATTTTACATTTTATTTATTAATTTCTCTTTGATTTTGAGAATTTAGTGCATTTGTACAAATGTCCACCCCCAATTCTTCCCTCCAAATCTTCTCAAATACTCCACAACATAGCCACACCCCAATTTCATGTCTCTTTTCTTTCTTGTTCTCTCATCCCCTCCTTCCCTTCACCCTTCCTTTACTTCTTCACTCCCTCCCTTTTCCTTTTGGTTAATATCCACACTAGAGAACTATAGGATCCCCTACCTCCACACCATCCCCATATCCTCACCCAATGGAGTTATAACTTTGTGTATTTGTTTTCCAGGTTTATTGAAAAGCCCAGTGAACAAGACAGCCTTGACACTGATTGCTGTGAGTTCTTGTGTCTTGGCCATGGTGTGTGGCAACCAGATGTCCTGTCCACTTACTGTGAAGGTGACTTTGCATGTGCCTGAGCACTTCATTGCAGATGGTAAGAACCCAACATCAAAAATAATCCATAACTACTTGTCACTTTATACCCCAGTGGTTAATATCACCATGCATGGCACGACTTTGCAATTCTTTAATACACAGCACAGGAACAAAGGGGCATCCCATAGCTCTAGAAGAAGCACTTACTTTAAATGCCTGATTATAGGAATTAAATTACAGAGTTCCTTTACTATATGTATAAGGATAAGTTTTGTTAGCTAAAGGAATATTTCAAAAATGAGTGAAGAAGGAATGGGCTCCTTCAGAAAATTCTAACAGTTTGATCAAGCTTCTCAATCCTGTTTCAAATTAAAAATGCCCCCCAAAGGGTATTAGGTAATTAAAAGCATATGACAAAAAATGTATGAGTTTTACTACAATTTTTAGATGGTCTGGGGAATATTCATATCTTGTTCCCTATTACTGTGCTTTACAAGTATCTTGCAAAATTCTATCACTTATTCTTCACCCAATTAAATTGAATTAATGAGACACTGTAGTCACCATGGTCATTAGCAAAATGTTTCCAAGGAACTGATTAAGATGCTTAATGTCTATTGCTAAAGTGTCCTCTAAAATTGCCCATGAAGTTTGTTTTTTCCAGTGGGGTGTGCCGGCAGGCACCTGCTCCCCAAACCTTTCTCTTCACCTTACTATCACAGCTGCGCTAAAGCTTAGCATGGTTACTTTTAAGAAGGTGTTCATGAGTATGTAACTTAATTTGCATTTTAGTCCTTAATAGTTAAAATATGTTCTTTGATGCCTTCATACACATCTAAGATGTATCCTATTTCACTTCCCACCCCTGACAGCCCCCATTCTCCCTTCAGGTTCTTCTCTCACAGTCATGTCTTTTTGTTTTGTGACCCACTGAGTTCAACCAAGGACATTTTTGTGACCATGGGCTTATAATTATCAACTATGCACTGGAGCTTGGTGGGCTCATCACTGTATATACAATTGAAGACATTGTTTCTCTTTGTCTAGAGTCATTCGTAGCTAATAATTATGCAGGACATGGAGTGTGCCCCATTAACTCTCCCCTATCTGTAAATCAACCTAATATTTCATCCTTTTACCATACATACAATTAAATTATTTTAAAGGTAGTATAAACCTGTGACTGTAACTGTACATGTTTTGAGTGTCAGGATTTTTTATCCCTAATGAATCATATGTACATATAAGACAGTGTGTGTGTGTGTGTCTGTGTGTCTGTGTGTATATGTCTGTATGTATGTGTGTGTGTGTGTGTGTGTGTGTGTGTGTGTGTGTGTGTATGAGAGAGAGAGGAGGAGAGACAGACAGACAGCTGGACAGAGAGGGGAAGATAGAAGAAACAGAATTTATAAGAAAATATGAGCAATTTGGTCATGGAGCTCATGGCTAGATGAATTGCCAGAGTCCATGTGTGGCTACAAAATTAAGATGGGAGGATAGTGATGACAAACATGAACTGCATCACAGCCACAATGAAATTTCATACCACTGTGAATGGCCTGTCCACCCTCCCAACACACACTTATTATCACTCACCAGTCACTAGTCACTAGCTGTTATATTTTAAGAGATAGAGATACCCAAGCTGTAGTTATTTATTTGTACACATGTAGAAATGTTGATCACTGGAAGCTAACTTGCTCAACACTGGGGTAAAACAGTTCAATGGCTAAGAACACAGGGCTAGAAGAGATGCAAGCCTTAATTCAAATTTTTGTTATCTTCTCTACTTCTACGTTCTTTGACTGGGTCTTTGTATGTACAAAATTGGGGTGATAGTTCTATCTGACTCATAGGTATACTGTAAGAATGATGCCTATTTCTTCTAAATGGTTAGCAAATTTTCAGACAGCATGTACCTGGAGAATAGAAAAATAATAGGGGCACCTGCAAGACGAATCTTAAATGGCCTTATTAATAAAAAAAAATCTCGGGAGCCAGGTATTGGGGTGAATGCTGGAAGATCAGAGACACAGAACAAACCACAGCTAACTTCACCTTGCCAACTTCTCAGCCAATCCTGTTTCCTCAAACTGGAAGCCTCTGAGTCCTCATCCAAATGGATCTCAGCTGAACTGCTGCTAAAAGCCTGAAAGTGTAAAAAGTCTAAAAAGCCTCTAGTTCTTGGTCCTCATGCCTTATATACCTTTCTGCTTCCTGCCATCACTTCCTGGGTTTAAATGCATGTGTCTTTCCTAAGCAAGACAGGAGATCTCAAGTGCTGGAATTAAAGTTATGTGTCACCATGCCTGACTGCTTTCAATGTGGCCTTGAACTCACAGAGATCGGGATAGATCTCAGCCTCCAGAATGCTAGGATTAAAGGCATGTTCTACCACTGCCTAACCTCTATGTTTAATATAGTGACTGTTCTGTTTTCTGATCCCCAGATAAGTTTTTGGGGTGCACAATATATTAACCACATTTCCCTTTTTTGTTTAAAATAAAAAATTATAACTAGTGTAAGAGAAAGTATATACAATAAGTATATACAATATATACAGTCAAGAATTACATTAACAATCTCTAGTCCATTAACATGTGACAGATTCAGACAAAAAACTCCATTATATATATTAACAACGTCCAGTCCATTAACATTTGACAAATTCAGACCAAAAAATAATTTTATTATTTATCCTATTTTGGTGAGTCCAGTACAAAGTTGTATACAATATACCAAAATCCAATCCTATGTAAAACAAATAGTTGCCTTTCAAAGGTAGATATTCTACCTTTTTAACTTATTATTTCTGTATCTTTTTTTCAGATTAGATTCAATAATCTACCTTTTATCTTATCATTTCTTTTTTTTTTTTTTTTTTTTTTTTTAATTTTTATTTTGCAATACAATTCAGTTCTACATATCAGCCACAGATTCCCTTGTTCTCCCCCCTCCCGCCCCCCTCACCTTCCCCCCAGCCCGCCCCCCATTCCAATCTCCTCCAGGGCAAAGCCTTCCCCACAGACTGAGATCAACCTGGTGGACTCAGTCCAGGTAGGTCCAGTCCCCTCCTCCCATGCTGAGCCAAGGGACCCTGTATAGGCCCCAGGTTTCAAACAGCCAACTCATGCAATGAGCACAGGACCTGGTCCCACTGCCTGGATGCCTCCCAAACAGATCAGGCCAATCAACTGTCTCACCCACTCAGAGGGCCTGATCCAGTTGGTGACCCCTCAGCCATTGGTTCATATTTCATGTGTTTCCGTTTGTTTGGCTATTTGTCTCTGTGCTTTATCCGACCTTGGTCTCAACAATTCTCTCTCATATAAACCCTCCTCATTCTCGCTAATTGGACTCCCAGAGATCCACCTGGGGCCTAGTCATGGATCTCTGCCTCCAGGTCCATCAGTAGTTGGATGAGGTTTCTAGCACGACAATTAGGGTGTTTGGCCATCCCATCACCAGAGTAGGTCAGTTCGGATTGTCGCTCGACCATTGCCAGCAGTCTGTTGTGGGGGTATCTTTGTGGATTTCTGTGGGCCTCTCTAGCACTTTGTTTCTTCCTATTCTCATGTGGTCTTCATTTACCATGGTCTCCTATTCCTTGTTCTCCCTCTCTGTTTTTGATCCAGCTGGGATCTCCCACTCACCCAAGCTCTCTTTCCCTCGACCCTCGCCCTTCACTACCCCCACTCCTGTCCAGGCTGTTCATGTAGATCTCATTCCATTTCTCTGTCGTTGGGCGATCCCTGTGTCTTTCTTGGGGTCCTGTTTTCCAGGTAGCCTGCCTGGTGATGTGAGTAGCAGTCCAGTCATCCTTGTTCCACATCTAGTATCCTGTTATGAGTGAGTACATACCATGTTTGTCTTTCTGAGTCTGGGATACCTCACTCAGGATGATTTTTTCTAGATCCATCCATTTGTCTGCAAACCTCATGATGTCATTGTTTTTCTCTGCTGAGTAGTATTCCATTGTGTATATGTACCACATTTTGTTTATCCATTCTTCAGTTGAAGGGCATCTAGGTTGTTTCCATGTTCTGGCTATTACAAACAACGCTGATATGAACATAGCTGAACAAGTGCTCTTGTGGTGTGGTTGAGCATTCCTTGGGTATATGCCCAAGAGTGGTATAGCTGGATCTTGGGGGAGATGGATTCCCAATTTTCTAAGAAATCGCCATATTGATTTCCAAAGTGGTTGTACAAGCTTGCATTCCCACCAGCAGTGGAGGAGAGTTCCCCTAGCTCCACATCCTCTCCAGCATAAGGTGTCTTCAGTGTTTTTGATCTTAGCCATTCTGACAGGCGTAAGGTGGTATCTCAGAGTTGTTTTGATTTGCATTTCCCTGATGATTAGGGATGTTGAGCAATTCCTTAAATGTCTTTCAGCCATTTGAGTTTCCTCTGTTGAGAATTCTCTGTTTAGTTCTATAGCCCATTTCTTAATTGGACTGTTGGGCATTTTGATGTCTAATTTCTTGAGTTCCTTATATATTCTGGATATCAGTCCTCTGTCAGATGTGGGATTGGTGAAGATCTTTTCCCATTCTGTAGGCTGTCGCTTTGCTTTGTTGACCGTTTCCTTTGCCCTACAAAAGCTTCTCAGTTTCAAGAGGTCCCACTGATTGATTGTTTCTCTCAGTGTCTGTGCTACTGGTGTTCTATTTAGAAAGTGGTCTCCTATGCCAATGTGTTCAAGACTACTTCCTACTTTCTCTTCTAGCAGGTTCAGAGTAGCTGGATTTATGTTGAGGTCCTTGATCCACTTGGACTTAAGTTTTGTGCACGGTGATAGATATGGATCTATTTGCAGCCTTCTACATGTTGATATCCAGTTTTGCCAGCACCATTTGTTGAAGATGCTTTCTTTTTTCCATTGTGCACTTTTGGCTTCTTTGTCAAAAATTATTTGTTCATAGGTGTGCGGATTAATATCAGGGTCTTCAATTCGATTCCATTGGTCCACATGTCGGTTTTTATGCCAGTACCAAGCTGTTTTTATTACTGTAGCTCTATAGTACAGCTTGAAGTCAGGGATCGTGATGCCTCCAGAGGTTGTTTTATTGTACAGGATTCTTTTAGCTATCCTGGGTTTTTTGTTTTTCCATATGAAGTTGAGTATTATTCTTTCCAGGTCTGTGAAGAATTGTGTTGGTATTTTGATGGGGATTGCATTGAATCTGTAGATTGCTTTTGGTAAGATTGCCATTTTTACTATGTTAGTTCTGCCTATCCATGAGCATGGGAGATCTTTCCATTTTCTGACATCTTCTTCAATTTCTTTTTTCAGGGACTTAAAGTTCTTGTCATATAGGTCCTTCACTTGCTTGGTTAGTATTACCCCAAGGTATTTTATGTCATTTGTGGCTATAGTAAAGGGTGATGTATCTCTGATTTCCTTCTCCGCTTTTTTGTCCATTGTATATAGGAGGGCTACTGATTTTTTGGAGTTGATCTTGTATCCTGCTATGTTGCTGAAGGTGTTTATAAGCTGTATCAGTTCCTTGGTGGAATCTTTGGGGTTGCTCAAGTATACTATCATGTCATCTGCAAATAGGGAAAGCTTGACTTCTTCCTTTCCAATTTGTATCCCCTTAATCTCCTTATGTTGTCTTATTGCTCTGGCTAGAACTTCAAGTACTATATTGAATAAGTATGGGGAGAGCGGACAGCCTTGCCTCGTTCCTGATTTTAGTGGAATTGCTTTGAGTTTCTCTCCATTTAATTTGATGTTGGCTGTTGGCTTGCTGTAAATTGCCTTTATTATGTTTAGGTATGTTCCCTGTATTCCTGATCGCTCCAAGACCTTTATCATGAAGGGGTGTTGGATTTTGTCAAATGCCTTTTCAGCATCTAGTGAGATGATCATGTGGTTTTTTTCTTTGAGTTTGTTTATATGGTGTATCACATTGACAGACTTTCGTATGTTGAACCATCCTTGCATCCCTGGAATGAATCCTACTTGATCATGGTGGATAATTGTTTTGATGTGGTCTTGGAGTCTGTTTGCCAGTATTTTATTGAGTATTTTTGCATCAATGTTCATGAGGGAGATCGGTCTGTAGTTCTCTTTCTTTGTTGTATCCTTGTTTGGTTTGGGAATCAGGGTAATTGTAGCCTCATAGAAGAAGTTTGGTAATGTTCCTTCTGTTTCTATTGTATGGAACAATTTAGAAAGTATTGGTATTAACTCTTCTTTGAAGATCTGGTAGAATTCTGCACTGAAACCATCTGGTCCTGGGCTTTTTTTGGTTGGGAGACTTTTAATGACTGTTTCTATTTCGTTAGGGGTTATTGGACTATTTAAATAGTTTATCTGGTCTTGATTTAATTTAGGTATGTGGTACCTATCCAGAAAATTATCCATTTCTTTTAGGTTTTCCAGTTTTGTGGAATAGAGGTTTTTGAAGTATGACCTGATGATTCTCTGGATTTCCTCAATGTCTGTTGTTATGTCCCCCTTTTCATTTCTGATTTTGTTGATTTGGATGCTCTCTCTCTGTCTTTTGGTTAGTTTGGATAAGGGCTTGTCTATCTTGTTGATTTTCTCAAAGAACCAACTCTTTGTTTCATTAATTTTTTGTATTGTTCTCTTTGTTTCTATTTTATTGATTTCAGCTCTCACTTTGATAATTTCCTGGCATCTATTTTTCCTGGGAGACTTTGCTTCTTCCTGTTCTAGAACTTTCAGGTGTGCTGTTAAGTCACTAGTGTGAGATTTCTCCAGCTTATTTATGTGGGCGTTTAGTGCTATGAATTTCCCTCTTAGTACTGCTTTCATAGTGTCCCATAGGTTTGGATATGTGGTGTCTTCATTTTCGTTGATCTCTAGGAAGTCTTTAATTTCTTTCTTTATTTCTTCCTTAACCCATTGGTGATTCAGGTGGGTATTGTTCAGTTTCCATGAGATTGTAGGTTTTCTGTAGTTTTTGTTGTTGTTGAAATCCAACTTTAGACCATGGTGGTCTGATAGAACACAGGAGGTTATTCTAATTGTTTTGTATCTGTTTAGATTTGCTTTGTGACCAAGTATGTGGTCAATTTTAGAGAGGGTTCCATGGGGTGCTGAGAAGAAGGTATATTCTTTTTTGTTAGGATGGAATGTTCTGTAGATGTCGATTAAGTCCATTTGAGTCATGACATCAATTAAGTCCTTTATTTCTCTGTTAAGTTTCGATTTGGGGGATCTGTCCAGTGGTGAAAGTGGGGTGTTGAGGTCTCCCACTATTAATGTGTGGGGTTTTATATGTGATTTAAGCTTTAATAATGTTTCTTTTACATATGTGGGTGCCCTTGTGTTTGGGGCATAAATGTTCAGAATTGAGACTTCATCTTGGTGGATCTTTCCAGTGATGAGTATGTAATGCCCTTCTTGATCTCTTTTGATTGATTTTAGTTTGAAGTCTATTTTGCTGGATATCAGGATGGCTACACCCGCTTGTTTCTTAAGACCGTTTGATTGGAAAGTCTTTTCCCAGCCTTTTATTTTTAGGTAGTGTCTATCTTTGAATTTGAGATGTGTTTCTTGTATGCAGCAGAAAGATGGGTCCTGCTTTCGTATCCATTCTGTAAGCCTATGTCTTTTTATAGGTGAATTAAGTCCATTGATATTGAGGGATATTAATGTCCAGTGATTGTTCATTCCTGTTATTTTTTGGTGGTGATGTGTGTGTACTTTTCTTCGTTGGGGTCTACTGCTGTGGCTTTATCTATTGCCTGTGTTTTCGAGGTTGTATCTGACTTCCTTAGGTTGGAATTTTCCTTCTAGTGCTTTCTGTAGGGCTGGGTTTGTGGATAAATATTGTTTAAATCTGGCTTTGTCATGGAATGTCTTGTTCACTCCATCTATGACGATTGAAAGTTTTGCTGGGTATATTAGTCTAGGCTGACATCCATGGTCTCTTAATGTCTGCATTACATCTGTCCAGGACCTTCTGGCTTTCAAAGTCTCCATTGAGAAATCGGGTGTTATTCTGATAGGTTTGCCTTTATATGTCACTTGGCCTTTTTCCTTTGCTGCTCTTAATATTCTTTCTTTATTCTGTACGTTTAATTGTTTAATTATTATGTGGCGAGGGGACTTTTTCTGGGGGTCTAGTCTGTTTGGTGTTCTATAGGCTTCCTGTATCTTCATAGGCATTTCCTTCTTTAAGTTGGGAAAGTTTTCTTCTATGATCTTGTTGAATATATTTTCTGTGCCCTTGAGTTGGTATTCTTCTCCTTCTTCTACCCCTATTATTCGTAGGTTTGGTCTTTTCATGGTGTCCCAAATTTCTTGGACATTTTGGTTCATGACTTTGTTGACTTTAGTGTTTTCTTTGACTGATGAATCTATTTCTTCTATTGTATCTTCAACGCTAGAGATCCTCTCTTCCATCTCTTGCATTCTGTTGATTATACTTGCATCTGAAGTTCCCAATCGTTTTCTCAGATTTTCTATTTCCAGCATTCCCTCTGTTTGTGTCTTCTTCATTTTTTCTATTTCCTTTTTCAGGTCTTGGACTGTTTCCTTCATTTGTTTCATTGATTTTTCTTGATTTTCTTTCAGTATTTTATTGTTCTCTTCCAGGACTTTATTGATTTCTTCTAATTTGTTTGCCCTTTCCTCTAGTTGTTTACAGCGTTCTTCACATTTTTTTGTCTTTTCCTCTACACGAGCCTCTAGCTTCTTCATGATGACATTCATAAGGCTATTTTCTTCTGCTTCTTCCAATTTCTGATGTTCAGGTCTAGGTGTTGGAGGAGGGCTAGGGCCTGGTGATGGTGTATTACTATTCATTTTGTTGTATGTGTTTCTGCCTTGACGTCTGCCCATCTCCTTGTGGTTCGTTCCTGGCCTTATCCGCACACTTGGTTCAGAGCTGACAGATTCAGGAAGTCTCTCTCTCTTGTCCAGATGGGAGCTCTCTTGTCCAAATTGGAAGTCCGGGGCAGGATGGAAGCTCTTGTTCAGAAGGGAAGTCCGGGGGAGGATGGGTGCTCTCCTCTCTCTCTCTCTCTCTCTCTCTCTCTCTCTCTCTCTCTCTCTCTCTCCTCCAGATGGGAAATCCACTGCAAGATGGGAGCTGGGGGCCAGCCTCTAAGTCTCAAGAAGAGGCTTGGGGCTCAGGCGGATGGGCGTGGGGGCAGGGCGTGGAGACTGCAGGGTCTGCCAGGGGTCTTGGAGAAGGAGATCCTTCCCGGTGGGGCTAGAAGGGCACCTGCCCGGGGAGCAGAACCTGGGGCCAAGTTGGGCAGGTCTTCCCCGGAGTGGCTGGTGCCCAGGGATGGGGTAGGGGGCAAGCTAGGGCACTCACCTGTGCTTCAGAAGGGAAGTCCTGGGCAAGATGGGAGCTGGGGGGCCTGGCCTCTAAGTCTCAGGCAGAGGCTTGGGGCTCAGGCTGATGGGCGTGGGGGCAGGGCGTGGAGACTGCAGGGTCTGCCAGGGGTCTTGGAGAGGGGGATCCTTCCCAGTGGGGCTAGAAGGGCACCTGCCCGGGGAGCAGAACCTGGGCCCAAGTTGGGCAGGTCTTCCCCGGAGTGGCTGGTGCCCAGGGATGGGGTCGGGGGCAAGCTAGGGGACTCACCTGTGCTTCAGAAGGGAAGTCCTGGGCAAGATGGGAGCTGGGGGCCGGCCTCTAAGTCTCAGGAAGAGGCTTGGGGCTCAGGCAGATGGGCGTGGGGGCAGGGCGTGGAGACTGCAGGGTCTGCCAGGGGTCTTGGAGAAGGGGATCCTTCCCGGTTGGGGTAGAAGGGCACCTGCCCGGGGTCCAGAACCTGGGCCCAAGTTGGGCAGGTCTTCCCCGGAGTGGCTGGTGCCCAGGGATGGGGTCGGGGGCAAGCTAGGGCACT
Organism: Peromyscus eremicus; assembly: GCF_949786415.1. Lineage (NCBI taxonomy): Eukaryota > Metazoa > Chordata > Mammalia > Rodentia > Cricetidae > Peromyscus > Peromyscus eremicus. The sequence goes on along the minus strand of NC_081417.1, from coordinate 83,161,091 downwards.
CACCTGTGCTTCAGAAGGGAAGTCCTGGGCAAGATGGGAGCTGGGGGCCGGCCTCTAAGTCTCAGGAAGAGGCTTGGGGCTCAGGCAGATGGGCGTGGGGGCAGGGCGTGGAGACTGCAGGGTCTGCCAAGGGTCTTGGAGAAGGGGATCCTTCCCGGTTGGGGTAGAAGGGCACCTGCCGGGGGTCCAGAACCTGGGCCCAAGTTGGGCAGGTCTTCCCCGGAGTGGCTGGTGCCCAGGGATGGGGTCGGGGGCAAGCTAGGGCACTCACCTGTGCTTCAGAAGGGAAGTCCTGGGCAAGATGGGAGCTGGGGGCCGGCCTCTAAGTCTCAGGAAGAGGCTTGGGGCTCAGGCAGATGGGCGTGGGGGCAGGGTGTGGAGACTGCAGGGTCTGCCAGGGGTCTTGGAGAAGGGGATCCTTCCCGGTTGGGGTAGAAGGGCACCTGCCCGGGGTCCAGAACCTGGGCCCAAGTTGGGCAGGTCTTCCCCGGAGTGGCTGGTGCCCAGGGATGGGGTCGGGGGCAAGCTAGGGCACTCACCTGTGCTTCAGAAGGGAAGTCCTGGGCAAGATGGGAGCTGGGGGCTGGCCTCTAAGTCTCAGGAAGAGGCTTGGGGCTCAGGCAGATGGGCGTGGGGGCAGGGCGTGGAGACTGCAGGGTCTGCCAGGGGTCTTGGAGAAGGGGATCCTTCCCGGTTGGGGTAGAAGGGCACCTGCCCGGGGTCCAGAACCTGGGCCCAAGTTGGGCAGGTCTTCCCCGGAGTGGCTGGTGCCCAGGGATGGGGTCGGGGGCAAGCTAGGGCACTCACCTGTGCTTCAGAAGGGAAGTCCTGGGCAAGATGGGAGCTGGGGGCCGGCCTCTAAGTCTCAGGAAGAGGCTTGGGGCTCAGGCAGATGGGCGTGGGGGCAGGGCGTGGAGACTGCAGGGTCTGCCAGGGGTCTTGGAGAAGGGGATCCTTCCCGGTTGGGGTAGAAGGGCACCTGCCCGGGGTCCAGAACCTGGGCCCAAGTTGGGCAGGTCTTCCCCGGAGTGGCTGGTGCCCAGGGGTGGGGTCGGGGGCAAGCTAGGGCACTCACCTGTGCTTCAGAAGGGAGGTCCGGGGGAAGATGGGAGCTGGGGGCTGGCCTCTAAGTCTCAGGAAGAGGCTTGGGGCTCAGGCAGATGGGCGTGGGGGCAGGGCATGGAGACTGCAGGGTCTGCCAGGGGTCTTGGAGAAGGGGATCCTTCCCGGTTGGGGTAGAAGGGCACCTGCCCGGGGTCCAGAACCTGGGCCCAAGTTGGGCAGGTCTTCCCCGGAGTGGCTGGTGCCCAGGGATGGGGTCGGGGGCAAGCTAGGGCACTCACCTGTGCTTCAGAAGGGAAGTCCTGGGCAAGATGGGAGCTGGGGGCCGGCCTCTAAGTCTCAGGAAGAGGCTTGGGGCTCAGGCAGATGGGCGTGGGGGCAGGGCGTGGAGACTGCAGGGTCTGCCAGGGGTCTTGGAGAAGGGGATCCTTCCCGGTTGGGGTAGAAGGGCACCTGCCCGGGGTCCAGAACCTGGGCCCAAGTTGGGCAGGTCTTCCCCGGAGTGGCTGGTGCCCAGGGGTGGGGTCGGGGGCAAGCTAGGGTACTCACCTGTGCTTCAGAAGGGAAGTCCTGGGCAAGATGGGAGCTGGGGGGCTCTATCTTATCATTTCTATAGGCACCTAAAAAGATGTAGAGAATTTTGGGGGTCAAAATACAACATTGCCTCCCATAGAAAAAATTCAAGATAATTCAGAAACTAGGATATAACCCCCCATCAGATGGAAGTGACTTTCCCAATTCAAGAAAGAAACACACATGGTCATCTATCTTCCTTAAGTCCATGGGAATACTATGTTCAGATAGTACTTGATGTCAAGAGATTGGCTGTGTGTCCAGTTCCCCAGTTTAGATCCAAGTCCTCCTACCTCAGAAACTCTGCATGTATTGTTCATCTTATCCCTTCGATAGTAGTCAACACGGTCCTTAATATCCACAACTGAAACAGAAGGAAGAGGAACTCATTGATAAAGCCAGTCTTCTGTGGAGTAGAGGAGAATTTAGAAAAGATCACATTTATTCGATAGTGGGCAGGGCCCTGGCTCTAGTTCCTAGAGAAAGCAGGCTGTTACATAGCAGAAGGATGTAAGAAACAATGGTAGTGCCTATTTTCATGGACCACTGTCATCGTTTTGCACTGACAACCATAAATGAATGATGATCTATCTTAACTACATAAGTGCAGACTGAGGGTGAACAGTTCAATGGTATTTTACATGTATTTATACAATTAGATTATATGTAGTTTCCTTAAAGTGACTGGATAGGTTGGTGGAAAAATCACAATGAGGCTTGTCAGGAGAGCAGCTCATGTCAGTTCTAAGGAACTCCAGTTAAAATCAGATCTCCTAAGGACCATATTGCTATAGCAGCTTTCATCCTTTTTCACTGTCCCCCAGGACTCCAAACTGCCAAGGTGTTGGCCCTTTCTCAGTAGGGAAAGCTCTCAGCCCATCTTATGCATTGAGCTGTCCATAGGACTGAAATATTAGATGGGGCTGAGTAATGTGTCCTGTCTTCAGAAGAAAATGAATTCTGACCTTGTGTTACTTTATAGTTATACTTGATGCTTACTGCCTATTATGGGGAAAAGGTCAAAACGACACAGCACTTGTCCAGAGCCCAGCTGGCAAGAGCAATCGATAGTGACACAGTTGCTATCCAAGCCTTTGACAACTTTTACCCTTTCCTCCCCCTCCTCCTGGACTCCATCAAGGCCACAAGTGGCTTTTGTCGGCTAAGCACACACTGAAGCAATGTAACAAATCTGCACATAAGCTTACCGAATTTAGCATTTTTTCTCTAGCTGCTATTTATGTCATCTGCACATGTCTTATATACCCCAGAGCCTAGTATTAGTATTTGTGAGGACTAAGTAGTTCCTCGATGGAACTTGAGAGATATGCTATATATTAGTTTTCCATGATCATAACCAATGCCTCAGGTAAACAACTTTAAAGAATCAAAGATCCTGTTATGGCTCATAGTTTCAGAATTTCCATTCATGAACACCTATCTTTATTGCTTCTTGCCTCTAGCAAAACTATAACATCATGGAAAAAAGCCATGATAGGCCAAACTGCTCATCTTGGGTCAACTGGGAAGCAAACAGAGTAGAAGGGATAATATGCATCCTTGGAAGATGCACTCTCTACCTAGTGACCTATTTCCTCCAACTATACCTGACCTCCCAATAATGCCATTAAGATATATTGCAGTTATGCATCATTTGATTCCATGAGAACTTTCATTATCCACTTTCCTCTTAATGATTACGTGTACCATTTGGGACTAGATGTGCAACACATGAGTCTTTGGGGGAGACTTGCTTTCCAAATCATACTATATGCCAGGATCTCTATAAGTCTGAATTTCTTTCCATGCAACACATTTAGTCACCCTTTGTGGTCCCTTGGAGTCTTCATGAAGCTATTTGGTTTGCCCTATACTTATTAGTGTCCCATGGATGGATCTGTCTGATATCATACCTCCAGTGGTTTCTCACAGCACTGAAGACAATGAGTGGTTTTTTGTTTGTTTGTTTGTTTGTTTTTACCACTAAGGTGATTGATGTATTTTCCTTAATAACAGAGGTTTAGGCTTCATCAGTACTGCTAAGCATACTTGACAAATAGTTATCAGCCAACATTAAAAGCCGATCTTAGCTGAGATGTTAGTTTATACATCCCTAGAAACATCCTTTGTAGGACAGGCTATCTTCACATCTCAATATGGAAAGCAAGTAAAAGAGACTACATGTGAATGAATAATCTATTTAATAATCTATTTAAATTAACTATGTGAGGTAGTTCCAGTCTAGCATAGGTTCCCTGGTCCAGGATTTGCTGTGTCTTAAAAGAAAAACAAAAACTATTGAGCATATCTGTTATATATCTCATTGTATACAATTTGGTTACTTAGATGTCTTCATTTAATTTGTAGACTAAAATTGTGAGGCAGAATTTATCATCTCCATTTAGCATACCTGAAAAAGTAAGGGTTAGAGTGAAGAAAACCCATATGGAAGGGGAGAAAATATGAAAGCTTAATTCTGCTTTTACCACAGTTCCACATCCTACCATTCACCAAGTTTTCAGCAAAGAAACCTCTGCAATGATGAACTGTGTTGCTTGGAGACCTCGGAATGTAAAACTAGAACTCTGAGTGTGGAAGGTGCAGCCTTGGTTTGGAAATGTCCTCCTTTGCTGTTGACTGTGTGACTTTGTGCCCACTTCCTAAGCTTCAGTTTCATTATCTATAAATTGGGGATAATAGCATACTTATCGCGTGGAATTACTGTGCAGAATAAATGAAATAATTCTCATAAATCTGTTAGCTCTGTACCTAAGACCTAATGGCTCAATAAGTCATATAAATGCTAGTAGTTGTGACAGTATTTTCTTAATATTAGAAGGGGGTCATTGCAAGGTAATGAGTCCCCATCACAGAGATCCTGGGAGGACAGATGACCCCCATTCTGTGAAGTCACAGAAGTGAGAAGGCATGAGTTGGGTTAAGCATACATTCAGTTTCATTGGGAACCATTTTTATCAGAATCTAAATTATCAAACAACTTCATTTTTGAAGGTTTTTACAATATGTTTGTTTCATCTTTAATATTCCATCCATGATTGTCATGCATTCTTTAATGAGGCTCAGAAATAATGTAAAACTGAAGTTTTGGGGCCGGGGAAACAGAGTATCCCAATAGTCTTCTAACCTAAGTCATGAATGTAGCTCCTATGCACACACACACACACACACACACACACACACACACACACACACACACAGAATATATATCAATAAAGCTACATTCCATATAAATACAATTATTATAGAAATATGTTTCTGTTAAAACATGTTTTTTTATTCAGGTCAATTTAAACTATTAACCTCATCTTGTTGGTTGAAGTAAGAGGGTTGTCAAACCTCCTCTGTTCCTTATGACTGAGTCATTTAAATTCTGATGGTTCTTTCTGAGCCTGGAAAATCAAGTATAAATGCCCCATATCAGGATGCCCTAGTTTATTAATATGCCACACTGTGGATGTTTTGAACACATATTTGTTTACAATGAATCCTGTCTGCATTTATCTGCTTCCCACGCCTACTTCTTGTCTTTCAACCCGAGAGAGTAAGCTAATGCAGGGCTTTGTGCCTTTAATGAAGAATGAGGTTCATAAGTGGCTGCAGAGCTAGTTTGCAGTGATTTGAACACATGGGAGGAGTGTTTTCAGTCCTTAGAAGGGAAAATTACACCACACTGAAAGTGACTGCTTAGCCACGAGCTGCCAAGCAATGTATTTTAGAAAGTAGTTCCGCAGGCACGCTGCTCTCTGGACTCATCCCAGGCTTTGTTTTAAAATGTGCAGCGTTAATCACACATGTTCAAAGGAACATCATGAAGCAGGTTAATTGGTGGAAGTGATACACAATGTGGCCCCTGCTTTTTGCATTCTTAACTCATCTGCACAGACTTAATGTTGTTAAGACAAGTGGACTGTTTCGTTTCTGCCTGCTGCTCTCCAGACCCTGGCCTGTTCATTATTCTATGTGAGAAGCAACCCTCCTCACTTCAATGATTTGAACTCCTCCCATGTCTAAGCCTGAATGACTTCTCTTCTTTCTCAATAACACTTTCATTACATACCCCCAAGATACTCTTACCATCTTTGGGTATTTCATGCACCTGTATTTTGCCTTTCAAAAGACTTCACAGTCTCTCTCCGAACTGCTGCTTGTGTTTCACTGAAATGGCTGCATTACCCTAAGAATTTTTTCCTCTGGCATTAAAACAAGAGTCTACACTCCAGTTTTTGAAACTTAAAATTATTATATTTTAAGAAAAATATCTCAATATGTTATATTTTTCCATAAAACCATTCAGTGACTCTCACTGTACTTCATTATCAAGACTGAACATGCCCTTTCTGACCCTTTGAGGCCAAATCCTCAAATACTCCCTGTTGTCTGTCTTAGGGCCTTTGCATATGTTGCCCTCTCTACTTCTCCCCGGTTTCTTACCTTTATTCCACTGTGATTAACTTCCCCTTCCCTACGCAATCTTATATAGATCCTTTGCTAACTGCTCTCTTTCAACTTCACTTTTTTCCTTTATTAAAGGTATTTTTAGTTGTAATTGCACAACTATTTGATTAATGTCAATCTGTCTTTCTTGGTCGCAAATGATATATTTTTTCATACATTGTGTTTAGCACTTAGGACATTACCTAGAACAGTTGTCTCTTTCCCTGAAACATTTTCTCAGTGGGAAAAAAAAATTGAAGTGGTTATAATGGAGAGAGTTAAATTTTCCCCAGGGCAAGGGATTCAGGGTATTCATATCCCCAATCTATTAGGATGCCTAATGGACACTCTGACATGGTAAATATTGTAATAAACCAAGTCTTTCAAAGAATGAAGGAAGCAATGGGTGGCAAGTAGATCCAGATGCCCTGAGAAGATACAGCATCAAGAATAATAGTGCCAGAACCTGAAGGCTGCCTCCTGTGATTGACTTCCCTCCTCACAGTTTCTGCACTCATCCCCAAAGATAAGCAACTCCCATCAAACTCACACCCAAACCCTGACACCAAAATGAAACAAGCTTTATCTCAGAGCCCAGAAAGAGGGGAAAATATAAATTGAGCTGAGATTCAGAATGCCCATGGGGGAGGAGGCAATGAAATACCAATAAACCATATTAATATGCTGAAACCAGGAAGAAGAAGTTGAACTCCAACCCAGACTTAATAACTATACGTGAGCAAGTGCAGGCAGAAGGGAAGGCTAGGTTTCAGTCAGAATTAAAATGAGATCTGTAATGAAACTGGTAATATAATTATAAACTGTGAAAGCATTTTTTTCCCTCTGTCTTATTCTTATATTTAATGGGCAACTTGCTTAGCAATGGCTTGGCACCGATGCTGGGAGCTGTGGATGCCCCCTAGAGTGGACTCATTTTTTTCCAAATCTCTTCATTAAGAAAGTCTAAATTCAGAAAACTGTAGAAGGAAAAAATATGCTTCAAGCTGTTTCTTTCTTAAATAGTAACCAAGCCCCAGGTTAAACGTGACAAGGGGCCTAGGGAAGAACAAATCTAGGGAAACCATTCTAAGCCACAGAACATGTTCAAGCCTTTATAGCTATCACAACAGCCAGTGGGATTGAGAGTTTTAATGACACTCTACGCTAAGATATTAGCTTGGCTTCCAACCAGAATGAATTGTTCCTAATTTGCTTCCTCGCAAAGGAGAAAACTGTGTTTGACGTCCACAATTAGAGACTAATTTTTGTGTTTTGATCACAGACTGAGTTCAAAACTATGTTCCCAGGAACTGGGGGACAGAGGGTGGTTACAAAGGATAGTAAAATTCCATTTTATCTCATTAGTCATTCTATCCTGTTGTTTTAAACACAGGCTTCATTTCCTTTTGACTGCAAGGACAGAAAGCAGGTTGGGAGCTCCCATGAGACGGAGCTCAAGTCTCCATAGGTTCAGATTGTACCATTGGCAGCTTGGTGCTTACAAATGATGTGAGAGTGGGCTACTGAATTAGAATGTGGACAAAACACATAACGAGTGCAAGTAGTTACATAACACATGGAAAGGTTAGATCTGGACCCTTCTGCCTCCTTTGTTTGAGACCTCCAATATATTATACCACCATCACAAGCTCCAGTTGCCTCTTGTAAACACAATGTTAGGCCCCTCTGCTTAGAGAAAGCAACAGTTCTCTCATGCTTTTGAATCCTCTTTGCCAACTCTAAGAGTGAATATGACAATGAGAGGGTAGTGCCTCTTCTTATTACTTGTTTATCCTTTTCCTATTTATAAAGACAACACAGGGCTTGGAATAGAGTTTTCATGCATAAAACTACAGAAGTAAAGGAACCAATGACATAGAGCTTACTTTCTCTCAACTAGAAAGAATAAACTAAGTACTTAAATTCTTGAAGAACACTTACTTTATTCTTACAGTCTATTGCACAGTGTTTTTCCTTTCTCTTCTTCCTTCTTCTCCTCCTCTTTCTCCTAGTTTCCCTCTAGTCAATGTATTTTGGGATATTATCTTCTCTGTGATATGCTCACATCCTAGGGATGTAGAGATAGATAAAATGAAACTGGCATCTCCCAGTTTAGTGGCAAGTACAAGATGAAATACAGTGTGGACGTCCTATAATAGTGTCTTACTGGATGCTGTGAAGAAGCAGATGAGGGATAGCTAAGAACTCTAAGCTGTGAATGATTCATGTTGCTGAGGAAAGGTGCTTAGAATATGTTACCCAAGCTAAGTCCTAAAGCTACTGACAGTTCCCTAGTGGATTACGGTTGATGGCATACTTCACAGTAAGGGAACAGGACACTTTTCTCTGCATTTATGTAGACCTTATGTGGAAGTGTTCTCATATTGCAATAACAATAGCAACTAATAATGAGACTCATTTACAGAGCTGTTGTTAAGTGCCCTCCCCTTTGCTAAATGCTTTGCAAAGTATTGCCTCTTTTAATTATATTGCCTTATGAACTATGTCCGCTCCTTGTAATGTAAGGACTATGTGAACATACATAGGTCATGTAAGAACAAGCATCCTTGTTCTTTGTCATTTAACTCCCTCAGTGTCACATATGTAGAAAGAATCATTTCACATTAACATGGATAGAATTTGCTAAAAAGATCACTCAGTGACTAAAATAAGGTCAAGTCTGGTCCTCCACTAGTATTTCATGACTCTGGGTGAATCTCTACTTCTTTAGACCCCAGTTTCTTCATTGGAGAAACTCAAGAATCTACTATCTGTTGATCATTTTGAAAGTGGGAAAAATACTAGTGATTAAAACTGGCAGAATGTTACGGCTTGTAAAACAGGTCAGGCACAAAAAGACAAACACACTTGTCCCCACCCATATAGAAACTAAAATATGTTGATCTCACTGAGGGAGAGAGCATAATACTGGGCACTAGAATCTTGAGAGAGAGGACAGGAGAATAGAAAAGGATTGTTCATTGGATATAAAAGTACCATTAAAGAGGAGGATTATGCACTGGTATCCTATAACATACTGTGGTGACATGGTTAACAATAATTTATTCCATTTTCAGAATGATTAAAGAAGACATTAACTATTTGCAAATCAAAAGAAATGATAAATAGTTTTGGTGAGGGATGTGCTGTAATATCATCCCTGAATTAATAAATATATAGTGCTTACATGTGCTAAAGTATTGCACTGTACCCCCTAAACATTTATGTTTCTGGGTCAACTTAAAAATATCCATTGATGCTATGAGAGATGAGATCTCCTATTAGCATCATGTCCGTGTCCTAAGTCTTGTCTCTTCAAGCTGCTTCCACCCAATCTGTGTAGTGAGACCGTCCCTGGGTATAGATGCTGAGAGCAGAGGCAGCTGAGCAAACTTTCCACAGCCTACAAGTTGCCATTTGAAGAAAGCTTAGAAGGATCACTGCCAAGTTTCTCTGGGGAATGCAAGCTCCCAAGGCTGTCTGCATGAAAAAGAACGTGGTGGGAAGTGGCTGTGGTGGGGCAGCTCTATCCCCAACTCTAGCTCTCAGCTCCAGATGCCAAGGGATCTTCAGCATCTTCAGTGCTGGTGAGACTATGGGAGGAAGAAGAATGTAGTGTTTTCAGAAGGAAGATTATGAGATGAGAGGAGTAATTACAACCTGTGCATCCCCCGCCCAGCTCTCAATACCCAGCAAAGCTTTGCTATTTTGCTTTCTTCCTCAGGGGGCCCCTCTGGGTACCTAAAGCAAATATGTCTGCAGCTGCTCAGCCTTGCGGTTCACTGAAACTCTTGGTAACTTCTGGAATCTCTGCTAATGCCCTGAGCATCTGATCATCAGCTGGACTTGTTTCTGTCATCAACTACCTGTGATGCCCTGTTTATACCTTCCTTTGTTTAAAATGCTTCACATTTGAACTTTATCAGTGAATCCACACTTTCAGATGTGAAGCTGACATTTGCTGAGCCAGGATCAAGAATCAAATTCGTAGAGAAGCTCAAATGTGGCCAGGATTAAAGATGGATGGGTAATGAAGAAAACATGAGATATAGAATAAAAGTCCATCCATAGGGTTCAAATCTATACTCTCCCACTTACTAAATATGTATCTTGAATGAGTGTTAACACTTCTCCTAGCCACCACTCTCATTGTCTGTGAAAGGAAAGCCATGGATTCCTACCTTACAGGGAAGTGGTGAGGATAAATTAGAGAACTGCCTGAAAATTTTCAAATGACTTGGTCAGTAAGTGCTAATCATGCCCTTAATGCCATCATCCCTTCGCTGAATATTAAGACAGGTATATTGAAAGACTTTAATAGTTGATTAACCTGAAGCCAGGGAACACAAAACCAGAGTCAGCAAGTTTTCCAAGGAAGACTGAGTATTTCTCACTGGATAGATGTAGATGAACCTTAAAAAGAGTGACGGGTCTTTCACCTTTACAGGACATAGGATCGGTAGGGATTTAGAGTGAACATATGTATTTCTTTTAAGGATGATATGGGAAGGATAAGGACAAGAAAGATGGTCTTCCAGCTAAAAGGAGTGACGCAAAGGAAGGAGTGGACAGATCAGGTGGAAATGCTGGGGCTTGATGTGGGTATGAACGGGAACTCAGGGGAGTGCCAGCCTGAAGAAGCCCCCTTTTCATAGTTCTGTGACTCAGATCTACAGCCTTTCACATGCTAATCATGAGCTTGTCCACTAGATGTAATGTACAACCCATGTCCAACTTTTATCCTAAAATATGACTGTGATACAGCCAGTGTTTCTTTGTTTTTGTTTGTTTGTTTGTTTGTTCCTTTGAATGAATGACTGCAGGGGACGAGGGAAAAGGAGGGCAATACAAAAAAGATTATGTATAGGTATGAAAATGTTACAATGAAACACATTATTATATATAGTTAATGTATGATAAAAACATGTTTAAAAAGGAGGGATTAGGAAGATGTTGGCTCAGTGGATAAAGTGACTGCCATGGAACCATGAGAACCTGAGTTTGGATCCCTAAACTAAGAAGCCCAAGTGAAGGCTGGGAATACAGCGTGGTGGCAATATGCTTGCCTAGCATGCATGAGGCCTTGGACTCCGTCCCCAGCACTGTAAATGTGTGTCCGAGGGAAAAGGAAGGCAAGTTGAATAATTCCCTTGTGTGGGCTGTAAGTTATGGTAGGCGAAAGGTAGAGTACAAATGCCAGAGTCTGTGGATTCAAATCCTAACTCCAGCCTCACCCTCAGGAAAATGAGGATTCAGATGCACCAAAATTCAGCATGTCATTGTCAAGAATGGATGGTCACTAGCTGCAAGGGCCAGGCCTGTGATCGACACAGTTGAACGTCAGCTATTATAGATTCCACTCATGCACCATCTTCCTGACATGAGATCATGAATCAGATGCCAAGCCCCTGACCACATTTGAAGGATATGAGTGAAAGCAAGACAAGGAAAAAATGTAAGCCACTATGAAGAACACATAGTAGTAGGACCTTCAAAACCCTGTCTGGGTGAAAATTATTAGTAAAAGATGTCACTGTACTGTGTAAGCAAAATTAATTTGTCAGCTATCAGAAGGCTGCTCTGATGAATGTTTGATTGGGTAGAGTATTATCTTACCACAGTATTGGGGCCAAGCAGTATTGGGGCCAAGGTGGAGGATGGAGAGAATGTCAGCCCCCAGCACCTACACAGGTGCTGACCTGACCCAAGAATATGAAGCTTCCAGAGATGGATATTTCCTGAAAAGACTTAAATGCAGCATTAACGGGCTGGATACTGGGCTTGCCTTAGAAAAAGAAGCCTAAAAGGAGGCCTAGGGACCTGATGTCATATTTGAAATATGGAATCAATTAAAAATGGCAGCTTCTACCACCTTAAAAGGGAGCAGATGGGCACAGGGGTGAGGGCACATGGTGGGCACACTGCCAAGAAACTAGCTTGGCAATTTTCTAAATTATAGGCTATTAGAGCAGGAAGCTATCTTCACTCTCATATTTGATTATTCCCCACATTAAGGCTTCACACACTCCAACTATATACACTAGATGTTTCCTGATGGCTCAGGTTCTCTTTTTGTCTCTTGCAAGTAGTACTTTTCTCCTGCATCAGTCTTCTAGCCCCTGCACTCCACCTACACATCGTCTTCCACATGCAGCTCATGTGTGGCTTCTGTAGACAATGTTCTGGGACTTTGCAGAGAAAGTGGACATCCTTGCTTTGGGACCCCAAAGCTTCCTATGTATTTAAATCCCAAGGCTGATGATATTCTCTTATAAACTGTTATCATACTCCAAATACACTACTTTCAAGCAAGGATTCTTTCTTCCCCTTTTATAACCACCATATTCTCTCATAGTATGCAGCATGGAATAGTAGTTGTATATTTAGATCCTTTCCCCATTCAAGATAATAAATAAAACCCATAAGGTCTGAAATATTCAGTAGCACTACTGTAATTACAGTCACTATTGGAACTTTATTTTTAAACCCCAAACACTAATAAGCCAAGTAAACAAAAGCTTCATACTTTCAGAGCTCTATAAGGACTAATACAGAAGACAGATAATGATGTTTTCACTGAGGTTGTCCTGGAAAGCTTCTTAGACAACATAGAATGTGAAGTAAACACTACAGTTTTGTAAGACAAGTTGCTAAACGATCTTATTAATTTACAAAAACCTGGAGCCAGATATTGGGGTGAAAAGCTGAGAGATCAGAGGAATAGGACAATCCACAGCCAATTTCACCTCACCAACTCCTCAGCTTCCAAAGAAACCTACTTCCTGTATACAAATGCCCCTTTGCCTTTCCATTCTTGCCATCTCACTTCCTCTCTCTGCCTAGCTGCATCACTTCCTCTTCTTGCCCAGCTCTGTCACTTCCTGTCTGTCTGTACAGACCTCCAGACCTTTATGGTCAACGGGTATTGGAATTAAAGGTGTGTGCCACCATGCTTGGCTCTGTTCGCAGTGTGGCCTTGAACTCACAGAGATCTGGATGGATCTCTGCCTCCCGAATGCTAGGATTAATGGCGTGTGCTACCATTGCCTGACATCTATGTATAATATAGTGGCTGGCTTTTTCCTCTGATTCTCAGATAAGCTTTATTAGGGTGCACAATATATTGGGGAACACAATATATCACTACATAGCTTCTCTCTAAAGGAACGTGTTTGAGGATGAGATGAGAATGGTTTGAGCAAAAGAGAATTACCTCCAGCCTCTCCTCAACTATCCTGTTGCCTCCACCCTCAGGACCATATGGTTTTCTCATGCCCCATGCTTACATCCATGTAGGCAACAGAAACATACTGAGGAATAGTGCTTGTTTCAGAGTCAATGAAGTACGCCAAGTTTGCATTTGGAAGCCTCTGGCCTCATTTTCAATCTCTGAACTTCTAACTTGCCCCCACAGAGAGCCCCTCCTACTAGGAATCTAAGTAAACTTATTGCCCAATATTCATAAAAATAACTAATATGTTATAGCTGAGTAGCTTGGTGTCCTTGTGGGATTCTTAACAGTGGGAGTGGGGTGGTCACTGACACTTTTGAATACCTATGGGACCCTTTCCTCATACTGGGTTGCCTTGTCCAGCCTTGATGTGATGATATGTACCTGGCCTTATTGTAGCATATTATGCTGTATTTGGTTGCTCTGCCTGGGAGGCTGCTCTTTTCTGAACGGAGATGGGGGACATGTATCTGGGGGAGAGTGGAAATTGAGAGAAGACTGGAGGAAGGGAGGGAGGGAAACTGTGATCAGGTTGTAATATATAAAACAACAACAACAACAATAATAGAATAACTGGTAAAACTCATGATGTGCTACTGACATGTCTGGCAGTATGGTAGGCATTTTACCCCTAATACTTTATTTAATCATTCAGAACGTGCTCACATATTAAATATTCCATGTGTGCTGTAGGGTAATAAAAATGTTCTTCTGCAGAAGGCATAACAGGTTCTACTTCCATGATTCTTTCCTTCTCAATGAGGAAAGATTGAATCAGATTTTCAAAGTGGCAAAGTAAACAGTGGTAGCATGTTAAGCAGCTGTGGATGTAATTGAATCAAGGAGGAAGAAGAGAGTTTGAACTTGCTGTTTATCATGGGCTGATCTCTGAAGAGGTGGCATTTAAACAGATGTGAAGGGGTGAAAAGGGAAATGTGCACAGGCAGAGGAAGCAGCAGGCCTGAAACTGTCTGAATGGCTGCAGGGATGGAACAAGGTCAACATGCTTGGTGTAAATGCAGTGAAATGGATTGTAGAAATGACCAAGGGAGCAGGCACTCTTCCAGAAGGGAGGCATCTTTGTTGCCATTTTATGCCCAAGAGAACTGAGACTGTGAGATATAGAGAGCTGAGAGCATTCTCTGGGACATTTGCCATCTGTTCTGATTATATGCATTTAAGTTGGGCTGCCCCACTTTGGGGTCCCATCTAACCCGTCAAATAGTCCTGAATAGGGGAGTGAGAATTGAGAAATAACAGACAGGAAAAATAGAGACATAGATGTAAAAGAAAAAGACAGAGACACGGGATAGGTTCGGGAGGGGTCTGAGTCAATACTGCAGCAGCCTTGAGTTTATTTCTCACAGCCTTTTTACACCCAAAGCAAGGGGGGGGGTAAAAGACCACCCCCTTGCAAGGACACTATGGTTCAAGGTACAAACAAGTATAAACACCTCCTTAATTCTCAAGACATCTGGCAACCACGCCTTTGGCAAAACATCCTGTTATCCAACCTTGAAGAGTAAGACATCTGGTAACCATGCCTTTGGTGAAACAACCTGTTATCTAGCCTAAAGGGGCAAAGACAAGCTTGAACTCTCTGACTTTGAGTCAAGATGGAATCAAGCCACAAACTGGAGTCACTGTGGGCCCCCACAACCACTCCACTCTGTAAGCTAATGCTCATGTGAAGCTTAACCAGCCCAGTTCTGGTCACGTGCACCTCATTTCTCCCCACCACTCTTACTGCCTCAGACCATTTCATGTGTCTTCCTTCCTGCTGGCATAGGTGTACTAATTCTCCAGTTATCTCCATTCTTCCCTCAGAGTCAGGAAGCTCATAGACTTGCTTCTAAATACCATGTCTCGAAATCAGACCAAATATGCATATAATACATATATATGTACACACACAAACACACACATATCTACCCATATAATTCCCATAACCAGTTTATTTAACCTTTCTAGTGCCCATCATCCAGCTGACATTGGTCTTTATTAGGTCCCTTCCTTGAAGAAAACTGATTATACTAAGCAACATGAATATCTAGATTTTCAAAGGTTGAATAAATTAGTCAGGTAAAATTTTAGACAGCATGTGCCAAATACTCTTTAAAGGAATTCATCCCATCTCTAACATGTTCAATTCCTGTCTTTCTGTGTTGCCACAGAGGATGCTACTTGGGAAACTCAGTGCCCTTTCCCATAATGGAAATAATGATATCCAAGAGAAACACATCAGCAAATAATGGTCCTTTTTACCCTGGGATAGTGTTTGTGATTATTTCTCAGAAGTGATTTTTAATTGTTTCATCTAAAAGGTATGCATCTTCTCTGCTCCCTCTGCCTCTTTGTAGAGGCTTGTGAATTGGATCCAGCTATTAGTAGCACTTACTAATTTCCTCTGAGTCTTGCTGGCTGAAGCGCCAGGCTTGGAACAACTTTTAATTTTGTTTTTAATTAAATTTCAGTTGTTTCAAATCACTCACTTTTAATGCCATTTCTTTGCGGTCCTTAGAGGTGGCAAGGGCTGTGCACTCTTGTTTACGCACACTCATGAGCTGATGTGAATGTATCCATGGCAAGGCTAAAGACTGACTCCTGGCTGAGGTCCAGAACAGGAACAGGCAATTAGCAAAGCAGAAATGAGTCACAAAATGGGCTTTTGTTTGTGCTGTATTACCTTGAGCTAATATGTTGCTTAAGCAGGAGGCTTGGTTATTGTATTTGTTTGTGCCAAACTATATTTGAACAAAGCTACATTCTCTTTTATTTCATGATAAGATTATCAAATATACAAAGGTAGTAATGGTACTGAGAACACTAACATTTATTAAGCACTTATTATGTGTCAGCTAGTGTTTTAAGCACTTTACATATATTGCCTCATTTACATTAAATGTGAGTAATTTGAAACACAGAAATTTAATTTACATATATTACCTCCCACATTCCTATAAGATCATTATCCACATTTTTATAGCTGAGTAACCAAAGCCCATTTAACTGGATAGTTATCATTTGGTTAGCTAGTGACAGGGCTAGAACATGAACACTGGTTGCCTCATTCCCTGTTTCTGCTCTTCAGTACTGCCCTGGATTTTTTTCTCTCACTCTAAAAACACAGTAGGGCTTCATCATCTCAATGAATTTAACAGTGAGAAAGAGCACTCATCCACCGGTTCTTTACAAAAGTGAAATTGACTGAACTTTATTCATCCTTTCATGTGGCTTCCATCGTGCCCATTCCTGGTGGGTAGATTGTGTATGCACTGTAGGGTTTGATGTAGAGACACAAAATCATGGCCTGGCTACTGAACTGTGCATTCATCTAGACTCTTAACACCCAAGAATGGACAATTAAACTTGAAAGAAAAAACCATAAATATATACAAGCATCCTGGGAATCTCCTCGTTTAGTTAAAATCATTTGCTAGACGGTTAGCTGGATGAAAACAGCTCCAGCTCCGTCTACTTTCTATTTCAGAAGCTTTGCTACTTTGTGGTCTTTGCAGGGGACATGATTTTACTAAGACAATCTGCTCTCTTCCTTTTCTACTACTAAACATACATATATTCACACTTACATTTATACACATATACAGAGGTATACACTCACATATATACACATACACATACACACAAATAAACATATACAGACATGCACATTTGCATATACACACACATACTTTGCTTGATACCCACAGCAGCTTCTTTCTTCCTCCAGAACACTTGTCCACAGTTGTGATCGTGTGTGTTGGTTATACCACTTGTGTCATGCCCATCTACCTAACATTATATGTTCTCTGTAGACAAATGCCCTGTCTTGTTACTTGCTGAACACTAGGCAGGACTGACATGTAAGTGGTGCTCCCTAAATTTGTTAATTATTGAAATAAGCACACTCATTAGTTAAACACAATGCTGTAAAGAAGTAAAGTCACAGGAGATGAAGTAGAGAATCTGGAGTGTGCAGCTCACAATTCTACTTTCAAAACTATGCACCCTGAACAAGGCAGAAAAAGGCACTTGTTTGTTATCTTTAGCTTATTCATCTATGGTATGGAAGTGAAAAATATGCATATATGAGGGCATAGTATAATCGAGTGCCCACTACTCTTAGAAACATTTTCCACCCATTAACATACTTCTTGATAACACTCCTAGAAAAAGGAAGCATTCATTTCCTCATTATTTTCAGATGAGTATGTGGAAACACAAAGTGGACAATATACTTGTCTAAGGCTACAGAGATATGAAAGAGCTCTAGGTGACTTCAGCACCTTGAGTAACTCTTTCTGGAAAGCAAAGTTTGGTGTTGGGTATTAAGGTGCAGGAATGTGGGGTGGGAACTATGAAGTTCCCTTTGCCGCCATTTGATAACATTTAAGGCAGTGCTTTTCAGACAGTGGACAGGGAGTACAATTTGTCATTCATACATCCATTCAAAATGTTTTAATGATTGTCTTCTAAGGGCTAACCATCATGATAAAAGATGTCCATCCAGCATGTGTTGGTTATGGTTTCCTTCAGAAACTTCATTTTCTTCTTATGGAAGAAGCCCCAGAACACCCACATCTTGTCTCATGAGGGAAACTCAGTGAGTATGTGCTGAATTCAGATTCTTTGGAAATGACACCACAGTAATGAAAAAGATGCTTATGCTGGGCCATCAGGGAAGGGACCAGATTTATGTGATTGCTGTGACAGAAGCGATTTAAGGAAAGGAGGGTTTATTTACACTCACTGAGGATATGTTCCATCATAGCAGAGAAGGCATGGAGACAGATGTATAAGGCAGCCGGTCACATTGTACTTGGTGTTGGGAACCAGAAAGATGAATGCTCACACTCAGATGGCTTTTGTTCAGTCCAGGACCTCAGTCCATGGGTGCATCTCCCCACCCTAATTAACTTAACCTAGAAACTGTTCCACAGACATGCTCAGAGGTTCGTCTGCTAGGGGATTCTGCCAAATAGGCAATCAAAATTAGCCATCATACTGAGTCACTCGTAGGTTAAAGGAAGACAGACATGTTTCATGTCCCTGCATATTCCAGAATGTGTGGACAAAGACAAGGAGGTGAGAATCTGAAAATTACCCATAGGTGCTGTGGGTGGAAGGAAATGTACCATTAGTCCCTGAGGCCTGGCTGGGCTCCTTTCTTTTTATTATGCCAGCAGACTGGGACTATATTTCTGGCAACAACAACAAAACAAACAAACAAACAAAAAAAAACACCAATACCAATGTGCCTGACTCAATACTACAACTTTATATCAACTCTAATCTTTATTTCTTCTCAACTATCCAAACAGGACAATGTTACTCATTATCAGGATTGTTACAAAACAGTGATATAAACATTAACAAGAGATGCAATATCAAAGATTCTTCATTCTCATTTCCATTCTCTCTCTGCTGAGTTGATGACCTTTTGATGTTTATCTTCTGAATTTTCACCACATACCTGTATATACATTCTAAATTACTGTTTTATCCGTGATTGTTTCAGCACTGAGGTAAGATCCTAGGTACCATTGGGCTAACTTACCTTTCTCACAAATAACAATCATCACAATATGAAGTCTTGCACAGAAGTATGTGCTACCTGCCACTGTCCTATTTCTCAGAAGAGGAGCCCAAGGCTCACCAAGTCAGGCAGGAGACATAAAGGTGATCAAATGGCAAATGACGGGGCTTGAGTTCCATCAGTCCTGCTGGCTGCAGAGCTGGACTCTTTCAAGTCTTCCTGAGAACAGAAAGAATGATTTCATTCTTCATGTATTGTATACTTGAAATAAGCATCTCAGCCACCCAAATCCCATCTTGAGCCCTAGAGTCTTCGGTTTGATCCACAGATAAAACTTTATCCTTTCTCTTTTTTAAGCTTCTAGAATTCATTGCAGTATTAAGCAGGTGAACGGCTAATTGCTGAGGATGCTACAGTGTGGGTAAGCTGCAGATCTGCTTTCTTATGCCACCCCGAGTACCAATATTACATCTTTCGGCAGCTGTTCTCATCTGTGCCAGACAGTAAAAGCTGTTCCATCAAATGAGTCTGACTTTTGGATGCTTTGCCTCCTGTAATCTTTTGTAGTATCATAAAACAATTAGATTAAGTCTCAACATTAATTTGAATTGTTGTCCAGTTTCCAGAAAATAGCTCTTGGAAATATTACATGTCTTTGGAGATATAAGTATCAAAGTACAATGTTATGTAATACAATAACTCTCTACTCACTCTAACATAGTATGATTTATGTTTCAGTCATCATCTTTGGAAGTACAGTAGTTAGGGAATGAACTAGATGTGAATATTGACATATTCAAAGTAAATTAAAACAAATAATTCCTTGTAGTGTGGACGGATTTTCTGCGAAGTAAGAATAGGAGACAGCCTAATAGCATTATAGAGAGTGTTCTAATCTCCAGTTGTCCACAATGTAACTGTGTGTTTCAGGGTATATACATATGAAGTCCTGAAGCCTCAATTTCTTTGCTTTTCCTATAGAATGGGAGTACAAATAATACTTCATCTTTGGGGATAGTTCTAAGGCCGTTTAAAGAATAGCATCAATAGCAGTACAAATTTCCATCTGATAAATGCAGAGTGTCAGACACTCACAGTCCAGGAACATGCATGCAAGTGCTACATGGTAAATGCCCTTCACTGTCTTTTAGAGGAAGAGCCTGAGAAAGGAATTAAGAAACATGTTCCAGAGCCAAGCAAATGGTGAGATGATGGGACTTCAAATCCATTTGGATCCAGGTCTGCCGATTTCAAGGCCTGTGCTTTTTTATCTGAAACTCTTCCCAGATGAAAGAAGAATGTAGAAGGCAAGAATTCCAGAGACAAAACAGCAACACACACACACACACACACACACACACACACACACACACACACACACACACGCACACAAATGAAGTGCGAGACAGAAAGGCAGGAAGGTGCCTGGGTCTAATTTGGTTGGTTGGCTTGAACCAATGGTGTAGTAATGAAACAGATTCAGGGAGGAATTGCTAATATGGTTATTCTTAGTGCTCACAGTTGTGAGCTACCTTTGCCAACAGCCTTTGACATGTGTGCAGGCTCCTTGGGAGGAGCAGAGAGAAGCGCAGCATCTCATAGATGAGGTCAGAAACAAAGAGGGGAAGAACAGGGAGCATTGTTAGCTAGGCAGATGCAGAGCAGTTCAAGGGTATGCGCTTAGTTCTTATTTGCATCATGATTCACACTGTGGTCCCACATTTGGGGGATGTTTTCCTTCCAAATGTGCTGATCCTGATTTTTACCAGGCATCCTTCTTGGGATCTGTCACTCCTGCAGCATGCCTACACTCCCCTCCTGGCTAAGTCACCTTAGATAAGATTGTGAAAGTAAGAGGAAGAGATGCTGAGATGTGGTGTAAGGTAGCCTAGGGGAAATGAATAAATGGGTGAGAGCAAGGGGATGTTAAAAAGTGAAATTACAGGCAGGACTACCCTATTGCACAAATTCAGGAGGCATTGTCTACAAAAAATACAATTACTAATAGAATTGTGTGGACACATAAATATGCAAATATTCCAGGACACATTGTCAGTTGTGTACACACACACACACACACACACACACACACACACACACACACACACATATATATATATATATCATATGCATTATATGTGTGGGTAAGAGATTTAATTGTATTCAGAAATACATTGCTTACTGTGAGGATTTTCCAAAAATTGCACACTGTAAATCTCTAACCAGAGCAATATTCATGGGTAATTCACATGAATTTTACTTAATGACATTGGAAGCTCTGTGAATTGTATTCCCAAAATGCAGACAAGGAAATGAGTGAGGCTTCCAGGATCGAATCTTCCTACAGTGACCCAGAAACAAGGGCCTAGACCAGGCTTAGAACTGGCCTCTTTGCTTCTGACAAAGCTCTTATCCAAGCTCCATTTTTACATTCATGTCTTACTTGGTCAGCAATAGAAAGGGAAAAATAATTTCCCTGTTATAGAAGTCAAAACAAAGAACTTATGTGATTGGGAGCAAATGTCTACTATGTTCCTCCAAAGCCACTAATCTAGGCCCATGGGATGGCTCAGTGGGTAAACACTCTTGCCACCAAGGCTGTGAACCCAAGTATGATCCTGGCAACTACAGTTTGGAAGGAGAGAACCACTCTGGAAAGTTTCCTCAGCCTTATATTTGCATACATTAGTGTGTATACTCCCCCACAATAAATGAATAATTTTAATTAAAAACTAAGAACCACTAATTTTATGTCTAAGTAAAGCTGATATTTAGATTGGATCTGACCCATAAATCCCCAGTGAAATATTGAAGGAAATCTAAAAAAAGAAAAAAACTAAGAGTAAATAAAGAGAAAGTAGCTACTTTCTACCTTGCACCAAAATTATTTCCTTAGAAATTTAAATGAGTTAAAAAACACAAGAAAGCATTTTCTGGCTTTGTTCTTTTTCCATTACCTAGCTTGGTACCAAATTGTCATGTTCCTTTGGGGAAAATGTTCTTTTGAAATAGTGAAACTTCAAACAGCTTTTTTCCAGATCCCAAACATCCCTAACTCAACTTGAAGCAAGACCGAGGGCATATAAAAGCATGTAGAATTCTGTGACAATCTGTTTTTAGCCAGACTTTGATCACAGTTTGAGATAGGGAATATAGAAAATGTTATTTAAAAAAAAAAAAAACTAGTCAATGCCCACAGGAAATTCCACATGGCATTAAAAAAAAAAAACTTTCATTTTAGTGAGTTTTGGGAAAGTAATAAAACTATTTATTTAGAAACAACTATTTTTTTTTCTTATGTAGAACACTACATTTCCCATTGGCCTTCCCATGCCCATGTTGATTTTTCTCTGGTACCTAGTCATGAGCTCTTAGGTGATTTTCCTGCGATGTGATCCTCTCCTTTTCAAAAGAAGGGTGTTGTGAGCTGTAGCTTTGTGATGGGTCATTCAGCTACATAGGATCTGCTTTTGCTGGTCAGTGTGTATTACTTTAACCAACTGTGATCTTAGGATCTGTTCTAGCCCTGACATGTTCACATAGTGTGGCCTTTAAAAAGCCAGTTATACACAAAATTCTAGAGGTAGTTCTGGCCATGCATTTCTTAATAATGGGGATACATGCTATGCCACTTTGCAAGTATCATAATGTGTGCTTGTACAAGCTAGGTGGCAGCTCTTCCTACATACTTGGGCTGCATATATGGTATATATTGCAATATATATGATATATATTGCTCATATTGTCATGGTAAACAAAGTACCATAAGATTTAATTAAGCATATGAGAAAACAATATAATCAAGGGATGTGAAAAAATGAGATGTATGTGCAGACTACTGATATGTAACCCAATACAACATTTTATAGGAAACTGCCTTCTTAAAATCCTATAGATGATATATATTCTAAAACTGATAAAAAATTATAGGATACTAAATATGTAATGCAGTGACATTTGTATTTAGTAGCCTTGTTAAATATTATGTATCACACATATCGTTGTATATACTATACTTTACATGACCACCATGAGGAACTCAAACCCATGAGTCATGCATCTCTTGTGGTGGTGGTGGCGCACGCCTGTAATCCCAGCACTCAGGAGGCAAAGGCAGGCAGATCTCTGTGAGTTCGAGGCCGGCCTGGGCTATAGAGTGAGTTTCAGGACAGGCTCCAAAGCTACACAGAGAAACCCTGTCTCGAAAAACAAAACAAAAAACAAACAAAAAAAAACAACAACAAAAAACCACTACTATAATGTCAAGAGGCAATAGTAATTCTCAGCTCCATGATAATTTTAGGGGACCACTGCTTAATACAAGGTTTCTAGTTGCTCTTTCTATAACACATGATGGTACTTGGCCAATCCTCATGGGATCTTGAGCATATCCTTCCCTGCCTTTTGTTCTAGGTTTGATTGTCTATTAAAGAAGAGAGTTTGACTATAGTGTGCATCTTCAGTGAGTATTATCACATCCACAAAGAGGTGAAAAATGGGTTTGAGGGTAATAAAATACTCCCCCTGTGCACTGTAAAAGTAAACCATAAATAAAGTGCAATATACAATGTATTTCTGGCATTAAAATGTCACTAGTAAGAGAGAATTTGGGGGTGGAAATCAGTAAACTTTCCTTGGTGAAAAATAAAGAAAAGTGTTTGGAAACTTCTTTTAGATGTCATGTATGATTCTCATAACATCATAAAGTTCTCATCTATTATATGATTTCCAAGAAGATTATTCCATTTTTAAACAAGTTTCTATTTTTGGAAGAGCCCAACAATACAGTGTTTTCCATAAAATGACCTTCTTTAAAATAGCCATTGGGCATTTTCAGTTTCTTCTTAGCTTCCATCTTCTTAACATTTGTATCTTACTCACATGATATATATTATAACCTACATACCACTTCCTCTGTCTGTCCAATGATGTTGCAGTATTTAGAGCCAGATTGGATTTCTGGGGAATCAATGGAAAGGGCTTAGTTCAAACTAAGGTTTATATTTAGAACTCTATGCATCTCCAGGAAGTACATGCATAGAACTGAATTTCAATTATTGGCTTTGTCATTTTACATTTATTATTGTATATGTTTTGAACAAACTTTATTCTGAGAAGTGATCTCTAGGGTTCCTTCATAATAAATAAAGGCTAATAATCATAACACACATAAGAGATATTTGCTCAATATGATAGAAGTAGTGTATTAGTTTACTAATGTTGCTATAATAAAGTACCAGTGTCAGAGTGCCTAAAATGTTAGGGGTGGTTTTCTCATAGTTACGGAGTCAGCAGTCAAAGTTCATGGTGTCAGCAAGATTGATTTCTTCTGCTATCTCTGTCTCTGGCTGGTAGGTGGCTGTTTTTTCTCATCTTCATATAATCCCTCCTCCTTATACATGTGTGGTTAATTTCTTCTTATAAGTACATGGGTAATATTGAATAAAGGCTCCAATCAATACCCCCTTTAACTCTGCCTTTTTAAAGACCATGCCTTCACATGCAGTCACATTCTGAATCAATGCATGCTAGGCCTGCACCAAGTGAACTTGAAGAGGACACAATCCATCCCATAACAGATAGAGGGCATGTAGGTGATGGTGAGAAGGTTGAACTTGATCCAATGTAAAGAGAGATTTAGTGGCAGAAGATGAGATAAAAGGAAAAGATGGAGATAGGGGAAAAGACACACAGATAAGTGGCTGAGAGCCTTGTTTGAAAACAGGCCCACAATAAGGATACTGTTCTCGGAGACCAATTGCTCCCAACCACCTAGGTTGGCTTTGCTTCCACTTACAAAACCCTCACATTTTTGTTTGATCACCCACTTCATGTATCCACTTTTCAACAGATAGTAGGTGGTAGAATGTAGCCAATACTGACTTATGGCTTTGTAAACTGGGGCAGGAGCCGGAGTCGACATGTGCTTCACATACCTGCTGGGCTGATAATAGAAGTGGTCCTCATTTCTGCTTCTGAATTTGTACATCATCATACTTCCAGGAAAGACATTTCTCATAGGTCTGAGACCCCAACAGAGATAGGCTCTGTGATGGTGTGACTGAAGAGAGAGTGCTTCTCATCATTTAGCATCCAAAGGGAGAAAACAAAGAGGACTGAATACTTGGGACCAAAATCCTTCCTGCACTTCATTTGTGGAGAGCATCTGCTGGCCGTTCACCAGTGTGACCAGAGCCTTGTTTTGAAGTCTTTTACCCATGGCTTTCATTGGTCTGGCTCATGGTGCACAGTGTAATGAAAGGAATTTGCAGCTGCCGCCTGCCTCACCAGGCAATTTTTGTCTGGTGATACCTACTTCCGTGGTATTTTTAGTTCTCATCTGTAGCTTTCTGTTTCTTTTTGCTGGATGTTGTGCGTCTGGCTTTTTGGAGAACATTATGGAGTGGCCTGAGCTTCCCAGCTTACCTCTGATCTATTCTGCACAATTACAGAAGCAGGCTTATAATCAATGTAATTGAAGATCAGAGTTAATGAGGACCTCAGTGCCCGTGCAGTCCCCTGAGCAACACTGGGCTTCAGATTCTAGATAAGGAAATGATTGGGCTGAACTGAAAATCCATTTGGCTAATTAGATGATGTATATTCCCACAAGGCAGTGGGAGAAAAATGAATATATATATATGCATATATACATTTAAAAATAAGGAAACATGACATTTTGAAGTTGAGATTTTGGCAGAGATTCATTTAAGAGTCATTGCTCTCTGGGAGGATCTAAATGAGTATCTCAGAGAGGAATCTTACATTGCCCAATACGAGAGGGAAGGCTTTTAATCTAAAGCCAAGAAAATAAGACAGGCATACAGAGGAAAATAAGGGAAACATGAGACACAAGAAATAACACATTTTTGTTTCCTCGCGATGCAGTTTTCTTTCCCATAGAAATGTGACAATTTATTCAGAGAGCTGTTTGACACTCATTTAACTTACTAGTGCATCCTCCCTTCTAACTCCACCTTGTATTTTTTTTCTCAGATTCTCTGACCATATCCAAATGTCCTCTGAACCTCCATCACACACTAAGAACTATGGTGATCAAGAGTTAAACAAAGCATGGTCTTTGCCTTCGAGAAATGAAGACTCTAGACAGAACACAAAGTAAAGGGGAAAGAAGCGTAGGCACACAGGCTTTGCCTCAGAATTGCATGTCTGATATCCACCCCTGCTACTATCACACACTGTATTTTATTCAACTAGAATCTGGTACAGGGCTTGCTAACTACTTTATATCCAAAGGCACAGATGAGTGAATTGATTGCATGGTATATGAAAGTTCACACTGGATGAAATTTTGTCATAAGTATGGCAAGGACTGAGAAATGTGAGGCAAGTAAGGCTTTCATCTCTACTGGGTAAGTTTGCTGTGTACTACCCAAGCACCTAGCTGTTTATGGTTTGCCCCTTTAACCTCTTTTGAGTGGTCTTTGCCCATAGGCTTAAGTTAAAGGCCAATTCGCAAGGCCTGCTTTCTGAACTTCCCTGATTTTTTCCAAAGGAAAAACCCAGCTTTTCAAATAATCCTCACCACACTCTGGTTTGTATGGTACATAGTTTGGCATGCATTTGCTCTACATTATTTACCTCATAATATTCTCAATGGCTCTAAATTATTTTTCTGTCTCTATGAAAACTGTTTTACATGTGGGAAGGCTTTACTAAGCGCTGGACAAATGAACACAATAGACTTAGCACAGAAGTCTTTCTTCCACCATCTTTCAGGTACAACATGATCTTTGCATCTCCTTGCTCCTTCACACAGGACCCCTTTACTCAAGTCTGTATTTTACTCATCCACATCTCAAGCCCATGAAAGTGAGTCACTTCCCTCGAGAGCTATGAAAGGGAAGCTCAGTTTTTTAGTTTGAACCTGTTGAGATTATTAAAATGCTAATCTTATTGTCTAGGTTTTATGTAGTGCAAATAAAATTAGCCTGGACCAATATGATGGCCTTTCTACTTTCTGATCCCAGGAATAAGTGAGCTGAAGTTCTCGGTAGTCAGACATGGAACTTGATTTCATTAATTCACTTTAACATTTGCTAAATCTCTACATTGTGATGAGTATTTTGCTAAGAGATGGATTGATAAGGACTAATGACTCCCTACATGCTCCTTGTAAGAAGTCATAGTCTATCAAAGGAGGAGAAGTACCTCTAGCAATATATATATGCTACAGTCACCAAAGTAAGTGTCCAGCCCTCTGGAGGAAGAGCAAAAGGACCACAACTCTACCAAAGTTCCTGTTTCTCAAAACAGCCTGAAATACTGGAAAGTCATAGCTTTAGAGAATGAAAACCTTTCTCTCAGTTTCCACTCTTGCCCCTGAGTAATTATGCAAATTGGTCAGATCAATTTTTCTCTGTACCTCATGCATTCTTCTGTGAAAGAAGAAAATGACTATTCCACCAGACTGTTGTGAGCAGAATATGTAACATATTTATATCAGGAATGAATAAGCATAACACTCAAAGGATAGTAGTTTCCCTCTGCCATCAAAATGTCTGTACATCTCTGCAAAATACCATTTCAAAGATGTTAAAGACAACCTACTGAATTAGTCCATTTATGATGCTTAAACAAAATACCAGAGTGCTGGTGCCTTATAAACAGTACAAGTGTGTATCTGAAAGTTCTGGAATCTGGAGAGTCCAAGATCAAGATGTTGTCATGGTTGGTGTTAGGTAATCGTGAGCCTCCTGGTTCATTGTGGGCTATCCTTCCTCAGAGTTCAAAACAGATTTCCAAAGTCTATAATAAGGGCACTAATCCCAATTGTAAGAACTCCATCTTCATGATCCAGTTAGCTCTAAAAGGCTCAGCCTTCAAATATAAGTAACCTATTATATGTGTTTCTAGTCCAATCATATTTCTCATATTTGAACTCTGTTGATATCATGTGTAGAGCTTTGAACTTCATAAGAAAACCAAATAATCAGAATTGCTCTCATGAGTCAATTTCGTAAGGCACCCAGGAATTTATCTGCTTTAGTGGATTTGCCATGCTGTATTCCCATCTCCATTAAGTGTTGCAGCACTCATTCTCCCAGTTGCAAGGAATGTTAGTGGCTGGCTCCTCTCAGCTGAGTATTTCTTGGATAAGCATCCTCCATTTTGAAAGACTATTTCACCCAAGATTATGTCAGCTTCCCAGAAATAGCCTATAGTCCCTTATTGAGCCATGTGAGGGTACAAAAACTTGCCTTGATTTGAAACCAGTATGAAGGACTATCCACTGGCAGTGTCCTGTGCAGTCTCTGAAGGGCTTTTGTCTGCATCCCCATAGCAATTTAACATCTCCCTCCATGCCATTCACTTTGTCTACACCCTTTCAAGACCATACTAGAAAACTATCCCCATGCCGGTCACTGCCTTTGAGTCTTCTTGCAGGTAATGCTGACCTAGAGCAGATGCATTGTCTTACAAAACCTTAATATCAGCATCTGGGGGGGTTGTCTAATCCATGCTATTAATGTGTAGTAACTGGGGTTTGGGGTTGTTTTCTTGCTCAAGGTTATACATCCAGGAAGTAATATTATGAGAATCTGAACTTACTTCTTGCTGGCTGTTCTCTTTATCACAGCACTATGTAGCTTTTCTGAAGCAGCAGGACTAACCAAACTCAGCCCTGGGACACAATTCAATATCCATCCCTCAGTCTTTAGTGAGAATAAATACAAGAATTATCCATTTAAACAGCATGACTGTGCTTTTTAAAAGAAAAATCTGCAGTTGATACTGATGTGTAGTGCCTTGATCAAGGACCCATGTGACATGTTTCTGTTCGGGCTTTGTTCCAGTGGGGGAAATGTGGCTTTGCAGTTAGATTTGCATAGATTTCCTTGCCAAAAGTTTGAAATATGAAATCCAACAGACTCATTCCTATTTTTTCTTCTTTCCTTTAGCTGCCAAGGACTTTAGGGCCAACTTCAAAAGTGGTCATTTCCTTATCTCAGCTTGATGTCACTCATCTACTCCTGCTGTCTCACATGGATGCTTCTGGCATTCACACTGAAAATCGTGTTGCCTCCTGTGCCTTTACATAGGAACTCCTTCTATAGAATGATAAACATTCTGTGTCTGTGTGAGTTAAAGAATGTAGGCATTAGCCCTTGGTCTCAGATACTTAGAAAACCAGGCATGGTTTGATGTGACCTCACCTCTCTGACAAGTTTACACTGGGCTACAGCAGATGATCTGATCCAAGATTAGCCCAATGGTAGGTCAAGAACAGTGTCTAATATGATCTGACAGAAGTCCCTGTTAGATGCAAAGGATGCTGAAAAACTGAGATGCTCTTTAAAAAACTTGAATTTCCTCCCTGGAAAAACAACTTGATTTTGTTCTTGTTGTTATTTCCTGGTGTGATAAAGAGAAGCAAACAGGGTAGAAAGACTTGGGTATATTAATTTTAGGACAAAGTTTTCTGTTCCCTGTGATGCAGGTTGACAGATATACCACAAGTCCAGAACTGTTCTTCAAATTTATTTAGTCCTATTCAAACTCATATTTTTCACTCTGTGAAGCTTAACCTCTGCTTTGCATGATTGCTTCATACATATATTCATCATTTACAGTATTATTGTAGTCAATCTGAAGGATCTTCTTGCCTCCTCCAACTGGGTGTACTTATGAGCATGTGTGATTTTGTATGGAACATATATATATGTGTGTGTGTCTGTGTGTGTGTGTGTGTGTGTGTATGTGTGTGTAAACATTGTAAATTATACAGTAATTACATTGAAATGGATAATGTATCACATGTGCATGTGTATGTATATATATATGATATATCTTATGAATTAAAGAGTAATATTTCAATTCATAGATTACATAGCTAGAGGCTTTTTTGACCTACATAAGTTTTTAGGAACATCTTAAGATCTTCATTGGAAAATGGATTGATTATAATATAAACTTATATTTCAGCCTCTTCTGGCTTTTAGGCCCATGTGTAAAGATCTAACTGGAAGTGATTCATAGCTGCCATTCTGGTGGGGCGTGACATGGCCCTTTGATCCCAGCCCCCACATACTTCTCTTCCTGTACTCTCCAAACATAAAGCATCTCATTTGTTTGCTTGCTTGCTTTTTAAGACATGGTCTCCCTCTGCATCTCTGGTTGACCTGAAATTCATTGTGTAGATCTTAGTGGCTTGGAATTCACTACCTCCATGTTGTGAGTACTAAGATTATAGGTATGTGCCTCCAAGCTCAGTATCAGTGTGTGTGTGTGTGTGTGTGTGTGTGTGTGTGTGTGTGTGTGTGTACAAGCATGTGTGGTATCTTTCCTTAAAGGTTCTAGGAATTTCCTTGAAAATACCTCTATGTCTTTGTCTACCACTATCTATATTTTAATCTCATATCTCCCTTAGAATAAAATAAATTGGGTTGAGAGTACAGCTCCATGGTAGAGCACTCACCAAGTATATGTGTGAGTCTCTCATTTTGAATCCCAGCACTACAAAAGTCATGACAGAAAATACAGCACACACTCGGGGAAAAGGCTTTGATTCCATGTTTCTTATCTTGCATGTAGTTATCACCCACTCAGCTATGGTGAGCATTAGTGCACTCTTTTCCGAAGGGATGCCTGGGTGACAAGGACAGTCACTTTTCCTTTTGAAATTTAACATTTAATCATTTTTCACTAGCACCTGACAGGCACTGTCTACACACCTTACATCAATCTATTGCATTCTCGCAGTTGAGGTGGCTCTCATTAATATTTCCATTTACAGATGAAGCAGCCAAGGCCAGAGTAACTAAGCAACTTTCAGAAAGTCAGTGTTCTATAAGGGCAATGTCTGGATCTGAACACAGTCCTCAGGACACACTCTTACCCATTAGGCTGAACTAGTTCATGTTGACTTTTGACACCATAATGACACAGGGTAAAGGTTCTTCAAATGTTCTTAGGTAAGTGAATTGTAACAATTGGGGGTGGATTATTTGCTCATTTGTTCCTCTAGCACAAGTAATGACTCTGAAATTGGAGAGAAAGTAGCTGTTGCTTTCTCTTCACCCACAGGGAGCAGCTTCGTGGTGAGTGAAGGAAGCTACTTGGATATCTCTGACTGGCTAAACCCTGCCAAGTTGTCCTTGTACTACCAGATCAATGCCACGTCTCCATGGGTGAGAGATCTCTGTGGACAGAGGACAACAGATGCCTGTGAACAGCTCTGTGACCCAGAAACTGGTAAGTCACGAGGTGTGGGACTTGAGATAAAGGTGGTGTGGGTTGAAGAAGAGTCTGTATTCTTTCCATTTAAGTAATCAGAGATTGCTGAGCCATTGACAAAGGACTTGATGTAAGGTTGGTTGGCCCAATCAATTGTTTAAACCATATGCTGCCATTTCCTGGTAAAGGAGGAAATTCTTAGAAAACCACATAAGCTCAGAATTGGAAAAAAAAAAAAAAACACACACAGGGCATCTAGGTCAACTTCAGCAAGGCTGAACATCTGAATGCCATCAGACACTGCTGAGTTCATGTCCTATTTGTTTTTAAATCCATATTCTTCAGCAAGATACTATTGTATCTTTAACTATTAGCAAAATATAAGAGTACCCAACACACATGCTTTCTGTTAAGCTTAAACAAATAAATAAGAAATAATAGATGATCGTATGGCAAGAAAGAGGAAGGGGGAAGTAGATGAGGTGAGGGAAGAAAGAGAACCAGTAAAAGTGGACATAAAGGATGAAGAAAAACAAAGTAGAGTGATATATGAAAACACCAAAATAAAACTCAAGTCTTTGTATGATCATTTATAAAATAAAAGCTAAAATTTAAAATAGAATGATAATAAACAGAATTTCTCCATGTATTCATTTGTACTTGTAGTCAACAGAAATTTCTTGTAACCAGGCATATTTTTTAGGGAAATTCTCTGCCTGGTGTAATAATACTCATATGTAATCTACATATGAGTGTCTATGGAAAGGAACATCAAATCTGCACAGTCTCATATGGTAACCAAAACCCATATATGCCTATTTATCTTAAATTAATTGAAATGAAATAACATTAAATATTCATATTTTCAGTCACATTAGCCAAATTTCAAGTACTCCATGACTCTGTATGACTAATGACTACTTTCTTAAGTAATCAAGTGAAGAACATTTAGAAAGTTCTATTGGAAAATACTATAATAAACAAACATTGACATACATTACATATAGGTAGATAGATAGATAGATAGATAGATAGATAGATAGATAGATAGATGATAGATAGATAGATAGACAGACAGATGATAGACAGACAGATAGATAGTAAGTAGATAATAGACAGCAGAGGTCAAAGTCTATGCATTGATAATCTTGGAGTAGGGGACAAGAAGGTGTTATTTGAACGGGTACCACATGATGTTAGCAGTTAAAACCATGTCATTCTGGTAGACAGTTTTCTTTATTTTTTTAATTTAACATTTTTTTTTCATTTTACATACCAACTACTGTTCCCCCTCCTCTTTCTCTCATTCCCCCCGACCTCCACTCAATCAACCCCCCCCATTCACTCCTCCTAAGGGATAAGGCCTCCCTTGGGTAGTAGTCAACAAAGTCTAATACACCAAGTTGGGCAGGACTAAGTCCCTCCCCACTACATCAAGACTGAGTAAGGCAACCCACCATAGGTAATAGGCTCTAAAAAGCCAGTTTATGTACCAGGGGTCCTGGTCCCATTGCCAGGGGCCTCATAAACAGATCAAGCCACACATTTGTCACCCACATTCAGAGGGCCTAGTTCAGTCCCATGCAAGCTCACCAGCTGTCAGACCCCACTAGCTCAGGTCAGCTGTCTCTGGTTTTTCCCATCATGATCTTGACACCCACCCCCTTGCCTCTATAATTCTGCCTCCTGGTACAGAGTTTTCTAAATATAAGGCCCAGCATGTATCAGTTCTTTGCAACAGGAACTCATAAATGGGTCATGGAATGATTGGACTTCCCAGATGCCTACAGAGGAAGGAAGGGGTACAAAGTACAAGCTAAAGTGCATATTTAGGGGCCAAAGGTAGTTCAGAACTTGTATTAGAAAGATGTGAACTTTTAGTCAAATGGACAGTCATTGGATATTTCTAAGCAAAGGAGCATGGGAGCATGAGTTCTCACCAATATTTTAACTGGTGCACTCTGGCTGCTGTATGAGGAATTGATTCTGAAATGTCAAAACATACTATTACTATAATCTAGGCAAGAGTCGGTAATGGCTTAGGCCATGAGATGAAGGGAAGAAAATGGTGAGATTTTTAACAGAGACTGGATGACTTTAGTATAGGCTTGACAGCATTTGTTATTAGATATGGGATGTGAGAAATGGAGTGCAGTCAAAGATGATTGCAAATTTTCCAGTCTGAATGGTGAGACAAATCAAGTCATCATTTCCTGAGTCAGGCATGCCATGGGAAGGTCAGGGTTGGGTGAGAGGTATAAAGAGCAGAGTTGTGATATTAGTTCAAGAAAACTACTGCATATCATACAGAAGTGCAGAATGCACATTTGACTTGATCTCCTGACTGTGTAGGTGTTCTAAGACAACAGCACCCAGCAGTCCTACCCCACTGAGAAAAGAAATGGATGTGGATAGCTCCTTTGCAGTATGCCTTCCCCACTTTATTTAATGGATAGAATGATGTTGAACTATCCCATACAAGAAACTTATTCATACTGACAGATGCCCCGCTCCCACTTCGTGGCTCTTGTCTGATCCACGTCTAGTTCATTCCCACCTGACCACTGCTCTCAACCTTGTGCTTTCCTACAACCTTAAGGAAAACATAGCTTGGAGTTGCTCCAGGTTCTTCAGGCCAAAGGCACAAATTCTTTATGCCCTCCAAACAGGAAATGAATTCGAACACTTACTGCATAGAAATTATGAGTAAGAAGGATATAATGTGTCAGGAGGGTAGTCCTCCTCTCTTCCTTCATTACAAATGGAATGTGGAGACGTTAGGGTAGGGCAATTAGCAGTGTGTATTTAGAAATAGTGTTTGGTTACTTCAAATTCATCATTAAATATTTAAATTGTTTAAAGCAACTGGCCAGAAGACAGGCAGAGAAGTCAGTCTGCTAGTGGGGAAGATGCTCTGAGTTCTCTTTTTTTTTTCCACTTTTTTTAATTAAGAAATTTTTTATTCGTTTTACATACCAATGTCAGATCCCCCTCTCATCTCTCTTCCTGCTTCCCCTAAGCCTTCCCTCCCAGTCCAACCCCCATTCAATCATCTGAAAAGCTAAGGCCTCCCAAAGGGAGTCAGCAAAGCCTGGTACATTCAGTTGAGGCAGGCCCAAGACCCTCCCCATCATGAAGGCTGTGCAAGGTGTCCTACCATAGGTAATGGGCTCCAAAAAGCTAGTTCATGCACAAGAGATAGATCCTATTACCAATGCCAGGGGTCCATTAAACAGACCAAGCTACACAACTGTCTCGCTTATGCAGAGGGCCTAGTCCAGTTCCCTGCAGGCTCTACAGCTGTTGGTCTAAAGTTCATGAGTTCCCACTAGCTCAGGATGGGGAAACTTACAGATACAGCCAAACCATGCTCCAAGTTCTTATCTCTGCTCACTGTCTTGAACCATGTGGGTGCAGCATGCTGTCAAATACCCAAGCAGTCACATTTGCTAGATCATCCCTGGCATCCCTGATAGCTGTGTATTTGTCAGATATCTGAATCAATCATACTGTGGAAGTAGGAAACGAACAGTTACAAACTGTATCAAAGTGAGTAAACCTTGCTTCATGTATAAAAAGCAAAAACAAGGAAAAGGTGTACTAATATTCAAAAAGGAAGGCAAAATAAGAGAATAAGAATTCAATACAGGTCTATGATTCAAAGAGGAAGTCTTGGACAGAGATAGACATTTTCATTCAATAGCATCCTGTAGTTGGAAGTTTTCCTGTGCTCACCCAGCACCAAGGTCCCACAGCCATTTATAAAATTCCTGTGTCCCACCTGGTTTTGCAACCACTCAGACCCAAGTAAGCAAACAGATGCTTATATTTTTTTAAACTATGGCCATGGCAAGCTTTTTGCTAGCTAGCTCTTACATCTTAAATTAATCCATTTCTATAAATCTATACTTTGCCACATGGCTTGTGGCATACCTGTACTTTTACATCTTGCTTCTCCTGGCGGCGGCTAGTAGTGTCTCCCTGATCTGTCTTTCTCCTTTCTCTCTCTCTAGTTAGAATGTCCCCCCTAACCTTATTCTGCTTCACAATTGGCCAAACAGCTATATTTATCAACCAATCAGAGCAACACATATTCACAGCATACAGAATGATGTCACCCATCAGCATTTAGATGGTATCCTAACCTAAAAGATGCTGTCTTACTAAAAATGAATACTTCA
This sequence comes from Peromyscus eremicus, assembly GCF_949786415.1. Lineage (NCBI taxonomy): Eukaryota > Metazoa > Chordata > Mammalia > Rodentia > Cricetidae > Peromyscus > Peromyscus eremicus. The sequence goes on along the minus strand of NC_081417.1, from coordinate 83,125,855 downwards.
TACACAGACAATACCAATACATTGTTTATAGATGGTGTTCAGCACATGGTAGTTCCTGTCATCCACAAATAGGAAAACAGGAAGCAGACAGAGGAATAGACTTGCCACAGTTACAAGAAAGACTCTAGAAACAGCTATAACTCAGGTCTCTTCTCTCTCATGATGTGTCTTAGCCCCTTTTCTTTGAAAGTTTATCCTTCTGTCCTTAAGAGCCTGGCAAGACTTCATGGCAAACTCTTTATACAGATGGCATGCTGCCTACTGTTGTGCAGAAGACAGAGGCCTCTATGCTCTGTGTAGTAACCACAGTCTGGAGTGGCTTCAGTCCTCCACTTCTCTAAAAGGGCAAAGCTAGGGAGTAAGGAGATTTTTTTTAGGCTAACTATTGAATCTCTTCAGAGTAGGACCAGGATCTGAAGATAAATCCTTATCCTTTAGTCTAGTCAAGAGACTGTTGATACTCCTTTTCACAGCCTTTTCATGGTTCTACCAGGGACACTCCTTGGAATATCAGGGCAATTCTAACACCATCTCTTCAGCCAGTTGAAACTGGAGGGAGAGTCCATTTTCTTTGGCTGTAACTCCTGATAGAGGCTGCTAATGCTCCAGCAGATGGCCTACACTCATGCACATCCTGGTAAGGCTAAGTGGACTTGGTGAGTTTATAAGAGAGCACAAGAATTTTGAAAGTGGTAGGGAATACCACAAGAGTTAAAGGGAGGGGGTGGGGTTGGAATTAACAAAGACTTTTTATATGTGCACATAAAATTTTCAAATAATAAATGTTTAAATGTTTAAAATAGCATAATAATAAGAATGATGATGATGATGATATTGATGATAATAATAAGTTATAAGTTACTACCATGCAAATGAGTTTTTCTCTCCTCTTTCCCCTTGAAACACACACACACACACACACACACACACACACACACACACACACACATCTCAGCTTTATGGCCATGAGTACTGATGCGAGAGAAGATGAATGACAAACCCAAGACAGAACTGAGATTTATTCCCAGAGTCCTGTGCCCTAATCTAGTTATTCTCAAGCTCTTGTAGACCACAGAAATGGAGCCTCGGATTCTGCATTTTAAGCCCATGACTGACTGTTGCTGATGCTTCTGAAGCACGGTCTACCCTGATGTGGCAAGGTTACAATAATGACTCACCCTAGATAGTCTTCTCGTATTCAGTCTACTCAGTGACAGTCTCAGCTGCCATATTCACTGATAGGGTGATTTTGACAGAATCATATACACTTCTATCTCCTCATCTTCATGCAGTTTGTTGAAGATGCCAGACCCTCACTTTCTTCCATTCCTTTCTCAAGGCTTTTTTTTTTTTTGATCATTTTAAACAGCTTTCTCCTTTTAGTGGGACACTAAGGGCACCATTTCCCACACAATTCACATTTAGTCAAAACACATTTCTTCTACCTGATTGTGGCCCAATGAAATACTTCTGTTTTCTGTGGTTATAAACTTTGATACTTTCACATGTCATTATTACTGTTGCTCTGCTAAGTCATTGTTCATATTTTTTTGGCCAGATCTATCACCAGGCTGCTAACTTTGTGAGAGGATAAGAATAGTAGTCATGATGTGTATTCCCTTAATCTGTCATTAAAGTTTGATATGATGCCTGATACTCAATAAGAGGAAAAAGGAAGTACTTCCTTCCTCCTGCTTCTAGAAACACTTACCTATAACTATTACAATCTTTCCTCCATACCTGCATACGCCAGAATTCAGAATAAATACTTTCAAGGTTTTGAAAATTAGCTCAACAGGAACTATTAAGTAACTAGTCACATTAACCAGAATTATCTCCTCTCATCTTGCCATATCACTATATCCCTGAGAGCCTCTCTGTATATTGTCCTCATTACACATGCTCACTCACAGTTTTTCCTCCTACATCCCTTACAATGTCTCCTGTTGTGACAAAAGTTCCTCTTTCCAGCTGAGGTGTCTTCCACTCTTTAATGACCAACCTTCCTAAACCCTATTCACTTAATTACTCTCATTTTCTCTCAGTAGAATGAATGACTGCTATAATTCGTTAAAATTCTTTGATTAAAATAAGGTTAAAATTCAGAGTTATTGTTTAAAAATTTCTGCCACCTCTTACAACTTGAGTTCAAAGGTCCAGAGCCTGAATCTAATTTATCCCTCCTACCCTAATGGCCAGGAAAACATCTCTCTTATATACCACTCAAGGTATAACTAGATGGGAATATCTGTAAGTGAGAAGTCACAAGTGAGATCTAAATATACTTTCATGAGGTTTGACTCAAACCCACTTTTGAAAATTTAGTTCAATTCGTTAGAATCAATTCAAGCAAGATTTCCTTAATTCCTCAATTCATAAGTCTCTGTGTTAGGAGCTATGAAAAATCACAGATATATTGGATAGTGTTCTTTTCTTTGTGGATTTTACATTCTTACAGGGATAAAAAAAGAATCTGATAATATAGCTATTATAAAAAAAACATAGTGTGCCATAAATCAAGAAGAATGCATTAACCAAGTGCTTCCTTCCTGGAGAACAGTGAGGAATGTATTGAAGATGGGATTTCAGGGAGGAGAGGTGTTGAGAGGAAGATGACCTCTCAGCTCAGCCTGGGAGAACCAATGGGGAGTGGGTATAGGAAGAGTGCTTAGCAGAGAATTTAACATGAAAATAGGAAGAAGAAGGTGTATAACGATGCAGAGAGCACAGAATAGTAGAGTTGAACTGGCATCTAGAAATATTCTGAATGTAAGTGGAGACAAGGGAATAAAGAAGTAGCAGGGGACAGATTGGGAAAATAAAATGAAGCAGGCTCACAAAATACTTATCCTGGCTGGATATGTAGCTCAGTGGTAGAACATATGACTAGGATGCATGAAGCCCTGAGTACTATGACTAGCACCCCAAATTTGATTGATAATTTATTATATTCTTAAAGTACCTAATGATTTTGAGAATAAACACCATATTTTAGTAAGGCTATTGTACACAGAAACAGAAGAAATTACCTCCACATTTAACTTTAACCATTCAGGGACATCTAACTTTGCAAAACAACGTCTGGATCTACTCCTCAATTAACTGAATTCCATCGAGAATGATAATTTGGGGGCAACAATGGAAGAATTAAACCACTCCCCAATCCCTGTGTACATTTTACATTTAGATCTGGAAGAAGTGGCCTGGCTTCTTTTACAGAAGCTATGCATGCACAGGCAGTGTGAAGTGGACTCAGCAGGTTTGAGAAAGAGAGCAGAAGAAGTTGGGAGGAGTAAGTGTGGAAAGGAACAGACAAGGAATTGGAAAGAAGGAATGGGGGTGGATTCAGTCAAAGCACCTCATGTACATGTATGAAATTCTCAATAAAAAATAATGATATAGACATAATTTGGAAACAAAAGAAGCCCTCCCTTCTGTGGATAAATCATGAATATGAGCAAAGTCATGGAGGCAAGCTTTGGTCATTATGCCTCAGAGTATATATCCAAGTCTTAATAAGAAGGCTTATTTCTTCCAAGTGACAGAGAAATAGAAGTATTGAGAAAGATGCTATACATGGAGAATGATTAAGGGCCATGATACAGAGAATATATTTTCCTAGCTGTGTTCCATTGCCAAGATCAACTTTATTCATCCAAAGATTTCAACTGTTGGTATCACCTATAGGAATGACTGTGGAGTGGGATCCTTGTCGTACTAGAAACAGCTCACGTTGACTCATGGGAGTTCATTGTTAATGGCTAAGCCCAAGTATTTGTTCAGTGATATCACATGACTGGCCTGGAAGTTTAATAGTCTGATTATATTTCAACCAAGAAAGTTGGTAAACACCACAAGCTAAAGGTTTATTTTCTTAAAACAGCCAGTCAGTAAGCATTTACTCCCATAACACTGGGTGGGATGCAAACAGTCTAAACAAAGATTGAGAAAAGAAATGATTAGTCTAGACCTGAGCATGTTAGAAAAGCATGGCATTATACTCCTTTCCATAACAGACAGTTCTTACTCTTCATCTTTCTGATAACAGAAGGCAACCCAAGGCCACAGATAAAAGTTGAAATGTTCAGGCTTCAACACACAAGAACATTAGAATTGGTAATGGTTTGTGGTAAACCAACCTTATTAAAGTTTTGGACCTAGGTGAAATGTTGAATTTTATATATAAAAGATATTAAAACTACCTAATGGATGGATTTAGTAATTGCAAAGCACAAATTATTTAGTCATATATTCGTTCTTCTCTTCTCATCTGGTTAGCCATTTGTTTAAGCATTTACAAACCAGAGTAGAACTGTATTTTATGCTTGAGTCAGGATTATAGATCTTGACTTCTTTGTCTATTAGTAGGGTTGTGGCTCAGCCACTTATCATGTAAGAGCTTCCTTCCATTGTAACTAAAATACGACAACAATCCCTAATGTTTATCATGCATTAAGATAAGAAGGAAAATAAAACTTGGTATTGAAGTAGCGAAGTGCCTGACAAATGAGAGCACTCATTATATGTTAATCTTATTTTTGCAATGAGTTCTTTAGTTATAGTATCTTTATGAAATATTTAGTTTAGCAATATGAAATAGTATTAGATTATAAAGAAAAAACAAGAGAGTCTCTTTACATTTTTGAGTTAGCAACTATTATAGTAGGGAGACTTAAACTAGATATCCTTTTGTGTTGGCCTTTTATTTAATTCTTGTGTGGTTTTTAATCATACACATTGAAAAATATCACAGATTCCAACTCATAGTGCCCGACTTGACTCCAATGTGTGACTTGCCCTTGAATATGTTATACACTATGGACTTCTGAGTCTTTTCCTTAAGCAAAGTGTTGAGTGAGAATGTATTTTAATGCAATAATGGTCCCTAGACATCATGTCATCTGATCTAATGAGGAGAATCAGGGACACAAAGGCTCAGCAAGTTTGCCAGTGTCACTCAGTAAATTAGTGGCATGATACAATTTACAATACTAAATAATTCCTAAGATACTTTCCAGCTTGGCATTCATGTTTCTATGACCTTCTAAGCACTAATAACTTAGAGCATAAGTATGATAGAAACAATTTATAAATGGCATTTATGGCAAATGGAATTTCCTTTGCACAATTGAGATGAACTTCACTCATATTCAACCATAATATCTAGTTTATTTTCATGTCTCCAACAGTGACTTTCCATTTGAAATAGTATATTAAATGAAAATATAGTGTGTGTGTAATTATATCATACAGTGGTCTTAGGTTGTACAGAACATTTCTAGTGTTATAAATTATTTTGTTGTTTCAATGTTTGAGTGTTTCAATTATTTTGTTGAGTTCTGTGTTAATAAAGTACAAAGGTCAAAAAAGGACTTTATAAAACTGTAAAGTCCAAGACGTCTCAATGATAGAGAATGTTCCTGATTTAAGGGGGATGATAACATTGAGATTTGTAGGTCTTGTAGAAAATATATTGATGTGGGATAATGTGTATGTGACATGCACAGTTAAATAGCTAAGATACAATTATAGGTAGTAACTTTGACACAGACTAGGAAAGAGAGACTATAATAGCATGTGTTTTAGAAATACTTGGCTTTTATTCTTCTTATTAATTGCTTTATCAAAATGAAACAGTTCCTGGCTATGTATTTTTTGTCTTGAATGTATGAACAAATTATCTAATGAATGAATGAAACAGATGGATGGATATATTAGTGGTTGGATGGGTGGGTGGAAATCAAGTTTCAATTGCTAAGGGGTCATGCTGTCTTGGTCAAAGAGATGATAAATTAGGTGTCAGCACCATGGATAGCACTTGGTGGGACGTGGCTGAAGATATTGTGACTAAAGAATGTCTGCCATTACTAAATAGAGACATATCAAGCTAAATTTCTTCTGAAAATCATCTGACATGAGCTGGACACAGGCAGTTTTCTCCAAAACTCAAATAAAGCCAGTTTTGTACTTGAGTTCAGAATTAGTCCAGTGGCTAATCCTCCATGAAGCATCACTGTGAGCCTCAGACTATCTATACTCTCCAACTCACCAGTCTTTGTCCCTGAGCTTCAGTAGATCCTTGATAAAACATAATTTTTTGAAAGTACAAATTCTTAACTTCTTATTTAGGCATGCAAGATAGTGGAAACAAGCTTTTAAAAACTATTTCCAATAAAAAAAAGCATTGAAAAAAAACAGCCATAATCATTCTGTTTACATTTTATGAAGTGAATTGGTTATAAAGGCCTTTTTATCACTTCAGACCAATCCATTTGATGCAGGTTCATTATCTGTATATGGCAGATGGGGATGGTAGACAATGGCCAAATACATGGTTAAGAGAAGTAATGGTAAGTCTTGGTGAGACATCATGAGATATACAAATACTAAAGTGACAGTGGTACAATTTGTAATTTATTATGTATATATTGTCAATAGAGTATCATTGTGAGACTTCATATAATTATTTTGGTCTTCATAACCATACTTTTATATAGTTATTATTTCCATTTTTCCATATACAAAGCTTATGTTAAAATAGTTTATTTGCTTATTTGCTAAATATCACTATTGGAATTTGAACCAAGACTGAATGACAAACTACCTTTTTTTTTTTTTTTTTGGTTTTTTCGAGACAGGGTTTCTCTGTGTAGCTTTGCACCTCTCCTGGAACTCACTTGGTAGCCCAGGCTGGCCTCGAACTCACAGAGATCCGCCTGGCTCTGCCTCCCGAGTGCTGGGATTAAAGGCGTGCGCTACCACCGCCTGGCCAAACTACTATTTTTGATAGGCTATTGTGCAACAGAATTTATTTAACACTGAAAAAAAGGAGACATTATATCATTTTCATTTTAGGAGGTATTTGCAGAGAATTCTAAGAGGTAGACATGAATGAATCCTTTGGACAAAACATGTACAGAATAAGTTGACTTGAAACAATCAAAGGACCAAATTGGATTAAGGACAAGTGAGGAATGTTGAGACATAACAAAGAGACAGTCTCTTGAAGCACTGGTGAACTGTAGAGAATTTGTTTTATATCTCTGCCTGTTTCTCTTACTATATTTGAGTTGAACGTATTGCGAAATATTGTGTTGTGCAAGAGGAATGTGGTCTTTTAAAAAGGGGTGATCTGAGTCAAGGATGAGGTCATGAAATTTTGGAGAGACTACAACAGCACACAAGCTTGGCTGTTCAGAAATTGAGGACAAGAAGGTTAGAGTGTTTTACAAAAGGAACTGTGGAAACTTTTCCTTAAAGAGAACTTTGCAGTGTCAATGACAGTCAAGACAATGTTGCCTCAGAACTTGAAAGATGTTGTGAAAATGCTAAATTTTACATTGCAAGGTAGCAAATAAAAAGGTGGTTTCTAGTATCTCTAACAGCCATTTTGGAATAATTAAAAGAAGGATCATACATATACAATCCTTTAACATTTAAATTAAATAGTATTTAATTTTATCCAAGCATATCAAAAATTTTATTCAGCCGCTGAAAATTGTTTATGTTCCGATATTTAAAATAGTAAAATCTAAATATATTGGTAGAACTTTATAATCATGGGTTTATTAACAGAGGTTTTGAAATAGGTGACAGTGATTAATTCCTACTTGAGATAGACAATGACCAGGATACATGGCTATGCTGCAAAGTGTCCATACCTGCTAATGCTGAGTCACTTCTGCTTATTAATATGATGGGGGCTGTTTGGGTGCTACTCTCTCTGCACTGAATTGTCTGCCTTTCACCAACTTCACTTTTTGTGTGTGCTCTTCTTTAGTTGCTTCATTACCATTATCCTTTGCATTTCAGGTTCAATGTCCCATCCTCAAAGAAGCACCCTTCTAGACTAGATTATTCCTCCTTGGTACTTTAGTACTCTGTTTTTCTTTCATAGTAAGCAGAATGAACAGTGCACATTGAGGTAGAGGAAACTATGCATATTAGCCTCTTCTAAGTCCTTTATAGAAATCTCATTTAATATGTTAATTACCATATCATGTAGATACAATCATATTGTAGTCAAACCAAAACTATACATATATCCATTAAGAAAATGTTGCCAATAATCACCAAAGTATACTAGAAACTATTAGCTAAGGCTTCATGTCAGTAATATTAGATGTGAAAATGTGTTTATTTGGATTGATGTAAGGACATATTGTTAACATAACTTCACAGCTGAAGACGTTAAACCATAAGTAATTAATTTTTTTTCCTGAAGTCATCTGTGAAGTGGTAGAGTCTAGTTTTTGTTCCAAAGTCTGGCATCAGAGATTATTCTCTGAACCACAATCCCATGTTATCAAATGCAATTGCAACCTATAATTGTACGTTTATTTGTATCATTACATATTTAATTACTAATTGTCTGAAGGACTGCATGATGTATAAATGTCATGAGTCTTCATTGTTCACTGCTTTATCCCCAAATCCATGTCACTATGTATCTTATCCTTAATGTTTAATAATGAATACTGGAATTGATGCACATAAGATGATACACTGGATTTAGACACCAATCTCATGAAATTCACTCATATATTTGCAAATTCCTCATGGTATATCCTTGAACATGTCAGTTCTTCCCTCCAGGACTCTACTTACATTAAAATTCTTGTGGAAAGCAAATGCTACGATAATCTCTGACTTTAGAGGTTATAGAACAAAGATGATTAGGGACTTCTGATCTTGGAGAATACATAGCTCAGATACCTAGGAAACTGTGTCCAACACAGGTTTCTCTATTTAATAAATGTGTGTATGTCAGTCTAGAATGTGCGCTGTGAGTCTACAGGCCCAGGAGTCAAACCCTAACCCCCTTTACTGTCATCTGCAGTATTTGGATGCTTTGGGACCCTTCCTGAGCTCGTGTTTCTCCTGCCAAAGAAACAAAAGTAATACGATAAACAGCCCTTGGAGGTTATTATGAGGATTAAACCAGATAAATTGCATTAAGCACTTAGCACAGGAGCCTTGAATGTAAACCAAAGCAAACTTTATTATTACAGCTGTGATAGAAACATGAACTGAGTGGAATAAACATTATGGGATCCTGAAGAAAAGTACAGTTACCATGAGTTCTGAGTATCACAAAAAGACCTTTAGAGTAGTGAGAGAGAATGACAAAGACGGATCATGAAACAGAAAAATGATTATGATAGAGTTCCACTGTGTGATGGTAGCTAGTAGACATAAATGACATTTAAATTAAAATGCAAATTCATTGCAATGAAATAAAAATTAAAGATTCAGCCCATTGGCTGTGTTTCCATGTCTGAAATGCTACATAGCCACATGTGACCAGTGACTGTCATTCTGGAGAACTCAGATATACAACATGGTTGCTGCTGCAGCAATTTTAGTTAGTGCTGTCAAAGAATAAATATCACAACTTTATTTTTGTATACATTTCCTTTCATTGAAAATGTTTTTTCAGTAACAATTCCCTGAGAGGCAGTGTATTGTTTAATGGAATTCACCATGAAACAAGTATAGACCAACTGCCTGGCATGGCAGAGTCTGTAAAGTATATTCCACTAGCTAAATAATATTTAGTTTAAATAAAGTTTTATTGAAACATGGCCATGCTGATTAATTCCCACATTAAGCTGTGAATTCTCACGTTAAGCTGTGAAAACAGAGTTAGAGAGTCACAACCCTATTGCTTATGTACCCTAAGACATTTTCTATGTTCTTATCTTTAGAGGGAAAAAAAGATGGCATATTATCTCTCTAAGGAATTTGATTCAGTGAATAACACTTTGAGTATATTTTCTTCAGTCATATGTGTGTTTATTTAATCAGTGGATAATTATGAAGAATCTTAATGGCAGCAGGATAGAGGCATTAATGGAATGAGCAAAATGTAAATTTTCTTCCATCATGGAACTCATAGTCCATGGTGGCAAGAGGAAGACACGAGTTACAAGATAGTAAATAGTAAATACAGTGCATCATGTGCTAGAAGGAGATGGTGATGATGGTGATGGCTCTCTCTCTCTCTCTCTCTCTCTCTCTCTCTCTCTCTCTCTCTCTGTGTGTGTGTGTGTGTGTGTGTGTGTGTGTGTGTGTGTGTGTATACACACGCTCTGTGAAGAGGTTTGCATATTTTCACTCAAAGTGAGTGTCATTGAATATGTGAGAGTGGAAAGTTCTCTTTGCAAATATCCAGGGAAACCATCATTCATGTAAAAGTATGAGCAAGTACAGAGGCTTTGAGTGGAGACTGAGCCTCACATTTGCAAGGAAAATGGTCAAAAGTGGACTGTTCTGCACTGGAAGCTAAGGAATGTTAAAAGATGGGATGAAGGCATATCCAAGAACTTTGTATCCATCAGCTCACTTGATCTCACCCTGAGTGCAGTCGGGAACCACTGGAGCATGCTGAGCAGAGAGATGGATATTCCCTAGCTTATATTTTAAGATGATTGTTAAAGGACAAACTACTGAACAAAAACCTCTAAGGATAGAGGCAGGAGTAAGGAGACCAGTGGGAAGCCCAGCATGAGGATATAGGCCACAGATAATGGTGGTTTCTGTTAGGTATTAACAGGGTTGGTGGGAGGAAGTGGTCAGAATCTAAATGCTGCACTTGGTTCACTGCTTTTGTTTAGTGAGCACCAATTATATGCCAGGCAGTGTGCTTAGGATTGGAAAATGAGCTAAAGTAACTAAAGAGCCCCATAGAGTTTCCAGCAAACTGATTTCATGATTTGACATCAAAATTGGGGAATCTATTTGCTATGACATGTGAAGCTCCAGTCTCAGTTTTCATGCTGTGTTTGAAGAAAAAACCAAGGAGAAGATGACACCAAAGACATACAACAAGAGGAAAGAGAAATTCTGAAATAAATAAGTAAAAGGTAAGGGGCTAAACAGAGCTTTGCTGGCCACAGTTAGATAGGAATGGAATCAGAGTATAGTAAATAAGGAGTGTTGGAGACAAGGTATAATGAGGGTCTTATTCTTAGCTGATGGCCTTGGATTTACACAATCACTTGTGTCTTCTTAAAGTTGGACAGGTAAAACTATCCATTCATGATCATTACCACTATTGCATCAATAACTATTTCCACTATTGTATCATTGGGCACATCTTGCCTGCCAAGTAAATAGTGTAGCACTCTAGGTCTATGGCTGAATAAGACTGTTGAGGACAATTCTCTCCTATCAGCCTGTATAAAACTTTAGGTATGCTGAAGGCTAGCCAGCAGGAGGAAGCTTCTGGCTCAGCTTGATTTCTCTATGACAGGTGACCAAACAATGTGGTGTCTTAGAGAAATGGAAAAAATGAAGGCATGTGGGTAGGGTTAACTAAAAATAATAAATATGAACCAAAAAAGGCTGTAATAAAACCTGATGCACAGTATGCCCATTGTGGGGAAAGACTGAAAGCAGTGGATAAAGCTAGTCTCAGAAGGCATAGGCTATTCCGTGAGAATCCGTGCCAAGTGTAGGCTAAGTTATTACAAGATGTTGGTCAGTGGGGCCCATGAAGCACTCACATCAACACGGGCATTTTTCATGTCTTTTCTGCCACTGGAAGGTGGTGTTGACTTCTATCAATGCTTTAGAGGACTTGTCTTGCAGGGATGTGTTCAACAATACTCCTTCCCAATAATCTTTTCAGTGAAGAATATGTGAGGCATATTGTCTTCTCCAAGCTTCAGGAATGTCTTTATTTCACAAACATTGAGTCCAAAATGAATTCAGTCACCAAGGAGGGGTCATAAATGAGACTACTGAAAAATCTAGATGGGTAAATGGTGTGCTGACTTGGTTTTGGACAGGCAGTAGTGACAAGACAGGAAGAGTCTGGGCATTGAAATCAGACAGAACTGGATCAAAATCTTGGTACTGCCATTGATTATAAATAGATTTTCAAGCAAATCAATATTCCTAAGCCTCAATTGCCTGTTCTTTTAATAAGGAAAATCTGTTCACCTTTACTGTATTATTGCGATGATTATAATCAGTGCAAAGTACTTGATGCATTCTATGGTGAGTACACATGGTAAGCAAATAGAAGTTATTAAATTAGGGGCAAAAAGGACTCCCCAGAGTTGGCAATGATGAACCCACAAAAGACTTAATCATGATGGAGTGGAAAACACAATGACAGATTTCTGAGCATAAGGGAACTCCTGGAAGCTGTTTAAAACACAGCACTTAGCAATAGCATGAGCCTTTTCTCAGGATTTGATTCCATTGCTCCACACCATCCTCTTTCCTCTCCTTTCACCACAGGCTGCTTTGGTACAGTGTGATTAAGAAGTGTGTGTGTGTGTGTGTGTGTGTGTGTGTGTGTGTGTGCGTGTGCGTGTGTGTGTTGTGTATGTGTGTTTAGCAGCCTATTAGTTATGTTGTTGAATTTCTTCTTAAAAAAAACACTTCACTAAATGCGTTTGTGTTTAAAACAGACAGGACAGGACAAGGTGTGGATTTATGTGGCCATACAAGGAGTCTCCCTCAGAACATAGTAATCAGTAATATAAGATACAACTAACCAGTCAGGCAGCCCAAGTGGTTTTGCTCTGTGTAGTATGAACAGCCTGAGGCAACCTCTCATATATGGGTAGAACAGAAAAACCAGATTCTAGTGAAGTTAAGTGTGGGGCACTTGGACACACACTACTTAATTTTAATTATTCATGATTGTCCATCGTATACAAGGAAATGTACCATAAAATATTTTGTTGAAGAGTGTGTACTTCAGTAACATGAACTGTAGCATTTCACAATTAGATTATTGAAGGAATTGAATGGGTTAGAAACTGTGTTCATGGTTTGTGGGGGGTGGGGGGTGCAAAGCAAGTGGGATAGGTAGAAAGGAAGAGGAGGTGAAGGTTGAGGCACTGAGAACGGAGGAAGGGAGTGAGGGAGGAAGGGAGGGAAGGAGAGAGGGAAGAAGGTCAAGATATGACAGAAAGAAGGTATGGGATTAACATGATGTGGCTGTGCTTTTTCATTAAAGGCAGTTTTAAATGCAGTGTATTATTTAATCTTTACTTCATCCCCCAAAGTAAACTACTTTTAATAATGTATTAGTAGATAAGCAAACTAAGGTAGCTCTGAATGTTTAATATGAGCTTCTCTGACTCTAGCCTCAAGTTTCTCTCACTGAAAGGTGCTATGAAAGACAGTCATAGAGGAAAATAGACAATGCAGAATATATAGATACACAAATAGGAAGACAGTGACAGAGAAGCATATACCAGAGGGGAAACTGAGGCAGTTACAGAAACTGAGAGAATGAAAGCTGAAAGGAGAGTTGGGGAGCAGAGTTTTCACAAGAAAGAAAGGGAGAGCACTGGGTCAAACACTGATAAAGTCAGCACTGAGATTAGCAATGTAAGAATTAATTGAGTTCAGCAGAGTGCACATATTATGTCAAATAACACAATATTCCAGATGGAGAGGACTGGCTGTGACAGTTCTCTGGTGTCTTTGGGAAGTCAGCTATGCTCTGTTCATCTGCCTACAATGGAGTTGGAGGTCAGTTGGAGATTTTCCTGCACTAGAGTACAGACATAGCATAGCTGCCTGAAGCTTCTCCATGTCCCCATGTGATAGCTAGACAATGGCAGAGGTCCTGTTCTACTTAGATCCCCTTGGGTATCATTCTTCTCAAATCACTTTAGGTCTGTGGACTCTCATGGCATGGGCTTGATATGTAGGGATGATCCTTTGCATCCAAAATATTCTTTTAAAACTCAGTAGTCTTTTAGCTTTGGTTGTATAAATGCAATGTGATTTTACAGTCCCTATGATAACTCATACTTTTGGGGGAAATACATTAATAAGTCTGTCTGTTGTTCTCTATTTTTCTTCTCTCTCTCTCTCTCTCTCTCTCTCTCTCTCTCTCTCTCTCTCTCTCTCTCTTCCTCTTTTGAGTGAATAAACCTTTTGCAAAGTGAATAATTATCCTTAACTTAATTTATTTTGTATATTTCACTTTGCTGTTTCAGGTTTTGTTCATGTAGGCAACAACTGCATTATTAATTATCATATGTTCTGACTAGCCTTAGTATGTATTTTATTCCCACAGCAATCTCATGGATAGGAGAGGACAGAGCTTATGTTTACCATCTTTTAGAGGAGAATGATGACTCTCGGAGGGGTAAAGTCGCTTGAGGGAGGACAACAAGCAGTTTGCAAGAAAGCTGCCCAGGGGTCTCATGTCTTTGATGATCACATTGCCTCATTTGCAGCCTTTAAAATCCTGTAAAAGTACAGTGAATGAGCAAGTCAGGTCATCAAGTTCATTTGCATGAGACTCAAGGTGATGTTAAGCCCTTTCATCTTTTATATTGTGAGGACATGTTCTGGTTCTATAGCCATGTGAATTGGCCTTGAAATCCTAACCATGTTTGTTCTTACTATGGAAACTGGGGCCAAATTAAGTACCCAAGGGATTCCATTTCATACCTCTTCTGTAAACTCTGGGCAGCATTAGCTCTTGCCATAATACATTTCTTCAAGTTAAAAGTGAGGAGGCTTGGTGATCTCAATAAGAGTCCTATAACCTTCTCTTTTTCAAGTTATAATGAAGGGGATCAAACTTAAATCCATGGTCAGGAAGGGACATTTGTTCTTTTGTTTGTTCATTTTTTGTTCAGTTTTTGTTTTATTAACTATTTTTTTTCATTTATTTCACATTCCAACTGCAGGTTCCCCTCCCTCCTCTCCTTCCATTCTCCACCCTACCTCCTTTATGCCCCCCCCATTCATTCCTCCTCTGTTTCTGTTCAGAAAGGGGCAGCCATCCGATGGGTGTCAACAAAGCATGGCACATCAAGTTGAGACATGACTAAGCTCTTCCCTTTTGTATAATCAGTGTCTCTCATAATCATCATAGCTATTGCAGGCAATATTTATGGTGCATTGATTGATTATTATTCTCGTTGGTGAATGAATAGGGCAGGGATATTAACATGGAAATTAAGGATCTGAATTGGGTCAGAGACAGGTAATTTTACAAAATCACAAAGCCATGGAGTTCAAATTCCACTCCGATACCTGTGA
This sequence comes from Peromyscus eremicus, assembly GCF_949786415.1. Lineage (NCBI taxonomy): Eukaryota > Metazoa > Chordata > Mammalia > Rodentia > Cricetidae > Peromyscus > Peromyscus eremicus. Next base: position 83,110,828 of record NC_081417.1, on the reverse strand, counting down.
CTGTCTTTGTGAAACTGCCTTTCTCTGCTCACTTTTCCTAGATTCAGCACTTGAAAGTGACTGTTTTTGAAGAGACAAATTCCCAAGCTCCGGTTCCCTGTATTACCAAAAACAAGCCAAGATGCCTAAGTACACATTGAGTCTTGCACCACTGCTTCCCACTGATTTAAGAAAGCAAAGTGACCCTGTTAGTATCTATTCTGTGGCCTGCCTTTGCTCTGTTCCCCTTGGTCTGGAAATCCCATGATTCCTATGGGAAGGGAGGAAGGATGAACTGGGATTACAACACAGGCTCTGAAGCCAGGCTTGCTGGAATCTAATGGTGCCTCCTGGTATTGCAACATGTTGGCCTTGAGCAAGGTAGCTACTCAACTTATTCTAGACTCAAAAAAGAAAGAAGGAAAGAAAGGAAAACCATAAAGAAATGGAGTGGTCAATCTAGACATGTAAGAGATAAAGATTCAGGCTCAGAGCACCTTGGCTCTCAGGCCAGTGCTCTTCTACCTTTCCAAGGTGAGTCTTCTGGCTCTCCATCCCTTCCAGATTATGTGGGAAACATGGAGGAAGCAAGACAAGAGTCAAGGAGGTAATTTTGGAGGCAGTAACCACAGTTCCGTGTACCTGTTTGATGTCTTGTATATGTCAATTAACTCAACTCCTCCCTAGAGGTCAGTTTGTTTACTCTGCATCCTTTCCAGACTATTGGTCAGATATCCCCACCTCCTCATTTTGTCTGCATCCTCAATCAACAACAACTTTGAGGGAAACTTCTTTTCCATCCTTGACATTAATATGCTGATAATCATTTGTATTGTTCATTCAAAAGTGGATGAGGCTAGAAAATAGGCAATGAAGCCAGTGATGAGAGGTTGCCTTGGCTGAGCCATGGGGAAGGGGACTTTGTGTGACCCAGTGGTTGATGTCTTCTCAGAAGCCCAGATCACTGGACATGGGTCTACCACAGTGACAGAGCCAATGTCAGTTAGACCTTATTAACTCATGCAAGTGGAATCTTTCAACCTGTAGTTAAAATTTCCTCAGAGAACTGCTGATGAATGACAGTGGAGAAGCAGCACCTGAAAAGCAGATTTAGATCTTGGTCTTCAGTGCTTTTGAAATGAACAAGGCTGGAATCTTGTTGACTTTGTAAAGAAAGAACAGATAGTAAAGGTACCTGTTAAAAACTGATGAACTGTCCATAGGATGTTACACTGTATTGATAGAAAAATGGAATCCCAGTGAAGTAAGGGACCTTCCCCAAGTGCAACAGCCACTTGACTGAGCAACAACTAAAAAAAAAAAAATTTCCGTGTACAGAGTTCTTAATGGTACTTTCTTTTTATTTCATGCCAGCCACGTTTCTCAGTGAACCACCTCCAGCCCATATTCCCCAAAAACCCTAGTTATCCCAATCATCCATTGACAGGACAGACACTGACTTTAAGAGTCAAAACCAGATTGTAAAAGAGGACCAGAATTTGACCATGTTTTCAAGGGTGTTTGGGGGAGTCTGTAAATTCTGCCTTCTCACTTTACAGATGGGAAGACCAAAGCAGGGAGAGGTAAAGTAATTTGCAAAGGGAACAGTGCTTTGAAATGTAATCCTCGATGGCATTTGTTATATTCAAAACTGCTGGAATTATCTCATTTCTTTTAAATAATCACATTCCCACTTATGTTTCTTTTCTTCTTAAACTCTCTCTTGACCTCTCATTTCTTTTCTTCTGGTCTCATCTTTCCATTACCCAGGTTATGTTTTTCTCAAGGAGTGGGATTAAGGCAGACATTCAGGGGCTGTTGAAATGACTCAGGGATTAAGAGCCTTTACTGTGCAGTCATGAAGACTATAGTCCAGATTGCAGTACCAATACAACAAGCCACACATCCCATTCATATCTGTAACACCACCTCCAAAGGAGCAGAGACTGGGACTTGCGGGCTTCCAGCATACATGAGGCTCATGATAAGGAAGAGACCCTGCATCCTAGTAATAGGTAAGTGATAGAGGAGAACATCTAACACCCTCTTCTAGCTTCTACATGTGCATGCTCCTACACATACACATAAACAGATACTCACATGCATCCATACACACATACATACACCTTTTGTGTAACATCCCTAGAGTAAGAAGCTTCCTGGAGTCTGCAAAAACATCTCAAATGATCCTCTTCAAGTATCTGTGGAGGGCTCCTTCATAAATGGGACATCTATGTTACTCTCCCTCCCTTGATGGCTCAGGCAACATTGCAGAACAAAGAAGCTTACAATGACATGTGTCAGCTATATTCCATTGCACTATGAAACAATCTGGCCCTCAGTAATGCCGTTCCTGCCCTATCCTTCTTTCCTGTACCTGACTCTGGGATAGGTTACAGAGGCATGGTGGCCCGTTGCAGTCATAAGAGAAAAGCATGTCATGATCAATTCTCTGAGAGACCAGGGAGTTGTCTTTCCAAGCAACGGGGACATAAAGCGTAAATAGGAAAGTGAACAGCATGCAGCATCCCTGGCCTGTGATGATAAGTGATGACTGAGCTGGGAGCAAGTGAAAATGGAATCATAAGAGGATGACAGGGAGGGAGTATGGGAGCCAGAATGCTAGGCTGAGCAAAGAGACTGTATATATCCAGTGTCATCCTTAAGGCTGCAGATCACCCTTCTGCCTATGCCCTGCATCTGAGTGTATCTCCTTCAACAGGAGATGCCATAGACAGAGAAGATGATAGGTACCAGGGCTTCTGGAAAGATGCAGAAGAGTCATGGAGACTGTCTCTTTTGACATGGCCAACCCTTATAGATTAAAAACAAAACAGAAATCCACAATGTCTTTGACTTTTAAAAGCCATACTTTGTTCTTAATACCCTTTTCTTCTACCAAAACAAGATGCCAAATGGGCCTCTTCCATCCAGGAGCAGTAACAACTCAAGGGTATATAACAGTTTCACCAGCAATAAGAAGTGTGCCAAAGATAGCACTAAGGACTTTTAAAGTATATCTCTTGAAATTTCCAGCAGATACTTGATCTCAGTCTCATTATATGTAAGGAAAGGGACCCAGAGAGAGAAGCAACTTGACCTGTTTATAGCACTTCTAGTATCAGATGCAGAATTTGAATCAAGAACAAGGAGTTTGCAAGCCCCACTACTTCTCCAGTCCATTGGCCGTCTGTAATTAACAGAAGAGGGCTGTTTACTTTGAAGTGCTTTGGATAAGGATAAGTCTGATTTGCTCATGAGGAACAAGCTTCTGTTGTTTCTGAATAAGAGTTTATGAAGAGAGAATGCATACAACATAAAAAGTGAGAACTGGATAAATAGGACTTAAGAGATAAGAAGAGTAAATATTTTAAGGCCAACAAAGCTCATCTGTAGCCAACGATACCAAGTTTTAGTAACTAACATGATGGAAATTTGCTTAATTGAATTCCCTTATGGGAACCACTTTAATGAAGAGATTAAACATTTTTTTAGGTCTGCGTTATTAACTACATACAAATGTGTGTTTTTAATGTGCTTAAGGATATTTTGAATTCATTTTACCTTTTTTATAATACTTGCTTGGAAATGTAATATCCTCATTATAGGAAAGTCAGAAATGTCAGAGGAGTAAAAAGGTTAAAAGTAAAAGTAAAAAGTAAAAGTTCCCTTAAAATGGCTTCAATGTGCACTAAAGAATTATACCACCAAAGCCGCCTGAAGAGTTCCAATGGTTCTGGTAGCCATGAGCCATTGGCTCTAACCTTGGCTACCCCAGAGACTAGCCTGGAGATTTGACAAAATCTCTTTAGTTTCTGAATATTAGCTTCCTCTTCTGAAAAATGAAGGTTGGAAGATCTGAACTCCAGGATCTTTAGGGGGCTTTTCTGCTCAGATGTGCAGTAGAATTCTGTTGTGGACATTTCCCCAGCTCATGTTCACAATGACTGCTCTGCTGGCAAACACCTGACACGAGCGGAGGCTTTTTCCATCATTATTCAAAAATGAGCTTGAATTCATGCATATTATATTTATATGTCCCTTAGTCTGTCCTTCCTTCCTTCCTTCCTTCCTTCCTTCCTTCCTTCCTTCCTTCCTTCCTTCCTTCTGTCCATTAATTCAGTAAGCCAGTTACCCACCCTACATCAGTTACTAGTCCATTTATTGTGATCCAAGGTGACTGATAAAAACTCCCTGCAGTAAGGAAGAAACACAGAAAGAAAGAAAAAACTTAGGTTAGTGTGGGCAATAGACAAATAAGAAACTGACTATCCCACTTGTGAGTTATGTCTCTTCACTCTTTAGCACTTATTTCCCAAATGCTTCCATGGGTGAGGCAGTGCATTAGGTGCTGGGATGCAGCCCTAACAAGAGAGGTGGACTACGTCTGTATGGAATGTTCACAGTGATGATAGAGTTCAGGTATTCACAATCAGCATAATAACATGCTAACCTGTGTCCCAGCAGAGCTATTCTTGACAGCCTAGGCAAGCCGAGGCAGAGTGTGGAAAGTACTTACCCTGGGAAGGGGTTAATAACCCTTACTTCTAGAGGCCAGAAGCTTTTCATCTGACAAGAAGGAAACGCTTAGTTGCAAATAGAGGAGAATTTGCTGAATCAGTAAAATAGGAAAGAGGAGTCAATAAAGCCAATAGCCATGGCATTGATGGAGATGTTGCCGGAGACACCCAGCCCACCACTAAGAGTGATCATAGCCACGGCTAAAACAAATTGTCCAGAGAGCAGAGGTTAGGGATTCAGAAAGGCAAGGCAAATAAATGGCTAAATGTTGGTGTTGAGAATTGATGGATATTTAATCCAACCCTCAGCTTTGTAGCTGGAGAAAGTAATGTCCATGCAAGAAAATACATGTGTCCCTAGAGAATATACGGGCACTACCAGGGACCATGTTAGCATTAAAGCTAAAGAGGAGGAAAGTAACAGACTGACCATCAACTCCTCTTGGCCAAAGCTGCAGCCTCTACTCTTTACTACTTCATTTGCTCTGTGAGATAGTTACATCAATGTCATTTCGTTTCCAGTGTATAGATGAGAAAACTGAGACCAAAGAGTTAAAGCAGATTCTCCCCAGACCTGCTTCTCTAGTCACACAACTAGACAGGAAGAGAGTGAATACTGAAATCTGGTCTGCCTGCCTGATCCCAGCCCTGTGGGCTTTGCCTTCTGTCTACTTCCTATACTCTAGCAGCCCTATGGGGGCCACTAGGGTGGATACTTCTCATTTGCAAAATACATATTTGTTGTTTCATGAGTGACAGTAATTAATGACTTATCTGAGTCAAGGAAAACTTGTTCAGTAAGCACACAAGGAAGAAAGAGAAAAACATAGCAGTGCCCTTTCAGAGAACAGAACAGACTTCTCACTGTCACAGATATTCCCAAACAGACATGGGAGGGGTGAATGAACATGCTCTTTCCTGGAGAATCACTGGTAGCCTAGACAGAAACCAAAGGAGCCTTCTTTTTACTCATTATAGCCTGACTTCCTTTGCTAGGAGTAACCATTTTACCTCTCCCTTTATGAATCATGAGGTCTGTGTCTTTTGGCAGATCATAAATCAGTTCTGGGAGTCTCGAGGACAAATCCCAGGACTTTTAATCTTTAATATTAGGCGTGTTTAAAGTGGTGAATATTTCATGAAGGGGTTGTTGCATTTTAACACATCATTAGCAAGTCCTCCCCTCCCCCATTGGCAAATTACTGCAATCCAAATTCAAGGCTCTCAGTCTTTTGAGTCAATTTCCCTTTCCTCCTGCAAGAACCAGTTCATTAGATCACACATACAGCACTCCCACTCAGTGGACCACCCCAGGCATGGTGGTGGAAGAAGGCTTACAGGAAGCATTACTGGCTGCAAGAAGGCACCCTGATGATTTACCACATGCTCAGGGAGAGGAAAGTAGATTTCTCTATTCTGTTTCTCCTCTGTCTTCCAACAATCTTTTGAATATTTCAGATTTTACCCCTGACCCATTCATTCTCTGACTCCATATTCCTTCTTACTCCCATTTCATTTTGACCAGTATTTATGAAACCCAGGCTATTTGTCATACACTTGCAAAGTGCTGGCCATACAAAGATTAATACACTTTCTAATACATAGATTGAATTAAAAGTTTGTCTGTTTCTCTCAGAATGCTTTATGGAAGGTCAAATGTATAACTCTCCTGGTTCCTTGTTGACAAGAGGAGGCTTACTGGGTAAATATAAACATCTTGAAACAAGTCGTTGTGAGTATAATTTCACTCAACCTGCTCCTTACTGGCCTTGCTTATATGGTCTTTGCTTTGTTTACACAAAGCTGAGAAAGCATTAATTCATAAGATGTATAGAAGGTATAGATGATTACCTCAACCATGATGACCAGATTTCAATACCTCAAGCCCTCGTAGTAGAGCAAAAGAACTGGTTGATTCTTACAATTTTTTCTGTGACCTCCACTTTTGTGCCATGGCATACTTGAAGCTCCCATATGTGTGTGCATGCACACCCACAATAAATAAATCGATGTCAAAAATTAAGTACTTAATTCACAATTCCTATTTCAAATAGCTTGAGCTTATTAGCATATTGACTCAGAGACTCATAACCTTCTTCACTGAAGCAAGGATGACAGGAGGCCTTATTTTTCTTGAGGTCAGCTTGAAATAAATCTAGCTGGAGTTGATATGTGGACTCTTGCCAGGGTCCTCAACTCTAGAACGTGATTTCTGAGTGTCTGTCGTGTTCTTTTTTAATTTTTAAAGAGATTCAAAATGAAATACAAGAAAAATTAAAGGATAAAATTGAGAAGTCCTTAAATCTTCCACGTTGAATAATACATATCCCTCACTATGTTGTGAAAAGTTTCAGTCAGGCCAACTAGAATTGTTCTGATTCACCAAAAGATGGGAATGAAGGCACTTGGCCTTCATTAATAATAACCAGGAAGTTTATCCAACATAGCTGATGCTTAGTTGTTCACTGGGCCTCATATCATTGAGTGCTGGGGCTGACTCTCTTCTAGGCATCCAGCTAAGTCGAGTGGTTTCTAAAAAAGTTGCCCAGGAGTATTTCACAGAATGATGATTCCACACATTGTCAGACCACCAAAATTGTCCCAATACTTTTTCAGAGTAAGTACTGGTGATAGAACTTCAAGCAAGTGCCCTACCACTGAGCTCAAACCCCAGCCCTGCAAGTTTCTCAAAGTAAAGTTTGAGGGAAGTTGTGTGTATCATCCCCATGGAGAATCACTCCACGGAGAGCACTGTATCCCCCAAATTTATTTTTTAGAGAATCTATTTTTAGAGCAGCATCTGTCAACATTTCACAAGTATACCTTTGGTGGAAAATAGCTAATTTAACTTTAAAACTTCACACCTTCTGAAATACACTGAGCAGTTATCATAGGGAACTTTCTGAAAACTGTTACAGAAGTCTGAACTTTGGAAATGGAGAGACAAGGCATGCTGAAATGAACTCGGCCAGCACAAGGAGATACTTACACAGTGTGGACTGCTAGGAGGCACTCATGCAGCTGCCAACAGACAAGGCCAGTGAAGAAAACAAATGGGCAGAGTAAAGGGTAGATAGATAGAAGGAAGGAAGCACACAAGACATAAGGAACAAGACAGGAGCAGAGAAAGAGACTGAAAAGGAGATCACAGTGGAGAGGTGAAGACAGGTAAACTGGAGTCAAAACACCTTTCCAAAAGAGGAAATCAAAAATTTCTTGAAGGAGTTGTCATTTGACCGAGGCTTATGTGTTGATGGACAAGGCTGGCTTATCCCACTGGAAAATATTTAATTTTCTGATTATGCTTGTAAAATACATATTCACTATCATAATATATAAACATTTATTTATATATACTGTTTATTTATTTATTTATTTATTTATTTATTTATTTATTTATTTATTTATTAGAAAATAGGCCCTCTGTCACTATCTAGCTACTTTCTATTTCCTTATCAAATTGGGAGCCCCATAATCACTGAGTTACAACTTTTGCCTTTGTGTCTCTAGTGTAGAGCTGAGAGCTTGGTTAAATATAGACGAATTTCTAAACAGTCTTATTAAATAAGAAACACAGAGCCAAATACAGAGGTAATAGCCAAAGAGATCAGAGAACTAGCGAAGAGCCATGACTACCTTATCTTATCACCTTGCTGCCGTCGCTTCCCCAGAGAGAGTTTCTTCCCATCTAACTTGTGTTTTTATTGCCTTCCTGTTCTGCCTTCTCATTGACTCTAAGCCCAGCCACATGACTTCCTCATCACTGCCTGTCTATACAGACCTCCAGGTCTCTATAGTTGGTATTGGGATTAAATGCTCATGTCACCACACTTGGCTGTGATTTTGACCACACAGAGACTCTGCCTGCCATGTGATTGGATTAAGGGCATGTGCTACCACTGCCTGACTATTGTTTATGGCTATGTAACATCGCTATATGACCTCTCATCTCCAGGCAAACTTTATTTATTAACATACAAATAAAATCACATTTCAGCACAATTAAAATATCACCACAGTTAAATGTGTCCAAAATGTATTGGATGGAAGATAAGTAGCTGAGGAGACAAATGAACAAATGCATAAACCCTGTGTTACCCACAACAGTCAGTGGGTGCAGCACCCTTTTTTTCACGAGACCTTTCTAAACCTCTCAGGAAAACAAGGGAACCAAGAAACAGCATATATGCAGAGGCAATGTATCACAACATTTGTTTCCTTTTGATTACAGGGGAGTGCAGTTGTCATGAAGGCTACGCCCCTGACCCAGTTCACAGACATCTGTGTGTTCGCAGTGACTGGGGGCAAAGCGAAGGGTGAGTGACACAGGATCTCAAGGCTGGGAAGTAGTGCACCCATTCCCTTACCTCCTGCTCTAGAATCTGCAGAAAATAAGAGACTGCAGAGTGCTCAACCCTAAATGGAACATCTGTACCAAACCTCTCCCAAAGGCTTCAGAAGAGGGGCTAGGAAGATTGTAAGAAGCAGAGGTACTGGACAAGTAGAAGGTGTTCTTCAGACACAAGGGAACAGATGCACATATGAACTCACAGGGATTATGACAGCTTGCACAAGCCCTGAGCATGCTCAAGCAAGACAAAACCCCAGCAGAGAGTGGGGAGAAGTGGGTGTGAAGTCCCACCCATAACTAAGGAGATAACAGCATTTTGATAGTTTCTAGTAATTGTCTTAAAAGGGGTGACCCTTGGTAGATCAATCACTCTCTAGGGAAGGCCTTATAGCCAAGAGTATTTGGTCAACACAAATTGAACTTGATGGGTTTGAAAAGGCGAAACAGAAAGAGAACATGAAGTTGGGTGGGTGGGGAGGTAGGAGTGCAGATTAGATGAGTTGAATATTATCAAAATACATTGTAAGAGATTCTCCAATGATAAAATGTTATTTTAAATATAAATCAAAACCACACTGCACACACACACACACACACACACACACACACACACACACACACAGCCCAGTGAAAAGTGAAAGCCATTTCACACACACTTCAGTACTGGAGGTACATGATTGATGAAAATTCCAGAGAACAAGCACTGGCACTTCATTCATACACCCAAGCAGGAAATAATAAAGTATGCTGAGGAGGAATTGGGTTTTCCGATATGAACTCAGGAATGGACAAGTGAGCTTAACAAAAGTGTTCAAACCTTCTGTGATGTGAAGAAATTCCTTTAAAATGTAGAAAATCACATCCAGTTATTACTTCTATGGAATGTGACTTCTGTTGAACAGTGTGGCTCCCCCTTGCTTTGGACTAATACCATGTCTTGTCTTCTTGTCTTCCATTTGCTCCATTATCTCCTCAGACCTTGGCCTTACACAACACTGGAGAGGGGCTATGATCTGGTGACAGGAGAGCAGGCCCCTGAAAAGATTCTCAGGTGAGTTGACAGTCTTATTGGGGTATGATGCTCGGGAAAGGAGAGAGGTTAGACAGTGTGTGTGTTTGTGCAGTCTTAAGAGTGTTGATCCTGAGTAGAAAAGAACTCTTATTGGCACTGTGCAGCATCATGGCCTGGGTTGCTATGGGAATCTGGTTCCTGTTTGTCTGGCTTCTAGCCTTATAGACTCAGGTCCTTGGACTAGAAGAGGCATTGCTGATTATTCAGTCTACCCTCTTAAAAAAAATATTCTATAACCTCGGACTCTTCCCATTACCTCTGCTACCTCTATGAAATTGTGTGGAAAACTTCAATATTTAAGCAGATAAAGGCACACAGTGAATTAAGTAGCAGACCAGGGAATAAGATGTTGATTTGAATTGATTTAGAGTCTGTGCTCTCACCCTCTGTGCCAGACTGCTCCTTCTGACTTTTTATGGAACTCCTGCTGGGCATCAGGACCGGTGGAAAGCAGAGCTACAATAGTCCCTGTCTTCACAGTGTCCACTCATTACTCATGCAAAGATAACAAGCAACACAAAGCAATGCAACGGCCAAATGATGAATAAACTTAAGAGACAAGCGTCTCAATTTGAGTAAATCTAGATAACACTGTGCTTTGGGGACTAGAGAGTACTCAGGTGGGTGGAAAAATGAGAAAATGCCCTATAAGGGAGGGGGAGAGGCCCCCCTTTTTCTTTTTACTCTTTGCTTCCCGGGGAGTTCCCCAATGGAAACTCTTACATTGCAGGTCTACTTTCAGCTTGGGCCAAGGCCTCTGGCTTCCGGTCAGCAAAAGCTTTGTGGTTCCACCGGTGGAGCTGTCCATCAACCCCCTGGCCTCCTGCAAGACTGATGTGCTCGTCACAGAAGACCCTGCAGATGTCAGGTAGGGAAGTCATCTTTAAGACCCTGTGTAGAGGACTGACTGCAGTCATGGACGTCATTCTGCTTCAGCGTCACAGGCATCCTTGTAAAGGGAAGAGTTCAGTAATGTTGATAGAGGCCTAGTACATGTAAAGAATGTTGTCAAATCCATCTGCTCTTAAGTCTTACATATACCGTCTGTTGCTGTGCTACACTGGCTTACACTTTACCATCATTGCTCTCCTTCTGAGATTTTAATTTAAAAAAAAAAAACTATCAGAGGCTGATATAGCACCTCACTCACTGTGAGATTTATTATGGATGAGCTTATCATACGATCATCCTTAATTAGCTGTACGTTGGAGAGTCATGCAAGTTTGAAGGATGGGCTGTTTTCTATTGTGAGAATGACTTTTAGGAAATCCACAAGTGTCAAGTCCCCTTGATCTTCACTCATGAAATAAATGTGACTGCATCTCTTCTTCCATGTTTTGATCCTCACAACCAATTTCCTTGTAGACTTGTTCTGCTTTCTTCTAATTAATGGCTTATATATTATGCTGTCCTATTATGTGGTACACTTCTCAAGGTCAAAGAAAATAACTTACTTAGCTCTGTAATCCCCAGTTCCTAGTGCATATTGGACATCTACTAAACGTTTATTGATTTCATTAAGTCAAGGGCCTTAGATCTGATCCTAGTACAAGTCTGGATTTTTCTAGTAGAGACTTACTTCCCTGTCTCTAATATAATTAAAGAAAACATTCTAGAAATTATGATGTCACCATAACTGAATTCTAGAATTAATTATGAAAGCAGCTTGCACACCACTTACTGATGTGGAAACCAAAATTAAAACTTGACACTGATGACTACCTGTGACTATAGTCCTACCACTCAACAATTGTCACAGGTTCGTTATGAATGGAAATGTTGTCGACGTGTGTATGTTGTCTTCTGAGAACTCACTGAGAAGCAGCTCTCAGCATCTGCTACATTTCATATGGAAGAATGAGACTAACTGCTTTTCTGGGCCATTAATATTTTTCACAACAATCGTCTTTCCAAAAATGATATAATATTGGTGCTGAAGTGATGACTCAGCAGTTAAGAATGTTTGTTGATCTTCCAGAGGGCCCATTTTCAGTTCTAAGCATCCACATTAGGTGGTTCACAACTAGCTATCTGTAACTACAGACTCAGAATATCCAACATCCTCTATGGACTCCAGAGGCACCTGTACTCATGTACATATGCCAACACATATGCACACATAATTGAAAATTTTAAAGAAATTAAAAAATTAATTTAGACAGTAAATGTATAGCATTTGTAAAATGCAGTGACAAATAATGAAAAACTAAAGAACAAACATATTTTTGTACATACAAACTGATTCATCAAGATTTCCATCATTGCGATGTTTTTATATAAGAATTGAAGTAGATGAAACTTAAGGGAAGCTTGTTAAAGTCTCTGGGTGTTCCATACTGCAAAGGTAGAACAAGCTACATCTAATAGAACTACTCTCAAGGCGCTCTAATGACCTCAGCTAAAATCCCTTGAAAGGCACTCTGCTAGCTTTCCACAGAGCTAGTTGCAATTTGGGATTTTAGTGAAGATGTATGTGTCAGATGCTAATGACCACTTGCTGTGGAGTTGCAAGGGCTGAATGAGAACTCCATTTCCACCATGTGGAAGCAATATGATACAGCCAAGTCTAACTTTGTAAGTTTCCATTTCTTTGTCTGTAAAATGAAGACAGCAGGCCTTCCTCATCAAGTATAAGAATAATAGCTCAAACCCAGTGATGTGATAGTACCCTATGTACTAGATTCTTTACTGATGCGATTGCATTTTATCTTTGTACCATCATCCCATGTAGCTATGCAGCTATTTTCACTTCATTTATAAACATTAAACAAGCGGGGGAAAAAAAAAAAAAAGGAACTTAAAGCCCAGATTGTGTTCTTACTAGATAGCAATGAAGCTAAGTTTGGGCCTTTACTCAGCAAGGGTGCATAAAGATTATAGTCTTCCATGTGAAGTGATTTGTACTAAGTTGGTGGAGTTTTCTAAGCTACATTAATAAACCTTGTTTGACATGGCATTGCCCAGGCAAGCAAATCATGAGTATTTAAAGAATTAATAAGTTCCCGTCAGGTTCAAGTAATATGTTAGAAATTAATAAATAATAGATCATAATTACAGATAACCAATATTGCTGACATAGAATCACAGCAAAGCGATTAGAATGAAGACTGTGGCAATTGAAGCCAAAGGGAGGCAGAGGTGCACATTACAGTGAGATTGCAGGAGTGGCTAGAAGGTGCACTGCAAGTTTGGACTGGGAATCCAAGTATGGGGTAAATTTGGGCAGAAGTATGGACCCTCTCACAATCAGTCAGAAGAGCTGTGACCCATGTGGTAGCTAAATTTAATACAACTAGTATTAACAAAATATGGCCATCCTAAGAAACAATTTAAAGTTTTTATGTACTTATCACAGGAGTGCAAATTAGTGTGGTGGTTTGAAAGAAAATGGCCCCCATAGGGAGTGGCCCTATTAGGAGGTGTGGCTTTGTTGGAGTAGGTATGGACTTGGAGGAAATGTTGACACATTTCTTTGTTCGAGGAAGTAGAGACAGGTTTTGAGGTTTCCTATGCTTCAGCTACACCCAGTGTAGCACAAAGACTCTTCCTGTTGCCTGCAGATCAAGATGTAGAACTCTAAGCTCCTTCTCCAGCACCATGTCTGCCTGCATGCCACCATGTCCCATCATGGTGATAATGCACTAAACCTCTGAAACTTGAAGCTAGTCCAATTAAATATGTTTTCTTTTATAGGAGCTGCTGTGGTCAAGGTGTCTCTTCACAGCAATAGAAACTCTAACTAAAACAATTAGCATGACCACTGTGGTAATCAGTCAAGCAGTGTCTACTCATGTTAGATGTACAGACACACTAAGTATATGTGTAACAAAAACTTATGTGTATAATAGTATTGAGCCACAGAATCCAGACACAAAAGAGTATACATGCTCTTAAAATGATTTATACTATGAAATTTACTAGTTTGTAAAAGCTTTGGTATTACTTTGGGTGATAGAGGGTTAAGGACTAAGGGAAGGTTGGAGGGCTTATGTGGTGCTGATGAAGTTTGGTATTTTCATCTTAGCTATGCCTTTCTAAACATTTTTTTCTGAATATTCATGAAATTACACAATTTCTGTGAGAATCTTTAATTTTGATTAAAGTGTTTAAAGTTACAAAGCTCGGAGCTCAGCTGAACCACCCCAGTTCACACCTTCCCTCATCAAATACTTGCATGTGAGGTTTTTTTTGTATTTATGTTTATGCTTGAGGACATTGGAGATAGATTTTTGTTTTGTTTTGTTTTTTTGTTGTGGTTTCTGTTGTGTTGTGTTTTTATATTGCACAATAAAGGAGAGAAGATTAAATGGTCTAATAATACAAGTAAAGCGCTGAACTTGACAATGGTTAGTCCTCTAAAGACATCGATTATCATGCTTACGATGATAGCACAATGGATTTTCTCCTCTTGCTTTTCTTAGTTTTTTTCTCTTTCCCCTGTAAAAAGGATGGCTCTAATTGAGGATGCATCTTTAAATCAACAGTGTCTTGGTGCTGAGAGTTTATGCTAATCTTTGTGTCACAGAATTTAAATGAATATGGGCAGTCTCCTGTGGTTTGCCAGGCCTGTGGCTTTATGGACATGAGTCTCTTTATTGAATAAATGAAGAGTCACATGTGGGTAGTCAGAGGATGCTTTGAGAGGTGGAAAGGAAAGAATAAGTTGTTTTCAGAAGATAGAAAGAACATTGGCCATTAAATATAATGGTGGAAGAAAAAAACTTTCAAGTCAGAGGGGTAAAGGGGCAAAAGAAGAGAACTCTTCCCTGGAGGCCTCCTATTCTCTAGCCTGCCTCAGCACGAAGCTGCTGGGAATGAGTTTCAATACTGGAGACACTAATCATACCAGCTACAAAGGTGGGGGAGCTAAATTTCATATGAATTCCTTTCAGTTCTTTAGAAGGATACAAACTGCCTTTACCTGGTGCCTCTTGTGTGCCAGGCACAGTGCCAGCACCCTAGGGTTACAGACATGAATAAGGCTTACTTCTGCTTTCAGGAGTCTCATGGCTTAGCAAGGAACATGGAACAAGAGACTGACTTGAAAAAGGAAATAAAAGTTCCTTGTGGAGAGGGAAGCATGGCAAACAGCACTTCTTGCTGCACACTGGGCCTTCTTCACAATTTCTCTTAGAGCTGGATCTTCTTATAAGAGAAATGTGAGAATAGCTATTGTAGTTAGAATAATAATCATCCACAAAGCCCAGCATTTGGAGCTCCTTGGTGATTTTTCTATGATCTCAATCAATGAAAATGAAATAGTGAAGTGCTGTTAATTCCTGAACAATGTTGAAAGAATAATGGGATAGCGGAATGCAAGCTAACATTGCACACTTGGTGATCGCTTTCACACTGAATTCTTTCTGAATAGAATTAAGAATTTCTTCTTGTTCTTTTGCCCTTTCAATTCCAAGCCCTGAGAATTTATTGAACACATATTATGTGGAGGGCTGTGTAGTAGAGATACAACATATAAGACAAGAATCTCAATGTACTAGATGAGACAGAAGCCACACAACACACACACACACACACACACACACACACACACACACACAAAAAAAAAAAAAAAAAAAAAAGGAAAAAAAAAACCAAGTACTTTGTGGTATTCAAAAAAGAGGGAAATTTCCAGGCAGAAAGAAAATACAAAGCTAAATGTGGTCAGATACATCTAGGGTTAAAAGGTGGTTTTCATAGACGTGAATCTCTAAGACAAGTATGCAGGATGTCACTCTGTCACCCATTGGTCCAAACTTACCAGGAAACCTGTTAGAAATGCAGATTCTCACACTGTATCTATGACAGATTGACAATGACACCCAAACATATGAGGTCCTAATGCTTAATCATCGTAAATATTATTTGTTTTTATAAAAACCTTTTTTAAATGTTATTAAGACTCTAACATAGTCTGGTTTTCCTGGTTTATGGGTAGGAGTTGAGAACACCACAGCTAATGCTTTTGTAAGAGAGAAGCAGAGTATATTTGATACACATGGAAGAGACAATGTGAAGGAGTATGATGTTGATGTGTTACAGTCATGAGCCAAGGAAAGCCAATAGCCAACAGAAGCTAGGGAACATTAAAGCAAGATTTTACACACACACACACACACACACACACACACACACACACACACACACACATGCACACAACACCTCCATAAGAAGGATGACCTTGATTTCAGCCCAAGGATACTGATTCAAGGCTTCTGGTTATATTTCTAGCCACCCAGTTTGTGTGATTATCTATAAGGAACACAGGAAACAGCACCTACTGAATCAGATATTCTGGAGATTAGCCCAGCAATTTAATGGAACAGGCTCTTGGATGATTCACTCTCTGAAGTTTGAGTCCAAGTGTACTAGGAAATGAAACAAAAAAGAAAATTACCCTGCTTATCTAGAAAATAAAATGTAGAAGGGCTTGGACACTCTAGGGTGCCCTTACCTCCTGGCATGGTGGGCTAATATATTTGCAAATGTTACTGTGGTGCATTACTCCTATCTCTTTTTATCCTTCCTTTCCATTTTTCTTCTGGATTGACTTCTTTCTTGTGCACACAGTTGTGGTCAAACCTAGTCTTATAACCTGAGACTGACTCATTGCCAGAGTAAAGTGATATCTACCTCTCAATACTCCAGTATGCCTGTCACTCTGCAGCACTAACAACAGCACATGTAGCTCAGATAATTCACGTCAGTTGCCCAAGGCCACAGCCAGTAAATGTCAAATCAGAATTTGAATCCTGGAACCAGGCCCTTTTGAGCCCGTGCTTCCCATCTGTAGGCTCTGATGCCTCTGTTCGTCTAATCGTGGGATATTAGCCAGTGTTTCAGATCAATGCTTGAAGGGGCAGACTGCTCTATTTACCTTGTCCTGAATCACAAACTCAATCTCTAAACCAAAGTGTTAAAGGACTTAACTACATACATTGTGATTACAAGTAGTATAGTCCCCAGGGAAAACTCAGAATACGCAGTATAGATGTGGGACAAAAAAAAAATAAAACAAAACAAAACAACAACAAAAAAAAACCCCACAGGTTTCAAACCCATGAACAAAGTATGTTGCCTGAGGCTGGGGCTTTCACTTTGGTCTGACTGCAGTGGAGCAGAAAAGGATGCATGACTCTGGGAGAATACTACAGATAGAACATCTATGCTATTTTCTCCCTTCTCTCTTTACCAAGCGTGGACCACATGGACTAGAGGCAGTGCTAGTCAGGCAGTATGTTCTGCAAATGTGAGCCATGTAGGCTAAGGTGAAATCTTCAACATACACATGCTGGGTGGTAAAAAGCATGCTAAGCTCAAAAACTGTAAAGACTAGCAAGGAAAGTGGGGAAGGCATAAACTGTGACCTCAAAGAGAGCAGAATGTGAGTTCTCACTCCACAACTTAGATCAAGTCAGTTCTCTGTTCTGAACTTGCAAGTGAAAATCCAGAAAGAAGAAGCTAATTTGCTCCATTCATTTGATGATTGTTAGGGTACATGATGTGTGTAGAGGGGCTTGCATGTCACAGTATGTGCAGTTGGTGTTCAGTGAGTGAAAGGAATATTTATCTGTGTATATATGTATGCATGTATCTATGTATGTATGCATCTATCATCTATCTATCCTTTTGGTGGAAGAAGTGTGGAAGGGTCTGGGAGCAAATATGAGCAAGGTACCGTGATACATACATATGAAAATACCATCCTGAAACCCATTTCTTTGTACCCAACTAAAATAGTTGGTAATACTAAATATGTTATCAAGAAAAAAGCATAGGAGGTCAAGACATTGAGGAGTGTCATAGGTCAGAACATGACCCTGCAAATTTGGAGGGATCCAGTCAATATGTTCTTATGGGACAGCTCTTGACACAGGGCTGATATCATTTGATAGTCAAGAAACCTCTCTTTTAGTGGAAATGAATTGGTAGCCGACTTTCATTCTTTTCCTTGATATTAGTATTTTATTCTTTGAAGGTTTCATATATTTCGCAATGCACTTTGACTATATCCACCCCACTACTTTCCTCCAGTTCCCTCTAGGACCCCCTAACACAGTAGCTCCCAAACTCTGGGTCTTGACCTCTCTGGGTTGAATGATCCTTACAGGGGTCACCTAAGACCATCTGCATATTAGATATTTATATTACGATTCATAACAATAGCAAAAGTACAGGTACTAAGTAGCAACAAAAATAATTTTATGATTGGGGTCACCACAACATGAGGAACTGTATTAAAGGACTACAGCATTAGGAAGGTTGAGAACCACTGCCCTAGCATGACTCCTTCTAAACTTCATGTCTTCCTTTAACATAATTAATAGCACATTGTGTCCAATTAGGGCTGCCAATAGCAGCCTATGAAAGACCACACCCCAAATAAAAGTGAGTTTTCCTCCTTCAGCATCCATCAACTGCCAATAATGCCTCAGCTATGGGTGGAGTCTCAGAACACACCCCTCCATCCATTCTGGAGAATTGACTGGCAGGAGCTTGTGCAAGGCTTGTGCAGGTAGCCACAAATGTTCTGAGTATATCATTTCATTGGCTTTTCTCCTCAATCTCTGGTTCTTACACTCATTCTCCCTCTCTTCCATGTTTCTTGAAACTTGGTTGGGAGAAGTTCATATAGATGACCCATCAATGACCGAGCCTTTAAAGTCACTTACTCTCAGCACTTTGCACACTTATGAATCTTGTGTCAATCAGTACACAGTGCAAAAAAAGGAGTTTCTCCAACCAAGGTAAAGAGCAGCAGCACAACTCTATGGGTATAAACATAAATATGGAGAAGTCAGTTTCACAGAATGGCCATTTAGCAAAACAATGACAGTAGGTGCCTCCACCCCCCAGAGTTCAGGACTTCCCAGACATGGGCATTTGACCAGGTTTGCATTATGTTACATGAAATCCCTCCTCTGGACTATGTCTCAAATCCAATCAGAAAGTAGTTGGTTACCCTGTAACCACCATGCTTTTATTGCATCAATGGGTACAGCTTACCTAGCAGGTTGGTAGTGTAGCATTCAGGGTCCATCAATGGTTCAGACTATTCATGTCTTCTCTCTCCTGTGAGTTGAACAGCACCTTATGACACTGGAAAGCTAGTCAGCAGATAGAAAATTTCCTGATCAGCTTGAGATGGATTTCTCTCTTTCACTGAAAGTGAAATGTGCTGTTTTTGATGCTTCTGGACCTCCCTGACTCTCACTCATAGGGAGGGATCCCATACCTGACACCGAGATTTTCATTTGCAGCCCCTTGACCTCATCAGACTTTATTAGAGAAAGTATGTTTATAAGCATGTGTTGGTAGACAAGTTAGAAGTGCATTTCTGTTTCCACACATAACAGTAAGAGGCTTTTGTAGGGGAGCCGGGTTTTGACCTCTGAAACACAATCTCAAACTGTCAGACTCCTCCCACCCCTTACTCTTTCCTTACCAGTTCTAAAAACATGCTTTCCCCAAAGGGCAAGAGATCTTTAATAAGCAGTGAAATCATGAGTTTAAAACCCCAAGATTAGAGTATATAGAACAATCCCTGGTGACAAACTGTTTAGATTCAAATTCCAGCTCTACCTCTTGCTAGCTAACCTCCACCAAGTTATGCAAACCTTCTTAACCTCGGTTTCTTAATCTGTAAATGGGAATGATAATCACAGTTCTGTCTTTGGACGTTCCTGAGATGTGAACAACATGTTTAAATTCTTAGTTGCATACTTGTAAAGGATAATGACCAGCTCTGTCTCTGGAACTGTCTAGATTCCCTTTTTTTTTTTTTTTTTTTTTTTTTTTTTTTTTTTTTTTGGTTTTTCAAGACAGGGTTTCTCTGTGTAGTTTTGCGCCTTTCCTGGAACTCGCTTTGGAGACCAGGCTGGCCTCGAACTCACAGAGATCCGCCTGGCTCTGCCTCCCGAGTGCTGGGATTAAAGGCGTGCGCCACCACCGCCCGGCAAGATCCCTTTTTATAAGTACAAATTTTGACTCCTTCCAACTAATGATGTAGTTACTGTTTATTTTTCAGTGGGGAAACCAATGATTTAAGTTGGTTTCTCTACACAATATAACTTGAGTAGTAAGTCAGTATTTGAACCTAGACTGTGAGGTACTTCATGCTGGTTGCTGTGGATGCATAGGAAAGTCTCAGTAAGACAGAGGGAGGGGGTTACTGGCTTACCCCCTCTGTCTTTACTTACCATTTATTTGGTCACTGAGGGAAAGTGATCTTTCTTAATTTATATTTTTTAAATTTTGTGTATATGTGTAGGCATACATGTTTGTGTATGCAGGTACACATGTGTGTGGAGATGTAAATGTACGTGTATGTGCATGGCTGTGGAGGCTAGAGAATGATGTAGAGTGCCGTTCCTCAGAAACCATATCTTGTTTTTAAGACAAAGTCTCTCAGTAGCCTACTTCTTGCTGAGTAGGTTAAACTTGCTGGACAGTGGGCCCCATATATCTGCACTCATCACTATACCTGGTGTTTTAGTTTTTGGTTGGGGGTTGTTATTTGTTTGGGATTTGTTTGTTTGTTTGTTTGTTTGAATACTGCAGGGCCAAACTCAATTCCTCGTGCTATCTCTCTAACTGAAGGCATGCACCATTTCTGCAAATATAAAATAAGATATAAATGAGAAAAGAGATTGTAAGTAAATTAAGAGTCCCTTTGACAGTTAGCTTGGTTCATGGAATTTGGCATCAGGATTTGCCTGGTATCACCACATTCCTCCTATGTTTTGGAAGATAAAGCCCTTTTGACAAGCATTAGTGTATTGACTGCCACACTTGCTACCACATGGATCAACTCTCTCCTCTGTCCTCCTCCTTTTCCGCTTCCTGTCATTCAGCCAGTGAGCCTGGAGACATATATATTTTTCCCATTTTAGTTTAGCGATCATAATAAAAGTGAAGTCTATTAGGATGAGTTTCTGCCCAGGCTCTGTAAATCTCTTCAAATACTGCGCAGCATGGGATTTCTGTTAGTCTTTGCCACAGGGGAAGCTGTACCATGCACCAACGGGCAGCCCAGGTGGAGGGCTCAAGACACAGCCTCTGCTAAATGAAACTCAAATGGAGACTTTAGAATATAAATATTGAAGTGACCTAGGTTGGATAAAGGGGAACCAGTTAGCTAAGCGTCTATCTTACATACAGGAAATGCTAAATTATTAAAATTTTAATAAATGTAATAATAAATATTTGATGTTGAATTATAGACGGCTTTGCAGCTACAGTGAAACTGAGAAATGACTTGTTATATCTGCATTAGAAGTTAAATACTTTTCAAATGGGACTTGTGAGGCTGCTGCAAGTCTCCACACCTTCAAATTAAAAAGAGAGACAGACATGAAAGTATTTGTGGCAAGTACACTGAGCTGGTGGTGAGAAGAAGATCCCTGAGTTTGAGGTACGCTTACAGCCATTGCCTAATGCCAAGCCGATCTCTTTATTGTCTGTGAATGCACAAGGGGAGAAAAGAGGCCAATGTCAGATGTCTTCCTTAGTCACTCTCCATCTTATTTTTGGGGAAAATGGTATCTTATTGAATGTGTAGCTCACTGAGTCAGCCAGTCTGGTGGATGAATGAGCCTCAGGGATCCTCTTGTCTCTTTTTCCCTGGCACTGGGATTACAAGAATGGGCTGCTGCACCTGGTTGTTAGTGTGTTTCTTTGATGTGGGTGCTAGGTATCTAACTCGGGTCATCTTGGGTCATCTTGCGTGCATGATAAGCACTTTCTTGACTGAGCCTTCTCCCCAGGCTGCAAGCCTAGTGTTAATCTCCTGTTTCACAGATAGGGAAGTTAACATTCTAGGGCTCAAGCAGGGCAGTTGGTGAGGGAAAGCACTGGAGCTGAAGTGAAGACTTCGGACTTAAGATCTGTGTTCCCTCCATCATGCTAGAGGACCTCTCTCCCTGCAGAGCATTTTTCTGCTTGGTGTAAATAAGGATGACTTTAGTCTCAGGGAAAAACAACCTGGATTGAATGACTTCAGTGAGACTTATATTGGAATGCTGTCCTGGGAAAGATGAGAGAACAGCTCACAACAGAGATGAGATGGAGATTAGAACATACTAAGATTCTGTCTTTCCTTCTTCATTTTTCTATTATGATAGCTTCATTTTCTCAGACTATGTAACTCATGCCTTTCTAATCCCTGCTCCCTTCCATCTTGCAGGGGAGTGGTGGTGATTCTCATGTATCATTAAAGATATATGCTTCTTGACACCAAGGAATAATGCTTTGTTTCCAAGATTTGGATTTTGTAGAATTCCGGGGAAGGAATATTATTGGTCTGAGTGCCCTTGGCTTAGTCACCCATCATTAAGTGACAGGACCACCAAGTACAGACATGGGCAAAGAAAGAATCAAGGAGACAACCATTTCATCTCACATCTCCCAAATTCTTCCTAGTATCTTGTTATTAGTCTATCCTATAGGTTGTACTAAATCAGAGATGATTGATATGAGACTTCCAACATGCCAACTCAAATAAATAGGTAAGCACTACCTCAAATCTTATGTTGAGAAGATTTAAAGACTTAAAGTGGGTCCTTCTAATTTTCTGTCTCATGACTTTATGATGCTGTTCCTCTGTCAAATGAAGAAAGATTATTGGTTTCTGAGACACAAAGAAAAGACAGCCATATAGATGGAGATGTTAAAGATGAATTAACAGTAGAATTGTCTTATCCAGTGTTTTTTATTGATCTGTGATCTTAGAGGACATATTTGGCAAAATCTCATCTTGGTGCTAATATATTCCCTGAGATAAATTTCTGGCTTGTAGCAGAGTCGAGGCTTCCTGTGTAAGTGCTTCCTTGCAACACACAAACACACACACACACACACACACACACACACACACACACACATGCACACACACACAGAGACAGAGACAAAGACAGAGAGAAACAGAGAGAAGAGAGAAAATGGGGGTGGGGGAAGGAGGGACAGAGAGGAATGGAGGTATAGAGAGACACAGACAGACAGACAGACAGCTAGAACACATCACACCATTTGGCCAGAAGGATCCAAGCATTTCAATGAATAGACTTGACTTATTTTCTTTCACCAACAGAAGAAAACAATATCAAAGAGAAACATAGCAGCAGACAGATTGTGTTATCAAATTGGAAGCATGTTTTCCCAGAGTTTGAGGAAAGTTCTAAAGAACCAACAAAGGAAATATAATCTGGTGTGATTAAGTCTGTTACTGAGTCAGCCACAGGTAGTAATGGGCCAAAGTAGAGCAATGGTACTAGAACATAGCAATGGTACAGTCAGTAAGGGACACAAACAACTCACTGCAACCTTGCATGAAAAGTGCTGAGAAATCCCCCCCCCCACTCAAGGGGAGAAGTAAACCCAGTGGAAAACCAGATGAAGAAGTCGATGAGGTGGTCCAGCACTGTGAGGTCCAGGTCAGGGGAAGGCTGAGCTGAGGGTGAGTCTGTCAGGGCACACAGAAGAGATCCATCTGTATTCCTGTACTCCAAATATCTGTACTCCTCTATCTTCACTGACATCCTTGGCTTACAGTTTCTTAAATAGCATCCTTGTCTTCAATCCCTCCTCTCTCCATCAACAAGTCATACACAACCTCTGTACAGTTTGAACCATTCTTGTTCTGTCCTTAGAATCGCCTTGACATCCCTCAATTCCAAATGCTTCAAAATAAATGTCCAAACAATATATGACAGTAACTCTCAGCCTGTGGGTTGTGACCCCTTTGGGGGTCGAATGATCCTTTCACAGGGGTCACTTAAAACCATCTGCATGTCAGATAGTTATATTTCATAACCATAGCAAATTAGAGTTATGAAGTACCAATGGAAATAATTTTATGTCTGGGGGTCCTCACAACACGAGGAACTGTACTAAGGGGTTGCAGTATTAGGAAGTTTGAGAACCACTGATGTAAGATGACACACATTTCAATCCAAAGCCTGGATGCCACCTCTACATGCCAAGCACTCCCCTATATCCTCACATTCTCCAGTCGCTGCCCCTTGGCAAGACAGTCACATTGCCCCCTTTGTCCTCATCCACTAGGCTTGCAGCACGGTCACTGTTTCAGACCAGCTTTTGTGAATTTGTCACCTGGCATCTACTGAAGTCATAGCCCATGGTTGTTTCATTAATCTTGTCAGAGTATTTCTTCCTAAATTAGGGAACAGTGCACTGATTGCACTTAACTATAGACAAGGACACTTCTCTATTTCCACCTGGTAGTCTGTGTGTTACTAAAGGTCATAGGTTGAATCTTAACCATTCAAAACACCATAAGCAGCTCAGAGAAAGGGTCCAAAGCATTTGATGACTCTAGTTAGATGAAGTAATTTCAATACTGTGGGGAAGATGTTCTTATATTATCAACAGATATTGTTCTGAAGATACTCTTGTATTACATCCAATTATCACCTGATCCCTCTGTATACAAATAATCTGCTTCACAGTGTTTACTGTAGCACAGTAGGCTACATTTGCTCAGGGGATTCCATATAACAGCAGCACTTTGGGGCAAATGGTAAAATCAAAAGGAGAAATAATCCTTAATTTGAAAAATCCTATTGCTATAATTGAAGTAGTTATGCCCATGTTTCAGACAGAAGCTTTCCCATAGGTATTGATGTGTTAATGGACATCAAGAATCCTTGGAAGTAAATCCCACATGCTGTACCCTCCCTGCCATTGATCCACTAGGAACAGGTTAGGTGTCTGCATTCCTTGAGACATACTTCAAGCAATGCCACAACAATCCTTCAAGGTTTAGGGTCTATGCAAGTTAAACCAATTATCAGAAAAGTGGGATCAAATTTCTGGGGCCTCTTTCAAGGTACACACATAACTAGAGGAAAGTAAAAGTGGGAGCTGGACTTTCTTCACTTAGCCAGCTGCTGAACTCCACATTTTATGCACCCAAGTTTTCACAATTCTCCATGTCCTTATGGGCATCCAGAATTATTTGCATAGAACACCCTGCTTGGGTATTCCAGTGCTGATCTCATACCAATTGAACACATCTCCAGTATCATCTACAAAGGGCAAAGGAGGATAAGGAAGGACCAAAAAGGATATGTAGTAATAAAAGAAAGGATATGGCAATCCAGCTTTTCCTTGAATGCTGTGAATAATGAACAGAAGTATTCCTGTATGTCTATGGTTGTTGACTCAGGTCACCCCTAGTCTAGACTAGCACTGCAATCTAGCCATTTCAGTCTATACCCAGACATAGCTCACCCTTTAACATCTACCATGCTGGTGCCCAAGCTCTGCCACACACTATCTAGACAACAGTGAATGTATTTCCTTTATCTTTCTGCCTCAGTTTCCACACTTTCAAAATGGAGATGACTGTAGGATTCTAGTTGAGCATCAAGTGAGATGATGGACAATGTTTTGCATGAACCATTGGTCATTATTATTACTGTTTTGTAACTGTTTGGCCTAAATAAGATTCTGCATCAGAGCCCTTGTTAGGTTTTTCCTGGACCCTTTTAGTGGGAATTTTAACGCATATTCTTTGTGTTCTCCCAAGTTTTTATGTGCATTGTACGTGATAACTGACAAGTTGAAGTACAACTCAAAAGTCCTTCAGAAAGGAATGTAAGATTCATGGCAATGTTATTTGCAATAGTTAAATATGGAAGCATCTCAAGTGTCTGTCAGCATATACATAGGTAATTAAAAATGTGTTATAAAAATATAATGGAATATTATTTGCCCTGAAAATGGAAAATGGAAGGACATTATGACATGTGCTGTAATATGAATGGCCTAAGGACATTATATTAAGTAAAATAAGCAATTATAAAAGTGTAACTGTTGAATATTCCACTTCTATGAAGAATTCAGAGAAGCAAAGTCTCAGAAACAAATAATGGTGGTTGCTAAGGGCTGTAGAGCGAGGAGAATGGAGAGTTGTTTGTGTTCTGTGTACGGCACAGAAAAAAGTTTCATTTTGTGAGATAAAAAGCCTTCTAGTAAAAGATGGCAGTGCTAGTTGCACAATGCATACTTGATACCCCTGAACTTTACATTTAATAATTAAGATAGGGAAATTTTATATCATATGTATTTGCTATACCTTTAAAGAGGACCAAGAGAAAAGAGAAGATAATGGTTTGGGTGAGACTATGAAGCACCTTTCCAGCCAGATCTATTGCACCGTGCCACTCATCTCAATTAAGTCCTGGCTTCAATGTTTCTGTAGCAGAATCCATGGCCCCATAGTATACATCCTGCTCACTATACCTCTTTAGGGTGTCTTCACAACCCTGCTATCATGTCCTAGGTATAGCAAGATGGTGTTCATTGCATTGAGATGGAGCTGCCTGGGAAGGTCTATGCCCTGAATCTGCATTCATACTGAGATTCTGGTGCTGGGATGCTTGGCTGACTCACCAATGATAGTGTCCATCCAGCAGGGTGAACTCAATACCTATAAAACATAATAGGAAACACCTTGGGAGATGAATGACCCCACATATTACACAAAGACATAGTCTTGGGCAAATATATTTTTAACACTTTTATAGATTCATTTATTGTAGTGTATTGTATGTGTATGAATGTTTTGCCTGCATGTATGTATGTGCACCATGTGCATGTCTATTGCTTACATAGATCAGAAGACTCTGGATCTCTTGGAACTAGACATACAAATAGTAGTGGATCACCATATAGGTACTGGGAATTGAGCCCCGATCC
Source organism: Peromyscus eremicus (assembly GCF_949786415.1). Lineage (NCBI taxonomy): Eukaryota > Metazoa > Chordata > Mammalia > Rodentia > Cricetidae > Peromyscus > Peromyscus eremicus. Next base: position 83,084,190 of record NC_081417.1, on the reverse strand, counting down.
TCTGCAAGAACAACAAGTGCTCTTAACAGTTGAACCATCACTCCAGCCCTTTGGGGGAGTGCTGTGGGATGTTCTGTATGGCAAATGTGTTGCTAATTAGTCAATAAATAAAACACTGATTGGCCATTGGCTAGGCAGGAAGTGTAGGCGGGACAAGGAGGAGAATAAAGCTGGGAAGTGGAAGGCTGAGTCAGAGAGACACTGCCAGCCACCATAATGAGAAACAGCATGTGAAGATGCCGGTAAGCCACGAGCCATGTGGCAAGGTATAGATTAATGGAAAAGGATTAATTTAAGCTATAAGAACAGTTAGCAAGAAGCCTGCCACGGCCATACAGTTTGTAACCAATATAAGTCTCTGTGTTTACTTGGTTGGGTCTGACGGCTGTGGGACTGGCAGGTGACAGAGATTTGCCCTGACTGTGGGCCAGGCAGGAAAACTCAAGCTACAGGGGAAATATCTTAATGCCCATAAAAGCTGAAAATATCATATGTCAAAAAGAGAAGCCTCTCACCTGTAAGAGTTTAGAAGGGATAGTTTGGACACACCCCTAGGGAAATTTGGTAGCCTCTGGAAGCATTTCTTTTGTTCACAACTTACAGGGTGCTATTGGCACCCAGTGGATATAAGATGGGCATACTTCTAGACATCCCACAGGACAAAGGAAATCCATACTCTAAAAACAAGTAACCTAACTTCAAATGTCAAAGATTCCAATGTTGAAAAGCCCTGCCTTAGAAGAAAGTATACTGTCCCCCTTAGACAGATGAAAAATTGAGATGTCCTTTAAAATACAAGCTCTTTTTTCTTTTGAGTCTTTTCCATTAAACCTAGAGTTGATTGCTAGCCACAAATATAAGCATAAGGAAAACAGTGCTTGAAGGCAACTTAGAGAGAGGACAAAGGGTTGTTCTGGGGAAAGCAGCAGCAGCCTAGCTTTAGGGTTGAGCATCGGCCCCAGGTGTTTCAAAGTCCTACGGCTGCCGTGTCAGAAAAAAGCTCTGCAGATGTAGGCTCCATTGTTCTATGTGGAAACATCACTGGCAGAGAGAAAATCAAGGTCTAACAACAACCTCACCCCCTTTAAAATGAGTCTAAGACTCTCTACCCTCCTTTACTATGACGGATTTTGAACATTAAAAAAAAGTTTACAATCCCAGCTGGGCTGGCATAAATCACAACGCCTCTGTACAGCAGCAGCAGACATGACTTATGGCCCCATCACTATGGCAACAAGAGCACAGCCTGCAGAAGCACAAAAGCGCCACTCCCGCATGACAGGCCGTGGCTGGGCCCTGATGGAGAGGCAAGTGTTCCAGAGAAAGGATGCATTCTCCAGAACTCGCTGCCCATTTGTCTTCATTCAGCTGAGGAGCAAGCCCCCTGCTCCATCTCTTCTGTTCTAGTCCTCAGCCTTCAGGTCCTTTTTCTTGCCCTCTTCTAAGTGGGATGATCTTTTCTCCTTTTAACCTTTCCCACTGAAGGTTTACAAGAGAAGGACCCCCCAGTCAGAGCTTGCAAAATTCACAGTGGGTATGCTTGGCCATGCGTGCTGCTAAGCTCTGAGTTATGGTGACAGTTTCTACATGCTAACCATCAATACATATGTACCCTTCATAGATGATTTCCTCCATGGTGTTGCAAGTTGGTCTCTTAAAACTTCTTCTTTCTGCCAGGTCAGCCTCTTGTGCAGCCAGCATGGATTCATCTCAATTGAAAGACATCTTCAGTCCCAGCCACTGCTCCCCTTGCCTGCTACATGCATTTCTCAGGTCAATCACATCCTAGATGTGCTGGCTGTGAGTTCTTCTGGGTTTTCAGGCCTATTCTGCCCACAATACACATACTTCTTCTACCAACTGCCTTCTCGTCATTTATCAAGGTTCTACACATAACACCACCTTTAGAAAGCCTTTTCTGACACCCCTACTACCATCCAGTGTAGACACCTCTCTTCACGCACAGTGTCTGACCTCCTTTCCTCTCACTGCTATGCTCATTCTCCAGAATCAGTGTTAACGTGCCTCAGCCTAGGCACTTTTCCCTCTCTTGGTCACTGTTACCTATAGCTCCTACCTGCCACCTGCATTCCCCCTTCCTGTGTCTCACCTTCCGTCTGGTGCCCCATGGTAGTCAAGGACTGGGTTCTTTCCAGTCTTCAAAACTGATCATCATTTCTATAATTGAATTGATCTCAGGAATTCTTTTTGCTTTTGTGGAAGTCCAAACTCCATACATGTTCCTGAGGTACCTCTTGCCTGTAGCCCTGCATTTGCATTCTCTGTTGGCCAGCTGGACTCAGTTAATTTCTAGGGAGCTCGTATGTCTTCAGGCCATTGCATTCCCAGTGTAACTGTTAGTCCATTCTTACCAACTTCCCATGAAGAAGCCTTTTTTCCACTTGTCCTTTAGACTTTAGTTTAAATGCCTCGCCCTCAAGAAAGACCACATTTACCAAACCAGTTTACTCACATGGTTCCCAACCCTGGATATATTTCTAAAAGTTGGAGACTTCTTAAAAATCTCAAGTGCATATTAGAGCTGTAAGAAAATTTAGTCATAGAACATCCAAGTAGCCCTAGAATAACTTGTCATGAGTAACTGGTAGCTAAGAAGAGCAAGATTATATCTTAGATTGAGACAGCAATACCATCTTTACCATTGACCAAGTCAGTAACAAGGCTCTGTGTGCCTCTTGATAGGATGCTCTGAGAAAACAGCATCCATTCTGGAGTGTGCCTACCTAAAGTATAAATCCTGAATCTAATCATAGGGAAGCACGCAACTGCACCCACTTGAAGTCTATGAAGCAACTAATGAACATCTTTAAAAATATGAAGGTCATGGACACAATAGAGACAGAAGAACTCTCCAAATCTAAAGGACCCCAAGCAATGATGACAACTGATTTCAGCTCGTGAGCCACAGCTTTCTTTGCTTGGAGGACATGAGCAGCTGGGGAAATTGTTCAATGGGTGTGGCACTAACCATATTTGGATCCCCAGAACCCACATAAAATGCCAGTGTGCACTGCAGTCCACCTGTAGTCTCAATGCATGGGAGGCAGAGACAGAGAATCCCATTTGCAAGCTGGCTAGCCAGACTAGCCAGACATTGAGCTGCAGGTTCAACAATAGATTTTGCCTCAGTGAATAAGATGGAGAATGACTAAGGAAGATGCTTGACATCTACTTTGTTTCTCCACAAGTGCATGATCACCTGTGCTCATAGGCACGTGAACACACACACACACACACACACACACACACACACACACACACACCACTCTCAAAAATGTAAAACAAAGAACAAAAACAATAACAAACCCATAGCATGAGTAGAATACTTAAATGACTATGGAATAGTACCAAGGCAGTGGTAACCTTCTGATATAGATAATTATAGTAATGGAAGACGATGTTCTTATTTTCAGAAAACTCACACTAAAGTATTTCAAGAAAAGATGCTTTGTGTCTTTTAACTGATTCTTAAATACTTAAGGCTGAAAATGCATGTGTGTGTGAATCCAGCAAGTGCAGATGGGATGAGAGAGGAAGCAGAAGGAAAACTGTCCTTACGAGTTCTCCAGTGTTGATCTTCGTTCTTCTCCAATATTGTTTGGATCATTCCGGGCTCCTTATATTTCCATTTGAATTTTTTGTTAACGTCTGCTCACAACATGCAGCTGGGAATGCAGCAGGGACTGCATCCAGTCTGTAGATCTATCTATATCAGTAGGATGTCTTCCTATACATTTAAATCTTCTCGTATTTTCAGCATTGTTTTTGTAGTTTCCAGAGTACCAATCTTGCACTGAATTTTATAAGTTTATTTCAGAATAGTTCATCTTTTTATGCTACTGTAATGGTATTGCTTTCCTAATTTTTTCTCAGAATGTTCACTACTTAATAAGTAGAAATACAATTTACTCTTGTACATTGACTACATATCTTGCATCCTGATGAGGCCAATAATTAGTTATGTATGTGTGTGTGTGTGTGTGTGTGTGTGTGTGTGTGTGTGTGTGTGTGTTAGCATTTTCTGTATACAAAATCAACTCATCTGCAAAATAGAAATAATTTTCTTTCTTTTGCAATCTGGATTTCTTTTATTTATTTGTCCTTCAGATATGCCTGACTACGAGCTCCAGCAAAATACTAAACAGAAGCAACAACAGTTTATATTTAATTTTACAACTGTTCCATAACCCTCATATTACATTAATATAAAAATGCTAAAAATATATGCCCAAAGCCTAGTCTTAGGAATACTGATTCGGATGGTCTAGGGTAGTACTAAAGGTGGTGGCAGTTTTACAAAACTTTCATTTGCTGTGCAGAAGTTTTATAGATACATAAAATCAAATGCACACAATGGTGTGAAACTGTCTTGGGAAACAAAGGGAACTGATGAGAAGGGAAAGGACCTGAAAGGGGAAGACAGTACGGCATAAGGAAAATGTTCCAAGTATTTTGTATGTTTGCATAAAAATAAACTTACAGAACACTGCTTGATAAGAAAAAATACAAATAAATTTAAAGGTAGCAAAAGTGGCCAAAGTATGTAGACTACTCAAAGAACCAAAAAAAAAAAAAAAAAAAGAAAGAAAGAAAGATAAAAGAAAAAAGAAAACTAACAACAAAAGACCTGAAATCTTTCAGTTTGTTCTAATGTCTAGCCAGGGTTGATCATTCAGCTCTCTGGAAAGAGGCCCTTGTTGTTCCCAATCATAGCATGTGTCCGAGTTGACTTAGATGACTTGCTCTGTTTTCCAACAAACTGAAAATCCTGCCAGAGCTGAAGTGTTAGGTTGTTGTTGTTTGTTTGTTTGTCTGCTTGCTTGCTTTCTTCTTCCATCATTTTATCCAAAGCAATAGTGTTTACTACTGAGGAGACTGAAAAAAAAAAAAAGAAAACCTTAATGTCAAAATCTGTAAGTCTCACAGCATCATGAGGTGTGTAACAGGGACCCTCATTTGCCAATAAGAAAAATGATGCTCTTTTTGAAACAACTGGCTAAGAACACACGGTTAGATGATGGAACTGTAGGAGGTGGAAAGCCAGACCTATATAGATTCGAAGGTAAAGTTTTCCATCTCTAACAGGATCCCTGCCTTACAGTACGTTTTCTAGTCTCCATCCAGCTCATAAGTTTCAAGTGAGCATTTGTATTTGTTAGCATGTCCACAGAGTAGAATGGAGTACAGTCACACTTGTTTGGGTTATTTTTCTCACATTTGCACTTACCCATCTCTCTGTACCTCATATTCACAAACTTCCAGTTTCCTGGCCATGTATCTACCAGTCTCTACCATAATGATGGCAATGTCCTCCCCTTCATGAACTCTTCCTATGAACTAAGGGCTTAACAGATGCTTTGTGAGTATCACCTGACTTCAGTCACTCCTAAAGCTTCCTGACCCTTTGAAACTTTTATGTTGTTTCAAATGAAAAAAAAAAAAAACTGGTTCAGAAAACCTGTTTGTCCTTGGCTACAAAGTTAATCAAAGAGCCAGTGTTTGACATAGCCATAACCAACACGACAGCTTAAGTTATTTACCCTGTCATGTGTTGCCTTCTCATTTTGCTAAAAGTTCAAGAGCATTGTCCACATTTCACCTGTCAGCACTACTTCCAGTTTGTAATAGAGCATAAATAACAATCTCACAGAAGACTTAATAAGTCATGCATTTCTAGGCTCACTCATAGATTCTCTGATCAGTAAGTCTGGTGTGAAGTCTTTATATTTGCATATCTCCTAGGTTATCACATGTTACATGTGCTGCTGGTCATCGAACCTCACTTTGAGAATTTTCCATGACACTGCTTAGGGTTGTATCAAATTTCTGTTAATAGGACAAAATGCTAGAGTTAAGAAAGCTAGAGAGACTGAGGCTATAACAATGTTAGTAAAGTGCTTACCATGCAAGCATGAGGATATGAGTTCAGATCCCCTGCATCCATGTAAAAAACCTGAGTATGATGGTGGTGTGCCTCTATAATCCATGCAGAGGAAAAAGAGACTGGGGGATAACTAGAACTCATTGGCTGGCTAGTCAACTTAGTGGTCAGTGTGCTTCAAGATCAGCAAGAGATCCTCTCAAATAAATAAATAAGTATAAATATGAGAGGAAAAAGAAACCAACAACAATCTCTCTACACATGCATTGTACATACACCCACATGCACAGTTATACACTCCCCCACAAAAACATGCATAGGTATATCTATGCTTGTGTGTGCATGAGACACAAAAACTACAAATAAAAGATGTAAAGGTTGTAAGGGAGTATATTAGGATGGTGGCACATAACAAAGGTGACTCTTTCACTTTGTGATACCTGCAAAGTGAGAAAGAGAAACAATACCTATATGCTGTTCAAGGCCATACTCCCAACAACCTGGCTTCCGTAAGTTTCTCCTGCTAGTAGTGCCATAGGATGAAAACTAAGACCACAACACATAAGCCTTTGTCTTTTGAAAATGTAAAACACCTAAACCACAGTAAGTGTGGAAGCAGGAAAGAAAAATAAGTGGACCCTATGGAAGCCCATTGATCTAGAAACCTAGTTGCAACTGTTGGCAAATTATTGCTGAAGCAATTCAGCCCATCATCTGTTACATATAAAATTTTATTAGAGCATAGCCTCTTTCATTTTTTAGCAGATTATCAGTAGCTAATTTATTGCTACAGTGGTGAAAGTGACTAGCTGCAACAAATATCCTATGGTCCACTAAACCTAAAGTATCTACCATCTGGTCTATGGCTGAAAAAGTTTGATACATAGTGACTCAAAGTGTGGTCCCTAGACTAATGGAATTGTGATCTCTGTGAAACAAAGAATCCTGGTTCCCAAATCTAGACAAGTTAAATTGCAATGTACAATTTTACCAGAGTCCAGGGTAATTTATCATCATAGTGAATATTAAGAAATAGTGCTTCTAAATAACAGAGTATCTGAGAGACTGTATTTTAAAGTCAAGTAATTAAAACTCTGCTAGTCACTAACTTTATGCCAGGGGTGGATTATTCCCACTCTAGCCTCACACATCTAAACACAAGTCCAATTGTATTTATTACATCATTATATTAAGGACTGGAATGAAGTTAAGCATTCAAAGTCCTGGTCTTTAATAATAGTTGAATAAGAGCTAGTTGTCGCTATGTTTATTTTTCTTAGTTTGCAAATGAGACTCCAATTTGTGCCTGGGAACAAATGTGACATTCAGAGTCACAAGGGCACAGGTTCTCTGGGTTTAACTAGATGTGGCTTGTTTTATTCCCCTGGTTTTGATGAGCAGATAATGAATAAACCCATCTGTGATAAAACTCTGTCAGTCCTTAACTAAGCAAAATGATGTTGGGCAAATATTTTCTTCTAGTCTTTTTACGCCCACAAATGCAAACAACTAACCTCATCAGGCTGTTATTTGACTGAGCTTGTCAAAGGTCAGGTAGAACTGAAGATCTAGTCCAGGGCCTGGTATGTTGGAGATGGTCAATACAGGACACCAAAATTTGGAGGGGTTAAAAATAAGGAAAGAAACCTATGATGTCATCTTGGGTTGTTCTGGAGAAACCCAGTCTCCTTCTGAATAGGCACAGTTTTAGCAACAACTGAATCCTCCAGGATGATCAAGAAGCCATCATGGTTCGAGGCCCTAATGATCTGCTCCATTATCCAAAACAATCTCCCAAAGGTTTGGGAGTAAGGCAGATGTAGATTCAATTCTTTTGCTATCCAAAATTCTCTTTGCAGCTTTGGGAGCTTCATATAACTTTATTCCTTAATTTGGTCATCGGTAAGCTGTGCTAACTCACCTTTCATTCAGTTGTGAAAATCAATGAGCTGATTCATGGCTAGCAAACAATTTCATTAACAGATGTTGTTGTTTGCCTTGATGGATAAAATCCACTTGGAAGGAGTAAAAATCCAAACTGCCAACGGCATCACAGATAAGTGTGGGTGACCACTGGAGTTAGAGATAGAAAGGAGGTCTGAGAGAACATGAGATAGCCTTCTGTATTGTGTCTTTTGAGAATGGAGAAGCTGAGACATGACATAGTCCCAAGGCCACACCATAGAAAAGTGGAACAGACCACTTGGGTCCCCTTCAGGGGGTCCTTCATATTTTATTAAGCTATATCTCAACAGCCTTGGTCTTTACAAATATTTCTTGTCTTCACAGTCACCAGTGACTGAGCAGGAATTGGGCTTTTCATCAGAGATTGCAATCAAGGCAGCCTTGAGCCTTAGAGAGGTATCTCTAAAGGCTGTTGTTCAGCAGGCTGAGGCAGAGGCTTGAGGCCAACGTCAGCAGCCCTGGGCTCCTGGCAGCAGGTGTGGATGATGAATGGGCAGCTTAACGTGATGGAGCAAATTGATCATTGCATCACCGACCACAACTTATTCATTTCTGCAAGGAGGGCAATTCATTACCCTGCATGTCACGCTGCCCATGTCAGTGCCAGAGATAAAAGCCTGAGGCCTCACAGCCTGTGCCTCTCATCACATTTTCCCTCTTCTTAATAGGAGAAAGAGGATGCTGAAATAGAGTGCCAGATGCTCAAGGCTGTTCCAGGGTCCTCAGTCTTGCCAGATCCTGGAGGCAGTTTCTTCTTTACTAAGAAATCAACTGAGATAACCCCCTAGGGCTTTTAAGCTAATCAACAACAACAAATAAGTTGCATCTTTCAGGCTAGTCTTATACACTCAAGGGCAGTAATGTTGAAAAGAGTTTCAAGGCTTCATGCAAGCACAAGAAGAATGAAGTCAAGCATTCATTAGTAGGATCTATATGGGTTTACAATAAGTACACTTATGCCATGTATTACAATACAAAAGTAAACTGTTTTACACAATTCCCTATTGCTATCGTGTGTTCACCAGCATTAAAAACGGAGGCAAAAAAATTAAGTATGCACTTGTAGACAGTTAATGAAAAACTAACATCTTATTGTTATTATAGGGGTAGCTATCAACTTCAGTCTAACACTTATGTGTTTATCTAGATAAATTTGAGGCATACTAATAATAATGAAATTACTTAAGTTTGAATATATTTTCTCCTACAAGGCTCTCTCGTACTCTGGATTACATTCTTGAGTGAAAAAGAAAAAGGTGAGATCATGAGGAATTAGGTGGTGGTTTCACCCTCCTGAATTCCTACCACTTCAGCTGAGGTATATTCCATAATTCCTGGCACCAAATACACAACAGAGCTTTATTGACACTACCCTTCTCTCAGTAATGTCCATGCTATGATCCTTTTACAGCCTATGGCAAATTGCTTCGCCTGAACTGTGGTCTCCTGCATGCCAGCCTGCTGAAAGGCCTTATTATATTGATTATGTTCCCTCTCTCCTTTGTCTTTGTAATAGAAGCCAGACCCCTTTCCTTGCCCTGTGAAAATGCACCCTACATAACTTAAGTGTGAATGGTAGGCATTGCAGTTCCCATCAATGTGATTCAGATGGTCTCTCCCATGGCAATATCCAGAGCAAGAGAAGTCAGTGCTCATCACTCACTCTTTTTTCTCAGTTTATGTCTCTGTTGGCTACATTTTTCCACATGCTCCATAATGTGCAGGGCTTGAATACCAGGTGCTCTGGAGACCAATCTTAAGGGTAGAATTTGAACACACAGAAAAGAAGCTTCTATCTTTCTCTGTGTTGCACAGAATTCCACAGAAGGGTTTGTATTGGTGCTGTGAGGTATATATGCCTTTTGCTATGACACAGATAAAGGGAATCAAGCACCAAGATGGCCAAGTCTGCCGTACAGAAGTCAGGGGAGGATTCTTACACATTTATATTCCCCACTCCAGAGCCATGAGGAGCAAGAAGTGGTAACCCTGTAAAGGGGGATTAAAAAAGAAAAGGAAAACAGAGTGGTGCTACCAGGATAAGGTTGCAAAGAGGCTTTCCAAATTGTAACTCTCCATGGCTGTCTTTACTGGGTTCCATATGGACTCTTCCATTTCAGTATTTAAACATGTTCGACCATGTCTCATTTTAAATGTGATTATCATTTAGACTGATAATAGTGATTTTTTTCTCAATCCTCACATCCTTCTAGCTATTACTAAGCCCCTCATCCCTGAAGCTAATTTATTGAATGAATGCTGTATGTTTGTCACTTCTGTTAACTCACTTCTCATTCATGTTTTATCTCACTAGAAAAACCATTTCCTATCTCATAATGATTCTTACTCAGGAATAGCTTTGCCCCTCTCCTTACTAGAAATACCTTTCCCAGTCAGTCTAAAAGAAGTACTGATGCTAATCTTTGGAAGTTGCTTCCAGTGCCTAGGAAGAGGCCAAGTATGTGTTGCTGGCTATGCTAACAGGTCAAACAGCACAACAATGAATTATTCAGCCCAGAATGTAAATAGTTGACAGAACAGAAGACCTTGGCATCTTCTAGAGCTAGCTCTTTCGTCTTGTATGAAAGAGCTTGCACATTGTTCCATATGTGTCTCTGAAGAGATGCCAACAAATTAATCACACACACACACACACACACACACACACACACACACATCAAAACAGAAAACTGAAAAACCATTGATAATACTTAAATAATTGCCACATCCCAGGCAATGAGTTGAGAAAATTCCCTGAAGTTTCCGTAGCTCATCCTCACCAAGCATAAGATATTCTAGTTGTATCTAACATTATACAGCTTCTCACAGGTTACCCCAAATCCAAACTCAAATCTACTTGGTTCCAAAACTGAATCTTATTACGAACAAATAAAGGCAGCATGTTCTCTGGGACCCTCACTACACACCATGAAGCCTCAACTTCACTTGGACTACTTGGTCAGTCACACATTTTTGAAATGGGCACAATTTGACCCTGTATTTCTCAAATCTACAACCAACATTTCTCACTCCTCCAACCTTCAAAGACTCATTCAGACCACAGCAGCATCTTCATATGAGCTACCTCTAGGTCTCTGCCACATGGAGTATCGCAACAGCCTCTCATCACCTTCTTTTCTTCATGTCCCAGAAGAAATGGCAACCTTATTGTTTCTGAAGCTGAGTATGTGGGGGTTGAGGTACATATGTATATACACTCACGTGTGTCAATGTGTATAAAAGAGAGCAGTGGAGAATATCAATATTTCTCTAGCATTTTCAAACAGTGATTATATTTTGTAGAAAGCTAAATTATATGTACATAAATATGTATGTATAACAGTTTATATCACTCAGAAGTGGCAAGCCATTTTAGAATTAGGACTGATTTATCATGAGTATGACAGCCAAGTGCAGGAGTATTGTCAAGCCTCAGGGAAGTCCAGTACTTGGTAGCCAAAAGTCTCTTTCCTTCAAAGAGTATTTATTAACAAGACACTGAGATGTGTTTTGGAAAATGATATTTTAGTAATAATCCTACATTATACAAAGAAACCCAAGTCCTTTTCTCCCATTTCACTAGCACAGGTCCTCCTCCTCCTCCTATTACACAGACACACACACACACACACACACACACACACACACACATACACACACGAGCTACAGTCTGCCTACTTACAGTGCTACAAGCAGCAATTATCTGTCCTCCAGTCCTTCCATCATCATTAGTAATGAACAAACGTAGTCCCCACATTTTAGCTTCTACATGCCACTTCTACTGAAAGGATTCAGAGCTCCTTAGAGAAATGATTAATTCTAGAGTTGGGCCAAAGAAAGTAAAAGGTGAGCCCATCATATCTTACGCAGAGAAGGAAACCCAAAATATCAATATATGTTAAAGGACACAGGATTCATCTTGGAAAAGCTTACACTGGCCAAATATGATATAGGTTAAACATCAGAATAAATAATTATGGTAATATAACCCAGTAAATGAACAAGAAATTACCACTCAATACACTTTTTCATTAATAAATGGATACATTGAATATTTGATAAGGAATGAAATAATCTAATTTCAAATTAAGTCTACACAAATTGGTAAATTGTTACTTTACAGTAAAGAAGACATACAACATCTTGATGAAATGAATAAGTGAAGGTCATCTAAATAAAACAAGACCATGTGCCATCTGACCTAAACCTAATCTTGAAGAAATATCACACAGATAAGGAATTTTCACATGAATCAAGATTATGAAAGACAAGGAAGAGCAGAGGATTGATTGTAAATAGAATACATTACATATAAAGGCAATTCTCAGTTTCAACCTGGGCACTTTCCACTAAAGAATACTGTTGAGATAGTTGACAATATTTAATTGGACCAGAGGAATGATAGTAATGATGTATTAATGACAATAGTTACACTGACATTATACTTAAAACTGTTTATTTTTGTAAAAAAAATACCAATAAAGTACTCTGAGTGATGGTTCATCTGGTTGGGAATTGACTCTCTAGTGGAGAAAAAGTCTTCATTCTGAATAGGACAATGAAAATAGTGCATGTGAATGTCTGCAATGAGAATGAGGCTGTTCTCTCATGTCCAAATTCATGTTAAAGTAATAGCTCTCTGAATATCCTCATGGGTAACATCTTGTGGATATCTTCTGCTCCTTTCTGCCTTTGGGAGAGAGTATAGATACAATGGGAGCAGAGAGAAAGTTGTGATGGAAAATCAAAGAGATTGGCAATTCAGTTTTTCTGGGAAATTGGGGATTATCTTCCTAGAAGAAATAGCAAGCTTTTACACCTAACTCAGATGTCTTGATGAGCCTTCCACATCCATTATCCTCATATTCCTTAGAACAGCTCATGGGGCAAAATGAAAAAGAATGTGAGTCCCATTTCACACCATCAGAAGCAAAGACACAGGGCCAGGGTTCTTCCTCAGTGTCAGTGTGCTTATATTAGTATGTGCATGGTATGGGTTTTCATCCTGAACACTCCAGAAAGAAGCAGGGAGATGGAGAAGAAGGAGAGTTGAGTGGCTTCCCGACATCAGACATTTGGGTTGTGATGATTCAGGGAGTAAGATGCAGAACTAGCTAATTCCAGCACTGCAGAGAATCCATGTACTGCCTTCCAAGATACATACCAATAAAACATTCCTCAAGAAAAATGTCAATGCTTAATTTATATCTATTGACATCATTACTCTTTCACCTTTATCTTCTGCATCAGATTCATACAATACACTCTGGGAAACTTTGGTCTGTTTTCTTTCACCTTGAAATTTACAAACAACATCATCCTTTAGGAGAATCCCTCAAACTTACTGAGACCTGTGGTCCAAATGAAAGGTATGGATGTTTACACTGTATTTAGGAAAATCTTTCCAAATAAAGGTGGTACACTGGTCTTTTGCCATGAGGAAATCCTGGGTTACACAGAACTTCATTTATTCTGTGTATAGCCTTCCCACCTCAAGATCTGGAGATCAGGCCCAAATCATTGTCCTTATACATACATACATACACACACACACACACACACACACACACACACACACACACACACACATTGATCTCCTTCCCTGGTTTCTATTTTATTGTTTTCATCCTTCATCCTAGCACTAACACTTGAAGATCATTATTATATTTCAGGAAAGTTGTGCAGCTGAGGAATTTATTAATTTTGCCCTCTGGCTACAGAAAACCAATAATCATCTTCAGAAAACATATCTAAAATACTGAAAAGGAGAAGAGGGGTTAAGTCAGAGGAGGTAGAAATAGATAAACAGTCTGATTCTAAGATGCGTTTAATGTCCACAGTATCTCCTATAGGACAAGTTCTTATTCTTGCACACAGTTCTTAAATAAGCAAGCCGTCTCAGATACGACAAAACTCTTGGTATTGGGGACTATCAGTTGGGACTGGCATCTTCAAAAATGATTTCAATAGGATTTAAGGTGAGGTGAGTTAAAAAAAAAATTATACTTATTTGCACACCTGCAGATTCTAGGGGGAAAATAACCAGAGTGTGTGGTGCTCAGAGCAGTAGCTCCAGCACTAGGAGTGATATTGACCAAATTAAACCAGAGAAGACTTGGCACATCTGTATTTTACAGCATGACAAAGAAATGGGGATAGAAGGAGAAGTGAGGTAGAAAGGGAAGAGAAGGAGAGGGGCAGGTAGAAGGGAAAGATGGAGGTAAACTGAAAAGGATGGGGTAATAAGGCAGTGGAAGATATGAGAAGGAAGGCAATGGGAAGAGAAAGGAGTAGAGGTAGCTGCCTGTTAGAGTGGTGAAGAAAAGAGAAGGATGAATACAGTGTAATCTAATGTGTCTTTGCCAGGCTTTCCCTAGACATCTGCCACTATTGCTTTCATAAAGGAGGCTTGGGATCCCTCTCAGAAGCATCAGCTACTCTCCTGACCCACCCCCATCTTCTTTCTCATAGAACACAGAATTGCTACAAACAGCTGCCACTTAAACAAGTGGTTCATAGAATGGAAGGTCCAATTCCTGCTCAAAGTGAAGTCATGATTGGTCTGATCCTCTGTGGTCGGTTCCTCTTCCTGGTGATTGCTGATCCTCATTTCCAGTTAGTGAGATTCAAGGGCAATATAGAGACTTCTGGAAAACTTCTCCTTGATCTGAAGAATCAGACACCATAGCAGTAGCTTCTTTCTTGGGAGGTCACGTATCACTGAGCATTTCTTGTCCTTGATGATACCCTTGAATAGGCAAATTATACAACTCTGAAGTTCTGCTGTGGTATGTTTTTCATAATAAATGATTGAGATACATCAATTTATAAAGTGCAAAGGTTTATTTGGTCTCATAGCTTTAATTAATCAATAATCTGTTGGCCCTATAGTATAACACAAACTCATGGTACAGTATTGAAAACACTTATCTCATGGCCCACCTACAAAAAAAAGAAAAGAAAGAAAAAAGGGAAGAGGAATATGACTGGAGCCAGTTAGCCATAAGTTTCCAGTACCACTAATAGGAGAACTAAGTTTTGGATCTCATTTAGGGTCCATGACCCTAAATATAGCATCACTCCATCTCTGTATTTTCTAATAAAAGCAGCTGCTTTTGTGTTTCTAATGTGAGTCAATTCCCATCATGCTTTATTTCTGTCAGGCAAAGATATCCTTACTGACATAGCACTTCCATCTCATGTAATCCACTCTCTTTCAAATCTAGGGCCCCATCTCTAACTATCAATGCCCTCCCTCTCATCACATAGTTTATGGTCCACATCAAGTTGTTTGGGGTTCTCAAAAATATAAAATATTGCATGCCTGTTTTCACCTGCATTTCATTGGATTTCATGTCTCACAGTTTTGTTGGCATATGTCATCTCTTTCTCTCTCCAAAGAAAAACAGAGATGTCACCTTCTCAGGGGACATTTCTATCAGTGCTGGGTATGCTCATCTCATGCAGGTTAAGTATGAACCTTGGGACCAAGATACTTGGATGTGAATTCTTGCTCTGCCACTTACTGTTTGCTTAATCATTTTCTGATTCAGTCTCCTCATTTGTAAGGCAGGAATAACAGTACTTCCTATATAGGGTGCTTAAAAATGATGGGAGCTGGGGGTCAGCCTCTAAGTCTCAGGAAGAGGCTGGGGTCTCGGGCAGATGGGCGTGGGGGCAGGGCGTGGAGATTGCAGGGTCTTCCGGGGGTCTTGGAGAAGGGGATCCTTCCCGGTGGGGCTAGAAGGGAACCTGCCTGGTGGCCAGAACCTGGGGGCAAGTTGGGCAGGTCTTCCCTGGAGTGGCTGGTGCCCAGGGATGGGGTCCGGGCTGAGCCAGGACACTCACCTGTGGTCCAGAAGGGAAGTCTGGGGCAAGATGGGAGCTGGGGGCTGGTCTCTAAGTCTCAGGAAGTGTCCGGGAAGTGGCTGGGGGCTCAAGCAGATGGGCGTGGGGGCAGGGCGTGGAGATTGCAGGGTCTTCCGGGGGTCTTGGAGAAGGGGATCTTTCCCGGTGGGGCTAGAAGGGAACCTGCCCGGTGGCCAGAACCTGGGGCCAAGTTGGGCAGGTCTTCCCCAGAGTGGCTGGTGCCACATGAACTATGAACCAATGGCTGAAGGGTCACCAACTGGATCAGGCCCTCTGAATGGGTGAGACAGTTGATTGGCTTGATCTATTTGGGAGGCACCCAAGCAGTGGGTCTGGGTCCTGTGCTCATTGCATGAGTTGGCTGTTTGAAACCTGGGGCCTATGCAAGGTCGCTTGGCTCTGCCTGGGAGGAGGGGACTGGACCTGCCTGGACTGAGTCTATCAGGTTGATCTCAGTCCTCGGGGGAGGCTTTGCCCTGGAGGAGGTGGGAATGGGGGGTGGGCTGGGGGAAGGTGAAGGGGGCCGGAGAGCGGAGAACAAGGGAATCCGTGGCTGATATGTAGAACTGAATTGTACTGCAAAATAAAAATTAAAAAAAAAAAGAGTTTATTGTTTGTGAACTTTGGGGCTTCTGTCCTTTCTAAGTTTTTCCCATATCAATAAAGGATATCTTTGTAAAAAAAAAAAAATGAGATGAGCCCACACACACACACATATGTGTGTGTGTGTGTGTGTGTGTGTGTGTATGTGTGTGTGTATTTGTATATATGCACATATGTGTGTATACATGTGTATATGCACTGAGAGAAATCCATAGCATATAGTAAGCATGACATTAGTATTAAGATTGCGATCATCTTTTCAACTGTCTTCCTAATAAAGAGATCAGTCTGAACTCTTAGAAGCCTAAACTTTGTTTTTTCTTATCATTATTTGTATTACTCGTCAAAAAGCCAAGAAATGCTGAAGTATATTCTTTTAAAGCAATGTTTGAATTAATTCTTTGAGAATTCTATACAATATATTTTGAATATTCTTATAACCACCCTCTCCACACTCCCATTCCTCCATGTCCAACTGAGATTTCTTCTTCTTGCTCCCCATCAAGTCATTTATGTTGTCTAACTAGACTTTGGAATGGGGTCTACCCTAGCATGTGGTCACCTACCATGGGTCACATAATTAAAGTAAACTGGCTTTCCCTCTTCCAGTAGCTATCAAATGCCAAAAGCTCCTCCCCAAGTGCTGGGATTGTATGCCCAGTTTCCCTTTTCTGTGTTGGGATTATGTGTGACTGGAGTTTATGCATTTTGTCATAATTGCTGTTCATTCATATGTGCATCTGCTCAAAACACTGTCTCTTTGATGTGGTTGACAATCTCTGGCTCTTAATAATCTTTTTGTCCCCTCTTTCACAAAGATCCATAAGCCTTGGGAGTAGAGATTTGATATGTATGTCCCATTTAGAGCAGAACACAACACTAAAGTATGTTTTAAAAACAAAAAAACCCACAATATTATAGAATGGAATAACATGGGATGGAAATAAATGTAATACATTCCTATAGAATAGAAAGTATAAGCTACGTAGGAGATAAGAGCATTAACAACAAAAACCCTCCACAAAGTTAATACTTCCCAACAAGACAATAAAATTAATTTTGTCTTGAAGAAATTTGAGAAGTATTCATGATCTTGGTCTTCAGTCCTGCATAGTCTCAAATCTATCCAGAATATGGAGCTGACATTTTAGGGATATTTTGAGATATACTACATACATAATAACTTTCACCCACTTTAAATGTGTATTTCAATGGCTTTGGTAAGTTTCTAATGTTGTGTAGCCACCAAACCAGATTCAAGTTTAGAACTTTTGTGTCTGTCTTTTTTAGATGAGTAGAGCTGTAGCTACTCTATTATAACCGCTTGAGTGAAGTTCAGTCCTTTAGGTTAGTCCAGAAAAGAAAATGGCAGCTTCAAGAATGAATATCTGTCCATCTTTGTCCCACACATGAGCTCTCTGAGCTCTTCCTTATAATCACAAGTTCACCATAGATGCTTGTCCTTTTATCTTTCCTATTCCCTCCTCAGAGCCAGCATTTATGTACAGTTTGCTACATGTATTTCTTATGCTCCTTTCTGTCTAATCTGTGAGCTCCTTGGTGTCAACAATCATATTTAGTTCATCTTTCCACCCACATTCAATGAATGGCTGTAGCAGGACCAGGGCATAGTATGTACACTTTCAAGATGGTTAAGGCACTCAAATACATTGTCAGTTCTAACTCTACTATGGAAAGAGTATTCATTCCTCATTCCTGTAGGATGTAACCAACTATCAGAGTCTAAAATGGGAAAGGTAAGAGGGAAGTTACAAAAATGAAGGCTAATACTACCTATTTGGCAATTACAGGTCAACAGCATTGGCTATATACTCATCTGTCATTGATGTCCTTGTACTAAACCAACTAAAACACTGCTAGATGTCCCTTGAAGCTCTTACTTTATAGTGAGTTGAACTTAGCCCCTATTTTTTTCAACCTTCCTCACTCTGAATGGCATCTAAAATGTTTTCTAAATGTCATACCCCTCAACTGCCTGGTTTTTTAAGTGCTGACAGAACACCTGCTCAGGGAAGCTCCCACAAACTGTTCTTGCTGGACTGGACTTTGTGCATGCTCCTCTGATTTTTGCACAGTAAATCAATGCCTCAGCCTGTTCAAGAAAGCCAGTGCTTTTATTGTAGCCACCTATTTCCTCAGAAAGCCATGATGGGATAATAAAATTGAAAAGGAGGCAAGGCAGAGCCAGTACTTTAGACCAGAAGGAGGAAACTAGGTCTAGCAGAGAAGCTTTTAGGAATGGAGCAGTCATGAAAGCAAGCACATCAATACAAGGTCCAGGGCAAAAAAAAATTGGAGATGACTTCAGGGAAAGTGTGAAGTAAGCTGAGGCAGCTAGCCATTAAATGTGGCTTGGAGAAGGTCAAGGTTTAGACAGAGCCCATCAGCACTAAAGATGGATCAGCAAGATGCTAGGAGCAACCTAATTCCACTGAAAGGGATAAGACCTTCTTTGGGACCACAGTACCATAAAGGGTTCTGAGTTCTCTCTCTCCCTCCCTCTCTCTCTCTCTCTCTCTCTCTCTCTGTGTGTGTGTGTGTGTATATGTGTGTGTGTGTGTGTGTATATGTGTGTGTGTGTGTGTGTGTGTGTGTGTGTGTGTGTGTGTGTGTTGGTATTCTGTGTGTCCTGTCTTATTCTTAAATGTCTTAAATGTCTGGGATTTTTCTAGCATGAAGGCACTCTGGGTTATCTACTCCAATTTTATTTTTTTTTTAAATGAAGAGTAAGAACATTGGTATCATTTCATAAGGTCCTAAAATAAAACCTTTTAGTGCCCAAACTCATATTTGAGTCCAAGTGCTTAGCTGACTGAATCAGTATTCTATTTCTCAGTTAGTGTTCGGGGCTAAATTTCTGGATTTGCTGTGTTAATGTGCATCCAAGAGTCACAAAGTGAATGAATACTCAATACTGATTTTATCCAATCTACATAAAGCTTATTTTAATGAAAAGACAATTGGAACACAAAGTCTGAAATGTGTTAAGGTTAGTATGTGTTAAATGTTGGTTCAATGTAAATTGTCCGGTTTTGGAAACAGTGCTATGGTGTGATGACTAATTTTATGTTGCCAGTGGAACGAGTGCCCAGATATTTATCCAAACATACTTCTTGGTGTTACAGTGACTACATTTTAAATGAGACTAACATGCAGACTGAATAAAGGTGATTGCTCTCTCTAATGTGGGCAGTTCTCAACCAGTCACTTGAAGGTCTAAACAGAATAAAAGGCTGGCTTTCTCCAATTGAGAGGAAACTCTCTTGCCTGATTTCATTTAAATTTAGGAAGGTCTCATTCTTCATGATCCTATAACAACATTCTGAACTCAAATCACAATGTTGCTATGTAGAATTTGCCAGCTTCCTTAATCCTATAAGAGTTCTTTATAACTTAATCTCTCTTTCTCTCTCTCTCTCTCTCTCTCTCTCTCTCTCTCTCTCTCTCTCTCTCTGTCTCTCTCTCTCTGTCTCTCTCTCTGTCTCTTCTCTCTCTCTCTCTCTCTCTCTCTCTCTCTCTCTCTCTCTCTCTCTCTCTCTCTCTGTATGTGTGTGTGTGTGTGTGTGTGTGTGTGTGTGTGTGTGTGAGAGAGAGAGAGAGAGAGAGAATATGTGTTAAATTGTTCTAGAATAAAAGGCTTCAAGGAAAGATGAATCCAGAGTCACTAATTCTAGATTAGAATACTTCCCACTGAAGTGGCTTCAAGGTCCCAACAGGATCAACAGAGCTGAGTTCAGTGGTAAACTATGTGCAATAACCAATCCTGGATCCCAGGTGGTAGCCTCAACCTTTGTCTCTGGGTTAACTGTTTTTCTAGCAGAATCATTGTGAAATTTGACTGTTCTTTTGTTAGTTCTTCCTTCCTGCAGGCACCTGGAATCTATAACATGAGCGCAGAGGAGGTATTATATATATATAAAACAATGGAAGTTTAGGGAAATGGTTCGGTTGATGCTTGCCAGGAAAGCCTGGGGACCTGTGTTCAACCCCTGAAACTCATGTTAAGGTGGAAATAGAGAGCCAGTTCCATGAAGCTGCCCTCTGACTTCTGCACTTACCCTGTGGCACACACATGACCTTTTACACACTGTGGCACACACATGACCTTTTACACACATTCACAGTAAAGAAAAATGGAATTCAGGTAGGTGTATGTGATGTCTAGATGCTGGAGGCTGGGGAAGAACTAGTTGAGCCAAGAGTTCAAGGTCAGACTTCACAACATAGTGAGATACTC
The DNA here is from genome assembly GCF_949786415.1 of Peromyscus eremicus. Lineage (NCBI taxonomy): Eukaryota > Metazoa > Chordata > Mammalia > Rodentia > Cricetidae > Peromyscus > Peromyscus eremicus. The sequence goes on along the minus strand of NC_081417.1, from coordinate 83,063,593 downwards.
TCTCAAACAGATATAAGGGAACGAATAAACTGGACCTATATATAATAGGTTTTCACAAAAGATTGCTAATGTTATCAATTGGAATAAAAATTGCAGAAGATTGTGACGTATGGCTTGATTTCTGTCTATAAATGAGTCTGTATAAAGATTGTCTAGATTAATTTTGAGACTCTAATGTGTTAGGAACTCTTTGGTAAATATGAACAATGAGAGTCAACAGGGAAAATGCCACATAGTACACCTCCCCCAAAGATAACAGTCATGTGGGGGCTCCTGAGAACAAAATAAAAAAGTTTAAAACTATTTAAATTAAAAATTCAATGATTCTTATTCATTATTGAGTATATGGTAAATGTTATATTACATCCCTCTTTTTTGACTACCACTAGTAGCTGACTATTACATTATCCTCAACTAAGATCACAATGTTGGTACTTCCACCGCCATCTTTATCATTCTACATTAGAATATTGGAACACTATGAGATTAGAGTTGCTGATCCAAGGATGTAGTGCTAGTGAGCACCAGAACTGGGGTTTGTACCCATGGCTGGTCAACCAGAAAACATGGCTACTGTGCCGTGTGTCTTTCTGAAGTCATATCCTGGTTCAAACATGTCTTTTTTCCTGTTAGTTGAGTTTTTAATTTGCATATAAAGTAACAGGTTTCCCATGACATTTTTATGTATATATTGTTTCAGTTTTTCCTTCTCCCCAATTATTCTTCTCCATCAAGCCCCAAGTCACATGCTTGTATGTTTATGCCCCTTTATAATAGGACCAAGACGCTGTGAGGAAGGGTTGTCTTTGTTCCTTCAAATTTTTACTAGATGCTCGGCACAAACTAAGCAAAGTAAATGCTTATTGAATTGAACTAAAGAAATAGAACCTGGGAACACCAGGAAGACAGACAGAATCCCTTCTTAGGAATATTCAATTAGTGGGTCTTTTTAATAGGAAGAAATCTATCAGAGAGATGACCAGTTCTCTGGAATTATCCCCCTGTGTACTTAAAGTAATGAATTGTCAACGGCCTAAAGAAAACAATATTGAGATAATATATGGTGGCCCAGATAATGTGCTTTCATTTTGGTCAATGTGCTGTCCTTAGAGCTGAGAGAAGGTCATGCTCTCTGGGCCCTTTGGGATAGTAGTGAACAGGGGAACAATGGATGAAGTCTCAGTATAAGCACTGCTTTGAGACAAGGGGACTGGAAAGTACCCATGGGGCCTGTGAAATGGCCACTTCCAAACTGAGAACAGGGCCATCCCCTGCCCTGGGAGAGAAGGTCACTTTTTTTTCTGTTTTTTGAGACAGGGTTTCTCTGTGTAACAGCTCTGGCTGTCCTGGAACTCGTTTTGTAGACTGGGCTTGGTCAATGCTTCTTATGCAGAAAAGAAGGTACCTATTAGAGGTTAATGGAACATGATATTTTATAATACATCTCTAACGTGATCAGGAATAGAATTTAATATTAAGAAATCATAATTCTCTTCTTATTTGCAAGCATATGTGACATAATCTCTAATGACCTCAATTGCCCTACCCCATGAACATAAGATTTTAATAATTTTCTCGTCTATATCAATGATAGACATTTATAAGCATGAAGTGAGGTATGGTGAATACAAATGTTCACAGCCAGACAAAATCCCATAACACTGTCCTAGTAGCAAAGCAGAATGCAATTTAAAGAAGTAGAAAGACCCTGAGCATTAAGGAGTTAGTATTTGTATCTCTATTCTGTTTGTTTAGATCAAAAAATTATATGCTTAAACCTCCCTGCACTTTAGTCTTATCCATGAAAGTGGGATAGATGCCTATTGTTAGGTTGCCACAAAAATTAATTTTTCAAGTAAAAATGGCTTTGCACTTCACATGTTCTAAAATATCAGAGATATATTTTTTGTTCTTGGTTTTGAGTTTGGATCCCACCATGCACTGGTGAGTTTACTAGAGCATAAGAGATGTTATATTTTCTCTTCAGGTAAGCACAGCACACTGTCTTTGGGAACTGAGGAAATCCTAATAAGCATTTATAAAGTAGGAGGATACCAAGATCAACTGGGAATCAGAGAAGAATTGTTATTGTTCATTTTTAATTCTATTTGTAATTTTATCTTGTCTTATAATTTAAATGGATTCCTTTCTACCTACCTCCCAAGGTAGGTATAAGGTAATCCATGAGCCTTGGAATGCTCAGTGTGTGTGTGTGTATGTAAATACACAGGGGGTGTTGTGCATGTAAATGTGCATGTGAGGATGTTAACATTGGTATCATTTCTCAGCATTGTTCTATTGATACTGGGCCTGTCTTTATCCTGGAACTTGCCAATTCTGCTATTCTGGCTCACCAGCAAGTCTCGGTGACATCACTATCTCTGCCTACCCAGTGCTAGAATTGTAAGTACCTGAACTCAGTTCCTCATGCTTGCATAGCAAACACTCAGTTGAGCCAACCTAAATGCTCATGCTTTTATCCATCCAATCAATAAATACTTAGGAATGGCCCAGTTATAATGTACTGTGGCTAGTTAAAAAAAAACAAACTATCTTCTCTGCCCTTGGTGACGTGACAACAGGTAAGGCTAGATGATGAGAGTTTGGGAAGGGGCAGACTTTAACTGTACAGTCTGGCTTCCTACCCAAAGGAAAAACAATAACTATCACATTCCAGGACACATAGATTGGCCTATGTGATGGACAGTTTTATGTCAACTGACACAAGTTACCATCATCTGAGAAAATGCCTCCATAAGATGGGGTTGTAGGCAAACCTGTAAGGCATTTTTGTCATAAATTATTTAAGGCAGAAGGGCCCAGCCCATTTTGGAGGGTGCCATCCCTGGCCTGGTGGACCTGTGTTCCCTAAGAAAGCAGACTGAGCAAGCCATGAGGAGCAAGCCAGTAAGCAGCACCCCTCCATGGCTTCTGCATCAGCTCCTGGCTCCAGTTTCCTGCCCTGTTTGAGTTCCTGTCCTGACTTCCTTTGATGATGAACAGTGATGTGCAAGTGTAAGTCAAATAAACCCTTTTCTCAACAACTTGAACTTTGGTCATGGTGTATCATCACAGAAATAGAACCCTAACTAAGATAACCTGGAAGACTGGAGTCAAGATTGGTAGCAAGAAAGTAAGAAACAAAGGAAAGGGGAGTATCTGGTGCCAGAACCAAGTGTGAACAGTTTAGCAGAATAGGTAAGGAATCATGCCTTTCTCTTGGGGCAACTTGAAACCAGGAAAGAATGCTAAGCATAAAGAAATGCTAGATTTCCACTCTAGAAACATGATTCTGGCTTATTGTTGGGCGACACATGGAAAGGCAAGTCAAGATTGCTGTTTTAGAATTGACTGGGCCCTAGATGCTTTTGTTTAATACCCATCCTGTGTTTGTGAAGTAAACTAGATTAAAAATCACCATATAAAATCCAATGGTGAGACATTTAGACTTCTTATACTTGAGGCTCCCAAATTCTAATATTTCTTGTCATTTTGTTGTAACATCTACAACTTTGTCAAGCCCCTTAAACTGTAGACAAGATTCTGCTACCCAGCTTAGCTGATCATCCTTCTTTTCCAAAGACATAAACAAGGTGACAAGCCTTTGGCAGAGCTGTTCTAATGAGGATAAAGCAGAGATATATATATGTGTCCCTTTGTTATCTGAAGCAACTGGAATCATCCTTCAATTTGGACAAGGGGAAGAGATTGATACAAAAATTTCCAAATGTTGTCAGAAAACTAAACCTTTACATCTTACGGATTCCTGGAAGAGGGAAATAACTATGAGGAGCAGTCAGCAATGTGCCTAATAACATGTGGGCGCTTTTATGATTCTTAAAATCTGATAAAATGCCTTAGAACACGGGTTTGAAAGCCAGTTACTTAAGTCAAATGCAAACATTATCCCTGTCTCATTGAATGAGCTTGAACAAGTCAGTTAACTCACCCAGAGGGTTGTTATAACAACAATATGAAGCCATGCATGGAAAGTGCTTACTGCCTCATATCTACACGCTTGTGCCTGTAGCTGTTTGAGGTGGTGCCTGTGTTCAAAGTTGTGGTCTGAAATGAAAATATGGTTGTAATTCTGGGTAGCAGGTTGAAATATTTGGTTTATAAAAGTTGTAGTAGAGGGTGATGATTGTGGTAGTAAATATTATGGGAATGCTGAGTGCTGGAACTATACATGGTAGAACTTGGAATGTCGATGACAATAATGATGATGGTGACTGTGGAAATGATTATATTATTTGGCCCAGACCTTGGTAATAATGGACACCAACAACAAAGTCAAAAATACATTTGTGTCAAATTCCAGATCTGACATTCACTAATCATGTGACCTTGCAAAGCTATATGGCATCTTTTTCTCAATATGTCTTCTGTAAAACGTGAATATTGTGGTTACCTCCAAAGGTTGATAGGAGCAAATGTGACAGTTAAAATATGAGCACAGTACCTGGCATATGATGAGAATGTTCATATGAAATGCAGATGTCTATAACTTTCAAAACAAAGCAGAGAACATATACACACAGAAAGCATCATTTCCTTATATTGTAAATTAAGAAACTGACACAGAAAATGTTATGGCCTAAGTCTTAATTGTTCCCTAGAAGACCATGTGTGAACAGTAGCTGGTAGCACTACAGGAAGTAGGGGAAACTTTTAATGAGGCAGGGCCTACTTGAAGTAAGTAGGTTACCAGGAGCATGCCCATGGGAGTGTGCTTGGATGCTGCCCTCTTGCTCTTTCTCTTTTAGGTTTCTGGAAGCTGTTTGGGGAGCAGTTGTGTGCCACCGTAATCATTGTCATTGTGGTCAGTCTCCTAAGCCCAAAGCAATGGCACCAAGCAGCCATAGAATAAAACATGAGTCAAGATAAATCTTTCCTCCTCTTCAGTTGTTTGCCTTATGTCTTTCTGTCATAGTAATAGAAATCTAATATGGCAAGTGTCTCAGAATTTCTATTGCTGTGAAGAGGCATCATGACCACAGAAAGTCTTATAAAGGAAAATGTTTCATTGTGGTGGCTCACTTGTTAACAGATCAGTGTTAGTCCATTATTAGTCATGGCTGAAAATAATTAGCCCATTATTTTCATGGCTGAAAGCAAGGCAGCCTGAAGGCAGACATGGTGCTAGAGAAGGAGATGAGAGTTCTTACATCTTAACTCACAGACAACAAGAAGTGGTCTATCTCACTGGGCATGGCTTGAGCACATATGAGACCTCAAAGCCCACCTCCACAGTGATGCATTTTCTCCAAGACCACACCTACACCAACAAGGCCACACCTCCTAATAGTGCCACTCCCACTAGAGGCCATTTTCTTTCAAACCACCACAGTAAGTAAAGAGAAGAAAGGGGATGTAATCCCTTGTCAGTTCTGAATAGGGTAGTGCTAGTACTCTGGACAATGGACAATGTGACAGGAAGGCTCTTTTTCTTGTGGGCCATCCAAAATTCAAATTGAACCTGCAGCATAACATGCTTCTGGAATCATGGGAATCTTTTTAAAATCACACATGTACTCGATTCCTTCTATTTACTCAGGCCATACATTACTTCATTCTTTCAATTGTCCCTTGAAGAAGACAGCATTGTTTTTATGTTAAAGGTGAAGACTACAAGGCTCAGAGAAGTGTAGTTTCTTGCCCAAACCTACAAACTCAAGAACAAGGCTCACATCCTTCCATATATATTCGAAAGGCCAGCATTAAACATTGACTCTATGTGTCCTAAATTCCCACCATATTGAATAGTGGGACACTGTTCTTGGAATTCAGTTCAATATCTGTGTCATTTAAAATGTAAGACCAACAAGTGTCTGCTCAACCAGCCCCGGCATGAAGACTGCTAAGGGAAGTATTCCTGAATTGGCACACTTTGTAATTACTCTTAAGAACAGCCCAGCAGGGCAAACAGTACTCCCCTTTCCTCTTTGCAAGAAAAATACTGGCTCAGAGAATTCAAGGAACTACCATACATTTGCACAGATAGAGTTGAAAAGAACTGGGCTATGCATGCCAAGAGCTCCACTCTAGAAAACTAAGCCTGGTTCCCCAGCAGCCACAGCATAGGGATAGAAGTGAGAATAAATGTCAACCTAAAAGAATGAAACAGCCATTATTTGTCTGCAGTCTACAGGGCTACATGATTCAAAAGCGGTATTTTTTAACAAGGCCATCACTTAGGTATTTACTAGCTTGACTAACTTCATTACACTCCCAAGCTTACTTGGGGACATGGCTCTCCTCATAAGATTCTTGTAATGGCCCACTCTGCTCTGTTAATTGGAAAGTGTTTTGCGTGCACTTGCTGCAGCTGCTGTTGCTCCCAGTAGGTACTCTGGGGCCCTATTGAGGACTTGGAAGAAAACTTGCAGAGTGTTGGTGCATCTGAGGCTGAAGGAAGGAAACTGGGCTTCTCTGATTCAAGGTATCAAGGCACCTGTTTAGTGCAATTGCTTTCATTTGTGGAAGTCTGGCCAGTATTCAGAAAGAATGCAGTAGGATACTGTGTGGTTATTAAATACTGTAGTGCCCTTGGACTGGTATTTCAGTGATTGCTGCTTCACCCTTATGTGCCTCTGACCACCATAATAACTATTTTGATAGATATTTTCTGGGTTTCCCATTTATTCCCTTGTACAAGGACTGATCTGTGATGCATGAGAAGGCTATAGGTGTAGTAGGACAGGCAGGCCCACAGTGTCGAGGAAATTGACTCAAACCAGTTGCCAAGGCCTGCACATAATGTACTTCCTTATAAGTCAACCTGAAGTCTTCCTGAGGGCCTAGCAACAGGTGCTGTCAGAGTTCCTGATTGTGCCCAGCCAATGAAGGATGACCAGGCAATGCCACCAGATTGGGACACAGCTTAGGTGCTGAGTACAGGGTATATAAGGTCTTCCCCATTATTGAAAAAACAAGTCTGATGTTTGCCTTCAACTGACTCCCAGTGTCTGTGCTGTTGATACAGCGCCTTTGCACCCCACCCCTGAGGGAGCCGTTAAGATCCAGCAACATATAGGGCCATATACTGTGTCCATATTTGCTGCTAAATAGTACACCCCATGTACTTATTGTTATATATTTTGACTGTCACCTATACCTGAAGATAGTATTTAGTCAAAGGACAAGGCCTCTATCACAATTAGACTATGTATATTTTGCCTTCAGTGTTGTTTTCTGTCTTATCTTTCATTAGCATGCAGATGCAATTAACACAGTCTGGCTATTGTGCTAGATATTGAGAGTTAGTTCATGCTAAACTCCAGTGTGTGTGTGTGTGTGTGTGTGTGTGTGTGTGTGTGTGTGTGTGTGATAAATGCCAGAAGAGGGCATCTGATCCCTTGGTTCTAGAGTTACAGTGGATTGTGAGTTTTCTGATTGCAGATGCTAACAGTCAAATTCTGGTCCTATCGAACAATAAGTGTGTTTAACTGCTGAGCCACCTCTCCAGCCCTGATGCAGAATCTTCTTGAACTCTTTTATTTCCTCTTCTCTTTTTCTTTTCCTGTTGCTCTCTCCTATTCTTCCTTCTTAATGACATTCAAGAACAGACTTTGACAGTAAGGAGTAGCTTCAGAGGGGCTGCCATCTCCATTTTCGAAAGTTCAGTTTTCCTCTCTGACCCCCTACGCCCAGCTTGTGAAATAAATACTCTGATTTAATTGCTTGAGTGTTCTTGTTTCCAAATGAAACGTGTTTAGACTTGCCTGACTTATAAGCATGGGACAAGATTTCTAGCCTTCTCTTAGGAAGGAATCACCTGCGGCTCACCTTCACAATGGCTTCTGTTCTGTCTGCTTGACTTGCTATATAAGGGAGACAAGCGAGGGGACAGAAGACTATCCTCAAGTTTCAAAGAGATATGGCCATATCCGTGTCTGCAACACCGAGCTAGGACATAGAGAGTTATAAGAAGAAATGAGGAAGAAAGCTCTATTCAAAAAAAAGAAATTGTGCTGGGCATGTGGATCTTTGTGAGTTTGAGGCCAGCCTGGTCTACAGAGTGAGTTCCAGGATAGGCTCCAAAGCTACCCAAAGAAACCCTGTCTTGAAAAACCATAAAAAAAGAAATTGTACTTTCTCTCTCTTTATGTAAATAATCCTCCAATACATCATTAGCACAATGAACCCATAGGATGCAGTTGGTCTACCATAACAAAATAGAACCTGATACTATAAGGGATGTATTTGTAGAAATGTATTTATATTTATATCTTAGCTAACACTTCAGAAGGAGCAGTCTAGGGCTAAAATTACAACTCTTTGAAGTGCTCAAAATCCAAACTGCCATATGCTTTGCATTCCTTCATCCTTAAAGCCCATCTCTCACTCACAATGGCCATATATGGTCTGAGCAGTAGAATGGAGGCAGGGGGAGGAACCACCTGTGTAAAAGCATCTGTGACCCCAAAGGGAGACCTGGAGCTGCTATATACCTATCTTTGAAGTTAGAAAGTAAGCTGATAGCCACATCTGGCTTCAGGGATAGATAAGAAATATATTGTTCATTTTGAGTTACCAGAAGCTGGACCAACATAGCTCTGCCTAGTACAGAAGGACAGCAGTCACTGAGACTTACCATCAGTTTGCTTGTCCTTTTATTATATCAATCCCCACCATCAGAATGAATCTCAATAAGGTATTGACTTTACCTATTCAACCATTAGAAAAACATGATGGTAATTTATATAAAGCACATGCATTTTTGTCGTTATACCAATTAAAGCCACAGAGCTTCTGTTTATCTTTGGAATGGAACGTAAGCAGATTTCTGGGACATAGCTCACTGGGAGGCTCACCAACCAACACCCCCAGCAAACTACCCTATGAAGCCCTGTCTGTTCACAGCCATACTTTCCTATACTGTGTTCAAATAGAGACATACATATCCAATGTGCATACTTCAGCCATAGTGGCATTGTTTCTGTTCTCACAACTTTCCAAACTATTCTTGTTGGAACCTTCTTGTTTACTGTTATCTTGAGTGAATGCTCCACCACCACTTTCCATACTTAATAGATGATTCATCTTCACTGAGTTCTCTGCAATAATCTACCTTTTACTATTTCCTTGATATCACCAAGCCAAACATACGGATTCCCCAACAGCCTTCCCATGTCTTGCTGTCCCATAAGAAATGTGTCTTCTTCAATATAAAACCAGTTACACTGAACCTGATACATTGGCACAGAAGACTACTTCCTAAATATAACACCAGTATCACAGACACTGAGAGCAACAATTAATAAATGGGACCTCCTGAAACTGAGAAGCTTCTGTAAGGCAAAGGGCATAGTCAATAAGACAAAATGACAGCCTACAGAATGGGAAAAGATCTTCACTAACCCCACATCTGACCAAGGACTGATTTCCAAAATATATAAAGAATTCAAGAAACTAGACATCAAAATACCAAACAATCCAATTTTAAAAAATGGGCTACAGAGATAAACAGAGAATTCTCAACAGGAGAACCTCAAATGGCTGAAAGACATCTAAGGAATTGCTCAACATTCTTAGTCATCAGGAAAATGCAAATCAAAATGACTCAGAGATACCATCGTTTTTATTAAGAATTTTTTATTGATTTTATATATCAATCATAGATCCTCCTCCCACCCCTCAAGCCTTCCTCCACCAACCCCTTATTCCCTCCCAAAAGAAGGTATGGTCTTCCATAGGGAGTCAGCAGAGCCTGGTACATTCAGTAGAGGCAGGTCCAAGTCCCTCCCCCTGCCTCAAGGCTGTGTGAGGTCTCCCACCATAGGTGGGATGAACCAGGGATGGATCCTGATCCTACTGCCAGGGGGCCTCTTAAGCAGATCAAGCTACACAACTGTCTCACTTATACAGAGGGCCTAATCCAGTCTCCTGGATATGCTTAAGCTGAAATACCATCTTACACCTGTCAGAATGACTAAGATCAAAAACACTGATAACAGTTTATGTTGGAGAGGATGTGGAACAAGAACATTCCTCTACTGTTGGTGGGAGTACAAACTTGTACAGTCACTTTGGAAATCAGTATGGCAGTTTCTCAGAAAATTGGAAATCAATCTACCTCAAGACCTAGCTATACCACTCTTGGACATATACCCAAAGAACGCTCAATCATACCACAAGGACACTTGCTCAACTATGTTCTTAGCAGCATCATTCATAATAGCCAGAACCTTGAAACAACCTAGATGCCCCTCAACTGAAGAATGAATAAAGAAAATGTGGCACATATACACAATGGAATACTACTCAACAGAGAAAAACAATGACAGCATGAAATTTGCAGGCAAATGGATGGAACTAGAAAATATCATCCTGAGTGAGGTAACCCAAACTCAGAAGGATAAACATGATATGTACTCACTCATAAGTGGATACTAGATGTAAAGCAAAGGATAACTAGACTACAATCCACAGCTCCAGAGAAGCTAGTTAACAAGGAGGACCCAAAGAGGGATGAATGGATCACCCTGTGAAGGGGAAATATGTGAGATCTCCATGAGCAAATTGGGGAATGCGGGGGCAATGGACGGTAGGGGATGGGAACATAAGGGATTGGGATGGTCGAGCTAGAACAGGGATGGAGTGGAAGAGCAATGAAAGAGATACCAAGATAGAGGGAGACATCATGGGGATATGGAGAAACCAGGTGCTAGGGAAGTTCCCAGGAATCCCCAAGGATGACCCCAGCTTAGACTACTAGCAATAGTGGTGAGGGTGTCTGAACTGACTTACCCCAGTAATTAGATCAGTAAATACCTTAACTGTCATCATAGAGCCTTCATCCAGTAACTGATGGAAGCAGATGCAGAGATCCACAACCAAGCACCAGGCTGAGTACCAGGAGTCCAGTCGAAGAGAAAGAAGAGGGATTCTATGAGCAAGTGGCATCAAGACCATGATGGGGAAACCTACAGAGACAACTGAACCAAACTAGTGGGAACTCATGAAATTTAGACAACACCTGTGGAGCCTCCACAGGAGTGGACTAGGCCCTCTGCATAAGGGAGACTGTTGTGTAGCTTGATCTGCTTAAGGGGCCCCTGGTAGTAGGATCAGGATCCATCCCTGGTTCATGAGCAGGCTTTCTGGAGCCTACTACCTATGGTGGAAGGACTCACACAGCCTTGAGGCAGGGGGAAGAACTTGGACCTGCCTCTACTGAATGTACCAAGCTCTGCTGACTCCCCATGGGAGGCCATACCTTCTTGTAAGAGAGAATAGGGAGGGGGAGGCTTAAGGGGTGGGAGGAGGGAAGAGGGGGATCTGTGATTGGTATGTAAAATGAATTAAAAATTTTCTTAATTAAAAAAATATGTCTTCATATCCTTTTTCAATATAAATACAAGTTTCCTTTATAATTATTTATTTACTTGTTCATTGGTTGACATTTTGATCTTTCAAATTAAAATAAAATCCCTTGTGGGCAAAGATTCTATCTGTTTTGTCACCTAGTGCATCATGCCAAATAGTGTTTAATATCTAGCAATCTGACAGTTACCAAAGTGATAAAGATGATATCTTCAAAAGTAAAATTCCATTTTATATTACCCCACAACATTGGAAAGTAAAACCTAGGAGTCAGTCTTAACATCCTCAAGATAGTCACAGATTTGACTCTGCCCTTCTCATGTAAAGAGTGCTCTCACACCATCTCCCATGCCAGGGAAGAAAAAGTCTCCACTTGGAAATCTATTGCCAGGATATTGAAGTTTTCCCAGTCTAAACTTTCACTCACATCCTATATCTACACAATAATAATGTGCATAGGATACAAGGGATGGGCAGGCAGCAAGGAGGATGGGAGATTCCTTGGAAGGATGATGCTTCACAATAATATCTCAATGACGTGTTGAACAGCACCCAGCCAACTCCATCTCAGCAGCTAACTGTCCTCTTTCAAAGATGGCGAAATGAAAGTTCAGAAGGGAGGGAATGAGCATGCTTAACTATTTTAAGACCAAATTGAGAAAAGCGAGACAATGCAATCAGTAGGAGATGAGGCCAAAGAGGTCACTAGTGACAGGACAAGTGGGTAGGGGAGTGGTGGTTGGGGGATGAGAGGATTTAATAAAAATAAGATTGATGATAGTGACCTAGAAAGTTATGGAAAAGCCAAGGACTAGGAAATGAGAAGTAAGAATAGAGAAGAGAATCTATTCCTGAAGCCCTGGTGGAGGATGATCTGTAAGCCTTCAGACTCAATGTAATTGAGGGGAGGGAGGAATGGGCCGTTGTGGAAAAAAAAAAAGTAAAGGTCAACGATGATTCCCAAATATCGTCTGCCTTGGGAGTTTGCTCAGGGAATTTAAGTCTTTATCATGCATACAAAGTGCTTAGGAAATATCTATTGAGTTAAATCGGATTTTTTTCTTTCTCTATCCCTCTGCTGAGCTTCTGCTTTGTCCCAGACTAAATACAGAGTTTTTGGTGCTGGCTCTTACATGGCTCTTATTACTTCCAGTTCTTCAGAATAAAACTAACACCTCTCATTTCATGCCAATGAATGACCGATCCTGAAAGAAAGACTAAATCTCAAGATATTACCTGGAATTGGAGCCTAGGACCATGTCACTATGAGCAGAGGTGAGCAGTTTAGGGAAGTATACTGTCTCCAGACTACTCAACAGGCCTTTCCTTATGTGTGTCATTTACCAAAAAAAAAAAAAAAAAAAAAAAAAAAACCACATAGCCTCATCATTAGCAGTAATAAATATTTAAAATACACCAAGTAGGCTATCCCAGGAGTAACAATCATGCCATGAAGCCCCGTCTGTCTTGACCTCTGTTCCATTTATCATTCCTTTCCATACCTATCACAGGTTCCCATTAACTTTAGCAATGTGAAGTCACTGACTTTCATGTACATCCCAGGACCTGGGTGCCCTGGATCTCCACTGAACCTCCTTCCCAGTTTGTCCCATCAGCTTCCATTAATATCTTTGGACTGACAACTGAGATTGACTGCCTCATTAGCAGGCATCGTGTGGAACTCTGACAATAATTAACAACTCAACAGTCTCATTTGCTGGCCTATCAGAGAAGTATTCAATCAAAAATGTAATTTGCCCGATGCTTCCATTTAGCATGGGAAGACTATTCCTTCAAAGTTTTAAATAGTCTAATTAAGAGGGAAGAAATAGAAGGGTAGAAATTATTAACAGTATAGGTTTAATGTGAAATTGCTGAAGCAAATTAATAATGCAATAACCATTTTTAGCAGCTGTCTATCAGTTGGTGGCCAAGAGTAATTCAATTAGTCAGCAAAGGGTTGTTCAGATTAGGTAGTGAGGAATAAGTGCCATTTTATCTCCCAAAGGCACCATGGACTTTATTTCCCTGGATTTGGGAGAAATAAACACAAAGCATTTTTAGGAGTCTGCACAGAGGCAAAGCTTGAAGCTAAGGTGCTAGATCCAGTGAACGTGCTATCATACAGAAATAAGCTTGCGCCTCTCCTCTGGGGTGACTTCTGCATAATTAACTTCCCTTGATTCAGAGCAAGGAGTCAAACAAAGTAAAGTACTGAACGTAGGCCTAATTTTGAACTAAGTCTACTTCAGCTTACAACTGTGAACACACTAATGGATGGGTTTCATCTTTTCCTCTTGCATGTGCTACATTTATCTCTGCTCATGAAGACCTTTCATTGGAAAATGCTTTTAGTATCCCCTTCTCTTCTCCAATGAGATCCCATTACCTCTTCTTAACTTGTAAATGGAGATAATATTGCCAGTCTAGCCAGAAGGTGATGAGATTTCCCTGAGGAATGCCAGAAATGTGTCTCTCAGAAAGATCACCAGTGGACCCATGCAGGCACAGATTCTGATGTTCACTCTGCCACTTGCTGGCAGTATACATGCACTTGTTTCTCCACCTCTCATAAGAATTCTGGTTCCATTGCACTCTTGTCAAGATGCTGGTGGATAAGGTGTGGAAAACCCAGAGAACATCATAGATGCTTCAAATTGACACTGTTGATATTGGTATTAACATACATAAAACCATGTGGGGATTCCAGCATCTGTTTACTAAATGTTAGTTTCTTAACCCTCCTTGACACATACCTCTGTGCATTCGCTTGCAATTGTCTAAGAGAATTCTAACAGTCGGGATTTTTGTTATTCCCCTCCCCCACCTCCACTGCTCCATTCTTCAGTAAACTCATAAACAGTACAATTTAGTTCACACACAACTTTGCACTCAAGCAATGCTCAGCAGTCTTGTAGGACAGAGCACTCACTGCAGAAACTAGAAGTACTCGTGTAGTCACAGGAGGGAAAACTGTTGCCATAAAGTGTTGTAAGTAAATGAGTCCTGGGGCATATGACTGCCCATTAACATTAAAATTTAGTTAAATAATTTTGTTTGAATATTGGCAAGAACTAATGACCAGTATTTCTACTTGCAAGTATGTTGTAGTGTAATGATCAAAATGCTGGACATCAATGCCAGCCACAGCTGGATCTGCACCTCAGTTATTTTTCTTAGGCTTGTGAAGTCTCCCTAAGGTTGTTTCTCATTTTTAAAAGGACTATAATATGTATTATATTATATTATATATAATGATATATGAAAAGAATGTAATATCTATTTGGGGATGGTTATGAAGATTCAGTGAATTTTTTCATAAATTTCCTGCCTGATAATAAATTCTGCATAATGGCTATAGCCATTGTTGTTGTCTTACCAGTCACTGGAAAAGAGGCAGGTAGGAGACCAGCATATTGGCAGAAAAGGCAGTTCAGTTGGCTGTGCAATGTTATGAGAAATGAAAAACCCTACCAAGACTAAGTAAAGGAGGTATGATGTGTTCTTGTGTATACATGAAAACATATGCACAGGCCTGCCTGTGTCCCACTGCCTGGGCAGGAGAGAAAACAGCCATAGACCTGATAGGTGTCTTGTGACCTGGTCAGACAGGCACTGTATGATGAACATGTATGTAGTGGAGAAATAGGAGAGAAAAAGTGTTTCATGTGAAATGTGGAGAGAAGTGAAAAGACGCCAAGGTGGAGAGAAACAGGCTGATATGTGTGGCCTATGCTGCCACCTGGGGCAATGTGATGCCTGGGCCTGTGCTGCCACTGAGGGCTGTGTCTGGGCCCATGGCCCTACCAAAGCTGGAATGTGTGTTGATGTCTAAGGCCCATTACCACTGAAGACCACATGGATGCCCATAGTCTAGACTGCCACCTGAGGCCATGTTGATGTCTGGGCCTGAGCTGCAGCCAAGGGCCAAATCTGGGTCCATGGCTCTACCACAGCCAATGTCCCAGTTGATGTCTGTGGCCTGTGTTACCACTGAAAACCATGTGGATGCCCAGGATCTAGCTACAACCACCTGAGGCCATGTTGGTGTCCAAGGACCATGCTGCCACTGTGAGTGGCATACTAATCTGAGTGTCTTGCACAGTCATCCATAGCCATAGTGACATCCAGGCCTGAGCTATGTCAGATGGCCATGTCTGGGTCTTGGTCCTACTGCAGCAGGGATCTGTGTTGATGTCTCTGGCCTGTGTTACTATATCCTGCCCCTCACTGGCTGCCTCAGCCAGAAGGCTGCCCCTTCTTCCCAGGAGAAATGACCCCCAGTAGCATGGGTACAGGAGAGCTGGCCCTGACTTTTAACATCCCTGAGTGAAGTGCTTCCCACCCTTGCTGGCCACACCAACTATATAACTGGCCCTGCATGCATGCTGGAGAACTGGCCTGTATGGTGTAGACATGGGATGGATCGCCTAAGTGGGGGCATTTCCGGTGGAAGCCCAGCTGGATAAACTCAGCTACAACCCAGGCCAACATCCAGGGCTTTCATTTGGTCCACCCAATATCTACTCCATTTATGACCTGCTAGAATGGATAAAGGGACCAGTAATTCGGAACCATGACTCAGGGCAACAGCAGGATATCTGAGAGTTTTGGTGAGGGTCCAGTATTGACGATGTACCAGAAGCCAGAGACCTTGAACCAGACCAACAACTCATTGCAATGAACATTTTCGAGTAAAACTATTAGGGCAAAAGGGTATACAGAGTGACACACCGAAGCTCCCAAGGCCGCTACAAAAGAACATGTGATGGCCAGGTGGGAAAAACAGAGGAGCAAAATACATTTTCCTGTTTAGTCATTTTGTTTTCTTTGGTGGGGGAGGCTACAAGGATGGAGGGCCTTGGGAAATGGAAGGACTGGGAAATGAGTGGAATTGGGGTGCATTATTTTTTAAAAAAGCATGTGCAAAGAGAACTAGACCAAAGCTCTACTGATGCAATTTCCTTGAAAGAGAAAACCCCAAAGAGAGCTGTTAGCACTGACCACTAGCTCCATATAGGAAGAGGGAAATGAAGTTTCTAATTACCTACCTTTCTAAGAGCACATGCCAAGCATCTGCTGCAAACATGACAGTTTTTTTGTGATACGTAGCAAACAAGGGAACATCAGAAAGATTCCCCCACCTATCATGAGCTGCTTATGTCTAGAAGAGAGCTAACTACTTGGGCACTGAAGGTTAGAGCCTAGTTGTGCCCTAGTACCATTCCTTGGGCTCCTGCATGTAAGGAAGACTCTGCTGCAAACTGTCTTCATAACCACAGTCCACTCAAGATGCCCCAGACAATTTTAATAGATGCTGGCAATCAATCCAAAGCTGGGAGCCCTGCAAACACTCATGAGTGGATTGTTACACAGATGAGTTACTGGAACTAGCTAAAGGTAGAACAGACTGTAAACAGCAGTGAAGGCCAGGAAAGCAAAATCCACCAGCTTCCAGTTAATAAAGTATAAACACAAGAAAGCTATTACTGCAAGCTGTACAGTATCTCTGCATTTACCACACTGATGCCTGTGTGACTGGTTCCTGTGTTCAGGGTACCATGTGCATTATCTCTTTTAAAGGCAGTAACTAGCCTCTGTGGAAATAGTAAGGCATGTTTGCACACTACAAAGAGGTTCTGAAGTGTGCAGTAGTGGAGACCATCAATCCCAGAAAAGGCAGAGGTGCAGAAGAGAAATGCTCCCCACCAACATTCCTCAGCTAAATGCTCAGCAGAGGCAACATAATGGAATTTCTTTGGTACTCCCATTCAGTCTGCTTGACAATAGCTAGCCCAGGCTGACCTCGTCCCTGTATTCTATCTAATTAGTTTACCTAAAGCTTGTAAACCATGATTTGCTGCTCTCAGGTTGTCTACTCAATTATTCTTGCTTCTCTCTGGTTTATAAATCTTGTTTGTGCTTTTATTTCTAAATAATAGCTTCTCTCATATGTAGTAAACTGCATGTAACTAATTAAATGTCAATGGGTTATTCTCTGATAAGCTGTCAAGAGTTTGGATTTGGGAATCAGCCCCTCCTGGGATTCAACTTGTGGCTCTGTTCTTCTGAGTGACTTGAGTAAATTTTTTTCAAGTATCAGTTTTCTCATCCATAAAATAGAATTTTGTCAAAAGGCTTCCACTCACAACTTTATGAAAACTTAAAACCATGCATGGAAAGAACACCCTTAGGGCAATGCCTAGTAGATTGGTAATCACATGTCCTATTTAATTTATTAATAGCATGAATGATCAAGCTTAATTGTGTAAAAATTTGTCAAAATGAAAATAAAAATGGAAAAATTACCTGCACTGTCTTTGTGAAGGTCAGAGGATTGAAGAGGGGCCCGATGACATGATGTTAGGAAATATAAAAGAAGAAGAAAGCCCAAAGATTCTTAAAAAAAATAGATAAAGGTGCCAAGGCTGCAGAAAATATCAATGCACTATCAAGAAAACTCTGATTTACTGTTGGATAACTAGTTGGGGCACTCTTCCCTGGGGAAGACTCTTTCTCCCATTCTCAGCATTCTTTAGTTCCCTGTAGCTCTTCGTGTAGTGTGGAGGCCTCCTAGGCATTCCTCCATCCTCATTAGTATGTCTGCTGTTGTCCATGGCTCATGTTTAGGCAGCCACGTTGGTGAGACTTTCTGAATGTAGCTGCTGATACTTGTTGCATACAGGATCTCACAGCAAACTCCCTGATCCTCTGGCTCATACGCTCTTTCTGCTCCCTCTCTACAATGCTCCCTGAGCCTTAGGTACAAGACTTGTATTGTAGATGTATCTGTTGAGCTCCATGACTCTGCATTTGAATTGGTTGTAGTTTTGTAATGATCTCCGTCCATTGCAAAGAGAAGTTTTCTTCATAAGGAATATACACTGAGCAGGTTGTGTTTATGTATTTAGGAAAGTGTGTGTGTGTGTGTGTGTGTGTGTGTGTGTGTGTGTGTGTAAAACAATTAATGAAAAAGAGGCTGTGAATTTTTAAGAGAGCAAGGTGAATAGGGAAAGTTTGGAGGGAGGGAAAAGAAGAGTGAAAATGATATAATTACATCATAATCTCAAAAATGTATATATAAGAGAAATTTTAAAAAGAAAACTGAATTGGAGGAACAGATGACAAGTAGGGGATCTGTATCCATTTGTGGGATCATTTTGGGGGATATATATCTTAGGACTTTGAAGATGGTCTTAGTTCTAATAAGAGAAAGGTCATTTATGGCAGGAGTCCTGGAGTCATCATTGACAACATCTTAGACACCATAGTACTTTTAAATAGACTTGAATCATAGCACAGAGAATGGCATCCTGAGTAAGGGCTGAGTCTCAGAAAAAGAAACATATGTATGAAAGAGTTCGACATGCACATCATGCAACCATGGAGGAAGCCTGGAGGAGACTAGAGAAAGGAAATTCTACAGGAAAGCATGTATTTAAATCATAAATGTTGTTTGTTTTCAGACTAGGTATTTAAGTTTTATGCTATCAACTATTAGTAACACTGAACACTTCTTTCAATGTCTGCTTATATGACTGTGTGCTCTTCTCATGTGCTCTCATTCTCTCTCTCTCTCTCTCTCTCTCTCTCTCTCTCTCTCTCTCTGTGTGTGTGTGTGTGTGTGTGTGTGTGTGTGTGTGTGTCCTTGTATATAAAAAGTAAAAATATGCTGTCTGGTTACCATTAAATTGGTCTTATTTCACCCAGTGTATATAAAGAAAGGGCAGAAAGAAGGAAGGAGGGAAGAAAGGAGGAAAAAAGGAAGGAAGAGAGGGAGGGAGGGAAGGAAGGAAGGAAGGAAGCAGGCAGGAGCAGGGCCTGATGATTTGGGTTTGTTTGAAAATCTGACAAAGTACTCAGCACCTGCAGGTAATTTCTAACCAGGAAGCAATTCACTAAGTGTGCATCCTCTTCCTTTAATATATCTGTGTCAGAGGGAATCTGGATGGTATATGTGTGGTCTCTTTCACTGTGACGAGAGCAACTCAACTTTTCTACTGCATAGCGTGCTGATTAGTTTTGTTCAGCCCGAAACAAACTAGAGTTACCTGGGGAGATGAGGTATCAATTGAGGAATTAAGTCCATCAGATGGGCCTGTGAGCATGTCTATGGGACATTTTCATGACTGATAATATAGGAGCTCCTAGGCTAGTGTGGACAGTGCCACACCTGGACAGTGAGTGGTCTTGAGTTATATATGAAAGCAAACTTAGCAAGCCAGTTAGCAGATTCACTGTGATGGAGATGTGCGAGCCAAATATAACCCTTTCTTCCACAAGTTGCTTTTGGTCTAATCTTTATCACAGAAAGAGAAAATACACTGAAACACACTTGAGTCTCGAATTCCAAGATGCTGAGATTCTTTGGGGAAATAACATGTGTCTTCTGCAGCATTAAAAAGCTGTTTCAAGACTATCACTCCCCCAAGGTTCTCAAGAGGTTATCTTTTTTGTTTGTTTGTTTGTTTGTTTGTTTGTTTTGTTTTTCGAGACAGGGTTTCTCTGTGTAGCTTTGCGCCTTTCCTGGAACTCACTTGGTAGTCCAGGCTGGCCTCGAACTCACAGAGATCCGCCTGGCTCTGCCTCCAGAGTGCTGGGATTAAAGGCGTGCGCCACCACCGCCCGGCCTCAAGAGGTTATCTTTAAATACAAAACACCAAAGAAGGCCTGGCACATAGTTGGCAATCAGTAATAATCTTCATTGTTTGGTGATAGTGGTGGTGGTATGGGGATTGGAGGCTGTAGTTCCCAGCACACTAGACTTGGGCATAGATTTGAGGGCAATGAGTCTTGGATATTAACAAAATATCTGCTCTCTGGTCCTCATGTATCATGTCTCTGAAATGGGAGATTGTGGCTAATGATATGCTAGCTCATACTTGCATACCTGCTGCTTGGTACTTGCTTAGTCAGTACTGTTCTGTTGCTGTGAAGAGACACCATGATCATGGCAACTTTTAGTAAAATATTTAATTGAGGCTTGCTTACAGTTTCAGAGGTTTAGTTCATTTTCCTCATGGGAAGGAGCATGGTGGCACTCAGGCTGATGTGATGCTGGAGAAGTAGCTGAGAGTTCTACATCTGGATTCACAGGCAGCAGAAAGATAAAGTGTTACTGGGCCGGGAATGGGCTTTTGAGATGTGAAAGCCCAACCCCAGTGACATACTTCCTTCAACAAGGCCACGCCTCCTAATCCTTCTCAAGTAATGACACTCCCGGATGACTAAGAATTCATATCTATGAGCCTATGGGATTATTCTTTGTCAGACCACCATGGGAACTTTGGGTGGAGCTATGTAGTGAACAGCGGAGACACTCCAGGGCTTTCCTACAGAGTTCCTATAGAATTTCCTACAGTGTTCAGTGCTACGGACAGAACCCAATGTCTCAGTTATATAAATACATACTTTGTTACTAAGTTACACAAGTCCTAGAAATCTCATTTTTAAAAACAGTTTTGAAATGAAAATGCAGAAATCCCCTCACATATCATTCTTGAAGCCTATCTTAAAGATCCCTCCACTTACAAATTTGATATGCCTTTCAGAAAAGTTGACATTACAATTACATAAGTAAATTTTAACTCCATGGAATAATACGCCATATATTTTTTGTTGAATTTGAATTTCCTACTTCTTTAAACCATTAAAGATATCTCTGTGTCAGATCATATAATCTGCAGTATCCATTGTCATAACTCTTTAATACTCTGCAATACAAATTTATCATCCATACTAAGCCACCAGTGAGCACTAGTCATTACAAATTCTATTTTAACTAATATAAATAATGCAATGATTACCACATGTATTTTATTACCATGGTCAAGATCCCTTACATTGAGTCATATTAAAGTGGAAACTTTTTTTTTTTTGTTTTTCAAGACAGAGTTTCTCTGTGTAGCTTTGGAGCCTATCCTGTATCTCGCTCCGTAGACCAAGCTGGCCTCGAACTCATAGAGATCTGCCTGGCTCTGCCTCCTGAGTGCTGGGACTAAAGGCATGCACCACCACCACCCGACTTAAAGTGGAAATTATTTTAAGTGTTGATAATCACTCTTAATTCCTAACCTCCCAAATTCATTATTTCAAGAAACAAGCTAGTCATTATTGAATAAATTTTTATGAAAAACAAATTATGATTTGGGTATTTTGGCAATACATGAAATTAATTGGACATAGGGCTGTTCTTGAGAGGTTTATAATTTGTTATGAATACATATTTTGTAAACAATAATAATTCAATGTGTAAAGTGTTGAGACACAGCTTGGGGTGGGTGATAAGCAGCCTTCCCAGGGAGAAAAAGCTAAGAAGGCTGTGAGTATCATCAGTATTGATGAAGCTATAGTATTCTTTGCTATAACTAATTTATACTCCACAGTAATATCATGTGTCATGAGCTGTTTAACACCAGCCAACAGTGGGCCTCTAACTAATAATTAATTAATTAATCAATTTGATTAAGAAGTTATTTTTTTTTCCTGAGACAGGTTCTCATTCATAGCCAAGCCTAGCCTGAAATCACTATGTAACCCATGCTAGCATCTAACATATGACAATCTTCTTATCTCAGTCTCTTGAATGCTGGGATGACAGACATGTGCTACTATGCATAGTCCTAGGTTATTATAATTTTACTATTATAAATGATAGCACAGTGATATGGGACAATTAGATGTAGTTTTCCTCTGTTTCAGAGAATTCATCAAGGAGGACTTTCTGAAGAAAGAGTCTCTGTAGAAGAGATCCTCCTCTTTAAGGAGATGGGGGTCAATGGGAGACAGACAGGGATGGGAATTATTTAAGGGCAACTAGTGTGAAATAAGGTGCACTTTGAAGTCTAATAGACCTGAATCCAAGATCAGCTTCTACATGGCTAAGATGACCTTGACCAATCAATTAATCTCTAGGAACTCAATTGTACTTATCTGTAAAATAGAATGCAGATTTCAGTGTGTTTAAGAAAGCATGTATCATTTCACTGACTACTTGATGAATGCATCAAGAAAGCAGACATGTAGCGTTTACAGGCCAGCCATTATCCCTTTATTCTCATGAAACTGACCTTATAAAAGAGAGCAAAATGAGGTTATATATGTCAAGAGGTTGGCCATAACCTCCCCAATTTGCTTTTGGTCATGATGTTTCATCACAGCTATAGAAACCCTAACAAGGACACCCAGTGCTGGGAAGTCAGAAAAAGGCAGATCCATGGGGCTTTCTAGCCAGGCAGCCTAACCTACCTGGAAAGCTCCAGGTCCATTAGAGATTCTATCTGAAAAATCAAGGTGGATGCCCCCTGAGGTTCTCCTCTTACCTGTACCTTCACATGCACATGCATGCACATACACCTGCACTTACATTTGTACCCATATACACATGCGAAGGTGAATAAATAACTTAAATGGATGTCTGTTTTTAATCTAGGGACAGTGCTGGACAGTATTGCCCAAACTGTCCTCAAATTTTTAGGCTGAAGCAGTCTTCCTATCTGAGCATCCAAAGTAGTTATATGTAGTTATTTACCACTGTACTGGCAGAAGTGATATAAAAATTACACAACCTAAAATCTATGGACTCTCCTGAGGCCATCAGAGGAGGATGGGCCTCATAGCTTTAGGAAATGGGGACAAGATATTCTGGTCTTGAAAACAATGGATCTTTAATTATCCATAGGTCAGCAAACCTCATAGGGTAAAGTAACATTTGAAAGACCCTACTGTGTTTGTCCAATGTAATACCTACTATTGCTAAAGTATTCGCAGTTTGTATTCCAGGGTCAGGGGTTGAGAGCTTGTCTTTCAGATACGGAACAGGAAGATCTGTTGACACTGGAGACTGAATTCCTCTTCTGCCTTTGATAGGTGAAAGCTAGAGATGAGAAGGAATTGCCAGGGTCATGCAGCTGATTAGGAGCAAACTTGGTTCCAAAGTCAAGGTGTCCAGAATGATGCCCTCAACTCCTGTCTCTTCCACATCAAGTTCATCCTGTTGTTTGATGCAATCTATACAGAACAAGTAAGATAAGAGTGGTACATCCACTCCGTAACTGCTAGGGGCTCAGCTCTTAATCTCAGGCCTGGTCCCATGCCAAACACCTTGATGGACACAATCTCAAAACAAGCTGGGTGGGAAGCATTGCTCTAATCTTAGCTTAAAAATGAGAAAAGCAAGGCTGGGTAAAGTGACACACACCCTTCAAATGACACAGTGAAGAAGCAGCAACAGTTTAAATGTGTAGCATTTCCTGGTTTCTCCACCTACTAAAAGAATGAAAATTTAAATGAATGTTTTCCAAAGGCCCAATACAAACATGAACATTATTTGCTACACCTCCAAGTTTGTTTTTAAATATTGTAACTACACAGAATCATTCTTATAAGATTGTCATCATATGTTCCTGTAACTTTGTACTCGGCTTCTTAAATGTGTTCCAGGTTATTAAACCATCTTTGTAGTCATCTTTTCTAATAGATGTGTGAGCATCTGATAAAGGATGTGCCAGAGGGAGGCTGAGAAGGGAATCAATCAACTTGGAAAAAAACACAGTGTGTGGACAAGAAGAAAGTGGAAGATTGACGTTTGGAAGCTGGATGAGAAAAGAGAGAAGGAGGCTGAGAGAAACCTGTGGGACTCAGGTGTTATCTCATCTCAGGGTGTTGTAGTTAGATTTTTTTCAGGAGGATGGCACAATACAGGAGAGACCTGAAGTGAAAAATGTCTGAAGATGTTTAAGTATCCCAGATCATGGAGACAATCTCCTGATGCCTTCCTCATCTCCAAGTCCAATAACATCTGACAATGAACTCCAGTGCCCTTGAGGCTGCCCCTGTACTTTCTTCTGAAAGTCAACAACAGTTATGATCAGTGAGCAGCCTCTTGCCCTACCCCTTAATGTAGCTTTGTGGCTCTGAGTAATTTAAGGCACTATGTTACAGCTATGTTAAAGAATCACTTAATTGACTAACCAACATGGGCTTCCTCCTATCTTTTTCACCTTTTTTGTTTCTACAGTCCTTATTAGTCATTAATGTGCACGGGAATTATCTGGGACCATGTTAAGAAGCAGAGTATTATTTAGGTTCCTTAGACTGCAGCCTGGTATTCTACATTTCCTAACAAGCACTGAAAATAAGGTTGTGGCACCTTAAAAAACAAATTAGAAAATCTTCACATATCCAGGTCAAGGTTAGAATTCTGTACTTTTATGCATTCATTCAGTCACCTGTTCATTCAATAAACACTGATTAAGGATCTACTGTACATGGAACTGGGAACTCAGTTTTCATCCTAGTAAATGTGGTCTTCGCCCACTCAGAGTTTATGGTCAGGAAGATGAGGTCAGCATTAATCCAACCATGTCCCAAGCAATCAGTGTTTACAAATGGAGCCTTGAGCCAAGCAGTAAAGTAGGGCAATACTGAGATTTAATTGAGACCAGAGAACCTAAGCAGGGGTCAAACAGGTTCTGTGAGCAACTGAACATGGACCTGAGAGCTACAGGAAGCATGAGATTTAATGGTAAAGGTGGCAGGAAGAGTGAGAGTAGCAGGAACATGGTCAGTGTGACCACGGTTTCTGTAATCTATATAAGACCATAAGACTCCCTTGCCACTTAAACCACATGGTGGCTAGAGAAAACATCTCCACAGAGGAGCCAGCATCATGCTTTCTTTATATTGCAACCTAGTATTTCCTAAACAAACTGTAAAGTCTTGGACCTCTGTGAGAGGGGGATGCAGGCAAGGCATAGAGGCCCAAGTCTACTTTCTCCTAGTAGAGGAGAAAATACACTGTTGGGTATCAGGGGTCCAAGCTTGAAGAGGTCACACAGACAGAAGACCTGGATTCAGATCTTCACTATATCACTTACCCTTTACTTTGGCTGGTGATTTAAACCTTTCTGAGTCTATAAGGTAAGAGTGATGATAAAAAAAAAGTGGTGGCAGGTTTGTGAACTCATTTACACACAGAGAACTCATTTCCCTTCCTCCCTTTCATCTTTTCTGTGTCGGAGACACTGAGTTCAGACATGTAAGATAGGCTTTCACCTTCATGGCTCAGGACTTTGTACTGATGAGGGGCCCTCACCCCTAGGAAGGGGCAGTAGCCACCATCCCATCATGGAGAAATGGCATTACTTTCTAAGGAAAAACATAGCTTTAAATTCACAGTACTTTGAACACAAGTGTGGCTTTCTTTACTCCCCAACCAATTCTTAAAGTCTTTCAACACTCCTTGGGTGAACTATAATTTAATTCAGATCTGACACTCTCTAACTGGCGTTGTTAAAGTTTAAGGGTTCAGTCCTAGAACACTGACTTCGCTTCAGAAAATGGTCACAAAAATCTGTTTCCCATACCTCTGCTTGACAAGGCCACAAATTCAGGGATTCGAGTCAAGTTCAATAACTTTCCATAACAGCTGACAAAACCCAGGGAAACATTGACTTGCATTTAGTGGTTATTACAGAGGATCTGATAAAAGATGCAGGTGAAAAGACAGTTGGGGAAGAACAAAGAGAGATGTCCAGAGGTTTGACACACTCCTGGCACAGAAATGTGTTCACTGATCTACAAACTCCAAACCATGCAGTGCAGGCATTTTCATGATGGCGTCATCAAGAAGACATGATTGATGCTTAGCTCTGTAGCTCCTCTCCCATTTCTGTGTGGAGGACAGACCTGAAACTTTTAAGCTCCTCATGGTTTGGTTTTTCTAATGACCATTCTTTCCAAAGCCACCCAGCATCCGACCAAAGACCACCTCATTAGAAACAAAGACCTTCCTATCACTTGGAAATGACAAAGGATTTAGAATCTCTGCTCTAGGGAACAGAAGAAAAAACTGTGTGTGTGTGTGTGTGTGTGTGTGTGTGTGTGTGTGTGTGTGTGTGTGCTTTATTATGACATACTTTTCAATGAGTAAATGATCGGAAAAAAATCAGTATCTAGACAAATGCAAATGTGTTGCTTGGCTAGCCAAAAGTATTTTTTACCAATAAGTCAGGTCACAACCAGGGGAATTTATTGGCCTTCTAGCAAGTCTATGAGTTGTTGATACAGGCTGGGAAATATAGTGTCCCAAGTATGTCCCTTGTGACCATGGCATTGATGTGTCTGAAGGGATGATGATGCCTTCCAGGGAAGGTGAGAACAATCTAGAAATGTGGCAAGTTGAGGCATCTCTGAGCAGAGAACTTGTTAAGAGCATCCAACACTTCAGGGAAGAAATTGTGGAGCCCACCCAGTCTTGGGCCCATCAGTGGATGTGTCGTTTGGAATAGCCCAAAACAGGAGATGGAGGTTTGCTGCCAGGGAGAGTTGAGGCTAAAGCCCAGCTATCGATGTGTGGGTTTTACGGGTGTGGGGAGGTGATTTCCTTCTGCCCAATTTTCACTTAGTCATGTGTCCACCCTGACCTTCTGTGGCAAAGATTATTTCATCCAGTGTCTTCCCTAGGAGGTGCCATTACTGCTATGAGTACGGCTAGAGAGAGTAGCTGCCAACAAAGGCAGATATGACTCTTGGGGCTGCCACCCACACAGTGCTGGGTGACACAGGCACAATTCCCAGCTCTCTGAGCCTCAGGCTTGAAGAGAACTGACAGACAACACGTGACTGTTAGCCAAAAAGGGGAAGAGCATGAGTCCGTATGTAACTCTGCCTTCTATGATTCTCCTATCATCCTTCAAGCCATGGAGGTTTTCCTTGAATGGTTTATCCTGTTCCCATTTTACAGTGAATAACTAAGTCCAAGAAGTGGATGTGTCTTTATCATGTTGAAAGAATAGCTCCTACCTCTCTGATCTGGACCTGTATGGAGCCTGAAGCTCTTTCTAGCATGCCATTCCGTTCCATTTCTTTCTTAGAATTTTAGAGTCTCATCACCCAGCTTCTCTTTCCAGCTGTGTCTTTCCTCCTCTCTGGATGAGAATGTGTCTCCATCGTGGCTGCTTTACACACTGCCAGGGGAAAACAACCTCTTTTTCTGCCCTCCCTACCTTCACCCCGACTGTTCTTAATCCAGCAGTCCTACGGTTCCTTTTTTCTTCTTTGCACCCCTGGTCCTGTAGACTCACCCATAGAAGGGCTCTATGAAGGAATGTGGATTTCCAGACACCCTAAGGCATGTGCTCTTAATCCCCATGAGGAACAGATAGGAACTCAGTCCACGTGGCATCACTCACCTTCTTGCACAACGCTTGAGAGTTATGAGCAGTGTAGATTATTTTAATGATAGTATTACTTCCAACTGCACTTCTCCCATCTGTTCATTCCCAATTACAAATGCAGAAACTCAGCATGTGTCTCCATTCTGGCAGTAGAGAATGAAATATAAGTGTTATAAAAGGATGTATATTCTTCGAACAATACAGTAGGCACCTATGAAGCTTGCCTTGTGTTTCAGATCTTCCTGTGTCTTTGAAAGGGAGTCAGAGCCTCCTTGAAGAAAGTGGCACAACATGCCCAAACCATCCTTAACCTTGCCACTAACTCAGGGGTACCAAGGAATGACAAAGCCAGTGGATTTTCACAAGGTCCAAGAAAGAGCCAAGGGTTCCTGTGGAAATTACCTGAAACCAAGGCAGAAAAGAAAACAAAATAAAGAGTGGTCCATTTGTACATCAAATACACAAAATAGGAGGTTGAGGCTGATAAAGAATAACGAAAAAATGGTTCTGTGTAACATGAATCTTAAAAGGTCTTATTAATAAAAACAAACCTGGAGGTTAGTTATTGGGGTGAATGCTGGAACATCAGAGAAGCAGAACAAGCCACAGCCACCTCACCTCGCCAATTTCTCAGCTGATCCTGTTTCCTCAGACTGGAAGCTTCTGAGTCCTCATCCAAACGGATCTCAGCTGAACTGTGCTACTCAAAGCCTAAAAGCTTAACCAGCTCTAGTTCCGGGTCCTCACACCTTAAATACCTTTCTGCTTTTTGCCATCACTTCCTGGGATTAAATGCGTGAGTCACTATGTTTGGCTGTTTCCAGTGTGGCTTTGAACTTACAGAGATCTGGATGGATCTCTACCTTTGGAATGCCAGGATTAAAGGCATGTGCTACCACTCCCTAACCTCTATGTTTAATATCGTGGCTGTTCTGTTTTCTGACCCCAGATAAGTTTATTAGGGTGGACAATATTTTGGGGAACACAATATCACCACAGTTCTGTGGTTGAGAGAAGAATAGCAAGGCTCAGAACCAGTTCCAGCAAATAAAACAGCAAGAGCTACAGTCACTTTAGGTGGTCAGCCAACAGCTTAGAAATGACACCTGTCTGAAGTTCTCACTACATGGAAATGACGTAAGTGAGGTCAAGCCTTGCTCTAACATGGAAGTTGGTACATTCAACCAGAAGCACTGCCCTCTAAAGTGGGTGAGCCTCCCAAGCCCCAGCCACCTGGGAACTCACATATAGCCTGCATGCCTTGACCAAACAGAACCCAAGGTTGTATTTCACAACTCTGTCTCTGCCATGGCCACAGCCACAGATTGGATTCAAAGCAGAAAAGAAAATAAAGGGTATCCAAGTCCTAGATTTCAGAAAACAAATCATTCTCTGGGCAAAATAC
The DNA here is from genome assembly GCF_949786415.1 of Peromyscus eremicus. Lineage (NCBI taxonomy): Eukaryota > Metazoa > Chordata > Mammalia > Rodentia > Cricetidae > Peromyscus > Peromyscus eremicus. The sequence continues at coordinate 83,034,682 of NC_081417.1, read as the reverse complement.
ACTTTGGTAGGGAAAAGAAATCCCTAAATGTTTTATTAAAGGAATTCAACAAGTACAAATATTAACAGCAAGGCTGTGAATTATTTAAAATGTGACTACCTAAACCAGGCTGTAAATTAAATATGAAAGACTCTTGCAGAAAAGAAAGAGGCTGGGTGAGCTCCCAGCGCTTAGCTTTTAAGAGGAAAGAAAGCAGACCTCATGGTTAATGAGCACCTACTGTGTGCCAAGTACTCTAATTCTCTCAGTTGCCACTTACCTTCTAGCTCCAAGCCCAGGAAAAGGAGAAATTATTGGTTACATTTTGACATATGCAGGGAAGTAGAGAGGGATTCTGCTACAGCCACGTCTGGGTAACAGGGATGCTGAGTATCAGTCACTGCTTGCTGATTTTCAAAGTTGTCTCTTTCCACTGGACCAAGCTGCCTCTCTGCTGGAGAACATATGGAGCTGCAAAAGCAGAAAGCAGAGGCCTTAGATACAGCAACATTGGACACAGGATAATGATCTGTACAGATGTCAACATCACAAAGAGGCAAAGCATCCTACAGATAAAATGCCAAAGAGTTAATCACAGCACTGTCTCCCACAATAGGTGTTTTCAAGCAAGTTTTTATTGTAAACTAATATATTAGATCCACACAGTTGCAGAGGTAAGAGGGTGTCCACATTTGCCTCACCTATTTTCGTGTGATGCTAACACCTGACCATGGAACATCTGTCACAACTAACGAAGCAGCTCTTTCATGATACCATTCGCTGGAGTCCAGACTGCTTTTTAATTCCGCCAGCCTGCCCATTCCTGTCTCAGACTCCAATTGCAGCTAGTAATAGTTGTGTTTAGCTATCCTCCTGTCTCCTGAGCTTGCCCTGGTGTGAGGCAGTTCATTCATCCAGTGTGTCATAACATTGAGTGCTGTGGAGAAAACTGGTCATGCGTTTTGTAGAATGTTTTTTGGTCATACAACTTTTACCAACTCTGTGGCCAAGAAAATGTTACTGAACTTATTAAATTGTTAATGGAATATTAAGTGAGACAAACAGAGGTTCCTCTTACCCACCACACATAAAAACGATTACAGTCTGACTCCCCCATAGTCTCATGTTTCAAATGTTGTACCCCAGCTGGTATCACTATTTTAAGTGTTTCTGGAAACTGGGAGAAGTAGCACTGATCTGGAGGAAGCAGGCCATTGAGAGTGGGTATTTGGAGTATTTGGGTGTATCTATCACTGGCCGCTTCCATGTTGTGTTCTTCTTCCTGGTCTGCCAGAACGTGAGCTGTCCTGTCTACCCTCATTGCTATGAAGGAAACCTAAAACCATGAGCTGAAGTAAATCCCTTCCCCTTTTAACTCTTCTGTAAGATATATTGTCACACTGGTACAAATCTAACCCACAGGGTAAATAATTTCAGACACTACAATGGCTTGCTGGGACTCCTTATCACCTCTCACATAGTGGTCAGTCTTTCCTGCTAGAAATAATTTCTTTCTTTTGCATCTAAGGCAATATCGTCTCCCGTGTTCTGCCTATCTACTGAGTAGGTCTCGTTCATTCTCCCTGCTGGATCCTTCCCACTTCCTAACCTCTAAATGTTAAAGGACACCAGGACATAATGCTCAGGCCTCTCACTCCATTGGCAATTTCCTATAACACTCTGGTTTTAAAACCTTGAGTTCTGGCCCCCATCTCTAATATGTCTCCATTCAGATAGCTAAGAGACATTTCAAAAATACCTGGTCTGAAAATGAACTTGTTATTTTCAGCCTGGTCCTCCCACAGTCGGCCCCATGCTGAACATGGCACCACTATGTGTCCTAACACTCAGGCAAAAACATTTGGAGTTATTCTTGATCGGTATTCACACCCAAGCTAAAGCTGACCTTCTATCTTGAGAATGTATCCATTACTTAATATTACCTAGCTGCCTTCCAAGTTCAAACCATCATCACCCCTGACCAGGAAGTGTGTGTCCTCACTGGCCTGTACTTGTAGCTGGAGAATTTTTCTTCAGCTCCCACTGCCAAGTCCCGCCAGTCCCGTAGCCCATTTATAAAATAAACACACAGACTCTTACATTATTTAAACTGCTTGGCCATTAGCTCAGGCCTATCATTGTCTAGCTCTCACTCTTATATTCAGCCCATTTCTATTAATCTTTACTTTGCCACGTGGCTCGTGGCTTACCGGTACTTTACATCTTCCATGTCTTGGCCGTGGCTCCAGCCGGTCTCCCTTTCCTTCCTCCTTCCTCAATTCTCCTCTCTCCTTGTCTCGCCTATACTTCTTGCCTGGTCACTGGCCAATCAGTGCTTTATTTACATAGAGCGATACCCACAGCATGTACTAGTACTCTTGCCTATCTCTACAGAATTCAATCTCCACTGTTTCACAATAGTGGGCTTGCCATGCTAAGATAAAGAGTTTATCACGAATCTTTGGTTGGTATGTAAAATGAATAGAAAATCTCTTAACAATAAAAAAAAGGGGGAAAAAAGAGTTTATCACCTCCTGCCCAGATGCTCCCTGCCCTTGACTTTTCAAGAACACTTAGAATGAATTTCTTGTCATCTCTACTGTCCTTAAGTCCCTTTCTGCTCTGACCCCTCTCTACCTCTATCATTTCTTGCACATCCCAGACTCACTCCTCCCTAGTTCCTTAGCCTGTTTGCTGATCAATACTTTAGGCTCACATCTGCTTCAGGACCTTGGCCAATAGTATTTGCTCTTAGGAAATGCATGTCTCTCAGACAGTAAACTTATCATCCCACCCATGTGCCTTGAACCCAATCCCCACGTACCCGTGTTGTATTGTAGTTCAGAGTATACATGCTCATATGACTTAATATTGTACGATGCATATTTATTGTATTCAATACACATATCCAGATAAGAAATAACAGACTATGAGAAGAGCTGTGACACATCTGGGTTTGAAGCTAGCAAGTAACAGAGCTGACACCCCCCCCCCCGCACCCTAATCTTTTTCGACTTTAAGTCTGTCTTCACCTTATATTACTCAGTTCTTTAATCATTTTCTGCCTCTCTGGAAATACTGGCTCAGCATTAATTATGTACAGGTCATGGGAACATATTGGAATCTGCCTAGGCAGACCTATGGACTCTGTCCACCACCCCGACTCCAGGCAGAGGGGCAGCTTGTCCCAGCCTTCTCTTCAGGGGATGATCAGTCTCTCTATCAATTTTCTTCACCTTCCTTCCCCTCCCATTTTCCACCACTTAGGCCACATTTTGTGTTTTAGTTCAAACAGCAATGATCTAGCTCTTACAATGCCCCGTTCTGCCAAATAGATCCTTGCACACAGTACAGGTGTTGGTAATGGATATTATCTGCCATCTGTCTTTCTTAATCACACGCCCTTCCTGAGAAGCTTCCAGGGTGAAATATGGCCCCCATTTAGCCATGCTTAAGACTAACGGGAGAGTGCATGGAGGCAGGCCTACTTTTCTCAGCAAAAGTAGAGCATGCCACCAAACAAAGGTGGGCAGATTTCCCGTGGCCTGAACCTGAGACTCACCATGGGAGAGCTGGACTGAAGAATGAGGTACCATAGCCCCTAAGAAGTACCCGAGGCACAGATAACCTAAAACTCCATACTTTTAGCCTCCAGTAAAAGAAAAACTACTCTTTGTCAGTTTTGGGTTGCTTATGGCATAGTAACAGAGACCAAAAAGAATCACAGATAAGGCTAATTTTGACTTGCTCTTCTGCTGCAGGGTTGGCAGGTTACACCCTAAACTTTATTAGATTTCTTACTGGCAGAATCCAGAGGAATGCTAGAGCCCTAGCCAAACTGGCTTTTTATTGCAGCCCCACTTTCAAAATACCCCATTTATCCACTAGTTGCAAGAATGAATTATCGTATCAGTAAAGACAGTCTTAATCATCTCTTCAAGGTGACATTTACTCCCATCTTTTACTATCTCATAAGGAGGATTAAATTTCAGCGTGAATTTGAAGTAGTCATATCATTTTTAGACCTTAGGAAATGCATTGCCCAGCACTGTAACTACAAGTCAAAAGACAAAGTCATTAGTCCTCTGAGTCCCGACAGCATCACCTTCTCATGAAGTGTTCCATACATGAGTAGTTCAGGTTCTAAGCTGCACCTACTACTGTAGAGCTGGGAGCTCTTGGGCAAGTCCTTTAACTTCTCTCACCCATAGAAAGGAAATCGTGTGACTGTCCGGAAGATTTGTTCTCATAGTAAAAAATGCATGCAATGCTCTTTGTAAAGATGACGTGGCAGCTGCTCAATAAATATTGGGAGTTGTTATTTGAAACCACATAAGGAATTAGTGGTCAAATGCTAGAGAGAAAACTGCTAGAAAACTAGGCAAAGGATATAATGTTGCAGTGTCAACATGACCCTAAAAATAAGTGATAGTAAGAGAAGTGTGTTACTTCATTAGTATTCATTCTTTCCAATCCTTTCCCGACCCTTTCCCATGATTTCTTTCCCACCGATACACACATTTCTTTTCTTCTCTAAAAAGGATCTCAAACATCCATTAACAGCTGACATCTCTCATTTACTCCATTTTAAAGTTTCTTTGGGTGAGTGGAGATGGTGTGTACGTATATGATGTATGTAGTGCGGATGTGAACATACAGGTGTGTGAGGTTCAGGAGCCTAAGATCAATGACAAGTGTCCTTCCTCAGTTATTCTTTATCTTTATTGCCTTCACACTTCCTCCAACTCAGTGCTGGGGTTTCAAGAGCATGGTTGCCACCCCTTGCTTTTTAGGTATCCAAAAAGTGTAGCTTTACTGGGTATCCAAACTCCAGTCCCTGTGCTTGTGTAGTAGGCAGTTTACCCAGTGGGCCATCTCTTCAGCCCCTCCTTCAACCCATTTTAACCCAAACTTCCTGACAGCCACCTTGTGCAAGCTGCAGTGGCACAAAAGGAAACAGATCCCAGCCACACTTCCCAGAAGCTACCAATCCACAGGGGCAAACGATTCAACCAAACATTTTTCCAGTATGTAAAATGTGGAGTGTCAGTGTTAAAAGTGTGGGGCCCAGATCACCAGGCATTGCCTTGGGGATGAAGATGGGAGGTGGAGTCTGCACTGTTGGAGTCTCCATGCCCTGCCCCCAGCTAGTCTGTACCCAGAATAGCCAAAGATGCTCTCCACAGTGTTCTTTGACCATATTTGCCAGAAAGGAATGTTTGCTTACAAGTTTCTCCTGCCTTTTTAATTTTTTCCCATAACATTGACCAAAGATTTCTTTTGGCCTCTTTTAAGACTGCCATACAGAATTTACTCCTTAGGTGTACCTGTCTTGCACACATCTACTCTTCTTGATTGTGTTATGTGGCAGTCCCTGGGAGTCTGGGTATCTTCCATTCTCCTTGGAATTCTCAAGGAGCAACAAGACAGGATTATGTAACCTTTCCTGATTTTCTGCAGCCCCAGCACAGATCTTGGTGTAAACACACACACACACACACACACACACACACACACACACACACACACACACCTCACACAGACCCTCCTTAGAAGTTGGCTGATAATCTGAGGCTTAGGTGTTCTGTGGAATTCAGGGACCCACTGCTTCTGCTGGTCATGGGAGGCAGGAGTAAAGAGATGAAAAAAAAAAAAGACCAAAAGCTACAGAGATTCAAGCTCACACTCAGAGGACAGAGCATTTCCCACTGCCCTGTTTGAAAATGTGGGCTTCCTAAGCTCTTAGAGCCAAAACAGAAAAAGGGAATCACTTTGAGAGCTGTGACTTTAGGGAGGGACACCCCTAGGCCACCTGCCTGCTGAAGGAATTCCAAGTGGGCTCATTTGAGCCTCACAGTTGCAGGTTGCTTTGAAGGTATATTTAGGGAGATAAAACACATTTATTGACTCGTTACTTGAATGTATAGCTTTCAATGTTTAGTCGAATTGTAGGTCGGTTTCTGTTTGTTTTTTTGCCCTCAGCATCTTGAATATTGGAGGAGGGCTATCTGTTTAATGGGACAGAGGCAAATGCAGGAGTGGGAGGCACAGAAGGAGAGGTGTACCTGGCCTTTCCTACCCGCATTCAAAGTCTTCGTTCCGCTCGCCACAGAGAAGCAGTGGCGTCTTTGAGAATCTAAAGATTGCAGGTCGGGTACAGTGATTGCCTTCCTATATTCAGGGCACGTTGCTTTCCTGGCAGATTCGTCGGGCCCTTCCTTTCTTTTTGTATCCTGTGCATGTCTTGGTAAAGTGCTAAGTGTTTTGTGCCATTACAAATGCCCCTTTTGTATCACACCAACCCCTGCTGGTGGCTCCTCGCCGCTTACAATAGGTTGTACATTTATTTCCGCTAGGACATTTCAAAAGGAGCACACGGTCTTCTGTACAGGAAAATCTGCCTCCCCCACCTCCTTTCCAGCCCTCCCAGAAGTGAAGCCCAAGATTAGCTCCCTAGGCTGTCTTTTAGAGTTTCCTGAAATAGCCAAGACTGTAAGAAAGGAGGTGGTGGGAAGCCTCCAAGGCAGAGGCCAGAGAAGATTTCAGAAAACTGGTCATCATTCTCATTCTCTACAAAACATGGTACCCTGGAGAGCATTAAAAGGACTTAAAGGGGGCATTTGCTCCGTTTTATGATCACAAAGAGCCAAAACAAGGAGCTTGACTTTTCCACCAATTGTAAAGGATCAGTCACACAGAAAAACATTACAGGATTGAAACCCACAACCTTAATCTTGGGTTTATTTCTGTAATCCTGTTTCTTATCGGAAGTTTTAAAGAAACTCTCATGGTTTGATGTGCTTGAACCCACAGGTCTATACATTTGAACACTTGGCTCCCAGCTGGTGATGCTGTGGGGGGAAGCTGAGGGAGCTTTGGGTCATGAGGCCTATAGGGGGAGGGGAGAGTACCAGAAAGTTGTCTATCATTCACCACCAACTCCAGCCCAGCCTTCTGCCTCCTGATCTGCTGAGGTGTGAACCAGCAACCTCATGCTCCTACTTCTGTGCACAGAAGCTGGTCCCACAGACATGCTTCCCTTGCCTTGCTGAACTGCATCTGCCCTGAATATGCTGCGCCAGAAACTATAATGGAACAGGCTTATGTCTTTCCACTATGTCAGAATGTACTGTATTACAATAAACTCATAAAGTTAAGGAGTCTTCAAAGGCATCGGTTTGCCTGATAGTTACATTTTTCTTGGTAATCTGGCCCAGACAAATGCAGCTTCTTTTATTTCAGTCTCAGTTACTAATATTAGCTCTCATTTCTCACAATAAACAGAAAATGCATCCATGTATCTGTGTGTGTGCATGTGCACATGTCATAGAAACAGATGCAGAAGGACAAAGAGGCCATAGCAGAGTTCAAAGGTTTCAGCAGTGGGTTAACAGAAATGTAAATGGTGTATGGATAAGACAAAGAACCCAAACATCTGCAGAGTCAGATGACTGAGGAGTTAGGGCTGAGAGCAAAAACGTAGAATTAAAACTAGCTTCGAGGTAAACTGGCAGGACCAAGTCCAGTGCTAAAACAAGTAGACAGAAGGACAAATGGTCAAGGCAGAGACAGAAGAGATCTGGTGGCAGTAGCTGAATAGGCAACATCAATATCAACATCAATTCTAGCTGAAGCCCTAGGGTTGTTACGAGTACTCAGCTTGCCTGTCTTTGACACACACACTACATGACAGACAGGTCAGTGGGGGCTGTTGTCATCACAGTGCTCAGTGTTCATCTCTTTATGAGATCCATGGGAAGTCGGTACACTCTTTCCTTAGTCTGCTATGTCTGATAAATTCTTGCCTGTGTTTTCTCTAGGATAATTTTACTATGCCTGTATATCCCTACAGTCCAAATTCATCCTGATGATTTTATAGGATGCTACTCTTATTTCTACTGTAGGAAATAGATCAGTTATAAGTCTGTGCATCATGGATAGTACCAGACAGACATGCTTCTTCCAGATCCACTCAGGTGCAGACCTCCATCCTCCAGACACTCAGGTGCAGTCCTCCATTTTCCAAACCCTCTGGTGCAGTCTTCCTCCATCCTGAAAATGGAACCAAAAGCTGCTTGTAAAATTGACTTTCTCAAGGCAATGCACGACCTGATAAACCATGTTTTACACAATATGGACAATGCAACCTGCTCTCAGCAGTGTCTCTGAGCTATGATCCAGAATAAATTCTTCCACTATTGAGTTGTTTCTGTCAAATATTCTGTCATGATGAAAAAAGAAACTACCAAAACAATGTTACTGGAAAGTAGAATTATTGTGGTCCTAAGTCCAACCCTGTGGTTCATAGGGCTTTGGAATTTGTCAGACAAATAAGGAAGAGTTTACTGATTCGGCCCAGAGAAGCCATACAGTGTTGTACTCAGGGCCTGTGGGTGATTCTGAGGAAAATGTGGAAGACCCAAACACAGACAGAAGTGTGGACAGTAAAGGCTGTCCTCAGGATGCTTCAGAGGGGAACAATGACTTTATCAGGAATTGGACTTGAAGCTTTTCAGGCTGCATTCTGGCAGAGTCTAGACCATGTTCTGCTCTGTCCTGAAATCTTGAGTGATAGATGCTGAATTCGAAGGTAATGGGTTAATTTGTTTGGCAGAGGAAATTTTAAGATAGTATAATGTTCAGACTGACAAAATTACCTTTCACTTCTCTTAGCTAGATTTACGGTGGGAGAAAGAAGAAGGTAGAGCAGAAAAGATGGGGGGAAATGTGTAGTTCTGTGAGAGAAAAAAAGCAGTGAGCAGAGAAAGCTGAAGACTGAGAAAAGGGGTTAGGAAAGAGAAACTGTCTCTGGAACAATAAGAATGATGCTGTCTGTCAGGGCCAAGATGCCACCCACATTAGCTTAAGGGTAAGAAAATGCAAATTTATTTGAAAGCAGAGTGAGTGAAAAGAGTGCTAAAGACTAAAACCTCTAGGAGGTCGTCCTGATAAACATGGTAAGGGGGTCACCTAAGGAAGGTTTTCCCAGAGTCATCTACAATAATGGCTACTATGGTTGTAGCCCAAGGGGCTAAGCTATTATCCTGATCTGCCAGCTGAACTTGATGTCTTCCATGTGGTTGTTGCAAAAGAGTTTCAAGGTCATGGAGACTTGTATCAAGGTCCCCAAATGCCACCAAAGACAGGCAATGGGTAGCAAGATTGGAATACCAACACAGAGCTCGTTAGTGGGCTGTGAAGGCAAATAATGCCTAAATTGTGGTGGAGATCCCAGGATATTGGAGATGCCAGAAAGATGACACATCCACTGAGCAAGACTGCAAGCACCATGTGGAGCCAACCCAGGTGAGAGGCCCCATGTGCCACAGCTGCAGAAGTGTGGAGGTGCAGAGCCACACAAGACTACTGGAGCAATGTGATGCCACTATTAAGCACATGGAGCAAACTCTGCAGAGTTTCAGTCTTGCTTTGCTCCAGTCGTTCCTTGGTCTGCCCCATTCCTCCCTTTTGGAATGGAAATGTTTGTTTTGTGGGGTAGGTTGGAAGCATGTGGCTTGTGTTCTGATTTTACAGTGATCCATAGTTAAGATGCTTAGAGGAGACTTCAGACTTAGTGGGAACTCGAAGTCTGTGACAGTTTTGGAAGCTGGGCTGAATGCATTTGGCATGATGAGATGGCTATCATCCAGTGGGTACTAGGGGCCCAATGTAATGGTTTAAATATAAAATGCCCCCTACAGGGTTATGTGCTTAAACATTTGGTCGCCAACAGATAGAATTGTTCTTAGAAGTTGTGGGATTTGGACATGGAGCCTTGTTGGCAGATATAGACTGTAGCAGCAATGTTTGTGGGTTATATCTTAGCCTTGCCCCAGGATAAGCTCTTAGAGTCCTGATTCCTTGTGATAAGGCCTAAAGGGTTCATATTCCTTTCATTTCAGTATAACTTTCATGTCATACTGGACTGTACCCTCTCAAACCATCAGCATAATAAATCCTTGCTGCCTTAAGTTGCTCAGCTAAGGACCTGTTACAGCAACGAGAGAAGTGACTAGCTAACACAGACATGTCCTTGACCTTTGTACTGTAGGAAATAGGCTCAGGGAGAAAAATAGTTGCTGATATTTCTACCACACTCAAACTACACCAAACTATGGCTATCTGCCTGCTACCTCTTTGCATTTTTAAACTTCTGAAATGGGTTTACTTCATAATTACCTCTTCATGGATGAGAAAATGAGGCTCACATGCTGTAAGTTGTCTGTGACCCCACAGTTAGTAAGTAAGGTAGGAAAGGTTGTAGAGTGGTCCATATGAATCCCACGATGATTACCGGATCAACTCATGGTCTGGCCTTTTCAGTTGGATCAGTCTGACTAGTTTGAATGCTGACTTGAAAGCCTTCTGCATGCTCAAAGTTCTATATAGATACTGCATCCCCAAAGAAGCCGTGCTGCAGTTTATGAAAGTGTCTGCCCTAAATATATGACAATCTCACACTGACTGACCATGGGGGCTTTTGTCCTATAGGAATGTGGCCTAGCACAGTTCTGAGAGCTATTCAATTTTACCTTATGGAACTTTGGTGAGCAACCACAGAGCTGTAGCAGAAGCAAGGGAGCCCCTCCTTACCCGTATGAAGTACAATTAAAGGTACCAACAATCTACATAGTCTACTGTGACTCCAGCCAGGATGGCAAAGGGACAAGTGCCCTGGAGCACACAACAAAATTCATCAATGATGAAAGAACACTTTAATGTGCAAATAAGCAGGCATTTGTGAAGCCAACAGCCGAAAGAGATAGGGTGGAAAATGGTGCTAGCTGGCACCTGGAAGCAAGTGAGATCAGGTCCTTGTTGGATCAACAGCTGGGCCAGCCTGCTCTCATTGCCCACTGCCAGCTCAGTGGGGATCCAAGTCTGCCAGCACATCCAGTATTTTACATGAGAGCTAGAGGTCTGAACTCATGCTTGCATGGCAGAGTGATCTCCCAAGACTTGGATTATGTACTCTTTCAGTGAATACCACTGGTTACGTGAAACCAGATGGAAGGTCTCATCATCTCCTATGTCACAGAAAACCCATGAGATGCTCTGGGACTGATTTCTGTGTTCATTCAAATGGGAATTCCTGACAATTCCTGAAGTAAAAGAGCTTGTTTATCCTTGATGGACACAGCATCTCTCACATATTTTTGATCCTAGACAACTTTCATAGCATACGTCCTCTGAATAACCTGATGAAGTATGGTCATGTCTCATGACCTGCAGGAGAAGATAATCCAAGTATTCATGTGTCTGTTACCCCTGTAGCTTTAAAGTCTCTTGTTCCTTCCCATCTGGGGTTCTATTCAGTTTCTCTGACATCCTGCAGACAGTCTCTTCCTCTAATGTCTCAGTGTGATTGATGTATATAAACACAGTCAAATATGGTGAGGTAGACTAAAATCTGCCATTAACTTGGAACGGCTTGAGCATACACACACACACACACACACACACACACACACACACACACACACACACTACACACTACACACACTTCATATTTGTGATTTATAATAAGAATTTATGTTTAAAACACTGCAGTCACATCCACTCATGCTAAGATGAACTGTGGATGGATTGCTCCATTTTTATTTATTATCATTAGATCTTGAAAAAGAAGTAAAGGAAGGGATGGAGAGAGAAGATGGGGTGAAGAAAGGAAGGGATGAAGGGAGGGAGGGAGGAAGGAAGGAAGGAAGGAAGGAAGGAAGGAAGAAAGAAAGGAAGGAAGGAAGGAGAAATTCATTATTGTGTGGTAAATGAATTTGCCTCTTTGAAAGCCTGAAGAAAACCACAACAGAAAGAAAGGACAAACAGATTAGCATCCTAGTGGTCTAGAAAAAGCAAGTTATTGTGGCTTCATATTTACTTCCTGTGGAGCCTGATAACTAAAAAGAGATTGAGGTGGAAGAAAGGGGAGAAGAAAAAAGAAAGGATTAAAGAGAAGGGGGATGAGAAAGGAAGGAGCAACTTGGCTTTCCTCTTCCCTCTTGGAAGATTAGTTGATAAAACTGGCAGTCCTTCTGCTTTGCCTACATTAAGTCTACTACTGGAGGAATATTCTTACTTATTATTTAGATACCTATTTTTTCTTTGACATGCACTTTAACTTTAAATCTTTCTGAGAGCTAAGCCTAGGAATGTAACTCTCTATAACAAAAATCTTTGACAATGATTTCTCTCTATATAATCCTATCTCACACAAACCAGGGACTGTGGGAAGCCATAACTATGGGAAGGAGTGGGTGGAGGTCATCAAATACAGAGCCTGGGAAAACAGTGTATCTTCTCTAGCTCATGCTGCTCCACTCTCCAAGCCTTGGTTTCTTCTCATATAAAACAGGATGCTTAGTTTTTAGGATTGTTGTAAAGGTTGGAGGAAGATGTCACATATTGGTGGCTGGAAAGTGATGTTGCTTTCTGCAACTGGTAGCTCTTATTATTATTACGCCCATTACCATCTTGTGGGATACAGTGGGCTTTATCTACAAAATTATCCTGAAAACAACAACATGAAGAGAAGATTGCTTTCTTTAACTGATCATGTTGGGAGACAGACATCTTCTGATAGTCATTTCCAAGTAGTTCTGACTTTAAAAGGTAGCTGGTCTCTTTCATTTTCAGTGATTGGGGTCTGGGCTGCTGTTTCCAGATTCTTGGTGTCTTGTTCAAGAATAAAATAAGAAAACAGCATATCAAGATCAAACCAGTCAACAATCAAGCATGGAGTGGAGAGGGTCTCACAACCCTGCCATTGCTTCAGGAGTTATGTCAGTCGATGGTTTCTGGAAGAGGGTTAGTTGGATACCAAAGTGTGTGTCCCCTTGTAAGTTCACCATGGTCTAGTGTATGGTGCCTGATCATAAATATATAAACCTAAGAAATCTGAATAGGTGGATTTAAAAAAAAACAAAGCAGAAACAAGAAGACATGAAGTTGGGAGAGCATGAGGAATGGAGAGATACATTTGGGGGAGTTAGGGCAGAGGATTAGGGGTGAATATAGTCAAAATATGTTACATGAATTATGGAATTCTCAAAGAATGAAACAATGATGTATATATATTACAAAGTAGCACCAAAACTTCATTCAAAGCAAAATGATAACCCAGGGAAGATAATATGTTATCAAGAGTAACAGTGGACCATGTGAGTGAGAAAGTGTCCAGGGTTGTGATTATTGTTTGGGACTTCCTTCTATGGCAATCAAGAGAAGGTGGAGTTTGGTTGCTAAGTGGCATTTCAAAAATAGTTATCTGCTCTGATTGGCAGAGTTATATAACCATTTCTCTACTGTGTTTGTCCTTTCCCATAATTCTTCTGGTTTTAATCATATGCGTGTCTGGTTATGCATAGGCATAAGATGATAAATGGGGATTCTCCCTGAAAGTTCACTTTAAGGACACAATTTGTCTTATTGTGCATGTACCCAGAACTGGAACAGTGTAGACCAGATGGGCCTCCCTTATTTCCTACCTGTATATAACTAAAATATGCTTGAATAGAATTTGTTCAAGTTAAGGGAAGGAAAAAGTGATTCCCTTTGTTCAGTTAGGAGTACATTTACAGATCCATGTAGCTGGTAGTTATAGGTTGCTATCTGTGTTATTATTATAGTACTTGCAAGTAAGGTTCTCGGGCTTCCATGTACTTTGTTAGAAGAGTGGGGATACAGTCCAAACCAAGTGGAGTTCCAGGTTGCCAAGCTAGTCCCTGTACTTTCCTGCCTCACTTTAACTTTGATACCAGCCCTCAGGATTATCATCATGGAATGTGTCCTCCTTTGTCATTGCTCCCCACAACCTCAAGCAAAATGTCATATCCATGTTCAGATGCAACACTGCTCAGTGCTGATGTGTTTTGACAATTAAGAAAACATCAAAACCTTTGCACGATTGAGCCAGTACAATCAGACTCCTGATTCCCTGTGGTTTAGGCAGCAATCTCAACTTCCAACTTATTAAATGAATAATTACTCTAATCAAATAAAAGAAATAGCTAGAATATGCATGTCTTGCTTTGAAAAGAGCAGAGAGTAGTTAGAATATGCAAATATATGTCCAGAAAGAAGAAATTTGAGCTCATTCCTCTGACATTCTGCTTGGCAAAACTGCATGTCCATTTTGCAACTGTGAGGCAGAGAAATACAGGTCCTTGCAGAGAAGCCTCTTGACAACATCACTAGGTCTTTCTGATTCTGTTTCCCAAACTCTTTCCCTATGATTCTGTGATGTCAAACTGTATACCAGACAGTCACCTCTCTTTTGAACTTTTCTGAAAACGGTTGGGTCACTTGTACTTTCATGTGGTAGAACCATGTCACCGAAGCTGAGATCGCTGTACTCCACCTACACCATTGCTAACTCTGTACTTCCCCCTGCTTTCCTCTGCCCAAAAGTAGCCACTCAGATGAATGTGTTTTTTAATTTTCTAGGTCATTCCAAAATAGCGTTCCATGACTTTGGTGTTGTCATTTCAATCCTTTAAATACACTGTTCTATATCTGTAACCTTCTCATAGGAAAACTCTACTGTGTGTATTCTTAAATGGTGTCATGCTATATTTAAAACATCTGCATTGTGTGCTTTTTTCTGCTCAGCAATATTTTTATGAGCTTTGTCCATGTTGATACATATAACTTCAATTCATTCCTTTTCACTGCAGGCGAACAGTCCAGCATATGAATACTCTAATTTTATTCAGGCAGGCCTTAATTGAAGGGTATTTAGGTTGATTTTGAATTCTGCTTCTCCAAACAATGCCTCAGTGCCCACTGTGTACTTACTTACTTTTGTGTGTGCATTCAAGTGCTTGCACAGGCCATACTTTGAGGTGTTTCCTAAAGGGCCTCTAATTCTGGTTCTGTGTGACCAACTAGTTTTCACAGTTGCTGACACCCAGTCTTAGAGACAATGTAAAGATTCAAACTGTACTTTGTAGAGTTACATACTGATGCCCAGAAAGACATGTTGCCTTGATTGTTGCTCTGTATGGAGCTCACGCATGCCATCCTTTACCCATTAGTGCTGTATGGTCCTTGTCACCTTCATCTTCAATGGTTTGTACCTGAATCTCTCTCCAGGAGGCTGGAAGAGAGGGGTGCAGATTGAATAATGATCCTTTTTGAGAACTCAGTCTGAGAATCAGCCTGTCTAGGGGCACTGTGATGGATATGTCAGGGCCATATGAATGGCATGTTGTTTGCACATAGCAGAACACTTAAAGTCCCATCTCTCCTTACCTCAAGGCACTGCTCGTTGTGCTCAATACGTCTGTGCATTTATTTTATTTTTGACACTAGGTTTCGCTGTGTAGCCCCAGCTGGCCTAGAATTAGCCATATAGATAAGGCTGGCCTTCAACTTATAATAATGCCGCTGCCTCTGCTTCCAGGGAGGTGGGATTAAAGGCATGTATCACAATACAAGGCCGTGCCTGTGCATTTTAGTTTAAAGACATTATTTTGTAATTCAACCAGTCTTCTCAGCAATTCATCTGACTAAATGAAGTTTTATTGTACCTAATAACTTAATTCCACTCTTGGATTTTTTTTCTGTAAAGACTTGAGTAAAATATTAATCCTGAAACACAGATTTTAACTAAAAACCAAGATGCTGTATTGGCATCTCCATTTTTCTGATCTATGTGTTTCTCTTTCCTCTGCCCTTAGTAAACGTTGATGTTGCATTCACCCCAATCGGTACTTAGTGCTTCTGGTCAATTTATCTCATTTATTGATCTAAGCAGAAAATCAATATCGTCTTCATTTGCTGTCCTGTCTAATATAGAAAAATCTGATTCCATAGGAACAATATACCCTTGTTATACCCAAAGTCCCTTTTAGAACCAAGTCCTAATTCCATGACTTTCATGCTCTTAAGAATGGAGTTCATACAGTATCCTAGCCAAAGCTTGCTCCCCGGTGCTTACTAAGTACAAATAGATGTATTAAGTTTGGTTTCAGAATATGTTAGCACCAGGGGATGCTTTCTAAATGCTTACTTTCACAGGACTACTTAAATCAATGCATAGCAAGGTCAGATGTTTATGGGAAGCATGCATAGCATGACCTAGAACACTGCCGAATAGCCATTTGCTTCTCCACACCCTAAACATTGCTGCAGATTCAAGACTGTGCTTATTACACGGCTATGAGTACTAGACAGACCTTGGATTCTAATGTTAGTTCCTCTCTGATTGACTGGGACCGGAGGCAAGCTGTCTACCCTTTCCTGAAAGTCTGTTTACTCACCTATAAACTACGAATGACAATATTGCATCCATCCTGGGGTTTGTTGGCAGAATCACAGGGAACATTGGGGAAGCTCTCAGCAGGATTCCTGGGCTCCTGTTGTGATGTGATTGCTACCATTTGGCCCTTTCTTTTGTTTTCTTTTCTTTTGTAATTGTAATGCGGTGTCACTGTCTTTTTAAGAAGAGGTATTTACAATTGTTTCTCTCACTATCAAGTGCCAATTAGCACTCATGCGTCTCTGCCACTTACCCACCCCCCATACACGCTCACTTTTTTTTGTTTCTTTTTGTAAAGGATTGTCATGAAGAACAAGAATAACTCTGGACTGCATGCTGGGTCCAGAGAAAGGAGAATCGAGTGTTTCCTGTCCAGAAACTGGCAGGCAAATGTCTAGGCTCCAAGCAGTGCCTGCAGGGTCAGAGAAGCTGGGCTTGCTTTCCTGCAGGTGTGTAGACTTAACAGCGCTGGCGAGCACCCGGGCAACACTGTAGGCTGGCGTCCAGTGAGATGTGGATATCCAGAGCAGTTGCTGGGACAACAGGGTTTCCACAGCACTTCAAGGAAAGATCCCTCCAGGTGTCATCAAATCAGAAAGAGTTCACCTAGGGGAGGGTTTTAGGGAGAGAAAGATTACAGGCCTAAGAAGGAAGTTGTGGAGGCTTGACGGCGAATGGGTTTGTCCCATGGGATAAATTGAAACAATTACTAAAATGACCAAAGAAGAGAAATATGATCAGGGATAGGAAAGGTACTATGCAATGATAGCACCTGCTGGGAATGCCAGTACTGTTACCCCCACATTTTACAGGTACATGGACTGAAGCCAGAGGAGACAGTGACTTCCTTGTGGTTCTTAAGTTTAAGTTCAATCCTGGACAAAAGACTAAGGTGCCTATTTAATATCTCCAGCCGGGCAGTGGTGGCGCATGCCTTTAATCCCAGCACCCAGAAGGCAGAGGCAGGCGGATCTCTGTGAGTTCAAGGCCAGCCTGGGCTACAGAGTGAGTTCCAGGAAAGGCACAAAGCTACACAGAGAAACCCTGTCTCGGAAAAAAAAGAAAGAAAGAAAGAAAGAAAGAAAGAAAGAAAGAAAGAAAGAAAGAAAGAAAGAAAGAAAGAAGGAAGAAAGAAAAAGAAAGAAAGAAAGAAAGAAAGAAAGAAGAAAGAAGAAATATATATATATTCAAGCAGACCTGGCCTCCAGGTTCTCCCAGCATCCTTCAGTCTTTGCATGTTACAGGGTATGGCTTGCATACCCTGCCCTCTACCCTGAATGCTCTAGCCTGTCCTTCCCCCGAGGCTCTTCCCTAGATATTTTGCACCTTTGGCTTCCTGGCTGCTGCACCTGGTTCTCTTTCTCCCCTCTCTACTCCCCTCCCTCTCTCCCCACGTGGTCCAGCTCAGCCTTGTCATGACCGCTCTATGTTCTTACACATGTCCCTGTCCATGTCTCTACGACTATGTCTCTACCCACATTCTCCCTTTTATCTACAATAAACTTTCTCCTCCACCATACGTATTAGTAGCAGTCATGTTCTTTCCTTTCCTTCTAATTTCTTTTTTTCATTTAAGGGTCACTGAGAGTAGAACCAGAATTATGCTTAGATCCCTCTTACTTTGGGGTGGACAAAATCCTGAGCACAAACAAGCAATCCCTCCAAACACTCCATCTGAATTCAACTGTACTTCCAAAAATGGAAGACATTTTTAATAAATGATTTAATTGATAACTCTGAAGGATACCATAAAGTATTCACAGAATTCCTGTGTTTGAAGAGGGGTGTGTGTCTTGAAATATCTTTGGAATACTTTTAGGAAGAACAAATACATAAAAATACATGTAATTTGCTGTGAGTGTTCATGTATATGAGCATGGGTATGGGGCATGTACTCTTAAGAAACTTTGCAAATACTTCAATGGGTAAAACAGAAAATGTATACCTTTGAACAGTTTATATTCTAATTGGAAAATACAGAAAATAAGTAATAATTATAATAAATTAGTTATATTAGTTATTACATAATGACTTATACATAAAGCTTGTAAAGAAGACTTGGATAGTGAAGGGATGATGAATGATTGGTTGCCAGATAAAATACTGAGGGCCCAGATAAATTCAAAATTCAGACAAGCAACAAATCGCCACGTTTGAGACACATCTATACAAAATAGAGTGATTATTTATGTGATACCTAAGATCCATGTTGAATTGGGTGCATTGTATTTTTGTCTGGTTAATCTGACATCTTTGATATTTGGTCATCATCCACTGAAATTGCAGAGGGGCTCTGCAGCCATGAGGCTGTCAGAGGAAAGAGCATTCATGCTTGGATCAATGAGAGCAAAGGGTGATTGAAGGTCTCTCTGGGAGGTGGGATCAATGGATTTGTTTTCCATTTTACTTTTTGGTGTAGTCTAAATACTCTCAACAGCAATGTATTACTTTTATTAAAAAATAGATTAAAACTCAGTGAGTTGGATACTCTGTATTGTGGACTGATGGAGACAGACATAGTCATACCTGATTTCTATCCATTGTACTTCCTCATTCATTCTTCAACCTTCTGGCAAATTCTCTGACTTCAGCTGCTACCCATCAGCATACATGTGAATGTGCATGCATACACACATATAAATATATATGTATAAGGTGAGCATGTATGTATACATATATGCATGTGTCCACACGTGTGTATATCTTATATTATGTAAGTTTTACAATGTCCCTTGACTTTCAGTAGAGTTACATCCCAGTAACCCATTGTTAGTTAAAATCATTGTTAAGTGGTAACGTTGAAAGCACCCAGCCTTCTTAATGAACACCCCCACCGTGTTCTGTAACACTGTCTTTGTCTCTCCATTTATGGTCTTGGGGATAAGTAAGAGCTTTAGTTCATTTACTGCCTAGCATCTAAATAGATTATTGTACTATATGCCACAAATTAAGTGAGACTGAAAGTTGGAAGTGCAGTTTTTACTGGATGCATAGAATTTTTTTCACAACATCAAACGGGTGGAAGCTGTAAGCCAGACAGTTTGTGAGGTGGACTGTGTTCACAGTACATTGCCATGTGCACATTCATTACCCAGCTAAATCTCCTACCTCCTCATTTCAGGCCCCAGGGCCCATTGGACTTCAGTGTCTTCTTGCATGCAAATTGAAGTCCTCGAGGCACTTGCTTGCTATGGGACCTTGCAAGCTCACAGTGGCTTGCTATGCTACTATTTCTTCATCTATAAACCAAGAAGAGTGTAGCTGTTCCCTTACACCACTGTGGCAAAAATGTGCATGGCCAGTGCCCATCTCACTCTTTGAAGCCTAGTAAGCACTCAGTAGACATTGCTGTCAAGTTACTGTCTTCTTCTCCACTCTAATAGGAGCAGCAAACCAGATGCAGTGACCAAATACCATCAAAACAATGGACAGGCATTCGGTAAAAATCTGTTAAATGGCACAAAGTAAGCTATCTTAGCATCAAAGCTCCAACACCCAGCTGTTTATTCCCTGGCCAGAGTTCATAGATCACACCACTCAAAATTTTCAAACTATCATCAGCCTTTAAGAGAAATTGTACATTGATGTGAATGTCAAGGCACCTCCAGCTACTTTTAGCAAAACACACTGAACAATGGGCATCTTAGTACATCAGTGCCAGACATTGGCATTCTAATGACTTAGCTTTGCTGTCTCCAAGAGGTCTTCTGAGTTATGTCTAGGTGAAGTGCTGGGAAATCTAGCTGGGAGCCAAATTCTTTCTGTGCAAACCTCCAGGTCACTGCTACCAAGAAGAACTGGAGGCCAAGGATAGAAGCCAAACCACAAATAAAATGGACAATGCATTTTCCTTACTGGAGCCGCTAGCACAATGGGTCACATCTTATCCCTGTGCTCATCACCCTGAAGGAAGTCACACTCACTTCTTGATGTCACTGCTTCCATGTGTGCAGAAATCACAGTGTTCTTACGACACGTGAGATCACATGGCACGGTGGAAGTTTCTCTGTCTTCCCCTTGTTAACTCCTGTCCGTCACCTCTTTCACCAGCAATGTCATTGCTATCTTCCCATTTTTCAGATAAGAAGACTGAAGCCCAGAGGGATTAAGTGACTTACTTGCTCACAATCACACTACTTTATCAGGGACTTAATTTCACGTTTGGCGTGCCAATGAGCCGTTTTGTAGTTGTATGCTTGGATGTCATTTATTAAAATATGAAGAGAGCAATCAGTGATATCCTGTTGGGCTCTGTGCATGGAGTTCAGATGCACACAATGCTAGAGAAAGTGGGTTCTCTTGATTATATTATATAACCACCAGAAGATTTTCTTTAACTACCATGTTGAGCTATCGCTAGCAATTTGAAATGTTTATGTGGGTCCCTGGTGGCCAATCATCTGGGTGGCAGGTGCAGTTAGAAGCAGGGAATAAGAAGGGAGTTTATTTATAAAAGGCCAGATGAACATGTCAGTCAACTCAAGAAATGTAACTGTGAAGGAACAGGAAATTAAGGATTGTCCCCCTTGGCATAGACAGGCACTCCAATACCGGGGGTATGATTTGCTGGCTGTCAGCACATTCTCCACTCCCCACTGCCTGCTTGCCAGTTATTTCTGTCAATAGAAACACAGTTCAATGTCTCAGAAATGTTGATCAATACCTGCAGTGCTTGGTGGTTGAAATGAGTTTCAGCATTGTCTGGAAAGGGAGGAAGAACTAGACTCCTTTACCTCTTCCCTTCCTCTTCTTCTCTTCCTTTTTTCTTCTCCAAATGTTTATTCCATCAACCACAGATCAGACACTGTGCATCCCTGAGGATGCACAAATAATTGAGAAGAATGAGCCTTGTGATCCAACAACATCCTCCTGTGTAGTAGGACGTGCCTGAGTAGGAATGTATCAGGAGATCAGGGAGGTAGACAGGCTGGCCATGGTTCAGTCTGAGTGGATGGGTGAAGGGGGGGCTTCTGGCTTCATGAAGGAGATAATAATTGAGATTGGCCCTGGAATGTGTAGAGCAGTACAGAAGTTTCCCAAATAGACATATACAGGAGCTCGCTCTCTCTCTCTCTCTCTCTCTCTCTCTCTCTCTCTCTCTCTCTCTCTCTCTCTCTCTCTCCTCTCTCTCTCCTCTCTCTCTCTCTCTCTCTCTCTCATACACACACACACACACACACACACACACACACACACACACACACAGACACACACACACAGAGGAGAGAGGGAGAGGAGAGAAAGAAGAACTGGTCCCTCCTCTATTGTCTCCTCATTTTTTTTTTTTTTTTGCTTTTCTTTTCTTTCTTTTCTTCCTCAGGAAAGAACAGTTGATTTTTAATATTTTAGTAGATTTATTTAGTAGATTTTTAATATTTTTAGCATGCATGTACTCGTGTGTGTGTGTGCGTGTATGTGTGTGTGTGTGTGTGTGTGTGTGTGTGTGCGTGTGTGTGTACATGCATGCACACACCACTACATGCATGTAGAAGTCAGAAGACAACTTTCAGGAATCCGTCGTGTTCTCTCCTTCCACCACGTGAACTTCAGGACTCACACTCAGGTCTTGGCAGCAAGTTCCTTTCTCTGCTGAGTCATCTGTGGGCGCTGCAGTAGAATTTTAAAGAAACACTTTTATTACATTGTATTTCTTTATTTTATATATATATGTGTATGAGGGTGAGCATTGCATGCTGCACATGGAGAGGTTAGAAGACAACTTGGGGAGTTGGTTTTCTCCTCCTGCTACCATTAGAGTTCTAGGGATACAACTCACGTTGTCAGGCTTGGCAGCAGGCACCACTGAGCCGTCTATTAGCCAGCCAATACATTTTAGTACTGTTACTTTTGGAGCAGTGCAGAGAGAAACATGAACAATATATTATGGCAAATCATCCCTTATCAAATGGGAACCATTTTCTGGGCATCTCCCTTGTGCCAACAGTATCACCAGGTAGTCCGAGCACCAATGCTGTCTCCGCCTCTATCTCTAGTGCTCTATCTAATATAGCTATACCTTGCAGGCACTGAATCCATACATTTGTTTTATATTGATGGTCAGACATTTTATGTATGCTCCTGATAATCACCTCATGCTAAATGGTAAACAATGTCATTACTTTTTCACATCAATGATTTGACATATCTGTCATCTGTACTTGGAAGTCAGAATTATTATCTTTTACACACACACACACACACACACACACACACACATATCAGTTCATTTTATCCCTTGCTCAAAACTTTCCAGTGCCTTTGCTTTCTGCCTATAATCAAACTCAGAGTCCTTACTGTCACCTCTGAGACCCTCTGGATTTGACTCCTGCTTCCCTTTCATGGGTCAACCCCACTCCTGCCCCTGGGCCTTTGCACCTGCTTTTCTCTCTGCCTATTAACAAGCTTTTTACCAGCCTGGTTGTTTACAGCATTTCCATGCTGCCTCTGCTTAGAAGCCATCTCCTCAGGGGTCCTTCTCTGCCATCCAGAACACGGTACCTAGTTGGCACTCAATAGTCATTGAATTTGTCATGCGAGTTTATTTATATGCTTTTCCAAATTTAATCTATTCAGCAACCTTATGAATTAGACATAATGTCCCCATATTCAGGCAAGGAATTTAGAACATAATTAACAATAACAACATCAACAGCAGCAATTTTCTGAGCACTTGCTCTGTGCCAAATGCTACAGTAATCACTCCATGATCATTACGCCATTTGATTATCTCCATGGCCCTACACCTTGATGACTTATCGAGGAGGCTTTCCCCAGACCACCTTAGAAAGACAGCACACCCTGCCCCAGCTGTCCTTAACCCCATCTGTCACAGTAATTATTTGACACCTAAGGGATATAACTCCTTAATCTTTGTTCACTGCTTGTGGAGGGGTGGCATTTGCTTACTGCTGTCTTCACTACACCCAGAACCATGCCAGACAGGAAAGAGATCCAGGTTAAATCATTTTTTAAAAACTATTCTCCAAATTCTTCCTTACTAAGGGGACAGGGAGGGAGGAAGGAAAATAATTGTGCAGTGCTTGGCAGGTGGAGGCAAAGGTATTGGGAGTTGAAGGCCAGCTTGTTTACAGAGCAAGTTCAAGACCAGCCTGGACTAATGAGGCCTTATTTCAAAATTTAACAAAAAAAATGTAATTGCAGTAGGTGTCAGTTCTCAAGTCATTTGTGCACGGCTGTATTTAAACTACTTCCTCTGGCATCACTGTGTCCACTGTGTCCTCCCTTACTTATTTCCTCTCATGGACCCACAGGAAAAAAAAAAAAAGCCTTATTTAGAACAAGACCAGCAGATCATTTCTAGGGCAAATTATTGTATGGATCCTGGTCCTGTAGATCTCTCTGACAATGCATCTGGCCATGACTAGCCTTTCCACTGCTCTATAGTCTATGATCTCATAGACCCAAGAACTGAGAAGCTCACTATCCCTCTGATATTTAAAAACATCTGATGTTCATTATATTCTCATACAAACTTGGAACTAGTGGTAGCACCTCGATGGTAACAGTGCACACTGAAGAGATATCTGGAGTGAATGAATGAATGAACAAATGAGTCAGTAAATAGACATGCTCTGCTAGGAATGAGTAGCAGTAAGCCTTGTTGAAAATAGAAAATTTGAGAGTCAGAAGATGGATGTTTATTGACTTGATTGTGTTCTGTCTCGGTTGACATTGGAGTCCTCACCGTTAGTACATCGGTGTTTGGCTGAACTGGGAGATGGAACTAAGAGCTAATTAAAGTTAAATGAGGCCATTGGCGTGGGGCCTGATCTGACCTGACTAGAGTAATTATGAAAGGGGAAATTCAGAGGCAAGCATGCACACAGATGGACCACAGTATCATGAAGACAATGATCAGAGTATTTCTTTTTTTTTTAATTTTTATTTTGCAATACAATTAAATTCTACATACAGGCACAGATTCCCTTGTTCTCCCCCCTCCCGCCCCCCTCACCTTCCCCCCAGCCCGCCCCCCATTCCAATCTCCTCCAGGGCAAAGCCTTCCCCACAGACTGAGATCAACCTGGTGGACTCAGTCCAGGTAGGTCCAGTCCCCTCCTCCCAGGGCGAGCCAAGCGACCCTGCATAGGCCCCAGGTTTCAAACAGCCGACTCATGCAATGAGCACAGGACCCAGTGCCACTGCCTGGATGCCTCCCAAACAGATCAGGCCAATCAACTGTCTCACCCACTCAGAGGGCCTGATCCAAATGGTGCTGGCAAAACTGGATATCAACATGTAGAAGGCTGCAAATAGATCCATATCTATCACCGTGCACAAAACTTAAGTCCAAGTGGATCAAGGACCTCAACATAAACCCAGCTACTCTGAACCTGCTAGAAGAGAAAGTAGGAAGTAGTCTTGAACGCATTGGCATAGGAGACCACTTTCTAAATAGAACACCAGTAGCACAGACACTGAGAGAAACAATCAATCAATGGGACCTCTTGAAACTGAGAAGCTTTTGTAGGGCAAAGGATATGGTCAACAAAGCAAAGCGACAGCCTACAGAATGGGAAAAGATATTCACCAATCCCACATCTGACAGAGGACTGATATCCAGAATATATAAGGAACTCAAGAAATTAGATATCAAAATGCCCAACAGTCCAATTAAGAAATGGGCTATAGAACTAAACAGAGAATTCTCAACAGAGTATTTCTTATGAGCCAGGGAATGCCAAAGATCACTGGGCAACCACCAGAACGAGTGAGGACTGCTGTCCTATGAAGAAGAGGTTAGAGGCCAGTGTAAATATCTGTAGGTGGAGAGAGGACTTAGCATTAAATCAACCTGTTTATGCCTTGATCTTGAAATCTATGTCCTCGGAGAATGTAACACTTGACTGTCTAAGCCTATTCTACAATGCTCTAGCAACTATCCAAGGTCGCTCATGGCTGAAGCTGAGAAAAGCCTAAATCTGCCTCTCTGAGATTCCAGGTTCAATGCTTCTTCTTGTATTCTGCGGCCTCCTGAGCAGCCCAGCTTCCCTGACCTTCAGGAGGATAAAGCTTGGGTTTCCCCTCTACTTTCTCCATGTCATCTGAGATCACGTTAGGGCCAGGCTTCTTCCCACTACATCTGCTCACTGCTTGTCTCCCTCAGGTGGCAGAAGACAGGCACCAGCCTTTGTCTGACCACCTAAACCTCAGTGTCCTTTCTTTGTACCATGTGCCCAGAAGCCCAGGAATTTTGGATCATTTGGTGGCAACACTCGGGCTATGGCTGCATCAGGTCCAAACACCCTGAAGTGTTTCTTTAGTGGTTTATAGATGGTCCTGTTAGTGCTATCCTTCCATCTAGACACCTCCAATAAGTGGTTTGTGACGGTAGTTAGCAAACCAAAGTTTGAGCACACAGATTCGTATGCCAAGGACTGAATTGTAGTTGATGTGCTTACTGTAAGCAAAATGAAGATAAGACCATTAACTGACAATTTTATACAGAGGTGGGAATTTTCATAAATCCAATGTGGTATGATGGTCCTATAAGAGATAATGTATGAATTAACACAAGAGCTGCACAATGGTCATACTCTTGTCTGCATATATCAATCTCAGTTACATACTCTCTCTTTCTTAGACTGTATTTGGCACTACATGTGTCTGTATGTTCATGCTTATGTAACTTTCTCTTGCTTTTTCTAAAATTGACGTTGTAGCATAAAACTTTTCATGTTATCAGCTAGATGTGGAAAGGATAATTTTAAAATTTCATGTGGCATCCTATTGTATGAATAATACATAATATCTCTAATCATTTCTTCACTGTTGGGTATATGAGTCACTCCCATTTTAGGCAGCTGTGTGCTTTTACATGCATTGTGAAAATCTAAACTCAGGCCTCTGTGCTTGCTATCCACTGAGCCATCTTCCCAATTCAGATGGTTTCTGTTTTTAAACGCATTATAGACAACACTGTGATGAACATCTAGGTATTAATCTTCACCTGCATTGCTCATTTTTCCTATAGAATTTATGACTATAATCACTTGGACAAAACATAAGAACAAACTTCGGGAGTCTTGATGCATTAGGCAAGATTGTTTCCCATAAATTTTGGCAAGTTATTACCCCACAAGTAGAATGGGAATACAGCGTTTCACTATACACCATCAGCGCTGAGAATTATCATGTGACAAAAATATTTTCCCACTTGATTGATGGCAACCAATAGTATCTTGTCAAAGAGATGCAGACTAAGACTTCGGCAAGCTTTTAGAGATCAATTTACCACAAGGTTCTCATTTCCCCAATGCTATTTTCTTTACAATCCAGTCTTGGGTGCCATTCATTACACTACCTTGAATTGAATGGCTGCTTTTAGTCCTTGATCCTCTGTGCTTTCCCTACTTCTCTGCTTCAACTCTTTTTCTTTTCTCCTCCTTCCCTCAGAGTTATCACAGACTTTTTGAAGCAACTGTCTTTCAGTTTAAGTAAATGCATGCATGCATACAGTTTAAATTTCAATCATAAAGTTTCTGACACCTTCTTAATCCATGTATCCCCACCATCATCCTTTTCTGAGCCTTGGTGAATATTCTCTGACATTTTCCCCCATATTTTTCCTACTTTGAAAGACCAGTGGCTTTGCTGTATCCAGAGACCACAGTGTTATGCACATCTATATCTCTGGTACTTCATGGGATACGGCAAAGCACAGTAGGTACTTAATAAGTAATATTTTATAATGATATATGGAATGGTGGGTGGATAGATGAATGATCAGGTAGATGGATGGAAATTTAGATAATTATTCTGTCTAAATAAATTAGCAATTATCATTTAAGGTTTTGAATACATTACAGTCTTATTATTGATGATCAGAGGACAATTACCTGGTGATTTCCACCACATTAAAAAAAAATCAAGTCATGTACAGATAACCCTGATGCTTTGGTGTAGCCAGAACACTTATTTAGCAAACAAATGAACTAACTGGTGTCTAATTACCATATCTTACTATCTAGTATTTTATTTTTCAAGCAGCTGATAGGCTGGGCACAGCCTTTCCCTGCCTGTGATTTCTATTTGATGGAACAAAGTAATTCCTGCAGGTGGAGGTGACATGTATTTCACATAAGCTGGGTCTTTTGAGACACTAGGCTTTCTCATAACCTGTCAACACCATGCAGACAGCTGCCACCCTGCTGGGAACTGAGAAGAGCAGTAAAAGGGAATTTGCACTGGCCAGACATTCGATCTGAGCCTGGCAGGTAATGCATGTGGTACTTTTAGCCCCTTCTCTCATTTGTGTTTTCATTCCAGTCCTGTAGGTGGGAGCTCGAATCTCCTTTGATAAATAAGGAAATCAGGATCAGTGGAACCGAGGGGCACAGCAAAGTCCAAATCAGATTTCTTTCCTTGGGATGCTCAGTGCTTTCAAGCACTATGAGCTGTTCGTTTTGCACATGCCTTTCTTTCATTTGTTCCAAGGACACTTGGAATGCTATCCCTTCCTCTCCTTAATGTGCTTTTTAAGTCAATCCTTTGCACTTGTGTGGCAGAAAGTTTTTCTGCACCATAGGTCTAGCATCCCACAATGCACTTATGTGTCTTTCAGCCTGAGTTTAGACCACTTTTCTCTAGGTCCAGCTTCTGCCCACCACCATCAGTCACTGCAAGATGTGGGCAATGCCCCCAAAACCCCAGGCTCTGATTTAAGGGAGCCATTTTCTCTCTGGTGGACTCCATTACTCTTCTCTTGGGTGTATAGAGTAGGACGAGGTATGACTCTGACAACCCAATAAGATGATGCATGTGACAACCGTTAGAAAATGATACAAACCTGCACACATGTACAGGGTTATTAAAACAGTGAACACTGTGCTTCCAGGTGCTAATTTAACAGTTCCTCTCAAATAGGTCTGCCGTTGGTTCATTTCTATGTATCTGTAGCAATGCCTTTCCATCTGAATACAAGCTATGTGAAGGCATAATACATCTTTCCACACCTGCACAGGCTTAGAGCTCGGCCTGGTATTGAGAAGATACTCCACAAAGGTGAATTGAATGAAGAGTGAGTGTAGAGACGGGCCATAATAACATAAGTCAAGGAAACTTTCCCTCCAGGACACACTCTTTGAAACTTTCTATTTCCTCACTCTGGGAGCCAGAGTCTTCTAACAACCCATAAAATTACAACACTTCCTCTAGGCTTTACCAAGAACAGGACAACTGATCAAAACAACCTGGTATCTGCCTTCCCAAGGGAGACCAAGTGGCATCCTAAGCAGCAATCTAAAGGAACATTAAATCAAACCTTCTTTTCACACATGGGGAAACTGAGTCCCAGAGAACAGAAGGTGCTTATTCATAATCATCATAATTGGGGAATAGAATTCAAGTCTCTGAATATTAAATCCAATTTTTTTGACTATTCCAACTATCAATCAGCCTGCTCAAAAAGCATTTAGAGCCTAAAACTGGTTGCACAGTTTCAAGGTTATCCATGTTTCTCTCCATCTCATAGAGGCTTTAGCCACCTCCCTTCCTGGGTCTTTGCAGAATTTCTCATCACCACAATCAAGATAAAAAGCATATAAATCAACCCATGATTTCTAAGTGTACTTTTGTCTTTTCTATGATTTTGTTTCATAGTAAGAATACTTAGTGTGAGATCTACCCTGATTAAAAAAAAAATACTTAGCCCAGGCAGTGGTGGCACATGCCTTTAATCCCAGCACTCAGGGAAGCAAGGCAGGTAGGTGAATCTCTGTGAGTTCAAGGCCACCCTGGTCTACAGAGTAAGCTCCAGGACAGCCACAGCTTCACAGACAAACCCTGTCTTGAAAAACCAAAAAAAAAAAAAAAAAAAAGGAAAAAAAAGAAATACTTAATACACATTATTAACCATGTTCTCTCTTTGGTATGGCAGGTCTCCAGAACCCAGTCATACCTGCGCACAAACAGCTCTTCACTTCACCAGGTCATAAAGAGCAGAGGGTTCAACATGAATCTTCACTTTTATCTTGTATCCCACACAAACTACATTACTGTCATCTTCACAAGGGGAGGTATCAAAGTGAGAGAAGGCTTCAGTTCTATGAAGCTTTCTGGTATTATTTAAAGCAAAATCTAAAGGAAATTTGGGAGGCAGCACTCTCATTAATTAACTCCTTGGTGATTTCTTTCATTGTTTGTTTACCCACCCATCCATTTACTTACTATTTCCAGAAATATTTACTGTCTCATAATGAGTGTCACTGAGCTGAATCCCATAGAGAGATTTTTTTTTTGCATTGTCAAACCTAAAACCTAGAGGGAAAAAGAATTTATAGTATCTCCCCAGCACACTTCCATTCTGGATCCAACTACCTCTTCTTGTTTTCCTCTTCTTGTTCCAACTATGCCTTCTGCAGGCTGGATTGTCTACACTGGAGTTGAAGTGTGAACATTTAACCTCCTAGAATGAGTTAAACATGATTACAAGATGGCATGGAAGTAATGCCCTCATCTCACACAGAACACTCTTCCTTATCCCTTCTTCTATCCTCTTTCTTTTGAAATAAGGTGTTGTGGAACAGTTTTTGTACACTGTAAATATATATTACTCTCATTGTTAATAAAAAGCTGATTGGCCAATGGCTAGGTAGGATTTGGGGGACAGAGGGAATGCTGAGAAGAAGGAGGGTAGAGTCAGAGGAGTCACCATCAGATGGAAAGAAAGCAGGACATGCAGGAGTAAAAGCCATGAGCCTTGGGGCAGCACATAGATTAATGAAAATGGATTAATTTAAGTTGGAAGAGATAGTTAGTAGTAAGTAGCACGAATTGTTAGAAGGTCTTGTTAATAGAAACAAACCTGGAGCCAGGTATTGGGGTGAATGCTGGAAGACCAGAGAAGCAGAACAAGCCACAGCCACCTCACCTTGCCAATTCCTCAACTGATCCTGTTTCCTCAGACTGGAAGCCTCTGAGTCCTCATCCAAATGGACTCAGCTGAACTGCTGTTCTAAAGCCTAAAGGCTTAACCAGCTCTAGTTCCTGATTTTCACGCCTTATATACCTCTCTGCTTTCTGCCATCACTTCCTGGGATTAAAGGCATGAATCACAATGCCTGGCTGTTTCCAGTGTGGCTTTAAACTCACAGAGATCCAGATGGATCTCTGCCTCTCAAGTGATAGGATTAAAGGTGTGTGTGTGCCACCATTTTCTGGCCTCTATGTCTATCTAGTGGCTGTTCTGTTCTCTGACCCCAGATAAATTTATTAGGGTGCACGATATATATGGGAACACAATATTACCACACCTGACCTATTGGCCAAACATTTATAATTAATAACTCTCTGAGTGGTTATTTGGGAAGTTGCTGACCACGATCCTGACAACAAGCTCTGTCCAAAAATAGGGTCTTACTATGAGATCAAGACTGGCCTAGGACTCACTATGTAGCTCAAGCTGCTCCCAGACTTTTGGTCTTTTCTGCCTTAGTTTTCCAAGTTCTGGGGCTACTTATATATGATTCTTCCAGGGCTTTAGACCTCAACATTGTCTCTGTGACTTGCAGCAGCTCTCTCTTTTCCCCCTTTAGCCTTGGGTTTTACATCTGTACAGTGGTTGCATGAACTTATTTAACAAGGCTGCCATAAGTACTGCATGAAATAACATGGGTAGAGAACTCAGTGTCTTGGCTGTCCCATGGTCAGCAGTGATACCATATACTCAGTGGTCAGTAAGGCCCTAGAGAACGAGAGTAAATGGAGCTCAAATGCATGAAAGAAATAAGTTGGAAAAGGATTCAACATCCTTTACCATCATGGAAATGCAAATTATACTGCTTAGAGATTCCCTCTTACCTCAGTCAGAATGGCTATCAAGAAAATAAATGACAGGAAATGCTGTTGAGGACGGGGGAGCAAAAGAACAATGATTCACTGCACTGGGTGTATAAGCTGGGGCACCAGTATGGAAACATGAAGTTTTCTCAAAGCAAACAAAGAATAAAAAGCAATCTGAAAGATAGAACTAACCTGTGATCCAGCTATGGCACTCCTGGGTATACGCCTAAAGGACTCATAAGTCCTACCACAGAGATGGTGCTCTGCACACAATAGCAAGGAAATGGAATTCACGTCGATGCCCAAGAACAGATGGAGGGATAATAAAAACGCAGTACATAGACTCAATGAGATTTTATTAATCCATAAAAAATGAAGTTATGGAATTTTCAGAGAAATAAATGCAGCCAGGTAGTGGTGGCACATTATGCCTTTAATCCTAACACTTTGGAGGCAGAGACAGGCAGATCTCTAAGTTTGAGGCCAGCCTAGTCTACAGAATAAGTTCCAGGGCAGCCACAGCTACACAGAGAAACTCTGTCTTGAGAAAGGAAAAAGAACAAAAAGAAAGAAGAAGAAAAAGAAAAAGACAAATAGATGCAACTAACTGCGAACCATTATGTTATGAGAAATAAGCCAGACCCAGAAAGGCCAAAAGAAAAATGTTTTTTTTTTTTTTTATTATATACAGAAACTAAATTGTGTGTGTGTGTGTGTGTGTGTGTGTGTGTGTGTGTGTGTGTGTGTGCATACATACATATGTGTGCATATAATGAGACTATAAACAGGACCATGAAAGGGTGGAAAGAAATTTTAAAGGCGTTAGAATGGAGAAGATAATGGAATGCTTATAACAGGAAAGCAGAGGTGGGCTACTGAGGACAAGGAAGGGATATAAAAGGAGTTGGGAATGAAGCAAGAGGCTAGAGACACAGTTGCATAAGAATAATGTATGATGAAAAGCAATAATCTGTATGCTAGACTTAAAAACTAAGGAGAGAGAGAGAAAGGGAGAGAGAGGAGAGAGAGAGAGAGAGAGAGACAGAGAGAGAGAGAGAGAGAGAGGGAGAGGGAGGAGAGAGAGGGAGGGAGGGAGGGAGGGAGGGAGGGAGGGAGGGAGGGAGGGAGGGAAGGAGGGAGGGAGGGAGGGAGGGGGAGAAAAGAGAGAGAAAAAAAGAAGAGAAGAATAAAGAAGAGAAGAACCAGACAATGAAAAGCAATGAGAATTTGTTAGCAGAGTAAATATGACTGACCCGGCTAAGGAAAAACTGGTTTTGGAGAGCTCAGAGCCCTTTACACCCATTCTTCTAACCACCCAGCACTTCTCATAAGGTCTCCCCATGGCTCAGCAAGAGCCAGATTTTCTTGGGCTCTATCCTCCACTGTGTGTCATTGGCAGTCCCTTAGGAGAAAGGCTAGAGCTGGTTACTCACTCCTGTGCTGATCTTGAATACTGCCTGCCAGAATGTGGCAGAGGCCAGGCTGGTTGGAACAGAAGCCAAGGCAGAGTCTCCTGGCAGGCACAAGTGAAGCAAGAGAGAGACAAAGCTTGGGACCCAGCTGGATCTGCCTATTGGTTCACTGCTCGCTGGAGAGCTACTGTGATCAGCACACTCTTTGGTGCTTGCTTTCTCCAAGGCTCCCAATAGGCTCAGAGAAGAGGGAATGTGCAAAGGAAGCAGAATAGGGCTATTGTAATGTGGGAAGGGGACAGAACTCTAACTGATAAAGTCCAACTCTAAGGCATTGGTTTCTGAGTCTGATGGTGGGACTTCAGAGGACCTAGTCTTCTGCAAATGACATGCATTTCTTAAAGGTTTCAGGATACAGTAGGATTGCAGCTATGGCTCTATGGAGCCTTCAAATAGAGCCTGTCCTCAGGACAGCTCCTCTTAACCTTGCTGGAGCTTGGAGCAAGTGATTTCTGCCTTAGTGTACAGAATAAAATAAAATACAGTTACCCCAGGGTCCCCAGAGTTCTCCACTTGGAGCATCGCTGTTCTCACCTATAAGTTTGTCTAATCACCACTACCTTTCAGGGTTAAGGTAGAAAATATTCCTGTTTTCAATTGCCCACTGTCTGCTTGACTCGTGGGCTTGCTGCCTGTTTCTGCAACCCTCCTGCCCCCTCTGCTCCTCAATCTGTGCCTCTCTGTATGCTGGTATTTAATACCAGGTCTTTCCTTCCCTTCCCATCCCGCTTCTCTTCTGTTTATTCCTTCCCATTCTTTATCTCTACTTCTTTATCATCATTATCCTCCGATTTCTTGAGGCCCATTGCATCCTTCCTACTCTGGGAAGGCTTCTCCACTCAGACCAGAAGAAATCACGGCTTCTTTGTGAGGATACCCTGACCTGATTTCACACATCTCTATGTGTTCTCTTGGCCTGTGTCAAAGGCTTTGCTTGCTCTCTCCACCCTGGCCTGTGTGCTTCCTGAGGACAAGACCTTGTCTCAGCACCTCCATAATGTGAGACACGTCTAGCATGGGGCATGACACCCAGAAAAATGCTCAAAAAATTAAAACTGCATCTCCACCATGTTCTTACTCAGGACTAACTGTGGTGGCTGTAATAAAGTACCTCCATTAGAGCCCCCTCGCCCCCCCCCAAAAAAAAAAACAGAGGTAAGGGAGACAAGGACAAGGAGCTGCATCCTGTACAGAGGTACAGTGTCTTACAGCCAGATCCACAGCCAAGCTTTTAGGAAACACTGCAGTGACATTTGCAGATGAGGAGATGGAAGTCAGGGAAGGGAGGTGACTTCTGCAATAAAAAGACCCTTGGGAATTTTATATTTTTCTTTCACCATATCCTATGGGGCTCCCCAGGATGTAATTATATTGCTGTGATCATAGCTGAGTTTTTTTAATTTCCTGTCATTTCTTATCTGGACCCAAGCATAGGATCATTTTCACAAAGTGACATGCATTCGGGGAAGAACTTTATACAGCCAGGTTGTTGGCCTAGGCTGTAGTCCTGAACCTGGAGTGCAGGATAGAGATCCAAGAAATGACTCAGGAAAATAATGTGCCCTGAGTTCTGCCAGATCTCACTGAAATTTAACATTTCCTCCCTCACAAACAGCAGCAACAAACATGGTCTATTAGGAGCATCTGTGGCTTTGTTGCCAATGGAAATTACACAGAGCTTGATATCATATTTCATTTGTTGCAGATGCCTTAAAATATAGCTTATGCTCATAGCTACTTTGAATTTATGGTTATTATTGCATCTGGTACTGGATCTTTTAATTTGATGTGTCACTGAAGAAGCATATATATTATTTTTTACAAGTGGCGTTTTTAAAAAAGATTTTGATAAATGATTTCTTTTAGAATGCTTTTGTATTTGGTTCTACGCATGCAAAACAGGATTATAAGATGTGGGGGGCCTCGGGCTTCACTAGACTGACAAAGAATTCTGGATATTAATGCAAAAACAGGAGCAAGAAAATTCTCTGGATTTGAGTGATTTTCAGGCTGGATGGAAAGCCTGCCGTGGTTGATAGTGGCATTTCCTACATTGAAGTGAGTGTCGTGACCTCTGTTTCAGGTCTAGAGCTTTGCAGAGTGTTTTCATGTGCCTATCTATTTACGCATTCACTATTCTGATGCAACTATTCATGCTGATTTGTGACCTCCGTTTTAGGTCTAAAGCTTTGCAGAGTGTTTTCATGTGCCTATCTATTGATGTGTTCATTTATTCTGATTCAACTATTCATTCTGATTATAAATCATTCTGATTTTAAGATGCTGTTTATGACATTGGTCAGTGAGGAGTATGACACAGCTCCTCCCTCCTTGTAATTGTCGTTATCTCTGGATCTGCCTGGCAACTTCAGAATTAGACATTGTTGTCAACTGTTTATATCGGAAGAAGTGATGCTCAGAGAGTTCATAAGTGGCAAGGCTATGTTTTGAGCCCTCATCGATGTTCTTCCTAGTGATATGCTGATATTTATTTCATATTTCACTGCTGATTGCTATAAGCCCCTTTATTTCCTTGGGTGTGTTCATTCCTCTCCATTCTTTTTTTAAAATTTTATAATTTAATTTAATTTTACTATCAGCCACGGACTCTCTTGTCCTCCCTCCTCCCCCCCCATTCTCCTCCACAATCCGCCCCTCCACTCCCATCTCCTCCACGCAAGGGGAGTCCTTATCCCTCTCCATTCTTACACTTGTACTTTATCTTTGAAATTGACAGTGGACAACTGAAAGCGGCTGACAGCCTTTCTGGGAAGCCATAAAATATTCTTGACAGTTGAACCTGGAAAGACTCTTGAGATCACCCCATCATTGTTCTAGTGTGGAATGAGAGACCCAAAGATAGTTAGAGGATGCACAGGAAAGGGAGACAGGGCTGGACTCAGATTCTGCTCCTGTCATCCTAGGCTGGTGCTTTCTCTTCTGGGTGACGTCAGCTCATCTACTGTCTAATGGTGGGCTCTGCTGGCAGACAGCAGACCCTCGGCCACCACAAGCTCGACAAAATCTCCCAGCTCCCAACAGCCTGGAGCACTCCCAGCTGGGGGAAGAAGCTGGCTTTCTAAGACAGCCCTCCAGAAAAATGAGACCTCCCACCACTGATGCCTGTCATAATGGGCTTCTCTCTGAGGTGTGAGTCCTGTGGAGCAATCTGTGACTCCATGTGGGTATTTAATGAATAAATAATCCCCAAGATTCAGAATTTGTCATTGAACCTTATTTGTTGTTGTTTCTTTTTTAAAATTATGATGGGACTTTCAAAGAGAGGTAGGAAGGGGGAGGGAGAGAATTCCCATTACTGAACAGTCAGATCAAGTATAGGGAAGAAAAACGATGACCTTGGAGATGAGGAGGACACCATTGTCGCTGTGAATGGTAAAGGTGGGACACATATCGTAGGACACCTCTGAGGAAGCCCTTGTGGTTTATCCTCATCAGGTCACAAGCTGAACTAGCCAAGGGTGTCACACTCTCCAGGGAACTTTCCCCTAGCTCCACCCTCTTCACCCTACATGAGATCTGTCTCTTTGCCACATGGTTTTCTGGTGTGCAGTGTTTCAGAGCTTCCATCACAGCTCATAATTACATCCTTAGATACAGACAGAGACAGAGGCATGGAGAGAAACACACAGACACAGATGCAGAAATTGCCTAAACATAAGCCGCTTAGAAACAGACGCATCTACCACTACAGGGACAGGTGCCTGTCCAGTGTCTGTTCTATTTACCAAACCTCAACCCACATCTGCCCTACTCACACTTAACCTCCAGCCCACATGGTGAATGTGGGTAAATATTTATCCAGGGAACAAATACATCCTGAAACATGCTGGCTCCCTGTGAAGAACCCCATTTGAGCCTGGTTATGATCAGGGGTTTTGATAGCTTTTAATTCATTGAGTTCTGACCCACAGCCCTGTGAGTTGAATGCCATTGTCTGTTTCACAGATGAACAATGGGCATCACAATTATTTTCCCTTTGTTCCCAAGGCCACATAGCTAATCAGCCTTGCCCATCCTCTCCTCTGATCCTTTTGCCCTGTCCTTATTCAGAGAGCAGCTGCAGCGTGCTCAGTGCACCAGGAGACATGAGCAAGGAGTCTTTTAGTATGCAGGAAGTTACAAGCTACTCAAAGACACAAGATGCTCACAGGAAGCTAGGAGACCACTCTGCTCAGCAATCCATTCTCTCCACCTAAATTAGTGCAAACTGTAATTGCTAGAGGAAGGGGAATATGAAGTGTCAGCTTTAGCACCACTCCCAGAATCACTGGATAGGAAAGAATCATAAAGAGGAAGCCAGGCCACCAAGGACACTGGAGTTAGACACTCCCGTGATGAGCCTAGCTCCTAGCTCCATTGTCTGGGTTCTGTGCTGGTCTCCTCAGATCTGTAAAAGGCAAGTACTATGTATGTGGACATATATTTTTAAAGTAAAATGTGATAATAAGAGCACTCTATGAGACTAAGGCAAGAATTAAATAAGGTAATGCATGTGAAATCAAAGTGCTCCTAGCTTTCTAAAAGATGTCAGACTTGTTGCTACATTACATGCTGTGGTACATTCTACCCCCACAAGCATGATTTACCTCCACAGCTGTCCCAGCCAATTCCTGTCTGTCTTAGTTACTTGTTCCATTGCTATAAAGAGACACTATGACCAAGGCAACTCATAAAAGAAACCATTTAATTGAGGCTTGCTTACAGTTTCAGGGGGTCAGCAGGCAGAGAGAAGAGGCGGGGGGAGGGAGGGAGAGGTGTGGAGGGGGCTTGCATGGGCTTTTGTAACCTCACCACCTCCCAGTCCTCTGACATACCTCCTTACACCTCCTAATCCTTCCTCAAAACAGTTCCACCAACTAGGAACCAAGCATTCAAATAGATGAGCCTGTGAGGACCATTCTTATTCAAACTATCCCTCCTCAGACTGTGTGTATCATCTTGGTTGCTTTTCCAACTAGCTAATTCTCAAGAGGATGCCTCAGTTTCTTTTGTAAAATGGGGTGATTTATGATTTGAATCACTGTGTTTGGGAAAGAATTAAGTGGGTGGACACTCATAGTGCTGAAATTATTGTGTGGCCCATTATGGATGTTGCTATAATTGTTTTTTTTTCCACAAACTATTTACCCTCATTATTAGTCTGAATAAAACTTAGAGCTGCTGCTAGAATCCTCTGGTGAAGCCCATAGCTCCTCTGATAAAGGCCAGGATTCATCAGGGCCTGACACAAAGAGCCCTCTCTAGCTTGCCTGCTGCCCCTGCCTTCTTGATATTCTATCCCTCCTGAATCTCAGGAAGGTCCCCCAATCAGGCTATGCACGCTCTTCTACTCTGGAAGATGGATTGCTACCCATCTTTGGTGTCTCAGGTTCAATAATGATTCACGTTTTTTGTGGGTCATTTAGACCCACTAATAATGTTATGTTTTCTGTTTTCCTGTCTCTAGCACATGTTATATCACATCCAGGAAATACACATGTTATATCACATCCAGGAAATAGCCCAGTGCCCAGAATAAAGCAGATACCCATGGAAAACTACATGAGCGAATGGACCACCTGTGACTACAGGCCTTCTTTATTGCATGGACT
This sequence comes from Peromyscus eremicus, assembly GCF_949786415.1. Lineage (NCBI taxonomy): Eukaryota > Metazoa > Chordata > Mammalia > Rodentia > Cricetidae > Peromyscus > Peromyscus eremicus. The sequence goes on along the minus strand of NC_081417.1, from coordinate 82,996,559 downwards.
CCTCATATTTTTAAGGCACAGTTTTTACAACATTTATCATACTATGCCTTATTAACTGTTCAAGCTTACCCTATACTTGGTATTACTGGGTATTTCAGACTCATTACTGAATTTCTTTTTTATGCAAATGCAATAATCTGGATATTAGTAACCCCATTTTTAAGTATTTTTATTAGAAAATTTTCTGTTCATTTTACATACCAACCAAGGATCCCCTCCCCTCCTTCTTCCTACCTCCCAGACTTCCCCCACATCCCAATCCCTATTCCCACCTCCTCCAAGGCAGGGCCTCCCTTGGGGAGTCAGTAGAGCCTGATACACTCAGTTGAGGCAGGTCCAAGTCCCTCCCCCTGTGCCAAGGCTGTATATGTTGTCCCACCATAGGCAGTGCGCTCCAAAAAGCTTGTTCATGTCCTAGGGATGGATTCTGATTCCACTGCCAGGGGGCCCCTTAAGCAGATCAAGCTATATAACTGTCTCACCTATGCAGAAGGCCTAGTCCAGTCCCATGGAAGCTCCACAGCTATTTGTCCACAGTTCATGAGTTACCACTAGTTTGGTTTGGTTGTCTCTGTATGTTTCCCCATCATGATCTTGATGCCCCTTGCATGTAGAATCCCTCTTCCCTCTCTTGACTAGACTCCCAGAGCTCGGCCTGGTGCTTGGCTGTGGATCTCTGCATCTGCTTTCATCATTTACTGGATGAAGGTTCTGTGATGACAGTTAAGGTATTCAGTAATCTGATTAACCAGGGTAGGCTAGTTCAGGCACCCTCTCCGATATAGCTAGTAATCTAAGGTGAGGTCATCCTTGTGGATTTCTGGGAAATTCCCTAGCACCCAGTTTCCCCCTATCCCCATTGTGTCTTCCTATATCATGGTATCTTTTTCACTGCTCTTCCATTCTGTCCCTGTTTCAGCTTGTCCATCCCGATCCCTTATGTTCTCACCCCCCATCCCCTACCCTCCATTGACCCCCTCACCCCAGTCTACTCATGGAGATCTCATCCATTTCCCCTTCCCAGGGCAATCCATGCGTCACTCTTGGGGGCTCTTCTTCTTTGCTATAGCCTCTCTGGAGCTGTGGGTTGTAGTCTGAGTAACCCCATTTTTAATAATGAAGTTAAGAGACTTGTTCAAAAAACTCACAGTCTGTGTAGCTGATACTCTGCTGCAGGGCAGTCTGATTCCAGAGGAACCTTTTTACATGCAGCCTGTGAGTTCTGCAAGGGGTACTGCGAAACTAAGTGGGAGGAAAATCTGACTCCTATCAAGCAGCTGTTGCATCTTTCTCCTCCACTGTAGCTCAGAAAACAAAGTTTCAGGTTGTTACCAGAGGATGATTAGTGTGCATCAGTGGGGGGCTTGTCACTGCCTGGGCTCTGAGTCATACATTCACACCTCTCTCTGAGTGGCGCAGACCTTTCCTAGTGTCTATTAACAGCAAGCCATGTCAGCATCTGTTCCCAGCTGCCCTGCCTAATGCTCACTCTGTGTGGGGCAGGGGCTGACAAGGCTAAACGGCACCCAGATGATACATTTGCCCCTGACCAGTCAGGTGGTGGGGGCTGCAGTCTCACCCAGCCTGCTGGGGCCTGGCTGACTCCATTTTGAAGTCTGAATTTTCCAGTTGGGGAAAGGAGCAAAATTAGGGTATGAGAGCTGGAAACACACTTGAAAGTATTTAGATAATGCCTGGTCTTTTGCAAAGAGATCAAGCTACAGAGAAGTTAAATAAAATCTAGACTCATCCTTAACCTAGTACCTGCTATGCTGTGAGTACTCAAATATTTATTGAATGAATGATCAGTGAGTATATTTTCAAGTTTGGAGAACACATTTGAGATAAGAAAATAGAGGTTCAGAAAGGCCTTCACATAGGAGAAAAAAAAATGTGATCTTTGGAAGTTGGCAAACTGAGTTCAGCCTCAGTTTTTGTGGCCTCAAATTAAAGAGATGGTTGGCTTAGCTCCTTGTGCTGCTGTAACAAAATGTATAGGCTGGTTACTTTATAAAGAACAGAAAAATATTTCTCATAATCCCAGAGCTAGGAGGTCCATGATCAAAGTACCAGCAGGGTCATGGTCTGGGGAGAGCCTGGTCTTTGCTCCTAAGATGACATCTTGAAGACTGTGTCCTCTGAAAGGATGGAAAGTTACAACTTATATAACACATGGAAGGGTCAGTCAGAGGACATGCATCCTCCCTTTAGGGCATCTGAGTCTGTCTGCATGGTCTCGACTCTCATATCACCATCACTTCCTGAAGGCCCTCTGTGTAAATTATGTTGCCTGTGTGATTGAGTTTCAGCATGAATTTTGGACATATTACAAACTTTCACATTTTAGAAGTTAGCAATGTACTTTAAAGGAGAGGGAAGTACACACAGACACAGGGAAGAAAGCCTTGAAATTCTCCTGTTAGAAGATATTAGCAAATATCGGATCATGAAGTTCCAAGCCGTAAAAAGAAGGAAAGCTAAGAATGGCCAGGAGCCCTCAGGCATTATGAAGAAGCAAAGAAGGATTAGCCCCATATGGTGCTGAGGAACCATGGCTCTGTCAATACCTCAATCTCCTGTGACTTGAAATCTCCACACTTGGAATAGAATTTACCCAGTTTACCTAGTGTATGCATCTCCAGTGAAGAAGCACAGAACTTGAACCTTTTATTTTTGTGTTGGTTGATAGTATTGTGGATCACATGCACTGAGGGGCCAGAAATCAGTGTGGCCAATGCATAAAGAACAAAGAGCCTTTTTCCATCCATCTTCCTCTAAGTCACAGAGGAACTGGACACTGATGTTTACCACTTGAACTGCTATGGGGGCTCTTATCTGCCATCAACAACAATTTGTTGATGCTTAACTGTGGCATGGAAAAACTCAAGTGCATCCGTGCATCCGTGTGCATAGTCTTCCTTTGCCTGAGTGATCAGGGAAAGTGACAAACCTCCCCTAAATCTACTCCCTGCAGTTGCCCAGTGGAAGGAAAAAAAGCTGTAGCTGACAGGACTGTTAGAAAATCAGCGGGAATTACACAGGAAGAGAAGCTACACAGAATATGCCTGAAATCATTAATTGGGAAGATGGTGTTGATGATGGTGGTGAATTTTTGTCAAGGACTAGTTTCTCATCCAGGTCTCCTGGTGCCCTTATCCTACACCTATCAATCCAACTTGCCTCTGCCTCTGGGGTGCCCACTGAACCCTTTATTCACCCCTCCCCATGTTACTGGGGCAGCTCAAAAGACAACAGACCCCCAAACCTAGACTCAGGCCAGAATGATGGACTGAGTCCTCAAACTTTAAGGAGAAAATACATGTGGTATCTTCCCTGAACTCCTTTCTCTCTACACTTAGCTGCTTCATTTCTTGTCTGGATGTAATCACTCCCCTTGGTTTAGCAAGAGCCCTGTGTCAGGCCTTCGTGCTATAAGTAGTACTCTCCATGTGTAACTGAAGTTTATGCAGAATTGATCTTTTTAAAAGCTAGCAGTCTGCTCATCTGTAGTCTCTAGATCCCACAGAAAGGTGGCATCTTTTGTGTATTTTCCCTTCTCTTTCTTCTCTGTTACTCTTTTATTTTCTACTCTGTCTTTCACTTACCTCTTCTGTCTTTCTGAATCTTTCTCATCTTCTCTATGTATTTTCTTTTCTTGTATTTCTCTTTTTTTTAACCCTGCCTCCATTTTTATCTCTGTTTTCATATACTAATTCTTCTGTTCCCGTTTGACTGTCATTCAATCTCTGAGGAACTCCTCTCTCTGTGTGTATCTCTCTCCCTGCTGGGATGTCTGCCCATCTGTCTGTCTTCCTATTTATTTTCTACTTCTTTTTGCTCATCTTGCTCTGAGTGACTATGTGCCTGTGCCTCGGTTTCTTTCTTTGCTTAGCCATTTCTCTATGCTTTTTTCCTTTCTTGTTCTCATTTTTCTCAGACACCCTTTCCTCCTGTTTATATCTCCTACTTTCCCTTGCTTTTTCTAATAACTCTGATTGTGCTGACGCTTTAAAACTGTGTCTTCTTAACATCTTCACCTCTTTCCACCCCTCAAACAGGACCAGTTTCCTAAGAACTTCAATTTATAACTGTTAACTCCTCCCTCCATATATGTCATCACACTCTACCCTAAGTTAGGGACAATCGCACAAGTCTGCTTATATAATCTCCATTATCTCTTTCTATGGAACCAACGTGAGGGACCTGGAATGGGAACACAGAATCAGAACAGGGGGCAGTATGTGCTACTTGGTTAGAATCTTTATAAAATACAGGTGTTGTGGACCATGCGTCTATGCTTTCTGAAGTTTTCTTTGTTTCGTTTGAAAGCACTTACCTAGCCCATAATCCTCCAGGCTCTGTTTTTGGGAACTATATAGACATGAACAAATCCTAAACCCTTTCCTCCAAAAGCCTTCAATCTCTCTAGTAGACAATAGAACTTTCTACTAAGTAATGACAATCAGTTATGTCATAGATTTAAGCAATGTCCTCACAAGATAAAGGAATTCAATCTAGTGGGAAGAGGAGGCTCTATAAATGGAATAACAATGAGGTGTAGTGATAAGGATTTGTCCAGTGTCACTGCTGTATCCCAGGACGTAGAACAGGGTCTATGTACATATTAACTAGCCAATTAATAAACATGTAAAATATATGCACACATGTATGAATGAATGAATGAATTTAATCAGTTTTCAAGGTATCTTGGGACTTCATCAAGAAAAGAATGCAGAACTGAGTATCTTAGAAAGGAAAATGTGATTAAGCATTTTGAGAGGTGGATGAGGATACAGGTTGTAAGACAATACTCAAATTTGCAGGTTTCATAGCATTTTAAAATTCATACTTTTGAATCAGGGGTGTTGAATAATAATGTATGCCATCTATGCAATCTACACTTCTCCCCACCCCTGTAACTCCTAATAGGAGACACTTCTTGTCCCAAACATTTTGGGTAACTTCAGCCACAGGGAACTGCTTCACCCAATAATACCCACTTGTAGTCTTTGCAATGGCCAGAGGATGTGGGAATGCAAAGGCCCAAATCCCTTATCATCATCTGGGGTGTTAATAAAGGTCTTCCCCAACCCATGAACTCCCCATGGGATCAACTGAGGCTTTACTGTGGGTCTTTTTCTGAATCCTGACTAGGTCTCTTTGTACACATGCATCTCCCAAGAGGACTCCTCAATCATCCCCCTGTGTATAACTGCATTCCAGATTCTGTTTTTATGACAACTGGCTTAAAATTCAGTTTTCAAAGAATGAGAAGCAGGAGACCAAGTAGTAGAAAATATAAGGATAGGGTAAATATGGTTGAATATTGTATTAGTTTGGGTTCTCTAGAGGAAAAGAAATGATAGAATGAATATATGAATAATATATTTATATTATATAATATATATTCCATAAAATAAGAACAGAAACTTTTGTCTGTTTTGACAAATATATCCTGATATTCATATATACATATATATGCATATATATATATATATATATATATATATAAAAACATCTTCAGCCTGTGGTCCAGGTTGTCCAACAATGGCTGTCTACAAAGGGAATGCCCAAGAATGCAGTAGTTATTCAATCCATGATGCTGGATGTCTCAGGTGATCTTCAGTATACACTAGAATCCTGAAGAAGTAGTTTCTAGTATCAGCGAAGGTGTGGGCTTGCCTGAGAGAGCTAGAGAAGGCAAAGAGAACACGCTTCCTTCTTCCTTGTCCTTTGTATAGGCTTCCAGAAGAAGGTGTGGCCTAGATTAAAAGTTGGTATTCCCTCTTCAAATAATTTAATTGAGAAAAAAATCACTCACAGGTGTACCAAGCTGCTTGGGTATTAGATAAGTCCAGATGTAGTCAAGGAGATAACTAAAAAGAGTCATCATGAATAGGTATCCAGGAAAGAGATTATGAAGATCCATGAGAGCAGAAAATGACTCTAGGTACCTTCTAGAAGTACTGAGGAGTTACTGAACAGAGGAATATCTAATTAGAGTGAGGACTTACCAAGTTCACTGCAAATCACTATAAAAATTCAGACTGAAGGAATTAAGACTAGAAAAAGAAAATGAGTTTGGAAATCCAACCTGGGAACTCCAGGCTTGAATGGAGAAGGAATGGGAAACATCATTGCTAGAATCTATCACCAGCTCTTTCTGTTCTTATGATTCCTTTTTTGCCATTCTGGGATCTCTGAGTCAAATTTCAGGGGAGAAGACACTGCCTTTTCCCACTGCCAGTGAGGCATCCTTAGTAATCACTGCATGTGTGGGAATCATTGTAGTAGTACTTTCTCATAGGAACTACCAGCCCACAAATAATGACATGGAGACTTATAATTAATTATGAAAGCTCAGCCTTAGCTTATACTTGTTCCTGTCTAGTTCTTATAACTTAAATTAGCCCAGGTTTTTTTTTTTTTTTTTTTGGTTTTTCGAGACAGGGTTTCTCTGTGTAGCTTTGCGCCTTTCCTGGAACTCACTTGGTAGCCCAGGCTGGCCTCGAACTCACAGAGATCCACCTGGCTCTGCCTCCCGAGTGCTGGGATTAAAGGCGTGCGCCACCACTGCCCGGCTAGCCCAGGTTTTTTAATCTATGTTTTTTCAAGTAGCTTGTTACCTCCATCTCTGTACTGCCCATCCTGCTTCCTCCACATCTGGCTGGCGACTCTGACTTTCTTCTTCCTAGAGTTCTCTCTCTTCCTGGAAGTACTTCCTATACTCTCCTGCCTAGCTGTTGGCTGTTCAGCTTTCTGTTACACCAATGACAGCAATGTATCTTCACACAGTATGCATGAGTTCCACAACCTTTCCCCCTTTTTTTCTAAATAAAAAGGGAAGATTTTAGCTCTAAGATAGAAAAACTTTGTACAATAAGAACAATTATCAGGTATGAATTGCATTCACAATGTCCAGTCCATTTGTATTTGGCATATTTGGAGAAAATACTCTATTATCTATCCTATCTTGAGGAATATAAAATTTTATACCTAAACCACTTATATCATAACTTATATTACCATCCTAAAAACATCTTTTTAGACCTCAAAACATTTTCTTAGATAAACAACTTAAGCTTCTATGCCTCTCAACCTTTATAAGATTTACATCTCTTTTGTGAGTTTCTTTTTTAATTTGGTAACAAAGAAAACAGTATTAAGTTAGTTATCTATCTAGTCTTCAACACCCATCAGAGACCCAAAAAGGATAAAATATTATCTGAGTAAACAGGAAGTGCAGAGCAAACTACTTCCAAAACTATAGAAAAGACAGAGACATCTGGCTGTCTATACAGTCACACAAGGTTCCTCTGCAACACTGGAATATCCATCTTTGACTTACAGGCCTAGAATATCTGACAGATCTTTCTGTGAAGCAGGAATTTTGAAGGACTCTCCAATCTTGTCTTAGCCAAATTTGGCAGTCCCTGTTTGTGTTCTGGTTCTCCAATTTGGACAACATATTGTCAGCACTTGAGGCAAAGGCAGTTTCTTGCCCAGTGGCTAACTTTGCAACAATGAAAGCAAACTCCATGTGGAGGTTCTTCAATGCCTCTCATCTCTTTTTGAAGTAAATTGGTGCTGCCAGGAGCAGACATGTCTCACTGTTTTGAAAAGCCTTATGTTATTAAAACATCTTAAATGTTGTATTCTGTAGGTCTCTGAAGTGTTTGAACACCATATGTCTATCTAAAATATATCTCTGTTTGACCTTGAAAACATACCTAACATGGCCACAAATTTGATTGTTAGATGACTAACTACTGACCTGTATTTCTTTTTTTTTTTAATTTTTATTTTGCAATACAATTCAGTTCTACATATCAGCCACAGATTCCCTTGTTCTCCCCCCTCCCGCCCCCCTCACCTTCCCCCCAGCCCGCCCCCCATTCCAATCTCCTCCATGACCTGTATTTCTTAATTATCCTAAATAGGTTGTAATAATACTTTCAAAGAGTAGAAATTTATATTACATTTTCAAATGAGCTGTATAGATACAACACCTTAAACAAGAAAGAAACATATATAGAGTATAACAAAAATAACCTACAATTTGTATCAATATTAAAAAATCCATACTTAGGTAAAATATTTGATATTAGTAGTTGCTTTTTTAGTTGGAAAGGAGATTCAATAATCTACCCTTTTATCCTCTCATTTTTTATGCTGTAGCTGGAAGTTTTCCTGGTCTCATCCCATACCAAGGTCCCACAGCCACTTATAAAATTCCTGTGCCTGCCTGATCCTGCAACCGCTCAAACCCAAGTAAACACACAAAGGCTTATATCAATTACAAATTGCATGGGCATGGCCTATGGCTCAAGCTTCTTGCTAGCTATCTCTTATATCTTAAATTAATCCATTTCTATTAACCTATAAGTTGCCATGGCTTACTGGACTGCTGGCATGTTCCTTCAGTGGCAGCTGACATCTCTCTCTGCCTTCTTCCTGTCTCTATATTTGGATTTCCCACCTACCTCTAAGCTGTCTTTCCATAGACCAAATGGCTTTATTTATCAACCAATCAGAGCAACACATGTTCACAGTGTACAGAAAGGCATCCCCCATCAATATGCCCCATTTTTTTTTTCAGAGTGAGATCCCTGAATCTAATCTCCTTTTCTTAGTTTCCTTCCTGACCATGACAAATAACAACTTGCAACCAATCCCTCCAAAACAATGCTAAACATCCACCAAATGACCAGAAATCACCCATTGCACCTCTTGGAAATATGAGTGTTGTGTTCTCTAGACTGTTTCTTATTGTCTGTAGGTGATGGGATCATTAGGGGACCTAAAAAAATTGGGATAATGGTCACATTCTGGGGGGGGGGGGCTAGCTGTATTATTTTTTGTTTAGTCTCTGTGTGATGGTAAAATGTAGAGCTTTTCTGAAGTCCTGGCTGGAGTAGTCTGTGAGGCTAGACCTTGGCAGCTAGCAGCTTTGAAGTTGTTCTAGATGCAGAATTTTGAAGAAACTGCAACAGAGGCATTCTAAGAGTCTGGATCATCTGTGTTACTTGTCTTTATTGGTGTTTGTTTCTTTTTCTTCTTGAAAACACACAAACTTTCAAAGGTAATGTATATATCTACACTAACACAAGTATGGTATGTGTGATGTGTACAAGTCAGTTAAGAATGATTTTTTTGTCCTATGTTTGAGCAGGTAAAAAGCATCTGTCATCTTTATAAGTCTGGATGGATTGCATAATCAAGCTGTAATATAAATCTCTATCCATGCCATATGAAAGGATGACATACAATAATAAGTCATGAGGACTCTGTAGCCAACAAGATTTATCATGTCTCACCCAGTCTCAGAGCTGTTCCCACATCAAAGTATCAACACATATGTCACTTGTTTTGGGGTCTTTCTTGGCTTTTCCCCTCATGTCTGTAGTGCCAGATCCTTAGGAGGTCTCCCCTGGTCACATCTGCTCTTGATTAACTTTGAAAGAATCCATAACTTTTTGTTTCCTATATAAACAAAAGCACAACCTCTCTCCAAATGCAACACATTTCCTGACTTCCATTCTAAAGCCAAGACATCCCTAAGGTATATAGTCTGCTTTACTTCAGCAGTCCCTTCCACAATCCAACGTCTCTTAGCAACTGTCATTCTCTGTTCATTAGCATTCAACAAATTCAAAATTAAGGTCCACATTCCCTATGTTATAATGTTTCCCATCCTTAGTGGCTTATTTTTTTTACACTAGTTTATTTTTTTTTTAAAAAAAGAATTTACTATTATTTTTGAACTATTTTATGATCTGTATCCATATTTTTCTTTCTTCAGCATCTAAGCACCTCTTTAAGCATATTGTACATTTTTGGAGGTTTTCTGTGTCTGTACCTGGATTTCTGCATGTTTTCAGCATTCTCTGACAGTGTGAGCCAGCCGTAAAGGGCCAGTCCATATGCTGCACTCTTCCACTTAGCACATGGCACTTGTGGTTGGCTCAAGCTCCCACACAGAAGCTGAAAGATACACCTTTGTGTGCTGTGAGCATCAGCCGGTCTAAAAGACTGTGGAACTAGGAAGCCATGTCTAGCTCCTTGTCCAGAATTTTCTAGGCTTTCTTGGGCCCTATATTTTGATGTTCGAGTCCCACATTGGCCACTATATGCAATAGTACTTTCTCATCAGGACTGCCAGCCTGAAAACAATGACATGGATACATTATTAATTATGAAAGCTGGGCCTTAGCTTAGACATGTTCCTAACTAGTTCATATAACTTAAATTAACCCATATTTTTTAATCTATGTTCTTCCATGTAACTCATTATGTCATCTCCATGTTGCCCATTCTGTTTCTCTGCATCTGACTGGCCACTCTGGCTTTCTTCTTCACAAAGTTCTCTCTCTGCCTAGAAGTCCCACCTATATTCTTCTGCCTAGCTATTGGATGTTCAGCTTTTTATTACACCAACCACAGTAATATATCTTCACGTAGTATACAAATATCCTACAACAAATCATGTCTACCCCAGTGTAAGCATATCACTTCAGAGGAGCTCTTTATCCATAAAATAACAACCAAAACTTTTATCTTTATTGCCCATATTATAGAATCCATCTTATGGAATCCAATCATATTTGTGGCAGGTCTATAAAGAAAAGTGTCTTTGAGGAAACTCATTTGGTGAGAATCTCACGAACTTCCCAGCAATAGTTATTGACAGTTAACAATGTGAGCTGAACGCAATGGTTTGAAAGCAATATTCTGGTGTCCAAGGGCCAGAATCTTGGGTTTCTGCTAGACTCTCTTATTCATAGCCTGTGCAACTTGGAGATAAGTCCTATAACCTTTTGTAGCCTCAATTTTATAAATTGAGTAGGTCAGAATAATGACATTTGAATCATAGAGTTGCTATGCACAGATTTCTAGAACTTGTACAAACATATGGATGCAATATTCTTTTGGGGGATGTGGGATTCAAGTAGAACTTGATACAAACTTTGGTTCTGTTACACTGTAAAATGGGTGGTCCTTAAGAAAGAAATTTCACATTTCTAACACACAGCTCCTCTATTTGTAAAATGGAAATCTCATAGGCAACCGCCTTACACAATTATGAGGATAAATGAAATAATATATGAAGAAGATGTAAATCTCTTTTTCTTTATCACAGCAGGGTGTAAGCACTATGCTCTTCACTGTTCTCACCTTTAACCTTTTATTGGTATTATTTTCCTAATTATAAATAAAATAATGTTTTCAAGTTTGTTGAATTTATGTTAGTTTTTTATTAAAAAATAAAAGCAATGATGAGGCTTTCTCTGAGGTTTAACCATGCCCTTTTTTTCCAAGGGAAGAAGCAATGCTGTCCACCTACTTTGAAACCATCAATGACCTGCTGTCCTCCTTTGGTCCAGTCCGGGACTGCTCAAGGAACAATGGAGGCTGCACCCGCAACTTCAAGTGTGTGTCTGACCGCCAGGTGGACTCCTCAGGATGTGTGGTGAGTGCTCATTGGCACAGGAGCTTTTCTTATACCGGGGTCCCTCTCTGCAAGAGGATATGGGTAAAAGAGGATCACACTGCTTAAATCTAGTGCCCCTGTGTCCCGCTGAATACCAGGCTTCTGGAGTTTCCTCTTCTGTGAAGTGGGATGATTAAACCTACCTCTCAGGAATTTTAGAAAAATAAAATGAGGCCGTGTAACTTAAGTGTCCTTCTCGATAGGTTTTGCATTCTAGAAGCTTGTAGTACTTCTGACATTAAAACACAACCGTCTTGGCACTGTGAACACAGTGCAGGCAGGGGAGTGTCACTAAGTTGAAAACAGTACCCAGTATAGATTCTTTGGTGTGGTTTAGAAGATGTGCCAGCTGAGACCCAAGGTTGGTAACAGGCTTCCTTGGGAAGTTGGTATTAGAAGTGACTTTGAAAGCATGGATCAATTTGGTATTAAAAAAAAATGGTGCAGATGGCCAAAAAGGGAAGAGGCCTACTCATTGGATGCTAACATCTAGTGTGAAATAATAACACAGGAGAAGATATGTGAAGACCTCTGTTGCCTGTGAAAAAGCACCCTGAAATTGATGGTTTGGTTTTTAAGAATGGCCTAGGGTACTTGTCCAAACATGAAGTTCCAGAGCTATAACTATAGCAGGGGTTATGTCTCATGAACTTGAAATTGTAACAAGTAAATACGTGTGCGTGTATGCATATGTGTATGTGTGTGTTGAAGTGGGGGAAGTCCAGCTATGTGCTTGGAAAGCATTGCAATGGCCAGACAGGCTCAGCCTGGCATATAGTGCTCTTCGTTTGGCTCTTACCCAAGCCCTCCTTGCACATCGCTCATCACTTAACTTCATTCTACGCTAGAGCCAAATGGACCTGATTAGATGCTATTCTTTGAACATGCTGCTTGATTAGTGCCTCTTGCCCTTCACTTACAGTCAATTTCTCTGCCAGCCTGTAGAACAAATAAGTGGACGTGCTTTCAGATCTTTGTTCTTTCTGAAGATATCCCCTTCCCACTCGGCAAGTGGTAGTGATCTTGCTATTGTTTGTACCTACCTTTTTTTTTTTTTTAAATCACCTGAAATATTTTATAGTGCAGACTCCTGTGGGTTTGTCTCAACCAATAAGCTGAGTGAGAACTCAGGAAATCTGCTGACCGAACTCAGGGTCCCAGCATTATTCTTCTTAGTAGGAACAGGAAGCAGAAAGAGGCAGGGTCAGTAATGGGAGTCACTTTTCCAGACTAAGTTCTCCAAATGAGACCAAAGAAAGATGGAATGTACAGTTGACACATCCCTATAGCAGAGGAGAAATAGCCAAAGCTTAAGAAACCAGTAAAAGAATCTTCTAGCATATGAGAGGATGCACTGAAACTGTATTTTAGATTCAGAAATCAACAGGACTTTCTTAAAAGGTGGGTGGAGAGTTTAGTGACTTAAGTTTTCAGGATTATAAGTGACAGAAAGTTGACACAGAGTAGTTCAGGCAAAAAGCAAAAACTCATTGCCATAGGTAACGATCAGGCACACTTGGCTTAAGAGGCTCAAACAACTGGATTAGAATTACTTTCCATTTCCTTTCTTTCTTTAATATCATGCCATTCTCTGACCAGCTACAGCTTCTCTATTCTGAGTCCTTTGTGACAAGAACACCTCTTTCTTACTCACTCCAATGACATACACTGAAGTATCTCATTGGGCAAACTTGATTCTCACCCCTAGCCCTTCAGCCTTCAATCCTGGGCTCAAGGGGATGGGACAGACACATCTCCAAGTGAGTCACAGGGAGTATTTCAGCAAGAGGCAGCTGAATTTGAAATATGTAGCTCAGCTAGATACAGGCATAGACTCCCAAGGAAATGTAAGTCTCAGAAACTAGAAGAGTAGTTGTGGGTGCTGTGCTGGCCTCTGTGGTAGCAGTCTGATTCAGGACACTGTAGTCAACCCTTCAGACTTCATACTGGAGAAGTGAGACCCAGTGAGGAAGAGGAAAATTTGCTCACCTTGTAGAGCCGATCCAAGGACAAATAATTCCAATGAATTTTCCAAATTTGTGTCTCCAAAGCATGATAGTAGCTTTTATGAAGAGTTTACCATCATTTCTCTTTCCTCAAGTACTTAACTTTCTTCTTCATAAGGATTGATGTCCCTGAGGAATAAAACTCAAGATATAGAAATGGGGAAGGACCTCCATGAGTATAGTGTGGTGTGGTGTGTATGTCTGGGAGTAGAGTATCTCTCTTTCCTGTTCATTAACATTAACTGGAAAAATAAGAGGAGAGAAAGACATTTTATGTAGGTTAAGAGAAAATTCAATAATCTGATAAGTTTTCAGAGACTTTCCCTCTACAGCGAGAGGATAAGGTTAAAACTCTCCCTCTCCGGTGAGAGGCTAACAATGAATTCTAGGCAAACTCTGCTGCATAGAATAGATAGGACAGTAACCCCTTTACACTGATGCTTAAAATATGTTTTATTTCACATGCTTCCTCTCCTAAGAAACTTCATCTTGTATAAAAAATAATCACACCTTGTATTTTTGTGTGTGTTCATATGTGCGGAGGTGCATATGTGTGTGCTTGCATGAAATGCGAGAGGATAACCTCTAGTGTCCTTCCTCAGGATTACCCACCTCATTTTCTTTTGAGATAGGATCTCTTACTGGCCTGAGCCTAGTAGACAAGGCTGATTGGCCAGCAAACCCCAGGTATCTGCCTGTCTTTGACTCTACCACATTGGGATCACAAGCACATGCCAACAATACATCCCCCTCCCCAACCCCTTTTTAATGTGGCTTCTGGGGATCAAACTCAGTTCTTCATATTTGCAACATAAGCACTTCGACAACTGGGCTGTCTCTCCAGCCCCATTGTACTTTGCATTAAAACAAACAAACGAACAAGTAACCCCTCACAACTAATGTGCAACATGGGGTCCCTCATGGATAAATAAATGAGTCTATAGGGGATAGAGTGACCTCCTGAGGTCTTACCACCAGGTGGCAGGATAGAGGACCAAGACCACACCTTTAACATCACTCCTAGAGTCAATACCATTTGGAGTTGTTTTCCTGCCAAGGTGAGAGGAGTGGGATGGGTTGATGTGAATGAGATGGATTTCCATCATAATTTGATCATTGGCTAGCTGTGAAATCAACACGGGCCTCTCAGTTTCTTGATATTTCCAAACGAACAACAGTTCTCACATGCGCAGATTTTCTGCAGGATGGAAGAACACAGCAGAGGGTTGAGGGATGGCTCCCGCAGCTGAAGCACTTGCTATGCAAGCAAGAGGACCAGAAGTTTGGTCCCCAGGAGCCACATTAATGCTGGGTGGATATGGCAGCCTACCAGTACTTACAGCATCAGAAGGCAGACACATGAGATCCCGGGAGCAAGCTCACTATCAGGACTAGCTGTATCAGTAAGCTCTGAGTTGATGAACAAACCCTGCCTCCAAGAGCAAGGTTTAAAAAAAAGAACAATAGAAAAAGACTCCTGATATGAACCTTGGTGCCCCACGTGCACATGGCCACATATGCACATGCACCTGCACACACATGTACTCACACATATGCAAACATGCATACATACATGCACACATACTATATACTCAAATACATGTTTAAAAAAAGAGAAAATAAATAATTTAATGGACAATGTTTTGGATTTGCAAAATGTCATTTCTTTATAAGACAAGACTATATTATTAATGCTTTACATAGAGTGTATGATATTGGGGCTACACAAATTTATGAGCACCTGAATTGAGGGGAACCCTCTATGATGTTTCTGAAAATGAGTATTATTTTTTGACCTGCTATATCTATTGCTCCCACCTGATTGACAGGCATGTGATCTATATTGGTATCAGCTGTTTGGTATTCTTCATCTCACTGTGGGGTCATAGAAGACCTGATGGGTCTATCCATACAATAGCTTTCTCTACCTCACTAGTGCATAAGAAATAGTCATGCATCCACCAGCTTTTATACACCATCTTTATATGAGCAAGGCTGTCCAAAGCCCTCTTCTTCTACATTTGCCATGAAGGCATTTGTAGTCAGCAGTTTTCATAAAAGTGAGTACAATGGACCATTCCGCCAAGAGAAAGATTCACACCTACCACTACCAGAAAGGCAAGCAAAGCCTTCCTTTGCCTTCAGAGCCCTCAGACTCACCTGATGTGTGTGTCTGCTAAGTGAGTGCTCCACCATTGAGGGATAATCCCCAAACACAGCACTTGATTTTCTAACAGTCCTTTATTCCCTTTATCTACTTATGTGTTTAGCCTGATAGGAACAAAGCATCAAGTCCTAGTTGTTCAGAAAAATTGCTAGCAATTACAAGGTTCTCTTATTGACTTTCAACACTCTTTCCCAGTTCACATGATCACACTTCTTCATAGTGAGTGGGAGGAAATCTAAGTCTATAATACAACACAGCTCCTTTTCTTGCTTTCTTGTTTTGTTTGGCTTGATGATGATGATGATGATGATGATGATGATGATGATTGATATATTTGTATCTCACTAATACAAAATAACCTTGAATTATGACTTGTAGTCATCAGCAGCAGTGCAGAAAAATATATCCTTCTAACAATGAATACACCATAATTCTTAAAATCAATGAGCATAGTATATTATCTTACAACAAAAAAAGGAGTTTGTGTATGGAATTAACATTAGTGATTGACTGACCTTCAAAGGTGGCTTTTATCATGGAGTCTCAGGGCACACCCAGAACTATGGCAGAAAAACCCAGAATTGAGGACGAGGAAAGCAAGTGCATGGGAGGGACAGAGTGGTGCTAGCTATAAACATGGAAAAGAGGGTTGAGAGTTAAGGAATGCACCTAGGAGAAGTCATCTATAGAAACTATAGAATCTAGAAGATTCACACCTCTCACCACCAGAAAGAAGTACTTCCCGGCTATCTCTGTGATTGCAGTATAGTGAGGCCCCCTTTGGTCCTCTAGCCTACAAAACAGTGATATAATTAATTTGTCTTGTTTCAAGTGATCAAGTTTCAGTACTAAGTCATGATAGAAATATGCTGTTAAGGTAGTATAAAAATAATATGGGGATTAATGGAGTAGATAAGATAGAAAGAAAGTTTGTGTCTTTTTTATTTTCTAACATTTCTGGAGTATCCTTACCTCTTGACCAGGCATGGAGGAAGTAATAGTGAATGAGGAAGGGAGCACAATGCAGAAAAGTCCCAAATCTGTTAAGCATGCTGTCAGCTTGGCATAGTTTCACATGCAAGCTGTGGGTCTATGTATTGTGTGGCAGCATATAAAATTTAATCAAGACAGAAAACTAAAACAAAGAGAGCACTTAATCATGGTATGGTGGCCAAGCCTTCCATCACCACATCAGAGTGACCATTGCTCCTGAAACGTTCATGTATTCTGTGTCTTTGAGTTGTTCCAGTTTACTCATCATAGGGAGGACACCTTGGGACTGACCCAATACCAGGCAATCAAAGTCCATCCTCCTCCTGTCATGAACTACTAACTGGGGTCACTTGGCTCTATTTAGATAAAAATCATGAATAGGTAAGGGAAAACTTTTTCAGTGTTGACATCTCTGAGCTCTTGAATTCAAGGGCTTTCAAATCTCTGGGGCTATAAGTCTAAGACCAGAGAAATAGAAATTTATGACTCCAAGTGTTCAAAGCTCAAGACTTACAGCTATAAACACTTGGGGCATAGAAAGCTCTGAATAGTCAATGCCAGCAGCTGGTGCTGCAGCCCTTCGATTTTGGGATTTGGAACCTTGACATTTTACATGGGCTAGTGGTATAGCTCCTAAGCTTGAATGAAAGGACCCTCACTCAGGTCTCAGTCCTTCTCAGCTCTCTGGAACTCTCCCAGTTACCTGGTATTATTGTTTCCATTTTATTTTTTTTCTAATTAGTATTTTAAGTTAACATGCAAAGTAATGAATTCACTGTGTCTTTATAACATTTGCCTTCATAGTGCTTTAACTGTCCTTCATAGATTCCTCAGCCTCTGCTACCAATCACTCCTTGACTCTTCAGTTGCTTTATAGCTGCCAAGTAAGCTTAAGGCTTATAGCACAGAGAGTCCCAGAGTTTTATAGCCAACTCTCAGGTGCCTTCCAACTTCTGTTGCTGCCAGGAGCCTCATTCAAGAAGTCCAGGACTTTGTCTGTTCTTAACATTACAAATTCAGCCTGTACTCAACCCATGATAAA
Source organism: Peromyscus eremicus (assembly GCF_949786415.1). NCBI lineage: Eukaryota > Metazoa > Chordata > Mammalia > Rodentia > Cricetidae > Peromyscus > Peromyscus eremicus. The sequence goes on along the minus strand of NC_081417.1, from coordinate 82,978,860 downwards.
GGCCACAAGTAAGTGAGTGAAAATGAGGACATGGCCACTCTTAGGTATGGTTGAGGAGAAGGGTTTTATTATAGATATGAGGGAGAGAAGAGCCAGAGGCATCTGGAAGGGTCCAGGCTGCACATGGACAGCAGAATAGACTGGGTCATGAGAGGAGAGGGAGAGATGGGAAGTAGCAAGAAAGGAAGAAAAGAGAGACTGGCAAGACGGAACCAGGAGCCAAGAACAAAGGCACCAAGAAAAGAGAAGAACCAAGAGGTCAAGATAGTATATAGGAACCAAGAGAGTATGTAGACAAAATGGCTGATGTAAACAGAAGCTGGGGGAACGGAAGCAAAGCCCAGGCCTTGGGCTGGAAAGGTTTAGGGTAGGGGACAGAATGCAAAATGCTGAGAGGAGCCACAGGTACTGAGTGAGATTTGTCCCAGGTTTCTTTGGAACCTTACAGTAACTGATGAAGACCATCCAGAATAGGGTTTCTTTTTAAGACATTGTTTTAATTTATGTGTACCTGGGGGATGGGGTTGAAAATATGTATGTGTACACATACATGCAGGTGCCCATGGAGGCCAGAAGAGGGCATCTGGGACTGGAGCTGCAGGTTGTGTGACTTGTCTTATGTGAGTGCTAGGAATAGAACCGGGGCTCCTGGCATAAGCTTTGATTGGACCCGTGTGTGTGTGTGTGTGTGTGTGTGTGTGTGTGTGTGTGTGTGTGTCTGTATGTGTGTGTGTGTATAGACAGAGACAGAGAAAAAAACTGGGAACCATTATACTAGAGAAAAGCCTCCTTAGACTAGCCTGCAAACAGTTAAACAAAATCTGCTCATATAGACAAAACGGAATGTGACCTGCTTCTACATAACTTTTAGTACATGAGAGAATCACAGTCTTGTTTGTGCACAGCTTCTATTTTTATCTATCAAATGCCTCAGATAAGTACCTGCTTCAAGCTTTTTACAGAGTAAGCAAGAAGGTGTTCCTCCTCTTATCCTGTATGAAAAATCTACAGGATCCTTGGTGTCATGTATAGATCGCCTATAGAGGTTTAGTACGGCCAACAGAAGGCTCCTGGAGCTTGTATAAGTTGTATAAGCAAAGCCTCCTGAAGCAGAAGTTACAGCTATAGTGTTCCTCAGAATAATTATGAATTATTTGAAGCAACCAGGCTACAATGAGGACATTTTGGTGGACTGTAGAGGGGAATAGATTTACAGCTAGAAAAATGACTCAGATGTTAAGCACTTTCTATGCAGTCTTGAAGACCAGAGTTTGGACCCCTGTCTTAGTGTTCTATTGCTTTGAAGAGATACCATGACCACAGCCACTCTTATTTTTAAAAAAATTTAATTGGGGCTTGCTTATAGTTCAGAGGTTTAGTCTGTCACCATCCTAGCAGGAAGCATGGTGGCATGCAGGCAGGCAGACATAGTACTGAAGACATAGCTGAGAGTTCTATATATAGATCAGCAGGCAGCTGGAAGAGAGAGACACTGGGCCTGGCTTGAACATTTAAAACCCCCAAACCCATGCCTCATGACACACTTCCTCCAATAAGGCCACACCTACTCCAACAAGGCTACACTCCTAATCCCTCTCAAGTAGTGCCACTCTTTAATGACCAAGCATTCAGATATGTGAGCCTATGTGGACCATTCCTACTTAAACCACCACAATCCCCAGCACCCACATAATAAGCCAGTTATCTTAGTTATTTTATTGCTGTAAATTGACACCATGACCAAGTCAATTTATATAGAAGAAAGCATTCAATTGGGGGCTTGCTTACAGTTTCAGAAGTTAGCCCATCGTCATGGAAGGGAATGTGATAGCACACAGGCAGACATAGTGCTGGAAAAGTAGCTGAGAGCCTTACATTCTGATCCACAGGTAGCAGGCAGAGGTGGAGAGACTGGATTCTAAGTGGGCTTTTGAAACAATAGAGCCAGCCTCCAGTGTAACACCTTCTCCTAGGCCACACTTACTAATCCTTTTCAAGTAGTTCTACTAACTGGAGAACAAGCACTCAAATTGTGTGTCTATGGAGGCCCTTCTCATTTAAATCGTAACATAAAGCTTTATGCAAATGGCTGTAACTCTATCTTGGAGGGACCTGGTGCCCACTTCTGGCTTCCATGCATGCTCGCTCTCTCTCTCTCTCTCTCTCTCTCTCTCTCTCTCTCTCTCTCTCTCTCTCTCTCTTTCTCACACACACACACACACACACACACACACACACACACACACATACACATCTGCACATGCATTCACAAAGACACATGAATATAAATAAATCCTTTTTTTTTTTAAAAAGAACAGCTTCATTTAGTTAAAAGGAAAGAAAACACTAAAAAGTTCTTATAATAAAGGCTGGCTGTAACCTTGATATTCTCAACAGTTTTTAACCATGTGTAACATCTAGACAAATAACTGTAAAGACCATTGAATTCCTCTGACTGTGTCTCACTCAGACCCTCTAAACTGCCAATTCACATGTCAACTTCATCATTCCAAGCATCTTTTACTATATAAAAAGGTACCTCAAAAAACATAATGATTTAAAATGTCTATTTTGTTTGTTTACAATCCCACATATCAGGAATGTATGACAGGTACAGGTAGTCTGTCCCTGACAGTAGATGTAATGTCTGGGCTGGAGGGCTGATTTTTAAATAGATCCCTTCATCATCTTGCTTGATCTAAGAGCTAGTGAAACAGGCAGGCAACACTGTTTATTTCAATTTCATCTATGGAAGATTACTAAACTTCAAATGGTCTATACATGTGGGTTGACTTCCTTACACAACATAGGCTGGACTTGCATGGAGATCATTCCAAGATCAAATATTCCAAGAACTCAGGTGGAAGCTACAAGGCTTCTTAATCATCAGCCTCAGTAGACCCAAAATATCATTTCCACCTCATACTATTGGTCAAGTAGGTCACTGAAGTCATCCCAGTAGAAGATAACCAGATTTAAGAATACTAGACTTTGTGACCATTTTAACTGTTGATATACAACATTGCATTGCAGACAAGAGCTCCTGGCAGGGGAAAGAGGGAACTACAGAGTTGTTCTAAACCAAGCCACCATCAATATCAAACATAGAAACAGAAAAACAAAGACCAAGAATGATGCAAAAGTTATTCAACTTAATGGATAGAGGCAAAGACGGAGTTTATATGGAATTTCAAGACTCCTTCCACCCAATTGCACCTTCCTACAGTAATGCCCTGTATTCATCAGACATGTGTATTGCTGTAACCAAGTACCCAGTAAGATCAGTTTAAAGAAGAAAGATTAATTTGCCTGAAAAACTCAGAAGATTCAGTTCATCAAGGTAGGGAGGGCATGGCAGAACAGAGGAGTTCATATCACATCAGCCAAGAAACAAAGCAAAAAAAATGACATAGGAAGAAGCCATGGCAATATATACTACACACAGACAGATACCTCCTGTCTTTACCCACCTCTCAATAATGCTATCATTTTTAATCAATTGATTACATGAGAGTCCTCTTGATCCAGTTGTCTCTGGAAATGATCTCACAGACAAGTACTCTTCACTAATCTCCTAAGCGTTTATTAATCCAGTCAAGTTGACAGTTGAGATTAAATAGTGCAAGTCTGCCTCTCATCAGCTTGACACTTATGCATATTATCCCCTTAAACCTTAGTGTTCCACCTCTGGCCTCCCAAAAGGCTAATCTCAATCTCATAATACAATAAGCACTCCATCTCCTGGGTCTCAGTAGTCTTCACAGTTTCAATAGATTTCAAAAATCCCCAACCCAAACCTCCTGTAAGACATAAGGCAAATTTTAACCATAAGTCTCTATAGAAATCAAAAAGAAAATTACATACCTTCAATGTACAATGGCACAGAGTAAATATCCCTTTCCCAAAATGAAGAAGGAGGGCATGAAAAAAAAAAAAGATGTGAGACGAAAGCAAACCTAAAATGCAGCAGGGCAAACAACACATGCTGTAGCTCTGTGTCTTGAGTCTGGTGTGATTTGTATTGTGATATGAGCTCTGACAAGTGCTGGATGCCCGGCTCCTGTGGATTTGCCATTTGCAGAACACACAGCCTCTCTTTTGGTATGCTTTCACCTGTTGCCTCCAGCTCTTCTGGAGAGACTTTCTATTTTCACAGCAGTTCTAACTTTCAGGATTCTCCCCTTCAACTTCACAGCCTTACACAGAGGGCACTCAGTTCAGGGACACCCACATAATATACAAGACTTGACACCATAGACCTTCCTTGGACATCTTTAGCGAAGGCTCTATGACATTGTAATCATGGTATTCTGAAGGCCAGCAAAACCAGCAGCATCTAAGTAATGCCAAGATCTACTGTTACCTCTGGTGAGCTCTGAGCTCCTGGATGACTGAATTTGCGAAACCACTTTTCTAGTTGGCTATCCACTAGGCTCTTTTCTTACGGGAAAGTCTTTCAAATAAGATGATAGTTTTGAACCCTGGAGTCTACAGTGGGTATGGTTGACTACTTCCAGACTTGCCTTCAGTACATGATTCTTCTTGATTCAATGCTGTAAATCTGGCTAACAACAGACATGCCACAGACTGAATGCTATGTTATCCTCATCTTTCCTTTGTGAAATTAATCAGTCCATCACATTTAAGCTTAGCCTCATACAGTGTTTCAAGACAGAGACAAAATGTGGACAGATCCTTTACCTAAATGTAACAAAGATGGTCTGTATTCCAGTTCCTAATAGTGTCCTTACCCCTCTTTGTAACCTCATAAGCACAGTATGTATTGTTCACACTTTTTCAACATTCTAGTTATTTGAGCTCCCTACAGCAAGTTTTTATTACAATATTATAGGACTTCTTACACCCGAATTTCTAAACTTTTAAAAATTCTTCTCACAAACCAGTTCTAAAGCTGTAAGGACCACATAATTGGGTTTATACACTGTAGTGACCCTGCTTCTGGTACTCATTTTCTGAATTAGTTAGTTTTCTCTTTTCTTTGACATGTTTAACATAAACAATCTGAAAAAGAAAGAAAAAAAGGAAGGATGACTTATTTTGGGTTCATTATTTCAGAAGATTCAATTCATGCCAGAAGGTCTGGCAGAGCAGAGAAACTCACACCATGGCAGTCAGTCTGGAATCAGGGAAAGGCAGACACAGAAAAGGGATGGAGCAGGAGTAAGACAAGAACACAACTCTAGAGACCTACTTCCTCTAACCAGGCCTGACCTTTCGCTTCTTCCCAGTAAGTCATTATCTTATGAACATATCAAGAAACAATCAATTGATTAGGTCAGATCTCTTATTATTTATTTTCTGCGAAAGTATACTCACAGACATAACAGGAGATGTGATTTACTAATCCCTTAGGCATTATTGAAATGATTCATTTACTTTATTTTATCTGTATTAGTATTTTGCCTGCTTGTATATCTGTGCACCATGTCTGTGGGAGTGCCTGTGGAGGCAAGAAGAGGGTGTCACTTGCCCTGGAGCTGGAGTTATAGACACTTGCAAGCTACCATGCAGATGCTGTGAGTCAAACCTGGGTCCTCTGGAAAAGCAGTCATCTCTACAGCCCTTTCTGAGCATTTCTTAACACATTCAAGTGTGCAACCATAATTAACTGTCATATCTTCCTGTTGCCACTGTATCAGATGAAATATTTACCCCACAGTATACCTGTATCTAGCACTGTAAATAGAAGAGGAGACACAAAACCAAGAGTCTCCTTTATCTAAGATATTCTGGGAGGCAGTGTAGAGTTCAATAGGCAACAATGCTGCCTTCATCAAATCTTTTTATTTCTTGATGTAAGACTACAAGGGTTAGTGTCAATGTTGAGGACAAGGAGACAGTGGATGGGGGGAAATGATGTGTATTCAGCACCTACTCAATGCTAGCTCATTTGTGTTCATGGCAGTCAGTTGTTTAAGATTGTCGTCCTAGGTTGACACCACTTTTCAGAAAGAGAAATACAAGTGATATGCAAGCAACCATCCACGCAGAGGCTGCATTCAACTGAGGTTCTAAGTGCTTTACTTGGCCTAACCAGTTTCATGCTCACAGCCATCTTGTGAGCGAATTATTATTCACACCTCCACTTCCCAGACCAGGTAAAGGAAATTACCTTTTAGGAAACTTGTCTGTGAAGAGAAGCAGAGTAGGAGAGGAAGATGAAAGGGGGACCGATGCTGTGTAGATTTGTGTACTTGTAGGATCCTGTGAGTGATGGTATCTTCTGGAGGTGTCTTCGCTATCATTTCTCAGCCCTGGCTCTGAGTGCCAGCCCTGTTTCAAGCTAGTTCTACACTCCCCATCCCTTAGAAAGCACCACTCACATTTTCACCATCTTTTTCTGTTTCTGTTTTGACCTAAAATGCCGTCTGGCCCCCCAAATAGCAGGAAGGACAAGAGGAGCCATGATTACCCACAGATGTTGAAAAGACAACAAGAAGTCTTTTTAAAGGCAAGATGAGTAAGAAGAATGTTCATTTATTATATGCTAGACATCTTGTGATACTGATCAGAAGGAGGCAAGAACTGGAATCTTGTTCAATAAGGCAGCGAAAGTAGCTCTTTTTCCATTACTCATTATTCTCCACTTTTAATGATGCAATTGGGCTGTAATTAAAGAGCAAAACTTAAGAGGGCAAGAAAGACAAGCAGGAGGAAGCAGCAAAGTGAGGAACTGCTTTGGAGCACAGCCCAGGCACGGGGCTGAGCTTCAGTGGGAGTTAGCCCCTGGACAGTGGTTTCTCCTTCCCAGAGGTGGACTCAGGTTTAGTTCATCCACATACAGCTTTCCAACAAGACCGTAATGAATTCAGAGCACAGCCAGGAGGGCCTTGCCAACATCTAAAATGGGAAGAATGATGCTTGCCACATTTTTCCTTTTTGAAAATTGTTAGAAAGATGCAAAGTCAGGAGGAAGGCATCTTTATGGGAATTATTTCAGACTTCTAGTCAGACTGTCCTCATCAGACTGCTCTCTCATCTAATGAGTCCATAAGTAGGAGATTCTTTTTTTTTGGGGGGGGGGGGTTTCGAGACAAGGTTTCTCTGTGTAGCTTTGTGCCTCTCCTGGAACTCACTTGGTAGCCCAGGCTGGCCTCGAACTCACAGAGATCCGCCTGGCTCTGCCTCCCGAGTGCTGAGATTAAAGGCATGCGCCACCACCACCCGGCAGGAGATTCTTTATGTGTACCTTTACCAGGAAAACTGGGGCTGATATTGTTAGTGCCATTAATAAATAAATGAATGAATGCTGTGGATAATGTCAGTTCTAGGTTGCTGTTGGTCCCCACAGAAGATGTCTAAGTGATGATTCCATGCCAGGATCTGGGATAAGTGTTTGTAATGATGTGCCACACTGAACTTTCACCATGATCTTATTCAACTCAAGTGCTATGATTTCTCACAAGATATGCATAAGAAAGAGACTCAGAAAGCATGCCATGCTTGCCCAAATCCAACCAGCATGGTAAACACAGAGCCAAAGTTCAAATTCAAGTCTTTCAGATTCTAAAGCGATATCTCTTAATGCAAGAAAGAGCAACGTCCATTGCCTGAGGATTGGTCCCCAGAGAAACAGTAAATGTCTTTCATGTCAGAGAGCATCTCTTTCATTCTCCAGGTCCATGATGCAGCCTTCTCTCTCTATAGTAAAGGGAGGTAAGTGTTTTGGAACAGTGAGTCTGTATGGAAAAGGAGACTGCCCTGACTTTGGTGCTTCAGTACAAGGCTCAAACTTTGAAATTGCTCTCCCATCAGGATTTATGCATTTGAATAAGTCCTTTGTAAGTTTCCAACTGATCCAGCCCTCTTCTTTTCAAGCTATGCAGGGAGAGGATGGGGCAGAGTGGCATTCCCAAGATTATAATATGTGGCATTCTCATAAAACCTATGCACCCTTTTATGACATTAAATACTTTATTCTTCCTGTGACATTTGAAGGCTTGTCTGTTTTTTTTTTTCCTCTTCATTTTATTTCCCTGGGATCTGTTCTTTCCTGTGTCTGATGGTATTTCTGGAAAGCTAGGTTTATTGTGTGGAAATCATTATCCCTTAAAATCAGAGAGTTGAGCCTGCCCTTCCAACGTGATGGGTTTTACCCTTTGATTCCTGGAAGAAAGGTCTGGGGAAAGACACCTGATTAAAGGCACAAATTGGAAAATGTAGGCATGATTCTGCACCTGTTGATAGTAAGCATTACATAATTGCTTTAAGAAGGTGGTAGCATTGTATTGAAAGACCCCCTGAAGGCAGTCTTCCCTCAGGAGAGACCCTTGCCCAAGGAACACACCGAAACCACGAATCAGATGCAAACAGCAAGAGGCTTTATTCCGGAACACGGGTACCCGGGGCGACACAGTCTCTCAAGAAGCTCAAGGGACTGGCGCGCCCACGGGCTGGAGCAGAGGGTTTTTATAGGGTCGGGCAGCCGAAGCTCGGGCAAGAAGCCTGGTTACAGGGTTTTGATTGGATGATGCAAATGAGGCCAGTTCTGATTGGATGATTCAAATGAGGCCAGGTTCAAACCCAGGTCAGCTCGTGGTTTCTCCCCGAGCTAGCCACGCCTAGCTTCTGTCTAGGGTACAGGGTGTTTTCCCGACCTTTAACTGAACTCCTCAGTACCTCTCAGGCTTTATTCAAAAACAGCTGAGCTAAGCTATGTTAGGCGGGGAGGCTGGGGGTCTTTCATTCCCCCATTTTCTTATCTCAGGAATGGAATCCTCCATTCATGGGGAAGATTGGTGACGTGACTCGAGTTCCATCTGGTTGAGCCTTTGGTATTGCTGGGTTAATACCAAAGTCTGAACAATGGAGACGCGTCCCCTGATAAATTGGACAAGTCTACTTAGGATACAGGGCCCAAACGTCAGGAGGAGTAATAGAATCAGAAGGGGTCCCAGAAGGGTGGAAATGAGGGTGGTGAGCCAGGGGGACCTTCTGAACCATCCTTCAAACCATCCCAGTATGATCCGCATAGAAGCAACATTCCTCTTTAAGGGCGGCACATAATCCTCCCTCCTGTAAGAATAGAATGTCGAGTCCCCTTCTGTTCTGGAGCACTACTTCAGAGAGGGAGGTCAGGGATTTTTCTAAGGCGCTTAGGTCCCGAATGTCCTGATTCGTGACCGCAGGGGGTGAGCCCAGTATTACATGCCCAATAGGTACCATTAGGGCCGGTGACATAACCAGAGACAGCGCTTATGGATAGGGTGCGGTTACACAGGTGTTGGTGGGTGCGGGGGACGCTCCCTAGACATAGTCCTTGTCCTGACACCTCTGAGATTGTGAGCTTATGTTGGGCTGTCCCTAGACATTGGCTCGGAGGGGGACTGTGAGTGTTAATTACCCTGGGTTGCTATCCCCTCGTAGTAGGGAGGTTGGGAAACCAGACATAGCCAACAGCCTTCCTGAAACCTCTATTGGTCTGGATCAGGTCCCAGCTGGAGCTAGGACTCCAGTATGCTGCGCCAGTGGTCTCGCAGCCCCCTTGGGCGCAGAAGAAATCTCCTCCCCCCCCCCCCGCATTTCTTGGCGAGGGCCCAGCCCCTCCCATCCCCCGGACAGACATAAAAGTCTGACTGGGCGAATCCACATCTCGCTTGAGGGTGACGGCATCCCGGATCCGGCCAATGCACCCCCCCCCCGGGTGGGTGGAGGAGTTTAAGGCATCTGCCAGACCGTTTCCCCAGTTTGTGAGATGACCTTATGTTCCTGCTGGGTCGGTCTCCCCGGCAGCCTTCACATGAGAGGCATGGATCCATGCAGCAATCAACCTTGAGTGCAGTGGGGGTGGTCAGCAAGACAGTGTAGGGCCCCTTCCACCGTGACTCTAGATTCTTAGTCTGGTGGCGCCGGCCCCAAACGGAGTCCCCAATCTGGAAAGGATGGGGGACCACCGGCTTGTCCAGCTGCTCTCGGTAGGCTCCAGCCAAGGGTTTCCAGATCTCCTTCTGCACCAGCTGGAGGGCCTGTAGATGTGCCTCTAAAGTGGGGCTGGTGGCAAAAGATGAGATATCAGGATGGGGAAATTTCATGACTGGAGGTGGGGCTCCATATAGAATTTCAAAAGGGGTTAGGCCGTGCGGCCCAGGAGTATTCCGGGCTCGGTAAAGAGCCAAGGGAAGTAGGAGCACCCAATCTCTAGTGCCAGTTGCAAGCGTTAATTTGGTTAAAGTCTCCTTAATTGTCCTATTAGCTCGCTCTACCTGTCCTGAACTCTGGGGGCGGTGTGCGCCACGGAGTTTCCAATTAACCCCCAATAATTTGGCCATTTTCTGACTTACCAGAGAGACGAAGGCAGGCCTGTTGTCCGACCCCAATATATGAGGCATCCCATACCTGGGGAAGATCTCTTCCAACAGTTTCTTTGTTACCGCGTTAGCCGTTTCATTCTTGGTTGGAAATGCCTCAATCCATCCTGAAAAGGTGTCCACGAAGACCAGGAGGTACCGGTACCCATAGAGTCCGGGTTTAATTTCTGTGAAGTCTATTTCCCAATGTACACCTGGGCGATGCCCTCGTTGACGAGCCCCTTTGTTTAGATGAATTTTTCCTGCGTTGACCTGGGCACAGGCTGGGCAGGTGGAAGATACCTGCTGAAGCACCCGGTCCTGGTTTAATAGCACAGTCCCAGTATTTTCATTGTCCAGTAGGGTCTTCATTTTATTCTTGCTCAAATGGGTCAGCGCATGAAGGAACCTCAGCATATATCGGGTATGGGAGGTTGGCATGACCACCCGATCCCCTAATATATAGGCTTGCCTCCGTTGTTCCCAGCCCGCCCCCATTTTCTTTGCTAGCTCATGGTCTTCTGGGCTATAGGGCATATGGGGTTTGATTCCCTCATGAGCTTCCCGTGACATTGGGTATTGTCTGATTGAAACGGGAGTTGCGGAGGCCTTTAATGAGATCATCAGCGGTGGCTGATCGTGTGCCAACCCCAGGCCCCCAGTCTCTGCCCAGGCGCGAGGAAACTCTCTCAACCAGTTCTGTAGCTCCTCAGGTGATTTCTCCGGGGGTTCTGACTCAAACAAACGGTATTCTTCCTCTAAATTGAGGACAAGGATTTGTAGAGGGTCTCCTTTAGGACCCGTGACCCTCGGTCCTTTCTCATCAAAATAGATTTGCGCTTTTAATTTGGTGAGTAGGTCCCGTCCTAACAGCGGATGGGGGCATTCAGGTATGTGCAGAAAGGAGTGAGTTACTTGCCCTGAAGCCAGTTGGACTTTTCTCTCGATAGTCCAATAATCGGCACCAGTATCAACCAGGAAGGTCACGGGCTGCCCCCCGATCTTGAGGGTTATCCTAGGCTCAGGGGGGGGCTCCTGGCCTCGACCCCCCTAGTCCTCCAGACTAAGGAGGTCCACGGTCTTGGGCTTGGGCCGGCAGGGTCCTTGTGACTTCTTGGGGCATTCTCGGGCCCAGTGTCCCTTCTCCTTGCAGTAAGCACATTGATCTTTATCTAGGGGTGGCCTCCTTCGTTCTCCCGACCTGTCTCCCTCTCTCTGCTGTCCCTGAGATACAATGGTGGCCAGAACTTTCTTTATCTCCCTATGCTGTTTCCTATCCCTTTCCTCTTGTTTCTGCCATCTCTTTTCCTCACGCTCTTCAGGAGTTTCTCTCTTATTGAATACTTTCTCTGCTTCCTTCACTGGGTCTGGCAACCCTAACGCCTATAAACCCTCCAACCGCTGCAATTTGGCTCTGATGTCTGAACTAGACTGATAGATAAATGATAGGATAATACCTGGAGCCTGACCTGGATCTTCCGGATCATACGGAGTATATATCCTATAAGCTTCCTTTAATCTTTCTAGAAATGCAGCGGGTGTCTCTTCCTTTCCCTGCATCACATCCCTTACCTGAGCCAAATTGGTAGGCCTTCTAGCGGCCGCTCGGAGACCCGCTAAGAGCAACTGGCGATAGAGACGTAGATGCTCCCTACCTTCAGGCGTATTGAAATCCCAGTTAGGGCGAGTCAAGGGAAAAGCCGCATCGATGACATTCGGGAGTTGTTGGTTCGGCCCTCCTCTGAGTGGGAAAGCTTGGGACTCAGTAGGGGGTCCCTCCCGGCCGGCCGCGGAGGCGGCCGGCAATGGGGGACAACATCTCATCTTCCTTGTCTTCATCTGAGGTCCTGCTGGTTGAGGAAACCTTAGCATCTGCCAACGGCCGGATCGCGGCCGCTAATGCCGCCGCCGCCGCGGCGGGAGCCGCCCCCGCTCCGCTGGGTCGCCGAGCGGGTCCAACCTGATAGGGAGGGGGCTCCTCTACCAGGAGATCTATGAGAGGGGAGTTAGGGTCCGGGGGGAGGACAGGGGGCTTAGGAGTCTCCTTGTGAGGGAGCACAGGGTAAAGGGAGGAGTCCGGGTTGAGGGGTGCAGAGGGCCCAGAGACTGGAGGGGGCTGTGGAAGGAAGGGCTTGACCCATGGAAATGGATTTTCGACCAGAGATCTCCAGATGGCGATGTATGGGACCTGGTCGGGGTGTCCATAAGGATTAGGGGCAAAAACCTTGCCCTCCACCTGTAAAATAAGAGAGAGGTTAAAGGATCCTTCTCGCGGCCAGCCAACATTCATCATGACCCATTCGGCCTCACAGAGGGTGATCCATTTTTTCTTTTTGACAATGACACCTTCATTGTTTCCTCGGGCCTTAACATCGGACCAGTGGTCCATGGTTAGGCTCAGTGGGGTGGTGATGGTCTGCCCCATGGTGGTCTCTAGATAAAGAAATGTTAGACAAGTAACGATAAACAAAAAGACAAGACAGACGACAGAAATTCGCGCTGCGCGGCTTCGGCGTAAAACCAAAAGCAGAAACTCAGACGGGGAGGTGGAGGAACCGCGATCTCCATCCCCTGCCAATCCGAAAAACCGTGCCCCAGTGGGGACTTCCGTGACCCGTGGAACGTCTTCCAGGGGACTTCCGTGACCCATGGAACGTCTTCCAGGGTTTCGGTGGGCGAAGTCCGAGCTCGTCAGCTCCTTCAGCCCCCACCGACTCAGACCTGAACCTGAATTAGGGCGCCCGACGAAAACAGAAGACAAGTAGACAGACTGGGACAAGACAGACAGTGGCCGGCCAACTCACCTCCTGACAGTGGGTCGGTGGTCCCGAGGCAGGGGGTCTCAAATCCCGGACGAGCCCCCAAATGAAAGACCCCCTGAAGGCAATCTTCCCTCAGGAGAGACCCTTGCCCAAGGAACACACCGAAACCACGAATCAGATGCAAACAGCAAGAGGCTTTATTCTGGAACACGGGTACCCGGGGCGACACAGTCTCTCAAGAAGCTCAAGGGACTGGCGTGCCCACAGGCTGGAGCAGAGGGTTTTTATAGGGTCGGGCAGCCGAAGCTCGGGCAAGAAGCCTGGTTACAGGGTTTTGATTGGATGATGCAAATGAGGCCAGTTCTGATTGGATGATTCAAATGAGGCCAGGTTCAAACCCAGGTCAGCTCGTGGTTTCTCCCCGAGCTAGCCACGCCTAGCTTCTGTCTAGGATACAGGGTGTTTTCCCGACCTTTAACTGAACTCCTCAGTACCTCTCAGGCTTTATTCAAAAACAGCTGAGCTAAGCTATGTTAGGCGGGGAGGCTGGGGGTCTTTCAGTATATGTGGCACCTCAGAGACCAACCAGGGAAGATGGCCAACGTATTGCTAAGGTTTCTCTTGGCTTCAGAGCCCATGACATTATGATAAATGTCATCAGGGTGCAGTGGTTCTGGTGCAGAAAGGGCCTGAGAAAAAAGGACAGGACAGGATAGGGAGTGAAGCTTCACTCATGGGATGGAGAGAAAACTTCAGGCAGGAAAAGCCCCATCATTTTATTTCCCTTTTATAGGTATCTTTAGACTAGCCACTCAGGTTCTAACTGAGTGTTTTATGCACCTACCTCAATCATCTGGAAAGACACCCTATAGACTGTATGAATGCCTACTGTCACTCCCTACCTTCAGTTAGTCAGTCTAGTGTTGAAAAGTACAGGCTCTACCTTCTGAGAAATTGGGCCAAAATCTTGCTCTGTTGCTGTGGATATCGCTCTGTGTGCTGTGAATGTATTGCTCTGATTGGTTAATAAATAAAGTACTGATTGGCCAGTAGCCAGGCAGGAAGTATTGGTGGGACAAAGAGAGAGGAGAATTCTGGGAACAGGAAGGCTGAGTCAAGAGTTGCCAGCCAGACACAGAGAAAGCAAGATGTAAAAGTACCAAAAAGTCACAACCCATGTGGCAACTTATAGATTAATAGAAATGGGTTAATTTAAGATATAAGAACTAGATAGCAAGAAGCCTACCATAGCCACACAGTTTATAAGTAATATAAGTCTCTGTGTGTTTACTTGGGTCTGAGCAGTTGCAGGAGCCAGGTGGACACAGAAAAACTCCAGCTACACTCTGTCACTCTCTAGTCATATGATCTTGGAGTAAATTACTTAAGCCCTCTGAATCTCAGTTTCATGTTGAGTAAAATAGGGATCATAATACTTACCTAAGTAAGTTAGTCTTAGAACTGATAGAGATAATGCATTCATATAGCCAACACCTGGCTCTAAGCATTCAGGAAACACAGTGGCTATTATCGTGATCTGTCTCCTGCAGGGATGATGGTGGTGGTGGGGATGATGATGATAACTAAAATTGTTTAAGTACTTGCTATGCTCCAGTCACCTAAGGCAATACAAGAAAGTTGACCTTGCTAAAGTCTACACAGCTACTAGAATGTAGAGCATGGGAATTTACAAAAAGCAGCCTAATACGAGAACTTGTCATTAACCAGGGAAATTTTTTTATAAATATCATTCAAAATGGTTGTCTAATATTTCATGGAAGGAAATATATCATTGATTGCACTGTGTTCTTAGGCACTTTGCTTCCAAATTAGAAACCACATCATTCTCACCAACTTTGACAGCGAGCTATGCCTGTGCGTTGAATCATGTCTTTAGAACAGAATCTCACTCATGTTTTAAGAACAATTTTCTATTCCTTCATGATTTCTGTGACAGTGTCCCATAGGTTTTTTGTTTTGTTTTGCTTTGTTTCCAAAAGCAGCAGTGCTACATTGCAGCTGGTGTTCATCCCTTCTGGTTTAGGATCTTCCTCCTTTACTGCCTTCATGTTCAAAGGCATGCTAGGGTGTTTGGCCAAATAGTCTCGTAAGCAGGAAATGATAATCAAAAAGTGGCACTTTAGGGAATGAAGCTCAGTGGAGTATGCAAGATACCCATGAAGAGAGACCAAATGCAGGGGTGTACAGTGTCAACGAGGCAGTGGGCCTTCTGATTCTGGAAATTGTGAGGATGTCACAAGCCATGTATACACAGCTCGGTAGATGCACTGAGCACCAGTGAAGCCCGCCACCTCTCAGTCCAGACACACTGGATGCTGGTATTTGGATGGATGCCTTTTGCTTGGCTCTGAAGTAAGAAAAAAAAACTAGAATAACTGCATTCATCTTAATTGCAATAATAGAATTTTTATATTTGTAGAGTATTTTTCCCATCTGGTCCTCAGTTTTCTTGTATTTAAGGTTTTTTATTTTCTTTTGCACATTGTAAAATTAAATGATTTCAAACATGAATTAGATTTACAAAGAAAAACACAGGGTCTTTTTTTTCCCACAACTCTCCCACTTAAGAGATAGCTGTGCCACAGTCACTCTATATAGAGACTTCCTATACTTGTCTACGATGTGCATATGCAAATATAAATAAGATTTTATATATGTAAGTTTAAGAATGGAAGCAGAGGACTAGTGCAATGGATGCCTCAATGATTAACAGCACTGGCTAAACTTCCAGAGGACTGGGGTTCAACTCACAGAGCCCATATAGCATCATTGCACCCTCTGTAAACACTCATTCCAGGGGATCTGATGTGTTCTTCTGGCCTCTGCAGATACCAGGCATGCACGTGGTATACAGACATGCATATAGGCCACATATATACAAAATAATTTTTTAAAAACATACATCTGTTTATAATGGAAGCATAAGTAAATTCAGGTGTGTTTGTTTGGAATTATTTTCCATTTCAGGACTACATATCTCTATCTATATTTTAAAGAGCATTCCCTCCCCCTTGCTCCTTTAAGAACAGCAAAATACACAGCTTGATAACCATGTGTAACCATGTATTTTCCTTGTTCAGAAATAAAGATGAGCTGGGAGGTGGTGGCGCATGTCTTTAATCCCCACACTCAGGAGGCAGAGGCAGGCAGATCTCTATGAGTTCGAGGCCAGCCTGGTCTACAGAGTGAGTTCCAGGACAGGCACCAAAGCTACACAGAGAAACCCTGTCTTGGAAAAAAAGAAAGAGAGAGAAAGAGAGAGAGACAGAGAGACAGAGAGACAGAGAGACAGAGAGACAGAGAGACAGAGAGAGACAGAGAAGAGGAGAAGAGGGAAGGAGGGAGGGAGGGAGGAAGGAAGGAAGGAAGAAGCAAAGAAAGAAAAACAAGTGGCTAGAGGTGTTGCTCAGTTGTAGTGCATTCCAGAAACATGCTGGAAACCCTTAGCCTAGTATTGAGAGCTGAGAACAAAATAAACAGTAAATAACTAAAATTGAGCACAAAGAATACAACAGCTATAGTTACATGTAACTGATAGGTCCTAAGTTTCAGTCTGAGACTCTCCTCCACCTGAACAGCACTCTTCTTTTATGCTTCTCATAAATTCCTTTATCTTTTATCATACATTCAAGAGATAAGTATATGAGAACTGAGAAGTATATGAGAAATGATACCACAACCACTACCATTATTATTACTTTCAGTGTTAATTACATAAAGACTTCAAATTATTATGCCTTATGCTCTCCAGCTTCTCCTTGACTTACCTTTAAAACTTTACCATGATACAGACTTGGAGTCATGTATCACCTCTGTCATTGGGAAACTGTGGTGTGAGGCAAACTGATAAAGTGTCTTATCAGTCTTATCTATAAACTGGTCATGGTCACTACAGTTCATGATGTTGTTGGCAGGGTCCAGCGTGAACAGCAGGCAGGCTCTCCCTTCCCAAAGTAGAATAATTACATTCATCTTAATTTCCCTTTTGGAAGGGAGGAACATGATAAAGATGGTCACCTGGTAACCTTTCTGGCTTTCCTTGATCTTCAAAACTGTCCACAAACCAGGTATGGTGATGCATACCTTTAACAACTTGCTTAGATACAAGATCTTACTACGTAGCCCAGGCTGGGCTTGAACTCATGTTGAAACTGATCCAAACTTACCATTCTCCTATCTCTTGGTCTCCAGAGTGCTGAGATTACAGGTGTGTGTTATCATACCTTGTTTACTAAAAATATATCTTTTTAAGAATAACAAAGCTATGGTAGGCACATGGAAGAATATTTAGAATGTTTGGAGAGGAAAGAACAGTATACCATTTGTTATGCCCTCTGACAATTATCTTTAAGAATTAAATGTTTCCCCTCAGTTTTTCTAATATGTGTTTATATATTTTATTATGAGATGTACAAGCTGTAGAAAAATATGGGTAAGCATCATTTACATTTTTACCAATACTAATTAAGGAATATGCTCAAACCACCACACAAGTCAAGAAGGATGATATTGC
Organism: Peromyscus eremicus; assembly: GCF_949786415.1. Taxonomy (NCBI): domain Eukaryota; kingdom Metazoa; phylum Chordata; class Mammalia; order Rodentia; family Cricetidae; genus Peromyscus; species Peromyscus eremicus. Next base: position 82,961,257 of record NC_081417.1, on the reverse strand, counting down.
CTGCATTGAGAACCCCAGGCCCCTATTTCACTTCCTGTTTTTACCCCTTCTTCTTGTCTATAAGCAAGGGTACATTTAACTTTTATACTAGCTGTGATCCTTTATTTTGTTCAGAATTTCCCCATCTAGAACACATTAGCACAACACTTTAATTTTATTTTTGGCTTGTGGTGGTAGAATATCCAGCATACAGCACATCTCACCCAGCAAAGTTAAAAAAAAAAAAAAAATCTTTACCTTTAGCCCGAGTAAAATAGGTGATCATCTATCTGCTCTTCAGTTTCATTCGAATTTTAAAACTCTCTAGCCAGATCATAGCACCTAAGTATTTCCTATGTGTTGGATGCATTTCCAGGCTGTTCTGTTACAGGAATGTGCTCTGACCTGCAAAGAGCTCACATCCATTAACGTGGTCAACAAGCGCCGCTTTGAGTCCTATGCTGGACTCATATCTGGATACTTACATATACTAGCATGAGCACCCCTCTTTCAAAGAATCCACTCTGGTGCAGGCTGTCCCTTGGGCTGCTGCTTCCATCCATCTTTGGCACATACATGCGCATATTCCTCCCCCAAGCTGGTCTCAAACCTTCCAGGCCTTTTCTGAGACTCCGTTTTTAAAATACTACATCTTGAATCTATCCTTGGTGTAGGGAAGACCTTTTAGGCAGGAAATAAAGGAGGGAGAAAGAAAGAGTGTCTTTAGCCATTTTAAAGCATGACCCTAGATGCTTGACTCTTGTCAGCATACCAGCAAAATGGTGTTGCTGTCTTCCTGTAGAATGTGAACTAAGGAACATAAGCAACTTGCTTATCTTAGGTAAGAATGGGGGTTGTGGTTTTCAATTCAAGGACTGTAGTGGCTGCTACTGAAGGCTGCTGTGGACTTCGATTCTTCTGATCTGAGACTTTGGTCCCAACCTACATATTACTGCTGCAGTAGCTGTAGCCGATAACATCAGACGATGGTATATTGGCATTCTCACTACTCAGTCTGGGTTGCTAGAAGTGCTGAGTGGAGCACCAGGCCTGTATTTATGTTCATCCAATAGTACCTAGAAGACAGAATTAGGCAGGTTGGTAGGCAAGCCTTAGAATAAAGATCTCAGGACCTGGCTGGGAGCCAACTTGGCAGGTGCCTTCTCAAGGACATCAGAGTTAACACCTGATTCTCACTGCTTGTGAGTCACCCTCCACTCACCTCAGTTCCTGAAATGCTGGACTGGTGAGCCTCATCTTTATCAATTAATTACCTGAGAGTCCAACACACACACACACACACACACACACACACACACACACACACACGTTAAATATATGTCTGTAAGGCATCTGTCTCCATTTAGTGATGAGATTTTTTCTTCCATTCTTTTAAAAATTTCTCTCTGCGACAAAAAAAAGATAAAATATGCAAAGCATCCAAAATTACACTCAACATAAGCTGAATAAATATATATCCACAGAAGCATATGTTCAATGGCTGCCGCTCTATGCTTTTCAAAGCCAACTAGCTTATAAAATCGTTTCTCACTCAGAGTCTGGGTGATCAATGAGAAGGTACAGTGTGAGGACACAGCCTTGAGCTGCAAATTGAGTTTTTAGTTACAAAAGATGGAGTAGGGAAATGAGCCAGTAAAACCCAGCAGGCCTGAAATGGTCCATCTTTGCAGCTCTAATGAGGGCCTGGTCTGACCTGTGAATAAGCAGCTCATAGCTAGACACCATGGTGAGAGGGAGTTCTTTGAAGTCAAACTGCACGGGTTCAAATCTTGCCTCTACTACTCGACTTTGCAATATTGGAGAAGTTACTTTCAACTTCCTTCTCTAACTCCACTGTGTACAATAGAAAGCCTGTGAGTATCTCCTGGTGACACTGTCTACTGATACAGTACCTATCTACTGTCTTCTAGTCCTCAAGGTATTTCTCCTTTCATTTGTCTTTTTGTGAGTTCATTTGCTTACTTGAGACAGGTTCTCATATAGCCCAGATTGCCTGCTATCTAGCCAGGGGTGACTTTGAACTTCTATCCCTCCTGCTATAACTACCAAGTGCTGAGAGTACAGATACATACCATCATGCATGATTTATACGGTATGAGGAATCAAATCCATGACCTTGTGCAAGCTAGATAAACATTCTACTGAATAGCTCCATCTGCATCCCTGCCCCCAAGTGCTTTTCTTTGAGACAGGATTTTGCTCTTTGTCACCAGAATGACCTTGAAATCACCATCCTGTTGCCTTAGTATTCCAAGCAGTAGAATCATAAGTGTGTGCTACTATACCTGGCCAAAGTGTCTTTGGCAAGGTAGGTAAGTTGACAAGTAGTTCATAGCATCTCAGTAGGCTCGGGGTGAGGACTGAGTAGAGGAAAGATCTAGTTAGGATTACAGGAGTTGGACTTTTATCCTCACCTCCCAGCCTCCACACAGGGCAGAGGGACTGAAAGCCAGTTTGATCTCCAATGATCAGGGACTTAACTATGATTACATAACGGCATTTCCATAAGCACTCCCAGGAGTTTCTAAAAAAAAGTAGAGGTTCCTGTAAACTGAGGTAGCCTGAGAAGGCCTGGAAGCTCTATATGCCCTCTGACATACCTTTCCCTGTATGTCTCTTCTGGTGTCCTGTAAATACATCCTGTGTTATAAACTAGTAACTATGGTTCCTCTGAGTTCCTCCAGTTGACAACTCAAACCTGAGAAAGGGATTATGAAAATCTCCACTTACAGCCAGCTTGTGATAAACATGGGTGGAGTCATCATGAGTTGACATTTGAAGAGAGGCTAACTTTGTATTGCCAAACCTTCAACCTGTCAGGTCCAATGCAATTCCTAGCAAAGTATGGCAGAATTGGATGGAATTAGAGGACATATCACTGGTCATCCTTCAAGAAGCCACTGCAGAATCAGTTGCTGATAGAAAGAAATCCAGTGATACACGATTGCTGGGGAGTTCTGTCCTTGGTGTGTTTTGGGAATCAATAGTAGGAGAAGCTATGCTTGTTTTCTTATCTTTCACGGGAGTTGTTTGAGAGAAAATAACTAAAATGGTTCTGAGGCAATGAATTCCAGCAAAACCACCTACTGGCTTTGTGACCATCTCTGTGTTTCAGATTCCCAGTCTGTGAGGTAGGCATGATCATCGTGTTTATAAAGAAAAACTACTGTGAAGACGAAAGGGTTAACAGTAAATCCTCAAAATAGGAGTAGTCACCCAATGCCACTCGAAGTCATTTTTTCCAGTTGACCCCTTGTATATAGGTCGGTAGCATGTACACCTTGTCAGAATGCCATTATTCCCTTGGTTTTGTGTTACAGTAAAAACCAGGGCTTTTGTGAACTAAATGAACATGAGTGGACTTAATGTAGCTTGAGTCCAGAGGAAGTTTTCTCTTCTGCCCCTGCCTCATTTTCCCATCTTTGAAGATGAGAAATATTAATAGACCTTTTCCTGACAATTGAAAAGATGGTGTGTATTAGTTACTCATCTCATTGCTGTGAAAAACTATCTGACAAGAGCAACTTAAGGCACAAAGAGTCTGTTTTCACTTCCATTTTCAGGGGAAACAGTTCATCATGACAGGGAAGGTGTGGGAGCAGGAGAAGAGGTATCAGTCACCTTGCATCCACAGTCAAGAAACAGAAAGAGATGAATGTGTGCATTCCTCTTATTTTCTCCTTTAACTCAGGCTGTGGGGTGGTACCTACCTCAATTAGGATAGGTATTCCCATCTCAATTAACTTCATTTACATAATCTCTCACAGCCATGCCCACAGAATTGTTTCCATGGTGATTATAAATTCTTTCGAGTTAATAATATTAACCCTTACATGGGGTAACAAGATCCAGTTTAGCACTGTTTTGGCAGTTGGGAAAAGCAGGGTAGATGCTGTTTCCCTCCCAACATTTTAAATCTAAAACGTGCCTGAACCTGGGAGGAAGATGTTCAGAGCTTATTCCAGGCAAGAGATATGGCTTCTTCTCTGAGCTTTGCCATCAACCCAAGGGTCCTATATTTAGAGTGATACTGACGACCAAGTTCAGCCTCAGTTCCATGGTACTCATCATGGGATCTGAGGTGACCTTCACATCTGTGTCTTCAAGATCATTCCCTTCCATTGGGAATGTGGATCTTCATCATGCAATCACATGAAACTGGAGCAATATGGTGGTTCCAGAAGTCAAATACTTTAAAAATATCAGCATATTGCTAAGAGAAGCATGGCCTCATACTCTGCCCATACCCCTGACTTACCCTGTGATTTTTGCACAAGTTACAAATCTGTCAGTGCCTCAGTTTACTTCTCTGAAAAATGTGTAGGATAATATTATCAGGCTGTTCTTCATGTTATGAGTTAATGTTCCAAGCACATTTAAACAGCGCCTGGCACACAGTAAGCACTATAAACTGTTAGCTATTATTATTATTAATGAGCTATACAAAGGCTGTTTATTACCATGACCAGACAGTTATTGAATAGACATTTTTCAAGATTCCTGGCAGGTTTTCTCAGAAAGTGTTCCCTGGCCTCCATTCCCTCAGCCCTTGGCTCTTATTTCTACCACATAAAACCTCAAAGACTCTAAGAATGTGCTTATGTACCCCTCCACCCCATCAGAATAGTGCTTTTTGAGAACTCAGCTGGGGCTTCATAAGACCTGGGAGACCAGAGGCTCTGATTAGGCATTTGCTGAATGAAACACCTGCTCAGTCACAGCCTAAGGGAGCTCCAGATGGAGATAATCAGAAGGGTGATCAGCCTTTTGAGGGGTGAGCTGTGGGCCTGAGCCCAAAGCAGCCTCACTGGAGCAAACCCTTTCTGCAGTTCCCTGGCTCAGGAGCTGAACATGTCACCCAACCTCTCTTGAGATTCTCCTGAGTTTCTTGCAAATAACCATAGGAGGGAGAGTCATATTGAAAAATCAGAGAACAGCTTGCATATTTATCACTATACAATTAGAAAGACTGAGGGACCAGCAAATGGAAGGGCTCTTCTGAGAACAAAGATGGCTGTCTGTGCCTCCTAATTCCTGGATCACCTCAAAAACAAGAGTCACCTGGTCATATGCTCCATTAATCAGCCATGATCAATGACAGAGTGACAGACACATGGAGAGAGACAGACACACACAGAGAGCATGTAGGCCTGCCATGCAGTGACATCTTGCTTTCCTAACATGGATGCTGAATCACAAGCCATCTTCAACATAGATTTACTCTCCCTCTGTGTCCACCCAGTCCTCCAGGTGGTCTAGAGTCTTCTTAGTATCTGTAGTAATCACCATACCTTCTACCTTAATTTTTTTTAATGTTTTGATTCTGGTTACACATAAGATAGAATTTCCCATTCCATTACTTTTCCTGGTGCTGTGATAAATATCCCAACAAAGCAACTCAAGGGTAAAAAGATTTACTTTCTGGCTCACAGAAAGGAGAGTCCATCATGGTCAAGAAGTCATAGTGGCAGGGGCTCTAGGCAGCTGGTCACAGTGCATCTGTAGTCAGGAAGCAGAAAGTGATGAAAGCCCATGTTCATCTGGCTGGCTTTTTTTAATAGTCTAAGAACCCCAGACCATAGAATGGGTATGTCCATACTCAGGGTGGACATTAACCTAATCTAGATAACCCTACATGGACCATATGATTCTAGATCCTGTCGAGCTGACAATCAATATTAACCATCATATCATCTTAACCATTCTTATGTGTATGGTAGAGTAGCATTAACTGCATTTGTGCCATTGTCCACCAATGCCCACAACCCTTCTTATCTAACAAAACAGAACTATGTACTCAAAGACAGCAACTCATTCTCTTTCCCCCCAATTCATGGGAACCTCTATTTCATTTTCCATCTTCTCTCAGTACCTCATGGAAGTGAAGCAGAGTGTTGGTTTTTTTGTGGTTTATTTCACTCAGACTGTCTTCAGGGCTCATCCATAGTATCACATGCATCAGAGTTTCCACTTTGTGGAAGAATAATATTCCACTGTATGCGTGGACCCCATCTTTTTTGAGCCATTGGTTCATCAGTAATTCCACCTTATAGCAACTGTAAATAATGACAAACAAGATCATACAAGTATCTCTCCAAGAACCTTGCTCTTGCTTATGTGGGATTGATGCATCAATGTGGGACTGCTGGACCACATTATCGTTTTATTTTTCATTTTTTTTTTTTTGGAAACCTATATCTTGTAAGCAGCCATACTGTCTTACAATCCCATCATCTAATTTTTACAAATCTTCATTACTATGTGTTATTATTATTTTTTGATTGGGTAATAGTTACCCTAATGAGAAAATGTAGAAATCATTGTGGTTTTGATTTGAAATTCCCCAATGATTAATGACATTGATATGATTGTTTTTATAGAATTTTTTTGTCCCTTCATATTTCTGCTTTAGAGAAATGTCTATTTGGTTCTTTCATTCCTTTTCTTGCTTTTGATTCAGGATTTGTCCTTTGTTCTTTGGCACAAGGCTACAGCTTTAGCCACAAGTGCATTTGGTCTAGGTGTTGACCTGTTCCTCCAGTCAGTGCAGCTTCTGTCTGAGGTCAAGAGCGGTACACTTGAACTCACCTACTATTCCTCATCCAAAGCTATACACTAAGGGAAAGGGTGTGGCCTCAAAGTCTGTTTCCTCTTTACAAAACTTGTGCTATTCCCAGAAAGGTCACCGAACTTCATCAGAGTCATTCGAGGACAGCACCATGCACAGTGCCTGGCCCACAGGATGGCCTGAAAACATTTCAACTTCCTTTGTCGTGCCTGTACTGAGCATGTTCGAATGCTGCACAGATGGCTGGCATGTGGAGAGACTGGCCTGTTGGTATTTCACTGGAAAACAAGCCAAAAAGAAGCAGTACAACTAGACTTACATTACATTTCAAAAATATTTACCAGGCATCAAATATTAAAAGTGATAACTATAATCATATTAACGAATTTCATAACATTCGGAATTTTGCCACATGTCAGGCACCCAAGTGGGGCATTGAACGATTGAATTTTACTTTTTCTATAACAATTTTAAGTTGGTATAAACTAGGCTCATTTTACATTGAGAAAATTAAGGCCTAAAGTGTTAATGAAGGGACTAGATAGCATCCTGTGACTTACATGTGGCTACACCAGGAGACGCACAGGCCCAGCCCCGCCTAACCAGAAAGGCCATACTTGCCTTACATGTCATTTGGAGGTGAAAACAAGACGATTTGTGACAGTCCTTCTCTTCAATAGCCAGGAGTCCTGGGAGACAGACTGCATAGCAAGAATTATCTCAGCATGGTATGGGAGAGAAGGAAGACTTTTTTTTTCTGACCATTGCAAAATTGGAAGGGAGGAGAGAGGCATGAAGCACAGCAGCAAAGCAGTTGCCTGGCATGAGTGAGACCCTGAGTTCCATCCTCAGCAGCACTAAATATAACAACAAAGAATCACCAGAGGGAGGCTGAACACAAGTATTTATTACCCGTGATGGTACTATGTATTACCCACAACCCAGAGGGCCATTATTTGTCAACTAGTCCACTTTAAATCCAACAGAGGAGAGATGTCATGAGTTGTCTGATGTCACACAGTTAGGAAGCTCAGCTTTCGTACAAGACTTTATTGCTTTTTGTTTTTTTTGTTTTTTTTTTTCCTCCTGAATGCTCTAATATCAAATATCAGGAAGAGACACACAGGACAATACCACAGGAGCCATAATATATGGCATGGAGGTTTCCTTAGCGACAGGGACAACCAGAACAGGGACACATGCCCAGAGCTTGGATCCTGTAGAGAATAGAAACTGTTTGGGGAGTGCCTGTGTGGGATGGGGTTGGAGCACTCTCTGCCTTCTCCACCCTGAGGAGTTGGAGCACTCTCCCAGGAGCTGGAGCACTCTCTGCCTTCTCCACCCTGAGGCCAGAGGACCCCAATGGGGACGACAGCTGCTGTTCCACAGTCCAGGACTATTGATCCCTTTAATTCTTACTGCAGTCTAGTCCTTCCCTTCCTGTCAGCACGGAGACCTAGTACAAACTGAATGGCATCTGAAATGGCATGAGTTGATTAAAACTCCCAGTAATTACAGGCTCCTGACTGGCCTGTTTGTCCAAATCAATGTCAGTATTAGTTTCTGGACTAGCTGGCCTTGTTGACAGATTGAGCCTGAGAGGTGGGGAGGGCTAGGACCACGGGGCCAGCTTGGCCTTCCCCACTCATATTTATTCCAGGCAGCATTCAACAGGCTCCCTGGGACCAAGGAAGCCGAGTCTGAGCCCCCTCATTCTATTATCAAACAACAGTTGTGTTGAAAAATTCAGCAGCCATTTCTTAGCTTGTATGATTTTCCGTAACTTGTCTGTAAAATGGGTGTATCTCCGAGGAATCTCTGGGCTTTGTGAAAACTCAGAGACATTAGATGGCAAAGTATGAAACACACAGTAGGTGCTCAATAAACATCTGTTGTATGCCCTTCCTTATTTTCTGATTCCTTTTTCTTGTTCCCAAGATGCTGTGTCTCAGCTGCATATCCAAGCCTGTTACAAAGACCCTCTCTGTTCTTAAAGCTCCCCAGGCTGCTTGTGACCGGGCAGAGAGCTCCTCTCAGAAGGTTCCCAGAATCCCTTGGGGATCTCATCAATCTGAACCACTTAGGTAGTCCAGCTTCCATAAGGATCAGGGGAACAGATACACATTTATAGTCAGGGACTCTTCAGTGATAGTTCACACTGCTACACACTGTCTGTGTGACCTCAGGCAAGTCACCGTGTCTCTCTGAGCTCCAGTTCTCTCATCAAAGTGCCCAGGAGCATACTGTTTCAACTTTAGCATCGCCAATAAGAACAAGGGTCATTTTGCCCATGTCTGCTGACTTTTCTTTTTTTTTTTTTTCATTTTTTTGTTTTGTTTTTTGTTTTTATTTCTTTTTTATTTTTCTTCATTAAGAAATTTTCTACTCCACATAACACCCACAGATCTCCCCTCCTCCCTCCTCCCACCCCCCAGCCCTCTCTCCCAAGCCACCCTGCATCCTCATATCCCCCAAATCAAGGTCTCCCATGGGGAGCTGCTGACTTTTCTTAGATGGTCTTCTTGAGTTCTCACTGAAAGTTTCATGTCTGGACAAATTAGCCAAGTGCCCACTTTCATGTGTACCTGTTTTGTGTCAGAGTGCATGATCTCACTTGGTTCTCTCAAAAGACAACGTCTCATTTCCTTTTTTCACGACATAAATGTGGAAACGAAGGCTCAGAGAAGCAGAACATAAACCCAGGACATGGCTAAGGAAGACTTCACTGTAGTTCTGTGCATTCTTTGCGATTGACAGCATGCTCTGCTGGAGCCTCATGGTCTAAAACCTCATCACCGCCTTCGAGTGTGGCTAAGTTTTGACCATGATCATAGAGCTGTGCTTAAGATAACAGGAACATTGTAATTAGGGGTAGTCCTGTTATTATAGCTGCTCTGATGAAGAGATCTAGGGACGAGGACTACTTGCAGGTCCCCTGGAGGATAGTACGGTTTGATCATAGTTAAGCAAAGCCACCGGCATCCTTACCAAGGCTCTGATGTTCAGTCGGTTCCTCTCAAATGCTTTCAAGATGGTCTCTCCTTTACACAATACTTTGAAAAAAAAAAAAAACTAGACACTGAGCAGCTTCTCCAACTTCCACTGCCCAGTGCCTTCATTTTATAGTGGAGGAAATAGTCTTTTATGCTGTACTGAAGCCACCTAACCAGTTAGAGGCCAAGCTAGGGCCAAATGAAACTCCAGTTTCTAAGAAACTGTTTTCCCCAGCCTGTGGGACTTGGCTCTCTTGTCCTCTGGCTAAGAACTGAGGTCAGAGAAATCCACCAACCAGTTCAGGGTACACATGCAGTAAGAGGCCAGGCCCCTGTTGGAAAAATGGATAAATGTGGCACACACCAAAGTCTCTCAGGATCCAGGAGAGACAGGCCCTCTTTGGGTGCCACCGAGAAAGCCTTCAGCTTTATTTACCTTACAGTACACTCAGGCCCCAGGAGAAGGTGTTTTATTGTGTTGTCTTGTAAGCCGATTGTTTTTCCTTCTGCTGAGAACAGCTGGCCCACCTTCTAGACGTGGGGGCGGGGTGGCAGAACAGCTCATTACAAATTTTGCACTCGGAGCAATTTGCATTCCACAATTAATGAACATTAAAATGCATAATTACAAACAGAAACAAATGCCTTGGTGGTGATGAAAAATCGGGCCGGGAAGCATCGAGAGCAGGTACAGGGAACAGAAGAAGAGGCTGGGGGAGGGGAATTTGGAGAGGACCAGCTGAGGGTGGAACAGCTGGGAATTTCCTAGGCAGCCTTGGTGTCTTCCTCTAGAACTGAGATGGATTAAGGCCCACGGACGCTGGTCCTGAATCGTTTTATAGATCCTCCTCGGAAACGGAGCAGAATGGGAGCTGTGAACTTACATGTCCCAGCCGACCTGAGTTAGACTCCATCTCTCTCACCTACCTACGCTACAGCACTGGGCAGAGGGGCACCCCCTGAGGGATGGCTCACTGCTGCATGAACTTGCCCTCCTCGCCATGCCCAGTCCCACTCTCCTAGAGCCTGCTTCCCAGGGCTCCTTTTGTGAGCTCAAAGAAAATGCTTAGAGATAATTGAATTCACTAACTTGGGTAATCTCTTCAAAGTAGCAAATCGAATCACTCTGTTCCTCTGCTGACAACCCTCCCCAAACCCTCCAGGTATACTTAGAACAAACCATGGATGTCTTTCAGGGTTGAAGTCATGGGTCAGCAGCTAACTTTTTCTTTTTTTAAGTGTAAAGTACTACACAGTAAATATTTTAGATTTGGCAAGTCACATGTGGTCTTTTATTTTTATCTCTTGTTCTCTCTTTTCTAAAAAAAAAAAAAAAATGAAAAAATGTTAAAGTCCTTCTTAGCTGCAGGGCTCTGCACAACAGCCTGCGGGGGAATAGACGGATTTGCTCTATTTTTCTCTTGTTAACTACAGCTAACACCTCTAGACAATATATACAACACACATGCCGCCCCCCGTCTGTCTCAGAGGCAGAGAGAAAGCTATCACTTGTGGACATGGGTACTCAGGAAAAGGGAAAGAAAAGGGAGTGTCCAGTCCAGAATTTTCTCTTTGCCAAAGTAGATAGCAGCTCAGAAATGCCAATAGGCACATTTGAGCAAAAGAAAATCGAATTCCTAAGGAATCCACAACATGCTAACTCTAGTCAGTTTTTAGGAGAGTGGTGACTAGGCAAGGCTGAAAATTGTTAAATAATATTGGCTTTACTCCAAAAACCACAGGGAGAAAATGTGGACTTGCCCTGTTTCCAAGCTAGCAAATGTCACGTAACGTGTCAAACTTTAATTTCCATCGTCAGGTAATGAGCACCCTATTCCTGTCCTACTGACTGTCAACAGGGTTGACATTGTCAACAAGAGTCCATGAAGAGTCTGAATTTCCACTGCTAACACACAGCCCTGAAGCAATCCTTCACGGATTGATGTCACAGGAAGACTAGGAGAAAGTCGGGATGTCCATCAATGACCAGCACTAATGAGGCCCAGCCTACTAGTGTGGAATCAGAGAGGCCAAGTAAGGAGCATATCTAGACTTAATCCTTCCCATCTTGGAAAGAACAATGTAACTGAAGTACTATGTGAAGTCAGATTCCCATCTCCCACCTCTTAGATGTCAAAAGAGGCCAAGTGGAGAAGATGCATTTCTCTCTACTTTTATCACAAATAGTCTTCCCCTACTGAAGCAGTATCAAAAGAAACATATAAAACAGAAGGTTATTGGGATGACAAATAGCACCCAGGGGAGGCCTGGGCATTTCAGCATTAAGTTACGATGTTTTGAGTTTAGGCATTGTTCACACCTCCTGTTTTCTAGCTGAACAGGGCCCAATTTTTAGAAAACTTATAGATTAAAAAAGCTAAGCAAGTGCTAAGCAGGGTAAACGCAAAGGAGTTAACATGAAAACATATCAGATTTTTTTATATTTTAAAAAGTCTGGTGAATGGAAAATAAAATTTGACCTTATTTATGAAAGTAACATATTTTTAATGACAATAGAGTTTTCCTGAGAAGCCATAAGGGAAAAGACACATTTTGTGTGTGTATGTGTGTGTGTGTGTGGTTTTTTTTAGGACAAGGTTTTTTTTGGTATCCCTGACTGACCTGGAACTCACTATGTAGATCAGGCTAGCCCAGAACTCCCAAGTGCTTGCCTCTGCCTCCCAAGTGCTGATACTAAAGCAGTCACCACCATAACCTCCAAGTGCCATTCTTTTAATTACTGAATGATGAAAAATCCAATGTCCAATGAACACATCCCCTATGAATTAAAGAGAAATCAAAACTTTCTCAGCTACAGGAAAAAGAGAGATAGTGTCCTGCAAACTGTCGAAGAAAGAATGGCTGAGGCCGTTGTCTAAACAGAAAGGAAAAGAGAAACAAGTAGATGCAGGGAGCGTGCCTGAAATTCCAGCACTCTGATGTTGAAGCTGAGAGGCCAGCCTAGGCTACATGAGACCTTGTCTTTAAAAAAAAAAGAAAAGAAAAGAAAAGAAATCCATCCATTAATCAGTCAAAGAAAGAAAAAAAATGATCACACCACACGAGGAATTTTGAACACTGAGAAGGAAAGAAGAAGAAGAAAAAATACAGGGAGACACAATAGACATTCTTTCTCTTTCTTTAAAATGTTGTGTTTGATGATTGAAACAAAAATTTACAGCACTGTCTGATTGGTTCCAGATGTATTTAAAGTAATAATGAAGAAATTTCATTACATTGGGGAAGAGCAATGGACATAAAACATAATGAGAAATAAAGTTAATAAACATTACTTCACCTGGGGGGAAAAAAAAATGATGATGCTGGTCAGCTCTGCCAACTTATGTAAACCTAAATCAGACAAACTCTAAAATTACACAAGGAAATATACGCAAGAATAGATAAATTCAAGTGGAACTCCTAACTACAACCCACAGGGAAGAGAGGAAAAAGAAGAAGAAATCAAAGTACACAGAAAGCAGACCATCACGTGGTAGTACTGTATCAACTGACATATTAAATCTGAGATGTCTGAGTCCACAAACACTTTTCAGTTATATGCTGCCTCTCCAAAATTCATTCCACATCTCCAGGTGGAAGCTTAGAAAAAGAGACCTGAATCATGTACATAAAACAAGAGTGCAAGGGGCTGTGTTGATAGCTGATAAAATACTACTTATTAGAAATAGGCCAGAGGAGAACATCATATACAAATAATGGAATCATTCACAGAGAAGACATAATCACCATCAGTGTTTATACACCAGACAATAGGGGAAAATGAACAAGACAAAAACTGAGAGAATGACAAGGAAAAAGACAAACCCACCATTATGGCTGATTCCTTCAGTATTCCTCCTTCAGCATCCGGCAGAACCACACACAGTTAGCAGGATTCTGTGAAGAACCAAGCAGCACTGTTGCTCAGAGAATATAGACTACTTTGATAGTGCCACAAACAGAAACTTAAATATGTTCCGGTGGCTACAATATACATGGTAAGATAGAACATATATTCTTGGCCAGAAAAAAAGTTCTTAGTAGATTTAAAGAACTTATATATGCAAATTAATATTTTCCAGACATAATTTCCAAGCTAGAAATAAATAACTTTTCAAGTCAGACTGCTGTAACAAAGTACCACAGACTGGGTGGTTTAACTACCAGACATTTATACCTGGCAGTTCTTTTTCTTTCTTTCTTTCTTTTTTTTTCAACTTTTATTTATTTATTTTTTTTCTCTGCTGAATGCCGTTTCTTTGAAGGAGGGACGAGGTCTTAAATACAGACTTATAGCACAATGGGAGAACCCCAGAGGGCAGAAGTTCAATACCAATGTTTTACAATCTTGCATCTAAGCTGTTAATGCCCATTATGCAGGATACACAGACAAGGAACTTCCCTTAACCATTCAGGAGGGTGGAACCCGGCAGGGAATTAGCACAAGGAGAATATCAAGGTCAAGGTCAGCAAACAAGGCAACAAGTTACCCAATATGGGGGCCAGGGCTGACTATGGGTAGGTTAGGACTTCTGTTGGTCTTTTCTGTGTGGAACACACAGATTGCAAGCCCAGGGCCATTTTGAGATCTTTGGCAGCAGTTAATTCTGCAGCTCGCACATGATTGAGCCTGTATGATAATGAGTATTCAGAGATGGGTAATACCTGGGGGAGCACTCACCAACCTAAGACAGAGCGCCTGTGTGGCCTGGGCAGGCGTCTCCATGATGGGTAAGGTGACCTGCTGATGTCCCACGCAACCTAAGTCAGAAGCTCATTTTCTAGTAAAAGGGGGACCTGTAGGGCCCTGGCCCCCATTTTTTTTTTTTTCGAGACAGGGTTTCTTTGTGTAGTTTTGGTGCCTGTCCTGAATCTCGCTCTGTAGACCAGGCTGGCCTCGAACTCACAGAGATCTGCCTGCCTCTGCCTCCTGAGTGCTAGGATTAAAGGCGTGCACCACCGCCACCCGGCTACCTGGCAGTTCTGAAGACCAGAATTCTGAAACCAATGCTGACTTGATTCACTTACTAGGAAAAGGACAGTCTCCTGACTTGCTTTATTCCATATCTTCATGTTTGAAAGAAAGAGAACTGTGATTTTCTGTCCTTATCAGGACACAAATACCACACATGAGAGCTCTGTCCCCATGATCTAATGACCACACAGAGAAATAAATTAAACAAATACCAAAATAAGAGTTAAGATTTCAACAGATGAATTATGTGGGGATGTGCACCTTGAGTCCACTGTAAAGGTGACTCAAACATCACTACATACTCAGAAGCAACATATTTTAGTGTCTTGTGGACCAAAGACGAAGTCTTAGGTGTTTCGTGGCATGAATTTGATGTCTCCCAAAGGCACATTTGCTGACATTTGGTTCCTAGCTCTGGTGCTGTTTGGGGGATGGGGACAAGGGTGGCGAGGTAGAACCTTTGTGGGGAGGTCTAGCTTGAGGAAGTAGGTCACAAGAGGGTGTGAGTGTAAAGTTTCAACCTGGTTCCCAGTCTTTTCTTCATTTTCTGTTTCCTGCCTGTCCTGATGAGCAGTCTCCTCTTCCCCAATCTCCCCATGACCAGAAACACTGACCAAAAGAAATCTTTCTTTATGTTGTTTCTCTTAGATGTTTTAGTCACAGAGATACAAAAGGAACTAAACCAGAAAATCAATGTCTCAGAAGTGGAGCTGTTGCTACAATTGAACCTCACCTAGTTCTTAAGTCTTTGAACTGATTCCCAGGCAGATGGAGATGATGAAGACAGAGCTGAATAGGTGATTCTGGTACTAAGGGATTCAGAAGACCCAAGTGTCAATAGTAAACACTGTGCATGAAGTTTTAGATGAGACTGTGACTCCAGTGGGAATTGGATGCTGTACTCTGTCAAAAAAAAAATGTGTTTACATTTTGTCTATGTCTTGAGATTTTTATGGTAGGCTAAAGTGACAGGCTAGTAATTTGGCAGAGTAAATGCCAAGAAAGTCCAAAGCTATGGTGTAAATTTTGCATACTTATTTTACCCACATTTATAGTGAGTATAAAAATCAGGTTTAGCAGAAAGAACCGAAAATCTTTAGTTTGGTCAGTAAAGCCCAGGTACAGTTTGGTTTCAGGAAGAAATGCTTTCTGAAGATATTTGCAATATTGAAAAGCAGCCATTGGCATGAAATCACCAGGCCACTGTGGCAACCTGTTTTCTCTGAAGCATCATAAGGACTACTGTCTGTTATTCAACACAGTGCTGGATAACCCAGCCATCAAGACCAGAAAATAGAAAACTCAATCAGAAAAGTGACAGAAGGCTGGAGTGCTTTTATTTATAAGTCACACATTTATTTACTGGCCAGATGATGAAAAGTTTTTTTTTGTTTGTTTGTTTTTTAAATTCTAAGCATGAATAAGATTCTATTTTTTAAAAGTGTGTGGTGGCAGCAGGGGGTGTGGGGGGGTGCACAAATGAATGAGTGCAAATGGATGCCAGAAAAAAGGCAATGAATCCCCTGGAGCTGGAGCTGGAGTCACAGGCGATTGTGAACCACCTACTTTTCTGGCCACTCTGGTCGTCTGCAAGGGCAACACCAAGCTCCCTTAACTGCTAAGCTGCCAGTCTCTCCCCTCAGCTGTCCTCTTTTATTATTACTTATATATTGCAATGAACTTAGAAACAATGAAATAAAAATGTCACCTACAATTCCTAAAACATAATGAAATATGTAAACAATAATTTGGCAAAATATGTATAGGACGTGTATATTAAAATTTGAATACTAATGAAAGGAAAAGAAGAAAATCGAAAGAAGTGGAAAATTATGGTATAGCCATGAATTGGAAAACATGCACAGTAAAGCTGCTATGTTCAAACTGATATGAAACTTTCAGATAAATAGCCACTTTTCAACAGAAAGTCTGTTTTCTATGTATGTTGTTAATTCATGTTTCCTTCACCCCATCCTTATTAAACCTTTATCACATTATACTGCTTTTAAAGATGTAAATGACTCTCTAATACAATCATTTTGCTTATTTAGTTGTTGTTTGCCCTTGCTCTAGAATTTAAACACTATGAACGCAGGAGTATTTTACGTATTACTTGCATATTACTTTGTAACTAGCACCTAAAACACTTGCTCAGCTTTGAGTCAATATTATTTGGCCAATAAGTATCTGTTAAGTGATCCAGTGAAGGATTTGACCAATAAGAAAGGGAAAGAAAGTCAACCATGAGTTCTAGTTCAGTTTTCTGTAGGGATAGAAGGTCTATGTATTTATCATTTTATAATTTATGTAGCCATATCTTTTTTACATACTGAGTGCTTATTATATGTCAGACCCAAAGCCAGACACAGACAACCTGGTGTGTTTTCTCACAGTGTACAGAAATGCCATCAAGAGAGGCCTGATCATTTCTATTTATAGGTGAGTCCCCTGAGGCACAGTGAGATGCAGCAGACTTCTTATATGGCCAAAATGGAGTGTGTCAGCAGAGAGCCCACAGCTGAGGCTAGAGAGACCTGATGCCTTTGCTGAGCATCTGTCTGGGATGCTCATCCTCAGAACCTCAGTTGTAAAGTAAGGTGGTTAGACCAGCTGAGGCCCAGTCTTGCTCTATCGAATATGTCCCTCAGCTTTTCATTATTGAGACAAATACCCCCGAGAAATAACTTAAAAAAGGAAATGTTTATTGTGGGTCATGGCATCAGAGGAGTCAGTCCATGATCAGCTGGCTCCATTGCTTCCAGGTTGTGGTCCTGCAGAACGTTATGGAAGAAGGGCAAAGTGGAGCAAAGCTGCTCACCATACAGCAGCCAGAGAGCAGGGAGAGTAAGGAAAGGGGCAGGATCAAGACACAACCTTCAAAGGCATGCCTCAGTAATCTGCTTCGTCCGATTAAGTCCTGTCTTCTACAGCTTCCCTGCTTCTAAATACAATACTCAAATTTAGAATGCATCAGTGGATTAAACCAATGACTTGATCAGTGCAATCATGATCAAATCCGTTTTTTAGAAATATCCTCATAGACAACCCAGGGCTTCGCTAATCTCTAATGCATATCTCAATCTAATTAAGTTTGCAATCAAGATTAGTTACCACACACAAAATTCAGTTAAGAGCTCCAGAGTTGACAAACTATGGAAGTCCTGCCTTTCCCAACACTGATTGTGTAACCTCTTCACTTTCTTCATCTGTAAATGGAAATAGTGACAGGATCCAGCTGTTTCCTCTGGCTACTGTAGGTAATTACACACTGAGTGACTGAAAACAACACCAAGGCATTCTCTAACTGTTCTGTAAGCCAGAAATCTCAGCTGGAGGTACTGATTGGTAAGTGCTGCTCCCACTAGAGGCCCTGAAGGAGAATTTATGCATCTCTTCTTCTAGCTCCTGGTGACTGCTTCAATTCTGATTCATGGCCACACTGCCCTCATCTCTTTCTTCGCCTGCACTTGATTACTCTGTGGATTTTTTTTTTATTTTTTCATAATTTCATACATATATACAATGTATCTTGGTCAAATACAACCCTAATTTCCTTCCCATTTCCTCAGAACCTCCCAACATGACTCCTCCCACCTCATGCCCTCTTCTGTATTTTTTTTTGATAACCTTCTGAGACCATTTAATGCTTCCTGCATATATATGGGTAGCCTACTAGCAGCCACACCCCTAAAGAAAAATGAAAATTCCTTTCCAAACAACCACCAATTACCAATAGCTTCTCAGCTAGCAGTGAAACCTCATAAGCTCCTTGCCCATCAGTACTGGAATGCTGGCTGATCTTAAGCCAGGTTGTATGCAGATAATCACAGCTATGGTGAGTATATAAATCCATGTCATATCTAGAAGACAGCATTTCACAGCATTCCTCCACATCCTCCACTTATATTCTTTCTATTGCCTCTTCTGTGATATTCCTTGAGTCTTGGGGATCAGGGCAGGGGTGATATAGCTGTCCACTTAGGGCCAAGTACTCAACAGGCGCTTATTCTCAGCCCTTTGATTAAGTTACAAGTCTCTGCATTGACTACTGCTGTGGGTGTAATTTCTTCATGCATCTGTCTTTTAAGGACATTTGTGTCGACATTTAGATTACCCTGTAAAATCCAAAAAAGTCTCCAGAGCTTTTCCTTAATCACACCTGCAAAGTCTTTACCATGGATGGTAACATCACAGTTTCTCATTCACAGTTTCTGGGGCTTCTGTAGATGCATATAGTCAGGGGCCATTGCCCCTTACCTGTTTGTTATAATGAATAAAATAGCAAGAAAGAGTGGCTTGGTGGAACACACACACACACACACACACACACACACACACAAAACCTGGAGCATCCATTGAAAGAACAAAAGCAATTGGAGCCAGGAAGGAGTGGAAAGAACTTTGACAAGTACCTTCTGCCAGGTATCTCATGTGATTTGGTGAGAAAGCCCAAGACTTGTTTCTGAGTATTTCAAGGTGGACAGAACCCAGCCCCCAGTATAGCAACAGGCTCTAATTAACCACATGATCAGTGTCCTTCTGCCTGACAGTTGATGTTCAGAAACAGGCAAGGCCTCTCCTGAGCTTGTATTAATATGTACAACACTTCACTCACATGCAAAATTGATTTTTCTTTTTAAGCACAAAATGTAGCAGTTTTATAGCCTTTCTGCAGCTTGACAAAAGGCCATTTATAACCTAGTTTCTCCATCACCCTTGCTGGCACCATTCTCAAATGTCTCGAAGAACTCTCTTGTGCATTTGTAATTACAAATCATACTCAGGCAAAATTTAATTTCCAAGAGAGCTGACCTCCTTTTTTTATTGCTGTGGTTTATGGAAATTAATGTGGATGTGTGTGTTGTTGTTCCTATAATTTTAGGATCATGGGGAGGAGACTGTAGAGCTGTCAGGGGAGGTAAGGAGAGGGTATTTTAATCAGTGATGTCTATTGATGGATGCAGAGGGCTGAGCTCTGGGTGTTATCTTAGTGGAAATGACAGCAAGGTGACTGAAATTAAAACCTGGTTCTTTGTTCAGAAGGCAAGGGCATTGGAATTGCTTCTCCATCAGCAGATCTACAGATGAGCTTAGCACACCCAGTGATGGGAATTAATAGACAGGTGAACTTCAACACAAGATTTTCCATTCCCAGAGATTCAGAGTGACAAGACACAGAAAATGTGTCACAGCTGAGGTCCTAGAAGGTGTGGACCTCTGGGGTTTGCTTAGGGCTGAGAGTTCCATGCATGGCTGACAGAGGAATTGCAAACAGTCTGTAGAGGACTTCTATCACCAGCTTAAGGAAAATTCAAGCATTTGCAGACTCACTTATTTACAGATGCTGAGGCATGGTGCTATACAGGAATATCATTTCAGTGGCTATATAGAAGACAATGTAGAGAAGCCAGACTAGTTAGGAGTCTCCCCACACTGCAGTGAGTAGGTGAGTATAAAAGCTGATCACTTAGGGTTCCAGGGACAAGGGTGGGAAAGAGATCAAGTTAACATAGAAAGGTAATACACATTTTTGGGGTACCAATTATGTGACCGATGTTGGTGAAATTATTTAGGCCACTCCACGTAGTTAAAAGGAGATTTATTTAATGGCGTAACTTACAAATTAAGGGATAGGTAGGTCGCGGGGTCTGGGGAAGGTGTATCACAGTCCAGCGGTGTTCTCTGGAGCTCTCCTCTGTCTACCTCCACCATCCAGCGTCCTGGAACCAAGAGAGCGTTCGCCGATCCGGATCTCGGGTCCCCAGGCGCCTCCCTTGGCCCCGCCTTGTAGGCGTGACAGTTGCCGAAGTCTCAATGGGGGTTGGAACTTCCAGAACAAAGCTGGAATGGCTACCCACTACATCTCCCCCTTTTTGTCTAAATAAGAAGGTTCTAACCTAATACAAGACTATATACAAAGGAATGGTTATCAAATATTGTCCAGGAATAATGAGGGATAATGACCTAGATAAGATGGAACTACAACCAATGCAAACAATATCAAGCAAGAAACACATATTAAAATCCAGAGAAGTATAGAGCATAGATAAATGGCATGTTACAAAGATCATTCCAAAAGGTGTCCTACCCTAAAGAACCTGAATCTAATACTTAATATGTTCTATCTACTAAGTTGTAACTATAACTGCTAGTCTTCAATCCCATCAAAGACCTGAGAAGGAATATAATGGTACCTGAGAAATGGTAGATGGATGCAAGCAACTTTCGGGAATCTTGCGAGAGTAGACCGAGACAGCTGGCAGCCTGGACAATCACCTAATGTTTCTCAGCATTGTTGGTGCATTCAAATTGGCTACAGGCCTAAAGTATCTGACAGACCATTTTCAGAAGCAGGAATTCTGAAAGACCATCTTACCCTGTCTTGGCAGAGTACAGTGGTCGCTTTCCTTGTGTCCCGCTTGTCCAGAAAGGATAGCATTGCATTTGTACTGTCAGCTGTCGAGGCAAGGGCAGTTCTTTGCCCAGTAGGCCATTTTGTGCCAAGAAGACAAACTTCCAAATGGAAATGTCTAGAAGCCCAACATTCTCTCGGGATCAAATTGGTGCAGCCAGGAGCAATTGTGTCTCGCATCAACAGAATTCTAAGTTATTTAAATGCCATATTCTCTAGGTCTATGAAGTGTTTGAAGATTACCTGTCCATCTGACCTATGTATCTGTAAATCTGTATAACCTGACTAACGTAACTATAGAGATGACAAGCATAGGTGACTATAAATCTACAAGTCTTATCTACTGAAATAACCTAAGGACTAAGGCTTCACGTAAACAAGGTAGACAGTCTATAAGCAAGTGTATGGTAAAGAACGATGACTTCAAAGTTGTGACAATACACAAGATGTTATAACAGAGGTAGGAGTGTATAGTGTGATATACAATATGACAATAATCTTAAATATATATCAATATTTATAACAGAGGTAGGAGTATGTAGTGGGATATGCAATATGACAATAATCTTAAATATATATCAATATACCGAATATCCTAAACAGAAGTAGAACATACATAAAGTATGACAGATATAAATTTACATTTGTATCAATATACAAACATTTCAAATAAGAGTAGAAATATATGTACATTATACCAAGTATAGTTCTGTATTTGTATCAATATACAAATTATCTTAAACAGGAATATAAAAATAGTTTACATTTGTATCAACATATAAGAATCCATAACAGTGCAAATTACAGTGCAAATTATTTAAGGCTGCTATTTTACTAAATTTGTTTACTAGTATACACAATAATCTACCATAATGTCTTATACGTATCCATTCCATTTCTTCTTTTCCTTTTTTTTTTTTTTTTGGGAGTACTGAGTTTAATATTTCCTTCCACCCCCAACCCTGTAACCATCATCCATAACCCTGAGAATTATGAAACCTAAGGGAGAAGGGGCGTCGTTTTCTTAGAATTGCTTCCTGCTGTTTAGGGGGTGATGTTATCTCTGTTGGGTACTGTGAGAAAGCGCAGATAGTTAAATTTCAGTTAGACTAACTGTAGGTTCTGCAGCAAGTCTTAGAGTAATGGGTAAGATTGTCTGAAATTCTGGTAAGAAGTGTAGTATGATGATGATTACCATGGCATCATTCTGGATTGGGTAGAGTTGTTGTTGGGGCCCCATCTTCCTTCTGGAGACTTCTGAGATTGCTATTAGAAAAACTTATTTGTTATCAAAATGGAAGATTTGGATTTAAAGAGGACATAGCATGTAAGAAAGGATTCTGAGAAATTAAGAGTAAGCATGGAGAGAATTAGAATCTAGAAGACAATGGTCCCTTTTTATTGGTTTCCTTCTGTCCCACACCAGAGGGCTCTTCTGATATGGTACTGAAGAATCTCTCAAACTTTTCTTTTAGCAATGTGCTTGGGTTTAGAGAAGGAGTGAGCCAATTCCATCTCCAAAGCCAGCTTGGCTTATAATTGAATTGGGACCACAACTTTTCTATATTAATAGAGAGATAGATGTTAGACAGTGAGATTTTACCGTGTGTAGATTGGTACCAATAGATTCTTTCTTTCTGCTGTAAACATCCGGATATCCAAGGCCTTATGATTTTTGGAAGACGGGTATTTCCATTATCCTGGAAAGACAAAAACAGAACCCTACCCCAACCTTGATTGTTAAATTTTTCTTACAACTTGTAGAGATGTCACATTGGTGGATGATCTTTTACTTCACCTCATCAAGGGGTTTTTCCTGTTCAAATCGAATTTTTATTAATTTTGTTGGTATCCATAGCTTTTCTTCTCCTGCAGAAACAAAGGCAAAACCCCTTCCCCAACGTAGAACATATCCAGGTTTCCATTCTGAGGTCAGCACATCCTTGAAATAAACCGGTTGGTTTAGCTCGGGAGTTTTGTCTGTCGTCCAATGTCTCTCTGCAGCTGTTGTTCCTTTCTCATCAGCATTGAGAAAATTCAAGGTTAATAAAGCACTATGCAATCTATTTCTAGGAGTCATTGTTACCTGTTGCTGTTTATTTAGCATATCCTTTAAAGTTCGATTGGATCTTTCTATGACTGCTTGGCCTGTGGGATTGTGTGGTATACCTGTAACATGCTTTATATTGTAATAAGCAAAGAATTGTCTCATTTTATTGGAGACATATGCTGGAGCATTGTCTGTCTTAATTTGTACAGGTATCCCCATGATGGCCATAACTTCTAATAGGTGTGTAATCACAGAATCAGCCTTTTCAGAACTCATAGGAGTTGCCCATTGAAATCCTGAATAGGTGTCAATGGTATGATGTACATACTTTAATCTTCCAAATTCTGCAAAATGAAACACATCCATCTGCCAAATTTTATTTCTTTGTATACCTTTTGGATTGCTCCCTGCAGGTAATGGAAGTTGGTTATAGATGGAACAAGTAGGACATTTTTTCACAATATCCTTAGCCTGTTGCCAAGTGATGGAGAAATCCTTCTTCAAACCTTTGCTATTTGTGTGGTATTTCTTATGAAATTCTGAAGCTTCTAGCACATTACCTATTAGTAACTGATCAATCTCATCATTACCTTGTGCTAGAGGTCCTGGCAGACCTGTATGGGATCTGATATGTGTTATATATATAGGATGTTCCCTTTTTCTGATGATTTCCTGCAATTGTATGAATAATGAAGTTAATTCTGTATTATCAGGAATAAATTCAGCAGTTTCAATATGTAAAACAACTCTCTCTGCATATTGAGAGTCAGTGACTATATTGAGGGGTTCTGTGAAGTCCATCAGTATCATAAGAATGGCATACAGTTCTGCCTTTTGTACAGAGCTGTATGGACTTTGTACCACTTTACTTAAGTCTCCTGATTTATATCCTGCTTTCCCTGATTTATTTGCATCAGTATAGAATGTGAGGACTCCAGAAATTGGCTTTTGTCGTACAATGTGAGGAAGGACCCATTCGGTTTTCTTTATAAATTCTATTCTCTTGCTTTTGGGATAGTGGTTGTTAATCTCTCCCAAAAAGTTACTGCAGGCTCTCTGCCAGTATTCATTATCTTTCCATAGTGATGAAATTTCTTCATTAGTTAAAGGTACTACAATTTCTGCTGGGTCCATTCCTGTCAACTGGCGAAGTCTTAGTTTACCTTTTTGAATCAAATCAGAGATCTTTTCTATATAAGTCTTTAATTTCTTATTTGGTTTACGTGGTAGGAATATCCATTCCAATATAATATCTTCCCTCTGCATCAAAATACCTGTTGGGGAATGTCTGGAGGGGAATATGACAAGAATGCATTTAAGTTCTGGATCCACACGATCCACATGTGCTTCTCGAATTGTCTTTTCTACTAGAGCCAATTCCTTCTCAGCTTCGGCTGATAATTCTCTTGGACTATTTAATTCTTTGTCCCCTTCTAGAGTATTAGCCAAATTTTGTAGTCCATCTTTGGGTATTCCCATGATACCCAGTAAGTTGGAAATGCTTCCTAATAACTTTTGAAAATCATTAAGAGTCTTCAATCGATCTCTCCTTAGCTGTACCTTTTGGGGTCTAATTTTTTGTAGCTCTATCTTATATCCTAAGTAGTTAATAGAATCTCCTCTTTGTATTTTTTCAGGAGCAAGTTGCAGTCCCCAGTGAGGCAAAACTTTTTTTACTTCTTCAAACATGCTTTCTAATGTATCTAACTTTGGATCAGCTAATAGGATATCATCCATATAGTGATAAATTATGGATTGTGGAAACTTTACACGAATTATCTCCAATGGTTTCTGCACAAAGTATTGGCACAAAGTAGGGCTGTTTAACATTCCCTGTGGGAGGACCTTCCATTGATATCTCTTGACTGGCTGAGAATTGTTATAATTAGGTACTGTGAAGGCAAATTTTTCTCTATCATTTTCTTGTAAGGGTATGGTAAAGAAACAGTCTTTTAAGTCAATAACTATTATAGGCCATTCTTTAGGTAGCAGAGAGGGCAAGGGCATCCCAGTCTGTAGGGAGCCCATTGGCTGAATTACTTTATTAATAGCTCTCAGATCTGTCAGCATTCTCCAATTACCAGACTTTTTTTTAATAACAAATACAGGAGAATTCCAAGGGCTGGTAGATTCTTCAATGTGTTGAGCATTTAACTGCTCTTGAACCAGCTGTTCTAAAGCTTGTAGCTTCTCTTTTGTCAAAGGCCATTGTCCAACCCAGACAGGTTTATTAGTTAGCCATTTTAAAGGTAAGGCAGTTGGTACTTCTGAGAGTTCAACAGCAGTTGTGCTCTGTTTGTGAACAGCCTGAATGGTTGGTGCCTGATTTTTATAGCATGCGATGATATTATTCCTAGAAACATGCATTGGTCTGTATTCTTTTTCTGAAAGTGTAGGAATTTTAATCTGGGTATTCCACTGTTGTAACAGATCTCGGCCCCAAAGATTTACTGCTACATTTGCTACATATGGCTTCAGTCTTCCTCTCTGTCCTTCTGGCCCTATGCATTCAACCCATCTCGAACTCTGTTTTATCTGAGATAGGGTGCCAATCCCTAAAAGTTGGACATCTACCTCTTGAAGAGGCCAATTCGGATGCCATGATTTTGGTGTAATTATAGTCACATCTGCACCTGTGTCTACCAGTCCCTCCATAACCAGGCCATTAATTCGAATTCTAAGCTTTGGTCTTTGACCATTTATGGAAGTCTGCCAAAATATTTGTTTTATAGTGTTCTTTGTAAACTGTGATCCATCCATCAGAGCTGTTTTATCATCCATTGCAGTATCGGTTTTTACATTAGGCAGTGGTTTATTCAGTTGTCCTGGAGAGGAATTTCTTCCACAGTGGCTGGGAATGTTCGTACTACATTTGATTTGGGGGCCTGCAAGAGGCCCCCTGAGGCGTTTCCCGCCAGTAAAGGGTTACCTCGTATATCTATTTTTGATCTGCACTCACTGGTCCAATGTCGGCCTTTGCCACACCTTCTACATAATCCGGGAGGTGGTTGGGGTCTCCTGTTTAGGCTATTCCTAAAAGGAGTATTACTCCTAGGAATACCCCATGTACAGTTTTTACTTATATGACCTGGTGTACCACATTTAAAACATTTGGTAACACGGGGCCTTCTTTCACCTCTGGGATTTGTCTCTCCTATCCAAGCCTCATTACTGTAGTTACGAGACTCAACACCATTAGTATACTGAATCCATTCTTCCAAAGGAGCTGATCTGATTTTTAATGGTGTAAGTATTCTTCTGCATTCTGCATTAGCATTGTCGAATGCCAAGGACTCAGTTAATACTTTTCTTAATTCTTTATCTGATACAGCTCTTGTTATAGCTGTGTTCAGTCTTTGTAAAAAATCAGTGAAGGGTTCGTGCGGTCCCTGAAATATCTTTGTGTATACCTCAGTTGGTTTTCCAGGTTCTGGAATTTTTTTCCCAAGCATTTAGAGCTGCTGTACGGCATAGGGATATGCCCCTCTAAACCCAGACATATTGCTCAAAAAAAAAAATGGTTAAGAGATTCTTGTGTCCCAAATCAGAAGAGCCCTCTGGTGTGGGACAGAGAAAAACCAATATTTTTATTTAAATCAGGTTGATTATAAATACAATCTCTTTCTAAAACAAAAAGGGGGATAGTTTAGATATGATAGGATGAAAGGGTAGATTAATGAACCTACTTTTAAAGAGTAACAACTTGTTTAAAATGTTTTACATTGCTATAGATTTTAGTTTATTGATACAAATTTAAACTTAATTTTGTTATACTGTATATATTTCTATTCTTGTTTGAGGTATTATGTTTATGTAACTCATTTAAAATTGTAATGGATAATTAAAAAATAGATTAATAGTTAGTCATCTATGATAATCATATTTGTAGCCATGTTAGTTAAGTCTTCTAGGTATACATAGATATATTTCAGATAGATAAGTAGTCTTCAAACACTTCAAAGACCTACAGAATATGGCATTTAAAATCTTTTAAAAAAATTTAGACTTTCTGGACAATGAGACATGTCTGCTCCTGACATCACCGATTTACTTCAGAGAGGAGTATGGGCATCGAAGACACTCCATATGGAGTTTATCTTCACCTTGACAAAAATAGCCATTTGGGCAAGAAACTGTTCTTGCCTGGACTGCTTGATCAACTGGACATGCAGGACCCATAAGAAGGTGACCACTGAACTTTGCTTGACAAAATGGTCCTTCAGGTTCCTGCTTTGCAGAGAAAACTGCCAGACATTCTACAAGACACAGAGAAAAGTAAATAAGAGACTCTAGGCCTGTGGGCTGAAGACAGATGCCCCAACTTTACAAGAGAACTTTGAATGACTGTCCAGGCTGCCAGCTGTCTCTGTCTACCCTACAAGACTCCTAAAAGTTGCTTATATCCTTCTCCATTTCTCAGGTAGTAGTATATCCTTCTGAGGTCTTTGATGTGGTTAAAGACTAGATACTTACAATTTTCCTTAGTTATAATAAAAGATAAGTTAGATATAAAACCTTAAACTTACAAATATAAGATAGATAGGATCTCTTCTTTAATATTGTAACTGTAATTCTTGCTTGATAATTGTTTTGTTATATGTAATTTTACTATGTTAAAGTTAAAACCTTCCTTTTTAAGAAAAGAAAAGGGGAAGTGCTGTGGGATGGTCTGTATGTCAAGTGTGTTGCTGATTGGTCAGTAAATAAATCACTGATTGGCCATTGGCTAGGCAGGAAGTATAGGCGGGACAAGGAAAAGAATTCTGGGAGTGGAAGGCGGAGTGAGAGGGAGCCGCCATCAGGACAAGGAAGATGTAAGGTACCAGTAAGCCATGAGCCATGTGGCAAAGTAAAGATTAATAGAAATGGGCTAAATATAAGAGTAAGAGCTAGACAATAACAGGCCTGAGCTAATGGCCAAGCAGTTTAAATAATGTAAGAGTCTATGTGTTTATTTTATAAGTGGGCTCTGGGACTGGCGGGACTTGGTGGCGGGAGCTGGAGAAAAATTCTCCAGCTACAGACCGATTCCGAGAGGTATGCATTTGCGCTTATGCTTCATATTTAAGTTTCACAGCTATTCTATAGTTACACTATGTCCACTTTATAGACAACAACACTGAAACTCAGAGAGGGTAGTAATTTGCCTAAGGCCACACAGTGAGAGCAGCTAGAGTTTAAACTCATATTATTAGACTTTGGTTTGTTGTTGTTTTAATACACCTAGAAGCCTTTCTAGGTGACTATTATAGCAGGAGCCCTGGTTTGGATAATAATCATAAAAACAGTGAAGATGACCCTAGCACTGTCGCCATGAATGACATTTACAACATGTTTCTATGAAGTCTGTGTTCTAAGCATTTTAACAACAGTATGCCCCTTCAGTTTCGTAATTCAGCGAAGACGATGACCACAAACATCCTATCTACTGTGAGGTATGTTGAGGTTAGAGAAGTAAAGAATGTTATCCCAGGCCCTACTGTTCAAATAAGACTCTGGTCACCATCTGTGGGTGAGGAGAGGGATGAAACCTGCCACCTCCTGCATTATAACCACCCTGTTGTCTTCTCTCTAAACAGTGTCCTGAGGAACTGAAGCCCATGAAGGATGGCTCAGGCTGCTATGATCACTCCAAGGGCATCGACTGCTCTGATGGCTTTAATGGAGGGTGTGAGCAGCTTTGCCTGCAACAGACACTGCCTCTGCCCTACGATGCCACCTCCAGCACCATCTTCATGTTCTGTGGGTGAGTCTCCATCTCTGAGGTCCAGAAACTCCCACATAGCTGCAGGGATTCCGTGGACAAATGCTCACGAAATACTACCTGACCAGGCTAGGGCTGACTGGCAGGGGCATGGCCTTTTACTCCTTTTGATTCATACCCTTTTGGGTGTGCAAAAAAAGAATGGATAAAAAAACAAACAGTGAATGAGGACCACATGCACTTGTCTCTAAGCCTCTTCCTAAGGTATAGATTAGATATTGTCCCATTCTGGTCCGTGTCCCTGACCTTTCTCTGTCTTTCTTGCATCCCCATCAACGTATGTACAGATTCAGGGATGTGAAGGTGTATATATAAGTACACACACTGGCTCTGCTAGGTTGCAAACTAGACCCTGTGGGAACTCAGTAGTTTAGCTTTACTGTTTGGCCTCTCTGAGTCCCATGTCCATCTAGGTCAGGACAACTAGCTGGGGAGTGGTATATTTAAACCAATCACACAGGTAGAGTTTCTAGACAGAAACTCCTGCCGAGTTCAAGCCCAGGTGTTTTTGTTACTATTTTTATTTTTATTTTTCCTTTTTTATTGGTTGGAGAAGGCTTGGGATTGAGCCCAGGGCCTTTCACATGCCAGGCAAGTGCTACTTGCCTGAGCTGTATCCCCAGCCAAACAAAACAAGTTTAGAAATCAGTGTGAGAAATGAAGAGGAGAATATATTCAGATCAGTTCCCCATGGCCTCTGTTCTCTCTCTCTGGGATTCAGCTTACCAACCTGTGAAAGATGCTTATTCTCACACACAGGGGCAGATGATGTTTCTTCCAAGTGACCCTGTAGATGATACTTGTACCACCTCAGTGCCTAGAGTGGTGTTTGGTCCTCAGTAAGCTCTCAAGAAAATAACATTTTTTGTTTTACTTCTCCTACTTATTCTGTCTCTGATTTGCTCATCTTTGGCTGTCACTCAAAAGAGTCCTGTGATCCCTGTGAGAAGTGTACCAGACTTTCTCATTTCTAAGCAAAGCAGAAAAAGAGACTTAGCAACCTTTACAGTCCTATGCATCCCCTACTCCCCCCCCCCCAAAAAATGGTGGGAGCAAGCATGAATTTAGTCCCAGTTTACCAGAAAATCAATTTAACTTTCATAGTTCTAGTACAGAGTGAAGTACTTATTTCAGGGTCTCTTTTCCTGACCCTTTCAAACTCGGGGCTGCCAGTGCCTTCAAGCAGGTGTTGAAGCAGCTCGCTGGAGGCCTTAGATATGTATCGATAAAATAAATAAGAAATAAATTAGCGTATGCAGACCTGAATTTATGGCAGTCTCTCCTCAGCTTAAGTGACTGCAGGGCAGTGTTGAGTAAATTATGCATGGATTCAGATCTGCAGGCTTGCATACGGAATCAGCTGTGTTCTTATCATCGTTATTTTCCTCGCTATGCACTTTGTGGGAGGGAGGGTGTTCTGCAGAAAATAACAACAGACACAGCAGCAGCCACAGGAGTAATGGATTTTGACATCAGAAACTATCAATGCCTTCTACCCAGTGTGCACTGCAGGGCACCTTAGATTCAATAGACAGCTTCTAGTCCCAGGACTACCTCTGTCCCTTAGGCAGTAGGCTCCCAGGACTCCTGACCTTCTGTGTCTGTAAAATGCTGATAATACCTGTCTCAACCTAAAGATGGTTGTGGAGAGTACAAAGTACTGTCTGTTTTACTGTCCTGTTAAGTAACACATTCAAGGCAATAGCACTGGTAATGTAGCTTGTGGCCTCCTTACTGGGTGACTTTTGGCATTTGACTTGACATTGCTTAACTCTGAGCCTCAGTTTCCTCCTCTGTAGCACAGGCATAATATGTGAAGGGATATTATAGGGAATGATGCTTTGCCTACACCACATTTGTGTGAGTACCAAAAGAGCTTTGGAGCTACATACCGAGCAGAGCAATGAACCACACGATGTGGCCTGGTGACAGATGCTCGCCCCTTCCTGATGACATGATGCCCTCCACTTTGCTTTGCTGGTCTGTGAAACTGGACTTGCTGACCTTTTGTACCATGAAATTTCTGTGAAAGTGTTAAACAAGATTGGATTAGAGCGTGGGTGAGCTGTTAGAGCCCCTTCACTGTTGGTAAACAGAACAGAAAAGGAAATGGAATGCAGGCTTCCTAAAGCCAACTGTAGCTTCCACATGTTTGGGAAATTGTCTATTAAAGATGCAAATGAGAAGTTACCCACACTTGTTAGGAGCACTGTAAACAATGAAGGCTATTAGCAGGTGCTTGTGAGAGAGTTGGCTGAGAGAGAAGTAAGGTGCCTTTGAATTAAGCAGGGTAAACAAAACAGACCCTCCCTTGCTCAACTCCTCATAAAGCTCTATGACCTGTCTAAGGTCAGATGGGAGGAGGCTGAATAAATCTGTTTGCAGCCAGGTTAATGACAGAAGCTAATGATTCATTAAGTACTTCTTACGTGTCATGACTGCTCTAAGTGACTGCCCTGTTAATGTTCACGACAACTCTGTAAGAAAGGGGCAGTTATGATGTCTACTTTACTGATTAGAAAACCAAGCACTGAGTGCTCAGGCTCAGTGGCTTGCCCAAGGTCACGTAGCTGGTAATTGGTGGGCATAGGAATTCCAGCCCAGGCTGTGTGACTTCAGTTTTAGGCCAGACAGACCTGCTAATAGTTACCAGCCTCTGAATATAGCCAGTCACGGGATCTTGGTGAAATGACTCAGTCTCTCTAAGCCTTTGCTCTTTCATGTAAGATCAGAAGTAACTGTACACAATTGTGGGGATTAAGTGTGATTATGCAGGCAGGGAGACTGGCATGTGGAATGAAGCATTCAGTAAGCTGTATAATTATTAGTTTAATAGGTAGAAAGCCATAGCATTTAAGTGTTCAGTTATTGAATTTTTGTTTGTTTGTTTTGGGGACCAATAATCACCAGCTGCTGAGGGACCAAAAAATCAGGCTTCTGAAGTCTCTTGATACCAGTTCTGCAGGCAGAGCAATAAAGTTGCCCTACGTGTGCCACTCCTGACAGAAGCCCCTTTTTCAATAACTGAATTTTATATTGTGCTTCCTACTCTGTATCCAGTACCCAGAACAGAACCTAGCACATAGGAGGTGCTCAACTTGTAATGATTTTTAAAATGTCTTCACTTAATGTAAGTCAATGTAAGGCATTGCTTGTCTGGAGTAATTCAGTTAATATCTGCAACTCCTCTTCTCCCTGTCCCCAACTCATCCCATTTGTCTTCCTGGTCCTTTAGCCTGGACACCTCTTTGTCACCTTCTAGTCTGCTTGTTTGTTGAGAGAGAGGGGGTTTCTCTGTGTAACCCTAGCTGTCCTGAAACTCATTCTGTAGATCAGGCTCA
Organism: Peromyscus eremicus; assembly: GCF_949786415.1. Taxonomy (NCBI): domain Eukaryota; kingdom Metazoa; phylum Chordata; class Mammalia; order Rodentia; family Cricetidae; genus Peromyscus; species Peromyscus eremicus. The sequence goes on along the minus strand of NC_081417.1, from coordinate 82,929,154 downwards.
TCTTGAACTCAGAGATCCACCTGTCTCTGCCTCCTGAGTGTTAGGATTAAAGGCATGTGCTACCATCACCTACATTCTATTCTTAAGGCAAACATCTTTTTCAGCAAGTTCTTCTGAACATCATGGGAGTCTTGTGAATGAGTTGTATTATTACCTCAGTGCTGGGTAATAATATTAAGGCTTTCAAATAAAGACTGCTTAAATTATGGCTCAATATTTACTAAGTGGGATTAGAGGACATATAGAAAGGATTTTTTTCTCTTTGTCATTCTTACTTTTATGTGTCTAATATATTATATCCATATGTATAATTATGGGGAATGATATACTGAATGAAACATTCAATAAGCTATATAGTTAATAATCTATTTTTTTTTCATTTCTACCCATCCTCTGATTAAGGAGAGAATACTTACATGTGCCTGTAATCCGTTTTTAGGAGTAGGGGAGGGGGTTGAGGCAGGATCTCATGGAACTCAAGCTGGCTTTGGACTGACTGTGTAGCCAGAGATAACCTTAAACTCCTGATCTTCCTTGCTTCCACCTCCCAAGCATTGATTGCCAGCATGCACCACCATATCTACCGTTTGTGGCTAATCTAATTTTACTCATGATATCTGGATGAATCTTACATACTGGCTCTCTGGTTAACTACCCATATTGCCAGTCTCTTGCCAGATGACACATCCTGCCACATTTTTTTCTACCTATGGGAACTCCACTGAATTCCTGACTTCCATGTTTTACTTGTAATACCACGTATCCTTTAAGAAAAGAAGCTATTTCTTAGCCCCCTAGGTGTCTGTCTTAGTCACTGTTCTATTGCTGTGAAGAGACAACAAGACCAAGGCAACTCTTATGAAATAAAGCCTTTAACTGGAGACTTCTGTACAGTTTCAGAGAATTAGTCCAGTATCATCATGGCAGGGAGCATGGCAGCAGACGGGCTTGGTACTGGAGAAGTAGCTGAGAGCTGCATCCTGATCCGTAAGCAGAGAGAGATTGGATCTGGCATGGGCTTAAAGCCTATGCCCATTTCCTCCCACAAGGCCACACCTACACCAGCAAGGGCACACCTACTAGAGGAAGGTTACACCTCCTAATCCTTCTCAAGTAGTGCAGCTCTGATGACTAGACATTCAAATATATAAACCTGTGGGAGACATTCTAATTCAAACATCCACGGTGTTTGTGCTACCATTTTCTACTGCTTGACCCCAAGGGCTTCTTCAGAGTGTTAACACCTGAATGAAAGAATTTGCTTACCTTGAGTTTGTTGCATCCTCTCTATGTTTGGGATTTTATGAGATGCTAAAAATGTAGTGAAGCACTGATCACAGGTTCTTGTCCACCAAGGACAAAGAGTATATTGAGAGCAGGTTGCTGAGCCTTCCCTCCGTCCTGATGGATGGGAGCAGAGGCCAGGTAACCAGTGTGGCTGACAGAAGCTTTGGGGTAGGTTGTGAAGTCACTGGACACTAAGCTGAATCATTTAGATTGAATTTTATAGATGGGGAGGCACTGCCTTCTGTGAAGACCCCAGCAAGTTGCCTAGCAACCGAATTTATCTTCTGTGTTTGTGTGGGTGTGTTTACAATGTCTACCACACACATTTCCAAGAGAACTTAATTTTATCCACATAAATCTGATGCATTTTTGTAAGTTGCTAATATAAAGATAGGGTTAGGCAGCAGTATGTATAAGAAAGAAAGGGGAAAAGAGAAAATAGTGTTGGGAGTCTGAAATAAGAAAGTCACTCAACAGAATAAATTTAGCTTTGTGATTCTTGGCAATGAAAGTAAACAGTTATGAAAACAATCCAGTAGATTATGTAGTTGTCTTTACTTGAGAAAAAGATTCTGTTGTTTGTTTTTTAATGTGTTTTGGGAGGTGTGTAGTTTCTTGGTGTTATTAACTAAGACATTTACCCACTTGTTCCCACGTAAACAATGGTGAAAATTTCATCAACAGTTTTGGAATTTCCTTATTTCTCAGAGTGATTAGAAAGAAAACCAAGGCTCACAGTCACCTCAACTACTCTTTGGAGGAAAAGTCAGGAGTTTGAACCTTCCCAGGTATTTCTCAGCTCCAGCTCCAATGAAGATGTAGTCACAAGATGGCAAGATAGCTCAGCAATTAAGAGCACTTGTTGCTCCTCTAGAGGATCCAGGTTCAGTTCCCAGTACCCACATGGTATCTTACAGCCATTTATAACTCCAGTTCCAGGGGATCTGATGTTTTTGTCTGACCTTCATTCACATCAGTCACACGTGTATTTTAAGGTCATACATGCAGAAAAACACTCAGACATATAAGATAAATATATCTTAAAAATTGTTTTAAAAGAAAGTGTATTTACACACATGGGCTCAGAAACATGCCATCCTCGAATCATCCTAATTGTCCCTTGGGTTGAATGTTCTGATTAGATGATTTGGGGAGAGAGATGAGACAAATGCACTTGACTACTATCTGTAGCTAATGGGAATTCCTGATTCTCGTTCCCTAAACTAATGTCTGCTCTAGATTTAGACAATACTGAACTAGGGAGTAGAGACACCGGATATGATTTTAAGCATTAATAAACTGTGGGTAGAGACATCCCCTCAAGCACTTGTTTTGTGGCACTTTCTGCCTGAGGGGCTAGAACCAGACCTCTCTCCCTTTGCATCTGAGCTGAAGGATGTCGACTCTACCTCTAGCAGTGTTAGATACTCTTCTTAGTGCTCTGACAAAGTACCAGATAAGAAGCAACTGCAGAGAGGAAGGGTTTATTATGACTCTAACTTTAAGGGATACAGTCCATCCTTGATGAGAAGCCTTGGTGGCAGGAGCTGGAGGCAGCTAGTCACATTGTATCCACAGACAGGAAGCAGATAATGAGCAGGAATGGGGGTGGGGGTGGGGGGCAGGCTATTGAAGGTTCCAGAGCCTTCCCAAACAGCACCTCCAGCTAGAGACCAAATGTTCAAATACATGAGCCCATAGGGGACATTTCACATTAGACTCACACTACTGACATTAACCTGGAATATTCTGTGGAAACTGTCATCCTTCCCTTCCTCCTTCCCCTCTTCCCCTCAGTACTCTTCCAACTCCCTTCTTTCCCCGTCCCTGGCTCCCCTCTTCTCCTTTTCCTTCTCTTTCCTTGGCTATCTTTCATTTTTTTCCCAAAAGGACTTCAGTACATTACTTCCAAAATATTTTTTGTTCAAACTTCCTTTCTTCTTGAAGTAAAACCTTTGGATCCAAACTATACGGAGAAGAACTTTACAGGTCTTCCTTTTGATTAACATTGGATCAACTCTGAGACTCCCAGTAAGAGAGGCTCCTGTAACACTAACTAGTGAGAATAGGACTGTTGAGGTCTGAGGCTACTGGCCGTGCAGAGTCAGCTAAAAGGAGCCTGCTCCTATGTTGCCATCATCATCAGATTCTAAGTTCATTCCCATATTGGTCCAAGTCTCTGGTGTGCATTTCCTTCAGTTCCATTTAGCCTTAACTTTTCTTTATTTTCCATCTTTCTGTAAGGATTTGGTTCCCTTCTTCATTTTAAGAAATACTTTCTAGTTTATGTATTTCAATAAATAATTTTATTGGCCCCATAAACCACTGAGGAATGATGGAATAAGCAATCCAGAAATCACAAAAATACAATTTTAAAAGTATGCGCTTTGAGAATTTGACTGTTTTCTATAGGTTCTTATCTTTTTTGCTTTAAAAAATCAAGATGATTAGAGAGGGTAATTTATGCTAATGTGGAAAGAACATTTCATTTGGAGTGAGATGACCAGTGTTGAGGTCCTAGTTTTTCCAAGTACTCATGTGACCTTGGTCAAAGAAGTCAGCTATCCCAAGCCTCAGATTTTCAATGGCAATGCAAGAATGAAAGGGCCCATATCTCTACATTACTATGAAGGTTAAATAAACAAACATGCTGTTGACCAGACACAGAGAAAGTTTTATGGGGCTCTTTACAAATCCCCGTGCAGCTCTACAATCCCTCCAATGTGATGAGCATATTAAAGGAAGCACAGTCATTTCTTTCAGCTAAAATGCCCGCTCTGTGTCTCTACCTACTTTATGTTTTGCATTTGGCATATGTATAAATATATAATTTCATGCAGATCTTGGCTGTTTTCCTGTGAGCCTACGCTCTTTCAAATTTCTGTAAGAAAAACCTCCCCGACAACAGAATGTTCTAAAGAAGCCGTATAATTATGTGGCATCATACAGAAATAAAATTTAAAAAGAAAGCAACAGCTAAACAGACCTTCACATAAATCTTTCTGTGGGCTAAGGTGCCCTGAGGGAGAGAATTGTTCACATTTCAAAACTCAGAGGATCATTTGCCTTCATGAATCTGTTTTTTTGCCCTGTGTCTATAAGGGTCTTACAGAGCTTACCCCAGGCTGTTTTGTTTTCTCCCTCTCTTCTTCCTTTCTTGCTGAACCATAATCCTTTTCCACCCCGAAGCAAAAGAGAAGTCCCTGGAATCTGTAGTTTTGATGTCCAAATCGTGCACATCGACTAACATCCACATACAATCAGACAGAGCTTGAGGTCTGACACCCTGGGTCCACCTGCTAACACCATGATTGAGTAGCCCCTTCTTGTCTCTGATGCTTGTTTTGCTCATTTGACAATGGAAGCAGGGTGGTAACCATGTATGAGGATGAAGCTCCTGCTGTTGGTTTTGTAGTGAATCCCCACAAACTCAGTGACTAAGAACAACACAAGCTTGCTACCCTACAGCTCCAACTGTCAGAATTCCTCAAATCTAGGCACTGGCCATGAGGGTTATGTTCTGGAGACTTTAGTAGTCTTCATCCAGCTGCTGGGGGCTAATATTCTCCTTGGTTCTCTTGTAGCTGTCTCCTAAAGGCTTATTTGACTACAATATGGCTTATTTGAACTCCTGATCTTAGAAGTTTCAGTCTGTGAATGCTAGGCCCTGTTGCTTTGGGCATGACACACACAGCACAGTACATGATTGGCAGGTGAGTGTGACAGAGAAGGAAGGCTGTTTACTTCATAGTAGTAGGGAAGCAAAAGAAAGAAGGGCTAAGATCTCAATATCTCACTTAAAAGCATTCCACCTCTAGTGGCATAACTTGATTTCCACTAGTCACTACCTCACAGTGGTTCTACAACCCATAGCAGAGTCACTGACTGGTCAATCACACATTTAATACATCTATTATAGGTTATAAGTAGCAAATCAGGTAGTCTATAGAACGTGCATCTGTGTTGTTGTGGATACAGAATTGAGCTTCACACATACAGATGAATATAAATGTAGTGCACTTATTTTGCTTATATATTATACATGTTAGTTACATATATAAAAATATAAAATGTTCATATCATTCATTCCTAATGACCATCCCATAAGAAGTTCCTATTTTTTTAATTTAATTTGATTTAAAAATTTGTAATTTAAGAAATTTTCCCACTCATTCTATATATCAACCACAGATCCCCCTCCCATCACTCCTCCCACTCCCACTCCCAGCATTGCCCCAAACCCACCCTCCATCTCCTCCTCCAAAAGGGTAAGGGCTATCATGGTGAGTCACCAAAGCCTGGTACATACAGTTGACAAAGGACCAAGCCTCTTCCCCCTGCATCAAGGCTGAGCAACGTGTTCAACCATAAGTAATGAGCTCCAGAAAGCCATCTCATGCACAAGGCATAGATCCTGATCCCACTGCCAGGGGCCTCTCAAACAGACTAAGCTACACAACTGTCTCCCATATGCAGAGGGCCTAGTCTGGTCCCATGCAGGTTCCACAGCTGTTGGTCTAAAGTTCATGAGTTCCTACTTGGTTCAGTTGTCTCTGTAGATTTCCCCATCATGATCTTGATTTCCATTGCTCATACTATGCCTCTTCCCTCTTTTTCACTGGACTCCTGGAGCTGAGCCAGGTGGTTGGCTGTGGATCTCTGCATCTGCTTCCATCAGTTACTGGATGAAGGCTTTTTGATGACAGTTAGGGAATTCACCAATCTGATTACCATTAGGCCATTTCAGGTACCCTCTCCATTATTGCTAATAGTCTAAGCTAGGGTCATCCTTGTGGATTGCTGGGAATTTCCCTAGCACTGGGTTTCCCTAACTGCATAATGTTTCCCTCTATCAAGATATCTCTTTTATTGCTCTCCCACTCTGTCCTTCCCGCAGATCGACCATCCTGTTCCCTCATGTTCTCATTGCCCATCCTCTCTCCTCTATTGCCTCCCTCACCCCCAGTTTACTCATGGAGATCTCATCTATTTTACCTTCCCAGTGCAATCTTAGGGTCCTCCTTGTTAGCTAGCTTCTCTGGAGCTATGGATTGTAGTCTGATTATCCTTTGATTTATATCTAGTATCCACTTATGAGTGAGTACATAGCATTTTTGTCTTTTGGAGTCTGGGTTACCTCACTCAGGATGATATTTTCTAATTCCATCCACTTGCCTTCAAATTTCATGATGTCATTGTTTCTGACAGCTGAGTAGTACTCCATTGTGTGTATGTACCACATTTTCTTTATCCATTCTTCAGTTGAGGGCATCTAGGTTGTTTCCAGGTTCTGGCTATTATGAATAATGCTGCTATGAACATAGTTGAACAAGTGTCCTTGTGGTATGATTGAGCATCCCTTGGGTATATGCCCAAGAGTGGTATCATTGGGTCTTAAGGTAGATAAATTCCCAATTTTCTGAGAAGTCACCATACTAATTTCCAAAGTGACTGTAGAAGTTTGCACTCCCACCAACAGTAGAGGAGTGTTCCCCTTGCTCCATATCCTCTCCAACATAAACTATTATCAGTGTTTTTTAGTGTTTTTTATAGTCGCCACTCTGATAGGTGTGAGGAGGTATATCAGAATCATTTTGATTTGCATTTCCCTGATGACTAAGGATATTGAAGAATTCCTTAAATGGCTTTTGGCCATTTAAGACTCTTCTATTGAGATTTCTCTGTTTAGATCTGTAGCCATTTTTAATTGGATTGTTTGGTATTTTAATGTCTAGTTTCTTGAATTCTTTATATATTTTGGAGATTAGCTCTCTGTCAGATGTGGGGTTGGTAAAGATCTTTTCCCATTCTTTAGGCTGTCACTTTATCTTATTTATCATATTCTTTGCTTAACAAGCTTCTCAGTTTCAGGAGGTCCCATTTATTAATTGTTGCTCTCAGTATCTGTGCTACTGGTATTATATTTAAGTAGTAGTCTCCTGTGCCAATGTGTTCAAGGCTACTTGTTACTTTTTCTTCTATGAGGTTCAGTGTGGCTGGATTTATGTTGAGGTCTTTGATTCGCTTGGACTTGAATTTTGTGCATGGTGATCGATATGGATCTATTTGCAATCTTCTATATGTTGACATCCAGTTATGCCATCCAGTTACACACACACACACACACACACACACACACACACACACACACAGTACATATCATTCATTCCTAATGAACAGCACATACTAAGTTCTTAAATTTATATTTTGACAAGAAAAAAATGAAAAAGGAAAGAAGAGTCAATTACAACTTTAGGAAATCTGGATCTAGAGAGAAGCTAGGGGTCAGGATTTAAACTCCATGGAAAATATAACTGACCTACTATAGGCAAATGACAATACTCATAACGAGTGTAATGGGTAACACACGGATTTGCTACTATATGAAAAATGCCATATTATACTGTCTCTAAGTAATCTCTAATTCTCACATCAGCCTCTTGATGAGGGCTGCAATTATCCTCATTTAATAAACTATGACACTGAACCTAGGAAAGTTAATAGACTTGATTAGGTCATATAGATGGTGATAGCACAGCCTCGATGTGAACTCAAGAGTAATTAGCTCCAAAATCTGAATTTGATATCTGTTTCTCCCTTAGGTAAGGCAGTGTGAAATCTCAATGAACCTTCCAAAGCAGATTATACATGCTCCCCTCTCAGACTGGGATCCTATACTATTATGAATTAACAATGAAAAGGAAACAGATCTATTTGGGAATTTAAGAAAAACAACAAAACAAAAACACCCCCTCTTTTGGGCTGTGGAGATGTTTCAGTGGAGGGTCTGAGTTTAAAATTCCAGAACCTACATAAAGCCTGGCACAGAAGAGAATCTCAGAAGTTCACGGGCTAGCTAGCCTGGTATACACAATGTCCAATAATATGAGACATTCTCTCATGTATGATAAGGGGTGCAGATCAATGCCTGAGGTTGTTGTTCTCTCTCTCTCTCTCTCTCTCTCTCTCTCTCTCTCTCTCTCTCTCTCTGTGTGTGTGTGTGTGTGTGTGTGTATGTGTGTGTGTGTGTGTGTGTGTATGTGTGTGTGTGTATGTGTGTGTGTGTATGTGTGTGTGTGTGTGTGTGTGTGTGTGTGTGTGTGTGTGTGAAGGGAGGAAGGGGGAGGGAGGAAAGGGGACAGCAGAGGGGGAACAGAGGAGGGGGAGAGAATCAGTACATACCTTCTAAGAACCACCCAGATATGAAAAGCAAGTCAAGCTGAAATGACCCTCCTTAGAATAAAGAGGGTGGCATGGAGGCAGAGCTGCAGTCAGGAGCTCCATGGAGTTTGCTAAGGAGCCAGAAAGACTGAAAATAAACAAACAAAGCATCTGACTCAAGGATTCAGGAAAGAAAGCAGCAGATTTGATTTGATTTGATACAAATAAAAGGGTAAGTAAATGAAATAGAACAAGGAAAAGATGCATCAATAACATGCAGAACACTTGTTCAAGGGGGGGAGGTATCACAAATAAATACATTAGAAACAAACAAACAAGGAACAAAGGAGAGCACTGTAGTCACACAAAAGGTAAAAAGATTTAATGAGAATATGGTGCACAATGTTATAGCAACACACATGGAAATCTTGATAAAATGTACTATATCCTTAGAAAACATAAATTCCAAGTTGGAGTCATGAATATGTAGAAAATCCAAGTAGGCAGAAAATGTAGAAATAAGAGAGCTAAATATGTATAACTAAAGAAACTAAAAGGACAGTTCTCCAGCTTTTGCTAAAACCCTGACACTCAAACATGTGACCACACACCTAGGAAATTCTGGTGGACATATTAGAACTAATAAGTTTGAATGAGCCACAATCAAGTCACAAAAATTAGTAATAGCTTTTCTCCAATCACAGACAACTAACAAGAAAATGTAAGTGAAAAGTGACCACATTCTTTGTTCTAGTCAGCTGTTTTATCAATTTGACAAAGGCTGGAATCATCTGGTAAGAGGGCCCTTCTGTTAAGAAAATGGCTACATCAGATTGGCCTGTGACCAAGTCCATCGGGCATTTTCTTGTTTTTTGTTTGATGAGGAAGGGCCTATTCCATTGTAGATGATGCCATCTCTGGGCAAGTGGTCCTGTAGAGTATATGAACAAAAACTGAGCAAGCCATGGTGAGCAAGCCAGTAAGCGGTATCTTTCCTTCCATGGCACCTGCTTCAGTTCTTGCCTCTAAGGTTCTGCTTTGAGTTTATTCCCTGACTTCCCTTGGTGATGGAGTATGACCTAAGTTGAAAGCTGAATTAAACCCTTTCTTCCCCAAGTTATTTTGGTCATAGTGTTCTGTCATGGTACTAGAAAATGGAACTATGGGATTCCTGAAATGGAGAAGATTAGGATAATAGAAACTATAACTCTTTTCACATATAAGCACAAGACGTTTCCTCAGTGCAGTGGCTCTGTAAGTCAGGGACTTCATTATAGATAAGCAAAAGTGGTACAGAGAGGGTAGGCAGTTTGTGCAAGGTTACACAGCTCCTGAGAGGAAGAATCGGGATTGAAACTTTGTTGGCCTGGATCCAAAAGTATGCAAGTTATATAAGTATAAACTTGAAAGTATAGTATCTCCCATAAAGTCTGTGAATATTCCTATAACAAAAAGAAACTTATGATGAAAACAATTTGAAAGTTCAGTGAAAGTTTTAAAAAAAAATACTTGATGAATAGGCATTCAAACTCTGTTTCTAAATTGGAAGATTCTAAATCATGATGTTACTGCAATAGGCAGGATGAGATAAGCTTTCTTGCTGTAACAAATTAACCCTCCACCAAACCAGAAACATGCATAAACATGTAATCTCTTATTCAGCAGCTCTCATCCATTATACAGTATTTATCACTAACATATGGTCTCCGAATAATTCATAGCAAGGGAGAGGGAACCTAAAAACACACAGGATACTTTGAATAGGTTAAATCTGGCAATGACTCTATCTGTTCCATGCAGATACACTGTACAGAATACAATGGCATTGTTCCTCCATTCAGCTATAAGGGAAGCTTCTAGTTATGCTGTAGAGCATGCCCAAGAAGAGACATACTGTAGAGGGTGAAAGATGTTTTCTTCTGACACAGTAAAAGCAATCTCCAGCACAAAACTGTCTTATCAGGGGCTGGAGAGATGGTCAGTGGTTAAAAGATACTCCTGCAGAGGATGTGAGTTTGATTCAAAGTACACATGTTGGATGGTTCATTTTATTAATATAGAGATATTAAATAGAAAATAAACTCAACTGTGCATGCCTTCTGTACATTCATACTTAGTATATAATAAAAATGACATTTCAAATCACATGGTTAATGGATGGACCCTTTTGGTGATTGTCTAGCCGGTTTTTACGTTGTTGATTTCAAAGAACTAATTTTGGAGGGGTAGATTAGAAACCAGCACATCGTATATATGTTTGGAATTCTTAAAATATAAAAAAAAAAAAGTGAAGTAGTTACTCCTACTACACACAATATAAATTCCATACATATGAGGTAATGAAAGATGGGAAAATGTTAAAAATGCTAAATTAATATGCAAAAAGACAATTGTATTATCCTGTGGCTTCCTAAACATTACAAAAAAAACCCCTCAGTTCACAGAGGTTTTGTGATATCAAAATCAAGATTAAAACACAAGCCTAGAGTAGAAGAAAGTCTGAAAATGTATGGACAGTAAAGAGTTACCATCCAGAAAATACACAGTCCATGTATATACCAATGAGGTAGGGACAGATATCACATCAGGAAAATGGTCAAAGCACAAATATGATCCATTGAAAGAGACATAGAAAGGGCTGTTTCATCAGGGAAATGTAAAACCGAAGAGGAATGAGTTATTTTTCCCATGCCAGAGTGACAATAATGAACATGGATGATATAGAAAAATCAAGTCCCTCATTTATCAGTGATGGGATTGTAAACTGGTAGAGTCTTTACAGATGGCCATTTAGTAGATCTATCAAAATTTTAAAATTCATAAACCATTGACCCAGCAATCCCTCTTCTAAGAATCTGTCTTACAGAATACATACATGTGCACAGTGATATATCTACAAAGATCTTCATTCTGGCAGTATTTGCAATAACAAATAGCTACAAATGGCCAAAGTGCCCATCAATAAAAATTAGTTAAAAGCATTATGGTACATTTGTACTGTGCAGTGCCAAATAACCATTTTAAAGACAGATCCATAAGTCACTGGCTTGAAAAAAACATCTCTAGCAACAGTAAGTAGAAGTGCATATCTTATGAAAATGTATTGTAAATTTTTATGTATATAATTATATGTTTGTGTTTGCATATCTATGTATATTGTATATGATATTCATATAGAAATGTGTATTTAAAGAGTTGGAAACATTTTAATGGGATATGTAGCAGATAATAGTGATGGCAGTAGTACAGCAAGTATGGAGTAGGAAAACAAGTTCCACATTTTACTTTACACATTTTGATTCTGTTTACACATTTGCCACAAGCACATATTTAATCACAGTTTGCACAGCCATTTGTGTATATGAATAGGTAAAGAAAGATATAGAGAATAAATCTCACCTGGTTTACTAAGTAAACCATTTCTTCAAATTGGGAGCCTTTTGGGATAATGGACACAATTAGACTTTATGGAGCACGTGCTATATGCTCTGCACTCTGGTGTCCATTCAGTTCACCTCTGTTGAAACTGTGTTGAGGAGGATTTACTTATACCTAACAGATGTGGAAAAGATGGTAGGCGGGGAATTGACTTCAGCAAGAATCCTGGATGAGGCCTCTTTCTGGAAACTCTCTGCTGCATTTTGGTGAGGAAATTGTGACATTTAGACAGGTCACCAAAGCTTCAACACAATACACAGGACAACTACAGGGAAATCACCAAAGAGTGACAGCTTGCTTCATGCATGAGAATATCCTGGCTTTTCACTAGAGTGATCTTGAGTCAATTTGTCAACGCAACCTGTGCATTTTCTGCCTTCAGCTACCTTCCAGAAACATAGCTACATTTTCCAGCATCCATCAGCTACAAGTTCCAGCACCATAGCTGCATTTTTCCATCCAAACAACTCCACAGAGACTAACTTGCTCCTTTGAGTGCCTGAGTCATCTTACAGCCAAATTTAAGTAATCTCCACTGTCTTTGGAAGGAAATAAAAATGAGAGAGTGCATGCTTCAAATGTAACATTTTAATCAGGCTCAAGTGTAAATAGAAAATACAAGATTTGGGGAATACTAGACTTGCAGAAGATGCTTGGTTACTAAACAGACCTTGAACTTGAATGCCAACTTTGTCCCTTATTATAATATGCTTCATCTTTGAAACTTTCTTTTGCTAATATGTTCAATAGGGGGTTGATACTAATTTTACTCATTGTGTTAAAATGAATATATGAATTTCCCAGTGGATAAGACAGACTTAATACATAGAAATATCCCCATGATTGCTACTACTGTAATGAACTTGATAGCTTCATTGAAGTCTCAGTTTTATAGTTGACATATCATGTGACTTAATAGTATTCTAATGAATTATGGTCAAATGGGAGGGCCTAGCTGGGGACTAAAGAAGTTAAGTGATTTCCTCATGCTCATAGGCCCCCAAGCAGCAAACAACACATTTGCCTGAGTCTCTCCAATTATGCAGCTTATTCTCTTGCCTGATTGTTAATTTATGCACAGGTACTCTGTGTATATAATTACAAAAGAACCAAGAAAGGACATATATTCAAATATTGCTAGTTTCTGTGTTAATCTTCAGATATGGAGACCTCCATTCTCTTCCCTCTACCTCTCCTCCACCTCATTGCTCCATCATTGTGTAAGAAAACCCTTTTCTACTACAAACATCTTCGAATTGGAAATCTTATTTCCACTCTCCATTCAGATGTCTGTTTGGTCCACAAAGGAGCCCATCCCTGCTTCAAAGACATGTCAAGGGCTCATCTGGCTGTCAGACACTGAGTGACCAGGGGAGACTACTAACACTGATAATTGAGCAGGGGTTGTTTCTGTAACTATGTGTACTGTCCGTGATCCTGATGGGTCACCTTTGTTACAAGGGCAATGTAAACTTTAACTTTCCTACAGTATTCAACCTTGGTTGACAGATACACTGGGAATAGATTCTTATTTGAGAAACTAGTTGATAATTCCCTGTGAATTGGTGTGTCGTGCTTTTTAAGTCTGTGTGTTCATGGAAAATTGCTTTTAAATCTACTTTATGTATGGATGTGCATGCCAGTCTCCCCCTTGACTCCTTTAAAATGTCACAGATGACTTTCCTTGAATTTGTCTGTTTTCAGGATTAGTGTGCTTCTCTCTAGACACCTGTGCCCTAGAAAGATTTCAGCCAAAATAGCTCTCTCCATGCTTAAACTATGACCTGTTTTTAGGCAAAGGAAGCCCTGGTTTGAGGTCATTTCCAGTGGGGGCATCTGGCATGTAGTGTTAACTCTTGTCTGTTTTGTCATGCAGTTGTGTGGAAGAATACAAGCTGGCTCCCGATGGGAAATCCTGTCTAATGCTCTCAGATGTCTGCGAGGGACCCAAGTGCCACAAACCTGACTCCAAATTCAATGACACCCTCTTTGGAGAGATGCTACATGGTTACAACAACAGGACCCAACATGTAAACCAAGGCCAGGTCTTCCAAATGACCTTCAGGTATGGGGTAGATGCTTGTTTGAACAATGACAGTCACCAGGGCAGAGTCTGGGCTGAAGGAGGAAAGTATGGGCAGGGTGGAACAGAAACCTGTTATGTTGGCTAATACCCTCCAAGAAGAGTTAGAAATCATCAAAATATATTCTGTCGGATACCTTTCCACTGACTTAAAACTTATTTTACCCTTCCATTCTTCAAAGGCTATGCACATATGTTAATTTCAACCTTAAATCATCCTCTTAGTACACCTAATGGAATTTTTTTAATTCAATTAATCTTCCAGTGTATTTAAAGCTAAGTGTCCTATAGGTGCTATTCTAAAATTTCAAAAATAAAGACATGTAGTGAATTAAAAAATAAAAATGGTATCACCTAGAAACATTCTGCATTAACATTTTCCCAAACACTCCTAAAACCCCTGTCTCCCTCACTGTCCACCTTCGCCCTCTCTATTTATCTGTCTACACATGCACACATATGCTCCTAATATCTCAATAGAGCCACTTAGAAAGTGCTTTTTTACCCAAGTAACATGATAAAGTCTTTTTCCTATGTCAGTGATTCAGTAGTATGTGGGAAATTAAAAGAAATGCTCATTCAATGAGAAAGAAGAAAACAAGAGCTTGGTTTGCCTGGGTTATACAAAGACTCACCATTTGGGATTGATGTGAAGGGGTTCCTTGGACAACTGAAGAAACCAAGGCCATTCATGGAGGATGAACTGGGATAGAATTTATTTACACTTTCTTAAAGACCTCTAAGAGGGTAGAGTGAGAAGATTTGATCCACATGTAAAAGTAGATTTCCTTAAAACAGCAAAATGCCCCATAATTTTAGACAGATATTCTTGAAAAGGAGTATGAGCTATTATTATAAAGCATAGTCCCCCTTATCACTGTAGAGATCATAAGAATCAGTCACAATCCATCATCACCCCACTCATCATCTTATTAATATGAACAGTCTTTGTCATAGGAATGCCAGTGTGGCCATCTTTCATTAAGAATTAGCCTATGTTAAACTCATCCCCACTGTTTTGGGTACCACAGATACCATTACTTCTCACTATCACTTGGCTGATCTTTTCACCACTATTATAGTTAATAGCAATGATAATTGCCATTAACATTAATTCAGAACATGCCTCAAGTATTTCAGCACTCCGTCATCTATTAATGTGTGTAACCCTGTTATTTCCTTTCCATAAATGGGAAACAAACATTTAAAACAACTTTAAATAAACCCCCTTTCTAGAAAATTGGAGATCACAGACACTGCCACTTTGGTAAATTAGAACATTTTTTGAGTGACTTCACTCTCCCTTTTATTATTCAAAAGTTAGTGCCAAAAGAAAATGAGTGACTGGAGTCACGGACAGGTAGGGTTCAGAATCAGGTGTAAGTCTGACTCCAAATCCTTAATCTTGTCTTTTAATTCATTGTACCTCCTCATTTCCCATTTTAGAGAATGAGAATGGAAATGTGAATTCTTTGGAAGCATTTATCTTTATTGTCATTATGTGGTCTCTGGGTACATCCCTTTTCTCAGGTACTGTCTTAGTCAAAGTTCTATTGCTGTGAAGAGACATCAGGACCACTGCAACTCTTATGAAGGAAAACATTTAATTGGGGATGTCTTTTTTTAATTTAATTTAATTTTATTTTACAATATAATTTAATTCTACATATCAGCCATGGATTCCCTTGTTCTCTTCCCTCCCGCCCCCCTACCCTTCCCCCAGCCCACCCCCCATTCCCATCTCCTCCAGGGCAAAGACTCCCCCCGAGGATTGAGATCAACCTGGCAGACTCAGTCCAGGCAGGTCCAGTCCCCTCCTCCCAGGCTGAGCCAAGCGTCCCTGCATAAGCCCCTGGTTTCAAACAGCCAACTCATGCACTGAGGACAGGCCCCAGTCCCACTGCCTGGATGCCTCAATTGGGCATGTCTTATAGGTTTAAAGGTTTAAACCTATATTATTATCAATAATAATCCATTATTGTCATGGCAGGAATCATGGTGGTGCTCAGGCAAACATGGTGCTGGAAAAGGAGCCAAGAGTTCTACATCTGGATCAGCAGGCAGCAAGGAGAGAGAGAGAGACAGAGAGAGGGGGCGGGGAGGGGGAGAGAGAGAGAGAGACTATGAGTCTGGCATGAGCATATGAAACCCAAAGCCCACCCTCAGCAACACATTCCTTCCAAAAAGACCACACCTATTCCAACAAGGGCACATCTTCTAATAGTGCCACTCCCTGGTGACCAAGCATTTAAATCTACGAGTATATGCGAGAAGGGGCATTCCTATTCAAACCACCACAAGTACCATGCTTCTTATTAAGGATATGGTGCAAAATGAGACACCATGACATCAGATACCTTAGCACTTAGATAGAGCTGACACAAGGACCTTATGTGTTTAAACAGTTAACAATGGAATCTATTGTGGTTTGAGCAGAGTTTTAAATGCACCTCTGTTGGGTTAGATAGTAATAGTATGGCTTAGAGTCCACTGCTGATATGAAGTATCACTTAACTAATACTTGGAAGAAAATAGAGATGTTAGCACTGGACATGGTTTCAATGGAAGATACTTATTCTAAGAAGGTAACAAGGTTGCTTGTTTCAGGACATGAGAGTGTTGTTGAGAACAGTCTAGAAATGATGATAGGCAATGAATCTGAGGCCCAGCCTGAGGGTATGTCAGCCAAGTCTGTTTTCTAACAAGCATGAGGGTACTCTTAAATCATGCAAGGAGGGGAGTATGCAATGAATAAATTACGTTTTTCAACCTCAATGGAGGGTGTGTGGAAAGTAGAGTATGTGGAAGAGTGTGAAAACAGAGGTGTCAATCAGGTGTCTGTTGTGGAAGCTATATGATGAGTGTGTTGGAGGCGTCAACTAAAGATGACAGAAATTATATCAGAGAGAAAAGGGAATTGAAAAGAAAATTGAGGTCCAGTGAATACTTGCAAGGAAAGGGAAGAGTTGAAAGAGAATTCAAGAGTGAAAGAAGTGATTGACAGCCTCAGTATAAGCTTTACCAGTCTTAGCCTCCAATTCTCAGTCTTTTCACTGCTCAGGTGTTCAAACCAAAGCTCAATGCAACTTCACTGGAGAGTCTGTGAAAGAAATTGAAGAACTGTCTAGATGAACTATTTCTTAAAGCTGAGATAGTACAAAACTAGCTTTCCATAATTTTAACATTTTGCAAAAATGTCTTGGATATCATGATGGACAGAATAATACTACTTGTAATCCAAATGGGGGAAAAAACAAATAAATTATCCCTTCCCTTTGAGGAAGGAAATTATAAGTGTAGGGGATGACATGCACAATTGAAGAATAAAAGTAAAATTTAATTCATAAAGCAGCATCCTGAGAAAGGCTTGTGTTTTCCAAAGAGTAGTTACACACAGGCTTTTGAGAGGAACTAGAAGGAAGAATAAAGAACATTATTGAGGACAAGGCATGGGAAGTGGAGTTTGAAGAAATAGCAAGGAACAGTGCATCCTCAGGGACAGCTACAAGGGCATTTTCTGGTCAAAAAAAGTGTCCACAAAAGTCCAGACATGTAGATGGATGGGAAGAGAGTCAGGGAATGGACCCCAGATATACTTGCCTACATGTCTCAACCCTATGACAAGAATAATTCTTCTGCCTCTTTGTTAATGGGGGCATTTTGTCAGGTGCCAGTTAATGGTGATAAGCACCTTGCATGTTGGATGCTGGTTGATTGATTTCTCATGGTAACTACTTGAGTGTCTGACACATGAGAAATGATCAAATAAGCTAGTTTCTATTCTATTTTATGAGGATTAACTTAATTCAAATAGAACATCCAAATGGGTACAAAGCTACTAAATCCTGAAGAGAGAAGAGGCAGGGGCTACTGTGTCTGCCCAGATCCAGAAGCCTTTAAGTTTTTCACCATCAAAGGCAGTTGTCATTTCTCACCTCCTCCTCCCTCCTCCCCTTCTTCTCCCAAGTAATCTCTAGTCCAGCCTAGAGAGTAGCCAGCAGGCACTTCCACCAGCCGTCCTGCCATATGTTTCCTTTCCTGACAACAGCCTAGCCTGAGATATCCATATCTGGACTGGCTATAACATGTCCACGTGACAGCAGAGCTCTGCTTTTTTTTCCTCCTTGTTCCTCTCTATGTGAGCACATCTGACAGCTGCTGATGGAAGGTTTTTTATTGCCTCCCTTGAAAAACTCCTAAAAGTACAACCTGGATTGCTTTGCAAAATGCTTTAAAGTGAATTCTGAGTCAGACAAGTGCACCAAGACAGACTCTTTGAGGCCTAACCTTTAGTTGCACAGACGGAGATGTTTGTTTGTTAGTGTTCACCATGATTTGAAACTTCTCTGGAACTGAAATTTAGATTCCTAACTCTGAGACCACAGATCTCTTTTATTTCAAGTTCTGGGGGAAAAAAAGAGTATGCCACTTTCCTCATGTCCTGCGCTATCATTTGATGGGGGCAGTCATGTGTTCCACCCCCTCTCTCAGTGCACAGTCAGAAGCCAAATGCCATGGGAGAATGCCAGGTTCACTGCTGAAGGGGTATCTTGGGCAAAGGCCACCAGCAGGAGGCTCCATCTTTCAAGCTGCTGTATGTAGGCTGCAGTCTGTCCCTGAAGGATATATTTATATATATGTAGAAATGTTTAGAATCCCTGCCAGGACTAGGTTGTGTACAACATGTGAGTTGTAATCACAGTGTATGCCTGCACTGTGGGATGAAAGGATCAGAGGCAGGGAAATGCGTGCAGAAAAGAGGTCAGACTCACAAAGCAGAGCCATGGAAGGAGAAACAAAGATGGAGAAAATACAGGCAAAACCAGAGGCTGCTAAAGAAATTGACAACTTTGTAAAAGGGCTGGAGAAATGATGAAGTAGACAAAAAAGCAGTGAGGGAGTAGGGACAGTCTGAAGGCTGGAAAGGCTGAATAAAAAAAAAAGGAAGAAGAAGAAATGACAGAGAAAGAAGGACACTGTGCTCATATGGAAGTAGAAACATGGTTTCTTCCAAGAGACCATGAGAGGCTCACTTTAAGAGACTGCATGTTTCTGAGAGAGAGGAAGAATCTGGTTCAAATGGACAGGAATGGACATAAAAGCTTTTGGTAAAAATGTCAAGTGCTGTGAAAATGTGAAGAGCTGATGATCTCACATCAGAATTGCTCCTAAACCCAGCCAGTGGTCCGACTTTCTTTCTAATCCCTTTTGCTGCAGTATTGGTCTTAATGACCCAGGCAGAGATGCTATCAGCTTCCTGCTTCCCTTAGCTCTTGATCAGTGTGGGAATCAGCAGACCTGTGGGAGTGAGATAAACTCATAAAGCTGATGGCATTTCACGGGTTTTTATTTGTTTGTTGTTTTTACTCCAAACCTCTTCTATCCAACCTATTTCACTGCAATAAGGAAGAAAGGTCAACTTGGGTCATAGCTTGTGGAGATTTAGGTAAACATCAGTCAGGAACTATTATTGAGCCTGGAGACTTAGAAATGGCAGAGGACAGGTTGCTTAAGAACAGGCCTGAGCATATTACAATGGTAGAGTCTGCAAAAGTCTCACAAAAAATAAGGTGGCCCCGTTGGAACAAGACATTTAGTCACAGACTTCCAATAATGACCTGTGAAGAACATGGTTTCATGAGAGATTTACTAGAAAGGCAGTTTCCAATCTGGTCTGATTATCATATGTACTTACGGCAAAAGAAGAGAGTTTTGGATAAGAGGTGGGATTTCAGAATTCTGCACCCACCCACCCACGCTGTGTGAGACAGAAGGGCTCTCTTTAAGGATTTGAGGAAAGCTGGTCCTTCCTCGTTAGCAGTGCTGACTCGCTCCATGTATGGGGAGACTGAGTTGGATCAGATGGAGTGGCCTCCAAAGCTGTTCTGAACTGTTTGATTTTTTCTCCCTCACAATTTCCTGAGAGATGGTTAATTATATATTCTATCTCTGGATCTTTTTCTTTATGCTCTTTCCTTTTTTCCCTCTTTAAATATGTGTGTAGCTTTTATATGTCTTGTCCTATATGGCATAGTATATTGCTTGATTTTTTTTCAGTACCTATTACGAAGTGGCCATCAATTTGACTTCACAGAAGGAAATGAATGTGTGTCAAAATGCACTAGTTTGTGCCTGAGAAACAATCAATTTCAAAACCTCAGAGATGGGTAGGACAGGGTTTCTGTGTCAATTATATTACATTTCTCACAGAATGACAGGGATAATAGTCATTCTGGTATTTGGGAATCTGGTCTGACAGAAGAATCATTATGTACTTCTGTGAACCCTGTTGTAGGGATGGCAGGTATGGGAGCATCCAACACCTGGAAATAGCACTGAGTTCATGCAGAATCTTATATGAGAGGTGGCATTTGCCTAAGATTTCTACTTAATTATGGATTTGCCAGCCCCCTGTAGTACCTGGGCTATGAAATAGGTACCACTATCATTTAATTATCACAACAAAAGAAAGCAGACATTAGGATTGTAAGTATTTCTTAGATTTGGAAGGGAGCTTGACTCTCACAACTTCTTACTACAGTAGTAAAATGACTTAGGTCAAAAAGTTGACTTTCTTTCTTTCATATATATATATATATATATATATATATATATATATATATATATATGTCAAAATGCACTAGTTTGTGCCTTGGGAAAAATTTTAAAACCTCAGTGATGGTTAGGAAAGCATCTCTCTCTCTCTCTCTCTCTCTCTCTCTCTCTCTCTCTCTCTCTCTCTCTCTCCTCTCCCCTCTCCCCTCTCCCTCTCTCTTGTGTGTATACATAAGTGTATATATATATGTGTGTGTGTGTGTGTGTGTGTGTGTACATATATATGAAGTACAAATATTGAATGTACATGATTCAGTTTGGAGGTAAGTTCTTGAGCTAGAGTCATCCTCTCAACTCTCACCCACCCAAAATATGTATTTAATGAATTGAGACACAAATATGAAGGAATGTACATATATTAATGGATGCACACATATGTCACTGAGTGCACACACATTAATGAATGCATATGCATATTAGGCAATGTTAAGTGAAATTGTCGAGGTAGAAGCAGAACCACTGCCTTTTGTGCTGTGTGCCTCTGTGGGAGGTAAACCTGTGTGCTTGCTAGTGGGTTAGTCGGAAAGAACAGAAGTTCAGTGCTTCCTCCTGGAGTGCTGAAGACAGCCTTGTTTGGGAAAAATAAATCTCTTAAATGTGTTATTTCATCTGTGACCCTTTTGTTTTTGTGTGAATGTCCTGCAGTGAAAAACATCTCATCAGGAATGTGGGACTCAGATGGAATATATATGATGAAGTTTGATGTTGGATAGTGGTGGGTTACTCCCTTCCCTCCAGAATGATATTGAAAATATTAGATGATGAGTCTAGCCATGGCATAGGTCACCACAAAGGGAGGTCCATGGAAACAGTGAGGCTGGCTGGGCTGCACATCAGTCATGCTCACTTCCTGCTTCCCTTCCACTGTTATTGACTTATCATACTCTCAGATCCATTTTAATGTTCTTGTTCATAACTGATATGGTAAAAACATGCTTTTCTCCTCTTTTCAATGTCTCTCTGCAAGTAACATAGGTAGATATTTCCCCCATGACATGTAGAAAGAATAATGTAACCATTATATTATTTTCTTCTTCTACATATTTTGGTCCTAGGGTCTCAGGGTCCTTTGAATGCTGAGCAAGTACTACACCACTGAGCAACCCACCTCAGCTGTTTGTTATACTTTCTGATATGAGTAGACAAGCTGAGAGGGGATAATACATGGCACACTATCAAATATCACAGTCTATAAGCTGTGGAACCAGGTTCTGACCCCCCACTCTTCTTTTTTCTTTCATTTTTCTTTATTAAGAAATTTTCTACTCACTCCACATACTATCCACAGATCCCCCCTCCTCCCTCCTCCCACCTCCTCAGCCTTCTTTCCCAAGTCACCCCGCATCCCCACATCCCCCAAATTGAGGTCTCCCATGGGGAGTCAGCAGAGCCCAGCACACTGAGCCTAGGCAGGTCCAAGTCCCTTCCCACTGCACCAAGGCTGTGCAAAGTGTCACACTATAGGTACCAGGTTCCAGAAGCCTGCCCATGCACCAGGGACAGATCCCGATCCCCCTGCCTGGGTGCCCCCCTAAATAGTTTGAGCCAAACAACCGTCTTCCGTATTCAGAGGGCCTAGTCCAGTCCCATGGGGGCTCCACAGCCACCAGTCCACAGTTCATGGGTTTCCACTAGTGTTACCGGTCATCTCTGCACGTCCTCCCATCATGATCTTGACATCCCTTGCCTGCAGTATCTCTTCTCTCTGATCAATTGGATTCCCGGAGCTCAGCCTGGTGCCTGGCCATGGATCTCTGTATCTGCCTCCATCAGTCACTGGACAAAGGCTCTATGATGACAGCTAGGTTATTTGCTGCGCTGGTCACCAGAGTAGACTGGTCCAGGCACCCTCTGGACCACTACCAGCAGTCCAAGGTGGAGTCAACCTTGTGGATTCCTGAGAGCCTCCCCAGCACCCTGCCTCTTTCTATTCCCATGATGTCCTCATCTATCATGGTATCTTCCTCCCTGCCCTCCCACTCTGTCCCTGTTCCAGCTTGACCCTCCCATTTCCCTATGTTCTCATCCCCCACTCCTCGCCCTCTGCCACCCCCCACACCCAGTCCACTCATGTAGATCTCATCCACTTCTCCTTCACAGCTGACCCCCACTCTTAACCAGTCTACAGTCTTCAGATGTGTGCATGTATGTATATGATCTGATGTATATATGTTTATCTATGACCTCAAGCCATACGCATCTCTGAAATCAATAAAGCATATAATACCCGCCATCAATACTGGATTGTCCCCTTAGAACTTGTCCCCTTAGAATTCAGAATATACAAATTGGTACCAGTGCTTCTAAAACTTTTATTTGCATATTAGCCACTAAAGGGAAAGTCCTAAAATTCAAGCTCTACTTGAGTGGGTTATAGATGGGGCATGAAAACTAAAATTTACAATGAGCTCCTCAATCTGTGACCCCACTTTCAATAGCAAGATGTTAGACCACAATTTCATTCTCAGTGGAGAGCATAGCTGCTTAGATAGTGCCTGAAGATGAAGGATTCTTGTTCTTGCATTTGACTATCTGGAATTAGGCTCCACATGTCAAGGTCCATGGCACCAGAGAACAATGGAGTCCTACAGAAGCTCTTTCTCAGAACTCCTTCCCCATTAACCAACTACAGAGAACATTTTTCAGTTTTCAGCCCCAGGGCAAGTAGTTTTCCCCTTCTACCTGATAGGCCCTCAGATCATAATACAGTGAAGTTTGTCTGGTGTCCATCCACCCTGTTCACACTGATAGGCACAGGGATACTCAGAGATCAACTCCGATGAGGGAGTCATATATATGAAGGAAGCTCCTGCTTTGTGTAGGAGAACCATAGCTAAGACCCAGACCCATGCCACTTTTACGTGCTCAGGCTGAGATTTCAGCCATTACTGGATGCAACCGAAAGCTACTTAACAGAAAAGGCTTGGATTGTAGCCTGCTTTAAGTCAGAGAGAGAAGAATTCCAACTCCTGAAAAGTAGATAGAAACCTGTCTAGATGGGCATTGGCTAACGTACAAACTAGATCTTTTTCAAATACTGAGACAAGATCTTTATACCACCAACACTATTAGTTTAATTGGGGAAAATATAAAATTTAAAGCTGGTGAAGATACTTTGTGTGTATGTGTGCAGGAGAAAGAGGAGGAGGCAAGGAATTGCAATCCATTTAAAAATGAGCCCCTCTAATCTTTCCCCTATATGTACTGAAGGAAGAAAGAGATCTAATTTAATTTCATTTCAAGCTTTCTTCTTAATGCATGCATCTCCCACTATACTGAACATGGTTGTTTCCAAACTGTACATTGTTCATTTCAGTGTTCTCCAGCTAACCAAAAACTGCATTGCCAGTCTGTATAAGGTACTAAAACAACAAAACCAACATTTTTTTTTTTTACATCAGCACACAGTTCCCATCCCCTCATGTAGCTTCGTTTTAGATGTTCTCCCTTCAAAATCCCTGACTACATACTTTTTCTAGGAGGGGGAAGCCTCTCAGAATCATTGAGACATCTGAAGCAGAGACAATTTTTGAAGAAGTGCAATTTCATTACACTTGAATGAAGGCAGTAACTCAGGCTGGTCTAAGCACTCAGAAGTAAAAGTCCATAGGGAACCTACAGAACAGATAAGGATAGATTGTAATTAGCACAGTAATTGTAATTAGCAGAGCAATTGTAATTAGCACAGTGATTGTTTGTTCATAATGGGTGCTTCCAAAGTGACTCCAGGCAGTTTGTTCTCCTAAGTATCTTCTGCCATTCCCCCTATGATCTTGTTTACACTGCTAATGCACTAATGTGCTTAGCCATCTCTTTTATAAATAAACACTTCAAAGGTATGAGCCAGCCCACCCCCTGGCCAGGCATTATGCATCCGTAGTTAATGGTGTCCATTGCATTGAAATTTTTACAGTATTTGCTTTATGCTAAGGCAACATTGGTACCTAACTCTCAGAAGAGCTCATGCTTCAGAAGTCATTTGTTATTGTTTTATTAATTGTAAAGTGGAATGGGATGACACAAAGTAATGCATTTGGGCTCCAAGGTTCCAGCTGGCTTTTCCACTTATTCCCATTTGTTAAATTTCTCTTGAATACCTGTAACATATTGGGCTACATTTAGCACTTGGAATTACAAGATGAAAGTGATAATTAAAGGTTTTATTCTCACATACATGGAGCACTCACTGCCCAAGCTCACTTTGCCCAAGCCCACTTTGCATTGTCCTATGGGTCATGATGGAAGGATGTCTGGAGGCTGAGGAATCATTCTGTAAGCCCATCAAACCCCATCTTGGCTATGGGAGAGCATCAGGGAAGACTTTCTAGAAAGGTATTTTGAGCAAGAACTGGAGGATTCAGTAATTTTTAGCTATGCAGAAGAATGTTCCAGGGATATAATAGAACAGGGTATGTATGGATAAGAACATCAAGCAAGTAGGTTAAGAAGAAAGATGGGACAGGGCTAAGAACATAGCTTAACAGCACAGTGAGTGTTCAACATGAACAAGGCCCTGGATCAGTCTCCAGTATGAGAAGGATGATGATGTTGATGATGATTATGATGGCAGGAAGATGTTATTGTACACCTAGACAGAGAATAGGCAGTCAATCAAAAAGTTTTGTGAGTACTAGTGTAAGGGTGCTATTGCTAGCTATAAGGCTGTATGTGGTCTGACAACATTTCTCAGTCTTAATTTGTTTACCATTAAATCAGAGGACATAACAGTACCTACCCTATAGGAGAATAATGGGGAGGTGATCAGAAAAATGAGGATAAAATGTTCCATAAAGATGTGCAAATGTGAGCAACATTTCCCTAACAGGAATTCAAGGGTCTTTTAGGTCCAGCTTATTCAAAAATGTTGTGCTGTAGTGAGCATTCTGTCATATTTGAGATTATGTGAGATGTGAATTTATTGATATTACTTTCTTTGTGTTCTTTCAGAAGAGATGAGAAAGTCTATTCTAAGCCCACATTAATAAGCCTACACACGCATATTGGAAAAATTAATTTTTAGGGAAATATTTCCATTTCAGGGAGACACTCTGAATAGAAATGTATTTAGTAACAATTCAGTGAAAGATAGGATCACACTGCATTGGATGTAAATTAATACAAAAAACTCCAAGGGCACTGGCTGTGGTTTTATGTATGAATAGTTAACTATTAATGATAATCTTGTGGAATGCCTCAAAGGTGGATTTTAGGAGTCCAATATGAACATTCATTTTTATGTCACATGAGATTCCCAATGGTGTCAACGTGGGCAGTTAATTAGCAGGTATAAGAAAAGAGCCAAAGTTGTAGGCTTTGGAATTGTCCAGGGCTGGTGCATTCAGATCTTACTTGTGGTTGAGTCAGCCAGCCACTGTTCCATCTGTCAAGAGGTCTGTGTGACCTTGGAGCTTCTTGAACTGTATTCAGTTGTTTTCTGGAGTAGGAGGAAAGGAAGGGAAAGAAAGCAAAAGAATTGGTCCTGCTTGCCTTATCCTAGCTAAGAGAATAGTCCTTCAAATGATACACTTATAAGTCTCTACTAATTCCCTAACTATATTAGTAATTTTCTGTAGACACAGCCATTGGAAACTGTAAGCCCAGAGGCCTTTCTGCATTTCTATTTGCAAAGGAGTAGGTATATAGCCTGAAAATTAAGCAAAATTGCTTTAAATTCTCCTTCAACTTTGCAATTCAACACATAAATATTCGTTGCATGCTTATTATGTTCCATGTTTTAGAGATTCAAGTTGAACAAGACTAAGAGTGTAAAAAGGGAAAATGATATATTCTTTTCATATGTTTTCCAAGTTTACATCCCTTAACATTTTGTCCCCCATCATTACTCTGTACCCATTGAGCAGCATTAAAATAAGATTGCATTCTCCCCAGTGAAGGACTTTAGTACTAAGAGATAGTGTCTTGTTGGATACAGTTGAACATTAAAGGGCCACAGTCCATCTAATGTCCAAGACGTCTTTGCACATTGAAAAATAATTTCTGCTACTGTTGAAGAAGTGATACAAGTACATTTACTAATATCAGTTCACAAATGACAAAATTCAGACTCAGTGAGGTCTGATGACTTACCTGTAGTTCATGGTGGCTAGTATCACAGCCTTGCATTGTTGGTTCTTTCTAAGGCTTAGATGGCCTCTATACCATAGTTTATGCCTTTTCCATACCTAGAGAGGAGATATGTCTGTTCTACATGTTTAATAACTTTGTTTTTAATTGATACATAATAACTGTGTATGTTTACTGAGCATATTATGATGCTTTAATATAGGTATCTATATGCATATAAAGAATGATACAACCAAGCTAATTAACATATTCATCACCCCACATGTTTAGCATCTTACTTGTATTGAGAGCACTTACAAGAGCCTTTGTGGCCCTGGAAAAATGACTTGCTTGGTAAAGAGCTTGAATCCCCAACACCCATGCAAAAAAATGGGCAAAAAGAGTCCCTAATGCTAGCACTGGAAAGCCAGAGACAGGAGGACTCTGGGAAGCTGCTAGCCAGCTGCTCTAGCTGAAATGGGGAGCTCCAGATTCAGTGAGAGCCCCTTTCTCAGAACAATAAGATAGAGAGAAATAAAAAATATCACCCAGTGTCATCTTTTGTCCTCCACAAACATCCTCACCAAAACACATATGCTCCTCACACCAGACACACTAAAGATACTTCTTAAACTGATTCAAAATATATGATTCAGTTTGAGCACCATGTTATAATTGAGATTTTGTGCCCCCTTGACCAACTCCTTCCTTCTCCTGTCTTTGCTTACACCACTCTGTTTTCCTCCAGGGGTTCGATTTTTAAGACTGTGTGTAAGAAAATGCAGTTTTATCTTTCTGTGTCTGGTTTATTACACTAGATGACAATTTCTATAGCTTCAGATAAGGTTATATTTTAAATATTCATACTTTTTTTAAACAGTCTTGGATTGATAGGCAAGTCACAATAGGAAGAAGAATTCTCATACATACTCTGCCCAATTTTCCCTGATATATTTGCATAGTATAATTATTACCATTAATAAACTAATATTGATTCCTTATTCAAATTTTCTCAGGCTTTACAAAATAGCCTGTTTTTGAGCTACTACTCAACTGTCAAAGCAGACATTTCCCTGGACAATATTAAGTAGGAAAAGAATTTATTCAAGGCTATGGCAAGGTCTGATCAAGTTCTGTTGGGACAAAGGGTAGAAGGGTTTTAAACACTGAGAGAGAGCAAATAGGAAAGTGCTGGAAGAAAAGAAAAGATTGAATGAGACATGCCCAGCATATCCCAGTGAATTGTGTCCATCTTTACAAATGTATTCTCTCTGATTAGACCATCTGTCTTAGCTAATTGGCAGCCATGGAAGTTAGACTTTCATCTTCCCACAGAGCCTGGGCAATGGAGCATTTGCTTCCTTGATGAATACATTTTAAAGGGATTGTTCTCACATCCTGGAGAAACGCAGTCTCTCAGGTTATAAAGCTAGCCAGAAACTTTTTAAGAGATTTACTTCTTAAATGGACAGCAAAGAATTTACAAGCATTTCTAAAAAGGATTACAAGCATAGGTTAGTCCAGGGACCCCTAGTCTGGAAGCAGGTAGTCTGAAATACAGAAGGAATTTGAGAGGCATCTTTTTGCATCTAGCAGTGTGCCTCCCTAGCCTATTCTTTGTTGTAAGAGTTAAGTGACATCTTAAACATTGCATTCCCTGTGACTTTTAATGTCTAACAAAATTGTATCTGTGTCTGTGCAGATCTCCCACTCTGCTTCCCAATTCAATTGCTTGTTTATATTTTTACTAATTATTTGAGAATTTCACACAGTGTATTTTGATCAGATTCACTTCTTATGTCTTCTTCGTCCACCACCACATCCCTTACCTGATAAACTTCTTGTCCTCTGGTTTTGTTGTTGTTGTTGTTGTTGTTGTCATTTTATAGTAACCCACTGAGTCCAATTTATGCTGCCTATGTACTCCTAGGAGTGAGGACAGCTATTAGAATGTGGTTGATCTACCAGGAACCATACCCTTAAAGAAGACCTGCTTTCCTCCAGAAGCCATGAACTGACATTAGTTCCTCAGCTTGCCTTTAGAGGCACATGAACCACTTTCCACTCCATGCTAGAACATTGACTGGCTTGATTGTGTACAGATCTTGTGCAGGCAACCACCTGCTTCCTGATTCTATTAGTTATTTGGATATCTTTCTGGAGTTTCACTGTGTAAATATAAGCAAATCAGAATAAATATGTCTCCCTTTCACAAAAGGAATATCAGAATCATTGTTTTTCCAATATTTCCTATGTAATAATAGACCTTAAAGGTCTTTCCACAGGTAATGAGTTTTATTACTGTAACAGATACCATCCTACACAGGGATGTAGGACCCCATTGGTGAATACCATGATGCCATGTAATCTGGGCTTCCAGAAGGCAGAGGGACATGGGTTTCAGGAGCAAGAAATTCCATTTCTTTGGATTCTCACAGGGGCAATTTCAACTTTCTCAGCCTTAGTCCTTGGGTGAAGAAAATTCCATAGTATTGTGAGGTAGCTGAGATAAGTTCTTTGGAACCTAGTCCTGGATAGACCATTACTGTAACAATGATAGTAAGAATACCTTGTACACACACACACACACACACACACACACACACACACACACACACACTGGTGTAACTTCATTCAACCAAAAATATTTTGAAATACCTATAATATGACACTTGCTGCTTTGTAAAAACTTGAAATGTAACATATAAAACCCTTTTTTCAAGAGTATTCATTGGCATGCCCGGACAACTGTATGAATTTAATAGGCATCATCTTCTCTTCTAGTAAAATTGTTCTCATTAAGGTAGTTAGAGCCAAGGGTGAATTGAAATGTGATTCAAATATGCATAAGTTTAATCAATGTATAGTTTTAAAATTATGCTGTGATTAATGGACCATTGAAAAAATGACTTTTTCTTAATTGTTGAGATTTCATGTGTCCCTTATCTATTTTGTATAATCCCCATTTGTTTCTTATGGGGAAAAAAAACTTTTAATTTTTTTCTTCTTTTTGTCACAATGAAGTGTACTCAATCCTTTGTACTTAACAAAATAGTTACATCCATGGGGAGAAAGACAATCGATAACTAAGTAAATACTCTGCCATGAAATAAAACCCTAAGAGAAAAGGAGGTTAAGTAAAGAGACTGGCATGTACTAGACAGGGAAATCTACTTTTTATAGTTGGACACAGATGAATTCTTTGATAGGATGACATTGGTGGTAAGATCTTAACCAGGGAGGCAGTGAGCTGTGCATGTATCTAGGGACTAGTTTCCAAGTAGAGAGTACAGCAAGAACAAAAATCCTTAACATATTCTGTAAGCAAAATGGATCCCAAATGCATAGAACCAAATAGAAGTACTAAGCATGAAGCTCGATAGATTGCTCAGTGGTTAAAGCACTTCCACAAAATAACAAGGACCTGGTATTCTGATCCCCAGAACCCTGTAAATGTGGCATGGACATGTCCACCCACTTAAAATTCCAACCTTAGAAGGTTTATCCAGGAACCCCAGATGAAGCTAGCCAGTGAGACAAGCCATATCTGTGAGATCTAGGTTTGACTGAGAACTTCTGCCTCAATGAATAAGGTAGTAGAGCCATAGAAATGGTTCACAACACCAATCTTAGGCCTTCACATGTACACATACACACATGTGCATGCACAAAAATATTTACCTACGCACGCGCGCGCACACACACACACACACTCACACTCAAATGGAAAAAAGAAAAGCTAAGAAGCCATAGGCAGAAAAGTTGAAATAAAGAGGAAATGATATTATACAAAGGAGCAGGGCAACTGTGGAAATATACAGTGAGTCAAAAAGTAGAGTACTATAGATTTTACTTTGAGCAAGAAGAGGAATAATCCAGTGCTTTGTTTGAGTGACAGAGGGATGTGATTTGACAGATGTCTTAAAACAACTGTTTCAGCTAGGGTCTGTAGACTGGACCTACAAAATCTGGGTTGAAACAGAAAGCAGCTCCTAGGCTTTTGCCAAGGTCTAAGTGAGAGACTCTTGATGTAAAGCCTGTTGATAAGCATCAACATGGTATGGTGTTGCCAGAATTTGGGTGGATCCTGAAAGTGAAGCAACCAAATTTCCTGATGATGGAGAGAAATCCAGGAGTCAGGTTTGGTTCTGATTTTGAAGTGAGATGTTGAAAAAACAAAATGCCATTGAGGATGTGAAGAAATATTGTAAGAAGACTGGGCAAGAAGAATGGGAGTAGAAAAAAAATGCTTTTGAAAAAAATGCTTTTGATCATGTTTTAAAAGTAATCTTTTTCTGGAAAATTTCAGTCACTTGTAAAAGTAAGCAGTAGCATAATGAATCCCTAAGTGTGCATCATCCTGCTTCAGTAACCACCTCTGGTCATGTCTAATAGACTTCCTCGTGGAGATGGCAGGAAATCAGTAGGACATAGCAGTCTAAAAGAGAAGCCTGACTTGAAGCACAGAGTTCATATTATTAAATATACAAAAAATACAAAAAAGAGAGAGGAGATAAATAATTGCCTGAGACTTTAGTCCTGTTCTCAAGCAATCGAAGAGATTAGGAAACACTAGTACAGGAGACAAAAGATGAACTCCCATGACATTAAATTTTTTTTTTTTTTTTTTTTTTGGTTTTTCGAGACAGGGTTTCTTTGTGTAGCTTTGCGCCTTTCCTGGAACTCGCTTTGGAGACCAGGCTGGCCTCGAACTCACAGAGAACCGCCTGGCTCTGCCTCCCGAGTGCTGGGATTAAAGGCGTGTGCCACCACTGCCCGGCAATATATTCAATTCTTAAAACCTGAAACATGGTCTAAGGATCTAAGACACTGTTATCCCTCTGACATTCATGTACTCTTTTCTTCCCTTCCCTTCCCTTCCCTTCCCTTCCCTTCCCTTCCCTTCCCTTCCCTTCCCTTATCTTATCTTATCTTCCCTTCCCTTGTCTTTTCTTATCTTATCTGCTCTTCTCTCTTTCTCTCCCTTCCCCCTCTCTCTTTATTGAGATGATATCTCACTATGTAGCCTAGCCTCAAACTCGCAATCTTCCTGCCTCAGCTTCTTAACTGATTGGAATACAAATCTGCTTCACGATGTCTGCCATCTATATGCATTTATTTTTACCAGATGATGACATTTAGGTGCTAAGAGATTAAATACTTCTCTCAACGCCATCTGTCTTATAAATAGTACTGCCATGATTGGAATCCAGGCAGTCCAGCTCCAAACACATCCTCAAACATCTCCCTATTCTTAAACTGCTTGGTTGGTCACACATTCTGCCTTTGTCACTATGCTAGCCTGAGGGACCCAAGAGCAATGATAAAGGGATGGGGAAATGCTTTAAAAAACACTACCATGTCAAAGAAACCACTGGATACTGTATGCAAAGGAACTTTGTCAATAATTCAATAGTGCCAAATAATAATAACGATGATGATAATAATTCCTATTTTGTGAGCATATACCTATGGGACTGCCTTTCTGCCAAGTGGCTCAAATGCTGTAATTTTTGATCCTCGTGCAGGCTTATGGGGAGGAGCCAATGTTGTGTCTATTCTGAGTATGAAGATGGAGAGTAAAAGAGCATAGAGAGGTGAGACCTTTGTTGTGCTCCCTAGTGACTTATGGTTACATTATCCCAAAAGAAAAAGAGGAAGGGGGAACAACAGGGCCTTTGAGTTAAAGCACCTATGGGCTCAAATTCAAGTTCAGCACAGTGGGAACTGAGACCTTGGAGGCTTTTTGTCTCCTCATTCTTATGATATTCCAAGATGTAGCCAAGCATCCACCAACCAAGTTGTCAGCAAATTGGAGCTGTATGTTAAAGGCTAGTTTTTGTTATAAAACTTGTAGATTAAAAGAGTATTTTCACATTGACTATAAATTACTTCATTTATGTACAGGGAATGAAATTTTGGTGTATCAGAGAAACATCTATTCCCATCTCATACTGGTAGCTACCATTACTCGTAGCTCATCATGTTATTTCCTGTTTTGCATTTTAGTTTTCCACTATAGAGTTGAAGTGATAGCTTAATTTGGTAAGGAGTCTTTAGTTTGGGACTCAGGCAGACCTAAAATTTAATTCAAAAAATTTTCCTATATTACATATATGGTCTTGGTCAAGTCACCTGTCTCAGATTCTCCTGTCTTTTCCTTGTAATTTCCTCATTTGGTACTTGGTTAAATAACACATTGCTTAAATCAATTGGAACATAGTAGGTGACCAGTACATGCTGATGACAACTTCTTTAATTCTCAAGGCTGAATCCATATATATTTACATGTCTTCTGACAAAAAAATAAACATACCTTGGGCCAGGAGATGTCTTTCGTGCTGGGATGCTTCCTAGCACATACAAGGTCCTGAATTCAAATTTTCCCTGTGTTTTGGTCTACCCTTTACTACTACTATTACTACTACTGCTACTACTACTACTACTCTTCCTCCTCTTCCTCTTCTTCTTCCTCTTCCCCTTCCTCTCCCTCTCCTTCTTCCTCTTCCTTTTCTCTTTCTCCTTCTCCTTCCTTCTCTTTATCCTTCTTTTTTTGGTTTTTTTTTTTTTTGACAAGATTTCTCTGTGTAGCCCTAGCTATCCTGGAACTCACTCTGTAGACTGGACTAGCCTCTAACTCACAGAGATCAACCTGCTTCTGCCCCCAAGTGCTGGGAGTAAAGGTATGTGCCACTACTGCCCAGCTTGGTCTACACTTTCTTTATCAATGTTGATTCAGTTTATTATAGCCACTCTCTGTATCACTAGACTTCCAGAAATTAACTGGTCCCACCAGAGTCTTGGTAAGAAGCACTGCTCAGCTGACCTGGCATCCCTTTCTTAGTCAAAACATAACTCTGGATAAAGTGTGAATCTATTTTCCAGCATATGTGCTGCTCATTCTACTGATATTAATTTCTCAACTATTCTCTGTGCTAAGTATTGGTATTTAAAATAAAGAAAGCTTAATGTGTAGAAGTTGATTAACAAGTTGGAAGGTAAGAAATAAGAAATAGGGAGGGAAGAAGGGAAAGTGGGAGTGAAGACAGAAGGAAGTCAAGCCCAGACATTTCCATGAGTTTGCTTGTATGACTTGTTGTGAGAAAAGTAGCCATTTCAATTTATTAATTCACTATGAATGTATCTACACACTTATTCAACATTGTACACTAAAATTTAACTTCTGTATAAGGTATCAAAGATACAAAATGGGAATTGAGAGTGGCAGTACATGATCACATGCATGTGCATGGATTCATATGCATGTCCAGATGGCTATGCAGTCATGTATATATGTAGGTCGAGGTTAGAAGTCAACAGAGGTGTCTCTTCAATCACTCTCTGCCATAATTTCTTAATATTTATTCTTGTATAATTTTATACATATATAAATAAAATATGATCATATCCACACCCCATTTTCCATCTAATTCTCCCTAGGTCCCCCTAATGCAGTGGTTCTCAACATGTGGGTGTCAAGTGACCCTTTCACAGGGGATGCCAAATACCAAAAGAAAACACAAATATTTGTATTACAATTCATAACAGTAGCAAAATTACAGATATGAAGTAGCAACAAAAGTAATTTTATGGTTGGAGGTCACCACAACATGTGGAACTATATTAAATGTTCACAGCATTAGGAAGGTTGAGAACCACTGCCCTAACATATTCCCCTACCAACCTCATGTCATCCCTCTCTCTTTTTTTAAATAACCCAGTAAGCCCAATTAGTACTGTCCATATGCGCAGGTATATGGGTCCATCCAATGGAGCATGGGCAGCCTACCAGTGATAACACAGCAATAAAGATGATTCCCTCTCCTCCAGTAGCTTTCAACTGACAACAGCCTCTCAGAGGTGGGACCTCATGAGCTCCTTCCCCATCCATGCTGGAATTTCATCTGACTTGATCTTTTACAGGTCTAGTGAAGGTAACCTCAGCATATGAGTTCATGAGTGCAATCTGCATGTCATTTAAAGAAAATACTATTTCAGAGCATTCCTCTCATCCTCTGGTTCATACTTTTTTTTTGCCTCCTCTTTTATGTTCTTGAGTGTTGGACAGGAGATTGATAAAGATGTACCAATTAGGGGGTGAGTACTCACAGACACTTGTTATCAGCATTTTGAACAGTTATGATTCTCTACACTGACTGATGCCCAATACAAAGAAGAAGAAGGAGAAGGAGGGGAGGCAGCTGCTGCAGCCCTGATCTATAAGTATACATATGGATATTTAGGAGGCAACATGATCATATAGCAAAATAACAATAGTCATTCTGCCATATGCCATACGCTTTCTCAAGAAATAAGCTTTTGATCAGGTGTACAGTAATAGACATGAATTCCCTTCTGTGGATCAGGCATCACATCCAATTATAAAGTATTTGGTTACTCAATAACAGTCATGCCACTATATACAAATGGGAACATCTTGCCTGTCAGGTCAGTACTGTAACATGCAGTGTCCAGCACTATGTAAGAACATTAATGTGTTTCCTCCCCCAGAAGCCTGCATGGCACCTTCTGACATTATGAAAGCTTGCCAGCAAGGTCCCTTATTGGGCCAGGAGCTTACTTATTCAGCTAGAGTGTGTAGCTGCACAGTCCTAGGGATCTTCCTGTCTTTAACTCCCCAGCACTGGGATTAAAGGCAGGGTCATCCATGCCCGAGTTTTGTTTAAAATTTGTGTGCTGAGGAATGAAATGAACTCCTTACATTTGTGAACCAAGTACTTTACCAACTGAGCCATTTCCTGACATCTTTATGCTCATATTTGGAGGATGATCATATATCCCATTTTAACTAGAATAGTTCTAATTTATGACTCTTCTTCTAGAGACCTTTTCAGTGCACCATTTATCCTAGACAGAAGTAGCCTGGATTAGATGACAAATTATATAGTTATTCAACTTACTGAAGTCATAACTGACAAAAGAAAGATGCTCATTCAGTGAAATTCAATAAAATTGCCAATGCAGTATGATTTGTGGAAATCAGAGGGCTATATGGGCTAATCTGCATGAATTTGAAGGCTATGTGTAAATACCCCTTAGAAATTAATTTTCAGAGCTAAGAGGTGAAGGGTAAGAGGTTGTCAAGTGAAGGAAAAGAGGGGTGCAGATTGCTGAGCAAATAAGAATTGGGGTTGGCTGCTGTGAATCTCTATGGAAGACATAAAAAAACAAAAAGGACTTCAAATCAGTGTGCTGAAAGGAGCCTGTTTGAGGAGTATTTTCCTGGCCTTCATTCACTCCATGGATCCTTAAGAAGAGAAGTGCCTCTCTGGCTGACTTAAGCATCCTACGTGGGTGACAGTCTCTAGGGAGGTGGAAGGATAATGGAGGTTTATGAAACTTGCACTCTTAGGTTGGCCCAAAGGGACCTGTCATTGAAGTGCCAAAAAAAGGCAGAGAGACTCCCTCTCTCCCCAAAATTAGCTTCACTCAAAAAGACAGAGGGGAAGCTTTCGTTCAGACAAAGTTATGTTAATATTGTCAAGTTGGTGCACTGGGTCGCTGAACTGGTACTTGGGGACTGTCATAATATTGATGGGGAGTTTGGCAAGTTAATTTTAAATCTGTCACTTCACTCTTCTACGACTCTTGCTCCTTAATAAAACTCCACAGTGATTGTGGGCTTAGCTGACAGCTCAGGAGTGATCTTTGAGTCTGAAACCAGCTTGAAGTGATTCCTTCTCCTTCATCTTGTCTTTGTTCTTTTACTAATTCTTTGTTCTCCCTCAAGCCTAGGCTACCAACATGTACCAAGAAATCCCTGTCCTACTGAGACCCATGGTTGGGAGCTAGCATAGGGTCCTAGAATATTAGGCTATCTGGGTTGGAATGACAATACCACTGTGAACTAGCTGTCTAACCTTGTGAAATCTACTGGAAGTTTCTGATCCTTGGGCTCTTCCCATTGTTGTGATATAAAATTAATGTATGCCAAAGCCTCTCTATAGTTCACCAACTGCCAAAACCTTTTCCCCCTTTCAGCAATGTGTAGGGTATGGACTGCAGGTATCTACCCATGGCCAAAATGACAAGTGAAAACTATATTTCCCTAAATACTTTTCATAGATCAAATGCTCATATTTGCATCAAGAAAACCATGGAGGAATCAAATAGACTGTAATTATTTTTAAAGTATCCAAAATGTTGAGAGTCCCAATGAGTGTCAGATGACCTTCTTATATAGCAGAATATAATAATTCTGATACAACTCATACCACAAAGCTAAAACCTTCATTTTCTCCTTCATTGTAATATTGTTTTTGCTGTTGAAGATCTTGGACCAAAAGACATTTCCAGGAAATTGTGGAAACATCTGAATGATATGGCCATATAACACTTGTCCTGTGGATCTGAGTCTGCCATGGACAATTTTCTGTCTGCTCTAAGACAATCCTACTCATATCCTCAACTTTGATCCTGTTCTCCACCAACGCTTGACTTGAAGTTTTCCCAGTGTCTCTTCTATACTTGATGGATGCTGACTTAGTTTATTTTAGTCACTGTCTGTATCACTAGTCTTCCAGAAACCAACTGGTTCTATATAGCATGAATCTTAAAAGTTCTTATTAATAAAAACAAACCCGGAGCCAGGTATTGGGGTGAATTCTGGAAGATCAGAGAAGCAGAACAAGTCACAGCCACCTCACCTTGCCAATTCCTCAGCTGATCCCGTTTCCTCAGACTGGAAGCCTCTGAGTCCTCATCCAAATGGATCTCAGCTGAACTGTGCTGCTCAAAGCCTAAAAGCTTAAACAGCTCTAGTTCCTAGTTTTCATGCCTTATATATCTTTCTGCTTTCTGCCATCACTTCCTGGGATTAAAGGCTCACTTCTTGGGATTAAAGGCATGAGTCACCATGCCTGGCTATTTCCAGTGTGGCCTTAAACTCACAGAGATCCAGATGGATCCCTGCCTCCCAAGTGATAGGATTAAAGGCATGTGTGCCACCATTTTCTGGCTTCTATATCTAGTGGCTGTTCTGTTCTCTGACCCCAGATAAGTTTATTAGGGTCACACAATATTTTTGGGAACACAATACCACCACAGTTCTATGAGCTGTTTAGTAGAAAGTCCTACTTAGCTGAACTACACATTTTTTCCTTTTGCAAAATGTAACTCTGGGTAATGTGTGGATCCATTTTGAGCACACATAATGTTCATTCTACTGGTATTAACTTCCCACCTTCCCTCTGCTAGGTTCTGTGCTAAGTACTTGTATCCATGAAAGTAAATAGAACCATTCACAGTCATAGTTGGAAAAATAGAAATGAAGACAGGTAAGGTAGCTACACAAATGAAAGGAAATAAGGTAAAAGACAGGAATAAACTTATAATAGATATTTGTCCATGCTCAAGAGATACTTCTGACACTTTGTTTTGTTTTGCTTTTGTTTGTTTGTTTTTGTTTGTTTGTTTGTTTGAATGGAGTTTCTCTATATAATTTTGGCTGTCCTGGAACTCACTCTATAGGCCAGGCTAGCCTCAAACTCACAGAAATCCACCTGCCTTCGCCTCCCAGAGTGCTGGAATTAAAGGTGTATGCCACTGCTGGCCAGCAACTTCTGACACTTTCTTGGGAACTCATTTATAAGTTCTTTTTCAGTTACAATATTCTCTTCACCCAAGAAAGACCTAAATGCTCAACAGAAATGTATTGTTTCTTCACTTTTAATTACAACTCACACCTTTCTACCTTCACTCCCCCCATATCATTCCTCACAAATGCTAGTCTAAGCTCAGACATCTCAGTGAAATTCAGTTACCAAAGAGTGGTTAAGAGATTAGAGAACAGAATGAGAAAGCGTGGCCTCAAATCCTAACCAAGTATATTCAATAAGCAAACTTGATGTCATTGTTATTAAAGGGATGGGGATGTTTGAATTAGATAACACAGGCAAAGCACTGAGCATATACAATTATGACCTACTCTTTCCAACCTTGCATCCTTCCCTGCTCTACCTCCACTCTCCACATTCATTTCTTTTCTTCACTGGTTTGTGAGTTTCTCAAGAATATTTGAACACATATTCTAAACTCTGTCTGAGACAGAGCACCCTGTGAGCACTGCTGTTCAATGTGATGCATGAATGAGCATGTAAATGAGAGTTGATATATGAGTGAAAACCAGAATCAGCTATTCATTGGATGAATATGTACACATGAATATATGATAAATATGTAAATAACAAATGCATGAAGGAATGGTCCCAGGAATGGATTAATAAAGTACAACTGAGTTAAAAGGCAAATGAATGAATAAATCATTAGCCCAGAAGGAAATAGGAAGACCCTGGATGCGATCTTGGCTACATGGAGCCATAAATGATATATATTATAGGGATTTTTTTGTGACTGTAACAAAGCTGTTGAAAAAAAACCTAGTTATGACTTTGCTATAATTTGAGAAACATTAAGAAATATGTTAATATTTAGAATCGTCTATTGTGTGGGACACTAGGGAAGAGAAGCACACAAGGTAAAATAAGGTTGAAAACATGAATAGAGAGGTGTTCCTTTGTGATGCTATGACAAAAATAACAGAAACTTGATAATTTGCCAAGAACATTCCTATGTTTACCATAGTTCTACAATCTAACATCTAGACATGGATAGACTGTGTCCATGGAAGGGATTGATCTCTCCCTGGGGTACTAGAGCAATTTCTGCATCATATGAAAGAAAAGAAAGCTGTGTCCCCACACAGATGAAGAAACATGAAGAAGAAAAGGAACAAACATGTTCCTGCTGATATCTTCTCTTACAGTACTGATCCATTCATAGG
This sequence comes from Peromyscus eremicus, assembly GCF_949786415.1. Taxonomy (NCBI): domain Eukaryota; kingdom Metazoa; phylum Chordata; class Mammalia; order Rodentia; family Cricetidae; genus Peromyscus; species Peromyscus eremicus. The sequence goes on along the minus strand of NC_081417.1, from coordinate 82,889,705 downwards.
AACAGAACATCATGATCTGAACATCTCTCAGAGGCATCACCTCCACACATTGCTTTGCTAGGGCTTGAGTTTCCATCACATGAAACTTAGGGGCACATCAGAACACAGCAAGACTATGGGGAGAACAGGAGAAACTTACAGAGACTGGGAAACTATCTGGGGTAGAATTCCATAGTTCCATGTGTTACGGGATCCTCAAATATAAAATCTAAAGCAATATTCTGTTTTAGTGTACAGAAGTAATCACAACAGCAATTCACCATTTAACTCTGACTGCATCTAACAATATATATTAATCTCTTTACTTTCTCACTTTTGAGTTTGCACAATGCTCCAAGATGAGACAGATCAAGGTCAGGGTTCCACCCTTAGTCAAAGAACTACACGCAACTCATAACTACTGAGAGAGAGAATTAGCTTCTCCCATGGATAATCCCTTTCATGAATTATCCAATACAGAGTGATCTGCCCTGAAATCATATGCATACAAGCCATACTAAATGGACTCAGCAGGTCATAGGTATATATTTATGCATATGTACGTCATAATAACAATCAAAAAAAGAGGCCATCAATTTGAGAGGGAGTGAGGGGCCATGAGAGGAGGAGTGGGAGGAGCTGGAAGGAAAGGCGTGGGAGAGGATGGAGGGAGGAAAGGAAGGAAGGAAAGAAAAGGGAGTGACATAATTATATTTTAATCTAATTTTAATGTACAAACGGTCATCAAGTGGGAGAGACTAGTTAACACTACATACCGAGAACAATTTTGTCCTTGACTTTTCATTCAAAGAATGCTGTCAGTATTATAGCTATGTCTTCAGCAGTCATTTCTAACAAATCTTAAGAGTATTTTCCCTATGGAACTTTAAAAAAAAACAAATAATAATCATACAGTTAACGAAAGAAGTTAAAAGGATTTCCCCCAAACATAAAGCTAATAATAGAAAGACATGCCCAAACACTGAAATTAAATCTCCCAAATTATGTTCCTTTTATACCTTCTCTCTGTCTCTCTCTCTGTCTCTCTCTCTCTGTCTCTCTCTCTGTCTCTCTCTGTCTCTCTCCCTGTGTGTGTGTGTGTGTGTGTGTGTGTGTGTGTGTGTGTGTGTGTGTGTTTTCCAAGGTCTGTTTCCTATATATATCCCAGAGTCAAGAGGATAATCCAGACTGGCTTTGAGTGCTTTTTATAGCTGAGAATGTCCTTGGACTCTTGAACCTCCTGCCTCCGCATCCCAAGCACTGGGGTTAGAGGCATGTGCCACCACTGCCAGCTTGCATCCAAAGTAAATTCTTGAATTATAATGCTGTCTTCTTAGATTTTCCATGTTTTAATATCATAACATAGCTGTTTGCTACTCAAGGTGTGATTTCATTTCTCAGCATGGACATCATCTGAGAGCTGAGAAAAAAATGCAATAACCCCCCCTCACATTTCCCCAGAAAATATACCAAATCAGAATCTGTTTTAATGAGATCTCCAGGTGCTCTTATGCAAATGAGTTTATGAGCAGAGCTGGAAGAGTGTGGGTTTCTCAGAATGTGGCTGCTGGGCTATCAACACCAGCAGAGACTGGAAATTGGAGAAATGCACACTCTCAGGCCCTGTTCCCTTCAGACCCTCTGAGTCAGAGACCTTAGAGGTGGGACACAGTGACACGAACCCTCAGCAAGCCCTCTATTCCCCCATCTGTACACTCATCTGTGATTATAGTGCATGTCCAACTTGAGAATTCTTGTTGTAGAGGAAAGTACTTCAGCTATTAGAATCAGACACTTCACGGTTAGAGCTCACAGGGGCTTCTGTTTCCCAAGTGTGGGAAGCCTCCTTGACACTCCATTGCTTATAAATTTACTTATGGGGTTAGTGATGAAGAGGAGAGAAGGACAACACCCACACCATGGCAAAATGGTGATAGCTAAATCCTTGTAAAAGTTCCCTCTCCTCTGCTACCATAGTATCTTCTCTACTTTATACAAATCCATTTCTTGCTTCAAGTCCCAGAGGTCTGATATCCACTTTTAGACTATCCATGGGGGCCAGACATCATAGGCTCTGACCGCTAGAACGATATCATATGTCAGCCACTGATGACTCTATTCTACAACTATCTTCCATGACACTAATCCATAGGGTGCAGCTTGAATCAGAGACAATTTGAATTGTGTTAGAAACTTGGACATCACGTGCAACATTTTTCAACATTCTGCAGGAGCTCAAATCCATAACCTTTACTAAATCTCCTACATTCACTAATTCTGTAATTTTGTCATTTTGTCAGGAAAAACTATCAAGTTGTCCAGGGTGATTTGTTCTGCATGAAACACCAGTGTTCCTTATAGCTCAGTATTCCATTATCGCAGGTTTTGCTCTGGGCACAGTCATCCAATTATTTTACTAAATATTGACACCAGGCTTACTGGACAGTGATTTTCAGGATTACCTCTCATTAACCTTCTTGAGAGATGAGTTCTGCACTGGGCCTGTTGCTGCACTGCCACAGTCTGACTGCCTGTATCCTCCTGCACAGGTTTTTTAACTCCTACCAGGCAATGGTCTGTGCTGCTTGACTTGGAGAACACCTCCGCTCTTCCCACAATGCAAGAGTAAAGGAGACCTTTTAGACACAGAAGCATAGAAAACTAAAAGTAGAGACAGCATAAATGAGGAGGGATGCAATGAGGGCAGGATGCAGAAATTTTGAGAGCCTGAGTATGCTGGGGTTTTAGTCTAAGCTTCTCCATGCAAGTGTTTATGTCACCTGGAGCAGGTAACTACATGTCTTTAAGCTTTTGTCTATGAAATGTGAATAATTAAACCTTAAGGGGCAAATACTTTACATCCCCAGTCCTGTGCTTGGTGGGAAATTCTTGCCCTTCTAATGATTGGCCCCTTATTTTGCCCCTTATATCTGACTCAACACCATCTACGTACTAAAAGAGACTCTCTTTAGAGAGGAGATGTATAAAAGGCCGAACAGAATGTAAATCCCATGAAACGCAGGTTTTTGATTGCCTGTCCAGTACGATATGTTATGTCACTTGTGACCCCTTCCTGTTAATTATACAGAAGTGGGTGCAATTCAGTGCTGCCACTGGTTGTCCATTAAGAACAGGGATCGGGTTTCAATGCATACTTAGTTGTCCTCAGGAACTCTCACATACACATCACATGGACAATGACATGTAGCACCAGGGTCTTCAGCTGTGTCATACAAGATAAGCTATGAAAGCGCTAGCCCTGGATTCCTCTGGTCTCTCCTCCTCTAAGATTGTAGAGACAGACATGCCTAAAGGCCTGGCTCCCCTTCCACTTCTTTTTCTCATCCTTTGTTCTTTGTTCTTGTGGGTGAAGATATCTGGAGGAGGAAAGATGTGAATGCCTGTAGGGGTATCTCATCCAACTCCTGTAGAAAAACAAACATAAAGAATGGGTCCACATTAAATTAATTTCATTGATTTTTTTCCCCCTGACTTTGCTTTGAAACCTCACAGTATGCAGGTTATAATTAGGCTGTTTATAATCCTCTGCTGAGGGACTCTGTGGAGCTGCCATCTCGGGGGGCCTGGGGCTTCTTGTTTACGTATCACCCTTCAGGACTGGATAACAGATAGCCCCCTTTCCCCGAGTCCCATTCCATTGCATTTTATTATGTGTCCCTGCGATTCTATTACCTGTTCACGGTCTCAGTGACTCAACCCCAGTGGCTGCAGTAATGATGGCTTTCAGAGCTCAGCTAATGACGCAGGCACTGAGGTGTCTCCAGACCCAGCAGCCAGCGGAATCTCAATTTAGCAAGATTTGAGACTGCCACGTCATGCATTATGCATGAGCGCATGCCTGCATGTGATGTGTGTATGGGTGCGTGCAGGTTCGTTGGAGGGAGGGTGGGGGTTTGCACATTTATACTCAAGACCTTGCATATTGGCGGTCACAGTGAGGAAAATGAGATGTCTGATCGTGCAAAGCGTTTGCTGGGAGATTGGCAGGAAGGGAGGGAAGGACATGTTGGTAAATTTGAATGAGCTCCTAGCCTTCACCGGATTATTCCCACTCTTTAGAGGACAGTATAGCAGACTGGCAAAGAGCTAGGCTCTGAAACAAGATGGCTAGGCATGGTACTAAAGCTGTCTACCAGATGGGTTACTGAATGCTCAGGAATTAAGACACACCATCCTGACCTGCCTAAGGAGACCCTAATCTGATGATTTCCTTAAATGGAGCAATGTAAACAGAGATTTTAACATTTTGCTTAGCTTTGTACCAAGTACTTAGTAAATATTAAACACTGTTAGTATTAATATTTATTGTTCTTTTGCCAGAAGAGCAACTTCCAGACGACTTGCCTGCATAGATCAAGATATGCCTTCTCTTCATGGTGCATATGGCTTGATCATGGTGTGAAACAGAGAACATAAGATAAAGATTCTTATCTCTGTTCTGCCTCAAGGTCACTGGGTAACCTTGAGCAAATCCTTTCTTGGCCCTGGTCTTGAGCTTTCTCACCCACAAATGAGGATCCAGAAAAATTCAAACTGTATATCTTAGCGGGCCATGGGTTATTCAGAAGATCACAGAATCCCCTAAAGAGATGCAGCCAAGGATTACAAAGTGGCTACAATGTCTGTTTCATATATAAGAATTGAAAACATGGATTCCTCTATTAATGAAGCAAAGATATCTGCAAAACACTCAGCTATGGGCTTTGAATTTCTAATTAGTACATCAGTACAGATTACTAATGTACTTACAGTCAGGATATCCTATGATTCTACAACTTGTTACAAAGGAGCCAAATAAGAATAGTGACCTCTGGAACAATGAAAGATAAGTGTTCTCAGATATAGGGCTAATCAGGGACAGCACATGCCTTAGAATAATGGGGACATCTTAGGTCTATGGAGGCCAGAGATCTGGTTCTAAAGGTGAGAGGAAGGCTTTACACTTAAATGGAGCTGATTCAGTTCCATGTTTAACTCTTTACATACTTGGTGATAATGAAACTCAGACTTCTCCAAGTCTGAGAATTATCATGATTAAAACAGAAGATAATGGCTCCTACTGCAGAGGAAGGGGGAGACATGGAAATGATTGAGCACTATTAGGTGGATATGTGACCTCCCATCGCTTGCTTTGAGGATTACCCTAGTATGTTTTCTCTTTCCTTCTTCCTCACCTCCATCCTTGGTTCTTTACTGAAAGTATTCAAAGCCAGTCACTCTTGGCCCCACCTGCTTAGCTGCCATTAAGTTGTTCTTTTTGGTAGTCCTAACTTCACCCCCATTCCCCACCCCATCTGACTCTCCCACCACCACTGCCAATCAAATAGAGCATTGCCTCCTTATAAGCCATAGGCCCCTAGGGTAAGGCTTTGGTAGAAATTTAACCTGGTAAATGGAAACTTCAAGAAAAGGAAAATCTTTTTGGTATCAGATTGGGAATTCTAACACAGCAACCCACCTCCCCTCGAGATGTAAAGGGTAAATGTTAGATCAGATTTTGAACTGGAATTGGCAGGAATCAAGTAAGCTCTACTAACCAAAGGCCAGAATATAAGACTAAAATGTATAGTCCTATCACTTATGATGAGAGCATCATGACAAAGCTTACAAGGTAGGCTAAGACAGATGTCTAGGAAACTAAATAGAAATCCAATATTCCCAACTAGTTACTAGAGAGGAACTAAAACTGGAAGCCATCTTTATTCCTTCATCTTTGACTCCTTCACTTTTCCTTCTTGCTTTTTATTTTGAATCTTCTAGGAAATTTTTGCACTAGCAAAGATAGACTCATCTGTAAATAAATAATGACTATACTGTTTGTTTTGTACTTAATAATCATGAGTACCAAGTTCTAACCTGAAGCTAAGTTTTTTAAAGCTCTAAACTAGGAAGGTCATAAATATTCTATGACTGGAATAAGGTCCTAGAGAGTAACGTCAAGGTGAAGTACTGGCTGAGGGACATGGGTCTAGTGTAAGGTAAGAGAATTGAAGACATGTAGCTGAGAGGGATGAGGCTCCTGGGAAAGGGGATGGTCATTTCAACCAACGCTAAACCTCTGGCTGAGAGCATCATATAAGAAGTAGTGAATATGAGAGCACTTATATGTCTAAGCCATTGACTTATCTGATTGGATGGCCTTTACCTGACCTGAACTTGGCCTCTTTCTAGCTTAGAACCACTTGATGTATAGTTTGAGGATTTGCAATCTGCTCATCCTGTTTCTCACCATCCTTCTTACCCTTGCTGGCAACCTAGGACTCTGCTGTTTCGGATGGTAAATACTGAATGTGTTTCTGTGTTTCATGAATATGATTTCATGCTGCCAAGCAGTCTGAATGAACCCCAAAACTATCACATAGATCGTTAGTCATAAACAAAAAGGAAGTTTGGATGCAGTGGTATCTGTGGAGGGTTAGTGCTGATGCTGATTTCTCAGTTGCTTCTTCTTAACATTTTGTCTTTATTTGTCTGTACTTTTGACTGCCTGGCCTCTTGACCTCAATATCTCTATACAGAGAAAACCAAATTTCATCTGTGCAAGGTGGATACCACTGTCCATGGTCCTGTATGGAACTTGGAAGTTGATCCATGAATCTGTCCATCACCTATTCAGTCCTTGAAGAAGCCTCTGAGTCATCAAATGAAGATGGTATACCCTGAGAGGACTTATTTTTTAGTTTATTTATTTTTATTTTATGTGCACTGATGTCTGCCATGGGTGTTGGGTCCTCTGGAACTTGAATTACAGATAGATGTGAGCTGCTATGTGGGTGCTGAGAATTGAACCCAGGTCCTCTGGAAGAGCAGTCAAGTGTTCTTAGTCACTGAGCCATCTCTCCAGCCCTGAGAGAACTTACTTTTGTTCATTCATTTATAAATAAACCCTTACTGAGTGCTAGACTCTGCATGACTTGATGATAAGGGAACTAGTTCAAATTCCATCCCTACTCTCTTGGTGTTGTTGAGCCAGTGTGGAAGATGCAACCATAAACAAAATATGGTCATCTGGGAAGTATTGCAGGACTGACCACCATGGGTTGTGTGGTAAGCATCAAGTAATGTGGACCAATGTATTTGTTTTTCTGAAACAGCCCTGTGATTCACTATTCACTATGTCCCTTCTACAGCTGGGAAAATAGGGCCATGACAAGAAGAAATGATATATTTGGAATGTCCTTTGTGCCAAGCCCTATCTATTATAACCAGCACCCATCCCCATGAATCTGTTCTCTTGGTCCTGTGCCCTCATAGTCCTATAATGTGACAGAAGAGGCATGAACTGGAAAGAGCACTTGATATAGCCAGATTACCCAGGGAGGTTTCTAAGAAGTGATACCAGGTTTGAATTTGGAAGAGTAAACAGTTGTTAGAGGCGTAGAGATTTTAGCAGAGAGATCTGCAGGTGAACAAATTACATGGTACAGAAATGACAAACACAAGATGGCAAGTGACTTGGCTTCAGGCTGTGACGGTCTAGGAAAAACAGATAAGGGAGGGGGGCAGCATTCCATTGAGTGCTGCCCTTGAATCCTAGAAGGATGTCTCACTTGGAAAATTGGTTTAAGGAGAAAACTAGATTGAAGTGTGTTGAGATGTCCTTAGAGAAAACTTTCCACTGTGTCCTCAAGAAGTTTTTTGGTTTTTTTTTTTTTTTTTTTTTTTTTTTTAACGAAAGAGTCTTGGCTTTTCCATAGGGAACTCATTACCACCTTGAAAAAAGTTCATGCATGTTCAAAAACAGGAAACAGAGAACCTGGAGGGTGAGGCAGGAGAGTAAGAAGACTAGAAAGAAGATTACACAAGAAGTACTCAAAGACTGGAGTTTCTGATGCCATATAAATGAATACTCAGAGGGAAAACAAGCTGACGTCAAATCTCAAAGGTTGTGACAAGGTGTTGAGTAAGCAAAAGAGCCAGGGAATTGGGGACAGAGAAGCTTGTGAGGCCTTGGGTAAATTACATCACCTCTCTGGGATACGGGTTCCTCAGGGTAAAAGACAGAAACTAACCCGAGAATTAAAGACGCTACATGTGAGGTAGCTAGTACATAACCAAGCACCCAACATGTGGTAGCTGGTGCTACACACGTCATTACACTGTAGACATACAGAGGTGAGGGAAGGACTCACCTTGTTTACATCCTCAGACCTGAAGTGACAAATTTAGTGCCGTTATCCCAACCTGAAGACAATCACATGTAGTTTGCATAATCCATACCACAGAAAGCTGACAATTATCCCACCCATGGGCTCCAGCAACAGTGCTCATCACTGGCAGCTAGTTCTCTTCTTCTTATCCTTTTTCCTTTCCAGAAGTGAATGTTCTCGAAACTTTCTTAGCCCTGGTTTAAATCCCTAGTACTGTCTCATCTTTCCTTTATTCCCAGCCCTTTTAAAGAGAAAAATTTGAGACCATTAGGCAAGAGAGGACATAACTTCCAAACTTACCATACCCTCTCATATGTATTCCTACCATAGAAAAGAAATATCTGTCTATTCCTAGTACTTTTCTCACCCTTCTAATCATAAGTAACCTGATATCACCAGGAATCAGCCCCTTTGGTCTTACGTACCTTCCTTTACCTGAATCTTCTCATCGGACCACAGATCTCTCCAGTCTCACCCCCTCCTCGAACTTTCAGTTGCTTTCAGCTACCACCTTATGTCTTCCATTCACAGCCAGACTTCTAGAAAGAGGCGTCTATGCAAATGGTCTCCATTTCTTCACTTCCCACTTTCTCCTCCACCCACCACAGTCTGGCTTTTATACCCGTCACTCTCACACACTACGTCTTCCGAGGCCAACAGTGCACATGTTCACGGCTCTATACACTTCAATCCAGCTCTATATTCAGTAATGCTGTTTACTCTCAAACACATCGCTGACTTCTCTGGATAGCACATTCCTGGTTTTCTTGCCATCTTTTTAGAAACTTCCACCTCCTTGTGGACTGAGGCTCAGCATTCTTGTCTTCTCTGTCAACACATTTTTCTTGGGCTGTAGAGTCGCAGAACATTCCATGAATACCATCTACCAAATTTGTACCCCAGGACTGAGTCTTTCCTCAGAGCTAAGGACAGAGTTATGCACCTGGCCACAATAAACCTATATGATTAGAAAATTGGTTTGCTGATCGAATCTCAAACTCAGTCATTTGATAGTATCAGAATATGGATGAATTTTTAAATAATCATTTCAGATGAGAGTGTCATCTTATTCCAGGAGGACTGGTGAACACAATGCTATAAACTGGGTAGTTACAAAGAACAACTATTTTTTTTATTAGGGAACTGAGACCTGGGAAATCCAAGAGCAGGGCAGATTCTGTGCATTGAGGACACTCTTTAAAGCTCATGGAGGACAGCTTCTAACCATATCATCACATGGTAGAACAGTGGGTCTGTTTTTTGAAACAGAAGCCTTTTATGAAAGTATCGATTCCATTCATGAAGGTATTTGCAGGCTTCCAGGGACCCCATGTCCGAATACAGTTACTTCACTTGAGTTACAATTTCAACCTGTTGAATTCAGGAAGACATAACATTCTGAGCACAGCAGATGTCTTGGGAGAGTACAGGTGGCAAAAGGAACCAAGGCAGATTCTTTGTGAAAGGGGCAGCTAAGGATCCAGCCAAGATGATGGAGGAACACGCAGGGACAGGGGTGGGATGCCATGGAGTCTCCGGAAGAATGTGCTTTGGAGGAAGGCTTGGTCAAGGAACAGGACTATGGGAGCTAGTAGACAAGGCAAATTGTGTCCTCAGCAGTGATAAAGGGGGATGTTTGGGGGGAATGCTATAAAATGCTAATTAGAATTCATTGAGACACAAGAAATTTGAGGCGGCGAACTAACTCTTTTTCAAGGAAGGATTTCTCCAGAAAGTGGAGGGAAAGCATGGGATGTGGGGAGTTTACAGTATATTCTAATCATGTTGTCTAACTCTTCTGCTAAACGGCTAAGTGTTTGAAGACAGGCTCTTTGTCTGCCTGCTTTGTTTTCTTTCATTTTGATCTTCAATGCATGAGGTTTGGCATAAGGTGGGTGTATAGTAACTTTTGTCTTGAAAAAAAAATGTAGCAGTATCAACAATTGCACAGGTTGTTTTCTGAGAGAATGCATCCCTTTTCATTGTAGATAAGGGATTAGGAAATGGATGGTTTCCCTCCTCCTGTTCCTCCCTCCCTCCTGTTTTCTTGCTTTTCCTCTTCTCCCTGTGTTTCTCTCCCTCTCCCTTACCTACTTTTACTTTCAGAGATATTTAGTGACTCCATTGTGCTGTTCTATCATTATAACCCCAGGGCATTCTCTGTGAGACAGGAGCCCTACTATATGGTGTGTGTGTGTGTGTGTGTGTGTGTGTGTGTGTGTGTGTGTGTGTGTGTGTGTTTTCTGAGTACTCCTCAGGGGTGTCTATCCTTTTTTTGTGATGAGAGGGGACAGCATGCACTGGAATCAAAGTCATGCCTTTGAAGCTCATGGCCTCTTCTTTGGAGCTGCTCAGCTCACAAGCACACATTTTATTAGTGTCTCCTTGTTACTGTGCTATTAGAAGCTGTCAGCTCCCTCCCTTCCTAATGCTCTCCTCTGCTTTGAAATGTTTTGTCAGGTTTGCATATGCCTAGAGAACAGGGGTTCCGGGTTCAGCAGAATGTGTCTTCCAGTGCGTCCTCTAAGCCTGTCTCTGGGCGCCATGCTTAATTAGACTGGAACAATCACTCTCTCCTCTCCCAAGCCACCCCTCCCTCTCCTTGCTTGGAGACAAGCTCCTGAAGCTAGCAAAGAGCTACCGAAATCTGCAGAAGCGACTTGGAGCATGAATAGGTTGATGGGTAAAGCGGGGCGGCTTCCTGCTGGGTCAGTTCTGCAAGCTTGTTCTCTCCTTTTCTTTACCCCATGTTCCACTATGTGTGTTTGTACATCCATTTGTATACATATGTGCATTCACATGTTTGTGTATGTGTCTGGGTATGCCTGACCCTGTATGGGTATGGATGTTTACTTGGATGCAATGTAGCTCTGACTGCCTATGTTTGGGTAAGAGTATGTGAATGTGGAAGCAAATGTGTTAATGTGTGTGTGTGTGTGTGTGTGTGTGTGTGTGTGTGTATGTGTGTGTGTGTGTGTGTGTGTGTGTGTGTCTATATGTTTAAGGGCTTGTGAGTGTGTTTATGTGCATATAAATGAGAATATGTTCGTGCAGTGAGGATGTATGCTTATGCATGTGTGTGGGCATTCTTGTTGAGTCATTCTTGTCAGAATGAAGTATGTACCAGACTGACTCTCACCTCTTTGTTAGAGCTCTACTCTGTTTGTTGGAGAACAGCCCCCATCCCTGTATCTTTAGGATAACTGCAGCCACTGATATTTGACAGTAGTCTGTTCTGTCTTGAGCTGTGATTTAAGCACCTTAAATATTAACCATCTTTTCATAAAAAATTGAAAGAGAAATCATTTTCCTAAGTCCTCAGAGACTTTGTCCTTCGTGCACTGTCACCCTAGAGTTAACATTTATTCCTATAGGAAATTCAGCAATACTTTTTAAAAAATAAGAAGTCAGCAACAACCTGAAGTTTCATTTGCTGATGTCTGCTTTCAAGTTTTAGTGAATTTTCATCCAAATGTACCTCAGTGCTTGAATTACATATTATATATAGAAAAACTTACAAATGAAAACACAGCATATGTTTATCATTTTTTAATTCCCAGTATCCCTTAGAGCTCATTCCCTCTAATTTATAAAGATCAGCTGTATGTTTTAAGGTCTATTATCTAGATATAATTTGTTTAATCAATGCCCCACTGATAGGCATTCAGATTATTTCCAGCCTTAGACTATGTTGGACTAAGCAACCTTGTAAATACAGCTGTGAACATCTGACTGCTTAGGATAATTTCAAGAAGCAAAACCATTGGGGGCAAGAGGTGTACATATGTAAATGTGGATGTGAAATGCCTCAGAGCCTTAAGAAAGGTCAAAACAGTTTATATGTCAAGTCCCTGATGTGGTAGTGGCTTAACAAGTTCCTGAGCTAGCCAGAGAAAGGGCAGCTGGTGTTATCTGGGTTCTCATGTAACTCCAAACACTGTTTAGAGAGCAAACTTTTGATAGCAGTGGCCCTTTAGCTAGCTGATCCAGGTTTGGAGCCTGGCGCTGTTGGTTAGATCAGCTGCAGGGTGCCAGATAGACTAATGGCAGAGAACGGAAGAAGAAAGGGGCTTTCTCTGTATAGGAAGGCTCATTACACTGCTCTGCCACTTCAGAGGATGCTCACAGGTAGAACTTGGCCTCAGCTCAGGAGGGACCCTCTTGGGCTGAATTACCCTAATTCCGACCCATGCTGTCTCAGTCCTCAAATTTGTCATTAGCAGGCACATTGTAGAGGCATCCAAATTTCACACAGCGGCTCTCAAAGATAAAGAGGACTGAGACAGAATTAAATGAGGAGGAAAAAAGAGGAGACAAAGGCAAGAGTAGTGGGGCTGAGTGCACGGGCATACTGGGAAGAATTGAGAATCAGAATGCAGCCTGGATTAGACCATTAGTGTTTTAAAATTCCAATTAAAATAGCAGAAGCCATTAAAAAAACAGCACTCACCAAAGGGTAGGAGGACAGCTGCAGCAAAAACAACAAAATATTCGAAGAAGTGAATTAATGAATGACTTTCGTTAGTCCCAAATGTATCCACAGAAAAACATTCAAATGGAGAAGGAAGCAGAGGCAGATCAAATGTCAGCTTCCTTGTGGCTGTCCTGGCAAGCTGTGCTTGCTCCAAAAGCTGAATATTCATTAGTAAGGGTTTGGGGGTTAATGCGATGCCACAGAAGGCAAGATGCTGAAGCAGGTTGGCCAAGGAACTGAGCTGCCTTACAGCTTCAGCCACAGCTTCCACTGACCCCTTGGGTGACTCTGGAAAGAAGTCCTTCAGTGTTGACTGTAGTTGGACTCTATTTCCATGCCTTTCACTCCCTTTGACCTTCACACACACAGTGAGCAGTTAAGTGTATGGGCTGTTTGCTGAGAAACCATACCCTTAGAGGGAAACAGCTAAAGGCTGCAGGCTAAAAACACCCAGAGAATCTTGGTAGTATCTTCCTGGTCAGAAGAACAATCTGGACAGGGTATCACCGTTTGTGCCACACTGCCGTGTGACCTTGGTCAGCTAATAGAATTTCTCTGACGGGCTAGCTTTCTTATGTGTGAACTAAAGTGAATACAGCCAGAATGCTGGAAAGATTCAGGAGTGCCATCCTTGATGTGCTCTGCCTGACATTCAGCCCCTCGGGAGCGTCAGTAATCACTGCATGCTGGTCTCCCTCTGGGCTTCACAGTTTTATTACCCTGCTGCTGCTCTTGTTGTCTGAGGGTTTCTAACCCTCGCCCTGATATTGCTCTCGCACCAAGGGGCCTAATTCTAGAATAATGCCTTGCACGTGGTGGGAAAGTAACAGCTATTAGGCTCACTTAGTATTTACTACAGGGTAGATGCAGACAGTCACTTTCTCTAAACATTATCTTTTGCAGTCCTGTCCATCACCTCCACAGCTAGGTCCCGCTAAACTCAGAGGGGAGAAGAATCTCCCTGTAGGCCACACAGCGAAATCGTGTAAGAGGTGCAACAGCAGTTCAGGTCTCTACTCTAGTGTTCCAAGCACACACAGGCTGCATCTGTCACTCCACTCTTTGGTTTTTGCCTGTTTTCAGGAAGTATGAAAGACGAGTTTGCCCGGAAACGACCCCCTCCCCCCTTTTTTTAGGGTGCAAGATAATTATTTAATTTCATTAATCCGATACCCGCTTCTCCTTTCAGTCATACCAGGACACATATTTATTGGATTTATCCCATGGTGTATGTAACAAATAAACAGCAATAATACCAGTACTACCCCAGCAGTGAGTTCAGTGAAAGCTGTTGAGTTTGCTGTGGTGGCTCCTGCCCTTGGTACAGAACTCTCTCAGAGTGTATAACTACTGCGTTTGGAGTCACTTAGAATCGGCCCGTGGCAAGCAGTGCTCTAGCTAGAAATGGCATTACACAAATGTGTTTTCTTTCACTTTGAAATTTCTGGTCTTTTGTTTGTCACAGATGGGATCTCTCCATATTGTAGACTGGCCCAGGACACGGCATATAGCATATGCTGGCTTCAAACTCAGCATCTTCTTGCCTCCACTTCCTGGATGCTAGGGTTACGGATACCTGTCACCATGACTGGCTTAAATTCTGGGCTTTTTGCAGAGACCCACAGCCAAACATTAGGCAGAGCTTGGGGAATTTTGCCAAAGAGGGGGCCAGAGGGGACAAGGACACCACAGGAAAAGCCACAGAATCAACTCACCTGGGCCCATAGGGGTTCACAGAGACTGAAGGACAATCAAGGAGCCTGCATGGGTCTGACCTGAGCCCTCTGCATTCATGTTATGGTTGTGTAGTTTGATCTTCTTACGGGACCCCTAACAGTGGGAGTGGGGGCCTGTCTCTGACAATATTGCCTTCTTTGGGGACCCTTTCCTCTGGGTCACCTCGTCCAGCCTAGTAGGGTAGGTGCCTAGTTTACAGCAACTTGATACGCCATGTTTGGTTAATATCACTGGGAAGCCTACCCTTTTTCTTAAAGGGAATGGAGGAGGAGTGGATGGGGGGAGGTGGGAGAGACTGGGAGAAGGGGGGAACTGTGGTCTGAATGTAATATATAAGAGGAAAAAAATGATCTTTAGAGCCCCCCACCCCCGCGAGAAGCTGTGTGAATAGAATAGGTATCAAAGTCTCCAAAATGCTGCACTTGGAGACACTTACACACATCTCCAAAACAGTAAAAGGAGAAAGAAAGAATACATTACAAATGCGTGGCTGGCCAGCTAGGGGATTTGTGAAAGAGCAGAATTGTTACCCACAGCCATGCATATCCCTACAGAGCAATGCTACACCCTACAGAGGTAGGTAAGTGCAGTAGTCTCTTTCTCCCTTCAAAGAGTATACAGTCACTGAACTCGTCATTATTAGAGTCTTCAGAAAGGGAAGAAAGAGGGTCTGATGGATGGTACACAAGCATGAGGACTCAGCTTAGATGCCCAGATCCCATGCAGAGGCAGATATGGAAGCACACATCTGTCATCTCTGTGCTACCACAGTGAGATGGCAGATAGATATAGGAGAATTACTTAAAGCTTTCCAGGCAGCTAACCTGGTATATGCAGTGGCGAATAGCAAGAGACCTTGCTTTAGACAGGGTGGAAAGTGAGGAACAGCATCTGAGGTTATATTCTGACCTCCACATGTATACTGTAGCATAGGAACACCCACACTCATACACACAAATGCACATGCGCATACACCCTACAGAGACAGAGAGACAGAGAGAGAGAGAGAGAGAGAGAGAGAGAGAGAGAGAGAGAGAGAGAGAGAGAGAGAAAACCCCTTTTCAGGGTTTCAGGGTAAGAAGAAAAGACAAAGGGTTCTGAATGAAGGCAGTCATGTAACTGGAGTATATTCTGTCCAGAATCTCTTTGAGCAAGTCATCCAATTTTTCTGAACTTTGGTTTCATCATCTGTAGAACAGGGGCATAAGGACCAATTTCAAAGGACTGCAATGAGCAGATACATCACTATATTTCAAGTAGGGGTTAAAAAACTTGTTTCTGCAGAGAGCTATTTTGAGCTATGCAGCCATATGATCTTTATTGTACAATAAATAAAATAATCAATTCTGCTTCTGTAGTAGCAAAGCAGCCATGTATAATGTATAAATGCAGCCATCCCTCCACCCATCCACTTAAGTGTGTCAGCGTTGTATTCCTATAAAACTTTATTTATAGACATTAAGTTTTGAATATCTATAATTTTCACTTGTCACAAAATATTATTCATCTTCTGTATTTTTTAAATAACCACTTAGGAATTACAAAAACACTCTCAGCTCATAGTCTGTGCAAAAACAGGCAGAGGGCTGGATCTGGCCTACAAATGGAAGTTTGGCAACTCCTAGTCTAGAATATGGAGCTCACAGAAGCTGACTAAAGGATTGGAGTTCATCTCTGTTTTCCTTCCAATATACTAAAGATTTGTGGTTTTCAGAGCATAGCACATAGACTTTTATGGCCAGCCAATCAGACTAGCCCTCCTGGTGGTCCTACTAAATAGAGTAAAAGGAGGGCAATGCCTCCCCTTCATTGCAGAGATACAAAACTGAAGCCGACTCAGGGAACTTTCCAAAGCCAAGGCCTCAAGGCTCCAATTTACCACCAATATCTATTTCTGGATATCAGCTACAAGAATGAAGGACTGTGGGACATCATGATCAGGCCAGTATCACTGCGGTTATTAAATTGCTAATTAGTGATGTGTCCCCAGCACCTTTAACCTTTTTGACACTTATTACTTTATTGTTCCTCGTTGAACTCCATGAGGGGGAGATTATTCACCACTCTCTCCCCCACAACTCTTAGGACACTGGACTGACTGCCCTAGGAAGTCACCGAGTGCTGTAAATAGCCAAGCTGGACGTCCATTTCTGCATATCTCTGCCAGGACCCTTCCCTCCAAGCTTTTCTAAAGGTTGTATAATGGCCAGGCTACCTTGAACTGGAATCTAAAGATATTCTCTTAATCAACGTTCACTTCTAACCCATTCTAATCTACTCTCCAAGCAGCAACCAGAACCATTTTCTAAAGCACGGGTCTACCCTGGTTATTCCTTGCTCAGAACTCCTCAATGGCTCCCCATTTCAGCCAGAATCAAGGACAAACTCTGTAAGGTGGTGGACAGCTCTCCTTAGAACTGAACTCAAGCCCATTTCCCAAGCCTGTCCCATCACTGCCCCAGCCCTTTCTTTGCCTGCTGGCACACATGTCTACCCAGACACCGGCAGTACTGAGACTTCCACCGGCTTTTTCCTGTTTCTGGTCTTTGCAGCTGCCGTTTTGTCTACCTGGAATACTCCTCCAATTTGACTTCCAAAAACACTGATTCCTCCTTGATTGCTTGCAGGAGTCTGTCACCTCCTCGGGGAGGCTTCTTTAAACATCTTTTCCAAAGTCTAGGTGCCTGTGCTCCTTTGCCTTTCTCTATCAGTGCCCCTATCAATATCAGACACGGTTATGTGCATGTCTCCTTAAGAATACTATGGTATATGTCTTATTAAAAATATGTCATGAGCAGATATTAAATAATCAAATATATGAATGAGTGAGCTTCTTAGAGACAAACCAAAATAACAAACAAAACAAAAGCCAAAAGATACCCATGTGCTCCTACACCTACAGCCTTGATCCAGGCATGGTCCACTACAGGATTCTGCAATTGTTTCCTGAATTGATGAGTGGATGGATGAGGGATGGATATGAAAACAGATGGATAGACTGGTAAGTGGCTCACATAACGCACTAGGACTATAGCATTACACCAACCATGTGTGACCTGGTCAGCACAGGGCAAGTTGAGGATTACTAGTTCCCCAATGTGTCACAGGCAGGAGGCTCCAGCCTCAGCTTCCTCCCAGCCTCTGCCAGGCTCCAAGCATAGCTCCTCTCCCTTAAAACTGCTGAGACGTGATGCTTCCCCACCTCCACATCCTCCTTCCTCCCCCACCCCGAGAGTAGGTTTGGTGTTCCTACAGATGTTTGTATTCTCTGCAGCTGATGAAAATATTCATTATCTTGTTAGCTGTGCTGGAGAAGGAAGTGCCGATTTGCATTTTCCCAGCTAATCAGAGTGGCACAAGTAGTGCCTGTCAGCCGGGCCTGTTCCCCACCACCCCCACCACTTCAGCATGTGGTAGAAGGATTCCCCACCTTGCAGACACTGCCTCTCTCTCCCCTCCTCATTTCCAAGGCACAGTCTAGAAGGAGAGCAGTGGAGGCCCAGCCTGTCTGCACACGCTGCAGACTCGCTTCTCAGAAAGGATTTCTGCTCATGCGCCTTGCTTACAATCCTCTTATAGCTCTCAACTCTCAGTCAGGTCTGAGCCACTCAGCCTGACTTTCATCTGTTTAGGTTAAGGTTGTGCCTATGACTGACTCTTGACATTTCCCAAAATGCCTTGAACGCCTTTAATTCTAGTGGCGCCTTGAATGCTTGACTTTAGCCCCACTCACACACAATGCGACCCAGCCAGCAGGGGCTGCTGTGGGAAAAGCTTCCTGTCCTCCCTGAGTAAAAGCAGTCACAGCTGATTTGTCTTAGTGAGAGCTGTGGTCTTGTTTGGGGGAAGTTCAGGGCTTTATGATGAGGCTGTGCCTTCCAGCCTTGGCAAGGTTGGAGGCCTCCGGCCATAGCCTGCATTTTTATGCCTGGAAAGAGTGAACGATCTGGGCCCATGAAGTACATGCATATGCATTGAACCACGGTTCAGTTTTGGGTGAGTTCTTAAACCATCCCAATGCGTTTCGCATGTATTCTGGGAAACCTCAGGTCTGACAGCCTGTATCTCTTCTGCCTTAAGAATAAACTTGTCCAAGAGATGATCGGATGGCAGACAGATGTTTAAACTTCTGACCCACGGTGGCTGGCTCAGCTATCATCTCAATCCTTCCATAAACACATGTTGAACATTTGCATGTATCAGGTGCCCTGGTGGCTTACAAGACAGATAGCGTCCTTGCCCTTCTAGCTTACCTTCCGGGAAGAGATGGAGATGTGGACAAGACCAAGAGAAATCAAAGCATGTCTCTGATAGTGAGTGAAATGAAGCAAATAAGCAGACTAAGGAACAGGACACGTCTGCACTTCTCCAGGTGGTCAATGAATACTTCTCGGAAGGGAGGACAACTAAGCAGAGGACTGAATGGAATGCAGGGCTGGACCACACACAAGCAGAGGGAGCTATCGTGGGCCGAGAGACATGTTACCCTGATGGTTATCTGTCCAAGTCAGTGACCCACCTAGTGGAGAAGGGCACTGCAAAGAGTATTGAAGGCAGTGGATGGAACCAAAGCAGAACCAAACCAACCAAACAAAAGCACTTCTGAAATAGGCATGCTTCTCAGGAGCTGCTAGATCAAAGCAATTGCCCCTCCCCCACTGGTCAAGCATAAGAGCCTGGCCCCGTCTGTAAATTACAAACAATTTGCTAGGTCTCTGAATGAAGTTTAAAGGAGCAGTGTCACACCTACAGCTTTTAATACTGTATCTGGAACAGAACCATTCCTTGATACATCAGCTGCTTCTCCTTTTGTGTAATTCTCTTCCACCTCCCTCAGTTCTGTGTCCATCAAGCATTTACACAGCGTGCCTTGAGTCCATACCACATTATAGCTTGAGACACACACACACACACACACACTATATATATATATATATATATATATATATATATATATATATATATATATGGAGAGAGAGAGAGAGAGAGTATAATGTGGGCCTGACAAAATGGTTCAGCAGGTAACAGCGCTTGTTCCCATGCCTGACAGCCTGAGTCTAATCTCCAGATCCACATGGTAGAAGAAGAGAACTGACTCCCTCTGGTTCTCTTCTGACTTCCGCACACACTTGCTGTGGCATACACCAGGGGTCTACACATACATGTACACTATCAAAATAAATCAATAAAATGCAAAAAAGAGACTGTAATAGGAGCTAGACCTGGTGGTACAAGCCTGTTAAGGCCAGCACTGAGGCAGGAGGATTGAATATTCCTGGCCAGCCTGGGCTATATAGGGAGACCCTGTCTCAAACAACTGCCATTGCCACCAGAAATAAAAAGGGCCATTTGTGATGGCTGGCTTGAGTGCCCACTGTGGACGGGTACTGGATCTGACACTGGGTTCACAGAGGTGAGTAAGATACTGATTCTGGTCTTGTGACTCACCTGACAAGTGTTCCAGGGCTTCATATACTCATGCCCTC
This sequence comes from Peromyscus eremicus, assembly GCF_949786415.1. Lineage (NCBI taxonomy): Eukaryota > Metazoa > Chordata > Mammalia > Rodentia > Cricetidae > Peromyscus > Peromyscus eremicus. Next base: position 82,869,858 of record NC_081417.1, on the reverse strand, counting down.
GGCTGCCAATGCAGCACCCATGCATGACTTGAAAGATTTACTCCCCCATGAACACAGAGCTGTGTAGAGTCTTCAGAGTCTCCTAATGGGCAAAACACTTTTGTGGGCATCTCAAGAAGCATCCCAGGACACTATTTCTCAGCATCATTCTTTCCCAAATGTGAGATGGATTCTCAGTCAGACAGCAACTCCTGAAACCTGGCCATCCCCTTGCAACTCTGAACATGACTCCATCTCCATTCTGCTCAGAAAGCATTAATGTGTGGGTAGGAATATCCCTGACTTATAATAGAGAACACATCTCAGATGCTATTCTTTGCATCCTGTCCTCTTGCTTGACAACACCAAGTTTTCCCATTTCATTCTTGGGCATAGTAAGGGATGCTCATTCCATTCCAGACAGTCTTCTAAATTTTTACCTGTTATTTCTTTTAATCATCGAGGTGCTAATAAGGGAAATGGTCTTATTATCCTCATTATCCAGGTGAGGAACTGGGGCCCAGTGGGAGCACTGGGCTACATTTTGATCTCTCAGATTTCTTCAGGTGGTAATTCTGCTATAGATCCATTCATGCATTTGTCCATTTTCCAATTAACCAATGTGTGCTGAGCACTCTCTACTGTGTCAAGGGCTGTCTGCTATGTATGTACACTTTATCTCATTTAATCCCTAACTACATGGTAGGATGCAACTTGCTTCTGTTTTTTCTTTTCACAATTTATTTCATTCTTCTGCCATACGTTATATCCTAACCGCCGTTTTCCCTTTCTCCTCCCTCCCGGCTCTCCCCTCCTCCATCCAATCTTGCATGCAACTTTCTTAATCTCTGTTCTACAGGTGTAGAAATAAAAGTTCAGGGGGAGTGTTTATGCAGTGTGTGTTGTAGGTTCCTGTGTGTTGGGGAGACATTATTCAGGGGAATTAAGGATAGAATTTGAAGGGGGCCAGGGATGATCTGAAGATGAACCCTACATTCTGTCATGCATGGAGGTTGGCCTCTGTTTAAGGCTATGTATCATCATCAACAGATGGAGGTTCTGGTGACATTGTGTCCCACATACAATAACACAAAAAGCATAAAAACTCTACCCTCTGCTAGTCAAGTAGCCCCCTCTCCCCTCCATTCCTCATCCATATAATTCCACTGCCTGAACCATGGGCATGCTTTGTGACCTCCTATGCCTCTCGGGCTCCCAGACGGCCAGGAGCTTCCCATAGTTTCGGTAATTAGCCTCACACATGCCAGAGAGAGAAATAGCATCACAGATGTGGTCACGAATCTTAGCTAATTAACCATATGGTACGGGTTGCTGGTGGAGCAGGAAGGCACTCTGTGGGTGTTCGTTTCCTGGTATCCTAGGGGATGGGACATTAGGTGTGGTGCCTCATTCTCCAAGATGAGGGCACAGGGACTTGAGTCCTTCTGGCAGCTGTGTGGACTTGTTCCCTCTGTATCCCCAGCAAAGCTGCCTTCAGAAAAGGAGTGCCCTAAAGGGAGGAGACAGGAGTATTATCCTTAAGAACAACAGGAACACCTTAACCCATTTTGGCAGGAGACCCTGCAGGTGGGAAGCTCTGTTGTTGACAAGAGAACTTGGATAGACAGTCCAGCAGGTGACTTGTCAGCTAGTATAATGGACAACACAATAAGGGAGTTTGTCATTTAGCTGTACCACCTTAGGCAGGTTGCTTAGCTTCTCTGAAGTCGCACTACTCCATTGCTCTTAAGTGCAGAAGAACAGGCCTGAAGTCCATGAATACAAAGGAAGTGGCCATTATGAATTCACGGGACTGGTACCAGAGCTCAGCTCCTGACCAGGATTTCTAAGTTCCTCAGTAGCGCTGGGAGACGGAAATCGGTTACATCTGGGATGATGGCACGGCATGAAACCAGTAGTGATAACGGGCATCACTATTACTCACTAAAGCTAACACCAACACACTTTACTCCAGATAATATATGCTTTAACTTACTTATTTAATGTCCTCATAACAAACATTACTTGATGTCCGTTTTCTGATCAGAAGACTGAGGCTGAACTAGAGTAAGCAGTATGTTAAGATCACTCCTGTGTTCTCAAGCAGTGACTCAACATTTGTCTAGGTTGATGCTGAAGGTTGTACTTTATGGCAGTGGAGTATTCCACTCTCCCTAGCTAAGGGCATTGATTAAGTGAATGACTGAATCCTATCTGAGAGTTGATGGCTCCAGGGATGATCTGGAGACCACCCCTCAAATGGTGTCTAACTGACAAGGAGTTAGAGTCTGCTGCTGTAACAAATTGTGATCACATCAGTGGCAGCTGAAACAACAAATTTATCCTCACAGTGGGGAGGCTTTAACATGAGGTGTTAGGGCAGTTTCCTTCCGGGGGACCCTCAGGAATAATCTGATGGTAGTCTGTTTCTACAGCATTCTTTGGCTTGTGGCCATATTACTCTAGTCCCATGTTACTTCTACCCCTTCTGTACTCAAATAGCCATCTGTTTCCCTCTTATAGGGACATAAAATGTGATGGCACTTAGGACCCATGCAAATAATGCAGGATAGCCTTCCTACTTGAAGAATATAAATTTAGAACGTGCAGAGAAATTGGAGTAGAAGATTATTCTGCAACTAAATCCCTTTGGCAATATATACTGGGTTAGTCAGCTTGGGCTGTCATATAAGATGCCACCAACTAAGTGACTGGAACAAAGTAAGTTTATTTTCTCACAGTTCTGTAGGCTAGACGTTGAATATCAAGGAGTCAGCAGGGTTGGAGTTTTATGAAACCCTTCTCCTTGGTGTGTAGATATAGCCATCTTCTCCCAGTATGACACATGGTCATTTCTCCATGCATTCACCTTCCTGGGCTCTATATGTCCAAGTATCTTCCTTGGTTAAAACGATCAGTCACATTGGATGAGCACCCATGTTAATAGCATTGTTTTAATTCAGTAACCCTTCAGAAACCAGTTTCTAAGACTGGCTGGTGCTGTGAGGAGGACATGAACGTACAAGACGTGTTTTGTGGTTGTTGTTGGCTGATGTATTTTTTTTAAGGGGAGGGTGAGTGTTGCAGCACAACTCAGTCCATAATATTGACAGCTTCTAGGAATTAAGACCCCAATATACTGGATGACTGTGATTTAGTGTTGCATGGCACTTTTGATTAAAATGGAGTGTAGGAGCAAGAGCAGCAGCGGGGAGACTTGGATCTAGCATTGAAATTCTAACTCAGGAGCAGGTTGAGGAAGGGTAAGGTCAGAAGCAGGGAGACACTGGGTCAAGGAAAGCAGTTTCGAAAGAGAGCTGTAAGTGATGAATGAACACCCAAGTGACACACTGACATCTTATTTCTAAACCAGAAAGAAGCAGAGGATGTAAGAGAAGGCATTTCCTCATATCATGATTAATGTGAGAGATCATTACCAGCTGGGGTAGTGAGGCCGGGACACTGCTCCTCCTAGGATAATGCGATTGCAAAGATTCTGGCATTTCTTGGTAATTGAACTAAACAATTCTACAACAGGAGTCAGCCAACAGTTTCCATGAGACTCCACATAGTAAACATATTCAGCTTCGTAGGCCATGTGGGCTCCATCACAGCTGCTCATGTCTGCCAGGAAATACCAAAGCAGCAAACTAATAATACAATCTTATAAAAATGCATGAGTATGGCTATGATCCATGACACAGCTGATAAAAATAGATAGAAGCCAGATTGACTAGAGGGCTATGTAGTTTGTCAACTCCTACTCGGAAACAATATGAGTTGATAAAACAACCAACTAAACCATGCCTATAATTATTATTTTAATTACTAGCCTTTGGTTTTTAAATCTGTTTAATGTTTATAGTGAAATTGAGAAGATAGAGTCAGCATATCCCTCCCCATTTTCTTCTGTCATTATTGCATGAACATGGCATATTTGTTAAAATCAATGAGTCAATATCTATATATTGTTATTAATGAGAGTTCACAGTTTAATGCTATGCTCTACATTTCAATGAATTTTGAAAGAAGCATTATGTCAGGTATCTGTCATTATAGTGTCACACAGCATGCTTTCCATGCCCCAAATACTCCCCTCTCTGTGCCCCACTTATTCTTCCCTCACTTTCTCTGAGCTGTTGGCAATGAGATCCTTGCACAGGCTTTATAGCTTCACTTTTTCAGAATGTTGGTAGTTGGAGTTGCATGGTCTGAAGCCTTTCCAGACATGACCTTTTCACTTAGCAAGAGGGCTTTCGGTTCCTGTGTGTCTTTTCATGCCTAGAGAACACAGTTCCTCTTCTTGATGAACACTACCCAATGGGTGTGTGTGATTTGCTTATTCAGTCATCTAAGAACATGTTGATTGCTTCCAAAATCTGGTGAGAGTGGATACGGTCCTATGCACACTGTGTGCAGGGTTTTATGTAGACGTGTTTCCCATGTATCTGAGAAATACACAGGCACATGATTACTGAACTGTGTGGTGAGAGTGCTTAGCTTAGGAAGAAACTACAGTCAGCCTTCACAAAGTGGCTCCATCATTTTTATATTCTGATCAGCAATAAACTCTATTTCTTCACTTCTTTGCCGATATTTGGTACTTGTGTCTTTATCCGAAGTGCTGGAGATTAAACATAAAGCTTCATATCTGCAATCACTAACTTACATCCCCAGTCTCATGTTTTGAATTTCATAGTTATAATAGCTATGTAGAGGTGTTTCATTGTTGTTTAATTTGTAATTCCAGAATCATGTGTGATTCAGTTGCTATTTTTTTTTATTTTTGTGTTTTCATTGTCATTTTGGTTAAGAATCCTTTACTAGATATATGCTGGCAAATGCTCCCAGTCTCTGGCATGACTTTTGTCAATGGTGCTTTCCACAGAACTGGAGTTTTTTTTGTTTGTTTGTATTTTGTTTTTTTAAATTTCAGTTAAGTTTAATTTGTCAGTCTTCTCTTACATGAATCTTGTGCAAAATACACACCCATCAAACCCAATATTACCAAGATTTTTTTCTATAATATTTTATAGGAGATGAATAGGTTTGATTTTTTTTCATCTAGGCCTATGATATATTTAATGAAATTTTGTGGAAAGTGTAAGGTTTTTGTGTAGATTCTTCCTTTTCTGTTGTTTTCTTCTTAGTTTTTGGTTTCTTTCGGTTTTGCACACGAATGTGTAGCTGTTCCTGCGGTATTTCTCGAGACGACTGTCCTTTGTGCCTTCTTTTGAACTGCCTTTGCAATGTTGTCAAGCTTTCAGGGGAGCAAACCTGTGTGGGTCTGTTTGGAGCTTCTGTTCCACAAGTCCATGTCTAGTATTTTACCCACAACGCACGGTCTGGACTACTCTAGTTTTAGAAAGTCTTCAAACTGAGTAGTTCCACCCTCTGACTTCATGTTCTTCCTGGAACTGTGCTAGATAGTCTGGGTCTTTCACATCTTTCTTAGAATGAATTTGTTACTTCTAGAAAATAGCTTGAGGTTTTGACTTGGATCACACTGAGCCTCTATAGGTCAATTTGAAAAGAACTGACATTTCAATAATATTGACTATCAGTCTATAATCCCTTTTTGTTTTGTTTTTTTTAAATCACTAATTTTATCAACACTTTATAGTTTTGCTTATATATATCTTGTTTGAACTTTGTTAGATTTACAACTAAGATTTTGTGGGGGTTTTTTTTGGTTTTACTAAAATGGTGTTGTATTTTTAATTTCAAATCCCGGTTGTTCATTGTTGACATACAGGACAGCAACTGGCTTTTGTATGTGACCTTTATGTTGTAACCTTGCTGTAATCACTAAGCACAGGAGACTTTCATTTCAGTTTTTTGATATTTTATTCTCATTCTTATTTTATTCTAGTTGGCAGGTGTTGGTGGTTATGCTGTATAAGCATGTATTCATTCATGTTCAAATGTGTTTGGGTACAGGAGTGCACACAGAACTGTGCACCTGCATGTGGAGATCTAAAGTTGATGTGTAGAATCTTTCTTGATTGTTTTCTACCTAATCCATGGAGGCAAGGTCTCTCAACTGAACTCAAAGCTCACTAACATGACTAAAGCTTGTTCCAGGGATCCTAGTCTTTGCCTTTAGAGTGCTGGAATTACAAGCAGACCACCCTGTGTACCTGGCATTTACATGGTGGTAGAGATCTGAATTCAGGTCCTCATACTTGCATAGCAAGCATATTACCTCCCCAGCCCTTATATTTTCATTGCCTATTGTTTTTAAAACCTAAGACACATTCCTATTAATAAGAATAAAAGTTAATTTTTATGAATCACATAATTTATAGGGTGTTATTCCGAATGTATCATCTCGCTGCTTCCAACACTGATATTATTTTGTCTCTTTTACAAGTGAAGAAATGAAGTTTAGTAAAGTGTGATAACTTGTTTGAAGTTGTAAGAAGCTGAGGTATCCTCTTATCATTAAAGGAGTAATTATAGTAATAAATCATAGTAACAGTAACCAACAACTAACCAAACATAGATGTCAACCATTTATATCTATTGTCCATGGGAGGCACTCTGTGAGTATGTGGTGTAGGAGTGTGTGTGTGTGTGTGTGTGTGTGTGTGTGTGTATTGGTGGAAGTATTAAGGCAACTCCATATAGTTAAAAGGGAGGTTTATTTTGTGGGGTAACTTATAAGTAAAGGGATAGGTTACAGGGTCCGAGAGAGGTGAAGTGCAGTCCAGCAGTGTTCTCTCGAAAACTCTTCTCCATCTACCTCCAGTGTCCAGGATCCAGGAATCAAGAGAGCCGGCACATCCGGATCTCAGATGTTAAGGGCTCCTGCCTCGGTCCTGCCTCATAGGCATGACAGTTGCCAGAAGCTTCATTGGAGGTAGTACTTCCAGGTCAAAGCTGGAACAGCTACCCACTACGTGTGTGTGTGTGTGTGTGTGTGTGTGTGTGTGTGTGTGTGTGTGTGACATTTTTATTTATTTTTACTTTCCTAGGATTGATTCTCACTATGGGTTCAGGCCCTAGATTTCACTGTGTATCTCAGGCTGGCCTCTAACTCACAGAATGCCTTCTGTCTCAGCCTCTCAAGCACAAGGACTGCAAGAGTGGACTACCATGCCTAGCTTCATTATCACTTTGGCTCTTTGTAACTGAGGTTATAAAAACAGGTGCTTTTTGGAACTAGAGAGATAGCTCAGCATTTTGGAGCACTGGCCACTCTTCCAGAGGACCTGGGTTTGATTCCTAGTGCCCATAAGGCAACTTACAACCATCTGTAGCTCCAATTCCAGGGGATTTGATGCCCTTGTCTGGCCTCTGTGAACACCAGGCATGCATGTGGTGTATAGACATCTATATAGGCAAAACATCAATACATATAAAATAATAATAATAAATTAAAAACTTGTGCTTTTATGATCCAGCTTCGGAAATGAAATAGCTGAGGATCCTGCAATTAAGAACTTCAACAGGACCCTACACATAGGAAGAAGTACAGCTTAAGATCCCATCCCACATGTAGAGTTATTACAAACTGATGGCCAGTGTGTATGTGATTGTATACAACAGGATCCCCAGTAGTTAACAGGGTGGGAAGCTAGAAAGAGGGACTCCAAAACTGGATTCAATTACATTGTGATGCCAAATTTAAAAGGAAAAAATTTGTGTTCATTAATTGGATGTTTGTTTTCTTGGGCTCTCTGTGAATGTCTTGACATCCCTTGGTTTTAAGGAGCACTTAAAAACAATCTCCAGCTGTCCTATAATGACATGCACACTTCACCTTAGTTATAAAACAGACTGGCTAAGGTGCATGTGAGCTGGGTTCCGGATTTGGCTGCAACTGATGTCTGTTCTACAACAAGGGCGATGAGACATGGTGGGATCCTCATTAGCACAGTGCTGCAAAAAACACAAGCAAATCATGCTGCTTTTCCTCTGCCTTTGGGTGTTTTCTTCCTCTCTTGCTAATGACTAATAAGAGAGGGAGAAAGAGAAGAGAGTGTGTGTGAACAAGAAAGTGACTGCTATTAGATTTCCTTCTACTACAGTGGGTTTCTCATTTTGCTAACTCATTAGAGGTGACAGTATGGAAAGAGCCCCAAAGTGCCCCAGGGAGAATGGGAAAGACAAAAAGGGAAATGAAACTTTCAGAGCTTTGACCCCAGCCACAGATTCACACCAGAACCACCTGCCTTTACATCATTTGTTCAGATTCCAAAGTTCCACCTCTTGTTTGATTTTAAATGTTATATAAAAGAAAAATCATGTATTTTTCCAGTTATTTCTAAGAGTAGCATTATGAATGAATGGATGGATACAACATGGTTAAAATTATGGCCTTGACTTTCCTCCTGTTTATCTGTTGCTTTAAGTCAAGAGTTTTGAAACATCTCTTACATTTAATTTGCAGTTTAGTCTGCAAGAAGTTCGATAGTACAAACTACAAACTTTTTTGAATATTTTCTATGAATTGAATGTTTTTCCAGGAGTTGGATAAGCAGGAGAAGGGTGCTTTCTCCTTGTAAAGTCAGGGAAATGGCAACACAGGCAGTGATTTCAGTGCCAGATGCTGAGGGGGAGAGGTGTTGTGGCACTATGAGTGTTGTCTTGGCATTCAAGGCTCTTCCAGAGGTTATAGGCAAGGTATACGGTTTGGGAAGAATCATATGTATTAGAAAAAGAGGAAAGAACCTCTAATCCATAGCTGCATGTCCTGCATTCTTATTATCATTCTATTATGTTATGGGTCTATGCTGTGTGGGCTGGAGTGGAAGAGAAGGGGGTAGAGATCCACTCTAGCTCTAAAATTTTGTTCTTCTTATTCCTAATCACAAGCCTTTGGAGTATGCTAAATTAAAATCTGGAGTAGTACATTCTGAGCAGCAATAACCACCATTTATTGAGAGCCTACTCTTCTCAGCCCTTATGCTATGCTGCCTGTTTTATGGGCTTTTTTCATCGTTACAGCAAGTATGTGAGACTGGAATGATTAGTATCCTCTTTTTTTTTTGCTGATGAGGAAACAGAAACCCAGGTTAAAAGTTCAATGTTCTGTCTAGCCAAAGCCACATCGGAGATGTGAGGCAGAAGCAGGATGCAAAGACAGTATCTGACTACAAATAGTGTTTTTAAAAGTGAGAGATACTTTATAGGGGTAGTTTCTGACATTACTAAGAGACACGATCTCACAGCAAACTCCCTGATCTTATGGTTCTTTCATTCCTTCTGCCTTTGCTTCCACAATTTTCCCTGAGCCTTGGGTGCAGGAGTGTTTTATAGATATATCTATACTTCTATAAAAATGATCTATAAATCTATAAAAATCTATATTAGGTCTGCCTAAACATGAGCTGAACAGGGATGACACTAGACCAATAGACATGCCAGAGGGGATAGGTAAAGCTCACAAGACCTCAACCCCACACAAAGAACTACAAACAACTAAGAAATGCTGAGAATGAGAGAAATGGTCTTCTTCAAGGAAGAGCACACCAATTACTTATCCAATGCCAAAGGTCAGTTCTGAGAGCATATATACAAGTAATATTATGCAGATGGAGTAGACTATATTTAAGAACATAAATATATGCAAACATGCTTATAACAGCAATTAACGAACAGCCAGGCCATGAATTTGAGAAAGAGCAAAGAGAAGTATATGGGAGGAAAGAAAAGAGAGAAATGATTTAATTATATTATAATCTCAAAAATGAAATAAAAAATGTGAGAGAGTACTGGGTATGTAGCACAGTTGATGGGGGCTTGCCTGGGTTAGATCCTCAGCACAGCATAAAAGTCATGATGATCATATATGCTTGTAATCCAGATGTGGAGCAGGAAAACCATAAGTTCGAGATCATCCTTGGCTAACAAGAGATTCAAGTTCACTCTGAGCTATTAAAAAAAATAGTGTAAGAAAAGTGCCCATGAGAACACGGCTCCCTACCGCAAATTTGTGGGAACCTTCTCTTTGCCTTCTGTGTTAGAACTGTTTGAGGACACTTGTGTTAGTCAGAAATGTCTTTAATGCCTAAAATACCCCAGAGGTGGGAATTTTGTTGCTTAAGACTATAGAGTCCCTGTGTGGCAAAGCCTCCCAGAGCTGGTATAAGTAGGATGACTGACCAGAGCAGGACTGAGGACAATGAGAAACACTGATGACATGGAAAAGGAGCAGAAGTCTGATGCCTTGGCCCTGGGTTTTAATTGGCATCAAAGGCTTCATTGATAATGTATGAGTTTTTATGCTATAGTCCATGTAGCAATATGAATGGAGTCCAGGCCTTGCCCTTGAGGAGAAAATAGTGAAATGGTGGGGTAGAAGGTTGCTGGGAAAAGAAAACTCCATGAGCAGCAGAACATGAAGATCCTAACTGGACTTGATATAGTTTTGATAGGTACATAGGCATTAGTTTCATTGACTATGATACAAATTAGTAGCTAGAATCATGGTGGATTTGGGGAGATAATGCAATACTGGCCAGGAGCCAGTAAGCTCTACTAGAGGCACCTTTCCATCAGAAGGGTTGGCAGCCTCCTTAGACCAGGGAATCCTTCCTTCAGAGCCTGCACATATGTGGAAGGAGGCAACTTTAGTGCTAAATCTGTTTAGCTGCATCAGGCCTATCATCAGGACAAGGCTAATTTTCTGCTGTGATTCTTATTTACAGCATTCTAATAAATACAGATAATGGGAGCACTTTGTCAGAAAAGTGCAGAGACTGGGGCTAGCAATGTTGAACTCTCCTCACCTTCAACTCTAGAGTTGCATGTCAAGGTATAAGGGTCTTTGATTCCTTCCTGAGAACTAGAAAAAAGAGTCTGAGAAGATGATCCAGGGGCTACAATGAGAGTGTGTTCCCAGTGTTAGGACAGGACACATTTGGAACCCCCGTGCTGACACACACAGGCAAAGAGATGGAGGTCGAAGTGGCTGAGGAGAAGATAATGTTTCTCTAGCCTGCAATTTCTTTCAATTTTAGGGATCGCAATTACCAGGGCAAGAGTTAGGAGTGGCCATGCTTGGAATGCATAAGTGAGTTTGATGCCACAGGTTCTTTTGCATTTAGAAAGCAGAGGCACAGGCAATATTTAACCTGGCTTAACTCTGCATGGGTGTGTACAATTGTATATGAGAGAAAGCAGAACTGGAGACAGGAAGAAAAGTAGATGTGATGAGTAGGTAGTGGAGTAGAATGAATGGCCTTGATTCCATCCTAGGCGACACTAGGAGGGTAACTTCACCTCTCAGAGACCCGGTCTCCTCACCACCACCTTGGAGATAATAGCACTTATTGCACAAGAGAGTCTAGCATGTCGGGAACAGAGCTTGCAGATCACCTAACACATGGTATGCATTCAATAAAGGGCATTCCCGTTATTGATGTCAGCATCCATATGGGATATTCAACCAGCACTGGTATTTTCAACCAGCCAACCTTTACTTTTCATTTATGAGCAAAATTAAATATTCACCAGCATATTTTTGCATAGTTCTTAAGAACACAGAGTTACACTGTTCAAATGCTAGTTTTTTTAAGCTTATGGTTTTTAACCTCATTATGTCTCTGCATGCTCTCATTCTTCTCTCTCTCCACAACATACCACTCAGTTATTGTACATGAAAAATAAAACAATGTGTGCACAACCCTTAGAATAATGGACTAGCATATTGTAAATAATCAATATATACTAGTGTTTTAAAATGAGCTTTGGGAGCCAGCAAGCTGGCTCGGCTAGTTAAGACACCTGAAGCCAAGCCCGCGGACCTGAATTCTATGCCAAGATCTACATGAGGGAAAGAGAGATCTGACTTCTACAAGTGATTCTCTGATGACTTGCAAATGCATCACATCAATAAATATATCAATGTAAAGAATTTTAAAATGAGACTTGCTATTGTGTTAGATATTTCCTAGCTATCAAGGAGAAAGAAACAAAGAAAAGGGGAAGGAGAAAAGGAGGGAGGGAAGTAGAGGGGGTGAAATAGATAGAGACAAAGATTAATAAGGCAATAACTCAGTCCATTGGAGGGAGACTGATATACCACAGCTGAATAATTTATTCATTCATTGAGTAAGTACTTACCAAGCCCCCATGCATGCATCGGCGACTACTTTAGTTTTCGATGCTTAGCATTTCATAAGCAGACATACATGGCTCTTGCCCTCAGTCACTCATGGTCCAGTGAGGGACACAGGAAATGACCAGGAACAATAGTATAGTGTAAAAATGCTAGCACTGTTCTCAAATTAGGACTGTGAATAGACAGAGAATTCAGAGAGGAGACATGGCAACCATGTCTTCGTGGATGATGGGGTGGGAAGAAATCTTTGAATTCTTTCCAGGATGTTCATTTCCTTATCCTCGGAAACTATGGTTATCTTACATGGCAAAATGGGCAGTAAGCAGATGAGCAGATTTAGAGAGATTATTCACACGATCCCATGGGGCCCAGTGAAATCAGAAAAGTCCTTAAAATAGAAGAAAGCCAAGAATAAAATCAGAGTTTGGAAGTGAGGAGGGCTACATTTGAAGATGGAGAAGAAAGCCAGGGAATGTGGGTAGCTCTGAGGAGCTGGAGATGGCAAGGTAATTGTCTTGTTGATATCTTGTTTTTAGATAAATGCATGCCACAGTTATACCTACAGATCTCTAAGACAGTAAGTTTGTTCTGTTGTAAGATGGTCAGTTTAAGGTGATTTGTCACGGTGGGGCCGGAACATGAGTACATAAATACATGCATCCAAAGATATTTGTGAGTTAGAATCATTTTTAATACTTTTACATTTGTGTGTGTGTGTGTGTGTGTGTGTGTGTGTGTGTGTGCATGTGAGTGTGTGCATGAGGGAGAAATTGGAGGACTAGTTGTGAGTTGTTTTTTCTTTTTCCTTTCAACTACATGTTTCCCAGGGGTCAAACTCAGGTCATCAGACTTAGTGGTCAGCACCTTTACCGGCTGAACTATATCACTGGCTCCAGTAGGATAATCATGGTAGAAAAATCACTCTGGCTGCTTGATAGTTAACAAATTGGAAGGGACATGGCTGGATGCAGATAGCATCATTAACAAGCTGTTCCTGTAGTCCTATGAGATAGGATGGTGGCCTCAATCAGAGCATATGGTTATGAAATGCTGGCTCTGTATCAGACCCTGAAGTCAGCCTGATGGAAAAGGGATTCAAGAGGAACCAACCAAATCCGTGGTCTGAGCCAGGAGACAGACACGTAGAGAACACTTGCAGCTGGTGAAGTGTAAGGGCTTTGACATAGGAACCAGAACCACGTGTTATAAAAACGCAAGGACACTACTTCCAAAGAAGGGCCTTATGACAGTGTCCTGGAGGAAAAGCCACTTGGGAGTTGTATCTGAGAAGCTCTCAGGAAGACTCAATAGAGGTCTCTACGTGCTGCCAGCCTCTTTGGTCTACTCTCAGCCTCCTCCAGCATCCTTGCCTCCATGGGAGCCAGAAATCTTGACAGCTTTATCTGATTTCCCCTCTGGGTCAGAATTCAGGAAAAGGTGTCATCTAGTTTGGGCTCTCATGAAAGTACTTGTTGTCTTACTGAATGAAGGGGCTTATAAACCCCATACAATATGCCCTGACTCTGGAGAAGGAAACCTTATGAGCATTGTTTGCCAAAAATGTTCACCAACTTTCTGTTTGCATTTTAGATATTTTGAGTATTATCTTTGTTCTTCGGGTGCATGTGTGGAACGCTTCATTTCTAAAAGGCCAAATGAGGGTCTCTGGGACATACCCAATTGAACTCAGACCTCTTGGTCTTCCTCTCCAGCAGTTTCTTGAAGCACTAGTGGCAGAAAAAGGGGGGGGTATTTCCTTTTCCTGTCTGGTGAAACTCCCCTGAGGTCATTACCTGCCCAGTCTATACGTTAAAATAAAACACAATGATGTGAGCTGCCCAGGCCTGGTTTTTGATATAAAAAGGAGTGCTTACTCTTGGAGCTGAATGGCTTGAAACACTGCAAAGCCTGCTTTAAGATGCAAAGTTGAGCAAAGACTCCCTCCTTTTCTGGGTGGTATCTGTTCCTTTACCAAAAGGATGGATGACATTGACTTAGTTTGTGTTATGCCAGAGAAATATGGTCTCCAGTGAAGGAAAAAGGCTTTGTTTTAACATTTAAAAAACATTAACTTATAAACACACACATACATATATAGGAAGCACTTTTCACATGTTTCCTCATGGCTGCAAGTAAAGGGTACAGAATGGCTTTTTTGTATCCCCAGTGCCTCACATATTGAAATAGAGCTCAATGGGTGAACTAATGAAAGGTTGAATGAAAGAATTTAGATTGAGGGCTTGACCTAAAGCTTGACCTAAAGCTTGAGCTAATATCCAGTATTAAAGAGTGACATCATACGGAAGTTAAATGTGATGGCATACACCTGTAATTCCACTGCATGAGCAGCTAGATTCCAAGTTCAATGCTAACTTGAGCTGTATAGACAATACTTCATAGTGAGACCTATCATCCTGACCCCTCAACTACTGGAGCATGAGAGAACCATTTCTAACTCTTCCCTGGATGTGGTGGAGCTTCAGGATAAAAGTGACTAACCCAGTGTTAATAACCATTTAATCACCAGATTTATAGACCCTTGATGGAAATGTTACAGTTTGCTTCAGCCCCACCCTGAATCCTCTCAGTTCCAAAGAAGGGGTGGTTTCTTCAAATCCCACAGCCAGGCTATGGCTGAGCCAAGAAAGGAACACATGTGGTTGCTTAACATTAACTGAGGGCCCCGCATCTCAGCCAAAGCACTCCCTCTTTCTTGGCAGAAAGATGAGGGACAGGGCACACTTTCAGAGGTGGGTAGATGTTCTCATCAGCATTAGGAAGTTTGATGGGACCCTTCCGGAAGGCTCTGAGCAGCCTAGGAATAGCCAGAAAAGCAGCGAGTCCCGTCCCTGAAACTGAAAAATCTCAGACCAGCTTTCTCCTAGCCTTCTCCAAGTAAAAACGCTGCAGACAGCCCTGTCTGACTCTAAGGGTGATTCACTTCCTCAAATACCTCTATTTAAATGCTAATTTCCACAGAACTGAGAGGTGATGGTTCTGGCATGCTGGTCCCTGTGTATTACTGTATCCAAAATACTCACACATACTACAAAGGAGGAAGTAGGCAGGATGGGAAGCAAGGCATGTGGAAGGGTAGGGAGAATTTATGTAGGAGGCCAGTTACCAGTGCTTGTCCTTGTTAGCATGGCTGATCAAGTGGAAGTGAGACAACTGCAGCAGCTTTGGAGAATTTGTGTCACCTAGATGTGATGTTCAGGTGACAATGGAGGATAAGGAGGCCTTCCTCACCTCTATACAGGGGTCATCAGCTGCTCTGTTGTGTATAACATAAACTAGGCCGTGGCCAAACTGTGTCTGAAATCCCTTGATGAGATTCAGATTCTAATGTTGGATTTGAGAAAAACAGACAGACAGACAGACAGAATTAGCACGCATTGAAGATAACACCTTCTCCCTTACCCACATTTTGCTAAGACTTATGGAACTCACGTGAACCCTCCTAGACAGAATTTGATCCGTGGCTATATGACTTCTATGGCTCTGCACATTCCACAGTCAAATACCAAGTACTTCAGGAATCTAGTCACGAACAAGATAGATACATGAGAGGAAGGGATGGGAAGGATTTATTTTAACTTGGAGACATTAGACTACTGTCATGAAAAGCTGACTCCTCCTTAGGTGTCTCCTCAACAACCCTCTGTATGAGTGCATGCTCGAGGCCTAAGGCACCCTGTTTAGAGAAGTCGTGTTTTCCCATCTGGCTCCCTCAGTTCAGCAGTCCTCAGCCCCTTCTGTTTAATCCCCTTGGAAGCCACAGCATCTGCACTGTTGATTCAGAATAATTCCTGTAGACGGAAATTTCTCCGGTCCTGCCTTGCCCAGCGGTCCGGACGAATCTCTCCCACCCTCGGTCCCATAGCCACTTATAAAATAATTACTCAGAGGCTTATATTAAGTACAAACTGTATGATCTATGGTTTCAGCTTCTTGCTAGCTAGCTCTTTCATCTTAAATTAACCCATTCCTATTAATCTATATTAATCTGTAAGCTTTCTTGCCATAGGCCAAAACAGCTTTATTTATTATCCAATGGGAGCCACACATATTCACAGCATACAGAAAGACATCCCACAGCAACTTCTTACTTCTAAGGTAATAAGAGATAAATTATTCCTAAGTCAAATAGGAGTGATCATGGCCTGAGAACATGAATTTAGGGTACCCTGAATAACATATTCCAACATAGAGATAATTTTATGAGGTTTTTATAGTTCTGAAACAGAAGAACATCATAAATAGAGGCATTTATTCAAGTGCATTAGTGGAAATATGCAGGCAGGCTACAATAACATACAGGAAATCTCTGCTGTGGGACTCAGATGCTATCTGATGAAGGGCTTAGCTTTTGGATTGGTGGAAACTAATCGCCATTTAAGTTAAAGTGTTCCAGCAGCTTTGAACTGGTAGTCACCAAAACACTAGGTAAGACAGAAGTGGCCAATGAATTGTTCTTGAGGTAAATAAAGAGAGCCCAACACAATTGAGTTCTGCCTTTTAACATCCAAACTCTCTGCAAATTACGAAGTTCTAGTAAGTCAATCAGCCTAATGAAATGTTTGGAATAATCTTATAGAAAAACTAGACTCGGGCTGGAGGGATAGCTCAGCCGTTAAAGGCTAGGCTCACAACCAAAAATATAAGAAAAACTAGACTCAACTTTAATGCTGTCTGGTGAGGATCCATTCTGGAGTTACAGCAAAGCAGGGGAAGAGCTGGCAAAGGCTAGCGGCTGCGCACATGCTGCCATCTTTTGTTTGTTTTCGTTATGCTACCCGGAAATACTCACTGAGCATCCATACTTTACTCAGCTGTACTCAGTCTCACAGTTTGGCCCTCAGGGTGCCTCGGTGCATTGTTTGGGGCCACAAGGTATCTGCAGTACAGTGAGAAACACAGGTCTTCCATGAGTGGATCTATGGTTATAAGCTGTAAAACCTTTCTCGGAAGAAAAGAGCAAGATCTGAAGGGTGGGTGACAGATTTCATCTGAGGCACTTTCCTCAGTGCAGTGACCTGTTGTGTGGTCTGAGTGGTGAACAGGAGTGGCCCAGGTGCAGAGAAAAAGAACACCCTCCCAAAGAGAGGACACATTCCAGCTGGGGACTGTAGATTGGGAGCCTGTCCCAGGAGAGGACAGTGAGTGCAGCCTGGGAACAGCAGTCCTGAGAAGCAGGAGTCAGCAGGGGCTGGATTGTGTGGGATTCTCTAGACTGTAATACAGCAGCATCCTTATTCTTTCTTGGTCTTCACCAGTGAAGGAACATCCTGTGCTCACCTCTGCTGTCGCCCTGGCTCAAACCATGCTCTGAACTCATGCAGATTTGCAGAGTGAATGCTACCCACTCAATGTCAGAGTTCCCAAGATGCACTTTAAAAATTTGTTGAGTTATCTCCATATAGTATCAGTTCAGATTTAAGTTTCACGTGGATGCATTTTGAAGACATTTGTCTAAACAGTGACTCTGTTGCTAATTTTGCAATAACAATATTCACTTACATGACATACACACATAGACACACACTGCCCAACCCAAACCCCTATGCATGAAAGCATGTTCTCCAGTGGATGTGCTCATTCATGAGTGCTTCCTGCTCCCCTCTCCGAAAGTATGTGATTTAGTCCATGATCCTGGCTCCATTCGCTGAATGTGAGTACTCAGTTGAACACAAACTTGCTGAGCACAGGCACCAAGCTATAAGCCAGAGGGGTTAGCTGAGCTGTAGCTATGGACCTCAGTCAGACAAGTTTCTTAACTTTTCTGAGTGCCTGTTTCATCATCTATAAAATGAGCCTAGTGGTGCCTGTCAGCATTTTTATAAAGCTAACACCACGCGCACGCGCACGCACACACACACACACACACACACACACACACACACACACACACACACGGGAGGGGGGGGAGGGCAGAGAAGATCAGTAGACCTAAGGAGCAGAGTTGGTTTCTGTTGTCCTAAGCTGAGCCAGCACTTGCCACCTCCACGTCTTTTCCTCGGCCTGCGACTTTCAAGTTCTCTCCTCTTTCACCTGGGGTTTCTTCTGCCTAGCAGAACTTTCCCAGGGCTGTCCCGCCTGCACCTCCCTCTCCCCAAGTTTGTGTTTTGCCTCTTTCAAGAGCAGATTGATGTGAAGGCCCTGGGCGCCCTCTGCTGGCGGAGGCCGTGCAGGACTGTGGGCATTGCCCAGACTGCCAGGAATGGCTTTATTACTTGGGAAAGACACAGTGCTGTCCTGTCATTCAATGCTTCATCCTTGCCTGTGTGCGCCCCTCTCAGCTCTCTATGACAACTGAATCCTCCTCCCTCCCATCTTCTCCTTCCTCATGAGCTTCGTCAGGTTACTCTGGAAATCCTTTTCTGGAAGCTCAAAGGGAACTATTTATGCAAGAAGAGACACCTTAAGTCATGTTTCCTGCCACTTGGGGTTACCCATGTATGTCTTTCAGTTGTCCATTGATGTCAGATGTCGCTAAAATTCTAAGACTGGCTAGGCCAGAAAGCACAGGAGTTGGAGGAGCAGAGTGAGGGGTACTAGTGGGTGTAACTTCCCTCTCCTGCAGTTTAAGATGTATATACAAAAGTTGATGAATATAGAGAGAACCTCTCCTCCTAAGGTAGGAAAGGCAATTTCCCTCCGAGGCCTCATTACCAAATGTGCTCAGACTGTAAATCACTGGGAGCACTTCACATCTGGTAGAGCCACCTTCTCCACGTTACTTAAGTGGAATAATGTGATCGCGCCCACCTCATGGTGAGGACTGCTGAGGTCCCAGTGAGAACGGAGCCTCTGTGCAGTCAGGTTGTAGGATGCCACAGCTCCTTCTCTCGGCTTGTGGCCTGCTTGGGTTCTGGGAACTCGTGGGGACTGAGGCCTTTATGAGAAGACTTCAGTCTGTGCATCTTGGGGCAAGACTTTCAACTCTTACATTTACTGAGATGAGAATTATGGACTCTGGGACCAGACTACCCAAGACCTCACACTATCAATTACGTGGCCTTGACTTGTAAAGTTTCTTTTAAATTAAAGTATTTATCTCTACACTGGGGATTTTAACATCACCTACTTCATGCAGTTGCGTAAAGTGCTTACCAAGGTACCTGACACACAGTAGGTGCTAAATAAGGTCATTTCCACTCTTCCACTATAGCAGGCTGGGAAACTTCTATCATCCTCATTTTATAGATGAGATAATTGAGATTTATGAGCTTTGTCCCGATTACTCAGGTAGAACATCAAATGGGGAGACCTGGCGCCCAGTGTTCAAAGCCATCAATAACTCATCAAAAAGTAGCTATGGATGCTCCAAATGCTTTTTGGTCACATGATGAAGGGGTTCTTCCAATCCAACTGGAATGCCTGACAATGAGATCACTGGCTGCACTGCATGGCCAATGTTTCTCTCTCACACCCGGTTGGGAAGACCTGGGAAACCAAGGACAAAGCCAGTCTTTCTGTCCATAGTACTCAGTCCAGGGTTCTGTAACCAGCATCTGGTAGTTGCTGACTAGAGCCTGGGAGAGCCTTCCATTTTACTGCACACTTGGGGAAAGATCTGTAGTCCAGCAACCACCTCACTGTTCTTACGGTGTGTGTAGTGTTTCCGTTGCCTGGAATACCGTCTTCTCTCTTTTTGGGCCCCCAGATTTGTAGACTACATGGCTCCACAGATTGACATTCAACACAAACAAAACACTATGCTACACAGCAAGAGTAGCTTGGAAACTCACCATAGTGCACATGTATCCCCTGAACAAAGGCCCAAACTTTGCTAGACCTGGCTTTAAATTCTGTTCTCATAAACTTAGAATCTCGTTGTTACTTATCTGTGATTTCCACATAATACTAGCTCAAGAGCCACAGTGAAAATTACGTATTCAGGTATAAGTAAAGCACTTTGCAAAGTCTAGCAAACTAAGGATGCAGTGAATAACAGAGATGGCAGTGAGAGTGATGGGGAAGATGATGGTGATACTGGAGATGTTGAGGGTGGTGATAACATCACCTTCTCTGGACCCAGCCCTAGAGGACATTTTCACTAGACAAATGGATTGGTGGCAGACTTTGAAAGTGTCTAGGAACTGGTATGGGCATCTGCAATGAAGACAAGAAGGTAACCCAAATTACGGTTTCTCAGCTGCTTCTGAACTGCCTGGAGCCCAAGCTTCAAGAGTCTTGGTTTGCCATCACGTATTTTTGTTTTTGTCTCTGATTTTCATTTCAAGGTTGCCCATGGCAGGGGACAAAATGAAGGGATAAGCATCCTCTTGCTTTTGTTATTTCCTTCCCTCCCCTCCTGCCTGTCCAGATTGTAACTACTGTTGCTAACTCTGACCATAAAGTGACCACACAAGTCAGAATAGATAGGAAAATGCCCCTGGTACCCTGCTCACTGACGGACTTCCCCATTTCCTGCTCGCACACTCCTCGTATCAACAAGCTTCCCATCTCCCGTGGCTGGCTGTTCCATTTTTAGGTCAGTCTATTGTCTAGAATAATGAGGTCTGGGTCCTTTTTCTGCAGTCTCTGCCACCGCTGTCCTCTTAAACCACATCTATCCAGGACTCCGCATTCTAGGGTCACATAGGGCTTTGTCTTGTGATCCGTTGCAGGCAGGCCTCCCTGAAGTTAGAGTACTAGTCTGGGAGTAAAGAGACCTGAGTTTGTGTCCAGTCTACCGGTTGTGGTTAGGCAAGGCCTTCCATTTCTCCAGGCCTCTGTTTTCCCCATCCGTCTGAACCAAAGTACCTTTAGTGTTCCTTCTACCTTAACACACATGCAGTTTCCAAGCCTCCCTTCCTTCCTTCAGCTTAGCCTTGCTGCTGCCTCAAACACGTGGCGCTCCTCTCAGTCCCTAGCACCCAGGTTTACCCACGTCATTGCTTAGGCAAAGGGATAGTTCACAGCCAAATATATAGTTTGTGGAGCCTCAGAGGATGTCTTAAACAATGGGCAGCTTGATCCCATTAAGTGTTTACAGCAGCCCTGAGATCAAAGCCTCATTTGTAGAAATTGAAACTTGGTTGCAAGAGAAACAGTAAGTAGCTATGGCTATCGATGCTCCGGGATTTACTGCTCAGCCTGCCAGAGCTGGGATTCAGGAGGCTTCACGGCAAAGCCATCCAGCCTGTTCCAACAATAAGCTTCAGGCCTCCTTGCCCCGCCATTGCCCAGGTCCTTTCCTCTGCCCTGTAATCTCTTTGCTCTGCCCCACAGGGAGAACAACTTCATCAAGGACTTTCCCCAGCTGGCGGACGGGCTGTTGGTGATCCCGCTGCCTGTGGAAGAGCAATGTCGGGGGGTCCTCTCCGAGCCCCTCCCAGACCTTCAGCTGCTCACTGGTAAGACACACCCTTCAGCCTCTGCACACTCACTGGCCATAGCTGTATCTGTTGTGTGAACTACAAGAACATATCAAGATGCTCCAGTCCAGCTAGACTCCCAGGCCTCTGCCTTGTCTTGGGCTTCTGCTAGGAACCATGTAAAAGGAGGGGCTTAAGGAGACCCCACCTTCTTGGCTAGGGCCTACTTCATGAGAGGCACCTCCCCGAGAACAAGAAACAATTTTCCAGCCTTTCCCAGTGAGGTTTTGCCTGTGTCCAAGTATCAAACCACTTTCCATTCAAGTGACATTTTTTCTGATATTTCAATACTTCCAGAATTTTGTTTTCTTTGTTCATTTAAAAATTATTCTAGAGTTAAATCAGTGGACTCTTGAGTCAAGACTTTCTCCACATGGATACATTTGAGTCACGTGGTTTATTATTTGCATGTGGTCACTGAGCCATTTGCTGGGTGAGTTTTATTTATCCAAATTTGAGAGTAAGGCATCTAGGTTCCAATAAGCCCAATGGCATCCAAGACATTCACTAGGACTAGACCCTGGTGAATAGTGTTGCATTTTTTTATCCTTTCAGTCCCACCCTGTTATTCTCACCATCCCAAACCTTCAGGCTCTCCTGAAGTGCCAGAATTTTCTGTCTAGTTCCAAGGTATGTTTCTTCTCTTCTTTATCTTCTGCCAACTTTTTTGCTACCCTTTTTGGAGAGTGGGGTTGATTTTTCTAAGACAAGTGGACCTAGACTCTATTTTTGGTGATATAATAGTGGAGTGATATCCACTACCCAGATTGGCCACCCTCAAGCACAATTGAATCCTCTCACTTAGAAAACGATTGTCCCACAGGAATTAACCTGCAATGTGACAGACACCCCATCACTTGCAAGCTCTGAGTGGCCAGAAGCAAAAAATCTGCATAGACAGAGGAGACCCCACATGGGTTAAAGGTGACCTTGCGAAGCAAAGCTACTTCTATTTTTCATCCCACGTGATCCTGCATGAGTGTTGCTATTCTGATTTCAGATTAAGGTGCCGTATACTCCTCCAAAGTCACACGGCTAGTGTGTAAATTATCATCAAGTATTAAACCTAATTAATCTGGACTCCAAAGTGGATGCCTTATCCATTATCTTACACCACCTCCCAGACTTGTCCCACTTCAAAGAAGATGCAGATCACATGGACCCGTAGATGGCATATCTCTGCAAAGTGTTTTAAAGACTCCTATGCCTTCCTTAATTTCCCCTTCCTACGATCATAGAAATTCTAAGTGACATGGAGTATTCTAGTTGAATTCTCTCTGCTGACTGGACATCAGGTTTAAGAGAGGCATGCCTCTTTGGAAAACCCCAGTAAGGGCAGCTCAGCATCCACAAGAGCTCACATTTCTTTACAGTGTCTGGTAGGAGAGTTCTTTAAAGACCCAACACATCATTGAGTGTGTTTCCTTGGACAGCTTCCATCTTTGCAGATGGACGTAACAGTCACTTTTTTAAAAACATGGTAAGGAATGAAGGTCATGTGTATAAGAAGTTTGGTTTACTATGGTTCTCTAGTAATTTTGCAGGTTGTTTTAACTATATGTCTTAACTCAGGGACATTTGAAAGGTTCCTAATAAGGGAACTGCTAAAATTCAAGAGATTTTTTTTTTTTTTGTTTAAATTACCAGAGGCTGGAGTAGTGGCGTAGAAGTTAAAAGCACTGGCTGCTCTTGCAGATGACCTGGGTTTGCTCTCCAGCACCCTACATGGTAGTTCACAACTATCTGTAGCTCTAGTTTCAGGGGATCCAACATCCTCTTCCAGCATTCACAGCCACTGCACACACATGGTGCATGGACATACATGCAGACAAAATATCCACATGTATAAAATAAAAATAAATCTTTAAAAGTAGAATTACCGAAACAAATTAATCTTTTCTCCCAGAGCTTCTTTCTATCTCCTTTCCCTAGGAGGAATTGTACAAAGAGTATGGTGAGTGGGGTGAGAATCAGGGGTAGTTTCAAGATTAAGAATGAAGAGAAAACCATTCCAGTTGGGAAATTGTAAATATCCAATTGAATTCCAGGATCCATTCTGGACTCTGTAGGAGAACTGCAAATAATACAGCATGGCCTTTACGTCAAGAACCTGACATAATACAGAAGCCTATATTCCAGGTGTGAATCCCAGCTAAGGCAGGGACCACAGTAAATGAAGGATAGAATAGCAGCCACTTAGGAGGGAGGTCCAGGGATAGAATGAGGGGCAGGAAAGATGGTTTTATAAATTGCTTGATAAGCAGAATGTACCTCCTCCCTTTGAATACCACACCATGGAAGGAAAGGATCCTTTAACAGCCCACACCAGGATGTTCAGCTTTCTTCTGTCAGAGGTGGGGCTCAGTTGTTGATTACTCCTTCCCCACAAACAATGTCTGTGAACATGGCTAGGCAGTAGTAGATGGGACAGGGGACAGAGTCTACCTGAATTTTGGTGTCTAGAACTCCTTGAATAGACTAATTTCTCAGCCCTGGGTCAGGAGCCTGGTCTCTTTCCCTTTTCCATCCCCTCTCTCTTTCCTTCCCAGCATCACATAGAGAGCATAGGCAAGACAGAGCAGATAAACAGAGACGACATATTTATAACTAAACATTCTCACTCCAATGGACATATCTTAGGGGATCATGAATATTTTACTTGAAAATGAAAGCCTCTAAAATTATATTATTCCTGAAAAGGCTAAAGAGGGAGAAAAAAAAAAAACAGTTGACAGTAATGGACAACTTTAATACTACAGAAATGTCCAGGAAGAAATCATTTGTTCCAATGAGATTCTCATTTTAATATCCGTATCAAATATCTCTTTAAGTGCCTCCTCACCAGGGGACGAGAGAAAGGGATAGGAAATGTGCCTGCTATTTGCAGAGGTGCAAGAAAGCACAGCTACATAACAACAATAATAACTGCTAACGTGGCTAGCATTTCTTTTTAATGCATTTGTTCATGATTATAAAGAGGAGAGAATGCAAGGCTTTGGGTGGAAATTTTAGAAAATGGAGATAGATACAAATCAGGGGGCAGGATTTTTTTTTACATGTATCTGGTATCCAGTGTTAACTGCTTGCCAACATTTTTGTTGTGTTTCTTCTTTGTTTGTATTTTATCTTGACAGTACCTGTGATTTCTGAAATGCATTCCGTGGAACATGCATTCTTAATGATCCCTCTATATAAAAGAAGTTCCATGAGCAGCAGCACCTTCAAGGAGACTTATTGTGTATTTTAATTATTGTAATATGCTCAAAATTAAAAAGTTCAGTTTGTTTAGCCAGTATTTCTCATTTATTTGAATTAAGAAAATATATGTAGGTATACAGGTTTACCACATAGTGATTATAAACATCCATGTTAACATCCAATGGTTTATACCAGGGTCAGCAAACATAAAGGGATGGCTAATACATACACAGGGATTTTTCAAGTGGCCTCTGCTATTTAGTACAAAACCAACTGCAAAGACTATGAAATAAATGGGCTGAGAAAAATATACCCCTGACCCTGGTCCTACAGGCAGAGACTTTCTAGTCTCTGAAAGGGCTTTCACTTCTGTTACCATATTCAAGTCTCACATTATACCTGCAATGTCAGATGGGAAATCTGAGACAATGAGATGTCTAATGTCCATGACACGTTACAGATGGACTTAGGTAGGTGGGGTATAAATTTGACTTTTTACATGTGAGGCAGAGGGACATTGAAAGCCCAAAAAAAAAACATACAGTTGTGTCTAAAGAGCACAGCGGTGGAGAACAGTGGTTGGTTCTAACAGTGCAGCAGTCAGGACCCAGACCAAGCTTCTTCTCACTTTGAAGAGGTGAACAGAACCCAGAACTGCAGAGTGTGCATTGTGGTGAGTATTATGAACGCCAAGCTCACATGCTATCTTATTTCCTCCTCTAGGAGACATCAGGTATGACGAGGCCATGGGTTACCCCATGGTGCAGCAGTGGCGTGTCCGGAGCAACCTCTACCATGTGAAGCTGAGCACCATCACTCTCTCAGCAGGTGAGGACCACTGTCCAGCTAGCAACCAAAGGACATGTGGTCACTTTGCACATGGTCTCAAGAGCTTAGGATGTCCCAAGCCCTGGCTGGTGCTGATGATGCTGAAAGAATGGAAGAGCATCTAGGTAGGACAGCACAGCAGGCAGTGGCATGAACACCCTGCAGTAAGGACAGCACAACAATGGGACAGTGGGACACAGAAGGAGCTTCCTAGAAGAAAAATTGCTGAGTAGGGTGAAGAGGTATGATAACAGGAAGAGAGGAAATAGTAACCTAGGCAATGTTCTGGAAGTGTTTCTGGCTTGTGATTGAATCTTCTCTCCTCAGTTCTCTTACTTCTTTCGTTGTCCATCTCTACACAGCAATAGCATGTGGCCCCACTCTTCACCACCATACACACATGTGTCACCCATTCTTTATCCATGCGAGCCCTGAGCTCCAGCAGGGAGGGTTTTTGGTAGTTTTTGAGATGGAACATGTTTGTTCCTAACTTTGCATTTGCTGTAACCATCTGCCTAGCTCTCCTTGCCTGGGGTATGCACACTAAACTCTTTGGTGCCTCCTCCACTGTCCATTCTTCAATAAACAATGCAAGGAATTCCAGATAATGGAATACTTCCAGCAAAGTACTAACAAGTACTTGATTCGTGTCTGAATCATGTCTATCTACCCCTCTGACTGGAGAACTGGGGCTAAGTCATGGAATCTGTTTATTCCAATATCTCCAGAAACTAACAGAGAATCAGCACATTGTTGGTGTCCGTGTTTGATAGAAGAATAAGATAAATAAATGAAAACTGGAGAATAAGGTATTGAATAAAGCTTCCTGGGAAGAAGAGACCTAGTCTGAGGTTTTGTACTCTGGTTCTGACAACACCATCACCGGC
Organism: Peromyscus eremicus; assembly: GCF_949786415.1. Lineage (NCBI taxonomy): Eukaryota > Metazoa > Chordata > Mammalia > Rodentia > Cricetidae > Peromyscus > Peromyscus eremicus. Next base: position 82,843,513 of record NC_081417.1, on the reverse strand, counting down.
TTTTTGTCTGTGTGTCCCCTAATTATCTCTTGAGTTCTCACTTTCATTCATTTTTATTTCAGTACTTCTTTGTTCATAAGCAAAATGGAGCTCTTTCAACCTGGGTCTGGGAGGACTTTACCCTCTGGGCCGTACAAACAGTGATTGTTGCTGACATCTGTCAAGCATGTTATAATGTTTCAGGTCTTGTGCCTTGCAGCAGTCCTACAAGGAAAGTAGTAATTTAGCTTATCTGTCATCATACAAAGGAACTGAAGGTCGAAGAGGTCAAGTAAGCAACCCAAGGTCACATGGCTAGCAAGCACCAGAAGAGAAAACAGAACATGGATTTGTATTGCATTTTTGTCTGCCTGGCTGAAGAGCCACAGGGCATCTCCAAGGCATTGACGTTTTACTTAACAGAAACCATCTCATTATTAACCCTGCTGCATTAATTGCCCAGTTGCATGAGTTAACAGGTTGATGGAGAGAGAGTGCTCTAATCAAGCACCCTCTCTTTGAGTCCTATTTCTGTTTCCCCACCACCCCCTCACCCTGCGCTTGTGAATATAACTGTGATGTTCCTGTTAGAACTACAAAGGTGTACCTGCTTTAATTAATCAGTAATGATGTTCCTGGAAGCTCCTTGCAAATCAAATGTTGGCAAATTGGAGCTCATTTTCAGTGTTGGAGAGGGGCTTGCCCTTTGATGTGCCATTGCCTGTTCTTATAATAACAATGGCTGGTTGTTTGCTGTGTTTCAGGAGCTGGTGGTGTGCCTGGCCCTGGTGGGTATCGGAAAGATGCATTTGTGGATTTAGAGACAGATAAAGAGAGCTTCTATCTGTAAAGGTGGCAATTCTTTGGAGTGTGGGGAGAGAGAGTGGGTGCTCTGCACAGGAATAGGTGAGAAAGGCTTCTAAGAAAGGGGTGACTTCATGAGATCTGGAAGCATAGGTGTGTCTTGGGAGGCAGTAAGTTCATGTATGGAGACAGTGCTGAATACATAAAGGAAGGATGAGAGAAATCCCAGGTTCCAGTAACTGCAAATAAGGAAACAAGAGATAACTCAGGCATTCCTCTAGGCCCAGATATGGTCAAGGAACTTTATCCAGTGGCAGGCAGGATTACAAGAGGGCCTTTAAGGATTTGGGACATAGGAAATTTCAGAGGAGAATAAATTATATTCAGGAGAATGAACAGTGACAACAGCCTGGGACATTTGTCTGGACTTCATTTTTAGTGTTGACTCAAGTCTACCTACAGCATGCTTCAGACTCCCCCAGTTGATGATGTATGGGGAGAGAGTTCACAACAACTGCATGTATTCTGGAGGATTCAGCCTTTAAGGTAGATGGGGAACTCAGAGAGCACTTCCCTACATTTGCTGTTCTCTGAATACCCTAAGTTTGAAAATCAGAGCAGTGTGTTTTGGGGTGGCATTACTCAGTTCGAAACTCCCCTAGGAGTTTCCCATACTAAAGCTGAGTTGGTGACTGTGGAGAGAATTGTGTCCGAGGCTGAATGGTGAGGGAACTAGTCTCCCATTGTGGGAAGGCCCTGGAAGAACAGGAAGAAGAGTGAAGTGGAAATAGCAGCTCCTGAGACACGGCTCTGTAGGCCTTGTGCTAGGTATGGCAGTCTTAGCAGAGTACCGGGACAGTACAGCAGGCAGCAAGAAAACTCCACTGTCTCAGAACATGAGGGCAAAGGTGGAAAAGAAGGCGATGTAGCAAGAAGCTAGAGCAGGTATGCAATCTGCACTGAGCTGGGACAAATGTAATGCCGGGACTCCAGCCATCTTACTTGACCTTAAAAACAAAGGAGTGTTTGAGTCCAGCTCTTTTAGATAGAGAGCCAAGATGTGTTATTTACAGTCTTTCAGCTTTGGCTTCTCATTAGGTTAATGGGGGTGTGGTGGCAACATTGCAGTGTTTGAACTAAGAGAGTAAAAACATCTAGTGGTCTACCTATACGCATCAGCTGTTCAGTAAGTAAGCATCAGCTCCAACTTTCTGATGGTGACCTTAAAGTCATCATCATGTAGGTTGGCAAGTCTTCCTCGTCTGCAGAGTTCTACTATGTCACAGTACCCAGCACTGAGAGTAAGCCTTTGCTGTACACATGTAACGCTAGAGCTGCCAGCCTGCTGCCACGGTGATGAGGATGAAGGCCATGAATTCTGGCTAGGAGGAGCCCTTACTAGGATATAATTTTTCGGCCACCAACTTCTGAAGTCTAACCACTCACACATGCTCCTCTCCCTCCAGGCTTCACCAATGTCCTAAAGATCCTGACCAAAGAGAGCAGTCGGGATGAGCTGCTGTCCTTCATCCAGCACTACGGCTCCCACTACATCGCAGAGGCCCTGTACGGTTCCGAGCTCACCTGCATCATCCACTTCCCCAGTAAGAAGGTCCAGCAGCAGCTATGGCTCCAGTATCAAAAAGGTAAGCCTGGGGGCGGGGTTGTTGGAGGTGGTGGCCAGGTGTGGCACAGAGGGAAAGCAACTGAGGAAACAACGGAGCCTCGACAGATCTAAACCCTGTTTCTCCTATCTGAAAATTGCGTAGGCCTTGGCAATCCCCGGGCCTTCTCTGAGCTCACTTTGCCATGGTCAGGGTGAGGAAACATGCTGTCTTAAGATTCTTTCATTCAGGTGTTTTAACTCTTTTCTTATGCTATAGGCTTCTTTTTTAAAAACCATGCTTTCCCCTTGAAACAGCTGCCAGAGATAAAGGCAGAGGATGGGCATGATTTCTCCATGATGCCTTCTCTTTAGGCTTCTTGGCAGAAGGCAGGAAAAACTCTCACTTGCTCTTCAAGTCCAGGGGACAGTTTCAAGTGTCATCCACAGAGGGGCTGTTATCCTCACGGAAGGTCACCACATCTTAAATCCCTCTTCTTCTCAGCTGTCAACAGATTTCTAACTCCTTCCATCTAAGGTGGCCTAGTGCAGAAGACTGCTCTCTGCCATTGGCCTTGGAAAAGTCATTCCCGTGCATGCTCTGTGTTCCCTTCCTGTGAAATGTGTACTGCCATAATTATTCCTATCTACCTACCGCACGGAAAGGGGGAGGTGACTCACACACGAGCATTTTACAAAGTTGGAAATACCACATGTATGTAAAGATGTCTTCTACTTTTTCACGTGTATGTGTGTGCGGTACATGTGTGTTCACACGAGTGTTGATGTGTGCATCTGTATGTGTAAAAGTGTATCCAGGTGGGAAGGCTGGGGGCTGACATCAGGAGTTTTCCTCGATCACTCCCCACCTTACCCATCGAGGCAGCATCTCTCATTGGAACCCATTCACTTAGCCATCTAATCTAGCTAGCCGACTTCCTTGGGCACCTCCTGTTTTCTGCCCTCCAGCTGCTGGATATGAGCAGCCTGCTGTGCTGACCATATGGGTGCTAGAGATCCAAACCCTGGTCTTCATGCTTTCTCGTTGTACAGCAAGCCCTTTAACCACTAAGATATCTCCCAAGTAGAATGCATTATATATTAATATGTCACTGTACTTGAGAAATGGGGTCTCACACTTGAGAAACCCAGTCTCAGACACGTGGAGGCAAGTGCCCACAGAGATACAGCTGAGGAATAGCAGGGCCCATGTTGGAACTCATAGTTGGAACTGGCAGGCTACAAAAACTGTTTTCTTTTAGCTTTCTTTTTTTTCTTCCTCCCTTCCTTCCTTCCTCGCTCCCCCTCATCTACCTATTGATTTATTTATCTACCTATCTATTTATTTATTCATTCATTCATTCATTCATTCATTCATTTTCTAGCTATATCAAAGTGTTTTCTGTTATAGTTAATATCATTAATTGCTAGAAAGGGTGAGGATTGATGATACCAACCTGCTTGCACCTTCTCCACAGGACTCAAACACCCTAGCTCCAGGAGCCCCCATAAGTCATAACTACAAACCCCAGAACACTGTGGCCCTTGGAAGCCTCATTGAACTCAGCTCTCCAGCTTGCCTTGGGGAAATTAAAACTCAGTGGGAGAAGGAAGTCTGGGCTGAGTCACACAGCTCCACGTGTCAGGGCCAAGGCAAAGCGAAGCTGCATCATGCCATCTTTCAGTGCTTGTCAGCTGCTGACTGTGCCTGGTGAGACGGAACCCCCAGTGTACCTTGGCTGTATCTGCAGCCTTTGGTTCTGCCTCTGGGCTTTTGGCATGCCCGGCTGTGTTTGCACCCCTGCCTGCCTCCTGTGTGCAACTGAGTGGGGCATGGGTGGTTTATAGGCTCACAGGACATAATTGAGTTGTCAGGGAATAGCTCGGTTTTATGGCTGTGACAATGACAGTCTTTAAGGAAGTGCATTAAATCAATAGAAGTCTCATTGCGCCACCCTATAAATAATGTGACACATCATTAAACAGGGCAATAAGCTTCAGGACTTTGAAGTAATACAATTAGGTTATGTTTATAAAAACTCTCTCTCTCGCTGTGGCCACTGAACTAATTTGCTTCATGCCACATTCAGGGTCTGGGACACCACTGTGATGCTAAATGTCATCCCATCTCCATCCTTGGTTGCTTTCAGGGCCTAGACTTCCTTGTTGAAGAACATCGCATTCTTTGTAATAGACATGGAATCTGGTACAAGAAAGAGAGGAGAAGGAAGAGGGTAGAAAAAAGCTGACACAGCAACTGGAGACCCCCACCCCACTTCAGGGACTGAATGACTTTGGTGTTGTAGTTTTCCATCTCTGGGGCTTCCATTCTGCAGAGACTTTTATCCCTTCATGGTCTGTATTAGTTCCGAGGAGAACATACAGACACTTGGAAACCAAGATAAATTTTTTCTGTGTTTCTTTCTCTATCTCTACCTGCTACGGCATATCGGAAGTCTTGATTTATCTTATTTTTGATAATGGGGCATAATACAAGGGACTGGGAGGTTAAAAAAAAAGGAAAAAAAAAACACTGGGAGCCCATCATATTCAGAGACAATTGAAATAATTTCTCTTCCAGGCCATCAGTCATGTAACCTCAACATCTTCTAAAGGCCGGGGCCCAGGCCAGTTAAGTCTGGGCTTTGTGGCAGAGAACTGGGAACAAAGCTTGTGGGACGAGGAGCTGGGGCAGCAGTGAAGTGGGCCACATTTGGACTCCTTCCTCTTCTTATATACCCATTGCCTAGTAGCTTCCAAGTTTTCCCATTCCTCATGCTAAATGAGAGATAGTAATTCCCTTTCACAACTTTCAGGTGAGTGAGATAAAATAATGCAGGGAAAAGTTCCAAAACACAGTGGGTCCATGAAAAACAGTAGCATGAAATAAAATGAATATTTTAAACCTCAGCTAAAGATTCTAGACATTCCCTGTAGTCAGTATCTCCAGACATCGGAAATAAATGCCCCAGCTCTTTCCAGGCCTATAGATTTATTTGCGAGTTCCACCCATTTGAAGAGTAGCCGCTGGGAGAAAGAGTTCAGCTTAGTTAGCACTGTCTCCTGTAGAAACAAAAAGGGGCCCAAGAATTTTCTTTTCTGTAATAGGAGAAAAGTAAAAACCAGAATAATACCCCTTTGGGCATGCCAATGATGAGTGGAAAGATCCAGCCAGATAGATAGTTATATTTCACCAGATGAGGACTTTGGCTTCTGCCAGTCTGAAGGAGCCTGGAGGACCAGGCTGGTCAGTAGAGCGGGATCTGAACCAACCCTAATCCAGGAAAAGGTGGGCCTTAAAGGCAAGTGAATATATGAAGTCATCTCTGGAAGCTAGGAATCCTAAGCAAGGTTAGCATGTTCAGCCTGTCAGGTTCCTATAACCATCACCTGTGCCCACATGCCTTTCTCCAAGCCCATGTGACGGTCTGAGTGTCCTATCTCAGAATTATGATTGCAAAACATGTTGCGGTCTCCCTCCCCTCCCCTGAATGGGGCTTTATTTCATCGCCTGCCTTCATATCTGCATTCTCCACTTATCTGTGACCTTGATACAGAGTCTTCAGTTATGATTGCATGTTTATAAATTCATTCATGAATAACATCTTTCATTTGGGAATAAAACAAAGTTTCATAGTCAGCTGGGCCCTCATTAAAATCACAGGCGTGCATTTGGGCACTTGTGTGATCATAGGCAAATTGATTCACTCTCTGAGACAGTCTCCATATTTGTAAGCAGGGTGGTTGTGTAGTCTGTATAAGGAAATAAATCAGTGGATAGATGTGTCTAGTACTGAGCTGGAGCATTATTATCCTCCTCCAGCTGTCCCCTCCACCCATTTAGATCACGGTGTTCCCAGGTGAGTATTCAGAGGTGTGAACTGGGGTATGGAGGAGCTGTAACGGAGACTTTACTAACATGGCTTGGCAGTTGATACAGGATCGGGAATGTTTCGGATTGGTCTAGGGTAGGGAGTGACCCAGTGAGCTCAGCTACAGTAGTAGACCCAGAGGAGACTATAGAGGTAGACCAGAGAGAAATCAACCAGGGTCTGTGACACCTCCTACTGTGTACTAGACTGTGGTGGATACATAAATTACCAGTCTCACAGGTTATGGTTGTCTTTTATTCTGCGGAGAAAGTTATATTATAGTGGATGGAGGTAAATATGTGAAATAATTGTTCAACCTCTGTGAAGGAACAAAGAGAAAGAAAAGGAGGAAGAAGAAAAAAGGAGAGACAAGGGTAAACCCAAGTCCAAAGAAGTAGAGAAAGTCTGGAATCATGAGCAGACCTCTTCTGAGCATAAGGCCTCCCAGGCCTTTGTCCCCTCGGGAAGGACAATCTCTTCACATACCCAGTTTTTGAATTCTCTTGCATTTGTGGTTTAGAGAGATGTCCCCACAGATAAACACCCCTTTTAAAGGTTTCTTATCTCTACTATAATGTTCCAGGCCAATTCTAGGGAATGCACTTCCATCTGAATTACCATGCACTTCTGAATGTCAACTGGAATATTCCTGGGCTACTTTTTGGAAAAGTCTTTGGCTATTTGAAAGGCAGAGCCAAGCATCAGGCTGTTAGGAAGAGAATACCAAGATGTAGTCAAATGTCACTTCCTCTTGTGCTGACAGGTGTGGCCCACGGCTGTTGTGAACTAGAGAACTCTCCAGAGCTCTCTAGTTCCTGAGGGAACTTGCTTCAAAGACGTAAGGAGACATGAAAGGGCTTGTTCTTGGGATCTGAGACCTCCAGGGTGCCAGATGACTTCCCCAGTGATTTCATAACCTGGGGCCGTTTTTTCTTCTCATCTTGCCTGACCTTTCAGTAGCATTTGACAGTCTGCTGCCTCCAGCTTGGTGCGTTTGTGTGCTTGCTTCTGTGAAACCAGATCTTCCTGCGCTCTCTCCTCCCTCCTCTTCATCTTTCTTTGCAGGCTTATCATCCTCTGCCAAACCAGTAAAGCTGGACAGGAGCCATGTCCTTCTGGCCGCTCTTTCCCGGCTCTCTCTCTGTCAATCTCTTATACTCTTTGTTGTTGTCTCTACACCTTGGCCTTACCCTATACCTCACTTATACCTCCTGCTCCAAGTCTTCCTCTGAGGTTTGCTGTCCTGCTTGTTCTCCTGCAGCACGAACTCAACTCCACACAACCCAGTGCTTTTCTAGAATTCTAGTGAACGGTGCCATTACCCATTTAGAGGCAGAGTCGGGCCCTAGGAAACCTCGGCACCTCCTTTTCTCTTACTCCTCTACCCCATTTCCAAACCATGTCAAGTCCCGTCATAGCTCCTGGATGCCCTCACTGTTTCCGCTTTCCTGTTGCCTTTGTGCCCGAAGCGGCCACCACGGCTTGTCTGAGTTTCAGTGGCAGTCTCCTACCTGAAGCTACTCTTGCCCCACATTCGCCCACACTACACAACAGTCCTAATGATGTACATGATATCCAGGGTTCTCCAGAGGAACAGTACCAGCAGAATGAAAACACACACACACACACACACACACACACACACACACACACACACGAGTAATGAAAGATATAGCCATAGATACATTTCATGAACTAGTTCACACAGTTACAGAGACTAAGGTGTTCCAACACCTAAAGTTAGCAGGTTGGACACCCAGGTAAACTGATGATTTATTTCTAGGCTGCTGGTATTAGCTGTAGTCTGGAGGTTGGCAGCTTAACCCTAAGGAAGAACCAGTATTTACATGTGGGTCTGAAAGCAGAAAAGACCAGCATCAAGCTGATGGCAGCCCAATAAGAGGCATTCTTCCAGCTCAGTTGTCAGCCTGACTATTCTGCTGAGGCCTTCAATGGCTTAGATGAGGCCAACTCACATTAGAGAGGCCACTCTGCTTCACACAGTCCAATGGTTTAAATAGGACCCTCATTCAGAGTCGCTGTCCCACATATCCCCAGGATGTTTGACCAGACATCTAAGCTCCAATGACTCCATCAATTTGATGCATAAATGTAACCATCACAGATCAAACAGGGAGGTCTTATTATGTTGTTCATTGGATTCAAACTCCTGGAGGTCTTATCATTGCACTGAGGATAACTTCTAAACACATTCCCATGGCCTCAAGGCCCTATAGGTGCCATCTGTCTCCATCCAACCTCTTCAGCACCATATGTCCCTGTGTTCTCTACCCTTCAGTCTTATTACCCTCCTTCAGATTCTAGAAAAATCTGTCATTCTTCTGAAACTAAGCCTTCTTCTGGGTTTTGACCTTTATAGTCTAAATCACTCAATTCAAAAGCCATTTTTGCAAGAGATCTTACAAGAAGAATGGGGCTAGGTTAAGCATCTTTGTTACATTCTCATTGAAGGATGGTACATATAACTAACCTCAGTATGTAACTTTATACTCATAGTTTGTGTTTATCTCTGTTACCTCACTGGAAACTCCATGAAGGCAGAAACTATTTTGCTTCGTAAACATTTGTAGCATCATGCTTAACCATTGATTGACATATAGATACCATTCAGCAATATTTGTTGAAGAATGAATGAATAAATAAGCCTGGGAGAGTCACATAGATCTTAACATCTTAGTCTAAGTGTTCTTTTTGTATTTTATTGGGGAAGAAAGTAAACATAGCCTTCTTTCAGTACCAAAGAGAATCTGCTTCAGGAAGATTGAAGGCTACTGCTGTGCAGAAGCACTTTGTGGAAGATCTCAGAGCGCTGATTTGGACTCAGATAAACCTGGCTCCTTCCTTACCAAGGTGCATGAATTCAGGACCTACCTCATTTTCCTCAACTGTAGCATGGGTTAAAATGCTCAGCCTGGAACACATTCCTCTTTACTTGGGACCAGCACCGGACTGGGAGTTGGCCAAATATCCCTTTCCCTGTGCCTTGTGTCCTGACTTCTGTGCAGATGATTGTGGGGTCAGTATAGCAATGAGGGAGTGTTATTTCTTATAGCAAGTAGGGAGAGACTGGGGGAGGTTAAATATAAGCTGGACACCTACTTTGCAGCATACCAGAGGAGAGAGCCAACTTATTTCTTCTCAGAACCATGCAAAAAGACGATACAGGATGTGGTTCATTAAACGCAAATAGGCCCATGAGATTGCTGTTTCCACAAGATGAAATTACCAAAAAAAGCATTTGTTCCCCGTTTTAGATTGAGTCCATCTGGAACGGAACGCCCTAGTCTTTTTTCCTATGGGTGTATACTGAGAATAATAATCCTTTCCAGGCACTCAGCACAGTGTATCTTACAAGGCACTTTCACATACATTACTTCATCCAATGTACGCTTTGTAACACATCTGTAAGGTAGACATTGTTATCTCCATTTCCCACTTGAGGAAACCAGGGTTCCAAAGGGTGAGGTGCCTTGTCAAGGGTTCGCAACAGGGAGCTTGGTGGAGCACAGATTTGAACCCAGGCTGCTTTAATCACAAAATTGGTGTCCATCCAACTATATCACAGCTGCCTCAGAGAGCTCTTTAGTTGTTAGCATCTAAAGGGAACAATTTGTTCTCCTGCTCTGTTTCTCTTATGTCAGTAGAAAGAAGGGAAGAATGCTAAGACTCGGAGTTTAGCTCCCAGCCTGGACAGAAGTAGAAATACTCTTTACTCACCAATTCTCCTCAGTACAACTTGCTTCCAAATCTTAGTTTAGGGGCAGCATTACAAGGTAAAGCAAAACAAAAACAAAACCTTAAAACGTCAGAGTGAGAAGAGACACTAGAAATAATCAAGCCTGGTCTGCATTCTCTTAGGACCATTACAACTGGGTGGTAATGGATGCTTGGAGTACTGTGTTGAAAGAGATTCTGGGCTAGGACCCATCTCAGTCGTGAAGAATACAGAGATCTCTTAGCAATGTCTGCCAGGGGCTGAGACGAGGAAATAATGACTTGTGTAAGAGATGATTTCCTTTTTTGTGTATGTTAATTACCCATTCCCATGCTTTGTATGGAAAAGTTAAGTTCAATTTATTCATCACTAGTACCCACAGCCACAAAGGGGAAAACAATGAACTAGAAGTATTTTTTGTCTTAACTATTCTAAAACTTTAGAATAAATTCAAACGTCTGTTGCTAAAACCTCATACATATTCATTAATGACAGTTGTTTGTTGGCAGACTGTTTATAGTCTTATATAATATAGTGCACGTGTGTGTGTGTGTGTGTGTGTGTGTGTGTGTACGAGTGTGTATGTGTACAAGAGCAAACAGACTATACTATACCTGAAACTCTGAGGACTTATGGGGACTCACTTAAGGGAACAGTCTTGGTAGAAATAATAAGATATTGACACAATGGTAAGCTAGTTGTCATGATTATTTAAACTGGAGCCAACTCACATTGATTTTGTCATAGAATCAGGCATGGGATGCAGAGACAAAGGGGACAGTGTTGTTAGAAAGGACATCTTTCTGTCAGCAGTATTGTACCAGGAATATGAAGTTTCCCTGGACACAATGAATGGGGCTTTTGTTCTATATTCTTCACTTTCTCAGTCAGAACAAACAGTCTGGATAGAGGACACACCCACTGAAGCTTCTTTCTTCGGGCCAAGGGCATCCTGAGAGGATCCCTGCCCACAGTTCTCAGGGATGCCGCAAACCCACTTTCATTTTCCTCTCTGCCCCATGTGGTAGTTTTTCTCCATCCTCCTTACTTCCCCAGCATGCTGTAGTAGTGCTTTGACTTCCTAACATGCACACATGCTCTGTGCGACACCTAAGAATAAGAAGATGGGTCGGATGCAGCTGGTTCTCTCAAGAGGCTCGCAGTAAACAGGGAAAGGTAACATACAGGATGTCCAAATGTCCCTATTTTTAATTTTATTTTTTAACCTTAAAATTTGTGGAGATGATTACAACATTACAATATTCCCTTCCTTTACCCTCTGAAACCCTCCCATATGTCCTTCCTTGCTCTCCTTTAATAACTGCTCTGACAGAGGAGGCTGGGGAGCAGAGGTAGAAGCCTGAGAGATGGACCCCTGACACTCCAAAGGAGTTTGGGGAGTTTCTTTGCACGCCTAGCAGAGCACTGGGGGTGGGGTGAGTGAGTGGGACTTTGCCATTAAGAAACTGCAGAGGACGGAGAGTCTGCGCAAAGCTGCATGTGGAGAAAGGCCTGAAACATCAGAGTACTGTTTAAACACCCTGGGACAACTGAGCCTAGCAGGCCCTGGCTCTCCTTATAGAACTTGGGATGTTGCTATTCCTCAAGTTGCATAGTGCTTAGAGAAGCTTTCATACCTCCTTGCTGAGGAACTTCACAAACAGAAGGATTGAATCACCAGATGCAAATGAAGTACAAACAGCGGGCCAGTGGGGAAGCACCAAGAAATGGCTGTGAAAGCATCTCATCCAACACGGAGGTTCTAAAGATGCAAGAGAGCCGGTGAGGACCAATTGGTCCACAGCAGGAACTCAGCATGAGTCTGAATGAATAACACACACACACACACACACACACACACATACACACACACACACACACACACATCAGGCACACACATCAGGCTATGTGTAAGACATGTGTCCCATTGTCCAATGTGTGACTTGGATCAAGGCATTTTTGTACTCTGAGCCTCAGTTTCCATGATCTTCAGAGTCAGCCCAGTAACACTTGCATTGCATTGTTGTTATGAGAATGACGATTAAACAAAACAATGTTTATAAAATGACTACCATTGCACCTGACATATAATAAATGCTAGGGAATGCTAGCTATTATTATTCTTGTTTACTATCGAGCTATAATGAATCCAGTGATGATCACTCATATTATTAGTTTCCCCAAGCAAAAAGTATAATGATGTAGCTCTTTCTATTCCCAACTACAGTAGTAAAGATATATTCCCTCTTTTTACAATGTGATGATGAGCACATCCCAACAAGAAATGTAGAATCTGCTCATCGTCACATTGCTGATAATAGGCAGAAGCAGAATAGCAGTCTAAGATTCTAAGGTTCTTTGAGTTCAAATTCTACATGACCCATGACATTCCTATCACAACAGGGACCATGTACTAGAACTCACTATTCAGGAGGTATATTGAAAAATTTACATCAGTTTAATTGAATTTTTATAGCTTCAGAAGTTGGTAAGTTTATGAGTAGGAAACTAAGATGTAGGAAGGGCATAGGAATAAAATAAGTTATGAAAAGCAACAGAGATGGCAAATGGGAACGTCTCTTCCTTTCCCTATGTTTTCCTGCTTCAATACCCTCATCAATTACATTTTGCTATCATTTAGTCATAGGGAGTGATTCCAAAACTGTTCGTTCTGAGAAGCATTTCTCTCTGCAATAAATCAAAGTACTTAGTCAAGGAGAGTGAAGAAAGAGGCATAGAGACCTGTGTGATTTCAATCTGGCTCAGCTCTGGGACAGAGGGCAAATTCTAAGCTAGGTCTTAGAAACTGGCATGACCACTGAGCCACTGAGTTGACGCTGATCTTAGTATTGACCAGACATGCCAGGCCTGGCCTCAAGCTTTCCTCCTCAGAATCCTTGTTCTCAAAGTCCTAATTCCCTCCCTCTCCATGGATGCCCTGGAATACGGAAGCTGGTTCCTTTGGAGATCACAAAAGTCCCTATGGTCTGGTGCATAAAAATAATTAATGTTAAAAAAGGAAAGATCCTTTATAATGTAATACAGTTATCAGTAGAGAAAGTAACATGCTCTAGAGAACAGCTAATTTTATCAAAGGAAGCCATAAATTAGGAGGAGGATCTAGACACAGATGATAGGTAACTCCCTTTCCTCTCTAGGATGAGAGGAAATTCAAGAGGCCATGTATCTAATTGTATCTCTTTGGTCTGCAACAGCTTTAGTAATACAGCTTACAGACCACACTATTGAAAATGCATTCTTGAGCATCCTTTTCTTCCTGTGTGACTTTGCATCAAGACAAAGAATGGGTGAATCCAGAAGGAAGATGACTTCTACTTACTTCATAGTTAGATGATCCTCCAAAGGGAAACAAATCAGAGAGACCCATTCCTCCCACTTTGAACCACAGGCCATCAGGTGTTGTGGTTGGACTTTGAATTCAGGGAGACAGCTGGCGGCAGGGACAGGAGGTAACAAAGTCAGTTGATATCAATTGTGACCCAGAGTCTTCATATAAACCTTAATATAGGCACTTACCTGACCCCTCTACCCTTCTATTATTCAGAAACAACTTTACTACGAGCTGTGTTTTGGGCACTGTACTAGATGTAGCAGTGAATTAAATGTTGCTCTGCATCTCATGACATTCGTTGTGGATGTGAAGAAGGGTAATAGGAGGGGCACACTGTTACATGTAATTGTTAGTGGGGGAAATAAGAAGTGAGTTGTGCACACCTCACACAAACAGTAACAGTAACGCGGGGTCAATAAAGCATTCTAGGATGCCCAGAGGAGATAGGCCATAAGCCAATGATGTCAATAAAAAGAAAGATGTTTCCAAAAGTAAGATTCATGCGCAAAAATATGTCTGGGGTAAGCAAATAAAACAAACAAAAGAAAACCAACAACAACAAAAACAATTTAGATGAGTAGATGGAGCTGGAAAGAGCAGAGTAGTGGGGAGACAAATATAAAAGGATAGAAAGGAACCAAACCCCACTGGTATTTAAAGGTCTTAAGAAATATGTACATTACCAGGAGCAAGGAAAGGCCATTTAAAGGTTCTGCACATTACTTATTAGCACTTTCAGTTTAGAATTTCCCTCTAGTGTGAGGTCGAGGCTTGTCTTGGGGTGGGAAGAGATATGTGTGGGATGCTAGAATAGAAACCAGAAAATCTAACCTAGGAAGCTACAGTAGTGTTCTGAGGAATAAAACAATAGCTGCTGACCGTTCAGTTTTCCTGGGGATAAAGAAAAGAGTAAATGGTGTGAAAAAAAATCCAGTTGCTAGTTTAATGTATAATGATGAATTAGCTTTGTATTATAAAAATATGCAACCTAAGCTACATATGAAGACATTTATTTAACTCACAGTTTGGAATTTCAAAGTCCTCAAGTCAGTCAGAAACCATTGGGTGTTTGGAAAGGTATGAATAACAGTGGTAGATGCTTACATGGGGCAAGAAGTTACATCATGAGTCAGAAGTCAGAAGACCAGATGAGGCCAGATAAAGGCCTTTTTTTTTAAATAAAATAATCCCCAGAAAATCAATATGGCACCTCATTAACTACTGCCTTCTGAGGGCATTCATCCAGTAACTAAGGATGTTCTACCTAGCTTCACTCCCTAAAGGTTTCACTGCTTCCCACCCCTAAAAACTAAGCCAGCAATCAGAATGGGCACTTGGTGTGGGAGGGACTAAACTATGTGCAAGCTTTAGCAAATGGGGGTCTTATGATTGAGTCATGGAAGGTGGAAGGTAAGAAGTACTGAATGATTAGAGAAGGCTCCAAGCTTCCAGGCTCAGCAGCCTAAATGGCTGCTAATACTCCATCAGTGGAGTCAGGAGTGAGCATCAGATGTGGCGGAGCTGAAATCATCATTGAGCACACCCAGTCTGAGGCTCCCAAGGCTATAAAATTGGCAAAATAAAAAGGCAGTTGGATATACACCAATCCAGTGAGAAAAAGGTTAAGACATGAAAAATACAAATTTGGGACCCGGTTGCAAATGATGTTGGACTCACAGAAGACAGTATCTCCTAGAATAAAAGTTAAGTTCCTCTTTGCAATTTGTTTCTCTGGGGAGTTACTCCCCCATCAAACTCTGTATTGCTTCTGACTTTTTATTTATATAGTCTTTATTGCATTCAGACAGGCTGCCTATGCTGTTCAGTTTGGGTTCAGTTTTATTTGTGCAAAACATTATAGGATATTTAAGAATAGTCCTCATACATACTAAGTGGTTGGAATTCATTGATGAGATAAAAATGTATCCATGGCTATTGTCACCAGCGTAAAATGGTTTTGCTTGATTTTTTTTTTCACCTTCATTTCACTAACAATTACTGTCTCTGAATGGCCCAGGTACATCCATTCCTCATTCTATGACCTTTCTTCAAATGTATCAATTAGTGCAAGTTTGTTCTCCTGGATCCAGCCTCTAAGTCCTGGATCAGGTGAAATGATATGTGTACCCTACCCATCTGTATCCCTTGAGCCATGTTATTTAACTTTATTCTTAATGTCTTTACAGAATCATTAAGTATGTCAAACAACTTTCACATCCCGAGGCTTAAGAGATTTATAGATTTAGTATTTTTAAGTTTTAATATTGGACGCCATTCCATGTGGCTGCTCTAAAATTAAACTTACCACATTCTCATATATCAGATTATGAAGTCATTTTCAATATTCAACTCTAAAGCTTTGTTATCACTCTGAAGCAGGGAGGTACACCCCCACACCAATAATATTGAGGCTGGTGGCAAAATATACACATTACAGGATATGAAACCATGTATTGCTTATATAATGAAACTTTTCAGAAGGACCAGAGGGGGCTCCCAATAGCTTGAGAGGACAGGAAAGAAGAGTAGCTCAACTTTTATGTTTATTTTTGTGCTTGTACTTTAATTACAACGTCCCTCTCTTCAGACCCTTTCTCTCTCCAATCCCTCCTGAATATCCCTCCTTGTTCTCCTTCAAATTCATGGCCTCTTTTTCCACCAAGTGTTATTGCAAGCATGTATGTATCCTGCTCCCCAGCTTACTTACTTACTGTACTTCCTTGTGTAGAGTTGAGGCCTCATGGCCTCAATCCATCCAGTTTAGCATGGCCCTTGGTGTCCTCCTCGTTCAGCTGGCTTGGCTTTTACACAGTGGTGGTAATGGGGAGTGTAGAGTGGGACTAGACTTGGTCCCATATATTGTATGGGGCTTGTATAGTCTTCTCTGGCATCCAAGATGGAAGGAAGTTAGCTTTCTTAGCAGTTTGCCCAGATGTGAATCTGAAGAGGATAAGAGGGGCACAGGGCTTATAAGCTTTCTGCAATTAATATCCAAGGTGGATTTAGGACCTTTATTGTAATCCACTCCTGACATTGGATAGCTGGAACATGAACTGTTTTGTTAAATGGAATTTGAACTTGCTTAAGTAACATTCATGGCTGTCTATGAGGTCTGAAGCATGTATCTGGGAGGAAGTCAAAGTTCTAGTAAGTCCTTGTCCAAGAGGTGAACTGAGAGGGGAAACAAGTGCATGCTCACTAGTCGTCATGTCTGGAATGCTGGACAGAGTGAGGAACACATTTGCATAGATTTAGTATGTGTGTGGCTAATGCTGATTTATATTATGGAAAGCAACTCAGCGTTATTTCACCGAAGAGGCAGTCTTGGGTAGGGACCTATGTTTGCTGCCATTGGTAGGGACAGATAAGCAGGTCGCTGGCTATGGTCCAGGAGTATAATGGTTCTGGGCAAATGGGGCTGATTGTAGGCAAGGGTATGCAGTGCTTAAAAGACCACATGAAGTTTGGCTACTTGTGCCTACTCCTGGGTCCTGCCCCATTATCAGGGACAGCCCAGCTCAGGCCTACACACTGACAGTTTTCTAACAAGCTTCTTTGCCTATCATGGTGGTACACCATTTGTGAAGTGTATAAACACACTTCGTTGTTAATCAGTTGACCCTAAGAGCTAGTCCATTTATCCAAGTATCTGTAAATGCAGCAACTTTCACCAGTACCGAAGTATCAGCAAGGACTAGGGGAAACCTTCTACAACAGATGGACTGCGCCCTATGGCTCTATGGTATAGTAAAGGGCCCTCACTAAGTTTTCATGATGCTGTTTCCATGACCCAAAGTTTAACAGGCAGCTAAATGTGGAGAGTCTCAGGCTCAAATCCCATGACATCCAACCTACTTCTAAAATAGCTGAGTATGTAGCCAGTAATTGTATCCTAATGTCAGATAGCAGGAGCTAAAGAGACATCGGATGTAAAGAGGTAACTTACAGCTATCCAATCTGGTCCATAGACTTCAGGAGGCATGAGAGACTTCCAAAGCATTGCCATATAAGACTGTATTACAATTATAGAGCCTTCTGTTGCACAGAAGCCCAGTTAAGGTGGGCACATTTGTGAGTCACTAAATAGAAGGGCTTCAGTAAAACTCAAAGTGAGAAATATTTTGTCTTCAGAAGTTAGACATTCTAGAAATTAACCAATGTGTCAAGAATTTTTACCATGTGATTCAATGATCCATCTTCCTTGATGAGATTTTTTTTTGCTGAAGATTTATTTGTATGTCCTTATTGGAGGTGTCACATGGATTATTTGGAGAGGGATCAGTGATATCATCACTGTGCTCCTGAAGATGGATGTGCTTAAGATCTGTATACAAAGACTGAGTGAGGGCACAGCCATTGAGGTGCCCTCCCAACAGGTAGCCCAATAAAAGGGTGCGGTGTCCAGTGAAGGCAAAGGCCAACTGGCCCAGCCTGTTAAAACAGGCACAGAAACTTAACCCTTTTTTCCGATCTGCAACTGCAAAATATTTAGCAGTTGTTGGTCAGGCAGAGTTAATAATTTCAGCAATAATTAGCATGGTAGCCTCAATAGGTGTGCCCCCAGCATTAAAATTACAACAATGCACTGTGAGGAGCCATTTGTTATGTGTGTGTTTAGGAACAGTCTAAATTGAGCTATTAGTTGGTGAAGCTTTGGGGATAATAACTCTTCTCTAAGTAGGTCTGCTATATGGGTTTCAAACCTCAAAGGCCTTCTTTTCATTTAAACTGGGCCTTATTAACCATTTTACTTAACAGGATGGGGAAGTCCATGCAGTCCCATTTTGGCAAGGCAGCTGCTTAGAATCCAAGACTTAATTCATCTTTATTACTCATTTGGTCAACATGTCCATGCCCACTGTGGGACAGGCAGGGTAATGGGTAATCTGGGTGATGGGGAATTTAGCCAAGGCTGTATGTTTGTTGACTAAAATGAGACATGCATAGTTGTCTTCCTTACATCTCGTGAAACGTTCTCAGTAGAGCTGCCTTAAGATTACAGGGCACCCTATTTAAATTCAGGAGAATTCTCAGATAAAGCTATAATTTGAGCCCCACTATTAAGAACACAGAGTTTTGCCAATTTCAGCAAATGTTAAAAGTTAATTTACAAGGCAGGTTGTAGAGATGTAAAAGGCAATTTACAACTTTCTATCTTGTTTTGTTGTGGCAATATAAATCACTTTAATAAAGTTTGGAGTTCCGAGTTTTGGAGTTTGGTAAAGTTTGGGTCAAACCGTGGACCTGTTTCTTCATTGCTGTTGTCTGTCCTCCTGTTTGGTCAGTTATTAGATGTAACTGGGATGGGGAGTCCTAGCTAACCTGCTTGTTTCCTCCTCTAGTCCCAGACCTGCTATCAGCAGGACCAGGATCTCCTCTGGCTACAATAGCTACTTTTAAAGGGTTTAAGATACTGGGCTTAGGTTATGTTTGAATTCATCCCTTGGCCACAGTGTGCAGGTACTATGGGTGCTTTAGGGATAACTTTTCTCTAAGTAGGTCTGATATACGGGTTTCGAACTTCAGCTCTAAGTCTGAGGATCAAACCTATTTTGACCAAGTGGCACATTCTATTCAGTCAGCTGGACCCATCTGCTTTTAGGGCATTGGCTTTCATAATCCACAAAGCTTTCCTCCACATGGGTAAGCTATAGGCCCCCACAGTGCACAGGCTATTACCATTTCCTGTGAGTACTGTACAGAATGGGGGTAATGTCTGGTAGGGACAAGGGGCCAAAGGTACAGGCTGAGTCATTCGTCTGAATCATTTCAGTCACAGCTTGCGCTAAGTATTCAAACTTTTCAGAGACCTCAGGTCTGGGCTGATACATTATGAGCAGGATTAGTGCTTTGTTCTGAAGTGGCCATCAAAAATTCCAACCTAGCTGCATGTATCTGTAATAATTGGTAGGGCTCAGAAAATGTAGCCAGTCAGCACAGCCCAGGTGACAAAAGCATGTTAGCAAGCTAAACCAAACCCTGAGAGCCCTCTAATGGTGGTGATTACCTAGACCCCCAGCCTGCTGTGTCAACTACTGTAGTCATCCCCATAAAGCAGAACCTTTTTACCAAAAACTTGTTTCCAATATTGAAATCAACACTACTCTCACTAAACAGACATGAACATGTTTATTACCCACACAGGAGGCTTTCCGGAAGAAATGCTGTACTCCTAAGAAGGTCCAAGGATTACTTGAGCAGCAAATCAGATCAGCTTGGTTTTAATAGCCTGGAAGTAGGGAGGACAAGGGATCTTCCCGTTCACAGGCTGTGGCCTGTGAGATTTAAACGCAGTGCAGGTACTAAAGACAGAAGCACTTAAGCTTTCTTACCAGTATGTCTGGTTATGAGGCAAAAGCAGCAATGGTAAATTGTAGAAATTTCCAGCAAAAAAAATAAATAAATAAAAATAAAAAATGGGTGAAACTCTACTACAAAGTAACAATACAAGACTCATTTGGTTTATGCTTTTGAGAAGTGGTTTCACATTATCTTATGATCTTAAAAACAGAGAAATAATTTAGGGGACAATACCAAACCAGTGATTGCAACTAACGCTGTCTTTGCCTTCTATCACCAAGACTCCTAGATTCTGATCACAAGGGAAGCCTCACTGAGTCTCAAAGTCAATGACAGGAATGGGGAGGCTCATTAATAAAGAACCCTTAATACTTCCAAGGCAAGTGGACTTCTTTAGATCTTTGGGGCCCTCACTCTGCTTTTAACTTGCTGGCACATTCCTATCCTTCCCTTTAACACTATTCTTTGTAATGTTTCTCTTATTTTGAAGGCGCTTCAGCAACCAGAGTCCCTCAGCCAGCTTCTTCTTCTTCTTCTTTTTTTTTTAATCCTGCAACACTTGGCATACTTTGTCTTATACCATTTATCTTATCCTTCGGTGTATTTGTTTGGTTTACATTATTTTATTTTGGCAGCCAGACTACAAGCTATCTGACTGTGTGGGTCATGATTGATCTGTCTTTGCTCTCATTACTCATCCAACTATTGCTGATAATACAGTAGATGTCTCGTGTGTTTAATGAGCAGTTGAATGAATGAATGGGATCTCAGGCCCTATTATTTTTGAAAATATGCAATGTTGTTATAAATCACTAGAGGAAACTTCTGATTTCAATTGTATAGAAAACAAAAGCCCATGCATTCGACAGGTACCAACTGTTAATGTCTTTCAGTCAGGATTTCTGTGAGTTACTAAATAATTTTCCTTTGGCGTTGGGGCCGATAGTTTCCCCACCAATTCCTATCCTCACGTGATACAAATGAGAGCAGCTTTCAGGTCCATTACCTAGTTCACATGTGGTTTCAGAGTGCCTTGTAGTCTGCTACTTTACACCCACCATTTCTTCATCACTGTGCAGGAAAGTGGGAACCAGAAGCATATGGTGCAGAGGAAGAACTGACTGCAAGGCCCTGTGGCTGGTCATAGAGCTAGTAAGCAGGGAAGCAGGACCAAGAGTAGCACCTCCTGCTTCTAAAGTCCAGGTTATAACCATATGTCTCAACACCTCTTCCTCGGAATGTGATTTGTGGCTCTTATTTCATATGATTCAATGAATACTGGATTGAAGGAAAACTCATTTTATGCTAGCTGAATAGGAAACATGCATGATTCCAAGTTAAAAGTTTTCCTCCATGCCCTCACTTTAAATCCCGACTCCCTGAATCCATCTGCCTCTCAGAGTCAAGATGTCACCTTACTTGCTTTACTGAAATTAGACTAGGATCTCTGCAGCTTTCCTAGTGGGTGGGCTCTGCCTGCACCACTCCAGCAGTCTCACTCTTGGCCCAATCGGCCTTTTCATTAAGAAGCCAGGCCATGTTGGACAAACTGTTGCTTCACCAATATAGACCTAGAATTTCCAGCATTTACATTAAAAAAAAAAAAACATGGATCATCTACCCACAAAAAGCAAGTCTTTGCCTTCTACAAAAACAGTCATTTCCTTAATTGGGCAGTTTTACATATACCATGGCATTATTATCTTTTAATTCTCGTAACCTTCACCCTTTGAGATGTAAACTGTCACTTCCTTTTACTAGATAACTATAGTTTAGCAGGGTTACAACTGGCTAATAACTGAGACAAAGTTACAACTGCTGGAGAAGAGAAACAACTGGACTGAGCTGAGGCACATCCCAAAGTGCTGGGGTTTTCTGTGCCTTCTGCTTTCCATGAACACACAATAAAACTACAGCAAATAACATGCAAAGACATTGGAGGAGAAGTGAACCACAATTTATGGTAGGGAAAACTTAGGATCATACCCAAAAGTGGTTTTACTGGTTTCTCCCAATGCCCTGTGTATGGGACCTGAGGTTGTGAGGTCACCTGCAGCACTACAGATACTTACATAGGAGACGGAGCCTCAATCAGACACAAGCCTGACTCACTCCAGTGATCTGCCCACTTGAAAACACTGCCAGTCCCGGGACAGCCTCAACAAGCTTGCATTTAGATGGGGTCCCATCAGCATTACTATTGACAGGATAAAGCCACAGTCTGCAGTCTGCTGCTTTTTATCTCACCACCATCCTGTTTGCTAAATTCACCCAAGCATCCTTTGTTTCATGACTGTGATTTCTTGTGCAATCTCTTGAGCGGCTGTACATCATCATTTGTAAACCAACCTCCTGCTCGGATGCAGAGGAAGACCTGAGTGTCACATTAGGCCTGTCTCCCAAGCTCTCCTATGGGGCTGGGTAGTGCTTCTCTTAAGAGGCCATCAATTAGGACTACACAAACCACATGACCACTTCAGCATTACTTGCCTTGCCGCAGAAACACTACACAATTCAAGCTAAGTTCACTGTGATTAACAGTGGAGTGGTCCTCTGTATTCTCAAAGAATGAACTGCACTCTTGATTATCATTCATTGTATACATGGCCTGCAAAGAAATACACAGTGGCAGAACAGAGAGTTTAAATACTACGGACAAGCAAGATGCTGGGATAATTACAAAAAGTTAACTAATTAATAGTCTCATTTTTTTTAAACACTTGACAGAGTACCTAACCTCTAGTACTTAACAAAAGCAGACAGAATGAATCTCTGTATTTTAAATTCTCCAAGAATGACATGGGAGCAAGGGTCAGACCAACCAATTGCTTTTCTTATACATCTTTCAAAGGGCTTGCCTGGGAATCTCTTTATCCAGTGTAGGGGAACTGCACTACGAGATCTTAACACCAGGTAGAAAACTGAATAATGAAGTGAGAACGTACTTTAAATGAGGCACAGTGCCGTGTACAGGCCTCAGTAAAGCTCAGACACACAAAGAGTGGCATGGGGATTTCAACATTAACTAGCACCTAGAAAGGAGCACAGACTTATAAGGACACTTGTGCCTCGGGGAGGAAACATCTGAGGAAGGTTCCATTGTCAAATATAAGCCTAGAAAGCATGAAGGTTGGTGGGGGGAAAAACAAAACAAAACAAAACAAAAAAACAGTTCAACATGGATGGACCATAACAGCTTACAACACCAGGCACTTTTGCAACTAAAGATATGGTTAGTATTTATGAGGACTCTGGGACTGGGAAAACACTCTGGGAACAGGGCCAAGTGTTTTCACATCCATATTTTCTTACCTTTCCTAGACACAGAGGGCACTTTTTTGTTTGTTTTTGTTTTCTTCGTTAAGCAAACTATCCAGTCTCCATGACTGATATGATGGAACTAGAAGATTACCATGCTGGAGCTTGACGACTTTCAGAAAGTGTTCTACAGGCTTGCGGTGGTGGCATAGGAGTTGTGGTGAGGAGAGCCCCCCACCTGCAACTGGAGCCATTGCTCTTAGTTGATTTCACAGGACAGATTTGTACGTCAGACGTCATTTGGTTAGAGGGCTGCCACTGTGAAGGACAATAACTGAACTCCTTGATTAAATGTTTCTTGGAGCCGCATTCTGTTTATTTAATCAGCATGGTAGGGAGCCGCAAACTCACTGTATTCAGCACGGCCTGAAATATCAGAAGGGAAAATCAGCCAGATCACACCATCAGACACCTACCTACTGTTTGAAAGCCAAGGCACGACTGTGCTGCAGAGATGGGAGAAATGAAAATGCCAAATAGAAAGGTAGCTAGAGGGTTCCTGGTCCTGCTTATCTCAAGCTGACCTAGAGCCCTGCATTCATTCTCCCACTGTACATCGTATGACAAAGGCTTCAGTCACTGTTACTGCCTACACAAATGGCCCACCTACAGCTAAGACAGTCTGCTTCTAGGAGCCACTAGACAGAATGGCACTAAGGGCCGTTGTGATGCACTTTTTTTTAATTGGATCGACTTCTTCTCAGTTCTATTATTATGGAATATCAGATACAATTTCATCATCAAGATATGGAGCTTTCTCAGCCGGGTGGTCGTGGCACATGCCTTTAATCCCAGTGCTTGGGAAGCAGAGGCAGGCAGATCTCTGTGAGTTGGAGGCCAGCCTGGTCCACAGAGTGAGATCCAGGACAGGCACCAAAACTACACAGAGAAACCCTATCTCGAAAAACAATTTAAAAAAAAAAAAAAAAAAAGACATGGAGCTTTCTCTAATTGAAAGCAAGGAAAGTTAGTTCACACTATTTCTTTACTCACCCTCTGACAGTGCCACCAATAAACAATTTGGGGTCACTCAGTTTAGCAAGCCTGTTTCTAGGAAAGCAGAAGTGTGGCTCTTTGGCTTGTAATCACTCCTGAACTAAGATCGAGGCATGTTGCTTAGCAGATGTGGAAGCCTGTGAAATATCATCACACATTCTCACTTCTAGTCTGAAACACGCATGCCTAGCTTTACATACTACAATTTTTACAACAGGCATATGGGGGAGGCTTAGTTTTGAACAGGGTGCTGGAGATGCTAGGCTGATTCTGTTCAAATCCACGTGGGAGTGGGGATCTGTTTATCCTTACATAATGGTATTTTGGGCTGCATTTTGAACTAAGTAAGATGCTATGCTGTCAAAGAACACAATGGCATAATACAACCCTCTGCCTTCCCCAACCCCGTAGTTAATTAAGAAATGAACACCAGTGATGAAGAAAGCTATCAATTAGTTTAATGTTTACTAGCACAGAGATAAATCGCAAACAGTCAAACAGTACGCACTCACTTGAAGAAAATACAGTGTTACCCAATAGTTTGTTCATTAGTAACGAAAATGGATGCATCAACCTTCCCACTTTGGTGGTCGAAGCCCACGTTACACAATTCTTCTGTTAACTCTTAGCACAGGTCAGTGGAAAGAGTATGAAATGTTTTGAGACGTAGGAAAAAAAAATCCCAAATTTGCTGGATATGTTAGCATCTGTTTGTATGTTCCCATCTGCCTTGGCTATGGCATAGTTCTAACCTATGAACTCCTTTATAAGGCAAGCGATTTCTAGACTGAAGTTTTCAACACCATCTAACTAGGGTCAAACCATCTTCTGGCACATCTGCAATAAAAAGACAATCCATGGTGGCAGAAATCCCCCAGCCAAGAGGTCCTGCTTCTCAAAGGGGCCGTGTGTCACCTTTGGTGGCACTTAATGATTCAGTCTCACACTGGTAAAGGTGATCAAAAGAGACACCATGCTACAGAGATATAATATCACTGAAGGGTGGAGCAGATCCCACTGGAGCATGCACACAGAATGCAGCCAGAGTTGAAGTATCACAAATGAAACACATTATAATAGGAAGGAAACGGTAGATTAGGGAGATCAGAGTCCAAAGGAGAAAGATCAATGATGATTCAATACCAATACAAAGTTCAAACACAAGGGCAAAGAGCTAAAGTGGCTCTGTCTACTAAAGCCTTGGAAGGGTCTAACTTCTAAGCAACTTCTGCTAACAGCATCATCTATCCTATTTGGGATAAGGTACCTGTTAAAGGTCTAAATTTAGGAGAGAGGGAAAGGGGGAGTGGGGAGAGGGGAATAACAGATAAAAAGCACTGAAAACTAGAGCTACGATTCTAGAGCAATCTGGCTAGAATCAGGACATAGGCCACGTCTACTCTACAGTACCACCAACAACCAGGGACGGGAAGGGAAGGAAACTCGTTTGGGGCAAAGAAGAAATTGGTGTTGCTCATCTTTAAGGGGTGGAGTATCTTCTCAGATGGTAGCTGTAGATCTTGACGCAGTGATCCCAACAGTCCAAGACCAGCAGCTGCCCCTTAGGTGTGAGGGCGATGCCCACCGGACAGGTAAGACCCTCTCGAATAAGGACGCTGTAGCCCCCACCCTTGGGAAAATGGAGAATTTCCTTGCGGCTGCTATCAGCCACAATGAGGTCACCCCGGGCATCCACACACATGCCAGCGATGCAGCGGAAATCCTCATTTTCGGAGAAGAAGTGGCTGATCTGCCGGCCCAGCTGCCCGTCGGGGCCCACAGAGCCGATGGAGAAGCCTCCTTCCAGGTGGTGTTCATTCTGTCGGTTTTCCACATTGAGACCCAAGCCTTGGGTGAAATAGACTGTGCCTTCAGCATCACAGGTGACAAATTTGGGCCTCACGGCACTGCAGAGGCAGCTGTATTTGACTACTCCTGCTCCTCGGTCCACAGTGAAACACCAAAGCTTCCCACCTTCCACGTCAGTAACCACAAACTGGCCAGATGGTAAGGCTGTGATGCCCCATGGTTTGCTCAGCTGGCTCCTGTGACAGGCCACACAGTGGCCATCCAAGGTATAGACTTTAAGGGAGTTGTCATAGCTGTCAGTCACACCAATCAGTCCATGGCAGTTCATGGCTACTGAAAGAGGAGTGAGATTGGGCAAATCAGCTCCGAGGAAGCTGAGCACGAAGCTGTCAATGCCACTGGGGCTGCGGCGGATCTCCTTCAAAAAGCCTTTGCGGTTGAACACTTGGATACGATAGTTGCCACGGTCAGCAACCAGTACCTCACTCTGACTGGTCACGTAGAGACTGACTGGAAGATTGAACATACCTGGCGTGCTGCCTTTTGCTCCCATCTTCTTGAGAAAGAGACACTGCTGGATACTGGAGGTTGCCTCAGAACTCCGCTGTTTCGCAGGTGAAGCCCTGGGGCTGGGAACCACTTCCTCGGGGCTCATGTCCATTTCTCTAAAGGTAACAGAGGCTGAGGCGGCAGAGGCTGCTGCCTCCTCCGCTGCCCAGGAATCATCCATGTTAACTGTCCGGGGCTTCTTCACAGCCTGCCCGATTTGAAGAGGACCAACGTGCCCTACTTTAAGGAGCTCCACATCTTGCAGGGTAAGCTCCCGGGGTAGGCTGGCAGTGAGCTCTGGCTCCTCCTCATCTGCTGTCTCCTCCAGTAGTGCTACATCAGCTTGCTTGATCTTGGCTAGAAAGTAGTCACAACGAGACACGGCCTGCACCTCTGCAATGTTGAGTAGGTAGCTCTGTTCCTCTACCACTTGACTGTTGGACTTCTCAACCTCAGCCAAAGAACCTGTGAAGAACTTCCGGGAGCGGGCTAGCTCTTCCTGGACCCTGCGCTCTTCGTGGCCATACTCTTGAAGAACAGCCTTATATCTTGCCTGAAGGTCCCTGGAGACACCCTCCAAGGCCACCTTCCGCCTCTGCAGCTCTCCCATAAGTTCCCTTAGGCGCGTCAACTTCTCCCCGAAGTCCCTCCGCCGTTCCTCAGCTGCCTCCTTGACAGGGAGTGTACAGTGGCCAGGAGGTTGGTGATCTGCCTCCCGGCAGGGTTCACACAGCACCAAACCACAGCTTCTGCAGAACTGTCGAGGCAGCCGCCGGCCACAAGCTCGGCACATGAGCAGCCCTACGGCCTCACTGAGGCCAGCCGTGTCGATGATCTTCAGCACGGTCAGGTTGTCTGTCAGCTGGGTCAGGCTGGTGATGCGAGTAATCTTGCTGCAAAAGGGACAGCGGACACCATTGATGCTACTGGCCAGGAGCTTCTCCAGACACTGGCGGCAGATAGTGTGGCCACAGTGCAGCAGCTTGGGCCGCAGCTGCTCTTCAGTGAAGGACTCCATGCAGATGGGGCATTCCAGCACTTCCCGGAGGGCGTCCAGGTTCAGGTGAGAAGCTGCAGCAGCGGCAGCCATTGCTCTTCCTGCAAAGGTTCCTGCTAACACAGCCCGGAGCTCAGCAGCTTAATATTCATGCCCCAGTGTCAAATTCCTGCTAAAGAGAAAAAGAAACCATTATTCATTTGTCCACTGCCCATATAAGTTAATCCTATCTAGAAACAACTAGCCTAGAGCCATAATCATCCACTTCATCATTTACTTATTTAACAAATGTTTTATTGCGGTCATTATGTCTCAGGCAATGGTGACACACAGGGGAAAAAACAGATGAAACCTTATGTATGGGTGAATTCAGGGAGGAGCCAAAACCCCCAAAAGGTCAGTTTCCCTATCTACAAAACAGAAACGACAGCATCTATCTTATATGGTTACTGAAAGGGTTAAATAATATGACATACAGCAGAAAAGCAGAGAGCAACCCTGGCCCGCAGAGAAAGTCACGTGAAGGTCCACACCACTTCAGGGGGATACAGTGGGCAGTGACGGAAGCCGTCAACTGAGGGAGGTTGCAAGGTTGCTCCCAAGTGCTGCTACTTGTAAGAGTAAGTCTTGAAAGCTACGAGGCAAGGAGACGACGGAAAGGTATTTAAGGAAAGAACACTGTGTGAGTTTCGTGTGGAAGCCTTTTTATTCTGTCATGGAGTTTATGGTGTGTAATGTTTGGGGGCCAATGAGTCAATCAGAGAAATAGAAAATTTTGATGACTAACCCTAACAACTGATCTGCAAAACATCAGATAAGGATGCCACATCTTTTTCATTTGTTTATCTTCCCACCTAGCCACCCACTGCAGCCTAGGCATCATATACTATACAAGACACTGAGTTTCAGTATACACATCCTGCCCTACTTTAGAGAGACAAGATATGTAAGTTAGGAATCAAGGCAGACTCAATCTGACAGATGCTGCAGGAGACTCATTCTTACTTAAAGGAAAATTGAGTTTTAGAGAGGCTATAGCACGTATCTGGGCCCGGAAGAACAGAGAAATGAGATGGGAGAACAAAGCAGCAGGCAGAGGGCATAGCCTTGACCAAGCCGACAAAGCAGATGGCAAACACTAACTTCTGAAGATTGGGATGAGAACAGAGACCACTTGATCTCTCTCTATTTCATTTTCTGCACCTGTAGAATGGAAGCAGCACATCCTTTACTGGGTTCACGGAAGGATCCGATGAAACAACACACTACCGTGAGTGCCAATATTTACCTCTGCACCAGGAAGGCCCTATGTGAACTCTGGTTATCTCTTAGCCTTATGTTAAAACTGTAGGAGAATATATGGGGCACCGTGAAAACGCATGGAGGGGTAATTTCAGGATGATTAGAGATATTCAGGCTTCAAAGTGGCTTTCTTGTGAAAGGAAAACAGGAAATTCATTGGGAAGGGTATGCTGGGCCAAGTGCTTTGCAGCGAGGAACTGATATGTTTAAAATTGAAAAGGACTGTGTGTATTGGGGTGGTGGTGGTGATCAAAGAAACCAGTTTAGAAGCTATAAAGAGGTAAGTGAACTAGGGGGCAGGTAGAAATGCAGACACAGTTGAGCAATACTGCAGAGGTATAATCAGTAAGATGTGAAAACTAATGGGTTTATGGTGGGAAGTAGCAAAGAGCAAAAGATAGCCAAGCACTCGAGCCCAGATGATTTAAAAAGCAGTGGCTCCTTAGCAAAACAGCTCATTTCTGACTTGAGTACCATCCATGTCACCCCTACTCTTCTGCAGACATAATGCTTGTGAAGTAGACTCTGCAGCCTTATGCCATTGTTGACTTATACCTAAAATCAGAATGAATATATCCAGCAAGGTAAGGCACATGGATAAATAAGTCTTTCTTAGGTGCAAATCTTATGTGTAGTCTTATGACAGGCAGTCAGCCATTAAGGAGGAGGAGGCAGTATGGGGTTAGCTTGGTTTCCCAGACAAGCAGCTAGGTAAGGAAAGCCCCATCCATATCATCAACTTTCTCCAGGTATATGGGAAGGAGCAGTTAACGGAAACATACCCATTAAAGTAAATATTTTACAGCAGATGCAACATTTACCTAACGTCAAGTTTACCTCTGGGAAGTCCCTCTCTATCTTGGTAATTGCTCTGGTATCCTAGGACCTACTACATGCTACACAGTGTTGTCCATGCTTATTCTCACTTAATCCTCATTGTGGCAATGTAATGTGGGGGTAAGATTTTTAATGTTCTGCTTTACCAATGAGAAAACTGAAGTTTAGAAAAACTGGCTCAAACGTCTGAGCTGAAACATGGTAGGACTTTCTAGAACAGATACCTTTACTTATTTTTTAACCCAACATTACTTCTAAGCTTTAAAAAAAAAAGTCATTCAATACTTATTAATGAATGCTCTTGCTTGTACTCGAGGATCCACTGCCTTTAAAACATATACTTTACTCCTTGAAAAAGGAACAATCATCTGGCTGTGAGATTCAGCCAACACAGGGCAGGTTAAATCAATTTATTAGCTGAGGCACCCAGTCCCACAATCTTGCTTTGCAACCCATTACAACTAAATCTATGCCCTGACAAAAGAACAAACTATGGGTAGCATGAACTTTAAATGGTCTCCTGTGGACAGCACCAACTGTGACTGCTGAATCCTCAAATGCCGTGGGCCTGGGGCAGTACCACAGAGACACCAACAGAAGCCCTGACTCAGGATCCATGCAAGCCTCTCAATCCTAAGCAGTAGCTTTTTTCTGTCTCCTGTCATCTGGGACAACAGACTGAGGGCAACATTTGGTGTTTGGATCCCAAGTGTGTTACCTTACATTGTGCAGGGACATCTGTTCTTCCTGGAGCTGGTACTGCAGACCAGCTTGCTAAACAAGTCTGCCAATTTGTAAAAATACCAGCAAATTCTTTCCCCAGATTTCTGGAATATTATACTACCTCTTTTGATTCAAAAGCTTCCTGCCCGTGTAAGCTATCAGCTTTATGAAGTGAACTGACGATGCTCACATCCAACCACAAACTATTTCTCCAGTCCACAGCATCTCCAGGTTCTCCAAAAAGATGTCAAAAATCCATGCCCTGAAGCTTCTGGATCTGGAGAAGCTTAAATGTCAAAAATGCCAGAACCACTACTTCTATTCCCACCATCACAGAACACAGCTTTCACTGAGCCCGCAGCAGGACCAGAAGCCAGGCAGACCCAGCCTCTCCCCCAGAAGGGCATGTCTGACCACTAGTAATACCAAGAATGAATCACATGAAAGCTCAATTTGACTTCAGCTTCCCTGAAAAGACTATTCAAGTGAAAGGAACTGCCTCATTAGGCCCAGCCTTTAGGTGTGCTGCCCAACTCCAGCCAGCCATAAAAATCTGTAAAGTCAATACACTATTTACAATCTTGGCTGCCTCCACAACCCCTTGAACACACTTCCCATTGTTCACTCTGTACCCCCAAGTCATGCCCTTCCACTTTATGCAACCTCAATTTACCTTTTCCCCTTACCCCCTCAGCATAATGATTTACACTGTACATCCCATACTGATCCCAGCACATCTCGTTGACTCTAGATAATGTATCTTGTAAAGTTGTATTGTTCTCCCAGATCTAAGACAGCCTTATCCTCTCTTGACACTCCTGAGTTTTGCCTGTCCATGAACTAGGTAGCCAGGCAGTAGAAAGAACAAAGAGGAAACAGATAACATAAACCTTGAAGTCAAACAGAACTAGACAGAATTTTAACACCATCACTTACAGAATGTGGGGCAAATGGCTAACCTCTTCAAGCCTGGCAAGTTACTTAATTTCTCCATGCCTGGCAAGTTATTCAGTCATTCTGGTCTAACAAATTCTTTAACCTTATTTCTTTATATATATACACCATGAGGACTAGGGATAATACATATAGATACTTTTCTGGTAATTGATAGGCAAGCAATGACTCTTTAATAACTGATGACAATAACTATTTAACATAATTGTGTTAGCAACCAAGAACATTAAGAATCATACCCAGTGCTTGTATTAACAAATAATTCAGTTTATAATCTATATTCTGAAGGGAATGAAGAACTGCCCATTTCACGGAGTGCAAAGGCATATAAAGATTAATAAAAGGACTGGTCAGTTTGGAAAGGATTTGATTGAGAATGTAGTCACCCAGGCTAGGAACTAATGAGTAAAGGAAATCACAACTTCTGATCAAATATATACTGCTGGAGCCCCTTTCCACACATAGCAGAGTGAGTAGTGATCTCAGAGCAATACAAATAAGGAAACTGAGACCAAGAGAGGGAAATTAACTATTCACACATCACAGGGAAGAACTAGGAAAAAGGGGCATGGGCAGGAAGTGAACAGTGCTATACAGATTAAGAAAGTGCATGCAGGACTTGGGCATTCTGGCTCTGCCACCTACAGTGGAGATTTAGACAAGTTACCCAACTTCTCACTTGTCTATGAAATGGCCTTTCACAGTGATACCTTCTCACAGGGTAAGGTTTAAATGAGACCGAGCATAAACCACTTAGGACAGCACCAAGCTAGGCACAGAATTCACTGTGCAGAATAGCATTTATTATTATTAGCAGGAGCAGTAACAGCAGTAGCTACTGCCTGCCGTAGTCACTACCCAGCTTGTATACGAAATAAATAGGCACCTTTCATAAGGCATCAGACATACCTTTGAATCACTCAAACTCAGTCTGCTGGGAGATTGCTACCTGATCTCAGAAGAGAAACTTAAGAGCAGAGCCAAGGTATGAAATCTTCAGTCAGTGCTTGAGTCTCTATCCAATGGTATGCTTTAGGTACCTTTATTCCCCACAGCCCACTTTTTTCCTTAGGAGTTTATGAGTTCCATGAGCTAAAATGAAGAACCTTAAGCAATTAATGAAGTAGATCTTTACTGAGCAATTACTACTAGTCTAGCCTTGTGGGTGGGGCCAGAGACATAATTTTTAGAAATAGATGTGAAATTTTTACCTAAAAACTAGACACAAAGGACATTCCATGGTTAATACACTCATGTAGTTTGTGGGTTTTTTGTTTTGTTTTGTTTTGTTTTTTAGGCTTACCACTTCCTTTCAGGACAGCATTCAAGCTGTATTTACTCCTTATGCACTTTAACCCAGTTCTAACTAAATGTGAAACTGCTTCAATGCCACAAAGGCCATTCACTAACAAAGCAGATTTCCAGCACGTGAGGTTACCACCTGCTACTCCCCTAGCTCTGGCGGTGGAGACAAGCCTGTGAACTTTAGATTGAGGGTGTGTGCTTAAGATGCCTGCAGATAGCTAAGATCGTGCCTAACTTTTAGCAAACAAGGAGTAACAAGTGGCAGGCACTTTTTGCACATCACATGTATTCTCTTAAACGAAGGACGGGTTATTTCACGTCCTAAGTAACACTCAGAACAAAGTAACCTGTCTAGGTTCTCCCATGGAGCTATGCAGTAGAGCAGCATCTCGAATGCCCACATGTGAACACTCTGGCACAAAAAAAAACTACATTCACTCAAAACATGTTCTACTTCCATAGATGACCACACTATTATTCCCTCCAGGCAAAATCAGGCTAAGTAAGAGGTTTGGAAATGCATCCAGGAATGACTTTTAAATTGTGCTGTTCTATCAGAAAGGCACAGTGGAAGGAGTCTCTCAAAGGTAACACACCTGTACACACAAGAGAGGGCACTTCAGCAGCCTTGCCCACTGTGACTTCTGGACACAGGGACAGGGCTCTTCACAGTCAGAAGATCTCTCAAACTAGTATCATGGAAGTCAGGAGTCAAACACAACTGAGTTTACATGCCAGATTAACCATTTGCTCTGTGATTTAGGAATTGGCACTTAACTTTTTAACTTTCTGACTACAGAAGAAGGAATAACATTTGGACTGTCAACAAGACAACTAGGAAGCTTTACTGAGAGAATGTACTTTAATCGGCACTCAATATAGCTGACTGTGTTTTTAGACAGAGGTTGACACATGCTGGACCACCAACAAGCAAACAGTAAAATAGCTGATTCCAAGGCTAACTCAATCCCTACCAGGTATTTTCCTAAGCAATGTGCGCTGACATTCCAGCTAAGTCTTTGGCCCTCAACTCCAGTCTAATTTTGTTTTTAAAGCTGACTTCAGTAATGTTGTAGCTAGGTTTGGAGTTGATAAAGGCAATGCTACTCTTCTGTTCCAGAGACAAGACACACAAAAGAGGCCATTCAGAGCAGGAGCTACTCTCCCAGTCTAGGACTGCCCTCAGCCTGAGGCCCCACTGAGGGATTCCGTCAAGCTAGTAGTGGCCTCCTTCTCTCAGCTTGGAGCTCCTTATACCTCATCCGCCTAACCTCAAGCTCTTTCTATTCTCTTTCCACTGGTTCTGGTCTAACAGCAAACCAAGAACAAAGTCCAGGGCTTCTGATCAAGAATCACTCTGCTTTAGATTACTGGGCAATCCTCCTTTTCATTAGAAATGGCTGAAAAGGGAAGACAAAGCAGGCTGTAACAAAGAAGCAAGGAAGAGGGAACATACAGTGGTGGCTATCTACATGTGTTTACTTCCGCCATTCTTAGTTACGTGGCCTTGGACAAGTGACCTCCTAAGCCTTAGTTTCATGTGTAACACTGGACATAGAAAAGCATATTTAGACGACTATATAGAGAAGAAAGTACATACAGAATTTCCTACCGCAGTAAATCCTGAGTACTTACTGGGCACCAGACAGTATGCACCCTGCTTTATTCACTGAGCCCTCACAACAATCTTAGGATGGAGGTCCCTGAAGAGCTAGTGCACTAAGAGGTCAAGTAACTCTTTAAAAAGATTACAAAGCAGGAAGAGAAAGCCAGGATTTGAACCCAGAATATCTGACACTGAAGTCACGTTCCCTCCATTTTGGCAAGATTTGCATTTTGGGCTAGACACGTTTTACTGGTGGGGTTGTTATCTAGAAACCAATAGCTCCCACACCCCCTCAACTGTGACAACTGACGGTGTCTCCGTCTAGTCCCTGTCAAATGTTTCCTGGCAGAACAAAATCACCCCTGGCTGAGAACCATGGCTTTGGACTGTGTGTGACACAGGCTAAATACTCAGCACATGTGGGGCTCTCCCTTGCTCCCCTACCATTGTTTTGTTTCTCTCCCAGCCCTAATAGCACTTCATTCACAGAAGCACTGCCTCTGAGCTATAACTGAGCTTCTATAAGAGAAAGTCAGGTTTAAGATCATTTGGCTCAATACGTTGGAGGGCTTAAGCATCTCTCTCACAGCTTGGGGGTACAGTGAAAGGGACAGGTAGCAGAAGAACTTGGGGGGGTTCCTGCTTCACTGCCCCCACTCCCTCTCTTCTTCCCCCAGGCTTAAAATGTTGGGTCTGCAGGGGGTAGGTTGAGCTGGTCAGAGAGAGTTAGTGAGAGGGTTATGCCTGTCTCAGGCTAAAAGGGCCTTTAGTTAGTTAAGAGGAAGACTGCCCTTCGGAGAATGTCAAACTCTCCTTCAGGATCTCTCAGGACTCGTGACTTTATTCCCAAAGCCCTGCATTCTCCTAAATTCCATCCATTCATACACGGTTCATTTATATATTATTTTCAGGTCCCTGGGTCTCCAGAACACCCTCTTGGTTCAATTATGCAGAGACCAAAAACAAATGAACAAACAAAGAAACAAATATTCCTTTAGGAGCCAGAGAACCAATTCACAAACTACAATCTAGTTACAACATTCATTCCCCCACCATTCAATCCTCAATAAACCCCATTCCCAACCCTAAATCCCAAATCTAGAATTCAACCTTCTAGACTGTATGTTGCAACCTTGCAACTCGCCAATTACTTTTGTGTCCCACATCGCTCGGATATATTCTTTATTCAATCTATTTTCAAATTTCCACATCCATTACTCCTGTATGCCAGCTCCAAACTCCAACCCTATACCTCAGATTTCTGCCCTCCCTCAATCTGAGCCCTCATCTGCATTTCCCCATCTTGCACTGTGCAACACCCCCCACCCCCACCCCCGCCCTGCCTCACGTGTTGCCTTCAAGCCTTTGCTGCGATTTGCTAACTGGATACTGATTCCCCTGGGAACTCACCCCTCAATCTCTCCCAGATTCTACTACAGAAATCCCTTTCTCTTCAGCAATCAGGATTTTCCAAGACCCTGGCTGTTCTGATCTCAGATTTTGCTCCCATTCCACCGATCTCCTCAGAGCCCCTGAGATTCTGCCCACCAACCCCCAACCTACCTCATCCATGCCTCCCAAATTCCTTTCTATTTCTGATATTCTGCACCCAGATCCCTCCAGGGACTTCAGATCCCCCCATCTCCCACATGCTTCACACCGTCTCTCCGCACGGCCCCCACATTACCTCATACCTCCCGAGATGCTGCAACTGCAAATCTCCTCAGCCCCTTTGCTCCCCTCCCCCAGCTGCATCTCAGCCCCGCCGAACCGCTCCCGAGCCCGTCCCTCCCCCACCAGTCCCGCCACTCCGATCCAGTCCCCAAATCCTGCCATCCAGTCTTGGAGCCCCGCGACCCACCACAGTCCCTGTTCGCAGACCCTCCTTCCCTCCCCCTACCTGACCGCCCGCGGCTCCGACGCCAGTCCACCGCTGCCAGCCCACCCGCCCGCCGCCCTTTGCGCATGCGCCAGCGCGCACTTCCCACGTCGGCCGCCAATTCGCAGGACGGCCTGTCCGTCACCGTGCCCCGCCTTCCCGGGGCATGCTGGGGTTTGTAGGCCCGCAGGCCCAGTGCTCGGGGCCCAGCTGAAGCGATAGGGGTGACTCTGGAAACCTAGGCCACCTCAGCGTGTGAGCCAGTTTTCTGCCCTGTGTCGGAGTGTAAACCCCGTCAGTCAATGCTGATCTCCCAGTAGCAGCCTACAGAAAGTCCAGGCGCCTTGCAGAAACGCCCCTTTGTACCTCAGCTTGGGAAGACAAACAAGCTCCTTTCAAAGAGCTGGTCCTGGGGCTAGGTGTTTCTGCCTGTGACACATCCCTCTTCCTAGTCACTGAACACACTACGTTTAAGAAGGAGGTTTTCTTTGCCAAGGAGCGTGATGGTGGACAGCAGAGGTAGAAATGGGCAAAGCCCTGCATTGAACCTTGTCAGGTGAGAGGTTTTTGTGGTCCACTGACGAGCCAGGACCTCTTGGGTCCTGAAGATAATCTGGGGACAGGTAATACCTGTTCCTGAATGTGAACACACATTACTAGTTAGGAATCTGAAGAAATCGGAAATATTATGTTTTCAAATTTAAAATTCCACCCAGCTGTGTGCCCCCTGCACGGTGATAAGACAATAAACAAAAACAGTA
The DNA here is from genome assembly GCF_949786415.1 of Peromyscus eremicus. Lineage (NCBI taxonomy): Eukaryota > Metazoa > Chordata > Mammalia > Rodentia > Cricetidae > Peromyscus > Peromyscus eremicus. Next base: position 82,806,831 of record NC_081417.1, on the reverse strand, counting down.
ATATCCCTGAGCACTTTCTGACTAACTACAGCTAAGAACTTTACCGGTTCAGCCCAATCCTCGGAACAACTCTCTGAGATAAGGAAAGTGAGGCCTAAGGGTTAAATGCCAAAGCAACCTTTCAGAACCTGAATTTCAATCCAGCCTTCGGAAGCATACTTACCCTTGTTTTATCTTTTTATCTGTTTCTTTATCTCAAAGTAAAGTCAAGGGTTGTTGTGATGATTGAGTGAGGTTATGAATAATTCACACTTTATGAACAGTAGCTTTTTAAAAAAAAAAAAATTAGAATAAACTGGGCATAGTGCCCCATACTTGACATCCTAGCACTTGGGAGAATGAGCAAGGAAAGCTGACAGTTTAAAGGCAGCCTGTACTGTTCTAGCTTGCTACCTACTGCTGTGATAACGACCATGGCCAAAAGCAACTTAGAGAGGACAGGGTTTATTTGGTTTACACATCCTGATCCCAGTCCATCATTGAAGGAAGTCAAGGCAGAAACTCAAGGAGGCCGGGGACTTGGAGGCAGGAACTGAGGCAGGGATAAAAAGAAGGCTGTTCACTGGCTTATTCACCAAGCTTCTAGTTAGCTACCTTTCTTATATCCCAGGACCACCTGTCTAGGGGTGCCACAGCTCATATCAACCATCAGTCAAGAAAATGCCCACTTGTCCACAGGCCAATCTGATGGAAGTCTTTTCTCTGTTGAGGTTCCCTCATCTTGGATGTGTCTAGATTTGTGTCAAGTTGACAAAAAACTTACAGATACATAGTGAGCTACAGACCAACCTAGGTCCCACCACAATCCCTGTCTCAAATAAACAAAACAGGAAAGAAGTTGTAAATAGCTCTGACAACCTGTCATACAGCTAGTTCTGTTGTCCCAGGTCTCTGCATGTCAGATATCAGGAGAGGAAAGATGATTGGATATTGTATTTCTCTATTGTTTTTGCTCCCAAAAGAATTGAGTCAAATGTGAATAACTATGCTCTGCAAACACAGATTCCTGTTGTCCAAAATAACACACCCCACTGTGCAAGGGGCCTATGTACATTTATATTCACAGAACAAAAGAGTCCTAAGTCAACACACTTACCAAATGCATTGTGCGGGATATCAGATAGACAAGCTGCAGCATGCTAGGGAAACTCTTTTATGTTTTCCAGATGTTATAACATTCTTTTAGAATTAGTGGAAACTAGTGGTCTGCTAAGTTTAATAATACATTCCAATAGTTTTACTTCATAGTCACAAGGATTTTAGGTCAGATTCAGAGGTTGGTAATAAATGGCTATTAAGAGGACCAAAGATTGGACTTTAGTTATCCATTTGCCTATGTTTCTGTCACCTTCACCAGTGAGCTGCAAAATCCCTGAAGGACATTGTCTGCTTACAACCACATCTGTTAGCACAGTGTCTAGCATATAAGATTTTCAGAATAAATGAGCCAGACTCAGACATGTGACTTTAGGAAAATTACGTCCTTGTCTGACCCGGGGCTATTGTAGCTGCAAAAGGACCCAGTGGGATAAAACTAGTAAGAGTTGGACATTTTCTGAGCACTTCATAGACACTCATGTATCATAACTGAGCTTTTCAATGATACGGTAGGTATATACAAGAACTATATAGCATGTTAAATTTACCTCCTGGAAGCATAGAGCTAGAGACCAAAACTAGGTCACTCAGGTCCATGAAATGCTCTAAACCACCCTCCATAAACAACCTCCATTTTATAAAAGGAGCTATCTTTCTATTTTTTCTATTTTGTTAAGTAAACAAATACTCAAAAGAGCTGATGAGAAGTTATAGTGCTAAATCAAGGAATATGCCACAGAATTGACTATGATCACATGGGGATTGCTTTCCTCTATCTGGAGCCATTCTGAGCAGCAGCACCAGCAAAGAACATGATTTCCCTTTGTTCTGTATTTCTGTCACATCAGAGGCTTGCTGTGGTGTCTTCCTCTAGACAGGTAGGGAAGCCTTCTGAAAAGGGTCCTAGGGTACTTCGACTCACTGTATTGTAGGTAGAGCACATGGGAGAACTACTGTCAAATGGTTTCTGAATTAAATTCAATTCTAGAACAAGGGGGTAAGAATTAGTATTCTGTTTTCTAAAAACTACAATCAACAGCTGTAGAGGTTTAAATAGGTATGACCACCATAGACTCATTTGTTAGAAAGCTTGACCCATAGGGTGTGGCATTATTAGAAGGTATGGCCTTGTTGGAGTAGGTGTGACCCTGTTGGAGGAAGTGTGTCACTGTGGGGCCAGGTTTTGAGATCTCATATGCTCAAGCTACACCCAGTGTGGTACATAGTCTCCTGTTGCTGCCTGCATATCAAAATATAGAATGTTTAACTATCTCTCCAGGACCATGTCTGTCTGCATGCTGCTATGTTTCCAGCTATAATGATAATGGACTAAACCTTTGATCTGTAAGCCAGGCCCAATTAAATATTTTCCTTTATAAGAGTCACCATGATCATGTGTCTATTCACAGTAATAGAAACCATAAGACAAGTTAGTACCAGGTACTGGAGTGATAGGCCTGACCATGTTTTTGTTTGTAGGAATATGGACTTTGGGAGTTTGGATGAGTAAAGCTTTAAGTGGGGCTTGTAGCTGAAGTTTATCTGTGCCCCACCCAGTCCACAGCCACTCAGACCCAAGTAAACACACAGAGGCTTATATTAATTAAAACTGCTTGGCCATTAGCTTAGGCTGACTACTGACTATCTCTTACACTTAAACTCAGCCCATTTCTGTTAATCTATATGTTGCTATGTGTTCCATGGCTTTACCTGTGTGCCATTACATGCTGCTACCTGCAAAGTGGGCTGGCATCTCCTGACTCAGCCTTCCTCTTCAAAGAATTCCCTTGTCTGCTTATCCTGCCTATACATCCTGCCTGGCTACTGGCCAATCAGTGTTTTATTAAACCAGTGTACAAGAGCATTATTCCACAGCAGGGGCTTAATTGGCCATACTAGTAGGAGCATGGAAGACAATGGTACTGTACTGTGGAATAAATCTTCTTGTACACAGTAAAGAGTTGTCAGTTGAACTGGTTAAATAAAATGTTGATTGGCCAGTATCCAGGCAGGAAATATAGGCTGGGCAACCAAAATAAGAATGCTGGAAAGAAGAAGTGATATTCAAATCTTAAATGGTGTTTTTAATTTAAAAAAAAAAAAACCCTTGGAGTCTGATATTGGGTGAAAACTGAAAGATCAGAGAAGCAGAGCAAGCCACAGCCAATTTCACCTGGTCACCTCCTCAGCCAATCCTGTTTCCAAAAATTCTCAGACTGAAAACCTCTGAGTCCTCACCCAAAAGGGTCTCAGCTGAACTGCCTTTTTCCTATCTTTTTGTGCCTTATATACTTTTCTCTGTCCAGCCATGTCACTTACTGGGGTTAAAAGTGTGTATGTTTCCTAGCACTGGGATTAAAGGTGTGTGCCACCACTGCCTGACCTCTATGTCTAATCTAGTGGCTGGCTCTGTCCTCTGATCCCCCAGGCAAGCTTTATTAGGGTACACAATATATCACCATATTTCTCCTTTTCTGTCTAAAATAATAAAAGAAGGTTATAACTAATATAAGAAAAACTATGTACAATAAGTATATACAATATATACAGTCAAGAATTACATTAACAATGTCTAATCCATTAACATTTGACAGAGTCAGAGAAAATGCTCCATTATTTATTCTATTTTGGTGAGTCCAAAAAGTTGTACCTGACTTACTTTCTATCCTATTATCAATACAAAACTTTCTTTTGATGTCTTCCAAACTTACATACTTTACACCTCTTTAGTGAGTTTCTTTTCTGAATTTGTTAACAAGGAAAACTATAACTATCTAATTTTCAACTCCCTCAGAGACCAGAGAAGGAAATAATATTACCTAAGTAAGCAAGAAGTGCAAACAAATGACTTTCAAAAAATGTGAGAAATGACAGAAACAGTTGGCTGCCTGGACAGCCACCCAAGCCTTCTCTGCAACATTGGCACATCCATCTTCAGCCTACAGGCCTAGCATATCTAACAGAGTCATCTGTGAAGCAAGATATTCTGAAGGACCTTCCTACCTTGTCTTGGCAAGATTCAGCTGTCCTTTTTTCCCCCTGCTTGTCCATTTTGGACAGCATACTGTCAGCAATTGAGGCAAGGTCATTTTCTTGCCCAGTGGCTAACTTGCCACAAAGAAAGTAAACTCCATATGGAGTTTCTTCAATGCCCATCATCTTCTCTGAAGTAGATTAATGCTGCCAGGAGCAGACATGTCTCATAGTCATTAAAAAAAGTAAACAATCTATGTCATTAAAACATCTAAATGCCATATTCTGTAGATCTCTGAAGTGTTTGAAGATGACCTGTATATCTAAAATATATCTCTGTTTGACCTTAAAAACATACCTAACAAGTTCGATTGTAATAGGTGACTAACTATTAACTTGCATTTCTTTATATCCTAATTAGTTGGTAATAACTTTCAAGGACTAGAAATTTGCATAACATTGTTAAATGAACTGTATAGGTACAATACTGTGAACAAGATTAGAAAAGTATGTACAGTGTTTTCTAACAAAATTAATCTCAAATTTTTATCAATATACAAAATTTGTATACAATATACAAAAATCCAATCCAATGCAAATATTTAAAACTAGTAGTTGCTTTCTAAAACAAAATTTAATAATCTACCTTTTTATCTGATCATACCTATATTCTTTCTTTTTTCTTTTCATAATAGAGTCAATAATCTACCCTTTATCGATCATTTTTAAATTTTTTTTCAGAGTAGATTCAATTATATACCTTTATCTTATCATATCTATATCCTCTTTTTTTTTCTTTTTAGAGTAGATTCAATAATCTATCCTTTATCCTCTTTTTTTCTTTTTCCCTTTTTTCAAACAAGAACCATAAATCTAATCTCCTTTGTTTAACCTTCCTCTCTCTCTCTCTTGACCATTATCAATTAACAACTTCCAACCAACCATCCTAAACAATGACAGTTATCCATAACCCACTGAATAACCAAAAACCACCCACCCCACCTCTTGGGAATGTGGGCATCATGTTCTTAAAATTACTTCCTGCTGTCTGGGGATGAAGGCATATTTAGGGAACCTTGAAAAGAAAATTTTTAGGTTAATTGTCAAGTCCTGGGAGAGTTGGCTGTATCATTTGTCCAGTCTCTGCATAATGGGAAAGTGCAGGGCTTATCTCAAGTCCTTGTTCAAGTAGTCTGTGAGGTTGGATCCTCTCAGCTAGCCATCTCAAAATTGTCCTGAGCAGTTTGTATTCCAAAGCCGATCTTTAGGTGGTATTTGTCAGCTTAGTGATAGTATCATTGTCCTGATGGAATCATTGTCATGGTGTCCCATCATCTTTTTGGAGACTTCAAAGATTGTATTAGGTCAGATTATTCCTTTTCTTGGTAATTTTTTTCCAGGTAGTTCTCCCTTCTTCTTTGGATGCTTGTTTGTCCAAAAGTCTTTAAATTCCTCAAGATAGTTGTTTGCATTTTCTTAAAAAGACAAAAACAAAACCCTTCCCCAACCCTAACTTTGGGGAGTTTCCAAATTTGATTTATGGTTTTTCCTTAAATTTTTGTTTTATCTTCTAAAGGTGTTCTATCATCCAGAGCAGTATGGTTTCTTACAATAGTCATTAGGTTCTTTAATTTCTCTGGGAATGAGTTTCTTCCACAATGACAGGAAAGGCCTGAACCAAATTTGTCATGGGGGCCTGCAAGAGGCCCCTCAGGGAGTTTTCCAATGGCAAAGGCAAAGGGTTACCTTGTCTGTTCCTTGTTGATCTATATTCATTAGTCCAGTGTTTGCCTTTGCCACACCTTCTGCATAAACCAGAAAGGAGTTGTGTCCTGTTGGGATTATTCCTTGAAAACACATTGTTTCTAGGAACTCCCTCTTTACAGTCCCTTTTTAGGGACTGTACCTCATTTGAAACATCTGACATTACTATTTTTCTTCAAACCTCTGGAAATCACCTCTCCTATCCAAGTATCATCATGGCCATGAGATTCAATATTCATTGTATCTCAGATTCATTCCTCCAAAGATCCTGATCTTGCCTTTAAAGGCCTAATTACTCTTTTGCATTGTGCATTAGCATTTTCAAAAGCCAGAGATTCAATTATTATCTGTCTAGCTTCTGAATTTTGTATCATTCCATTTACTGCTGAAGACAGCCTTTGTAAGAAATAAGTGAAGGTTTCTTTTGGGCCCTGTGTAACTTTTATAAATGACTCAATTTTCTTTCCTACTTCTTCAATTCTGTCCCAAGCATTCAAGACTGCCATTCGGGATAAAGCTAGGGTGTGGTCATCATATAGAGATTGTCTTTCTACATTAGCATAATCTCCCTCTCCAAGAAGTTGATCTTGGGAGATTTCCATAACTCTAGCTCTACTTCATTGTTCAACGGTTTTGGCCTTATCTTGCCACCAGATCCTCCATTGTAATTGGGGACCAGCTTCTAAAACAGCTGTAACTAAACTCTCCAGTCTTTAGGGATAATTCTATTATGCGTTGATCGTGAGTTTAACATCTGCTTCACAAACAGGCAACGCATACCATATGACACTATGGCTCCTTTGAATCGCCTCAAACCTAACATTTGTACAGGAGTCCAGTCAACTCTTACACAGCCTTGAGCATTTAGCAGTTCCTGTAAGATTACTGGATAGATTAAGGTTGGCTATTTGAAAGCCTTAGGCTGTTTCTCTATAACCATATAATGCAATGCTGAGATTGATTCTTCTGTCTGGGTCTGAATATCTCTATAATCTGTTTTAACAAGTTTTTCTAAAACTTTTATCTTGGCACTCATATTAACCAACTTTTTTAAGGATAAAACAAAAATGATCAAACAAATAATATTTATAATTAACATTACATCTATCTCATCAACATTAATTATCCTCTCATTTAATTATTCTATTTTCAGAACGTCAATCGTACTATCAAACAGAGACCAAACACTCTCCATTGTAAAAATGTTTCCTGTTTTTTAATGTGGGGGAAAAAACTTTCTTTTAACTAATTTCTCCCTTTAAGAAATCTTAATTGACTCACCAAATCTGCTGATAATGATGATTCAGATGATGGTGTGGTAGCAGCCCAAGGAGGGGGCCCAGGGAAAGCCAGAACCCACCAGGAGAAGAAAGAAGCCAAAAAGCCAGCTTTCTGCATGGGGGAACATGCAAGAGCAGCGGATTCTGGGGGTGTTTGGAGCTTGAGCCTAAGGAGTTTGCTGCAGAGGGGCTGCAACAGAAACTTAGTGGGGTGAAGACTCTGGCCATGTGCAGCTCAGGCTTAAGCTGGGGCCCAAAAGACAACAGGCAAGTGGCTTTTTCATGAATTTGTGCCCCACAAGTTGGACACCAGATGTTGTTCAAATGTTAAATGTTCTTATAATAAAAATGTCTTACTGTATGCTGTGAATATACGTTGCTGTGACTGGTTAATAAAGAAGCTGCTCTGACCTATGGTGAGTCAGGTTATAGCCAAGCAGGAAATCCAAGAGAGAGAGAGGACGAAGAAAGGCAGAGGCAGAGGAGCCAGCTAGCCACCACCCAAGGAGCAGCAAGATGCCAGCAGACCAGTAATGCCACGGCCACATGGCAATACATAGATTAATAAAAATGGATTAATTTAAGATGAAAGAGCTAGTTAGCAAGAATTCTTAGCCATAGGCCATATAGTTTGTAATTAGTACTAAGCCTCTGAGTGATTATTTTATAAGTGACTGTGGGGTAGGACGGGACCAGAGAAATTTACCACTACAAGGAAGGGCAGGGTCAGGAGTTGTCACTAGGCAGATGCAAGGGAAGCAAGATGAGAATGTTGTATTAAGAAAAGGTACCAAGTCAAGTGGCTAAACATAGATAAAAATTATGGATTAATTTAAGTGTAAGAGCTAGTTATAATAAGCCTGAGCTACAGGCCAAGAATTTGTAATTTATATTACTACTCGTCAATTATTTGAGAAGTGGCTACTATGTATTTGGGAGCTGCTGTTGGGACAGAAACTTCTACCTATAGTACTGAGGGTGATTTGAACTGTGGGGGCCTGGCTCAAGAGGTTTCAGAGGAGAAGAATTTTAGTATGTTGCCTAGAGACTGTTCTTGTGATATTTTGGCAAAGAATGTGGCTGCTTTTTGCCCTTGCCTGAAAAGTTTGCCTGAGGCAAAATTGAGGAGTATTGGATCAATTCCTTTGGCAGAGGAAATTTCAGAAATAGCCTAGTAGTGACTCTGTCATGTGGTTACTAGTGTTCATTCTTACTGAGATTTATAACAAAAAGGAGCAAACTGAGCAGGTAAAAATACACAATGTACAGAATGAGGAGAAAAGGGGCACTAGGAAGTGGAATGGAGGTAAGTGCTATATTCAAAGATACAAACAGATTAAAGAAAAGTTGGATGTTAAATGGAATAAAGGGAATGGTTATAGGGTAAAAGGGCCAGTCAAAGAAACCCACCCTGGCCCTGAAACTAGACCCAGTGAAAGAAACCCACCATGGCCCTGAAACCAGAGCCAAAGAAACACACTTTGGCCCTAGAACCAAATTCAGTGAAAGAAACACACCCTGGCCCTGAAACTAGAACCAAAAGGCTGAAAAGACCAATGAAAGAAACACACTTTGGCTCAGAAACCAGAGCCAAATCTGCTCCTGACTAGGAGAGCACAAAACCAATCAATCCCTGAGCAGGAAAACCTACCAATCCTTGAGCAGAAACCAACCAATCTAGCCAAACAGCTTGTCTAAACTCAAGGGGATTGAAATATAACCAATTTCCACCCTGAAAAATCTTCTCCCTGGAAAAACTCCGCCCCAAGAATCCCTATGTAAAACCTGAGCCCCATCAGTTTGCTGCTGCCTTTTTCTACCCTGGCAGAGGCAGCCACCCTCCTGGATTCTTCCCTTCTAATAAATCTCTTGAATGAGGTTTGGGTGAGACCTTCTTTCTTTGGAATGGAGTGGAGCAGAGAAGTAAGTCTCTTGCTGGATCAGAGTGCAGCAGAACTGTAACAACTGTAGGTCAGATCAGAACTGTATGTAACAACTTCTCTGGGGAAGCCCTCCCCTGCTGGAGCAAAGTTGTTGCACTGGAGAAACCTTTCCTTGGAGCAGGGATGTAGCTGCAGTGCTTAAGAGTTACTTTGTGGTTCTCCTTGGCTCCTGACTGCCAGGATCTCTTTCCATCCATGCTTACAGTGGTGACCTAGGGACAGACCACACCCAGCACAGATTTCATCTTGTGAAAAGGAATTAAGGAAAACCTTAGGTCCAGTCTTGGTAGTACAGGCCTTTTAATCTAACACTAAATTAGTTTCAATCTAACACTAAAGACACAGAGTCATGCAGATCTCTGAGTTCAAGGCCAGCCTGGTCTACAGAGCAAATTCCAGGGCAGCCAAGCTTAGGCAGTGAAGGAAACCATGGAAATCAGAAAGCTGGTAAAAATTTAGCAACAGCAACCAGCAACCAGCAGAACTTGGCAGCTTCAGTCATGTGGTTCTGGCTTTACAGAGTCAAGGACACAAGAAAGGGGTCATGGAATCCCCATCTCTGACTAAGGAAAGCTGCTGAGGCTAGGTTTGTGGCAGGGGTGTCCCTGCATGGAAGCCTAGGAAAGCCATTGCATGAAGCTGTGGAGGTGAAACCTGGATTGCCTTGGAGACTCCAAGATGTTGGAGATGCTAGAGTTATGGAATAGGGGCCAAGAAGGGCTGCTGACTGGGAGTGGAACCAGCCCAAGAGAAAGAAGTGTGTTGCAGTCAACAAAGCTGAAAGGAGTTAGAGATTCCAGGACTGTTTTGACATCAGACATAGAGATGCAGAGTTTGGTGTTTGCCCAGCTGGTTTTTGGTCTTGTTTTGGTCCAATATTATTTCATTGTGCTCACTTTCCTCCCTTTTGGAATGGTAATGTATATCCTATGCCATTATGTGTTCAAAGTATGCAATCTGGTTTTATATTTGATTTTATAGGGTATTATCATATCATTTCTATATCCCCACTTTTCTTTTTAGAATAAGATCTCTAAATCTAATCTCCTTTTAGTGCTTTTTTAAAATATTACCAATAAAAACTTATAACTAATTCCCCTTAAATGATAATAAATGTCCATAACTTATTTTTTGGGAATGTGGGCATAGTTTTTTAGACTATTTCCTGTTGATAAAGGGCACTGGTAATCTTTGAAGGAAACTTGAGAAAGTCAGGATAATTGTTAAGTCGTGGCTGTAGTATTTTGTGAGGCTAGATCATCTCAGTGAGCAGCCTGGAAGCTGTTCTGGATGCTGGATCACTTTGACCATCTGTTTTCATTGGTGTCTAGTCCTCTGGCTCTGAAAATACATAAACTTTTAAAAGTAACATACATATCTACATTAATACAACTATAGACTATTATTCATAAGTTAGCCAAAGATGATTTTTTTTATGTATGAGCAGGTAAAATATGTTATGTGTCTTGTAGTTCTTTTAGGTTTATTTTTTTATGTTTGTAGCCAGGATTTTCAGGGTGTCTTCCTGGATCAAAGCTGATCATCTTTAACCTGGAATGAATCCACAGCCTCTCATTTCCTGTGGAAATAAAAGCATAACCTCTCTCCCAGAGTAACATTATCATTTGGCTTAAATTTTGAAGTCAACTTATTTTAAAATCTATGGGTTGGTTGAATCTAGAAGGTTTTATAATCCAGTGTCTCTAAGCAGCCAAAAATTTCAAAGACAACAAAATGATACACAGGATCCAGATTCTCTGTGTATTCCCCATCTTTATGTGACTTGCTTCTTTTAAGAAATTTATTACTTTAAGCCGGGCGGTGGTGGCGCACGCCTTTAATCCCAGCACTCGGGAGGCAGAGCCAGGCGGATCTCTGTGAGTTCGAGGCCAGCCTGGACTACCAAGTGAGTTCCAGGAAAGGCGCAAAGCTACACAGAGAAACCCTGTCTCGAAAAACCAAAAAAAAAAAAAAAAATTAGCCGGGCGGTGGTGGCGCACGCCTTTAATCCCAGCACTCGGGAGGCAGAGCCAGGCGGATCTCTGTGAGTTCGAGGCCAGCCTGGACTACCAAGTGAGTTCCAGGAAAGGCGCAAAGCTACACAGAGAAACCCTGTCTTGAAAAACCAAAAAAAAAAAAAAAAAAAAAAAAAAAAAAAGAAATTTATTACTTTAAAACTATATTTTTTATGACTGTCTATCCCTTCTCTTTCTCTCCTAAGCCTGTATATATTTTAAACACATTGTAAGCCTTTTAAAGGTTTTTTTTTTCTTTTGAATCTGTCTTACTGCAGATCTCTATCTTTTTCTGACTACATGACTCTTTAAACTGCTAAATGATGTGGCTAGGACTTCCACCTCTGCCCTGGGTGCTGGCTCTGTCCTGCCTGGTTCCCTAGGAGCCCAGCTTCATGGTGGAGGCACTGATGAAAGCCATGTTCACAGCCCCAATTCTGGGGAGCTTCTGGGTCCATGCTGCCATTGAGTAGCACACTGCTGCCTGCTGCTTACAAACCCCATCCAAGTGTTCAGTAACAGGGCCTCTCAAAAGAGCCATGACACTTTTGCTGCTTGCACTGAGCCAGGAAGCTGTCTCTTAAAGGAGGTGTGCCTCTGCTTGCCGCCAGCAAGCAGCCTACCCGAGAGAAGATGCTTACCAAGAAACAATGCTTTTCTCTGTTCTTTTGTTTGTTTAGAGTCCAAAAAAACAAAAACAAAAACAAATGAACAAAAAAAAAACTTTCTCAGGTTTTATGTAGAAATTCTTGATTAATGTTTGGGTGTCATATGTAGGTGGAGTTTTCCCATCCTGGCAGCTGCTTCCAAATTATCATACAGAGGCTTATATTAATTGTAAATGCTCAGTTGATAGCTTAGGCTTGTTACTAGCTAATTCTTACATTTAATTTAATGCATCTCTAATAATCTATGTATTTCCATGTGGCTTATGGCTTGTTACCTCATTTTGTACATGCCCTGCTCCTTGTGTGTCTGGCTGGTGATTCCTCTAACTCCACCCTCCTCCTTGCGATCATTCTCAGTTTGGCTTTACCACCTAACTTCCTGCCCAGCTACCAGCCTGACAGCTTTTTATTAATCAATGAGAGTAATACATAGTCACAGTGTACAGAAGAATTATTTTACAGCAGGCTCTGTAGACCACACTGGCCTCAAACTCAGAGATTCCCCTGACTTTGCCTCCTGAGTACTGGATTAAATGAATTAAAGGCATGCACCACCATGACCCAGCTAATGTTGGATATTATTATCATTGCTAATCTCAACAAAAGAATCTCTTTCCTTTCCTCATTACCAAATTAATTATGATAGGAAAGAAGAGTGAGTGTCTTGCTTGCAAAATATAGAGAATAAAAGAATAAGAAACTTATATTCTAATGTTTCATGAGCAAATTTGTCTGAGAATACCTATTTATAATTTTAATAAAAGAATTTTCATGAAATAATATAAATTCATATATTTCAGTCTATCTCCATTGTTTGTCTACCTGTACAATAAGTGACCTACCCTGTAATACTTGAAGTCACATACATGTATTATCTCAAAGTTTCTATGATTTAAGGAATCCAACTACAGATTTTCTGGCCCCCATGTTTCATAGCATCAAGGTTGAGGTCAAGTTCTTGGCTAGGTTGGGAGTCTCAGATGAAGGTTGGAATTGATGAAGTATCCATTTCCAAGACCATTTTAATAGCTGTCGGTAGATTCAGTTCCACTGGACAGAGACAGTCTCTAGTGTTCGATCCTATCACCTTTATTCCTCATATGTTTTTTACATCATTGTATATTGAATATTCTATGTTTTGAAAGTGAGAACAGGTCATAACTATTATAAAATTTAAAATATAATACTGAGAAATAATAAACTGCTCTTATTAAAGAATTCTAGCCTTAGATAGCATGAAGATAGTAAGTAGGGTTGCCATGGCATGGGGAAAATATTACAAAAGAAATATCTGGTAGAGGATTTTAGGAAATTTAAAAAAAAATCTTAAAATGCAGCTATAAGAAAATAGGCAGGGCCTTGGGAGATGGCTCAGTGGGCAAAGCACTGAAGCATGAGGACCTGAATTTAGAAGCGCTGAGAATGGTGCTGTAGCACACCTCTAATCCTAGTACTAGGAGGTGGAGACAGGAGGATCTTGTGGACTCACTGGTCAGCCAGTCTAGCCAATTAATTTCAGTGATAGATCATGTTTCAAAAAATAAAGTGTGGGACTATAGCCAAAGATAGCCAACATCAACTCCTGGTCTCCATGTGCATGCACACGGATGTGTACACCCCCTCTCCCCACGTATAATGTGTGTGCATGTGCATGTACGCACACACACACACACACACAGAGACAGAGACAGACAGACAGACAGACACAGACAGAAAGATAGAGAGACAGAGACAGAGACAGAGTGACAAAAACAGACAGAGACAGAGAGAGTCAGAGATACAAATGAAAAGATACAGGAAAAAGCAAACATCTTGATTTATAAGATGGATCAAAACCTTAATAGATAGCTCACCAAAGAAGATACACAGATGGCAAAAGTATACTTCATATCACCAAGGAAAAAAACATAACTATAACAAGACACCTCCACATGACTATTACAACACCCAAACCCAGAACACTGACAACACCAAAGGCAGCTGTTGACAGGAACTGCACCACTAGGGAACCTCATTCATTGCTGGGGGTGGGGTGGGGGGGACAAATGACATAGCCATTTTAAAAGACAGATTGGAAGCTTTCCACAAAGCAAACTATACTCCCATCATGAGACTCAGCAGCCATGTTCTCTAGTATTCATCTGAAGAAAGTGAAAACATATCTGCACAGAGCTTGCCCATGGATCTCTTTAGAAGCTTTATTTGTAATAAAACTTGGGCACGTCAAGTGTTGTTTGCTACATAAACAGAGAAACTGTGGAATATCTTCTGGTCCACATGCCTCAATGAATGTAAAAAAAAAATAGTTCCTAAGTCACGAAAATACATGCAGGAAATGTAAGCCAAAGAAAATAATCTAAAGGGATAATTTTAAATAGTTCCAACTACATGCCATTGTGGACAAATCAAAACTGTAGAGACCCCAAAATATCAGTGGTTGTCATGGGTTGAGCAGGAGTGAGAAAGCAATAAGTAGAACATTGATAATATTTTAAGGCAGTGAAAATACCCTGTATGACACACTCATCATGGGTACATGTCATTATATATTTATCCAAACCTGTAGAACAGCATCAGGAATCCCTCCTAATATAAACTGTGATCAATGGGTGATTATAATATATCTGTGAAGGCTTATAATTTGTATTATATCACACTTGTGGGAGTTGTGATAATGGAGGACAGTTATGCTTAGATTAGGATGGGAGCATAAGGAAATTCCTGTACCTTCCTCTTAATTTTGCCATGAACCAAAAATGCTCTAAAATTGTTTTTAAAACAATACAAGTGAGCATACTTGTAAAAGAAAGGTAATGGTACTGTGGTGGTTTGAATGAAAATAACCCCCATAGACTCATGGGGAGTGGCATTATTAGAAGATGTAGCTTTATCAGAGGAAGTGTGTCACTTGGGGTGGGCTTTGAGGTTTCAGATGCACAAACCAGGCCCAGTGTCAACCTTTCTGCTGCCTCAGGATACAGATGTAAAACTCTTAGCTACTTCTCTAACACCATATCTGCCTTCATGCTGCCATGCTTCCAGCCATGATGGTGATGGACTAAACCTCTCAGAAGTTGGTACCAGAGACTGAGGTATTGTTATGACAGGCTAGACTATGCTTTTGTTTGGAGGAATATGGAACAGTTTGGGACTTTGGTCTAGAGAAGCTATTGAAAATTTTAAGTTGTACTTAATGGGCCATATTAGCAGGATCATGGAAGACAGTGGTGCTGAGGGTTATTTGAACTATGGGGGCATGGCTCAAGAGGTTTCAGAGGAGAAGAATGTTAATATGTGGCCTAGAGATTGATCTTGAGGTCTTTTGATGAAGAATGTGACTGTTTCTGCCCTAGCCCCTCAAAAAACCTCCCTGAGACTAAATTGGATGGTTTTGGATTTATTGCATTTTCAGAGGAGATTTAAAAAACATCCCAGTCATGTGGTTATTAGTGGCTAGTCTTAGGCGGATCTGTAATGAAAAGGTGCAAGCTGATCAAGGAAAATACAAAATGTACAATTTGAGGAGAAAATGGCCACCAGAGAGTGTAAACAAGTTAAGTCCTGTGTTCAAGGAGACAAATAGAATAAAGAAAAGCCTGAAGCTAAGGGGAATAATGGAAGTTGTGACCTAAGGGTGAGACCCCACCCTGCTAAGCTTCCATTGTATGAAAAGGAATTAAAGAACAGTTTAGAGCCAGGTGTGGTGATGAATGCCTTTAATCCCAGCACTAGGGAGGCAGAGGGTGATGAATTTGTGAGTTCAAGGCCAGCCTGGTCTACAGAGCAAGTTCTAGGACAGCCAAGCTTAGGCAGTGAAGGAAACCATTGAAAACAGAAAGCTAGTGAAAATATATTTGAATGAGGGGGCCATATTCCAGCCCCAGCAAGCAGCAGTCTTTGGCCACATGGTTCTTGCTTTAGAATCAAGGATATAACAGATGGGTTATGGAATCTCCATCCACAACTAAGGAAAGCTGCTGAGGCCAGGTGTGTGGAAGGGATGTCCTTGTGCAGAGGCCTGAGAGGCCATTGCATGAAGCTATGAAGGCTAAGCCTGGATTGCTGATAGAGACCCTAAGATGTTGGAGATGCTAGAGTTGTGGAATACCTGCTGAGGAGAGCTGCTAACTGGGGGTGGAACTAGCCCAAGAGAAAGAAATGTGTTGCAGTCAGCAAAGTTAGAAAGAGTTGGAGATCTGAAAGGCACTTTGACATCAGACATGGAGATGCAGTGTTTGATGTTTGCCCAGCTAGTTTTGGGTCTAATTTTGTTCCAGTATTTCCTCACTATGTTCCCTTTCCTCCCTTTTGGAATGATAATGTATACCCTGTGTCATTATATCTTAGAAGTATGTGATATGCTTTTTGATTTTGATTTTATAGGGGATTACAGTTAAGAGATTGCCATGAGTTTCAGAACAGACTTTGGACTTTTAAACATTGTTTAGACTGTGGGGACTTTTGAAGTTGGACTAGATGCATTTTGCATTCTGATATGGCTATAAGCCTATGGGGCCAGGGAGTGCAATGTTGTTGTTTGGATGATAATTGCCACCATAGATTCAGAGGGAGTGGTACTATTAGGAGGTATGGCCTATTGCAGAAAGTGTGTCACTAAGGGTGGGTTTTGAGGTTTCAGATGCTCAAGCCAGGCCCAGTATCACTCTTTCTTCCTGCTGCCTGCCAATCCAGAGGTAGAACTACTTCTCCAGCACCATGTCTGCCTGTGTGCTGCCATGCTTACTGCTATAATGATAATGGATTAAACCTCTGAACTGTAAGGCAGCACCAATGAAATGTTTTTCTTTCTTCTTTTTCTTTAATAATATAATTCTCTTTCTTTCTTTCTTTCTTTCTTTCTTTCTTTCTTTCTTTCTTTCTTTCTTCTTTTGGTAGGGGTTGAGACAGGGCTACTTTGTGTAATAGCCCTGGCCTTTGTAGATTAGGCTGACCTTAATCTCACAGAGATCCACCTGACTCTGCTTATTGAGTGTTGGGATTAAAGGCATTCACAACCACTCCTCACCCTTGCAGCGTTCCCCCTAAAGAAACCCCCCAAATAAATTAAAAACAAACAAAGAAACCACTTCTCTCCTCCATCTTTCCCATCTCTCCAACACCTCTTCATCCAGCTTAGTGGCGTTGGGAGCTGTGGTGTGTCACACAGTATACCCTTTATTTCAATCAGTCCCACCTGCAACTGTGCATTGTAATGAGACATTGGTTTGGTTCAAGGTCTCTGGCACACCATGATAACTGGACCCTCATTGAAACCCCTCTTGGATATCCTACTGTTGTCCTGAGTTATAGAGATTCTGTGGCTATTGTTCCATGGGACCAGCAAGTTATAAATGGGGTAAATGTTAGGGTGGGCCAAGCCAAGGCCCAGGATGTAGATCTCAGTGGTAGTAGCTGATCTGGATCTGGTCAGTCCAGGCCACTGGGACTGTCCCCCTCTGGTGAGGGGTGGAGGCTCTCCTATGAGGGACAGGACCAGCTCTCCTGCTACAGTGTCCAGTGAGTTGCAGGGCCAGCCATCCCAGATCCAGTGAAGGGTGGGGCTCTTCATCACAGCCCTCGGGTTTCAACTTGCATGGTTCACATGATCCTCTATGGTAACATGAGTGGGCCATGAACATCAACACAGATCCTGGTTGCACCAGGAACATGGACCCAAACATGTCCCTCGGCAGCAGCTCAGGCCCAGACATCACCATGGCCCCTGAGACAGCACAGGTCACCCAGGTCACTATTGCCCCAGTGGCAGCAAGGCCCCTGGACACCAACATGTGGTTGACCAGACCTCAGTCATCTGCACAGCCCTGGTGGCAACAGGAGCCATGGACATCAACTCAGACCCTGGCTGCTTTAGGGCCACAGACCCAGATATGGTCTTTGGGAGCAGCCTGGGCTCAGATGACAACATGGCCCAGTGTGGCAGCACAGGCCACTCAGATCAGCATGGCCCAGGCAGCAGGATGGCTGTCAAACACCAACTTGGACTCAGGTGACTGACTGGACCCTAGGCATCCTTGTGGCCTTTGGTGGTAACATGGGTCATGTATGTCAACACAGACACATCAGCCTATTACTCACAGCCTTCGCTTCTTCAGTTCTGCCTCTCTCCACAGCACATGAACTGTTCTGCCTCTTTTTCTCTCCCATTCCTCCACCACATATTTGCTTATCTTAATGGCACCTTCAGCCAGTCCAGAATGTAAGGACCCAGGCTGGCCTGTGGGTATCTTTCATTCACCTGAGACAAATCAAAATGTTTTCCTCTTTAAGAGTTGCTGTGGCCGAAATCCACAAAGATACCCCCACAACAGACTGCTGGCAATGGTCGAGAGACAGCCTGAACTGACCTACTCTGGCGATGGGATGGCCAAACACCCTAATTGTCGTGCTAGAAACCTCATCCAACTACTGAGGGATCTGGATGCAGAGATCCATGACTAGGCCCCGGGTAGATCTCTGGGAGTCCAATTAGCGAGAATGAGGAGGGTTTATATGAGCGAGAATTGTTGAGACCAAGGTTGGATAAAGCACAGGGACAAATAGCCAAACGAACGGAAACACATGAAATATGAACCAATGGCTGAGGGGTCACCAACTGGATCAGGCCCTCTGAGTGGGTGAGACAGTTGATTGGCCTGATCTGTTTGGGAGGCATCCAGGCAGTGGCACTGGGTCCTGTGCTCATTGCATGAGTCGGCTGTTTGAAACCTGGGGCCTATGCAGTGTCGCTTGGCTTGGCCTGGGAGGAGGGGACTGGACCTACCTGGACTGAGTCTACCAGGTTGATCTCAGTCTGCGGGGAAGGCTTTGCCCTGGAGGAGATGGGAATGGGGGGCTGGCTGGGGGGGGGGAAGGTGAGGGGGGTGGGAGGGGGGAGAACAAGAGAATCCATGGCTGATATGTAGAACTGAATTGTATTGCAAAATAAAAATTAAAAAAAAAAAAAGAGTTGCTGTGGCCATGGTGTGTCTTCAGAACAAGAAAACCCAAACTAAGAAAAATACATAGCATAGAATAGGAAAACTCCCCATTATTCACTCCCTGCAGGGATTGCCTTTCCAGCTTTATGCAGTCTGCTGACAGGTGTCAGAAGGTTTTGTTAAGGAGTGTGTTAAGTACACACACTGGCAGGGGAAATGGCATGGAGAATCTCTGTGTGCCCATTACCTAGCTATGATTGCTGCCAATATTCTTTCCAGCATGGTTTCTGCTTTTCCTCATCCCCAATTTGTTTCAGTTGACTGACAAGTTTTAAATCAAATTCCAGATACTGTATTCCTCATCCTGTAAAAACCCCAGTATGTATCTTCAAAGCTATTTTAAACATAATTTTGACATAGCTGCTCAGTTTTTAAAATACATTTTAATTGTTTGTATGTTTGAATAGTGATCAAAATGTCTACATGTTGTGCTAGTCTTTTCTGCTGTATGGTGGCTACAGTCTCTATTGTTGTCTATGCTGTTATTTGTCAAAGACCTTGCTTGGGTCATTTGAACCTTTAACAGTCTCTTTCCTCCTGGGCTTAACTTATGCCTCTTTCTCAGGGAGTCAACACTTTTGTTTGTTTCCTAGATTGCCTTTCTAGAATATTGAGTTCTTTCTCTTAATATGATTGTAACTGCATAAACTAAAATACATATATGGACCGTAAAGAAAGAAAGGATGTCAAGATAGAGTTACTCAAAATATTTTAACATGTAAACAACGTGTTCATTTGGTAAGGATATGATCCAGTAGAGTACAATGGCTCTCATGATTTCTAAGTAACACTGAGCATAAATAATTTGAGGCAATTGGAACTTTGGTTGTGTGATGCAAGTATATGCAAACTGAATTATGTCAAAATCATAGAGAATGTTTTAAATCTTTCTGGTATGTTACTTGCATATATAATGTAAAGAAATGCTAAAATCCCATTCTAGGACCCTAAAAAAGGTATATTGTTTCTCCTACATATTCGCAAACCTTGAATAGACAGACAGACCTACACACTTACTACAGCATTGTATCAGGACTTACTGTGCACATGAGTGACATTTAGTAGGTTTTGTTGTTGGCAGTTTAATCTAGCCATGAGAAATTTTCACAGCAACCTTTCTCCTAATAGTTTTAGGATACATTGATGATAGCTATCTAGACAAATTCTTTAATTAGACATTGAAAACACAGCACTTTTATGATTATCTCATTCTTCTTTCTTTCATTTTATCATATATATATATATGATATATATGAATGTTTTATTCAAGTGTCTGTGCACCATGCATGTGCCTGATTGTAGCAGAGGCCAGAAGAGGTATCTAATCCCCTGAAACTTGAGCTAAAGATAGTGAACTGCCATGTGGATGCTGAGTATCAAACACAAGTCTTCTGGAAGAGCAGAAAGTGCTTTTCACTCCTGAACCATCTTGCCAGGCCCCCTCTCTGACTTTATTACTTGTGATACAATATTTCCATAAACAAAAGTATGAGTACACCCAAATACAGTTCATGTGATAAAAATATGACTAACATGTGGTTCCTTTATTTGTTTTCAGAGCAGTATGCCGGTCTCTTAGCAGTCTCCTATAGTGGACCAAAAAAGTAGGGTTTATGGATATAGCTCAGTTGGTAAAGTACTTGCTGCCTCAGTGTGAGGACCTGAATCCAGATCTCCAGAATATACACAAAAGGCCTGGTGGGTGACATGAACCTATAAACCCAGCACAGGCATCTGGAGACATACAGAGTCCTGAAGAACATTGTCCCAGCTTTATAATCAAGGAGAGAGCTTCAAGTGATAGGCTCTGTCTCAAAATTAAATGTGGAAAGACACCTAATGTTGATATTTGGCCTCAATATGCACACACACACACACACACACACACACACACACACACACACACAGAAAGAGAGAGAGAGAGAGAGAGAGAGAGAGAGAGAGAGAGAGAGAGAGAGAGAGAGAGAGAGAGAAACAGACAGACAGAAACAGAGACAGACAGGAATGAGCAGTGAGCTGTGTTTGTTGACTATTTTATTTGCTCATTTATTTATTTCTTCTTTTATTTTGAGGAATAATATGAGTTCAAATAGAAATTTCTTTTTGGATAAATCTCCATCAGTTGTGATTATTCTACTTCATGTTTAGATTGTTTGACTTTAACTCTTTACAATGGCTCCCATGTCCCTTTGAAACGACCCATTGTTCTTGGCCTTTTGGTGCAGAAAATGTCCTCTGCTTAGCTTGTTCTACACCTGGTCTAATTTTGAAATCAGAATTGTTTAAGAGTCCTCAGTTGCTCTTGTTTGGGAGCCCAAGTCTGAGTGGGAGGGCTATTTGTTTCCAACAGGTGGTCATAATTTCCAGGCTCTTTCAGTATATTCAGCTATGGAATTTTGATTTTTAATCAAAATGGTAGCATACAGAATTTTTCTTAACGTCTTTGTCTCTGTATCTAGACTACTTTTATTATGCTGAAAATTGTAATTCCTAATGCCAATATAATGATGGCTTGTTTGCTGTAGCCTGCAATATATATGCAATAGTTTCAAAATAACAGTCCCAGTATCTCAACTGGGAGGCCCCTTAAATCTACCTTATTATTTGCTCCTAGATTACTTTCTATTTGGAATAGTATCACTAAGCTTATAATACACAAAGACTGTGTTTAAAGACACTAGACATTACTCTTCTCGTCTAGTTATTTTTATATTTGCTTTTATTTTATGCGTATTCCTGTTTTTGCCTACATGTATGTCAATGCACCATGTGCATGAAGTACCATGGAGGCCAGAAGAGGGTTTCAGATTCCCTGGAACTGGAGTTACAGACATTTATTACCTGTCATGTAGGTGCAGGAAATCAAACCAGGGTCCTCTGCAAGAGCAACAAGTGTTCTTAACTACCAAGCCATGTTTCCAGCTCCTCTATTTAGTTTTTTTTTAATACTTGGATGTGCAGTAGATATCTTTCAGTTTGTATATAATATGAAGATATATGTATTTCTTCTCTTTTAATAATAATATAAAAACGGTCTAGAACTTCTATAAAGTTTAATCTTATAAAACAAGATATAAAATATTATTGGCTTTGTTTCTCTGCTATCCCTGTAGGTAACCATTTTATTAGTTTGATTAGGCCTGTCAGTATTTCTTAGGGAAAAACAATATAGATATTCTATATGTGTCCTGAATATGCATCTTTGTACTCCTTCCCTTTATTCACAAAGAAGAACTATAAATACTGCTGTGCACATTCTTTTTTTCCATTTGATAAAATATGCTTCTGATTTCTGCATCTCATACATAACAAAAATTATTCTAACTCCAAGTTCCTGGTAGTGATCCTATTATTTTAGATGCACCATGGTTTTCCAATCAATTTTCTGTTGATTGTCTATATACTTCTTATAGATTTTTAACTCCTTCCTTTAATCCATGTGTATTCATGTGTATCTGTGTGTCAGTATGCCCATGGAGGTCAGAAGAGGACATTGGATTCCTGGAGCTCCTGGAGATGGAATTTCAGACAGTTGTGAGCAGCATGATGATCATGCTGGGAACTGAACTCAGGTCCTCTGCTAGAGGAGCAAGCCTTTTTGAACACTGAGCCATCTTGCCAGCCCCTCCTGCATTTTTTGAGACAGGGTCTCCTATATCCCAGGGTTGCCTTGAACTCACTATGTAGCAAAGGATGACCTTGAACTCCTGAGCCTCCTGCCTCTGCCTTCCATGTGCTAGGATTACTGTAGTGCACCATCATACCTGGTTTGTTGCAGTGCTGTGAATTGAATCCAGGGCTCTGTGAATGCTAGGCAAGCAAGTCCTCTAACAATGGAGCTGCATATTATTTTAAGAATGATTTTGCTAATGACTATGATATCATGAACAGCAAAAACAGAAATTGTATATTCCAGTTCTGGAATGTATAACTATCCAAACCTGAATCTTTAGTACCACCACAGAGGGGAAGGTAGCTTAATAGAGTGGAAAAGTACTTAGAAATAAGACCAGAAAATATCAATCCAGATTTTCATAAACCCAGTAATACTTTTTGTAGACTAGACTCAAACCTGGACATACCTAAAAAGAGGGAGTCTTACTTGAGGGATTGCCGACATCAGATTGGAGTATGGGTTTGTCTGTGGGGGCATTTTCTTGCTTGCTGCTTGATAAGCATAGGCCTAGCCTCCTGGGCATGGTACCAGGCCTGGGCAGGTTTGTGCTGCATAAGGAAGGTGGGTACCTGAGCAAGCCAGAGGAAGCAAGGTAGTAAGTAGTGTTCCTTCATGGTCTCTGCTTCAGTTCTGACCTTCACAAATTAACACTTTTCCTCCAAGTTGGTTTCAGTGTTTTGTCACAGCAACAAAAAGAAAAACAGAACAGACCCCAACTTTACACCTATAATTGGCCTCCTGTTTAAAAAGCAATGCTGATACCTACTTCTCATGGCTATCAGGATTCAGAGGGACCAAATGTGACCATGTATGCAAACTAAGCACATAAATTATGGCCTGGTATGCGCATCTGTAAATTTGAAGTAGTTACTATTCATTTTACTCATTGTCGCAACTTTAAGAAAGGGAACTCATGATGGATTGCAGCCCTTTAGTTTAATTTTATTTTATGTCGGATGATCTGATCAGTCCTCTGATGCCAGATGGTGTGCAGTTACCAAGAAGAGCACAAAGAACAAAGGAATCAATGCACTCTGGAAAATTTTATAAAATGCTCTTGAATGTGTCTGAATACGTCCTTTGTAACATGGGTAGAGCTGAGATTTGGTAAAACAGAGAAATGTGAAAGAGAGGCTATGGTTCTTCTCTAAAAATGAAATGGCAGTTGGTTTGCCATGGTTCCTCCAACCAAAGTCTTTAGCTGATTCCTACAACAGGGGTGGGTAGGTTTGAACCTGCCTTCCTCTTCTTGAGCTGAGGGTGGCTGGTGTGCCTTGTGACCTGCTCTCCACCTCCAAGCTTCGTCATAGCAGGATGATACAGAAGTTTCCATCCAAGGCTGAACGCTAGCGTCTTCAAGATATGTTTACCCTTAATCCTATCTAAGACTTATCCCCCTGGTCTCCCAACCATCTAAAACTGGAATGAGGGAGAGGGAACTGTGGAAAGACTAGTCTTAGAGTCCTGGGGATTGAGTTTTAGCAGGACATGAAAGGGCAGTACGTGAACTGGATCCCAGGGAGGAGAACTCGGTACTAGTAAAGCTGTGATAAATAACACACCATCATGCACCTAACAAAACCTGGACGGTTGAGAAATGTTGCTTTTCTTCTTTCTTCCCTTTTCACTTCATCCAGCTGCATATTAGAAAGGTGACAACACTTTTATTGTGGGTGTAATAATGAGGCTAGAGAGCTGCCTCAGATGCCAGGAGTACTTGCTACTCTTGCAGTGGACTCAGTTCAGTCCTCAGGACATCGTAGAGTTTACCACTCCCTGTAACACTAGTTTCAGGGGATCTGACATCTTCTTCTGGTCTCCACAGGTGCCTACAAAGATGTGGTGCACATATATACACTCAGGCACATACACACACAAATAGTAAGACCTGTGGAAATTCATTATATTAAAATTTAATAGCTGTATTGTCATTCACCTTACCCTTATTTTACACATTAAAAAATACATATATTGGTTTACCTAACTGTGGTCACATAGAAGCCTGTAGATAGCCTGTAAGTCATTTTTATATGGAGTAGGCAAAGATGGTCCTCTTCTTGAATTCAATAGCATGGACAGTAGCCTGGCCGGCAGAGATCAGACTAAATGAAGTCTTGATCACATGGCTTTGTTTGGAGCAGTCTGAAAACAGCTTTTTACCATTTCCTTTCCCCTGCCATCTGGAAGTTTATCTTCCCTGTTATCTTTGACTTCTTCTGTATCTCTAATCTCTTCCCATCTCTGTTATTTCCATCCCAGCATATATCCTCAAATGTCTATACTTGAGGCCCACAAGCCCTGAACAGATTGTTATTCCTATACTCACCCCATGGTGCCTACCTCCAAACATGGTACTGTGTGGGTCTCCTAAGCAAATGCCATTCTGAACTGTTAGTTATTACAGTAGCTTTGACTCTGTAGCCCCGCATCTTGTAATCATAATCTTTCTCTGGGAAAAAAGCAGTAGTTCCTAGGAGCAACCATCTTAGGCAGACACTAGAGGGCAGCAGGAGATCACATATAGACTAGCTTTCAGTCTTCTTTGACTAGTCACAACCTGGTCTCAAGAGGCAGAAATGAATACTATAAGCACATGCTGACTGCTTCCTGCCTCTGGCCAAAGCATTAGCCACCAGCGAGCTTCCACTTCCTCCTAAAGACAGGTGCTCTCTTCTAGGTCATGCTTGATTACTCTAAGCCTAGAGTAGATGACAACAAGATGCGACTTTCGTTGGATGATAGGGTCATAGGAGGTCATAGGCATGAACTTCTCTCATTTGGCTTTCAGAACACTTGCATGGGAATTAAAGTCACCAATTTACTAAAGTTGGAGAAGTGAAATGATGTGCCTGTGATTTGAAATGAAGCAGTCGGACTCAATGGCTGTGGAATTATGCTCAGTCCTTGCCTGATCTACTCAATAGTTAGAAAGAAAGCAGTTTAAGAGGAATTTCTCATTGTTAAAGCACCAAGCAGGTGTCAAGAGAAGACTTATAGATTCACGTTTGCTCCAGAACTGAAAAATGGTGTGATGGAGCAAGAAGGGCCAGATTAAATGAATTTTGATAATGCTTTTGACTTCATTGTCGTGGACAGTCTTCCTTGAGTTCTGTTTTCCATTAATCCCTCAAACAATAATAAAAAAGAACTATTAAGACATTTCAAAGCTGAGAAAATAGTTTATTATAGAGGTAAATAACTAATCTAAGTTGCCAAACTGAAAAACACAGGAGCTGAAATTCAAATTCAGGCAAGATGTTCTGTTGTAGCTGTCCTACTGCCTGTATGTTTAGTGGAAAAGCCACCAAGTTAGCTTAGATCGGAAGATCATTAGATCATCTGTGTGTCTGCTTATAACTCACCTTCTTCTTGTTTGGGGACTCCGCGTTCTTGCCTCTCTTTTTCCCAAATGAGCACATACACATAGCATAAAACACAGACACATATTTTATGAGAACTCACTCCACAGTGCTCTACAGTCTCTGTGGTGTGAATTTCATCCATCTAGCTAGTTTGCTAGATTTAGCATGTTAAGCAGGAGGCAAGTTTAGATACTGCAAGGCACCCAAATTGCATAAATTCTGGGTTTAAGTCTGATGTTTAGCATGAGAATGGCCCCAGTTCGAATGCTAGCCTTCGTTTAACAGTACTTACCCATGAAAAACCCAGGAAACCGAGAAAGTTTCATGCCATTAAAAATGTCTAAGAAGTAATTGGAGGGTGATTTCATAGTAAATAAAAGATTGGGTAGTATTTCGGACTATGTGACTTTTAAAAGTCCTTCTATCCATGAAAACATACTAGCTCATGAAAGTGATGGGAAAGGCCAGGTGTATTACCTGGGAGTGACAAGAACAGAAAAGAGACACATGTGTGAAACAGAGGGAACTCAAGCAGGACTCATGTAGTATGGAAATTGGCACCAAGAATTTTTACAAGAGGAAATACATATGAGAAAAAGAGAGTATTACGGTCTAGAAATAGCTAGCCTCTTTACCAGTTATATGGCCGTGTGCAATTACTTCACCTTTGTTAGTGGGCATTGGTAAAACACAGTTGAGACGTGCTGCCTTTGGCCTGCTTGGTAAGCTGAAATTGGTTTAGACTCTAACATATCGTCATACAGTTAGGAGCATTAAAGTAAAGGGAGTCATAAGTACACATTCATTCATTCATTTATTCATTCATTCAGATATTTCTCTCCAGACTGTGACAATGATACAAATAATACTTTTGTGTGTGCTGAGAATACAAAATTTCATTAGAACTGGCCATGGTCCTTGTTGTGTGGTTGGCGTGACAGATATTTATTTAATTAGCACATTAGCTAAAGTTACAAATGTGGCAAGTACTGTCACAATTACCATTTCCATTGAGGTGTGTGTGTGTGTGTGTGTGTGTGTGTGTGTGTGTGTGTGTGTGTGTGTTGGTTCCCATATTTCTTTTAATTCATTCATTAGGACAATGTTCCTTCACTTTAGACACAAATCACATAAGATCACATCTGCTTGGTTATCACTTGTAAAATAGTGCAATAGACATTTTTCACTGTTAACATGCTTTCAAGCATGGTAATCCAGTTGAAGATATTATCTTTAAATAAATCCCCTTGGCCTACTCAGTGGTGGCATGGAGAGGGTATGAGTGGTCTTTGCTGGAATTGTTGTGCTTCTTATTCTTCTACCTCTATTATCAAAGCCAAGAAGAGAATGTTAAAGATAGTGATGGCTAGACTTTGTCTGACTCTACCCTTCTCAATTCCAACAGACTTTTAAAGCTGCCCTTTTCTCTAGGGTAAATGCCTATGCTACGATGCCCATTGTTAGAGATTTCTCCCAAGACCAGGAACATTGTGATTTCTCTTTTGCTGGTTAATGCAGATCTGCCTTACTTATTGTTTTTTTGATAATTCACTTCATGAACACTAACTATTAGGAATCCTTGGGGGAAGACTCAGAAAGCTTCCATGCCATCTCATCCTTTGGTCCATGGAAAAAATGATCAGTTCTTTCCCAGCATCCTCTGGATGTCTTGGAATCCCCTTGCAGTCCTTTCTGCTCTTCTAACACAGGCCATTAGAGTTTCTTTGAAGGTAAACCCTGACCTACTGTCTTTCCCAGTTTCTAACAAATTCTCGAAGTAGCACTAGCAAAGGTCCTTTCAAAAAAGTTGGGATCAGTAGATAAAATTCTCTGTATGTCCCTCCTAAGATGCTGGAGACTCCAAACATTGTAAAAGTTCTCTCAAAGAAGATATCCCTGTATCTTTCCTTTATACTCTCTGGGCTCTTTTTGTTTGTTTGTTAGTTCTTGTTTTTGTTTGTTTGTTTGTTTTTGTTCTTTTGCTCTACCTGACGTTTCCAGAGTTATGAAACTAGTTAAAATCCATTTCATTTTTAAGTTCTGTGTCTATGGGCTTGATGTTGGGATCTCACTTCTATTATGTCTCGGTGTATCAACAGAAATTTCAATTTTAACGTCCTGTTACAACAGCGACAAGGTAATTATAGCCACCGCAGCACCAACAAACAGCAGCAGCACACAGGGGTTGAGTGTGTAGCCTGTGCCAGGCACCTCATTTAATCCTCATGTGGACTTTTAGTTGTATACTGTCATGTGTAAAGGACACACTGTGGACCAGGGGCTGAGTTAGGCTGGTAGGTTCACATCGAACAACAAAGCAACATAGAACTCGCTGACCACATTTCAGGTGGGTTTTCTCCCTTTGTTTCAGATTTCTGTGTGGGTCAGGCCTTGGATTAAACTGCTTTCCTCCATCAGGGCATGATAGCTCCTCCTAAGAAAGGATTCCATTTCAGTAATTCCTGGGAAGCCGCTGCTGAAGAAAGGCCACTCTTTATGATGTAAACGTCTCACTCTTTCCCCTCCTCCCTTCGTGTTTCTAATTTGAGCTCCTGTCATCCCTGTGGAGCCTTTAAATGCTTCAAGTAGGAGCCCATTGCTAAAGCAAAGTTTGTCTAACTAGGGAGGCAATATCCTGCACCATTGCCGAATGAATACTGAACAAACACCCTCGCAGCTCTGACTCTCCCAGAAGCCTTTAGTCTGATGCCTTTGTTTTGTTTTCTGGATGAGGGCAAATGGTGCCATCACCTCCTGCTGAAAAGCTCTGGCTGCTCTCCCAACAAGGAGTTGTCACTTCAACTGAGGCTTTTTTTTTTTTTTTTTTTTTTTTTTTTTTTTTTTTTTTTTTTGGTGGCAACAAAATAATGCCCAGCAGGAATTTGGGAGCAGAAAAAAGAGAGTTCATTTGGCGGGTTCTCAAATGAATGGGTTGTAGTGTCATGGGGACTGAACTGGGCTTGAAACCAGACATGATCCTATTTTGGAAGCATTGTTCAGTGGGATGGGAAATGTGAACAGAGGGTAAGTCTCTTCAAAATGTTCTTTATCTTTTTTCCCGTTGAAGACAGACAGCCTGTTTTAACTCAACTCTCCCATCCTCTCGATGCAAAGGACCACGTGTAAACCCTGAGGTCAAGATACGGGAAGTTAACCAACTGCCTTATCTGTTGGCTTTCCTTTGAAAATATGCATCTTACTCTGAGAAGTGCTTCCATCTCCCTTGTGATTCTTGATTACTTGTCATGTTTCTGACCCCAAATCTTGACCCGTGTGTTCAAGGGTGCTCTGAAAGTCGAGGACAGTGGCCAGGGCACACAAGCACGCTAGGTTTGCAACAAACATTTTTGAAATACTGTTGAAGCCAGGCCTAGTGGTGAGGTCCTGTGATCCTAAGTACTTGGAAGTCTAAGGTAGTTGGATTGCAGTTCTCAGGACTTCCTGGATTACAAAGTAAATTCAAGGCCAATTTGTGTAACTTGTGAGACCCAAACTCAAGACAAAATTTAAAAAGAGTTCAGTGGGAGAGTGCTTGCTTAGCATAAGGGGGGGCCTTTGGATTAATCCCTAGACGGTTAAAAAAAAAAAAAAAAACCTTTTAAAATCCTGTCATGGCTCACGAAGTGTGTGAGGTAGATCTGGACATCAGCAAAAAAACAATACTGCTTTTTCTTTCATGGACTTTATACTTTTGAAACATAAGATATAAAAATCAGGGTGCTATGAGGATCTGTAATAAGAAATTTTAACATACTTTTTTTTTTTTTTTTTTGGTTTTTCGAGACAGGGTTTCTCTGTGTAGCTTTGCGCCTTTCCTGGAACTCACTTGGTAGTCCAGGCTGGCCTCAAACTCACAGAGATCCGCCTGGCTCTGCCTCCCGAGTGCTGGGATTAAAGGCGTGTGCCACCACCGCCCGGCAATTTTAACATACTTTAATGATATAGGAAGTCCAGGGAAATTTTTTTTTTCTGAAGTAACAATATTTGAATAAAGATTTGTGTCGTGAATAGAAGTCAGCCAGGAGAAATCAAGGGCCCAGGATAAGATGGAAGGAAGACTTTTGTAGGAAGAGGAGCACAGATGCAGGTTGTATGCGATGAATTTAGAGGTCAATGCAGCTGTTAAAAGGACAGAGGTGGAGCAGTATGTATGAGAGATCAAACTGGAGAACAGTGTGTTGTCTAGATCTCATACTGTATGCCTACCCTAAGAGTCTACTCTATATCTTAAGAGCAGGGAAGTATCGCAGATGCCTTTGAAGCAGGAGACAGCTACATGGTTTGCTATTTGGAAAGATGACTTTAGCCACAGGGTGGGGCTGGATCAGAAACTTAGCTTTCACAATTGTAATGTCTACAGAGAAGTAATTAATTGAATGGCTAATGGTCTTCCCTGCTGTAACTGTCATCTAGATCATAAGTTAGGCATGACACAACCTTTGAGAAAAAAAACATTGTTAAGAATTATGGGTGGGACCTAAAGGTGAGTCTCTTTTCCTATTTTGTTTTCCATTTCCTTACCTGTTAAAAAAAATAATATTGGACCAAATGACTGCCACTCACCCTCCTTTTGTAAAGCCAGCTCTTTGGGTCATCTGTTAATTCTACACTGCTGCTGTACTACTGTTTTAAGCCTAAGTTGTTACCTTTTAACCCCACTTACAGAGGATGATGAATGGAAAAAGCTAAAGATTTATTGATCAAAGTAAAGTACCAAAGACTATCGATTATTTGATTAGTAAATGGATAGTTATATCTTTAACAAGACACCTAGATATGTTTGTTTGATGAGGGATTTTTTAAAACTCTCAGCACCGAGTAACATTTCTTTCAAAATAAATTATGTGCATATGGCATGGTGTCACTGGGGAGATGCCTTCTATAATTTAATATTTAAGATATTTAGCCAAGAGTGGTGGTACATGAGGACTAACCCCAGCACTCGAGAATCAGAGGAGGAGGAGCATGAGTTCAAAGCCAGCCTGAGAAATAGGAGACCTCCTACCTGAAAAGCAAGCAAACAGATAAACTTACCTGGAACACTGATAGTCCTGGGCTTAGTCCTCCAACTTGTAAGAACTAGACAAATAAATAGAAAAGAACAGAAATTCATGTGGTTAATTGGTCACCAATTTTGTTGTTTAATCTCCGAAGGTCATTTTCCTTCATGAGACACCTGTCCTAGTTTATAACAGGAGGGTTATATTCTATAAGAGTTTCTAATGAGTATCCTTTAGTTTGTTGTGTCTTGATTTTGAAAGATGCCCCACTACATTTTCACTCTTTGGAGAGTAATGGTCCAAATGTATTGATTGTTTGTTTGCTTGTAATGTTTTACATTTTTACCTAATCCATCATACTTCCGTGCTTACTAGAGGTAAACTCCATGAATCTGAAACTCAGTGTTCTATTCTGGGTGCTAGAAGTATACCTAGGAGTTGCTGAAGATTTCCTGTTAAGAGACTTAAAGCACATGGTTTTAGCCTTTGTGGATGTAGAGTCCCTAGTGTTCAATTCTACTGGTATGGTCATATATAATATATAAATGAATGGACATTCTATTTTCCAATAAAACTTTATTTACAAGAAGTGGAATGGTTTTGCCTCATGCACCATGCTTTTGTAACTTCCAGGGCAGAGTATGGACTGATTTGTAATATGCTTACTGTTTGGATTTCTTCCTGTTCATCTCTCCAAATGGTTGTTCTCTTCCATGCTCTCCTCCTGTCTGTACACAAGACTCTCTCAGTCTCCCAGCTGCTGGGATGCCTTTTTCACAGCCTTGTTTTGTTTATCTTAGTAACCACCCATTTTTAATCCCTCTGAAGCAATGCTTAGCTGGAATTCTCCTAGTCTTCCTCCCCCAGAGCCTTTGATCTGAGGCTCATATGCATTTGCTGACAGCCAGACAGAAAAGGTGGAGCCCGGATCCCAGACCTGAGGGCAGAAAGAGTAATGAATGAAGTCTGAGTTTATTTGTATTTCTACTTGGCAAGCCCATTTCCAGATCAGCTGCATGTCACTGCAAGCCAGAGCAAGAGCAGGAGAAATCTCTTACTTTTCCTTCTGACCTTACTGCCTAAGGCCTGCATGGCCACTGAGGTAGGGATTTACCTTCATTTCTCCAGGATTGGTAGAAGCTGCCATCTGGAGGACCATACTCCATCCCTTAGTGTAGGGTCCCTCTGTTTCGACACTTAGATTGTGCCTTGCACATATTCGAAGTCACTATCCACATAACACATACTGTCACCCTCTGGGTCATACAAACTGCTGTGTATCGTGGAACTTTTGGTATAGCATCAAGCCCCCATTTTTTAAATATAAAATCTTATATAGAAAGCCATTCTACTAAGGAAATAAAAGCAGATCTGCTGTATTTGAAGCTGAGAAGTGGGTAGGCATTAGCTCCTATCTATTTAACTCTTGTCCTGTGGAAGCAGTTTGTTGAAGCACTCCCTAGCATTTTATTATCTGTCTGTCTGTCTTTCTGTCTGTCTATCTATCTATTTAATTTTAAAGTCTATGAGTGTTGGTCTGCAAGTATGTATATGTACCAGACATGTGGCTGGTACCCAGAAAGGCCAGAAGAGGACTTGTGATCCAGTGAAACTGGAGTCACAGATGGTTATGAGCCACTGTGTGGGTACTAGGAACTGAATCTGGGTCTCCTCCATGAGCAGCAAGTGCCCTTAACTGCTGATCCATCTCTACAGCCCCTACTGTTTTCATCAGGTGTAGTGTCTTTGTATGTGCATGATATGGGTATGGAGGCAGGAGGACAATGTTGTGGACTTTGTTCTTCCCTTCCACCGTTATGTGGATTCCTGGAATGGAACTTAGGATGTCAGATTTGTGTGGCAAGTGCTATTTATTATGCACTGAGGCATCTTGCTGGCCTACTTCTTATGATTTTTTAAGGGATTATTCAAAAATCTCTGAACTGGATCATCAATGTATTTTCCTCCATTCATAATTTTCCAAGCTCCCTTTATGAGTATCAAACATATCCCAGCATCATGTTAGATACCAAAAATAGACAGGTGACAAAGGCCTACGTCATCCAAAGTTGATAATATAATTTAAGAAGTCAGAGAAAATGAAAGGAAAAAAAAATTTAAGGTAAGATCCCCCTCGCAAAGAAAGAGATGTATTTATTTAGATTTGATCAGCTGGGACAATAAAGAAACTATTCTTGAGGTAGATTAGAGCATTAATGGATATAAAAGATTTGCAGAGGCAGAAGAGAAAGTCAGGACACGGTGAGCAAAGCCAAAGAGACAGGAACTACAGACCACAATGTAAAAGCACAGTAACTGAGTGTGCCCAGACTACATCCCGGGAGCTCATGACAAAATGGGCAGGATACTAAGTTTCCCAATGGAACAGGTAAGCATTGGAAGAGGAAATAATGCCCATTCCAGACAATTCCATCCATCTCCTTCTGTATCATTTGCTACTTATAACTGATTTCATTGGTTTATTAATCCCATCTCAAACAACTAGTGATCCAAATGCCCGGACATTAAGAGTTTTTTGGTTTTTTTTTTTTCCCAAAGCTGCAGAAGTTTCAGCAAGCAGAACTGTTATTTAAATCAAAATTGGCTTGACCCAATGCTCATGCTTCTCTCATTATATTGTTTTATGGAAAATATAAAACTAGAGCACAAACTTAAAAGAAGGGTATAATTTGTGTAAGTTGATGATAGAAGAGAATGTCTGGTTGGGAAAAATATCTTTGAGTATTTACATCTTGCTTGTAGAATCATTTCGTGTGACCTACAAATTTAACATGTGGAAAGTAAGGGCTACACAAAACAACAGACTATCTAGTATAAGTAGTACGGCAAGACATCATACTGTCCCCTTAACCATTAGGCCAGTGGTCTTTCCAAAGAAATCACTTTATTATCTCTGTTCTTTTCTGACCAGCTCCTCAGTAAATGCTCTTTATGGGCCCAGGAATTTAGTCATTTAAAGAATATTGGATTGACCTATGCTACTGCTTATTTTTTATAACCTTCTAGAGACCACGGAGCTGGGCAGCAAAAAGGAACTGAAGTCCATGCCCTTCATCACCTACCTCTCCGGTCTACTGACAGCCCAGATGCTTTCAGATGACCAGCTCATTTCAGGTGTGGAGATTCG
The DNA here is from genome assembly GCF_949786415.1 of Peromyscus eremicus. Classification (NCBI taxonomy): domain Eukaryota; kingdom Metazoa; phylum Chordata; class Mammalia; order Rodentia; family Cricetidae; genus Peromyscus; species Peromyscus eremicus. The sequence goes on along the minus strand of NC_081417.1, from coordinate 82,772,906 downwards.
ATGTGAGGAGAAGGGTCGCTGTCCATCTACCTGTCACCTTTGCCGCCGGCCAGGCAAAGAACAGCTGAGCCCCACACCAGTGCTTCTGGAGATTAACCGTGTGGTACCACTTTACACCCTCATCCAAGACAATGGCACGAAGGAGGTGAGCTTCCCTGGCCCAGATGACAAGTAAAACCTGACCCACCCTCCTAGCTCCTGACTTTATGGACCTTTTGTCCATGAGGATTATCTTCCTTATCAACAATGACAACATGGTGATTCTGCCACTTATTTACTCATCATTCTATCCTATATAGAAGGTACCTATATAATACCTATACAATATCAAGTACCTGTATAGTACTCCATGGCACTAACTGCAATAACTAATAAATCCACAAATCTTAGTGTCCCAACACAGTATTACTTTATTTGTGCAAAATCCCAAGTTGATGCTTTTGGTTAATAGGTGGCTTTGCTCTGAGAGGTGGTTTGGGGCCATAGCCTGGTACACTTTCGTACCATTAACCTGACATTGCTAAGGTCACTGTTGAAGAATATAGAATTTGGGGGGTCATATGTCAAAGCTTTCAAAGGCTTTGAAGGCAGCAAATGTCAATTCCAGTCCCTTGAATTATAGCAACTCAGTCATTCTCTATATCTGTCTACAACAGAGACAGAGAAATGCATTTTACCTGAGGAACCTACTGGAAGAATTCATGGTAAAATTGGTAAAAACCTAACAATGCTTGCCTCATTACTTTCAAGTCTACAATATACTTAAAATTATTGATCCATATGAAATTGCTCATGTTTGACCAATTTTTTGTTACATGATGACAGTTCTAAATGATTGATCCTGAAGAGAAAACCTCACAGATGTTGTATTTTTCTCAGATTCGCTCCCCTGTAGAACTTACATGCTTAACAATGAAATGACACTACCTCTGTGTCTCTTACTTCTTAATTACAGCATACCAGTACTTGGAAGAGGCCATATGACCTATTTGGTTCACTGATCTACACACTTATTTTCATAGAACACCTTTTTTTGACACTTACAATTTAATTGGAGTTTAAAACTGGGCTGGCAAGATTCATATCTCAGCAGGTACCCAGAAGAAGAGAATGAAAAAGCAGGGGAAAGAGCATGCCATTTGAGTTGAGCCACCATAGAGGTCATACACATGATGGCAGCTATATGGTGGGGAGGGGAGATTCAGAGAAAGAGCAAATCCCAAAGCATTAGGGAAATCATGCTTAGGGAAAAAAAGAGAAATACTTAGGAGAAGACATGCTTTTCTGAATAATTCAGGAAAACAGGCAGAATTACAAAGCTTGAGTAGCCATGGCTCTGGAAGCTACAGTGTTAGGGGAGGGAATTTGAGGAAGTGAAAGTACATCATCTCAGTAAAGGGAATGTTCCCTTTACTAGTATAAGATAAACCCACCTTCCTAGAGAAAACCTAACCTTCCTGAGGGGTGGTCCCCTGGCCACATGATTGGCTAGACCATCTGGAATGTTAGTTCGTGAATTGAACAGTTTTTTTTTAAACACAGCATTTCAGAAACCACAGTCCCATAAATCAGGAATAGTGACAGTATTATACTTCGATGAGGAAGATGAAAGTCGATAAAGCATACTCCAGTTAATCCCCATTCTTCTCTCTGTGGTGACTCCTAGGCCACTGAAGAAGTCAATTGGTAGACCAAAAGAACTCCATGGTGTATGTTTGTCTTCCACAGCACAGTACCAGTACCACCTTGGTAGAAGGTGGCATAGATGCATAGAGGGCTTTTTAGAGGGCAGAAAAGGGATGCAAGTAAGAATGTGAGTAGAATATCAGGTTGACGACCTGAAAAAGCCTGAGCTCTACATAGATTTAGAAAGCATTTCTCATGGTTAAGGCCAAGCGATAGAGGGAGATCCAGGTGAGTCCAAAGGGGTTGAAAGGAGTGTGATCATTTGGGATGATGCAAGGTTGGAATTCATGGACTAATTTTAGAGCAATGAGGTATTAGAAATACATGATTAGCAGGAAGTTGGTAGGATTGGATTTGTGTCACAGATTGATCCCTGTGTAAACAGCCCATATTACCGTCAATGGTAGAGCTATCATGTAATGTAACGAAGTAGACACTTAAAGAGCTCCAAATTAATCAACTACAGTGACGTTTTTCAATGTGATATGAATGAACATTGCATGAAGTAAGGAAAATATATTCCAAAGATAGATCTCTATATAGCACATACCCTTTCTCCTTTTGTAAGTTAAAGCAAACATACACCTCATCAGTTCAAATGTACTTCCTTTTGTGATTAAATATAGCATGGTATGACTGTATTCAAAATCAAACAAAGAAATAGCAAATATAAGCATGATGAAAATCTTGGGTTGGCAAAGTTATGAAATGGTATGAGGAAACAAATGTATGTTCTTAGACAAGTTTATAACTTGCATTTTTGTTGGTAGATTTATTGGAGTTTTTGATGACATTAAAACTGACTTGTGTCTTAAATAACTGAATAAGTAAATGTATCCTTACATGACATTGTAATGATCTTGAGTTTATAACCAAGCATCATATATCATGTGTAGTCTAATTCCATAAGTGCACTGAAGACCATCAAACTAACTGTGGTTGTGTGAATGAGTAGTCCCCCACTAGTTTTAGGCATTTGACTGCTTGGTTCTCAGATAATGACTGTCTGGGAAAGATTAGTATCGGTGGCCTTGCTGGAGGAAGTACATCAGGGGAGAGGTACCAGACTTTGAAGTGTCAATTGACTGGTGCCATTTCCGGAATGCTCTTTTCCTTCCACTCTTAGTTCTGGCTGCTACCATGTCTTTGCTATGATAGCATGGACTCTAACCCTCTGAAACCATAGGTCCAATGAAATATTTTCTTTTTTAAGTTGCCTTGGCCATGGTGTTTTGTTATGGCAATAGAAAAGCAACTAACATACTACCAAAGACCAACAATCAAACAACATAGGTGTTTTTGTACACCTCTGCCTATATATAACCTACAGTAATCTGGTTTCAGATCAAGGGACTATAAAACTGGAAACAGGGATGCCTGTGAAGAAACCCTTGCACTTTCTGATGAGCAACACAGGTGGTCTAATGGGTGTTGTGTCAGCATACTGGTACCTATGCAGGATTGTCTCTCTGGGACTTCATGAGTGAAGCTGTGAATATCTCGTTTACTGCTCTGTGAATATTTCCCAATGGATGCCTCTGTAGGTCAAACTTTCTTCATCTGCATTGTGGTACAATACAAGCTAAGCTGTGCAGCCTTTACAGCACGTACTTAGTATATGTGTGCAGTTGAGATGTTTTGGGTTTCTTTTTTTGGCTTAAGATCAAGAATCCCCTGTGTCTGGATTTTATGCCTGCTTTGCTTAGCGGTGTTGAAATGCTCAATGTTTTGTATTTCTAAGTTTCTAATGTAAAGTATTGCTAAAATCAATTCATGGTACACCAGAGAATCTCAAGTTTGGGAAAGTGGTCACTAGATGTCACTGTGCTCCTTGTAAGAGACCCGATAAGCTGCAAGGACTAGTTATTCATTTATTAGTTCAGTAAATACTTTTTAGTGCACTCTTTATTTCTAGTACCATGAGAAATGAAGAGTAGGACAAATGGATGTGGTCTCCACATGCCCCAATTCTGGGAATCTAATCCAGCTCCTTATGTATAATCTGTAAGAACTGTAACACTGAACAACACCCATTTTCGCTATATGGTCTTTAAGTTCATGGGATCTGTAGACTTGTGGAGAAGACAGATATTCATGAAGCAGTCTCATATAGTGAAGCCAGACTGTACAATGTGCCAGAGACAAGTCTCAGCTGGTGGGTTGAAAATGCATGCCAAGGAACTTTCTGGGATCTGAGAAGGCTTCTCTGAGGAAATGACATTTAAACCAAGTCCTTGTCATTAGCTACATAAACTGAATATGGAGAACTGGGCTTGTTGGAGGAGACAGAGCACAAGGACATTCCAGATTGGAGATCCAGGTCTAGGGAAGACTTGATGGCAAATACACATTTTTTTAGGAACTGAATGAGAACCAGTGTGGCTGGTGTCAAAACTGAAAGGTTTCTGTGTCAGTGCTGTGAAGAGTTCAGGCAGAGTTGTGACAACTATAGAGAGGAAGAATTTGCTTCCAAAGTAGCAATGAACCTTCGAGAGTTGAGGCTAGAGAGGCAGGCATGGCTGCTGTCTCCTTGGCACCATGATTTTTCTTCTTAGAGATTCCTGCAGGAAAGGTTACTACACCTAAGTTCCTCTAAGCCTCCAGTTCTTCCTGCCTCTCCCTGAATCAAATGACAGGCTTTTCTTAAGTGTCATGGCAGCCCAAGGACTGAGATGCATCAGATATTTTCAAGAGATGCAGACTGTAGTCAGAATATGTGGAAGAACCCCCCTGCCTATCCTCAAATGATCCTGACCAAGGGAAACATGGCCATCCAAGAAGGCTGATGTGTTAGTATTCACTTGGCATTTGCTTTCCCATTTCTAACTTAATCCTCTATCATCCTTCTTCTATGGCTTCTCCCTCTCTTCACCATTTCTGATGTTGAGGAGGGACTGTGTAGATAAAACACTAAAAGGCCTAAATTCCATGTTGGGTGTCATGACTGTATCACCTCATCTGATTCCCTTAGAAGTAGGTATTATAACATCACATCTCACAGATGTATAAACTGAAGTTTGCAAATATCACTGAGAATTACACAGTAACTAGGGGTAGAGGCAAGATTCCAAGTCAAGCAAGAATAGAACAGAGCCTACACTATTTGCTTTTATGAAGACAAAGTTTCCTGTGGGAAACTCAGAACAACATTATTTTTATCTCATTCAATCTGTCTTCTTTTTCTGGTAGGAAAAGTAAATCCCTACAGGGCAAAGGACTTGCCAGGACCTTGCTATGATTCAGAACCCAAGTCCCCTTGCTCTAGTCTTGACCTTCTAGTATTTTATCTATGAGATTCAGAACAGTGTGACCATTTCCTGTGCTTGCTTTAATACCTCCTCTTCTAGCTAATACCTGATAATTTTGTTGATGCCTAAACTGAACGTTGTGTTCAAGTCAGAGTCACAATTTGTCTGAGACATCTCATTGGTTGACTGAATTATAGGTGGAGTGTGACTTATCTGAGAGTGTCCTGATAGCCATAATAAGATCTGGATGTTAAGATCTGGCTGTTTTTTTTTGGGGGGGGGGTCTGTTGGATACTACCTCTTCTGGTGACTGGGGGTCTCTTAGGATCAATTCCAATGAACATGTTAGAAAAGATGATACCAAGAAGCAAATCTTCTTTTTCCCCCTTTTCATTTTCCTTTTTTTTTTTTTTTTTTTTGAGACAGGGTTTCTCTTTGTAGTCTTGGCTGTCCTGGAACTATCTCTGTATACCAGGCTAGCCTCAATCTAAGAGATCTGCCTGTCTCTGCCTCCAAAGTGCTGGGAGTAAAGGTCTGTGCTGCCACTACTTGGCAAAAAAAAAAAAGAATATTTATATTTCGTGCTATGATTTTTGAACAAGTAAAATGTTTTAAAAAAGCTTTTTGCAATGGAGAATTTGATTAATGCATAATTCTCCTCCCTCTACCTGCTAAATGGCCCATACAAAGCCCAAAGTCACGGATCTTGGCTTGGAACAACTGCTACTTAAGTGTACTAGACTTGGTGTGGTTGCTAATTTAGCCTTTGGGTGAAGTAGAGTCTCCAAGTGGGGAAGACAGGAGTGTCACAGTGAAAAGCCAGACAGCTGGATTTGAGTCCCACATCTAGCATTTCCTGTCTATGTGACCTTTCTTTTACTCATTTGTAGAGTTACAATTATAATATCCATTTCAGGGCTGGATGTTTTGTTTGGGTGAAGTAGACAGTTGAAACACTAGGGGTCTAAGTTAAGCATTCTCTTTCATTGTTATATGCCATCACACGGACTTCCATTGTCTAGATCTGGTCTCTGTTTATATGAATGAGAAGAAACACAAGCTAATTTTTTTCCAAAGTCCCCTTTTGGATTATGATAAAGTCAGGCCTTGTTCCTTCCCCTCCTCCTTCTCCTTCTCCTCCTCCTCCTCCTCCTCCTCCTCCTCCTCCTCTTCTTCTTCTTCTTCTTTTTCATTTTTTTTATTTTTCAAGGCAAGATTTCTCTGTGTAGTCCTAGCTGGCCTATAGACCAAGCTGGCCTTGAACGCACAGATCTGCCTGCCTCTGCCTCCCAAATGCTGGGATTAAAGGCATGCGCCACCACTGCCTGGCTTAATTTCTTCTTTTTAAAACTTGTTTATTCAGTGTTGTTTGGTTAAGTTTGTTTTATGTATTTCAAATGTGTGTGTTTGTATACATGTAATCCACATTCAGCACACCTCTCCTTATATATCATCAATCTCAATAGTGAAAATACCGTGGTTTTTTTTCCCCTCATAATCAATTAGAGCATATCAAGATCATGGTCTCCTCTAAGAAGTTATAGGAGAGTAGCTTCTGTTATCTATTGCTATGTAACCAATATTGTGAACATTTTTATAATTCAAAATAAAAAGCACAGATATAAGATTTTGAATAACCAAAATTTTAAAAAGCAAAAATATTTTAATATATAACTATCCCAAGAAGACTGATAAGTAATAACAGAAACTGAACACCATCAATCATTAGGGAAATGAAAATCAGAACCAAAGTGAAATGCTCCCTTACCCTCAGTAGAATGACAAATGACAGTTAGACATTTTGAAGCAACAGAGAAATTTGGAGGCAACACACACTAACTATGAAACCAAATATAAAGGAAATCTAATCACCTATAACTTACTTCCCCCACAGAGGCAGTGCTGATTTTACTTCCCATATTTAGTAATGAGAAGAAAAAGATGTGATTATCTTATACCCCATCCCAATGGAAATCCATTTACTTGATGAGATGTATTAAAATCTTATTCTGTCCATCTTACAGGCTAACCTCTTCATTTTACAACTAGTAAAACTAAGGCCTAGACATGAAGAGTAACCTTACTTGGGCTGTATCTCAAAGATATCTTTGTTTCTCTGAGGAAACTCAGTCTCCTCATCTGCAAAGTGGGTGCAGATAACTTTACCCTCAGAGGTCTCATGTAGAATAATTAAGAGACCATGTGATAGGATTTTGAAGGCTGTGAAATACTTAAGATTTGATGATTCGCTTCCAGTCCTGTAAGCATTTTTGTTTTCGTCTTGCCGTAGGAAAAAAATCACATGTAATTTTGGTCTTGTTGTGGTTGTTTGACCTTCCTGCAGATCTTTATTCTCTGCCAAGAACACTTATTTGCTTGATTCCATTTCTTGGCTCAAACTGAGAAGAAAACTATGATTAACTTTTAAAAAGAAATTAATGAAGTCTCTTCTACCTCAGCTATTACCACCACATGGATGATGTACCACAACTACCACCATCACTACAAAAATGACAGCTGCTGTTATCACCACCATCACTTTGCCACCACCACCAAAGATACCACAGCCACCATTACCACACGAGTGACCACAATCATTACATCACTAACTACCACCCTTACCATCATCAAAGCACAGCAATCATTACTGTTATCACCACCACCATTACCATCACCACAACAATGATCACACATAACTTCACTACCACTATCACCACAACAACGATTACAACAATAACTTGACCACAATTACCACCGTAACACTTACCACCACCAATCATGGATATTGTCATCACCATCAATATCACTACCACAGCCATCACCACCTTAAATAATGACCGCCACCGCTCATGGTATCACTAGCATTAGTGTGCCATTAGCACCACTACAACTACTTCTACCACCGTCCCTATCATCACTGCCCTTAGCACAGGTACCAGCACCACCATCACTGTACAACTACCACCATCACTATTATTATCAATGGCCATTGCCATCAGCCTATCACAGTCACTGTGCCATCATCACGACAGCCTTGCCTCAATCGTGTTCTTGTGTACCGTACTTACTATGTGCCAGATACTGTGCTAGGAAATGTGACACGGTAAGCATTAGGATGGAGACTGTGACTTCAAGGATCTCACAGTCTAGTGGATAAAGCAGCTATAATCACTTGCATATGCTATATTAAGGCATGACTTATTTTTAAATAATGAAATAAGCATTCCAAATGCATTAGAAGACAGTGAGATGCTTTGGCTGGGTGGATCAGGAAAATATTCCAGGAAACTGATGGTACATAGAGGCGAGTAGTAAATATATCAAATAGCTTGGGGTAGGTTTATTGATGATGAAGTTAATAATGTCATACATACATACATACATACATACATACACACACATATATATATAAAATATTATACATACATAGATACACATATGTATATATATACTCACACATATATATAGTGTCACACCTTTACATTGATCCAATGTTTTAAATGGCTCCAGATATCTTACACAGACCCTACATTCCTCAATGTAACACTCCAAGTTACCCTCAACTCAGTACCTCATTTCTAGGTACTGGGCTTCAACTTATCAGGGAAATTACTATTATTACTCCGATTTGACAGATAAGAATATTGAAGTCCAGAGAAATGTACACTAACGTGTGTATTTTGCCAAACCTAGAGGCAGTGGAAGATGATGCCCCTGCCAAGTGCCAATCCAGCCTGTTTTCTATTTTTGCAAACAATGTTTTTGTTAATATACTCGTATCTGTTGTTGATTTCCTGCTAAAGAGGCAGGGTTAAGTCATAACCACAGAAAACACTATGGTTTTTTGATAATTCCCAAACTGTTTTTGATAATTAGTAACTATGATAATTCCCAAACACCCCGTCTAGGACTTAACATAAAATATTTATAAAACCATTATCTGTACTAAAAAAGATATTGGAAGGAAGGTGAGAGGAGTATATCAATGAATCAGTGAGTAGAGGCACTTGTCGTTAAGGCCAATGACCCAAGTTTAATGCCTGGGACCCACATGATGGAAGGAGAGAGCTGACTCTGGCAAGTTGTCCTCTGACCTCCATACATGTGGTATTGTGAATGTGTGCCCAGCCACACACACACAAACAAATGTAATAAAATAGTATGTGACAAACATACAGAGTAGAAAAGCAATATTGATAATAATTAGCACCAAATGTGTGTCTAATACTTTAAAATTATGTTATGTGTATTAACATTCTTCCTTACTCTTTTTCCCCCACAGCACGTTTAAAGAATGCACTATTATGCTAATTTCAAAAATGGAAAAATTAAAAACCCTGAGGTTTAGAGCTAAATGAATTCTCTGTGATCATACAGCTATTGAATTGAAGAGTGAGAACTGGAACCCAAGATGGCTAATTGAAAGTTAAGGATTTGGGCTGGACAGATAGAGCAACAGTTTAGTGTATACTGCTCTTACAGGAGACCTGAGTTTGCTCCCTAGCATCTGCATTGAGAGCCTTACAGTTGCCTATAATTCCAGATCCACAGCATCTGAACTCTTCATAAAGACTCCACGGGAACCAGAACCCCCATGCACATACCCACACAAAGACACACACAACTACCCAAAATTTACTAAAATAATAAAAATTAAAAAGGAACTTAAGAATTTAAAGCCAAGATTCTTGAGTCTAATATTTACATATTTAATAAGTCACTATTTGAATAGTTGTAAAAGACTCAGTAAAGAGTAAGGGTACTTGTTGATAAGAAGGGTTCCAGTGGCAGAGGAAATGGAGGCGAATATGACTAAACCTTAATATATATATATATATATATATATATATATATATATATATATATATGGAAAACTGTCCATTGAAAACAGGAAAACAGTAAAAGGATTGTGTAGAAGGCTGAGTTGTGGGTAAATTTGAATGCTGTGTTAAGGAATCCAGGGTCTGAAAGCTGTATGGAGTACTTTAAGATTTGGGTCAATTGAAAGGTGTGACTAGTGTGGTGATACTTTATTTGTGCTGAAATGTGATATTTTATTTGTATGTTAATAAATAAAGTTGCCTGGAGATCAGAGGTCAAATAGCCATAAACAGAAGTCAGGCAGTGGTAGCCCACACCTGATCCGATCACATGACAGGCAGAGTCTCTGTGTGGTCAAGGACACAGCCAAGCGTGGTGACACGAGCCTTTAATCCTAGTACCAACCATAGAGACCTGGAGGTCTGTATAGACAGGCAGCAATGAGAAAGTCATGTGGCTGGGCTTACAACCATTGAGAAGGCAGAATAGGAAGGCAATAAAAACACAGGTTACACAGGAAGAATCTTGCTGTGGAAGCTACTGCTGGTGGTAAGCTAAGGCTAGTCGTGGCTATTGCTCTGATCTCTTCAGCTGTTACCTCTGTATTTGGCTCTGTGTTTCTTATTTAATAAGACTGTTTAGAAATTTGTCTACAGACTAGATGTGAAAGTTAGGCTAAATACTACAGCAATACCAGACATAAATTTCAAAGGCCTGACCTACTTTTAGAGCAGTGCTATTAATTTGATATTTCTGTATCTTTGACTGTAAAAGGTTTTTGGATCATCACAAAATGCATGTGTGTGTGTGTGTGTGTGTGTGTGTGTGTGTGTGTGTGTGTGTGTGTTTTCATGTGTGTGGGGCTGTAAGTATCTATGGAGGCATGTGTGCATGAATGTGTGTATGTCCTTGTAGAGGTCAGAAAATAACCTTGAGTGTCGTTCCTCAACACTGCCTACCTTTTAGCTTTTCTCACTAGTCTAGAACTTCACAGGTAGGGTAGGCTGGCTGTCTAGCAAGCCCCAGGAATCCATCTGTTTCTGCTTTCTCAGATCTGGAATTATAAGCACATTACCGTGCCTGGATTTTGTTTTAAACATGGATTCTAGGGATCAAACTCATGTCTTCCTGCTTGCAAGGCAAGCACTTTACCAGCTGAGCCATCTCCCTAGCCCAGAATTATGCATTTTTATTCTTTTTTTTCCTAGGAAAGAGATCCATGGCATCAGCAACTTCCCTGACTGTTCTTCTCTCAAAAGTTAGAACATTCAAATAAGTAGATCAATTAGTTGGGAGAACCACAACAGATGTCTGCTTTTGTGATGTTTGGGGAGAGTGGAAATCCAGTTCAATTCATTTTAGTAAATATTGACCAAGGATCTCTTAGGTGTCAGGTACTGTTCCAAGCACTTGGGATACATCAGAGAGCAAAGTGGATATATATCTCCATCATCTGGAAGCTTTATTTCTACTAGAATATATACAAGAGGAAATAAGCAATTTAATAAATAATATGAAAAGGTAGTTAAAAAGAGTATGAATAAGAGATATGTATAAGTGTAGTCAAGGACAGAGTTCTGGATCTTGGGTATCTCAAAGAGGATCACAATCACTGGAATGATATGGAATAAAAATGCGGATTCATGTCCTCCTTAATCAATTATGTTTCTCTAAGAGCTGAGAACCTGCCTTTCTCTGTGTTTCCCAGGTTCCTTCTAACACTATACTTGATATTCTTGGATCAAAATTTGGCTTCATATATCTTTGCCATTTTGAAACTCATACAAAGAATTCTTTGTTTTACAGATTAAGTAAGTCAAATGCTTCTTACAATCTAGCTTAAATCTTCCCTGCTATTATGGGCCACTTCTTCTCCATCTCAGATTCTGAGAAGGAGGTTAGTTGGCTAAGAGTCAGCCTGTCAGGCAATCCCTGGCAGCAGGAAAGATCAAAGAAAAGGAGGGGAGTAATCACATATTACTCAACACACACACACGGTCAATTACAAAAGAGGAACTTAGTGCTTGGCTTGCCTACTTACAAAACTGGAAAAGGAAGCTCTTTCATGGTGCGAGAAGACTACCAAGTTCAAAAAAAAAAAAACATGCGGGACACAAAGTATTAGCAAATGCAAATGTAGGACAACTAGATGGGGCATTGGATTTCATTATTAAAAGTAATAAGTAGAACAACGAGCTATCTCTTATCTGCACTTTAACAATAACAGGTATTTACTAGCAGTACCATGGGGCCAGGAGCCCAGGTAAAACACTGGATGCACTTAGCTCATTGAGCCCTTCCATCAACTTTATATACACATATCATCATTATCTTTCTTTTCCCAATGTGAAAAACAGAAGCAGTGAGAAGTTTAATCACTCGATCCTAGCTGGTAGGATTTGTCCTCAGCACCTGGTTGCTTCTTATTTTGCCTGATTTTTCCTTCCAGATGTTACAATAAAGTGTAATAAATGGTTGCCTAACATGTACTAAAAACATTATCACTTCATTCTGTTTACCATTTTCAGCTACCATCTCTTCTTTACTTATTGGCCAGATTCTGGAAAAGTGAACCACATCCGTCTGCATTGATTCATCTTCATTGACTCTGGCTCATTGCAGTTACTCAGCTTCTCCCATTTGTATCCCTGGCAGACTTCTGTGCTTCATCTGCCATGAGAGGCCTCATCTGTCTTCTCATTGTGCTTTCCATCTCAGTTTTCATTATCCTAAAGCCAAGGGAACATCCACCATTCATGTTGTTCCTTTCTAGCTTCTGTATCCCTCCCTACCCCCAACCCATTAACAGATCCTGTAGATTTGGCTTCTTCTTAAGGACTTCCCAAATGTGTTCATTTGATCCAGCCTGAACCAAGTCTTTCCTGTGCTATTGCCTCCTACTAACTAACTCTGATTCTGTCTCTTCAAATACACCCCTTAGCATGTAGTCAAATTGATATTTTCAAACTAGGTTTCTCACACAGTTTTCCTGGTTAGATTCCTTACTGATTTTCAGTTGCTTTTAGGATCCAGACCAAAGTCATCATCATGACGCATGAGGGGCTATGGAGCTGGACATTCCTACACTTACCCCTTCCTTGTTGCCTTGTACTGTCCTTCAGTTACAGTGATCTTCCATTTCCTGAAAACACTTTGATTCATTAGTACAAAGAGATACTGCATGTGCTGTTCCTTTGAAGATATGTATGCCTGTCCTCCCAACTCATACTCTTCTTAGTTGTGCTCACTCATCAGTTGACCAAAACTTTATGTTTGCTGAATCCACCCTCTTGCTTGTTCACTTATTTTCTTGTCTCGGTCTTGTTCTTCTATAGCAGTTATCACAGTTAGTAGTTCTGGCTTTATTTATTTGTTTGTAATTGTTTCACTGCTATCTCCATTTCTTCCTCTACATTGTATTATTTATAATTATGACAGTGCTTGTGGGAAAGAAAGAAAAAAGAAAGAAAGAAAGAAAGAAAGAAAGAAAGAAAGAAAGAAAGAAGAAAAAAAGGAAGGAAGGAAGGAAGGAAGGAAGAAAGGAAGGAAGGAAGAAAAAAGAAAGGAAGAAAAGAAAGAAAGAAGGAAAGAAAGGAAAGAAGAAAGAAAGAAGGAAGGAAAGGAAAGAAGAAAGAAAGAAGGAGGGAAAGGAAAGAAGAAAGGAAGGAAGGAAGAAAAAGGAAAGAAAGAAAGAAAGAAAGAAAGAAAGTAAGGAAGAAAAGAAAGAAAGAAAAAGAAAGAAAGGAGAGAAAGAGCAGGTGACTTCAGGAGCAGAAAGGATTATATAGGCATTTAGTTTTCTCTCTCTCCCTCTCAAAATATGTATACAGGTGCATACACACATGTGCATGACATGAACAGAGGAGGATGTTCAGTGTCCAGTGATTTCCTCTATCATTTTCCTTTATTGAGACAAATTATCCATGTGACCTGAAGCCTACCATTTTCATTAGGTTGGCTGGCCACCAACTTCTGGGATTTGCTTGCCTGGCTCTTCCCTGGGTCCTGGAGATTTGAACTCAGGTCTTTACTTTCCCAGAAAGCACTGTTATTCACTCAGCCATCTCCCTATCCCTAAGTATGTTTGTGTCTGTTAATGTTGTTGTTTGATACAATCTCAATAGGGTGATCCCAGCTGGCCTGTAACTTCCTATGTAGACTAGGCTGGTTTAGAACTCATGGAGATTCAGCTGCTTCTGCCTCCCAGGTGCTGGGATTAAAGGCAAATGCCGCTACATCTAGCATCTCTATATTTTTTCATTTTTTTTCTACCACATACTGTTAAAGGCATGGAGCTTATGATTGACCATTCTCAGTTTTTAAATGTTTTTTCCAGTACTCTCTGAGAATTCTCTTTCTCTCCATGAAAGAACACTGTTCCTGCCATTTAGTTAAAATATTTTCCTATACATTCAGGAGATGACTTCACAGTGTACTTTCACTACATGAACGACACCAATTATCTCAATAGTGTTATACATTTATTTCCATTTTATAGAAAAAGATAATTAGGCTAAAAGCATGCAGACAACCATTCCTTGAGGTCCATCAAATGCCAGAGCGATAATAAGAATCCCCTTTTTAGCTATTCTACAGCAACACGTTCATCACAGAGCCATCATTTATCTGAGGGTATCTTGCAAAGGCTGCCCCAGTCAGAGAAGTGGGAACTTCCAGAAACAGAGCAAAATGCAGGCCCCATCCCTGGTGGAGTTTAGTCCTCTTCATCAGGGGGCTCTTGTGGGTCATTAGACAACTTGAGTCAGTGGTGATGCCCAGGACCCAAAGATAATTTAAAAAAGAACAAACCAACACCCTCTTTAGATTTATCTCTAATCTAAGAGGAAGAAGAAAAAAATTCTATTCAGATGAGCCTCACAATTTGTCAGGCATGTGCACTTGAAGGCATCAGTTATACAAATGGCCATTCTATAGAGGGTCTTCTGGTCAACAATCATGTACTCCATGGCATCTCTGAGCAAAAGGGTTTTAGGGTATAAAATTATAACCTGAGCTGATGTGGAAGGACATGAGGAACATAGCTTTTCCTTGCACCATGAGGTGTTGTTCTTGTTCAGTTTCGTCTGTACATTATACCATTTTTGGGGAACACTGTCAAATTCCAGAATCTTCTGTCACCTTAAAGTTAATTTTGTTTAGAAAATCATAATGGATATAAACACAATATCACAGTGGGTTTCCATGTACCTGTCACCGGATTTCATCAATGAACAGCTGTCACTGGATTTCATCAATGAACAGCTCATCCCAAGCTTGTCTCTCCAGGCCTTTCACCTGTTTTGAAAAAAAAAAAAAAACCCTCAACATTAGGTAATGTTTTGTACAAATGTTAAAGTCCACGTCTCTAAGTGATAAACATAAAACCAACTCAATATCACTACCAAACTTCCCCAATTAACAGCAATTTTTTCATATCACCAGATTCAGGTGTTGTCCAGGGTTAACAGATTGTCTTATGTTTTTGTTTCCAAATTATTGGTTCAAATTGAGACCTAAATGAAATCAAAATCAAATGTTCTGGTTGGCTTTCATGAAGGTTTTTTTTCTAATCTCTCTCTCTCTCTCTCTCTCTCTCTCTCTCTGTCTCTCTCTATATTTTATGATAAAACTCAATTATTTGTCCTTTAGATATCTCTATAACCTGGATTAGTTAGATTTCCATCCTATTGTGCTATTTAACATGTTCTCCTGACCTTGTGTTGTTTTTTTTTTTTTTTTGGTTTTTCGAGACAGGGTTTCTCTGTGTAGCTTTGTGCCTCTCCTGGAACTCACTTGGTAGCCCAGGCTGGCCTCAAACTCACAGAGATCCGCCTGGCTCTGCCTCCCGAGTGCTGGGATTAAAGGTGTGCGCCACCACCGCCCGGCGACCTTGTGTTTCTAGTAATTCTATCGTAGGTCTAGAGAGTTGACCACACTTGTACTTGTTTTTACTTTCACTGTTCATTTAATTTTGGTGGTCCAGCAAACCAGTATTAGTCCACATCTAGATCTATTTGACCTAACAGAAGAACTTGAGCTTTGTGTGTAATTAATGGTCTATCTTTGACCAGAATGAACATATCCTCAAGCTGTGTTGTTCCCTCTCTCCTGTGTGACTTTTGGGAAGGCACTCGGAGTTCTACTTCTCTCACATATGATGCAAGCTTCATACTGATTGCTAATTTATTGCATTAAGTGAGTTGAATAATAACATGTTGAGCCTTGGGCATCACATGTAATAAATGCTAAGTAAGAACAAGCTGTTACTAGTCTTGCACTTTATCCTTTCTTTTTTCCCTCTTGGTCCTTTCCATCTCTGCATTTCATATATTTCTATGACCACAAAAGTGTCCATGATAAAAAAAAATAGTTACCCAGGCATCCAGAACAATCTATCTCTATTGCTTACTCTTTATTGGCCTGCCTTGCAGGAAGTTATGACCAACTATCACCAGTAATGGCTTGTTCAGTGATGACCAAGTAGCCTTTCCCTTACTCACTACCAAAGTCACCACCTTGTGTTGATTTAAAAAAAAATCATTCCTATACATTTACTGTCCTTAGCATGGGGTAGTGCACATGCCTTTAATCTTAGCTCTTGGGAGGCAAAGGCAGGTGGATCTCTGTGAGTTTGAGGCGAGTCTGGTCTAATGAGACAGTTCCTGGACAGCCAGAGCTACATAGTGTCTTAGAAAACAAAAACAAAACCCAAACCAAAACATTTACTGTCCTTGCTGTTTCTTATTCCACCCATCAATACTCTCCCTAACACACGTTAGCTATTTACTTAATAGAGCTTGTGTGTTTGAATAAGGAAAATGAGAGCTCAAATATAAGCTTTGCCACAAAATATCTATGTGTCTGCATATTTAGATGTATACATTTTAAGCTTTTGTTTCATTATAGTAAAATGGGTTTAGTAATACCTGCTTTTTAGAATTGTCTTGCAGAGTAGCTAATAATCTATGGACAGTGCTTAGTAGCAACACTTGACATGTAGAAGAAGATCAATGACTTAGTCATCTCTCTTACTTCTAACGGATAATGTTTCAGATGTGTGACCCCATTTTAGGTCTCTGCTGGACTTTCTTTTTGGCTGGCATTCATTCGTGGTCCTTGAGCAGATTTTTAATTACACAAACCCAAGTCTTCCTTTGGACACACCTTAGTCTACTTGTGCTGCTAGACTAAATTACTTGAGACTAGATACTTTACTGAGAACAGAAATTCATGTCTGAGGTTCTGGAGGTCAGGACATCCACGAACAATCTGCCAGAAGGATTCCTGTCTACAAAGGGCTACTGTCTGCTTCCAAGATGATAGCCTTGCTGTTTACCCTCTAGAAGAGATGAACATGGAGTCATCCTGGTAGCTGGATCTGAAGAAAACACTTCCTTCCACCTCAAGCTCTAAGAGAAAGAACCCCATTCATAATGGCGGTGGCTTTATATTTTAATTACCTACCAAAGACCATGCCCCTTTTTTGCCACAAAGACATGATTTCACTATGTAACCCAGGCTGACTTCAAACTCATGATCCTCCTACCTCAGCCTCCTCAGTACTGGATTTAACAGGTATGATCCACCTAGCCAAGTAGAGTATATCTCTTAACACTGCTCTATTGGGGATTTTCAACATTAATTTGGGAGCCATTATTGAAACTACAGCAAACATAATTTTCTGCCAGTCATCCATATTAGTCCCTAAAAGAAATTAATCAGCTTCTAAGTCCTTAATGATGTATTACTAAGAAGAGATTAGTTAAGACACAAAGAGACTGTGCCACTGCCCTTCAGCATTAAAGATAAATCTTTTGTTTGTTTTTCTGTTTTTACATCCAGACTGCAATTTCCCTTCCTCTTCTCCTATCAGTCACTCCCACCCACACTCATCCACTCTTCCTCCTCTGTTTCTCTTCAGAAAAAGATAGACTTCTGATGGATATCAGCCAGCCTTTATATATCAAATTGCAGTGAGACTATGCACCTCCTTTCCTATTAAGGCTGGACTAGGCAATCCAGTAGGAAGAAAGAGTCCCAAAAGCAGGTAACAGAGTCAGAGACAGCCCCTGCTCCCACTGTTAGGAATCCCACAAGAAGACCAAGTTACACAGCTGTAACACATATGCAGAGGGCCTAGTTCAGTCCCATGCAAGCTCCTTGGTTGTCAGTTCAGTCTCTATGAGCCTCTATGAGACAGGATTAGTTGATTCTGTGGATTTTCTTGTGGTGTCCTTGACCCCACTAGCTCCTACAATCCTTCCTTTCCCTCTTCCACAGGATTACCCAAGATAAGTCAGTCTTTTAGATTTTGGGTTTGTCCAGAGTCGTAATAACTATAATTTTTATGACCAAAAGCCTAGTAAATATTTAAAATATAACTTTTAAGTAAGTAAAGAAAAACTGAAGCTCAGGAGGAAAAATCATATACTTCAAAGCCTATTAGCATGTAACCTCCTGCTTTTGTGTGTATCTTTGACTAGACCTATAACTTCAAGGACCACTGTCCTTCCTGGGTCCTTTTTGTATACCTTGGCATGGACAACCCTCTTTACCATCATATGCTTTTTAGCAGATACAAGAATCCCTTCTGTCACTGTCATCTTCTTGACCTTTCCTTTATTCTCATGTCTTAGTTACCTCTCAGCCTATTAGAAGACTAGGTCAGTCCCACCATCCAAATGACACTTTTTTTTGCCATTTTATTTAAATAACTTTTTTCATTTATTTTACATACCAACCATTGTTTCCACTCTCTCCTCTCCTCCCTGCACCCCCTGCTCCCTTCTACCTCCCTCCCCTTCCACTCTTCTGTCTCCATTCAGAATGACACTTTTATCAAAAAAACTCAGCAGGTACCTCTGATTCTTCAACCCCAATTATTCTTCCTCACTCTTTTCAGAGGGCATCCATCTATTTATAGCATAGATTTGACTTGCTGCTTCAGCCTTTGCTTACTATAATCCGACTTCTTTCTCTTAACAACAAAAGGAATTATTGGTTCTCTTAAAAAAAAATCAGATAACAGGCCAGTAATGGAAACTTCTTCTAATCTGAATCTTTTTCCTTTTTTTCATAATTTGATCTCTTAAAAAGTTAGATGGGACACCAATGGTAGAAACACAGTTGATAATATTGTTGCACTGGGGAATTCATGTTAGTAAAGATGCTCACCCCAGGGCTTCCCTGGTCACTGTTTCTCAAATGCACATGTAACTAGTTTGAATGGAACTGCAACTAGATGTATATTGGTATAGAGACAACAGTGTAAATGTAGACAGGATCATCATTTTCTTATTTTTAATATATCCAATGTGGTGTTAGGTATATCTAAGACAGACACACTTATCAACGGCATGTTGGGAGTTTTAGGGGGGTTAGTAACACAGCATCTTGGTTTTGGGGTCAGATAGATCTAAGTTTCAATTCTGACTTCTCACTTCTATGTTAGATTACATTTCCTATGTGTCAGTGTGTTAAAGCTCCATGTCTCATCTCTTCTGTGAGATGAAGATAATAAAGTTACCCTTCTTCATAGGGCTCCTACATAGTATAGTGAGCATGAAGAAAAGGCAGTACACAAGTCAGATCTAGGTTAGAGGTCTGTTTCACCACATACTGTGGGGATATAATTTCATTCCTCAGAATCTGAACAGGAATGCTATGATAATGGTATTTAGCTCACAGAGTTGGTAGACTAAATAAGATTATGTTGGGAGGCATTTAGCAAATTCCTTGTCCATTAAATACTTGATGTAAACCAGTTGCAGCTTTGTTCCTCTCTTTACATTCTTCATAGCCCCCTCTTAGTATCTGTTTTCGCCCTCTTGTCATCTGCAGCTCTGGCCTCTGATTAAAGCATCTAGTGCAGAGTACATACAACACACAGCAATTGCTTCACCTTCACAACATTCACTTAGTTTAACAAACAAATGAGCAGTCAGCTCAGAGAGACAAGAAAGCCATTCTTTCCGAAAGGCAAAGGCAGTATCTCTGAAAGTTGTTCCCATTGACATGTTTTCCAATTGAAAATAAATATAATTAAAGTATTAAAATACTAAGATAATTCTAGGTGAATATAGATGTGTCTAGAATTGCTTATATCTGTAAACCAATGTGCCTAGCTGCTTTTTATTGTTCCATTCACTAATATACTTTGATCTGTAGACTGCTACTACTCAAGACTTAGGCAGTAGTTTTTATTTTATCAGAATGTGTCTATGTGAAGCAAAGTGTATAAGTCTGGCATTATTTTAAGGCATTTTTATGAATGATACAATGGTACTTACAGAATTAGAGATTAATATACACATTTCAATGTGC
The DNA here is from genome assembly GCF_949786415.1 of Peromyscus eremicus. Lineage (NCBI taxonomy): Eukaryota > Metazoa > Chordata > Mammalia > Rodentia > Cricetidae > Peromyscus > Peromyscus eremicus. Next base: position 82,752,828 of record NC_081417.1, on the reverse strand, counting down.
AGAAAGCCAAGTACTTCAACATGCAAGGAGTTGAAGTTACTTGTATCAGTATTTGAAACAAGAGTCTTGTTCCAATCACCATGCTCTTGACTTCTCTATTCTGCTGTCCACCAAGCCTGTATAACATTTTACTCACTCTAGGTTAAGTGACTTGGACTTTTCCGATTGCCTTGTTTGAAACATGCTTATAATGAATCTGATAAGAGTCTTTCTCACTAAAAGCCTGGAGTTGTATCTCAGTGGTAGATCCTTTGCCTCCTATGCATGACACCCTGGTGTTAAGCCCAAGTATTACCTAAGAAATAACGATAAAAAAAGAATTTCCCCATTCATAACTTTTCTGTCAGATTCACACATCTTCCTTTCAGATGCCAAAGTAGGCTCAGTATGGGTCTAGACCTTCCTATTTCTGCAATCCTTTAATATAGTTTCTCATATTGTGGTGACCCCCAACCATAAAATTATTTTTGTTGCTACTTTATAACTGCAATTTTGCTACTGTTATAAATTGTAATTAAATATCTGATATACAGGATGGTTGATATGCAACCCCTTGAAAGGGTCATTTTGCACCAGAGGGGTCATGACCCACAGATTGAGAACCACTGGTTTAGATTAAGCATGCCCTTTCTTGTGCTCTGAATTTTCTCTTTCTACCTCCTCCCTTACTTATAGTCTTAACTATGGAATATCCACCAACAAAGGAAGCTTCTTCTCTTGGATGCTTCCTACAGGATCATCATAAAAGTACTGGAAAATGAGGTCACTAGTGGCCACAGAAGAAAAAATTGTCATTAACTTCAGCTAACATTTAGCCACGTAATCTCTGCAGTATTAGACAAATCATCCCCTTGAAGCCTTCCCACCCGCCTCTCATCCCCAGATGTTCTTACCACAAGGGAGAGACATTACTATCTGTCAGAGGATAGAAAGCTTTAGAAGACAGGTCTTGTCTGTTGGGTGGGGCAGAGATCCTTGGTTAGTGACTTCCCTTAGGAAAAATATGTGTGTTCCATCCCATGTTCCCTTTCCAGGACTCAGTGGGCCAGGAACAATGCCTTGTAGAAGACAGTCTGAGAATAGGAACTTAGATCTGTCCAAAACTATGAAGCCTTTGGCAGTTCAAGGTCACAGGGCAAGATGCCTTGGGAAGATGACTCACAGTTAGATGGATGAGGCTACTGATATGGCTATGTCTTCTCCCTGGAGTTATAACTGATGTTTCCTATTGTTTATAATTGGTCTGCTATTCATCACTTTCACAATTGCTATCAGCTCAGCGACAGGAAGGACAAATGGTCTGGAGATAGTTTAGAACAATGTCAGCGCAAGCTGTTGTTCTGACGACAGGAATTTTACTTAGGATCACACATCTAGCCATGCAAGGAGCTTCTAGCCCACAGACTTTGCTACACACCCCTTCAATACCTGTTCATACACTGAACACTTAAACAGTTCTTGGTAAAAATAAAGAACTCAGACCCAGTGGAAGGGGAATACAAATCAGTAATTCAATAGAATGGTAAATTCAACAGATGTGCAAGATGTACAGTAGGGGCTTTTAGTTCTGAAAAGCAAGAGAATGATTTTCAGAGAAAATTCCAGTTGTTGTGAGTCTTTTAAGTTTGACTTGATCAAAAGTAGAATGAGAAGATTGTAATGTCGTATATTATGGCACAGGGACATAAAAGTGTCCCACCTTCCAGGATCCTTACTAGTGATTAGGTTAGTTGATGTGTGGGGTGGGGAGAGACCAGGGTAGTAGGATAGGAGAAGAGTGTGGTTGTTTGGTATCATTTTATGCAGGGTCCTATTCAAGTCAAGAAGAATATTTATACTGGTCTCAGTCCAAGTACTTTAAATGACACAAAATAGGAGACAGTTGAAACTTTCTAAGCATAAAAGGAGATGTTGCAATATTTTAGTTGTTTTTTTTGTGTAATTAAAAGATGGAGCATGGATGAGCCACGACAATCCACATTTCAATTCAGCAGCTATCCTGGTGTCTGTTGCTGTTTCCCTAATCATTTAAGCTTATTCTTATTTTATAATCCCACTTCTCCAAACCACTTGTGCATCTAATACAAATTAAAACACCTAATGGTCCACATCTTTAATCCCAGCACTTAGGAGGCAGAGGCAGGTGGACCTCTGTGAGTTTGAGGCCAGCCTGGTCTACAAAGCAAGTTCCAGAACAGTCAGGACTGTTACACAGAGAACCCCTGTCTTGCAAAAAACAAACAAACAAAACGAAACCACCCAGCAAAACTCAAATCCAAATTCCTAAGAAAAATCCCTACTGCTTCAGTGTGTATTAACCAACTCTAGTCCTATTAGCCTTGGTTAAAATAGTAGGTTTATTTAGTTCAAGTTTTGACAGCAAAATTTCATATTTTATGTGATAACTAGTTTTTAAAATTTCAAAGTGAGGTGCTCAAATCCGAGTTGATATACTATGAACTGCCAGCATATATCCAAAGCCAATGATTAAAAAGATAAGATTCTTGAATTTCATCGCTCATAAGCATACCCAGGGAGTTTAGAAAAGTGCAATGTTCGGAGCCCTCTGAGTCCTTCTGCAAAGAATGTCAGTGGGTCTGAGGTCAGCCTAGGATTCTAAATTGCAGCAGCTTGTTTTGGTCATTAATGATACAAGTTGCAGGGGGTCACTATGTGAGGATTATTTGGAGTAAGAAAACCCAATTATAACCCAGTCCATATGAACCAGATAGGTGACATATTCCTGATATCTCAGTATTTCACAGTCTGAAGCAGGATAGTCATGAGTTCAAAGCCAGTTTTGGATACCTAGTGAGACCGAATCATAAGCAAATGAAGAAACATCAAGGGCTGGGGATATAGCTCAGTGTTAGAACTCTTGCTTAATATACAAGAAGCTGGGGCCTTAATGCCCAGCCTTGAAGAAATAAATAAATAAACAAAAAATCCAAAGAACAACTAATCCATCTTTTGCAGATTATATAATTTATATAACTTTTCCAGACATAAAAGACTTCATTTGTTCCTACTATTATTTGTGGTACTGTACACAAAATTTTAAAGAGCCTCCCATATTTCTTGGAGGGTGTGGAAAGTTTCCAAGTAGAAGGTATTGGCTCTTTGAAGTCCTGGGCTTTTTGCAGAACTGAAGGCAGCATTGAGTAGAAATATGGCAAAGATTAAGAGCACAGAATTATCCTGAGACTGGGCAAGGGGGAAATGTGCTAAGCTAAGGCAGAGAGATAGGAAGACTTTTTTCAGTGGGCAGCAGTAACTGGAGAAACACACAACTAGTCAAAGTTCTGAGAATAAGGAACTGTTGAATACTCGACCCTAAATGATATTATTTTTAACACCCCCTCCCAGACCCAAGACTCAGAGAATGTTGGGGAAGTGGTGGCATAAAGAATCTAAGAGCCAGAGAAAGGATCAGGATGAAGCATTGTATTTGGAGCATTCTTTATCAGACAGCAGTTATGATTATCATCACATGACCTACACAAGATAAAACTGTCAATATCCTGCATGGGAACTCCTAGAAACTTTGACAGATAATGATAACTAAAGGCCAGGGAATGTCAGGCATCTCTGAGTCTCTATAGTAAGTTAATGGTCTCTGGGAGATGGAGATGCATTTTTTCCATGGTACAAACACTGGTAAGGTGCCCATCTTATATATAAAACCTCTTACCCATGACTTTTAAGGAAACCTTAATATAATGGAACACACAAAAATAATAATATCACAATTTAGAAGGTAGAAACAAAAAGACTGTTTGGAAAGTCAGTGGGGATGGGAAGGGTACAAGAGAGGGTAGTGGGGGTGCATAAGCTAAAAATACACATGTGAAAATGTTACAATAAGCACACCATTATAGATAAATAATATGTACTGATAGGTAGAAAAATGATAAGGGAGAAATATAATAGGACCATGATTCCTGATATTAACTATGATGAACTAATTGATTAATCAATTAGTCAAACACAAAAGACTAAATAGTAGGCCAAACAGACAGGGTCCCCAAAGTCAACATGTGCACAGTATATTGGGAAAGACAAGTTATCAATTAAATAGTCAATAATGTATAATGCAATAAAGAACAGTTTAGTATAGGAAAAGTTAGGAGAAGATGCATTACAAAGGAAAGACTCTGTTCCTGATTCAGAGGATCAATCCTGGTGGTGAGCTGAAGAAATATTGAAAGAAAATTATTATTTTGAAAAAAGTGTATCAAAAAGAAGAAATGATGTATTAGGGCAAGAAGGGCTGATAAAGTGTGATTGGAGCATAAAATACTAAATAGTGTTTAGTGGCAAGAAGGATGCTGGAGGTAGAAGCAAAGGCCAGAGATTTGATGAGCTTGTTATTAGCACAGAGGAATCCAAATGGTGTATACTAATTGAACAGCCAGAGTCATGCTAGGTTCTATCTATAAGACACATAAGCTGGAGGTCTACTCAGGAAGTGCCTTGGACTCATGGTAACACCAGAAGATCCAGTCCTCAGAAATAAGAATATCTGAACCCATTATTGTACAGGAAAGATAGTCAAGGCCCAAAGATTCACCTATGCATGGACAGTTACTTGTGGATTTGGGATAGGCTTTCTTTACTGGGCACCTATTGAATAGTGGAAGGCTTTGTGTTCAGCCTAGAATCTAGATTGGTACAACTTGAACAAGAGTTCCATATCCCCAGATTTCATCTAGAAAACAAAGTTGTATGGATGCATGATGTTGGTAAATGCTAAATTTTTATGACTTTTGGGGGGCTTCTTAAAAAATAGCATCTTAACAGCTTCAAAAGTCTTTTACAGAGAAATGTATTTGGTTGTGTTTGATCTTTTCCAGATTCACTTGTTTGCTTTTGTGTTTGTTCACATGGGGTGCGTGTATGTGCATGTGCATGCAAAGACCAGAGGTTGGAATTGATTAAGTCTTTCTCGGTCACTTCACCAACTAATTTTTTAAAATAGAGTTTTTAACTGAACCTAGAACTTACACATTTTATCTAACTAGACAACCAGTATCATCTGTCTCTGCATCCACAATACTGGGGTTACAGATGCCTGGTACCAGACCTGGCTTTCTTTTTAATTATTCTTTTTTTATCTTTTAAGATTATCTTATAATCATTTCCTCTTTCTCTTTTATCTCTCCAATCCCTTCCATGTACTCCCATTTATCTCTTTGAAATTCATGGCTTCCTTTTCTTTAACGTTGTACACGTATGTGTATATGTATTCCTAAATATATAAATGCAACCTGCTCTGTCCTTATAAATATTACTAGTATGAACACAGAACTGGCTTCTGTGTTCATGCTAAAGATAAAACTCAGGTCTTCATTACCACAAACAAGCATACAGCCATCCTCTTTATGGCTCCAGATTTTTTTGGCCATAGAAATGACCTTCATTTCCCCATCCCAAGTTTTTTGAACTTGGTCAATACAAGTGTGTGTTGGAAGATGATGCTGGCCAATGTATACTCAGGTTTCACCAAAACAGTTAAATTGCATCTTCCAGAAAGTAAGTAGTGCACCCCCACTATCACCCATCCTTAACATTTAGGAAATATGATTAAGGCAGAGAAGATGTGTAAGTGTTTGGGTGTTTGAAATACACACATGTTTGTGTCCTAATATTAAGTCATTCTGATTTGTGATATGAACTGTCATCAAACCACAGATGCCACAAATTATTAAAAATGTCAACGTTTTAAGGGTGTAGTGGGGACAATGCAACTTAAAACATAAGTTTGATATATTAAGTTAGCTCACAATAGTTAAGCATTTGGGCTTAAGAAATATGTGTATGAGTTTTGCTCTGCTAAATATGGGCTATGTGAGTAAGGAAAAGAATTCGAAGTTCTAGTGGCCTCAGCCTCATCCTCTGCATAGTGGAACTCAATTCATGGTGTGACTGTGACAATATGATTTCTTGCATGCCGCATACTGAATATTGTGTCATTCATATAAAATTGTTCAAAAATGCTTGCTATTATTTTTAATGAATTTCTAGTACTTCAGCCCCTGAAAGATGGATGGGAGCTGAAATATGAGAGTAATTGTCAAGAAAAATAACTCCTTGTCAGAGGATCACATAACCCTGTCATCTTGCCTCTGTATCTCTTAGAGAACATAGAGTTGACAGACCCCCATATGGATGGATATATATATATATATATATATATATATATATATATATATATATATATGTGTGTGTGTGTGTGTGTGTGTGTGTGTGTGTGTGTGTGTGTATGTGTGTGTGTGTAATTTTTTTTCATTAACCACACTGACTGTGGCAAGGCAGTTGCAGCTAGCTCTAAATGCCTTCCCCATGTCACCTAGATTAAGGAGCAGTTCTGTTGGGCTCTCATCATTTAGGGGAGAATAGTTTCAAAAGCACTGTGTCCTGACAGGGGAGATTGGGTGTTGTTCTCATGATTTATAGAGCCATAGGTTGAGTTGTGTGATTTCTCACGTTGGAGATGAGTCCTTACAAATTGGTATTTCATTACAGAGTGGAGGGATCTGAGGCTAGAAATAGATGATTGGAAGAAGTTGGGAGTAATTGTGGGGTTTAGAGCTTATCTTAGTTTGCTTTCTTTTGCTATGATAAACATCATGACCAAAAGCAATCTGGAGATATAAGAGTTTGTTTGGGTTACACATTTTGATGGAAGGCAGTCATTGAAGGAAGATAGGATGGGTACCCAAGCAGGATCAGAGGCAGAAACCATGGGGGAATGCTGCTTCCTGATTTGCTCCCTATGGTTGTCTGTTTTCTTATATAGTCAATGACTACCTGCCCAAAGGGCAACCTCTGCAATGAGTTGGGCCCTCCCACGTGAATCATTAATGGAGAAAATTCTCCACAGACTTGTCCATAGCCCCCAATCAGATAGAAGCAATTCATCAATTGAAATTGCTTCTTCCCAGATAACTAATTTGTGTGAAATCGACACAAACTAATTAGCATGGAGCTTAGTATTAAAAGTAGACTTTTGTGCTATTGGGTTTAATCCAGGTGATTCTGAAACTGTACTTTTCTGATACTTGACTTGCTTATCTGCTTAAAATTACTAGAGATAGGAAGGACTGTTATATCCACAGATTGTTGGGAGGCTCATACAAGTTGACAAGCAGAAGGTGTAGTGACAGGCTTTGAGTAAGGTGAGAATCAGTAGGCACCTGTCTCCTTTCCCGCATTTCTCTCTTGGTCAAATTTTCAATAGTATGTAGGGTAGGTGCTACCTGGCTAGATATCAAGTTGAACATTTTGTAGGTTCCTGGTAAAACTGGCAGACCGCACAGGGAATATCTGTACATTCCCTACCTACATACTCCCACTTCTCAGCTCCCAACCATTTCACATTAATGTAGTACAATTTATTATAAGTGATGAATATGCACTTACATTATCATTGTCACTCAAATGCCATTGTTAATACGTTTTAGAAGTATATATTTTTTGAATTTTGACAAATGCATATTGTATGTATACATGATTATAGCACCATGAAGAAATCAGTGGCAATGAAACGTCTAGACACCCTTCAGAGCTTTACTTAAGTTTGTATGTAGTTGAAGGTTCCCACTTTCCTTTGCTCATCTGTTATTTATTTATACCTCCTTAAAACAGTCTTTGAGATGAACCATCACACAAACCTTCTTGCTCTGTTTGGGAATACAAATACTGATAACTAGCACTACCCACTTCTCTCCCTACATGTGTTCTCACACATGCTACTTAATTATGCAACCACTGATTCTTTAACAAGGTGACTAGAAAATCTCCCTTTCTTTGTCAGACTGCATGGGCATGATTTATTTCATCCTATCTCTTGAAGCTCACTTATTTCATCCCAGATCACTTAAAGCTACTAGAGGTGTGAATACCTGGAATTCTTTCTAGCCAATGGAGGTGGTCTGCTGATGAATGCATCTCAGCACATGGACCAGTAATGGTTTACCCCTGAAATCTAATGTGGCTAGAATCCTCTATTAATTGTGCTGAGCTTACACTGCTCTTTTGCCTTCTTTACCCCTTCAGTAGACCTCTTCAGTCCTAACCAATTAGACATGTGGTGAGCATGGGCTCAGCAATTGGTCTCCATACAGATCTAGGATGCCAGCCACTGTCCCTTCCTCACATCTCTAGTATCTTCCAAGGTAACTAGAACTTCTTTTTATATTTTCAATCACTTTTCTCCAAACGGTAATTACAACTATCTCCAGAAAAGATTCTAACTTTATAACTTGTATATCATATAAACCTACTTTAAATAGCTTTAAAAATTAGTCCTTTCATTAGTTAGATTAATTAGACTCTATTAGTTACTTCCCCCATTGCTGTGCCAGAATATCTAACATAAGCAGCTTGAAGATGAAGGTATTTATTTGGTTCATATTTGGTAGGGATAAGGTCCATTATGGTGGAGAAGTTGTGTCTTCACCTGAGGCTCTTAATGGTATCATCTGGGCACCAACAACTTAGGGTATCCCATATACCAGTTCTGCCACTGGCAGCACATATACACAGCTTTTCTCTTGGGTCTGATCCTCTCCATGCTTGCGGCTTTCTTTTGTGAACATCACCACCATCATGTGGACTCCACTGTCACTTAAGACCATTTTCCACATTACTCTCAGAATTTTGTTCTCCCAGCCTCCTATCACAATGGTCCATTAAGCTTTGTTTATATCATTTTAGGGCTTCTGTTAGACAACAGGCCAAAACAATTCAAATTTTCTCTACAAACCAACTCTAAAGACTTAAAAATCAAATGCGAAATTTGCCACAGCAGTGACCCTTGGTACCAGTTTTCTATATTAATTAGTTTTCTTATTGTTGTGACAAAAATACTCAACAAAAGCAGCTTAAAGCAGGAAGGGTTTATTTTGGCTGACAGTTTCAAGAGATACAGTTCATCATGGTTGACAGGCATAGTGGTGAAACAAGACACAGCTTGTCACATGGCATCCTCAGTGAGGAAGCAGAAAGAAGTGAATGCAAGTACTCAGCTACTTGTATTTTTCTTCAGTTTGGGGACCCAATTCATGTGGTGGTACTACCCACATTCAAAATGGTTCTTCCCTTATCTGTTTAGTTCTTGACAGAGAGTGTTATTCTTATTCTATATCATTTATTATCTATCTTGGAGCCCTTTGTATACTTAGGTTTTTTATAGATAGAGACACATATATTACCCATATTTATGACTTTGATTAGAAGATTTCATTATCTGGTAGGTAAGAAGGATAGTAGATGTTCAAATTGCAACAAAGTATGAAATTTATAAATTTTGAATGAGAGAAAATGAAAGAAAGAAAATGTGTCAAAATATGTTCAGTTGAACAAAGGGATCTTCCTTTAGTTCAACAGAGAAAAAGATGTATGGAATGGGCATTTACAACCAAAGAGTATGCTTGTGGATACAACATAATGCAGTTCCCTGAGAAGTGGGATGATCTGAATCATAGAGTGTGAGCAGTAGAAAATGCACAAAAGAAGAGACACAGTTTATGATAAGGGATGACGAATCTCAACTTCCTGAGTAGAGGCTTTAACTGGAAAATAGTGGGAATTTTGAGATGTTCAAGCAAGAAGACAGAAGAATTAGTGATGTTTCAGAAAGCTCTGAGAGAATGTGAAGCAGTATCTGAATTTGTAGCTTGGATTCTACTCCAGAAGCTGTGACAATTACCTACTGAAGAGGCATGGCTACCCTCTTAGGGGATATAGCTGGGGACCAAGGGAAGGAGATTGGTTTTGAGACAGAGAAAGAAGCTCAGATTGACTCTCAGCTTTTGGATGTAGACACCAAATTGACATGCATGATATAGTTGTTCTTGGGAAGAAGAGGGTCACAAACCTATTTTCTTTTCTTTCTCTGTTTATGAATTGGTTTGTTTCCTCCAACATTCCACATAAGATTTTAAATCAATTCAACAAGCACCTACTGATTATCGCATGTTAGTTGCTGCATTAGGCAGTAAAATGGAGACAGAAGATAGGAAGATAATAGACTATTTTGTCTTTAGACAACTTTCCCCTTGCTTATTTGGCAAGAACTGGGCAACCACAGGACCAAACATTAGTACTGTACAGATAACAAAATGCATGAAGCATAGACTGAGGGCTTCAGGGTCTCATTCTGGAGTCTTACATAACCCTCTCAACATCAAAAATAACTCATTTGTTGTCAACAACAAATACCAATTTTTAGTGTAAAAATGCAGTCATAAAAATACAGGCACGAGAAGTACCAAAAACAGAATTTAATTCATGGGCTTAATGGCATTCTGTGTACATTGTACTAAATATCTTAATGAAATGCAGGTTGTTTACTTAGAGTTTAAGATTCCTAAGGCATTGTTATAATTTTAGAGTTGGAAAGGCCCCTTTCTTTGTCTTCCCACAGCCTCCTGTGTATATGAATTCACAACATTTGAACCATAGTAATTTTAATTCTTTGTGTGTTGTCTTTACCATTAAACCATGAGTCTTTGAAGTTAGCCCCTGGGTCTTGTTCATCTCTTTCTTAAATTTTAGCCAGTAAGTGGTAAGGAGTAAGAAGTTCAGTGACTATTTACTAAGCTTAATTCAACCGCCAATAATGTATCATTGTTCTCTTCGTTTTGCACACGGGGAAATTGAGACTTAACAAGAGGAATCACTTATGCAGTTCAAATAAGAAAGTCACAATAGTGTTAGGAATAAATCCTAGTTTATTTTGATTGCTTAACATTTCTGTGGCTGCTTTTCTCCTCCTGCTCAACTTGGTTTACTAATTAGCTTGAACTTGGAAGCATTTATGAGTTCTGGAAATGCAAACCTTCTTTGTTCTGAAAACCAATGACCATGCTAAAGTTGATCCCCTCAAATGCTACGAGTCAGATTGCCTCCAGTACACATATTCATTTATTTCTGAGAACACATACACACACACACACACACACACACACACACACACACACACACACAGTACAAGCACAATGCCCCCCCCCCAAAAAAAACTCATATGATCCAAAGCAGAGAAACTAAAATTAGATTTTTGGATGAAATCCTGACATTTATTTTTCTGAATGACCTAGGATGATCAATGGCACAGAATTCCAATGGACTTCAATTCTTCATGCTCCTTCCTTCTTCATGTTCTTCTGTATACAGGGATAGAAAACCCATTTCAGAGGGTAATTTTGAGCATTAATTGAAGGAAGAGAATCACTGAGAATATCTGTCACCTTGGGGTAACCAGCTAGGCTTTCTGGGTCACTGTATCTGCATCTGTAAATGGATTAGATTAGATGATTTACAGACCCAGTCCTGTGAAGCTGGAACATTCCATGATTTCCTTCCCCTGGGATCTAGCTGGACTATGGATGCAGTGTTGCAAGGACTGAAGACGTAAGGAAGAGTGATTCACGCTGACACCGTGCTGGCTTCTGATGCCTTGCAAGAGCTCCCTGTTTGATGTCAGTCTTTTATCAGCCTGTGTTTGTGCTCTCTCCAGGGCTTGCCTGGCCATTGCACCAGTCCCCATTCTGTTCCCCAGCATTCTGGGAATCAGCCAGTGGATGTGGAGACTCACAGACAGGATTTCTTCCCAACAACTGCCTAGATGGTGAAACTCACCAAGTCCAGGGAGATTTCCTGTTTTGTTTTCCACAAGTTCAGTTTCCTATTGATGACAGAAACCACACATGCATTCACATGTGCATGTACACACACACACACACACACACACACACACACACACAGAGAGAGAGAGAGAGAGAGGGGAGAGAGAGAGAGGGGAGAGAGAGAGAGAGAGAGAGAGAGAGAGAGAGAGAGAGAGAGAGAGAGAGAGAGAGAGAGAGATATTCACACACACACACACACACACACACACACACACACACGCACACACAAAACAGGATGTTCTCTCTCCACTCTGGACTACAACACAGTCTTACCATCTGTGTCACTTTCCTCCATGGCCCTGGATTTCACTACTAAGGTAATTAAGCTTTTAGCTCTGTCTGGAGATGTTGCAGAATCTTTATTTATGAGCAGTTAGCTGTGCACACTGATTGCACTGAAGAAGAACTTGCAAATGAGGGAGAACAGGTCTGACAGTCCGTATAAACTCACACTTTCCTATCTGGATCCTGTATTTACAAATGTACCTCCTTTTCTCATTCTATTAGAAGGAACATTGGCCCCCAACATAGATTCTGGGATATAGTAGGAACAATGCTCATACTCTGGAGTCAATTCTGGCCCAAGTACTTTACAGCAAATATTCTTACATTAAAATGTCTGAAGTTTAAATTTAACTAAGCATGTTCTGTTTTAATTCACTGAATCTGGAAGTTAATCCCACTGATCTTCATGTCTGAACCAAAAAGACCTGCCCTTTTGTAAGTGATGGAAGTATAGACTTGCATTCTGCTTGCATCATTTTCTTGCTGTGTGGTCTTGGAAAAATTGATTCATGCCCAGATTCCTAGTCTTTTTATCTGTAAATGTAGGTTGTATTATATAGCTTTCAGAACTGTTATGGAGATCACATTTTTTAAAATATTTTTTTTAGTTTTTTGAAATTACAATATAATTACATCATTTTCCCTTTTTCCTTTCCTCCCTCCATTTCCTCTCATGTGCCTCTCCCCTTGCTCTTTCTCTAATTCAGGGTCTTCTTTTCTTTAATTGCTGCTTTACACACACACACACACACACACACACACACACACACATCTAAATACATCAATGCACCCTTCTTGGCCTACATTATGTTACATTAGGGCTAACCTTTTGGTATTAGATAACCAATTTGAGGAGGTTCTTCCTTGGGGAAGAGCATTTCTTCCAGCCTCAGCATTCCCTACTTGCCAGTAGTTCTTTGTCTAGGCTTGAGAGCCTGTAAGCTTTCTCCCGTCCTTGGTAGTAAGTGTAGTGATGTCATCTTTGTTCAGGTCTTATATAGGCAGCCATATTGATGAGACTTCATTGGTGTATAGCCTCTTTCATGCTTCTAGGAGACACAATCCCATAACAAAGTTCCCATTCCTCTTGCTCTTAAAATCTTTCCACCCACTTTTCTTCATTGATCCTTGAGCCTTAGGGGTAGGAATTGTGTTATAGATGTATCCGTTGGGACTGGGCACCAAATAGTCTTTTGTTCTTCTGCATTTTGATTGATTGTGGTTTTCTGTAGTAATCTCTGTCTGTTGTAAAAAGGAGTTTCTCTGATGAGAGGTGATAACTACACTTATCTGTGGGTTTAAGGATGAATATGCCAGATGTAGTTATAAATTAGGCTGGTATGGTAAAATGGTAGTTACAGGTTTTCCTCCAAGCATGACTTCACTAGCCCCAGGTAATTGGCTAGGTTTTGAGTACCAGGCAGGGTTTCCCTCTTGTTGAGCTGACCTTAAGCTCAATTACAGAGCTGTTAGTTAGCACCAAGATGTGCACGCCACTATTGCACTTGAACGGTTATGGTGCCATGCTGGTCACTGATGTGATTCATGGATGTCATAACTGGGTAGGACTACTGATTGCTTTCCTCTTTTGGGAACTTCATTGTGCCTTCTCGTATCATGAGACCTAGTTCTCAAAGAGGAATCTTTCAGGTCACATCCAGTTTAGGTCCTCTGCATCCTGTGTCTAAATTGTATGGCATTTTTAGCAGTAGGGACCTCCATTTCATACCTAGGAGACAACTAAGGGCAGCAGCAATAGCCTACAGTGATTGGGGAGTCTCCTGTACAACCCTGACCAACAACTCAAAAGGGGTGTTCTCATGACTCTTTTTTTTTTAATAGTCTATGGCTCTCAGGAGAGCATTGTCAGCACAGATGGAAAAATTCCATTTATACTGTATATGTATATGAATACACAGGCTTATGTGGATTAGACGTAATTGTAATTAGATAATGATTCATCATGACTTTTTCAGACATTCTTACTGTTGTTTCACCTTCCTTTCACTTACTTATTTTTCTCCCTGGTGCCTAATTAGATTCAGCCTCATATTTTCCCAATTTCCCTCTTCAGTTACTTCCACCTTATTATTTCCATCTATTGCTCCTCCCTCAAAATAAACCCATTTTTGCTTTTCTGGTTTTTGTAGTTACTCCAGGTTGTATACTTACATCTGAAAACATGAGGTTAAGATCCTCATATGAAAGAAAACCTCTGCTGTTTGTCTTTCTGGGTCTGCATTATCTCACTCAATATGATCTTTTCTACTTCTATATATTTACATTCAAATATCATGATCTCATTTTTCTTTACTGCTGAATAATATTCTCTTGCATACATGTACCACACTTTGGTAATCCATCCACCAGTTGAAGGACATTCAAGTTGTTTTTGTCTCCTAGATACTGTCAATAGAGTGGCAGTGAATATGGCTGAGCAAATAAATATGGTATAAGATATCAAATCCTTTGGGCATAGGCCAAAGAATGGTGTAGCTGGGTCATAAGGCAGATTTAATTTAGTTTTCGAGTGTTTTCCTCACTGATTTCCAGAGTGGCTGGACCAATTTGCAATTCCACCAACAGTGTGATTGAAGGTTCCCTTCCCCTCATCCTCTCCAGTATTTGTTATCAGCTGTTTTGTTCATCTTTGTTATTATGACTGGAGTAGGATAAAATCGTGAAATTCTTTTGATTTGTATTTCCCTAATTGCTAGGGATGATGAACACTTTTTTTGTCATTGTAAATGTTTTATTGAGTGGATTAGACAATAAACATATTTATGGAAGTTCTCAAATATTGTATGGTCTCCTTACATTCTTTTTTTTCATTTTTTTATTAAGAATTTTTTTTCATTTTACACACTAATCAGAAATCCCCCTCTTTCTTCTCCCACTCTCCCCAGCCTTCCCCCTCAACTGACCCCCCATTCTTCCCCACAAGAAGGCAAGGACTCCCAGGTGGAGGCACATCCAGTAGAGGCAAGTCCAAGCCCTTGCTCCTGCCTCAAGGCTGCATGAGGTGTCCTTCTAAAAATATTTCTTAGCCACTGTTTTTGTTTGAGAATTTCCTGTTTAGATCCAAGCCAATTTTTGAATGGATAATTTGTTTTCTTTGTTTGGTTACTTTGTTTTTCAGCTCTTTGTTGTTGTTGTTTACACATCCTGGATATCAATCCTCCATCAGATGTATAGGTGATAAATATTCTTTCCCATCCTGTGGGCTTCACTCAGTTGATTGTTTTTTTTTTTTTTAAATGTACAGAAGATTTTAGTTTATAAGGTTACACTTGTCAACTGTTGGCCTCAGTTCCTGGATAAATGGATTCCTCCTATTCAGAAAGTTCTTTCCTACATCTGTACCCTGTAGAGTGTTGCCTGTATTTTTTTTTTCTAGCAGTTTCAGGCTTCACATGTAGGTCTTTGATCCATTTGGAGTTTCTAATGCAAGGCAATAGATGCAGGTCTAATTTCATTCTTTTCCATGTGGACATCCAGTTTCCCCAGCACCATTTATTGAAGATGCTATCTTTTCTCCAGTATATGTTTCATCATTCTTTGTCAAACTAGATGACTGAAGTTACACATACTCATGTTTGGGCTTTCAATTTTTTTGTTTTTATGCAAATAACATAGTTTTTATTGCTATGCCTCTGTAATATAAATTGAAATATGTAATGGCAGTTTTCCAACATTGCTGTTTTTGCTCAGGATTTGTGCTTGAAGTACTTTGAAATGTGAAGTTGGGCACTTCATGAACATTAGCTTTTATTATAGTTCATGTTTGTGTCCTTAGATATATACTTGACTCAAGAGAAATTGATTAATTCATTCATCTCTAGCAGAAGATATTGGTGAGAACACAAAGGACGACTCATTGGAGGTTTCCTGTTTGTGCCTCTGGGAAAAGTAGGATGTACATTTACACACAACATTCTTGATACATACCTTCTCCTTCTAGATCAGTGATTCTCAACCTGTGGGTCACAGTCCTTTTGACAAACCTCTCTCTCCAAAAATATTTACATTATGATTCATAACAGTAGCAAAATTACAATTATGGATCAGCAACGAAAGTAATTTTGTGATTGGGGGGGTCACCACAACAAGAGGAACTGTGTTAAAGTGTTGCAGCATTAGGAAGGCTGAGAACTACTAACCTAGATTTATGTGCCTGTGAGGAGGTGAGGATGGAGAACCCATACTTGCTATATTTAAATATTCTGTTCCTCAGTATTTTGAACAATTGCAGAATATAAAAAAGTGACATCAGAGTAATCAGGTATACTTGGTGATAGGTAATATACAAAGTCCATTTGTAAAGCACAGAAAAAGTAAAGTAACATAAAAGGAAAGAAAACACTCGTGGCTGGCCCAGCATATACTGGCAAAGGAGCAAAAGATCAACATTTTCTGGAGTCCCTAAGTTTTAAAGAGCTGGATCCCCCATCCTCAATCCCCAAAGCTATGGAATGTCAGCACAAAGGAAGTGACTTAACCAGGGCATTTTCTCAAATGAGAAATGTAGAAATAACAATACAAGAAATACTTGAGCCTGTCATCCACTGGGTGCAGGAAACTCCTTTCAAGTTACCTTTTCCACCTGATATTAATGATTAGTTTTTAAGTGACTGTTCATTTGTTCACTAAATACTAACTGAATCACAATGGGTCCTGTGAGAACACTCCTAGGAAGACAGTCTATCTTTTGCCCCTGGTAGCAATTAGGATTAGAATATCATGGGTAAGACAGATACAGAGATGTGATGGTAGAGTGACCTAGTGTCACAGTGTCCAAAAGAGCATGATCGGTCTCAGGCTTAAGGGAAAGCCTTATTTAAGATCAAACACACTGAGTTGGAATTCAATGAAAATGGAGAATTCCAAGCTTAAAAGTGGATATTTTTTAAAAGAAACTGAGAAACATTAGAATTAAATAGACCAGTGACCATCATTTAAAACAAGATTAGCAAAGCAAGGCCATCAAACCCAATCTACCCCACTGACTAACATTGCCAATTAAATCCTTTTTTTATAACATACTATTCACTTAAAGTATTGTTGACATTGTTAGCATAGTACAAAGGCAGTATTAAGTAATTATAACAGAAACCACCTGACCACAATGTTAAAAATGCTTACTTCATGGCCCTAAGAAGAGACAGTTTGTTGCCTCCTAATTTAGTAGACAGGAATTGACTACTGGGGGAAATTATTAGTGCTTCCATGAAAGTAGATAATAATGTATATTGAAGGTCCTAAGACTTGTGTAAGAGGAGTTGAGAGAGGAGGCCAGGAACTTAAATAAGGAGTTTAGATTTAATCCTGAAGATTGTGGGAAGCTTCATATTTTTAAGTAGGGCAGTGAGATAATCAGATGTAGTATCTCTAGTAGAACAGGCTCTGGGACCAGGAAGCAGATGAGACTGGGTTTCTTTAAGATAGTATCCATAGATTGGAGCCAGGGATTCAATCCAAGCTCTGTTACTTCCTACCTGTGAACCTTAGTTACTTTCTATGTGCTTCAGTTTTCCATACATAAAATGAGAAATATCAGTAATATTCATCATGTGGGATTATTGTGAAGAGGATCTATGTTAGTAGGTAGAGTGCCAGGGTCAAGAGAAGTTCCCAACATGCTGTTAGCATTAGGTTTCAGTGATAATTCTGGACACTGGGAAATGAGTATCTCAGGATGGGAGAACCTGGATGATAAGGCCACAAATGTGTAAGCAGGAAGGTTGCTACAACTGTTGTGGTGTAACTTTGTGACCATCAATACACCTTTATTGCTAGTCCCTATCATCGTCGTCCCTTCTGCCATTCTCTCTTTCAGGCCTTCAAGAGTGCACTGATGAGTTCCTACTGGTGTTCTGGAAAAGGAGACGTGATTGATGACTGGTGCAGGTGTGACCTCAGTGCCTTTGATGCCAGTGGGCTTCCCAATTGTAGCCCACTTCCACAGCCGGTGTAAGTATGTACGGCCCCTCTTCCTTTGCCTACCCCTTTCCATTGGCTCACACTCTTGTATTATCAGACAAAGCTATGATTTTTGTTGTGTTCTCAGGTTGCCTCCCCAGATCATTAAAATCTCTGGTGCTTCTCTTCTCCTTTGGGAAAGACGAAATTCTTGGAAACAGAAATTGGGGCATACACAGTTTGCAGTGTATAGTGTTTTAAAATGATGTCTTGTGATCCATTTCTTCTTCCTGTGCTTACCCACTAAGCACTGTTCTCCTGGGCAACCAACTTGCTTTGCCAATGCCTACTTTGACTACTGCAGCTACTGAGATAAAGAAACTATAGAATCTACCCTATTTTATTCAGTTCTCTGACAATAATTCCAGCCAGCTTCTGTGTGTCGGTCACTGGGTTAGAAAATACCTATGATCAGGATAGAGACAAGCCACACAGATGTAGGAAGCTGATAATGAGATAGGAGAGATAGATTGCTAAAAGTAAATAAGACATGGTTTCATGTTAAATTAAAAACTAAAGAAAAATAAAGATGGTCATGAGGAGACTCATGGGAATGTTTTAGGTAGAAGCAAGGGTTAATAAAGAAAATATCTCTGAAAGGACCTGAATTACAACAGGAACAGTGAGCTAGGAAACAAGTGCTAAGAATTTTTAGGCAGATGGAACAGCCTATTAGAAGTACCTGACACCAGAAATTTATTAGAGGAAGCAAAAAAGGTCATCTTTTTTGGAGAAGTGTGTTAAGAAGAGGTGGTGTGAGAAGGAATAGTCAGGAGTCAGTATCGGCAGCCAGAGTCCCATAAAACACCTGTGTAGGAAGAGAGAATCCATAAGATGGTCCTTGTAGAGGTAGTATAGCATAGCGGGTATAAAGAAAGAATCTAGACCTAGAGTAGGCAAGGTTACCATAATGATCTTGTCTGTGTCTTGTCATATGACTTTGTGCACACTGTTTCCCTTTGGGGATCTTACTTTCCCTACTTAGTGAAATGAGGGAATGGCAAACCATTGTCTCCAAAGACCAGTCCAGTAACAATGTTCAACAATTCTCTTTCTTCCTGCTTTGTAGAAGTATTTATTCTAAAGCCCCTTTCTCTTATTGAGAGAGTATTAAGTACCAATTGGAGAGACTTGAGAATATTAAAAGTTGACTGATGCATTCAGGAACTCAAGGGACTGGCAGGAAGAATGAAAGCATCTGTGCTTAGTCCTTGCTGATTTATTTCTGTGAAATGAAACACCATTGAAAATGTAGTTTAAATAAATCAAACACTAACCAGTTTTCATTGAACACATACTGTGAGCATAGACTAATTTCTGGAATATTGTATTGCTTTTAAAAGAAGCTTTTTATATCTCTGATTTGTGGATGAAGAAACAGAAGCCTTGAAAACTGAAGTGGTTTGTTTAAGGCCATGCAAAGTTGTGGTAGCTGACAGAATCATGATTTGAACCTTGGATGAAGCTTTTGCAAGTGTTTAGGGACCCAGATTACACAAAATGGCAAATGAGCAATCTTTTTGTCACCTCACCCCCATTAGGTTACGACTTTCTCCAACAGTGGAGCCTTCCAGCACTGTAGTTTCCCTAGAATGGATAGATGTTCAGCCAGCCATTGGAACCAAAGTCTCTGACTATATACTGCAGCACAAGAAAGTGGATGAATACACAGACACTGACCTGTACACGGGTAAGTACTTCTCTCTTTGTGGGGTGGGGGTGGGGGAATAGTATGACAGAGGATGTAACCAGATTCTCTCATGTCTTTGTGGACTTGGTGTCACCTGTCTTGAGAAGGCACTGAGAAGTTTTGGTGTGATTTTGAGTAAACAACAGCAACAAGTTACAGATGCAAAGAGTTCCTCTGACTTGGACAGTCACTATCTTGTGTGATTTGAAGATTACTCTATGTGAAGGGGACTTGACCTTTCTACATATGAGAAAGCCTACACATCTTGGGTTTGAAAGCATTTGTACATAACTATACTAGCCTGGGACTGAGAATATTCAAGCAATTGCCTGTCCTGGTGAGATGTAATGGGAGTAGTCTTTTTGAACTGGTGTTAGGGTAAAAGAGAGCTAGAAATGATGCAAGCATGCAAGAGCTTTGAGGAATGTGGATTTTGAGAGAACTCCATTTGGCTGTCACTGAGAACATTAACTCTGCATTCTCCTACAGTCCTGACATTGCAAAGAAGATTTGAACTGTACTATGAATCCATGCTCTATACTCTGTTGAGACTTCCAGGCAGTCATTATGCTTTTCCAGTCAGAAATTGATTAAGCATTTGTTTTCTGTGCTACACACTAACCTGCCTACACTATTCAGCTTCTCCCTGAACTGCTCCAAGTTTAAAGGGATTGCTGTACTGTGCTTGTCTCACAGACCATGAAACTGAGGCCAACCCAAGGATATCCATCTGGTGACATCTCCACAAGACCATAGAACAAAGACACAATTGAAAGATTATAATCTTAAAAAGTGTAAATTCTTGCTTATTCAGATACATTAAAAACAAAACATAAGAAGGAATGTGTCGCATGAATCCTAAATTGTCTTATAATAAAAACCCAGAGCCAGATATCAGGGTGAAAGCTGAAAGATCAGAGAAGCAGAGCAAGCCACAGCCACCACCTCTTACCTCACCAACTCCTCAGCCTGAAAGAGCCAGAGTTCCTGTCTCCTCCCACTTTATATTCCTTTCTTTTCCCAGCCATATCACTTCCTGTCCCAACTTTCCTAGTGCTGGGAATAAAGGTGTGTGATCCCAAGTGCTGGAATTAAAGGTGTGTGTCACCACTGCCTAGCTCTGTTTCTCTTTTAGACTGGATTAATCTCATGTATCCCAGTGTGGCCTTGAACTCAAAAAATCCAGATGGATATCTGCCTCTGCATCCCGAGTGCTAGGATTAAAGGTGTGTGCCACCACTACCTGACCTCTATGGCTAACTATGTGGCTTGCTCTGTCCTCTGATCTTCAGGCAAGCTTTATTACAAGCAATACTTCACCACAGGAATGATTTAAATTTCTTAAATCAATAAGAGTTCTCAACATCTACCATAAAGAATGACATTCAATATTTGTGGGATGAATAGATAAAAGTAAACACTAAATTGTTTTTGTTTTGTTCCTTCTCTCTGAGGTTTTTTTTTTTTTATCTCCCCAACTTTCCTTTCTGAGCTACTTTTGCTTTGATTTCAAGCAAGGCAGAATATGATATATATAGTGAGACTTGGGTTATAGATGACAGAAGAAAACTCATTGGCTGGAACTTAATATTTTTATTTTTATAAGTTGTCTACTGGATGTGCTTAGGAACTTTGTATCTGGGTTCCTAATGGAATTTGAGGTGCATGTGTCTTTTCATATGCTTTGTTCTTTTCTCCCAAAGTGCTATCAGCTTTTACTTTATGCGTGCCAAACTTGGTTGTTCAGACCACTTACATTTAATGTGAAATGGGTATGGCTAGGTTTTAGTTTATCATCTTGTTAATTGTTTTCTTGAATCTTACTGATTATTTTAGGTTTTACCTCTTCTTATCTATCTTTTTTTAAATAGTTTTTATGGTCTCAGAGTATCTTCTTTGTTGATTTACTAAATGAGACTCTTCCATTGTTTTGGGTCTTGTCTTAAGTTATAGCATCTTTCTTTACATCTTAATAGCTATTTTATTAGTAGTTTTTGAGAATTTCATACATGAGTACTGTGTTTACATCATTTCTACTTTATACTCTATCCCTTCCAATTTCTGCTCTGTCATCCCCACTCCCTCTTAACTTTATGACTATGACTTCTTACTCTTTAATTATTATTCTCAATCTCTCTCTCTCTCTCTCTCTCTCTCTCTCTCTCTCTCTCTCTCTCTCTCTCTCTCTCTCTCACACACACACACACACACACACACACACACACACCCTACTGATTCCTACTACTATATTTATATGCATATGCATTTAGGGATTCATACTTGAGATTAGATATCCTATCAGGTAGCTTAGCAGCCTTTAATTGGCTGTAGTTATAGCTGTTGGCTATGTGGACAGAGATTCCCTCCATCCACATAGGAACATCAAATGGTGTTGCCATTGTTTAGGAGACAATTTTGTTAAGATTTCATGACTGTAGCTCCCTGTCGTTTATAGGACATCATTATTTTATACTGAGTATCATGGTCCTCTGACTCTTCTAATCTTTTCACCTTCTCTTTTATGATGTTCCGTGAACCTTAGGTGTAGGGAGAGTGCTATAGATATATCTTTTGCAGCTGAGAACCCTTAGTCAGTTTTTTTCTGAATTTTTACTACCAGTGGATTTCTGTGATGGTCTCCATCTGCTGGGGAAAAAAAGAAGCTTCTCTGAGGCATGCAGACAGTTACATTTAGCTGTGGCTATAAGGAAAAGTATTTAAAATGCAAAGAATTATACTGGCTTATGAAAGTGGCAGTAGTAGGCTTACCTCTAGGGTCCATGACTTCACCAAGCATAGGCAGTTGGCTAGATTTGCAGTATTGGGTGTGTGTTCCCTCCTATTGAATGGGCCTTAAGTTCAATTAGATGACTGTTGGTTATTCCTGAGATATAGATCCCATTATTGCACTCTTGGATCTATTTTGCTGTACTGATTGGTATGGTTTATAACCTCTACATTGGGGTAGGAGTTTAATTCCTTTTCCCCTTAGAACATTGCCTAACACCTTTGGATACTACAAGAGCTCATCTTCAGAGAGGAGGCTTCCAGGTCAGTTCAAGCTCTAGTCTTCCACGTCCTGTGTCTGAAGTGTGCAATGTTTTCACCAGTAGGGTCATACCATCAAGTTCTGGGGTGGGGCAACCAAGGACACTGGCAATAACCTCTAATGTTTCAGGAGTCCCTTAGACTTCTCTGAGCATCTACACAAATGCAGGCATGCCTGGTACTGGAATGATGCTAAATAGTCTGTGGCCTTGGGGAAAAGCATTATCATCCAAAGGAGTGTAACTTCTTTTAAATAATTTCATATATACTTGTATATTATATATATATATACACTTGTATATTATATTTATATTTAAGTGAACATGAAATAATTTGTTTCCTTTTGGCATTTTAAACTCACCTTAGTGTTATTTACCTCTCCTTCTTCCCTTAATCTCTGTCTGGCCCTCCCTGCCACTTACTCAGATAAATCCCACACCTTGTTTTTCCCACTTTTCTCCTTCATAGCACCTGTGCCAGGTTATCATTTCTCTGAAGTCCCCTCCCACGGTTCCCATTTTACTTTCCTGCTTTCTGTAGTTCCTCCATGTTCTATGCATACATATAAAGATTCTGAATTAGTATCCAGAAATGAGAACATTGTCTCTCAAGGCCTGGGTTACCTCTCTTGGTATAATATGGTGTAATTCCATTGTTTTACCTGCAAGTTTCCCGATTTCATTTGTTTTTGTAGCTGAACTATATTGAATTGTGTATATGCAGCACATTTTCATTATCCATTCATCTGTTGAAGGACACAGTGGTTGTTTCCATTTCCTGTCTATTGTCAATGGAGCTGCAATGAAAAGGGCTGAACAAATTATCTGTGGAGTCGGATACTGTTGTCCTTTGGTCACATGCCAAGGAGTTGTAGAGTTGGGTCATGTAGTAAACCTACTTTTAGCTTTGTAAGAATTCTCCACACTGATTTCCAGGGTGGCTGGATGAGTTTACAACTCCATGGACTAGTTTGAAATCCCATTCTTCCCAGCATTTGTTGTCAGTTTTTTTTTTTTATCCTAGTCATTCTATGATGAAATCTCAAAGTATCTTTAATATTCATTTCTATAGCTGCTGAAGATGTTGAACACTTTTTACCATTTTCATACAGTTCACATCAGTCAGTGAGGCACCCTTTCTGGCTTAGCTCTAGAATATAACATGGCTGGATATGGACTTCAGTGTTGACCAATTTGTTTTTCCCTAATTGAAAGATGCTATCCATTTCTCTTCTTTGCCTTATTCCATGTGAGAACTAAATCATAACTCTTAGCCCGGTTTCTCTGTATATGCAGACTAATTTTCTCTGGCAGCCACTAAAATTCTCTTTATTACTCATTTTGAACAATTTCAGTGTTTCTCCTGTCTGGCATTTATTGACCTTTCCTAGATCTGTGGGTTTATAATTTCATCACTTTGGGGAAACACTTTGGCCATTATTTTGTCAAATAGGTTTCTTCTCTCCTCATTTTTCTTCTTCAGTAACTTCAATTACATGTGTATGTAGCCACTTGAAGGTATTACTCATCAGTGATGTTGGCTTTATTATTTTTTTTTATTTTTCTTTCCATGCTTCATTTGAATAATTTCTCATATTGCCTCTAGTACCTCCTCTAAAATATAATCTGTTTTTAATTTTGTCCAGTGAATTTTTGTCTTAGTTGCCATTTTATTTCTTGAAAGTTATGTCTGGATATATTCACTATCTTTCTTGTTGGCTTATTTTATTTTGTTGAGACAGACACTCCCTATGAAGTCATACCTGGCCTTGAAACTTTGGTCATTTTGCTCATCCTCCTGAGATGATGTTATAGGCATATTTTTCCCTGAATGGACTATTGTTTAATGGTTTTACACTTGATTATTTATTTGGGGGGTATGTGCATACTATTTGGGAGTATATATATGGAGGTCAGAGGACAATTTGTTGTAGTTAGTTATCTCCTTTCACCATGTGAGTTCTGGGCATCAAACTAAGGTCATCAGGCTTGGTGGAAAGTGCCTTTACCCACTGAGCCATATTACCAGCACAATATTTTTCACATGGAATTTAATTTTAAATTTCCTTTTTGCTAATTCTAACATCTGTATCAGTTCTGGGTTGGATTACTGATTCATTTTTGTACTTCATTACAGATTTCATTTTTCTTGCTCCCATTTGTGTACTTGATTTTTTTTCCTGTGTGTGTGTGTGTGTGTGTGTGTGTGTGTGTGTGTGTGTATGTTTGTGTGCACAGTATTCATGTGTTCATAATACGGAGATTAGAAAACACTTTTGGGAGGCAGTTCTTTCCTTTCATTGTGGGTTCTGGGAATAAAAGTCAGATCATTGTATTTGTGTGGCAAGTACTCGTACACTCTGACCCATCTTGTTGACCTCATACTTGGTAATTTTTTTATCGGATGCCAAACACCGTGATTTTTACCCTGTTAGTTACTGGATATGCTCAAATTCCTAATAATAATTTGAATTCTATTTTAGGAGACAGTAAAGCTATTGAGCAGTTTTGTGTGTGTGTGCCTGTTTGTGTGTGTGTGTGTGAATAACACACACAGTTATTCTTGTGGTAAAATCAGAGGCTGACACCATGACATCATCTTCAAATGCTTCTCCACTTTATTTTTTGTGGCGGTGTCTCTCACTGAACCTGGAACTCAGTATTTCAGGTAGAGGGGCTGGCCAACAAGCCAGTAGGAACCTTCTTTTTTCACACTGTCGTTACATGGATATTGATAATCTTAACTGGGGGCATCATGCTTGGGCAGCGAGCACCTCTACCATGGATCCAGCTCTCTAGCCCCATGGAGCAGTTTCTTTGGCTCAGCAGGTAAAAGCACTTCCAGCCTCATGACATAAGCTCACCTCTTGACAGCCATGTGTTAGTTATTATGCTGCTATGAAAAAAATACCCAGAAAAAAAGACTGAAAAGAAAAGAAAAAACAGAACTTGAGAGGAAGAAAGATTTATTTTGTCTCACAATTTCAGAGGTTTCAGTTTCATCAGCTGGCTCCACTTCCTTGGGCCTGACTGGAGTGAAGCAGGAGAAGTGTGCATGAGAGGAGTTTGCTTACCTCTTGGTATCCAGGAAAGAGTGGGGAAGAAAGTGTGGGGGGAGTGATGAGGAAATAAGGACAAGATTTTTCAAGGACACAACTCCTGACACCTGCCTTCTCCAACCATCCTCACCTAGATTTCACTGACTTCTAATAATTCCTCAGATGATGATAATATATCAGTGAATTAATATATGTATTAAGGCAGAACTCCCAGGGTCCATTCACCTCTCCATGACTGGATCCTGTAGCTGAGGACCATGTCTTTAACATAGAAGCCTTTAGTTCAGCTGTTTTTAACCTGTGGTCATGACCCCTTTGAGGGGTTGATTGAGCCTTTCACAATGGTTGCCTAAGACCATTGGAAAACACAGGTCTTTATATTAAAATCATGACAGTAGAAAAATTACAGTTATGAAGTACCAAAGAAAATAATTTCATGGTTGGGGGTCACCACAACACGAGGAGCTATATTAAAGGGTCGCAGCATTAGGGAGGTTAAGAACCACCACTTTAGTTGGTGGCACTTCAAATCTGAACCGTAATACCTCCGAAAGATTAACTTGGCCCGAATTTGAATCCGTCAGCTTAATTGCATGAATTTTACACTGAAGAACATAAATCCAATGAAGGAATAGGAATTTGGAAAAGATGGCTTTGGGCTACAATTTTAGCTTCTTCTCCCTGAGAGATCTAGTATGTGTCAACGTGTTTGCTAGGTCTCAGTTTCCTCATCTAGGGAATGGGTAGGCTATTTTGAAGATCAACTATAAAACAGTTCTTGGGGGCATAGTAGATACTTAAAGATTAGTTTCCTCTTTCTTATTTCCATGATTAGAGCAGGGAGAGAAATCAGAACGGGGAAGGGAGGGGAAGAGAAATGTGAAGAAAAAAAAAACAAAGAAAATATAGTTAAGACTTGTTTCAGAAAGAGAATTCAGCATAGTTGGTCAGGTGCTGCCAGAATAGGGAATCCTGGGTGCTAGCCTTTGATCTTTGGGTTTTTACAGCATCCAAGTTCAGTGCTGCGATTATTTATTCAGAAGCACATGCAGACATAGGAGCATACACAAATCTTTCTCTCTCTTGCTCCTGTGTGCTCATGCAAACACGTACTGTTTATGGTTGCCATCTGCGGCACACTCCTGCGAGCTATTGAAACGCTCTCCCTTTCTTCTGTCCCCTACTCCTGCTCCTGCCCCCGCCCCAGGTTTGGTGCCCCCCTTTGTTTCCTTCAGACAAGGCATTTCTCTGTGAGTCCCAGGAGTCTGTTAAGAACGCCAAGCGTAAGCCTCCTGTTCCAGTTCTTTTGAGCAGAAACGGGGCTTGTTTTGTGGGGTGGCTAAATTCCCCGCACGCTAATCTGTCATCAGTATTAAAAACAGACGTCTGGTTCTCCCATGTGGCCTCATCAGAGCAACTGGCATGAGCTTCAGCCTCTCATGCAGGGTAGACATGTGTGGAGTGGGGGAGTGAGAAGTGGAGCTGAAGCACAAGCCAACTTAATGAGTCCAAGGCTCCTCTTTGACCTACAGACTCAGAGGAGAGGGACTTGGGGGTGGGGGTGGGGGATCATGAACATCAGGAGTTAGTGGTAGACCCACAGCCAGACCTAGGGTTTGGGTTTCTTTTCTTGACCACCTCTACCCAGAGTCCAAGAGCCCATGTTGTATCTGTATAGTTTTCTGTAATTGAGGAAAATCCTGGAGGCAGATGTAAATAAGAGATATTTGTATAGCTGGGCGGAGTTGAAACTACCCACCATCTAGTCATTGGTGGTGGTGGTGGTGGGGTTTCTGATCTTTAAGTGGCAGGTCCCATCAGGATTGTTACTTCTTTGTCATGTGTTTATCAGATGCTGAGAATCTCATGAGTTTGGGGTAGAATGAATGACCTTAAGCATGGAGTCCTCCTCAGTATAAGGATTAAGAAAGTGAGACTAGAAGGGAACAGGTTCATCCTCGATTACAGTCTCCCACTTCCCAGTATGGCAATATCCCTACCACATATTTTCTTCAGGTATCTCCTGCTCATTTGATGGATTTTTTTATCATAAAAAAATAATAGAAGCTTCTGTCTTTCTTCATTGAATTTCAAGCTTCAGCTCATTTAGCTCAGGGCTGGAAGGCCAGCTGAATATTGGCTCTTGAAGAGGCAGCAGGCCCTTTCTCTCTGCTCCCTCCCCTCCTCAAAAAAGGCAACAACATCTGGAGCTGGTCAGTGCCCACTTTCTGTCCTGGCATCTGGGAGTCTGATGGGCCTCTCCCGAGCAGATTGGTAGCAGGCATTAGGTTTATCTCTTGCCAACTCTCAAGTCTTCTGAGTCTCCCTTTCTCCATCCTTTACTTTCCTTTCTTTGTTTCTCCTTTCCCTTCTTTTTTTGTTGAGTGTCTCTCATGATATCTGCCTCTTCTCTTCAAGTCTCTATGTTTCTTTCTTTCTTTGTTTCTCCAAGCATGTTCATCTAGACTCATATTTGGGTCAAGAAGAAGTTTTAAACTGTGAGAAGTCATTCTTTCTACTCTCAGCCCTTCCTACATCTTCACTCCCTCATGCCATTAAGCCTCATCTTCAATTGAGAAGACTCTGTCCTCCACACTTTTACCCAGTATACACTCACCAACCCATCTTGGATCTTAGAGTAAAGATTTTTTGAAGAGAGAAGAGCATTTAGGAAAATGCTACTCCAGTGGCAGAGTGGTGTTGTGTGGCAGATACACTGAAGGTATTTATGACATTCTCTGGAAACAACCTAGAGCTCCTCAAATCATATGGGTTATGTCTCAGCTATTCTTGTTGTTGAGGAATCTAAAGGGGCTATCAGCAGATTGACATCTGCTTGCCCTGAGCTAGCTTGAGGGAAACAATGTCCCTAGAGTCAGAACTCCACCCCTTCAACTAAAATGGAACAGGGGTAGGCGTGGTGAGGGTGGCAAGTAAAATATGTTCTGCAGGGTGAGGTACAAAATGACATGACTACAAACATCTGGAACTAATACTAGGGCCTCAGTAATGTTTCTGTCACTCCATCTGCTTTTTGAATGAGATATTTCTAAAGCCAAGAGCCTCCCAAAAGAAAAGGTATTTATATCTTAGAGAGTATTAATTCTGTCCATTTCCCCATGCTACCAAGTCTACCTTCTTATCACACTTCTTTACAAGTCTCAAAAAGCTACTTATTCATCCATTAACATGATAGAACTTTTTCTAGTACAGGTACTCCAATAGAAAAGAACATGGGGGCAATAAAGAGTGATTGCTCTCCCCGGTGAACTTGTCTACTAGGAGAAAGAAATAATTTTGTGAGAAATGTCTGTAATTGCAAGATGGATGATGAGATAACTCATATGGTATAAGATACAGAAAAGGGGTTTCAAACTCAATACAGTGGGATTTGTGAAAGGTACCCAGAGAAAGTGAGACAATTGAGATTCCTGTTCCAGTAATTAGTCATCAGGATCAAGTCACTGTACTCAAGATTTCCAGCCCCATGGGAATCACCCACAGTTTTTTCAG
The DNA here is from genome assembly GCF_949786415.1 of Peromyscus eremicus. Classification (NCBI taxonomy): domain Eukaryota; kingdom Metazoa; phylum Chordata; class Mammalia; order Rodentia; family Cricetidae; genus Peromyscus; species Peromyscus eremicus. Next base: position 82,723,565 of record NC_081417.1, on the reverse strand, counting down.
GTCTTCCTTCATAGTGCCATCTGTTGCCATTCTTGTCCTTAATGCCATCTGCCCATTGCAGAGAACAAGAGAATAAAACCTATATTTCTCTGTGTCCTCACCAATATATCCTTCCATAACAAGTATGAATAATGCCTGGAGGACACCCACCTTTCATACAAAAGACTTTTTCAAGGCTAAATCCATCTTCTCTTATGTCTTATATGTTCAGATATCCTCTCAAAGGGAAAGACATGCAGATTCCCAACTCTACCTTCCTGCTTCAACTAAAATTTGTTCTAAAACACTTAAGGTCTTGGTTTGGAACTTTCATGTTCATGTCATTCTAAGAGATGAATTTATCGTACTTGTAGATGACCTTTTTTAAACAACCAAGTTCTTGACCCATTCTTCTGCAGTGAACTTTCATTTATTCTTTCTCAGCCAACCACTCCTAAGTCACACTGAAGTCTCTGTCCCCACAGGATATTGTTCCATCAAAATCATTAGTTTCCACACCCAACTCTTTGATCATAGTAATTTTTTATTTTTTTTTTTTGTAGTTCTCCCACTCCTATCATGCTGCCTGTTGACTCATCAGCACTTGTCATATAATTATTTTGTCCATATATTAGTTCCAACTTTTAAAAGTCATTTCCCTAACCATTGTAAGGTCCACGGTTTATGTTTTAACTACTCTTCTCAACAAGCACATGCTTTCTGTCATCATTCTATCTTTGACTGCATTATAGGTGTCGTTCCTCCCTGATAGTCAAAGAGCTTGTGCAAAGTTCAGAGTCTGGGACTGGGTGCTTATCTATCATTACTCACCAATATCAGCTAACCGCTCTGTGCTCCTGGTCAGTTTTCCACATTTCTCCTGTGGAATTTCACTTACTTTATTACCCTGAAGTGTATGACAGTCACCCTTCAATCACTTACCTCCATAACAATTTAAATTTATTGGGACTATGGTGTATGCTCTTCTTTCTCTTTCTTCATGTAATATAGGTGGCACCCTTTCAGTTTAATTATTCTTCTAATAGCTTCCTTATATCTTCTTAGATTCTTAGCTGACATATTTTTCTCCCTACAGCCTACATTTCCTTTCAATTTTTAGCATAATATTTTCACCGGCATGTAAAGGTACTTATAAGCCATTTATATTAAAACAAAGAAAGAATACTCTACATTCCACCAAATAAAATCCATTTCCTCTTCCTCTTAGACTCACACTTAGTGTCATATTTTGTGGTAACTGACTCTATTTATCTTCAATTTCTACTAATTCATCAACCCAGTCTATTCTGCCTTCTCTTACCATGAGGCTACTGAATCATTTTACTCTGTGAATATTTCTGATCTTCCTGTCATTGAATCCAAAATTTTAGTTTAAGTTTTGTGCATCTTTTTATAATTTCATATATGAATACTATGTTATATATAATTTCCACCCCTCCCCCTTCCTATGTCTGAGTTCGTTTATGTCAATGTATGTTTCTAGTGTGTACATGTGCTTTAGACTGACCATATGGGACAAGATAACCTTTCAGGGGGTTTCATCCTTGGAGAAGACTGACTCACTCTCTTTCAGAAGCAATTATTTGCCTGTAGTTCTTCATCTAGCGGTGGAACATTGTGAAGTTGCCTTTATCCACATTGGCCAATAACTTTTTAAAAATATATATTTTTAATTAAAATATTGCATCATTTCCCTTCCTGGCTCCAGCCCCTCTCATGACACTGCCCTGTTCTCTATCTTTCAAACTTAATGCCTCTTTTTCTTTATGTACTATTGCCACATAATATATGTACATATTATGTATCTTTATTTTGTTACAAAATACACATACCCATATATATGTGTATATATCCATATATATAAAGAAATTACTTAGTATTAGATAACTAGGGGAAGACTAATTCTTCCTCTCTTTGAAGTTATTAATTGTTAATGGATCTTTATCTAGGGGTATAGCCATGTGAGATTTCTCCCATTCATGCTGGAATGTCAACTGGTACTGAAATTGTCCTGGTCTGTTAAGTAGCCATATTGTTGAGATTTCATAGGTGTACCTCCCCTGGCATATCTAGAAGATTTTTAAATTTTTCATAAATTTATCTGATAGTTTTTCACATTCTATAAGATTGACTGTCTTCTGAAATGTTTTATTTCCCTGGTTCTTTGCTAATATGCTACCTTAGTTTTCTACTCACATCTTTGACTTACCCTCAGTCTTCCTTGATGGATCTTATTATCTTCTATTTAAATCATCAAGGTCCTATGGCTTGGTTTTGTAAATTCTTTGCTTGATTTGAGCTATCTTTTGTATACTTACCATATCTCTAGCAAAAGTCTGTATAGTCATTGCTCTTTGTTTTTGTTTATTGCCATATGCCATATATTTATTGCACAAAATAATGAATCTCATAACATTTTCATATATGTATACCATGTATTTAGCTCATATTCATCCTTCCATTACTGTATATTTCCCCTTCTTCTAGTCCTGTTTCTCCCTCCCAAATAGTCTTCTTCTGCTTTCAGGTTCCATGTTGTCATCCTGTGTGTGTGTGTGTGTGTGTGTGTGTTGGGGGGGGGGGGTTATTTTGCTTGACATAATTGATTCTTTCTTTTGGCTGAACAAAACTCCACCATATGATTATTTTTGACATTTTTCATTATCCATTATTGCCTTATTGTCTGTGCCTTATCCTTGGCCAATATATAGCTGACTTCTACACACATCTGCAATTTATTGTCCCATGAACAATTCAAAATCAAACATCTTAAACTGAACATCACCTCCCTGCAAGCTTGCTGCTCTCTGAGTGTATTTACAGTGTATTTACTGCCTTAAGAAACTGGTACAGTTGTAAAGCCAGGGTCTTAAAACCTCAGGGACTTCTTTCTCTTGCTTATTTATTATTCAGCTCATAATTAAACTATTTTGCTCCAGTCACCATTATATCAGCAATCTATTTTTATCTATCTCTACTGCCTAATCGAGACTATGGGTTATCATTTTATTCACTTTCTAATTAATCTTCAAACTACCCATCTTTTCTCTATTTCAGTTCTTAATTCCAAAAGGCACAATTGCCCTACACAGTATACATGTGATATTAGCCAGTGCTAAGCACACTTCTTGAAACACCAGGACCTCAGTAAATATTAAAATAGGTATATGATTTACAAATAAGATTTTCCCTCTCTTAAGCCTTTTTAGATATTTCTATTGCTTTATAACGGAAAGAAAATTTTCGTGACAAGTCCTAAAAGGTCCTAATAATGCCTTTACCTAATTCTCTGCTGTTTGTTCTTGTCACCGCTGATTTTTCCCTCTGATCTCAGCTTTAGTACCACTTATCTGAATCATTTCGTTAAACTTACTCCTTTCTTGACCTTGTGACCTTTCAGTACTTTTTTCTCCTCTAGGCATAGTAATGCACTTTACAGTACTGAATATATTTTGATTTGATACAGAGGTCAAAGATTAACCTTTGAATTTCTCACTAGACTCATTATTATTTTATTTCATTTTTATTTTTTTTTATTCATTTAACATACCAACCATAAGATTCCACAGCATAACCAATCAACATATGATTCCCCCTCTCATCCTCCTCCTGGTTCCCCCCCAGCCGTCCCCCCAACTTACCCCCCATCCTCTCCTCCAAAAGGATAAAGCCTTCCCTGCGGGGATAGCAAAGCCTGATACATTCAGTTGAGGCAAGAACAAGCCCCCTTCCCCCCATCAAGGATGAGTAAGGTGTCCCACCATAGGTAATGGGGTTCAGAAAGCCAGCTCTTGCACCAGGGATAGATCCTGATCCCATTTCCAGGGGCTCCCCAACCAGACCAAGCTACATACCTGTCTCCCTTATGCAGAGGGCCTAGTCTGATCCCATGAAGGTTCCGCAGCTGTAGGTCTAAAGTTCATGAGTTCCTATGAGCTTGGTTCAGTTGTCTCTAGATTTTCCCATCATGATCTTGACCTTCCCCCACCTTGCTCATATAATCCCTCTTCCCTCTCTTTGACTGGACTCCTGGAGCATGGCCTGGTGCTTGGTTGTGTTTCTCTGCATCTGCTTCCGTCGGCTACTGGATGAAGGCTCTATGATGACAGTCAGGATATTCACCAATGTATTTACCAGCGTAGGTCAGTTCAGGTACTCTCTCCATTACTGCTAGTAGTCTAATCTGAGATCATCCTTATGGATTCCTGAGAATTTCCCTAGCACCAGGTTTCTCCCTTACCCCATAATCTCTCCCTTTATCAAGATATCACTTTCATTGTTCTCCCACTCCGTCCTTCCCCCAGATCGATGATCCCATTCACTCATGTTCTCATCCTCCATCCCCTCCCCTCTATTGCCCCCCATCCCCAATTTACTTATGGAGATATCCTCTGTTTGCCCTTCCCAAGGCAATCATTGCATCCCTCTTAGGGTCTTCCTTTTTTCCTAGCTTCTCTGGAACTGTGGGTTGTAGTCTGATTATCCTTTATTTTACATCTGGTATCCACTTATGAGTGAGTATATACCATGTTTATCTTTCTGAGTCTGGGTTACCTCACTCGGGATGATATTTTCTAGTTCCATCCATTTACCTGCAGATTTCATGATGTCATTGTTTTTTCACAGCTGAGTAATACTCCATTGTGTAAATGTACCACATTTTCTTTATCCATTCTTTGGTTGAGGTGCATCTAGGTTGTTTCTAGATTCTGGCTATCACAAATAATGAGGCTATGAATGAAGTTGAGCAAGTGTCCTTCTGGTATGATTGAGCAACCTTTGGGTGTATTCCCAAGAGTAGTATCATTGGATCTTGAGGTAGATTGATTCCCAATTTTCTGAGAAGTCGCCACACTGTTTTGCAGAGTGATTGTAGAAGTTTGCACTCTCCTCAACAGTGGAAGAGTGTTCCCCTTGCTCCACATCCTCTCCATCATAAGCTGCCATCAGTGTTCTTGATCCTAGCCATTCTGACAGGTGTAAGATGGTATCTCAGAGTCATTTTGATTTGCATTTCTCTGGTGCCTAAGGATGTTGAGCAACTCCTTAAATGTCTTTGAGCCATTTGAAATTCTTCTTTTGAAAATTCTTTGTTTAGATCGGTAACTCATTTTTTAATTGGATTGTTTGGTATTTTGCTGTCTAGTTTCTTGAGTTCTTTATGTATTTTGGAGATCAGCCCTCTGTCATATGTGGGGTTGGTGAAGATCTTAGAAGAGAAATTAGGAAGTAGCCTAGAATGCATTAGCACAGGAGACTACTTCCTAAATATAACACCAGTAGCACAGACACTGAAAGCAACGATTAATAAATGGAACCTCCTGAAAGTGAGAAGCTTCTGTAAAGCAAAGGACACAGTAAATAAGACAAAACGACAGTCTCACTAGACTCTTAACATCCCCACTATTAATTATTTTCACCCCTCTATCTCCTATTCTTCATACAATATCTGACCTATGTTAAGAATTGAAAAAGGCCTAAGGAACTAATGAGATAAAGTAAAGGCTAAGTGGTGAATAATGGTGCCTGAATTATACATTTTTAAGTTGTGGAATTATTAGAGAAGTAAATATCAGATTATGGAGAGCTAAGGTGTGGTAAAGTCTAGAAACCTTAGTACTGTGGCTGTTCTATGAAGGATCGATTGAAACCCTTAAATCCATGATCTCATTTAATCCATAAATTAATCTTTCCAAGTAGATGCAAAATATTCCCTTTCGCAAATAAGAGAATTGAAGATTGAGCTTGTGAAGGTTAAACTTCTAATAAAAATGTAAGACTAAGAATTTGTCTTATGTTTCCTGACTATTTAACCTACATTTATTTCCATCACTCACTGCTGGCATGATGCCAGCCAGAATCAAGAAGCCCCTAGTTCTTGGGAACAGAAACATTTGAGTGGTTTTTAAAGAACTGAATCACTCTGAAAAATCATTCTGTGTATCAGCAAAGCATGGGTGAGTTCATCCTGACTCTAGCTGAGGGTTCAGGTTTTTTTGTTTGTTTGTTTGTTTGGTTGGTTGGTTGGTTGGTTGGTTGTTTTATCATCCCTGGAGGGGAAGCTGTGACTAAGTAGAGATAACTCAAGGATTATGAGAGAAAATAGGAGAATGGCTATGTCTATGATGTAATCCCTCATTCTACACAACAGAAAACAATTGAGAATTCCTCTCTAAGATACTTTACAATTGACTTTTAAAGCTGCAGGTATAGCTAAGTGATATAGCCCTTGCTCACTACCCTCAGCTTGATCCCAAGTAATTTGCAATATAAGCAAATAAATAAACAATGTCTTACTCCATTTTATCTCAACTCTGACCTTATTATCTTTCTCATAAAAGCCACATTAGGTAGAAGTACCTAGAACTACCATTACTTTCTTGAAGGGTTTTCCTTCCTCTAGTCCAGTCCCTGTTTTCAGTCTTTCCATGTCATCATAACCCTATGGATCTATAGTATTTCCCCAACAGAAGAAAGTTCAGAATTAAACACCAGTAATTCTCACCACTGCTGTAAGCATCCATCAGAATGATATGTGATGTATGTGAGATGCTGTCAAGAAATCTCATTCAATAATCATCTCTTGCTTTTTTCTTTTCTTGACTCCTTAAAAATATATACAATGCTTTTAATTTCCTTGAAGATATGCCTTAAATCAGAGATAGAAACCCAGTGGCTACCTATACATTAAAGTATTTTTAATAAGTTGACATCATTGGAAATATGGATGATTTTTATATGGAAATCTGGATTCAAAAATTCTGTTGAAAAATTGTAGATTCTGGAAGCCTTGGGCTTATAATCCCATATGACAGGAGTAGGCAGGACACTTGAGTAGCAAGTGCTCACTTTAGAGAATATATGTAAATTCTAGTTTTCCATACCCCTCTTTTTTTTCCCCAGATTTTCTAACATTGTCTAATCTAGTATGTTCATTTACATAGTCTGCTCTGCTGTGTGGCACTTCACTGTAGTATCTCTCACTTCTACCAGGACATAGAATCTCTTCTGAGATCTTGCTCTTGTCTTGTAATATGTCTACTTGTTGTTGGGCCATAACATAGCATTGGACTTTGACTAATTTGATTTGATTGAATTTGAGTTATTATATTCAATAATGGCAAAACAGTGTCCATAAAAGTGCTTTCATTTTGGAGTATGTGCTATGAGCCATAGCTCACACTATATATTTCCATATCTGTGAGCTTAATTCTAGTTCTTCACTATCAAATTATTTATCTTCTAGGACAGAGCCTGATCTATCTCAAAAGCTTAGTAAATGAGTACATGGAACAAAATAAAGACGCTGTGTTAAATTGCATCCTCACAATAACTCTGTGTTGGAGTTTTGCTGTTGTTATCTTTGTTTTCATAAAGCAGAAACTGAAGTTTAGAAGCTGACTACTCCATCCCATGCTTCCAGAATCCTAAACTATTCTGTTTACAAGGTACTTACAAACTAGTTACAATAGTCCCTTCATTTCACAACTTAGGAATCCAAGTCTGAACATCAAGGAATTTTCTCTTCAGTTTCCTTATGAGCAACTTTTGACCAGCAAATAGCCAGTGTCGCTTGTGTCTTAGGCCACTGTGGGCTTCCAATCCCAACTGCCTCTGGGACTATCAAAGTTTAGATTTCTCTACCAATCCCATTCTAGTGTTCATAAACTTCCTGAATTTATGATCCCTTTACTTGAATCATGATGTTGTGCCTCCCAAGAAAGGGACTGAGGGCATCTCTGGAGCCTCATTAACTGGGTATTTCTGACTTCTGGACCATCAACATCAATGGGGGAGGCTGAGTTCTAAGGAGAATTACTTCAGGGTTAGACTATACTATTTCTAAAAACAAACACAGATGGAAGCCATATATTCTACGAGACACAAAAATTGATCCCTTTATTAAGTATTGCAAGTGATATTTTCTTCATATTTGGAAAACGAGAGCAATATAAAACAACTCATTTACTTACTTGAGTTGGCTTTCAGGAAGGCAGTGACTAACTTAGCATGTGAGGGTGGTAAAAACATTATCTGCCTCCTGTCCTCAGACACACCAAGCTTGTTACATCACATCTACTTCTCTATGTTTAGAATTCTCCAGCTTTCTTTGGGTATTTACCCAGAAGCTGTGTAGCTGGGTCATATGGTAGTTCTACTTTTAGTTTTCAGAGAAGCCTCTACACTGATTTCTACAGTGGCTTCACTAGTTTACACTCCCACCTGTGGTTAATAAGGGTTTCTTTTTTCTCACATTGTTGCCAGAAAAGGGACCATGGGAGGGGAAGAAGCGATCTTAAAAGGGAAGGTGACTAACAGAAGACATGTGACATGGAAGTAGAAGGAGGACTGTTGGGTGAGAAGGGGGCCAACAGGAGGGTGGGGGCAGTAATGGAGAGGAGTAGGGGAGGGAGACAAAGAAGAGCAGAGTATGTATGGAAATTCCATAATGAAACCTATTGCTTTGTATGCTAATTAAAACAATTAAAAAAGAATTCTGCACCTCTCCGACTCCATTTGCTTGTCCTGTTGATTTTCATTGATTGTGAGCTGATCCCACTCTTGTCCTCATCGAAAGGCTTTCTGGGCCACCTGGATATAAGGTTACTTCTCTATGTTTTATGTCACAGCCCCCTTTATTATTGCTGGTATGTCACCTAGATTTTAATTTATTTATTTATCTGCTTATCTTACATTTTCTTTTCTTTTTAGAAATAACTTTATTGAGAGTATAATTGACATACATAAAATTGCATTTAATACGCATGTTGTTGTTGTTGAATGTGTGCATACACATGGGATGGCACCACCACAAATATGACTACATACCCATCTCCACACAGGTTTCCTTTTGTTCATTTGTGTGGCCATGAGTGTGTAGGTGTAAGAACACTTATCATGCCATCCATCCTTGTAACACATTTTAAAGCATGCAATACCAGAATGCTAGCTGTAGGTGCTATGTTTGGTAGCAGATCTCTGAAACCATCTCATCGTGCAGAACAGAAAGTTTATATCCCATTGAAAAACAATTCTTCATTTCTGCATCACCCCAGCTGGTGGAAAGTACTATCCTATTCTGTGTCTCTTTGAGTTTTGCTATTTTAGATACTTTATGTAATTGGAATTATACAGCTTTTATTCTTCTGTGGCTGACTTCTTTGATGTACTTCAGGCTCATCCATCTTCCTGCAACTGACAACGTCCTTCTTTTTTTTAAGGCCAAACGTATTTCATTGTATCTTTATATCACCTTCCTTTTCTTTCTTTCCTTTTTTAAAAAATATATGTTTTAATTACATGTATATGGATGTCTCCATATAAGGGTCTGTGCACATGAGTACAGTTGCACACAGAGGCCAAAAAGAGTCACTGAATACTCTAGAGCTGGAGTTACAGGCTGTTGTGAGCTGACCAACACGGTTTTGGGAATTGAACTTGGCTGCTCTGCAAGAACATATACTCCTTAACCACTGAGACATCTTACCAGATCCCCTTTTCTTCCCTTTATTTAAAAAAAATCTATTTTGAAACAATCTTACAAAATAACCTAGACATGACCCCAAAATCATGATCCTCCTGCCTCAGCTTTCTGTGCATCAGGGTTATCTATTTATTAGATGCCTTCGTACTGCAGAGTTTGTGATGGGATCGAAGGTGTGTGCTCACAGGACACCTAACTATATCACATTTTAAAAATCATTTTCCATTAGTGGAAAGTTGTGTTTTTCCTTATCTTGGTTTTTGAGAATAATATTGATTATGAGAGTATACGTCTGTGTTTTTAATAGGTGATGGCTATTCTTGGCTGCCAACCTGACTATGTATAATTAACTAAAACTCAAGGGTACAGTTGTGAAGGGTTTTTCTCTTTATTAAATCATTTGAAGTATGAAGACCCATTCTAATAATAAGTACAATGTTGCAACCAGGAACAGAACATAAAGGTTCCCTTACTCTTGACTCTATCCTCAGTGTGAATGAGGATCTTGCCTGTCTTGTTGCACTCTGCTTTCCTAGTATCAAAACGTGAATTATAGTATTTTCAGAAGTCATGAATGTAGGTAGTTACACCACCAGCTAAGGAGCAGAATGGCATCCAATATGAGTGAAGCACAACAAGAGGAGCAATACTTAGTAAGCAACTACTCAATCCCAGGAACTCTATAGCCATGGTGAGAAATGTGGAGCTTCTAGAGGGAAAGAGGAGTCAAGTAACTGAGCCATTACTAACTACATGCTGTTGTTCAGCCATCAGAATTATTTAGAAAAATGGTTACTAATATCATCTCACAGATAGGAAGAGAGGTTCAGAAGGGTGCAGGACTTGTTTAAGGGCATATAGATGCTAAATAATAGAGTTAGGGGTTAAAACCTTAATCTTCTCATTCAGAAGCACATGCTCTTCATCCTTTCTCTTGATACCTTCCATGGAATCCTTGTAAGTGGAAAGATTGTGTTTTGTGTGGTAATATTTTAATTATACTGAAATGTGATTTTATTTGTATGTTAATAAATAAAGTTTGCCTGGAGATCAGAGGTCATTAGCAAGCGAGCCAGGAACAGAATTCAGGTGGTGGTAGCCCATGCCCTTAATCCGATCACATGGCAGGCAGAGTTTCTGTGTGGTCAAGGACACAGCCAAGCATGGTGACCTTTGAGTATTTAATCCCAGTACCAACCATAGAGACCAGGTCTGTATAGACAGGCAGTGACGAGGAAGTCATGTGGCTGGGCTTAGAGCCAATGAGAAGGCAGAACAGGAAAGCAATAAAACTGAAGACACACAGGAAGAAGTTTTCTCTCTCAGGGGAAGGACAACAGTGAGTGGTAAGCTAAAAGAAGTCTTGGCTCTTGCTCTGATCTCTTAGGCTTTAACTATGTATTTGGCTCTGTGTTTCTTATTTAATAAGACCATTTAGAATTTCATCTACAGTTTTTGAATTAAAGAAAGGAGAGAAGGATGTAGGAAAATATAAAACATTTGGGTTGTATTTTTGGTTGAAATGATGCAGGGAATGGCGGCCTTGGGAGCTGCTTTCATGTGAGCTGTGAGCCACTTTGGTCAAATTTGGGCCAGGGTATGTAGTTCACTATATTTCATGCATTGGGTACAAATGTTCTATCATGGAGCACATGATAAATCTTTCCTTAGGAAGATCAGATGTGGTTGTCCTAGAGCACTACACTTCTTGGGGAATTTCTGGTCCTATAGAATATGGAGCAAAGGGTGATTTAAAAAAATGATATCCAAGGAGTACAGTCAATTAACTGAACCTACAGTGACAGATCAAAATCAAATGTCAGCAGGATGTACATTGCTAACATTTCTCACCTAAGACTTGCTTCATAGATGGTTGTCTTAATTATGTCCTTTCTACACTAGATTAAATGACATTAATAGACCTTATTGTCTAGTTTATTTCTAGTTGATAAGTGGCTATTGACAATTGATCCTTGGTACTAGACCAGAGATAGACATAAATGTAATTTAAAGGAGAAGACACATATTCATTTTGTTTTGCTTCCACTTTGATAACCCTTCAGACAGAGTCTAAGCAAGGGTGGCACAGATAGTTTATTTGTTAGATATGCATAAGGGGTAGCTGTGATGAATCACCATGGGACTGAGGAATAGAACAATACAGTGTAGTTACTGAGAAGCTTAATCTCTTGTTACCTGAAGAATGGAGAGGCAGCGAGTGTGGGCTATACCCCACTAACCTTATCATTTGAAAATTTAGTTTTCTTTTACTTCTAGGCTGTGCTGGTCTACATGCACTGAGGGAGCTCCCAAGGCTTCAGAGAAAGCCTTTAGGCAGAAAATACAAAGACTTAACTAGTAATATACCCGAGGCAGAGGGTATCAGAGCATCACAAAATGATTCTAGATGCATACCAAAAGGACTGCAACTGGGGCTGAAATCTGAGTATTCTGAAATTGGAATACTCATTCAGAAAATGTTGATACCATGTAACTGTACATTTCAGACACATTGCTGTGCTCTCAGAAAAGCAATGCAGGATGTAATATACAGCATTTCTTTCCTCTTGGAACACTGGAATAGAAGAGAAAGATATGAAAAAACAGGGCAACTCTAAGACAGTCTGATAAAAATGAAAGTAGATTTAAATAGTACAAAGAGTTACAATGGAAGAAATGTCACTTTGGTGGAGATCCTGGTAGTCAGGGACATCTTTATGGAGAAATAGTCTTTGAGCTCAATCTGGAAAGATTTCAATAATAGAGGGGGGGAATTCAGTTAAAGGGAAGGACATAGGGCAGAATGGAAGGTACCTAGAGGAGCACCGTGTGGAGAAATTGGAGTTTGTGATCAAGTAAAAGACATAAAGGCTGGGTTAAGATACCTGGACTCTCTTCTTTGGGCAGAATAGGGTGATGGGAGGTTCTTAGGGGTTTAAGTTGTGATGAGAACAGTTTCTCACTCTTAGTCAAGAATGGCTAGAGGCAGGTGAAAATCATGGGTGGTTGTAGGATGGAATATGCCCTGCCAGCCTTGGCTTACTTAGGCCATTGGCAAAAGAATAGAGGATCTAATTTGGACATGTAGAGTCAACGTAAAGATAGAAAGCGGGTTGCACCCTCCAGACATTCTCTGTTTTCAACACTTGCATAGAGAATGGCATAGCATTCTACTCTACCATTTAGGACAGGTTAATATTTTTTATTAATGTGTGGCCTGGTGCGTTCGCTCAGCCTTCATCTATCAACCTCTGCATTGTGCCTTCAACAGCAGCCCACACCCAGTGCCTCAGAAGCCCATGCATCATGCCTTGAGGCAGAGAAGCAGATTCCTTTTTATCTTCCTTGCAAAAGCACAGATGTTCAGAATGTCAGTAAATGCACCCAGACTTCTCTGGGATTCAGGCACAGCATCTCCCTGGATGACCTCCTTGGAATCTTCATTCCCATTGCATTCCAGACAGATAAACTTTCCTTTTGTTCCTTCACTCAGAACTGCCTCCACCCCACTGTTTCAACCCATGTGTCATGGACAGCACATTTGTGTAGCCATTTCGGCCTTCTCCAGCTGTTGAGGCCATTTGTGAGGCAGATATTGCATTAATCATCATCTGAAAATGTGTATGCCATGACATTCTGAGATGCACGGCTCATTTTTAGATTTCAACCACATCTCCCCTTCATCATCTAATTAGGAAGGCAGCATCATGAAGAGCAAAGGACCATGAGCTGAGTGTTGCACAAGACCTGGTTATGATACTGAATCCTTGTGTGGTCTTGGTATTTCTATCTATGTGTTTGGTTCACTTTGTCTGTGAACTGAGGTGGTTGAATCAATCAACTCTGAGTCTTTCATATTTTTAAAGTTTAATGATCCAAAGCTTCTAGGGTTATTAAACACATAAACACTACCTCTGTTTGTTTCATACATTCGTGACAATATGCCTTCACTTACTTTTTGAAGTTTTGGTAGAAATATAATACTTATATAGAAAATTGCATTAATCATGAATGTAAACTTTGCACATTTTCTTGAAGTGAATATAGCCATGTGCCTATATCCAGGTAAAGAAAGAAAACATTATGAACCACACAAAGCCTCTCCACCACAGCCCCTTTCTTAAGGGTAAACACTGTCTTGACTTTTAACATTAGACATAGGTTAATTTTGTCTTTTTTAAAACTTTAGACTTTCAACAAAAAAAAAGTGTTTATGTATTCAATTTTATTTGACTTCTGTTGTTCACTGTGCTATGAGATTCACCCATATTGCTAAAGTTGTAATTTATTTATCTTTCCTTATTACCCTCCTCGTGCCCCTGCTTTCTCCTTTTCTTTCTTTCTCTTGTTCTCAGGTAAAGCTTTTATTTAAAAAAAATCTAGTAGCGATCTTAACTATAAGGATTGATAGCCTGTAACAGAACCTTTTCTCATTAAAAATCTCTTGGAAATGGCTTCTCTTAGTTATATAAAAACCAAACCAACAAACAAATTAAACCAGTAGATTTTAGCGGGTATGGTAAGGCAAGAAAGAAAGCTGTCCCTTCATGGTATGTTTAACCCAAAAGCCACTGGAGAATAGTTCAGAAAATTCTATCCAGAATTCTGGAGCTGCTAGGGATGGGAAGACAGACAATCCTTACCTCTTTCTTTTGTGAACTTTAGAACTTCTCAGGTTGCTTGAGTTTAATCCCAACATCTATGGATCTTCAAAGCAGAAAACAAGAACATTTGATTCAAGAATCATACTTTGTATACATACCTTGGCACATGACCCAACAATGAAACACAGAACATAAACTAATGAATTGGATACTTAAGCTTGGCCTTGAGGCTGTAGGATTACTGTGGTCTGTATACTGATTCTTTCTAACGCCTCTCTTTGTACTATAGCAGCCCAGGGCAGTATGGACACTTGTTCTCAACTGTCACATCATGTGATAGTGTAGGGATTACTGCCAAAGACCTTCCAGAAACATTAGGTGCAGTGTGCTTTCCTTTCTCCCCATAGAACCTCTGGAACTCATATTCTGTAGGGAGAGCAACTACCTCCGAGGAATACAGGCACTTCTCATTTTTGTGCATATATGAGACTAAGAGAGCAATTAATCTAAGTTTTAAAAGAATTGTTTGTACTCCAAGTGGATGAAGTTGTTACCATTCATTTATTCAGAATTTATTCATTGCATTTCATTTAATCATATAGTCAACTATCTAGACACTTTTAGAAGTAGCACATCTTCAACTAGAATCTGCTCTTCCCTTCAATACTCTCTAGTCCAGTTATTTGTCTTAAGTACCCAGAAGCTCCATGGGTTTGATTGGTGATGACTTCACTTGGTAGAGTTGTCTTCATAGGACATTATATGTACTAAATAGACACTTGCTCATTATTGAGATCATTTTTACAAGTGTAAAAGTGCATGGCCTTCTCTTCTATTTACTTCCCAAGTCATTTTCTGGAATTAAGTTTTCTTATTTTAAAGTGAAAACAGTGTAAGTTCTTTTATAAGTCTGCATCTGCACTACCTCTGGGGCTGTACCCATCTGGATGGCCTTGGTCAACACCTGCGGCCATGGTGACAGCCAGGCCTAGGCTGCTGCTAAGGACCATGGGTCCATGGTCTTATTGCTGCTGAGGTCTATGTTGTTGTCCATGTCCCATGGTGCCACCAAAGCCCACATGAAGCCTGGAGTTTAGGCCACAGCCTGATCTGAGTGGCCAGAGATACCACTTGGAGCTAGGGTGTCCACTAGGCAGAGCTGCTGCCTGAGACCATGTCTGGGTCTGTGACCCAGCTGTATCTGGAGTCTGTGTTGAAGTCTGTTGCCCAGGTTGCCCCTAGGGCCCATACAGAGGCCCAGGATCTGGGCCAGAGCCTGAGGCTTGGTTGGAGTCTGGGGGCCATACCACAGTAGGGGCCATGCAGATGTGGGTGGACTGACCAGCTCGGCTACCACCTGGTCCCACAGCTAGACCTTTCATTGATCCAGCCTTGCATCTACCCCATGTAGGACCTGATGGAGATCATGAAGGGGTTGGTCCTATGGAACAATGCCCAAAAGATCTCCAAGACTCAGGGAAGCCCCAGGATATCCCAGAGGAGTTCTAGTGAGGATCCAGTGAGAATGATATACCAGGAACCAGAGACCTTGAACCAGACCAGTGACTCATTGCAACGAGCATTTGCCAGTAAAGCTGATGGGACAAAGGGGTATACTATGTGGCACACCGAAGCCTCCAATGCCACCAGGACGAATGAAGAGGTGATGGAGAGGCAGGAAAGAAGGAGAAGCAAAGAGATTTTTTTTTGTTGTTATGGATTTTGGTTTGTTTTGGTTTTTGTTTTGTTTTGTTTGTTTGTTTTTGCTTTGTTTGCTTGCTTGCTACTCTGTTTTGTTTTCCTTGGTGGGTGGGTACAGCAGGGATGAGGGGAGGATACGGGGGACTGGGAGGTGAGCCTAATTGGAATGCATGATATGAAACTCCCAAAGGGTCAATAAAGAAGTTAAATAAAAAAAATAAATCTGTGTCTGTTAGGTCTCTGAGGAATCGTTATCTTTTCCTTTACTTATCTTGCCTATGACTCTATGACATGAGTCAGCCACTCATAAAAGTGAATAACCCAGACATTTTTTGAAAACATGGAGATGGGAACCCAACACTTAAGATTTGTACACTGCACTGATGTTCTTCCATTTAAAAAAAAATGAGCATAGATACGTGTCTGGGAAGAAAGCAACCATGTATTGAGCTTTCTGGCATAATTATATTCAGTAGCCATAGGAAGTCATGTCCATTTTACTGAAGCAGACACTTGTTCTGGGAGATTAGCACATCAAAGGTCAAGTGATATGCAGTCCTATCCTATCATATTGTCAAAACCTACTGCAATTTTAACCGTATCTGCATTTATGTTAAAAAACATTTGAGTTCTTCATACCTGAGTATTGGATCTGTATCATTCTCATACCTCTCCTATAATTCCACCCTGTCCCACTGTGAGAAGTTTTCCCAATTCCTACCTCAGGACCTGTTAAGACTCCAGGGGCTGAGATGTCTTTCATTCTGAATTTCTGATACAATTACCACTTCTCTGCCTGTACTTTGTGGATAAATGGTCTTTTTGTCTCCAAGACTATCAAGTTGTACTTGTCATTTAATTAATTTATTCATTTGTTAATTATTTTGGTAGTAGTGATTGAACTCATGTCTTTATTCATGGTATGCTTGTCCTTTACCCCTGAGTTACATACCCAGTCCTGCTCTAAATTATATGTCTTTAACTAACTGCTAAAGTGGTTACAGGCAAACAAAAGCAAACCTTTGAATAGGTGACAATCTGGGAAGGCTTTAATATTAATATGGGCATAAAATTAAATCTCAAGCAGAACTGTACTTTCCTGTTGGGTGTGAAGAGAGGTTTTCAGTAAGAAGTTTTCAGTTTTCATTTGGGATCCCAAAAAGCAGAGAATATATATATATATACATATATATATATATATATATGTATATATATATGTATATATATATATTCTTGGCATGGTTCATGACCAGTGTCTTATTCTTCAGTTGACCTGGACTTCTGGGTGGATAATGATGATGATGACCTTTTCACAGGGTAGAAATGAATAGAACCTTTGAACTCTTGTTCACAAGTTCATCACTGGAAGACTAGAAAAATAAAAGAAAGATTTTTGTTATAGAAATAAGCATCTTAGACAAGAGAAATGGCTCGGAAGATAAAGGCACTTTCTACCAAGACTTCTAACCTGAGTTTGGTCAGTGGAGCATGTATGATGGAAGGAGAAAACAGCTACCATATGACTTCTGTGTGCATATTAAGGCACACACACACACACACACACACACACACACACACACACACACGGGGCGGGGAGAGAGAGAGAGAGAGAGAGAGAGAGAGAGAGAGAGTAAAAATGAGCCTTTCTTGCCTCTCAGTAGTATCTTCAACTGTAAAGATGCTTGTTGTACCTTCTCTCATCAAATGCTTGCAGGAGTCTTAGAATGTGAGGTATCCTTGGACTCAGCTTCTAGACCTATGGAAAGTGAATTAGCCAAAGACATATGGCTAATAAGAGGCACAGCTGGTACCAACACTGCTCTTATTGCAGCTAGCCACTGTGCAGGAATTTTAGGTAATCAGTCCATCATTTCATCAAGTCCTAGAAACTTGTATTGTCATCCCTAGCATATAAATGAGGAAACTTAAATTGGGGGTTAAGGGGCTAATGAATATGCGAGAACAATATTATTTGTATGGCTCAGTTACCAGGCGAAGTGACCACAGGATATCTAACCCCGAGTCTATACCAAGGCCCCCGACAGTAAAGTTTCACATGGAACTAGGAGCTTCTTTGACATCTTGGTGTTCTGAAACAGTGTTTGTTTTCTATTCCACGTGGCCCATTACAGAGAGCAGCTTCCTCCAGCTGTTAGTCGGTGGCCCCTGGTAGACATCTAGTTGCTGATGCGTTTGAAGAGTCTCTCACTTGAGAGCACAGCTTCTTCCTAAACTCAACATGTCTATCAAGATTTTATTCAAAAAGGTTGCATTCTTGAATAATTATCCAAAGCCCCAAGAGCTTCTTGGAGTAATCACTACCATTTAGTTCATACATCTGTGTGCCAGACACTGGGCAAATGGTACTGCATATGCTTTCTCAAATCTGTAAGGTGATTTTTGTGAACTACACATGTTTAAGTTCACCAGATTTAAGAAAAGAAAAAAAAAACTGGTGCTGTTGGGGGAAATCATTCACCTAAGATAGAGTGGATCTTGAGGCCATTTCTATCAGAACCCCTGACTTTCCAGTTTCCTGACATTCTCCAGCTGGGCCAGGGACCATAGGTGTTGGAAGAGACTTTGCATGTCACTGTAGCTAGGTTCCTTTCAGCTCCTGCTTTAGGAAGGTAGAGATGACAGCCCCAAGGAGGTAAGGGACTTGTTCATAAGGAAGGAGTTTTCCCACACCCCGAATTAGCCTAATTTCCAAGGCTGGCATTTCCCTCTTGAGTTTTCTGGACTGTAGTTTAACGTTCATCATTGATACCAGGCCTCTTAAAGTCATGGCCTTGCCTCCAGCATTTTTTTTTTCTTGGTTCGGGAACACTGAGATCCAGCATACACACCCCTCAAATTCCCTGGAAAATCTCCTGTAAAGAGTGATCCACCCATTCTTGCCTAGCTTCTTTGCTTCTTTCTGAGTGAGATATAATCCTAGTGACTGAATTACGTCACATTTCACTCTGGAGAGGATCAGGTTTTACCTCCTCTTAATTGAGTGACTGAGTCTCTTTGAGCTCACAGATTTAATCTCGAGATTCGGGTGGTTTAGATTTGGCTATTGAGACATAATAGGAAGTGATATTTTGGAAAGTTTGGGCTAGAAAGAGTGGTGAGGGTTTCTCTCAGTCAGAGGCCTTGTTTGGGGGCAGTTAAGGGTTCCTCCCATTAAGATGGAAACTTCTGATTGGGAAAGTCCTACTTTTGAGTCTCTCTGGGGTAAATTCACCACCAGAAAAGGTTGGGAATTGTGTCTGCCTTAAATTATATTCTTTCTTTTTCTTTCAACATTTGCTTAGTGTGTGTGTGTGTGTGTGTGTGTGTGTATGTGTGTGTGTGTGTGTGTTGTGTATGTATGTAGGCATGTGAGTGCCACAGTGTATGTGTGGAGGTCAAAGGACAACTTCAGAAGTCAGACTTCTCCTACCATATGTGTCCTGGAGATTGAACTCAGATTGTCAGGCTTAGAACCCTTAAAGCCCTGATCTGTCTTTTTTGAGGACCTATAGGGTTCTTTAAGACTCAGGGATTGTGATTTGGGTATGGAATAGCAGAGCACTAGATACCAGGTTCTTCATAGTGACTTCAATTAGATAAGTTTCTAATTGGTGTTTGGAAAGACCTCTCATATTCTGTTTCTCCATCTTAAACAAAAAAAGGAAGAGGTTGAGGCTTGGTAGGAATATGTCTACCATGGTCTCATTTTGAATTAGGTTTTCTGTAGTTAAGAATTATTTGATCCAAATAATTAGTCTACCAAATGTCTATAGTTTGCTAAATAAAATAGTGCTGGAATTGCATTGTTGAACAATATTAAGCAAAATTCTGTGCCTTTGAAATTTGGAGATAAATGAGCGACATGGACAACAAATAGTTACTGTGAAGCTCAGTGACTTCTATAGAGGGAGCATGGGGCTTCATGGTAATATAGAATATATTTTAACATATTGATAGAAATCTATTTTGAAATATAATAATTATTTTAATTATTTAAAAATAACCAAATCAATTGTGTTCTTTATTCACAAGTAGATATTTCTGCTTGATTAAAAGGATACAACATTGTTGGATGACTATGTCATGAGTCCAAAGAAAACTATGTCACTGTATATGTCCTGAGTATGTGCTATTATCAGTGACCTTATATCTATTGTAACTGAACCACAATAGTTTTAAAGTAATGCCTAATCTTGTATCAATACGTTGATTTGATTAAAATGTGTGAGCTCCAGGAGAACAGAGACTAAGTCTGTACCACTCAGCATCTCTAGATTTGTATAGCATCTGTGTATGATTAGCAGTTAACAAATGTTCAGTGAGTTGGGAGAACAGGATACAAGACAAGGGCCAGATCACAGAGGGTTGAGAAAACAGGCTTCAGTATTGTGTTTTATCATGTAGGCAAAGGGCAGACTTTAAAGCCCTTTGAAGAGGATCATAAACCTAGTCACAGTGTCACTTTGGAAAAAAAGATAACCTTTCTAAGCCTGCTGATCAAACTCTGAATTTCCTCGTGTATCACTGTGTATGCTTGCTTATGTTAATAAAGTTTTATTCAGACAAAGTGGCTTGTGGCATGAATTGATGGATGAGTAAACAAACAAATGCACAATAATAACTGGCTGATAGGTAGAGAGAATGGTGTATGTCACAGTCTTAGAATCAGCCTGAGACTTGAAATTTTTTGTGTCATTTATTAGCTATATGGCATTGGTATGATCTCTTTTTCTTCTTTTTTGATGGTGTGGTCTTGGTTTGATTTTTAGCTATGAATGTTAGTGTGTGCTTCATAATAAGGACTCAATATGTATCAGCTATTGTTACTTGTTATATTGGAGAATCCTTGAACTTTCCTGCCATTCTCTATATGGAGTATAGTAAAGTCTTGCAAACTTCAATGCTGCCAGAATCCATGTAACACATGTACTTCAACCCCTTTATTATATAATGAGAAAAGAAGGTGCAAGCCTGGGATATAGGAAGGAACTGATCCTAGATATTGCACTCAGTTAGAGGTAAGTCTGAGGTCTCTAGAGGCAGAGTGTAGCCCCCTTAACCTTACAAAATTGAACAAAATGTTCTATGGGAGCTTGACATACAGTCTTTAACAAGGTAGGTAGGTAGGGAGAGAGAGAGAGAGAGAGAGAGAGAGAGAGAGAGAGAGAGAGAGAGAGAGAGAGAGAGAGAGAGTCATTTATAAATTAGGTAGAATGAGGATGCAGCTATTCCATTCCTTTTGCCCTAAAAGAAATTTCGGGATCCTTGTCCCATCTTCCCAAGGAAAAATAGAAGGTGGGATTAGTAGTAAAGATAAGAACTCCTCTAAGACGGTTTTATTCTTTGTCTGGGATTCTCTCGTAAACTTAAACTTCCCAAAGAACTCCTGGGACTGATGTGTGGAGGGATCCACAATTTTCTGTGAACTGTGAGCCAGGGAAGAGACTAGCAAGTGAAATAAAATGATCATAATTGCATAATCATATAGGGTCAGAGCAGTGGCAGGTCCAGAGGACATATTCTTCAGCTTTCCCACTTTGTACAGAAGTGGGGGTAAAGTTGGCACAGGTCATCTGCTAGACCAGTGCAAAGATTAACTCAATTGAGCCTGGCGTTGGGTCAATGTAAAAGCTGAAGGATAATGGGAGTCAAAGATGGCATCGTCTCAGCTTGGCATACTTCTTCACTGAAAACACTTAGAATGAAGACTTAAAGTATTATATCTTGAGTTCAGTTTTTGATGTGGTGAATCCAAGGGCACCCGGAAACATACAACTAAAGATGGAGTCTAATAGTGAGGCAAAGCAAGAGAAACCTGGTAGGTCTACTGTAAAAGTAGGGAATAGAGCAAACAGGGAAAGAAAACTCCCATCTTGAAGAAAGTGGCCAACAGATCGATTGAAGACTTGGGATTCTCAAAGTCATTCTAATGGGGGGAAAAATGGCAGAGGTAAAATTTGAAACCATGTCTGAGATTCCAGAGGCCAGGCCACTGCTAAAATGCTGTGCTTCCACTTAGGTAGGAAGCAAGCTTAGAGGCCATGTGTCCATGTTTCCAAGCAGAGCTATCTTTCCTCCCTGCTTGTCTTCCTCCCTAGACCTCAGATGCCCCCAGAAAGGACTGGGGCTTAAAGGAAGGTCATTCAGACTTGGAACTCTGAGAACACTAAACCTCCTTTCTGCCAAACTTCTTCCCCACCCCCATCCCAAGGGAAGAGAGTCCAACAAGACTCTGGTTCACATGTAATTGCTCCACTCCCAGAATTAGAAAGACTTTTTTTTTTTTCTGTTGTTGGTCTCCTTCTAGCATCCTCAACTGATCCTTTTACAAAATTGTTATTTTAGGGCTGTTTGGACTTGTTTTCTACACAGCTCTTGTTTTCTATTCTTTCTTTCTTTTTTCCAGGGTTCAGACTAATTAAAGGAAGTGTAAATCACACCTCGTTTGCACAAAATACCTTTCATGAGGCCTGGAAGCAATTTGGCTCCTGTTTGCCAAGGATCTTTAGGAAAAAAAAAATCTCTTTGGTTTAAAAAAGATTAATTTCTCAGTGCCAAAGAAACCCATTAAGTGCAACTCCCATTTCTGGGACCTTTTATGGTTTCCACGTGAAAATGGCAGCCAGGGAAGGAGAGTGGAGGACGACTAAGCCGATTCTGCTGTTATGTCTGGCTGTCCTATGCTAACAACAACTCAGCTGCCTTACAGCAAAGAGAAGCTTGGAAAACACAGGCTGTCCCAGCATTTGGAACAACTTGTCACCGGTTCTCTTCTGATCCCTTTTGTACCCCAGTTTGGAACCAACCCCTAGGCGATGTTTCTCTAGGGCTGAGAGTCCTTGATTAAGGAATTTCTGGACAAGAGGACAGAACTGTCACCTTGGGCTGTCTCCTGTGCTTTCCATTAGAGATCTCTTCTTTCAGGTTTCTTTGCTCTTTCTATTCCCACTCCAAACCTCTGCCTCTTTTGTCCTGTATATATTCAATTTTGTGGTAATAATTTAGCTACCTACATTTCCCCCTGATGTGGGCACATCCTGGAATGTGAAACCTGAGGCATCCCTGGCTATCTTCTTCTAAGTTTTCATATTTAAAGATGGTTAGACTGAGAGCCCTTGAGGGGTATGGTGCAGCCTTACATTCACATATGCTATGTCTAGACCCAAGGACCAGTCTCAATTCATCATTCTTCTCACATTTTCATCATGATGACTTTATAACAGTAAGATTTTAGATGACAAGATGGTGGAAGGAAAATAAGACCCTGGTGACCGCTCTATCTACTATCTTTTCACAAACTCAGCTTTAGGAAATGAAAGGGAAGTGGAGTGTCTCAGTTAGGATTACAATAGGTGTGATGAAAAACCACGACCAAAAGGAAAGTTGGGGAGGAAAGTGTTTATTGGGCTTACACTTCAACATCACTGTTCATCATTGGAGGAAGTCAGGACAAGAACTCAAGCAGGGCAGGAACCTGGAGGCAGGAGCTGATCCACAGGTCATGGAGGGGTGCTTCTTATTGGTTGTTCCTCCTGGTTTGTTCAGCCTGATTTTTATAAAACCCAGAACCATCAGCCCAGGGGGTAGTAACACAAACAATAGGCTGGACCCTCCACCATAGATCACCAATTATGAAATACCCTACATAAGCCTGTCTGCAGCCCAATCCTCTGGAGGCATTTTCTCAATTAAGGCTTACTCCTCTCTGATGACTCTAGCTTGTGTCAACTTAACACAAAACGAGCCAGCACAGCTGACCAATTCTCAACTTGACACACAAACACATCAGTGTTAAGCAGTAACCTTTCCTTGTTCATCCTCAAGATCACACATTAATATTGACATCACAATATAAAACATTCATTTTGCAAACTTAAAAAGTTCCACAGTCTTATAAATCCAAATAGTTTAAAAGTTTTAAAATATCCAGTCTCTTTTAAAATCCAAAGTCTCTGTAAAACTCCAAAACCTATTTTTTAAAAGTTTAAAGTCTCTCACCTGTGGGCTCCTATAAAGTTAAAAAAAAAATTAATTAAGTACTTTCTTACTTCTAGGGGCAAGAACCAGAACATACTCACAATAAATCGTTAGAAAACAAAACTCTGAGTAAATAACTCAGTGTTCAAAGTCTGGGATAGACCCATGATCTTCCGAGCTCCTCCAAGAGCCTGGATCAGTTCTCTGGCTCTGGTCTCTATAGCACACACAGATTGCCTCTACATGGGTCATCCCATCATACTGGGATCTCCAGAATCTTCTAGTGTTTCTTATCTAACTGGGCTGCATCTCCTGGGCCCTCTTCAGAGACTCCAGCCTTGCCAACAGTGCCAAGATTCAATGACTTCAAAACCAGTACCACCTGGATAATTCTTACACTACCAAGTTTAGTAGACCACATAAGGCACAATCTTGGCTGTCTCTGGAACATAGCTTCTGTGCTATAACACTCAGGAAACACTTCCCAGAAGATTTCACCTCAGTGATGCTGGTCTCTTCTTAATCACAGATGAGTCTTTAGCCCCAGCTGACCAGTACACATTGTCCCAGCAAAGCAAGGTTTTACCTTAGTAGATCTGGTCTCTTGTTACCACAACTGAATCTTCAGCCCCAGCTAACCAGACACCATAGATTCCTGACACAAATGGTCCAGTAGCATCTTTGCTTCCCTCTGAAACTTCGTAAGCCAGGTCTCCACTGTCTGCACCGCTCTCAACCTTCTTATTTTCCAAGCTCCTACAGAACAACCCACTGAGCTCTCAATACTCAATGACTTTTCTAGTCCAAAGTTCCAAAGTCCTTCCTCAATCCTCCCCAAACATGGTCAGGTCCACCACAACAATATTCCACCATTTTAATACCATTTTTTTGTCTTAGGGTTACTATCACTGTGATGAAACACCACGACCCCAAGAAAACTGGGGAGGAAAGCGTTTATTTTGCTTACACTTCCACATCATTGGAAGAAATCAGGGCAGTAACTCAAGCAGGGTAGAAACCTAGAGGCAGGTGTTGATGCAGAGACCATGGAAGAATGCTGTTTACTGGCTTGCTCCTCATGGGTTGCTCAGCCTACTTTCTTATATATAGCTCCCAGTACCACGAGCTCAGAGATGGTCCCACCCACAATGCGCTGGGCCCTCCACCATAGATCACCAATTAAGAGAATTCCCTATAGGCTTGCCTACAGCAGTATCCTACAGATGCATTTTCTCAGTTGGGACTCCTTCTTCTCCATGACTCTAGTTTGTATCTACTTGACATAAAACCAGCCAGCACAGGGAGGATGTAGTAAATGCAGTAGAAAGAGAAAACCTTTTTTTTGTTGCTGTTGGTTTTTTTTTTGTTTGTTTGTTTTGTTTTGTTTTGTTTTTCGAGACAGGATTTCTCTGTGTAGCTTTGGAGCCTGTCCTCAAACTCACTCTGTAGCCTAGGCTGTCCTTGAACTCACAGAGATATGCCTGGCTCTGCCTCCTGAGTGCTGGGATTAAAGGTGTGTGCCACCACTGCCTTGCCAAGAGAAAACTTTTATTGGATAAATCATGTGTGAATGTTTTCAGAATCCAGAGCACTGACCATTGCATCCTGGATGTATGGCCCATCTATTTTGACCTGGGTGTTATTGAGAAAGGTCTTTCAGCCTTGTAGGCACTAGTTCCGTAATTGTAAGGTACAGACAAAAACTCTACCCTCCTAGGATTGCTGGGGCAACTAAATCAGCATGTGTACAGTTGACCATAGTAATGAAGGCTATTGGTTTTTCAGGTGACTGACTTCTTGTCAGTGAATAAAGAGCTGTGAATGTGGCCACTCCCTGGCCCCCCTTCCCTCTGAGTGGAGAATTCACTTCCTAAGAAAATAAGTAAATAATAATACCAAAATATTTGGAACTTATTAAAGCATGAAATTTCCAGGCTGCTTTTCTGCTACTCTGAATCTTCTGTAATTCTTCCAAAGAGAAGAAACACTGGACAAAAATAACCTTATCCAAGAACGTATTACATACTATGTTTCCGCAGTCAGTACTTTTTTCCATTTGAAAACCCAATTTTTAAAAATAAAATGTGCTGAAGCTTGGGCAGGGGGCAGGGCATGGGGTGGAAGAACCACGGGTATTGTTTCAGGGCCTGGCATGGTAAAGTAAGAAGAACAGAGGCTTTGGAGCCAGACAGTCCGGGTTCAAATCCTGGTTCTGTAACTTGCTGTTAACATGACCTGAGACATTTTTGTCTGTTTGTTTTACTTTTGGCTCTGTTGCTGATGTTATAATTTCAAAATGATGTTTAGAAATTGAATCTAGTGATTACTATAAGCACATTAAATATGTGCTTAAAGATACAGGAGCATGTGTAGTTTAAGGTAAGAGTTCAGACTAGTTAAGAATGAGCATAAGAGAGATTCTTAGAAGAAAGGGTGTAAGTAGCACCCAGAATCAGAGACCATAGTTTGTGTCCCAGGTCTAACAATGAGTTGTTTTGTTTTTTGTTTTTTGTTTTTTTTTTTGAGACTCAGTTTCCCCATTGTTAAATGGAATGAAACTTGTCCTGTCATTCCGAGCACACCACCCTTTCACCTTGAACCTTAGTTCCTTTGCCTATCATTGCTCTCCTGTGACATTTTCAAACTAGTTTTCCTGCACCCTGTGATATCTTTGATTCACTATTTACTTTGAAATTCAAAGGGAGGATCTTAAAGCCCACCATAATTTCCTTTGTCTTTAGAATAAAATCCTCATTTTAGTAGGATTACTTTTATTACTGCAGATTAATTTTTCTAAGTGGTTCTCTTATATTTTCACACATTCCTATAATTAACTTGGGTCGTAAACTTCCCCTCTAGGACTTCTTCTTACCCATCCTACATCCTCCCTTTTCTCCTTCCCCTTCTACTTTCCAAGTGTTTGGTTTGCCCTAACTTCTACACAATAAGATAAAACATATTTATCATCTTTACTTAGTATACTGATTTCCAGTTCTGCCCAGTTTTCTACAAATGACATCATTTCATTTTCCTTTGAGCTGCTGGGCAACTAGGTTGCCTCTATAATTTGATTATTACACACAATCCCTCTACAAACCTGGTTGGGCAAATACCACTGCAGTGGCCTGTCCACACCCATCATGATAGCATTCATGGCTTGTTTTCTTGATGATGACCGTTACATTTAAATAGTTTTGATGTTCACTTCCCTGTGGGCTAAAGACTTTTGAACATTATTTCTTTTCAGAAATATCTATTGGCCATTTGTAATTCTTCATTTGAAGAATATCTGTTCCAGTTCTATTGTTGATTGGATTATTTGCCATTTGCATTGATAATGTGGTTTGTTGGGCTCACACCTCGGGCCTCTCGCAGGTAGGCAAGCATTCTATCACCGAGTCACATCCCCAGCCATTGTTTGATTTCATGACTCATATGACTGGTCACTCTCTGACCACTCTCAGTTAGTTCTCATCACAGCAAATGGTAAATCATCTACTAAAATGCCCTGACGTGTCTACCTAAGAGCCTCTACCTCAACTTTCAACTCTCTTGGGAATTTTGCTTTCAAGCCTTCAAATAATTAAATTTACATGTGACTCCTCATCTGCTGATGTGTCTAAATTGCTCCTCTATAGAATGGACCTACTGATTCCCTTTCATAGAGTAAAAGAGTGAAATAAATGAGATGGTCAACATAATATATTCAGCACACAACAGGAATGAAAATGCTTTCCCATGATTATTGTTCTTTCTTTATGTTCCCTTTAACTCAGACTCTTATATTGTCACAGGAAGAGTGTTCACCACATTGAATCACACCAACACATCCACTGCTGTCTTTATTATAAAATGTATTGTGTGTATGTGTTTGTGCTTCTGTGTGGGTACGTAGGGAAGCATGTGTATGGAGGTCAGAAGAAAACACTGATAGCCATTTCTAAGGAGGTTTAGACCTGTTTCTTGAGACAGGGTCTCTCACTGTCCCAAAGCTTTACAAGTAGGCTAGGCTGTCCAGCAAGCTCTGGGACCTGCCTGTCTCTGCATCCCCAATTTAGAACTATAAGCACCAACCTCCTGACTTTTTAATGAGGGATCTGGAGTTCAAACTCAGGTCCTCATTCTTGGGAGATAAGTACTTTTCTGACTCAGTCATATCCCCAGCTCAATGTCTTTCTTTTTTACTGGACCTTGACAGGTTTTATGGCTCTATCTTGGATTCTCATGTCAAATTCCAGCTCCTGACTTACTGTTTGTATCTTTAGGACAATTGCTCTGAGTCTTGAAGGGTTTCAGCTGTAAAACATGAATAAGGATGGCATCTTTTCTCAGAAATTGTTGTTACAGTAAGTAAGAAAATGCACAGAAAATAGTTTGCAGAGCTCCTGACGATGCCCAGCCCACTATGCACATGTGTTATTATTGTTGATGTTATTTTTGATGTATCCCTATGCCCAGCCCAGAGATAAAAGGATGAAAACAGTTTATAATCATGTAGAGTACAAGATGAGCTTTCTGATAGTTTTCAAAAGAGAGCTGGGAACAGATACAAGGTGAGACTTGCTTTATGCGATTATAGGATCAAGCCAGGGCACTCTTGATCCCCTGAGCCCTATTCTCTCTCCCTTTTGTTTGGGCCTTCAGAAGGGGGAGAGAAGTGAAGAATGCCCAAAATGTTCATCATGGGGCAGGCATGGGCATAGGCACACAGCAAAGCAACAATTCATGAGCTGATAGGGCTGTCCTTGCCAGTGTGCAGTAATCCTATCCCGAAGCACTTCCTGCCTGCCTGCTTGCCTCAGCCTGGCAGCCTCTCATGCCCTCCCTAAGGCCCTACCTTAGGGAGGAATCACCTAAGTGGAATCACCCTCTTTTAGTGTACTGCCCTATGGGGCTACATCAATTGTCTTGTCTTTGCTTGGCCTTATCAGTTCTATTTTATTTTATCTTTTGACTGAAACACCGTGCACTATGACGTAGAACATCCTGAACTTGAATTCGAGCTTCACTAGTTAACAGATTTGTAATTAGGTCGAATGACTCAATATCTTGGAGCCCAAGTTTCCTTGCCTGTGAAATAGGGATGTTAATCTCCACTCACAAGGTTGTCACGTGGCTTACGTGAAACACCACAGGCAGCATGCCGAGTCAGGGCCTGACGTATGGTAAGTGCTTCTTAGAGGATTAGTCTCCTTCCTCTTGCCATGGTTTGCACTTGCATCTGGACCCTATTCCACAGTGATTTCCTGGACATAGGATGAGTTCTCACAATGGAGAATGTTCAAAGTGAGGCCAAGTGATGCTCGAATGCAGTTGGAAGGGTAAGGCTCAATGGCCCTCTCAGTTCATTGGAATTTATAATTCTGCTACTCTGTAAATTGCTCCCCAGTTGAGAAGGTCAACGTGAGGATGAGGGGGTACTTGCAGGTTTTCCTCCTCCCCTTTTTTCTCTCTCTTTCCAGTGCCCCAAGCTTTCCTCCTCCTAGTCTGAGATGTACGTAAATGGACAACTCTCAAGCATGTATTCCTCAAATTACCATCATCAACTCACTGTGGAAAAATCCACTCACAGTCTTTTGCCTAGCTTTGATACATGGGCCAACATATGGGGCCACTCAGTTACTGTTTTGGATGGGAAATGATTAAGGTCCCATTCATGGGACCTTCTGTAGGATACAACCCAGCTGAAATTTTTGCTACATAGCCACACACATCCCTTTCCTAAAGGAGCAGAGTTAGAGAATCCAGGCAGGGCTAATTTCTCAGCATAAGACTCCATAACCAGCTCTACATTAATGTAAAAGATATTTATGAGTTGACTACTGTGGGTCAAGCTAAGCACTTAGTTGGGATATGTCGTATATAGCTTTTACTCTGACAATATATAAATCAAGACATCATGAAAACCACAAAATTTAGGGTGCTCTGGACCCTGCCAGGTCTCCATCCTCATTGTTCATCAGTCTTCTTTCAGGGACCATTTTCTTAGCTGTAACAAAGCCACTGAATTCCCTTTAAGGCTATATCATCTTCTCCGTTTCACCCTCCTGAATTTTTCTCAGGGTTTATTCTAGAGTGCTTGAATCTTCAACTACTGTTTGCGTTTTTGTAACTGTTGAAATGTTCATTTCATTTTGGAATATAAAAGACAAGAGCAGCTAAGGAAAGTGGTGTCACCAAGAAGTACTGTACCTGGTTTGGAGAACTTGAAATTTAAGAATGGGGTGTCTTTACAAGACAAAGAGAAGAAGAGCAGAGCTTTAGAGTAGGATTTGGATGAAAGGAAGACATGAAGGTATTGGAAGTGTAAGTCCAAAGGTCTGAAAGTCAGATGAGACTTGTAAATAATGGAGAAAACCCCAAGATATGAGACAAGGGTGGGGTAAATTAGACTGAGAGACAATGGACAGTACTTTGAATACTAGGCAGTGGTGCTTGATTTGGATCTTTCCAAGTGGACATTACTAAAGTTTAATGAACAAAGATGTAACAATATGGGGCCTAAGTAAGAGACCAAAGAACAAAGATGCTTTTCCAGTACATTTTATGGGATGAGTCAGGGACTTCTGAAAAACTGGCATGAATAACTCTCAATGGGCAGGTGGTCTACTGAGTGTGTAGAAAAGGCAAGTGTTTTAGCCTTGGCCTTGAATGCTTGAGAGATAAAAAGGTGGTGGGAGGTGGAAGTGGTAAGGGCGGGGACCAGACAGAGGGGTGTGTGGATCCAATCATTTTGTTCAGTGGGAAACTAAATATTTTTTTCTGTCTTTCCTACAGACTAACTTTAGGCACAGTTTACAAGCACCTTCCATTGGGATGGGTGATCTATTATTCAGCTTATCTCAAATGCAGGCAGTGTTCTCTTGGCCTGGCTGCAGTAAACTTACCCCCAGGGCTTAGAATACAATGGAAAGGGTTTGAAGTGGAGTTGGAAAATGAACAGGGACAGTTAATGTCAGGCTTTGTGGCCTTCTCTTGAGTGTGTTGCCCCCCCCCCCAGTTCCATAAAATGGGTCCTCTTGGCCCAGAAAGTCTTCACTCACCTCTGCCCTCCTTCAAACTCAAGAACTGGCCAGTTACAGCCCATGCCTTGTTTGTAGATAAAGTCTTATTGGAACCTAGCCATTTCCTTTTATTTACATATTATCTGCTGCTGCTTTCAAGCTACTAAGCCAGTACTGAATGCTTTCACCACAGATTACACAGCTCACAAACAGAATATTTACTATCTGGTGCTTTACATTAAAAAAGTTGCTGGCCCTTGATCTAAGGAAGCTATCTCCATCTTCAAAGCATAGCTCAACTGTAGCTCCTCTGGAGAGCTTAACCTGACTGTCCCAGTTCCTGTCCAGTTCTTTGACCTCAGATGTACAATGCTACTTACTAACTAGTAATGTTTTTAGACAGTCTTATATAGATGTGGCTGGCCTAGAATCCATGATGAAGTCAAGGCTGACCTTGAACTTTTGATAATCCTACTCCTTCAGCCTCCTGAATCTGGGGATTATAGGTATGCTCTACCCCTCCTGGTTTATATTCTATTTCACAGTAGCTTGTTTCCCTCTCTTTTTGTTTTCTGTTCCCCTTCTTCTCCCTTCCCTTCCCTTGCTTTCTCTTTCCTTTCTCCCTCCCTCCCTCCTTCCCTCTCTCCCTCCCTCCCTCCCTTCATCCCTTCCTCCCTCCATCCCTCCCTCCCTTCCTTTGTTTTCTTTTTTCTTTTCTTCTTTTTTTTTTTTTTTTTTTTTTTGGTTTTTCGAGACAAGGTTTCTGTGTAGTTTTGGTGCCTGTCCTGGATCTCCGCTCTATAGACCAGGCTGGCCTCGAACTCACAAAGATTGGCCAGGTTCTGCCTCCCGAGTGCTGGGATTGAAGGCGTGCACTACTGCCACCCCTCAGTGGTTCCTTTGTTTTCTGAGACTGAATCTTGCTAAGAAGCATGGTCTGGTCTTGCATTGACTTGATACAATGCAGGCTGGCCGCACACTTGCAGTGGTCTCTTGCTCTAGCCTCCTGAGAGCCAGGATTATAGGCATGTGTGCCAATACATGTGTCTCTTTTCTCCTTTTACATGCATGTCCTTAAGCGTCTCTCTTAGAACACTGTGTAGTTTCTGGGGACATATTCATATTTAAACTTTCTGAAGCTGGGCAGTGTGGCGTACGCCTTTAATCCCAGCACTAAGAGGCATAGCCAGGCAGATCTCTGAGTTCGAGGCCAGCCTGGTCTACAGAGTGAGATCCAGGATAGGACCAAAACTACACGGAGAAACCCTGTCTCGGAAAAGCCAAAAAACAAAAACAAAAACCAAACAAACAAAAAAACCTTTCTGGAGACAGCTATGCTCAACACTATACCCTCAGCACAGCCGTAAATTCTGCCTAACACTGTCTGTTAACAGAGGAGCTCATGTGTTTTAGAGAGAGGATCCTGGTTTCCTTTTGCTCTGTCACTGCCCACTGCTGTGACCTGAGACAAGTCAGCATCACCTCTTTGAGTCTTTTCCTATTTGTAGTTTAACATGGTAACTTGATGCCTGTTTGTGGATGTCAGTACAAGGTCTATAGAGGTAAACAAAAACACATGTATAAAAGGAAGAAGAAAAGGACAATTCTTAATGTGACAGAATGTATTTCCATACGATTCTGGGGTGGGGAGGAGAAATACCTCCATATCTGTCTTTTATCAAAGAGTGGGTACAGTTCCCTCCTTCCTCTTCTGGAAATCCATGATATGTTATCATTTTTAATGTTCTGAGACACCCATTGAGAGAGAGAAGTCTGCTTAACTTTATTTACCCTTGTAGTAGTCAAATTTATATGAAATAACTATCAGTGTCTCATAGAAGATAAAATTCTGTATGACACTCTTTGAACCAAATGGACTAAGTAAGTGGTCCTTTGGTCTACCTACAACTGTCATCCTGAGTTTATAGAAACAGGCCCTCTAAGCTGAGCCCCTTCTTTAGTCATCAGCAAAAAGAACAGAATGAAACCCATTTTCACACCTGAAATGTCCTGTGTCTTCTTCTGCCTCTTCTGTGACTCAAAAAGTAGTAAGTGGTGCTTGTCCTCGAGTGAAATCATTGATCTCACTGGCTGATGAGCATCTGCCTCCTGATGCATTTGTGTGTATGAGTGTGTGCATGTCTTCACAAGTGTATTTGTGTATATGAGTATGTGCATGTGTTCGCAAGTGGGTTTGTGTGTATGAGTATGTGCATGTGTTCACAAGTGGATTTGTGTGTATGAGTATATGCATGTGTTCACAAGTGGGTTTGTGTGTATGAGTATATGCATGTGTTCACAAGTGGGTGCACAGATAAGGCTACAAGACACACCTTGGCTAAGTCCTGGCACTCCCTTGACCATTCCTGTTCTTACAAGGGTGTCTTTGACCTGCTTGTGTTAAACGCCCTGGGAACTTCTTGCACAGCTGTCCTCTTCCACTCTCTGTACCTGGAGTCCCTCCTCATCATCCTTGGGTCTCTGTTGCATAGGGAAAACTGAAGCCTTGGGAAATCCATGCTGCTAGGAGAGCATGAGGTCACCAGAAAGTATGGATTTGAGATTCTCACTGAAATATAAGTGGGTATCAGTGGGCTCCTTCACTGGTTAGTGCTAACACATATTTTGAGGGACATTTCCAAGGGGCTATGACTTGGATAAGGGTCTAGGAAATCTTTTTTCTGAACTGTTGGTTCTGCATACATCAGTGTCTGTGTATGTTTAACAGCGCTGTCATTATTAAAAGTGTCTGGCTCCAAGTAATAACTTATGTGGACCCATTCCTCTCGCAGGCTATTAATTAGTAAAGATGGAACTCTCAGAGACTATCAAGAAAGGGAAGCCTAAACTGATTTCTAGGGCCATTTGTGAATATCACAGCCAATAGAGGGCGCTCCCACACCACAACACTGTGTGGAAGGCTCTAGGCAGCCACAGGGCTAAGGCAGCCAGCTGACCTTTCTCCAGGCTGTTCTTGGGTTGCCAGAGCAGCCAAGGTGTCAGCTGAGAGCAGTCACAGCCTAGTGAGGAGGAGGGAGGGAGGGAGCCTGGGGCACCCGAAAGGGAGGAAGAGCTGGCCAGGAAAACACTCAAACACACATCTCATTGAGACAGAGGCCTAGGGAAAGCACAGAACATGAGCGTGTACCTAGAAACTACAAATATAACCTACCCTACTCGGACACAGCTTGCAAACAAGGAGATCTTGGACACAGCTTGCAAACAAGGAGATCTTGTTTGTGAATAACATGTCACGCAAGACCACAATGTGAATGCAACCCATCACACACAGATGCACACAATATAGTCTTCTCACCCAGCTAAGCAGCAAGGACAATATATGGATGTACATAAACACTTGTAAGTACCTCACCCCTTAGGGATATTCAGAATATGTACAATATAGAAAGGGGAGACAGACAATAAAGACATACAGTCACAAACACACACAACTTGCACACAAACACACACTCTCAGAGAAACAGAACACACATTCAGTGGATTACAGTACATACAGACATCCAAAATATGTTAAAAGCACAGCCCACACAGACAGTGTGGATCTCTTACTCCCTACACGGCAGATCCCCCAGGAGTCATATCCTGGATAAACAACAGAGATGCATAAGCCGAGCCATCTCCCCACAGGCATACTGTAAAGGGTATGTGCCAAACGCCCTGTCAGTTCACCAAGCACACACAGGCATGGATAAGACATCAAAAGACATCTATCCACACAGCACACATTGTGTGCGACACTCACACATACTGTGCAGACATGAGGCCACATACATTAAAAACTCTTAGAATGCAATACGTGTTTTGGTAAAAAGAACCAGTCATGGGGAAGAGCAGGGGAAGTGGGTGTGTGAAGGTGAAAGATGGGATGATAGATAAAAGTAGCATTTTGACGAGATATAGGGAAGGAAGAGCAGTATCAGCTATAACATTCGGCTTCTCTCCCCTCTGTCTAGCAGACAATAGCAATGATCCAGCTGATTTTAGGTGGTGTTATTGCAGAGGCTAGACAGAGTGGCTATGGCAGGAGTTAAGAGTGTCCTAGGAAGAATGAGGCTTGGGCTCAAAGCCAAGGCTGGGGCCTCAATCTCGGATATGACAATGGCACCGAATCACTTCTCCATGTCCCTCCCTGCATGTCCCTGTGTCTGCCAGCTCATCTCATCTCCACAGATGTCTGCTTCAACTCCACCCATCTCAGTTATCCTCATCAATGAGTTATAAGCCATCTACATCTCACCCCACCCCCACCCCGCATCAAGTGTTATACAGAAACCATTTCCCAAACTTTCAGCAGACGTACTTCCTACTGCCTTTGAAAAGCATAGCAAAGAAAAAGAAATGAGTGATCCCAAGAAGGCTTGTTCTGCCAAAGAAGACAGGATAGGTCAGGATGGTACAGAACTCAAGCAAATCTTGCTTATTATGTAACTAACCAAATAAAAGTCAGTTCTTGGAATCTCAGAATTTTCTGTGAAATAGATTCAGATCAGCAAACTTTCTCAAGCAGCCAAGCTAGGCCAGAGTATTGTGGAATGCTAGGATACAAAATTAAGAAACCAAAGTCTACCTTCCAAAGGAAGACAGGAGAAGACAGACCTATGTAGGAGAAGACAGACCTATATAATATAAACATTATACGATGGGGATTGAGAAATAGGGAACTGCAGAGAATATGGCTCTTTTCATACTGATGAAGGAGGAGGACATTCGTTGAAAAGCTGGTACATGTACTTCTTTGTGGGCAGTATATACCCAGTATCTGAGTCAATATTCATAAAATAAATGAAAAAGGATTACCAATACCATATTACAGATGAAGAAGCCAAGACTACAGACATAAAGTCATCTGTTCCAGATGGCAGAGTCAGAAAGCCAGATTTCAACATCCCTTTGCATTTCTGCAAGATGGGCATAATTAATTATTTCCATTAGCTTTGTAAATCTTGAGTAAGAACCCACAGAAATGGCGTTCTCAAAGTAAAGAGACACCAAGGTAGGTGCCACCAGGGAGCACTTCAGACTCTCCCACCTGGAGGAGAAATCTTATAAAACCAGGCTGAGCTGTAGACTTCCCAAGAACCTCAGGCACTGGGGTCTAGGTCTGGCATCAGGATTGCACATCAGTGCTGACATGCAGATTTCTTGTTATTTGTCAGGGGCCCTCTATCCCTGAATGGTGCAGCTTTTCAGCTGTCATTCTGATGTCTCCAGTGTAAGTAGGGTGTCAGGGATATCCCTCTGGCTTCTTGACTGTCTCCAGCCATCTCTAGGCAGGAAAAGGAAGTTATGACAGTAAAATCAGTGAACAGAGCAGAGAAGTTACAGTGGATAAGGTACCTGCCATGTAAACTCGACTTTACTTTAGATCCCCAGACCCTACCTAAAAATAGGACATGGCAGTGTCTGTGCCTGTGAGTCCAGCCTTGAGTGGCATAGGGCAGCAGAGACAGGCAGATTCCTGAAGCTCATTGGTCAGCTGGCTTAGCTGTATCTGTGAGCTTCAGGGTCATCATCAGACCTTGTCCCCAAAAATGAAGAGGGAGAGCATTTAGGAAGGACACCTATATTGTTCAATGCTTCCACATACATGTGCACAATCCACAAACAAACAAAATTTCACACACAGACATACATACACATCTTGGTAAATACAGATATGATTGGGTGCATAGTATAGACAGACATTGGTCTCTGGTTATACACCTGTTCTTTTTCTATATTACTATATTTCTGTTGTGTATTTTCAGGTAACAACTGAGTTGGAAGGAAACTCTGAGGTTATTTAATTGTATTAGAGTGGGAATGTGGAAGCCCAATGCCGTGTCCTCATTTATTACTTCTGTGTTTGATTGTTAGTAACAATAGCAAACATTCATTAAACAGTATTGTGCAAGGAATTATGTTATGGCTAGCTTATTAAGTTCACTACTGAGTTAGTAAATGTCTTTGTTGGGCAGGCACTGTGTTTGCGACGTTAATGTGAGCATACCACGGCTCAGAGACATTCAGTGACATGTCATGAGTTGCACAGCCAGGAGTAGCACTGATGTTCAAACCAGGCCTATGTGGCTCTAACATTACATTCTTAATACCATGTTTGTGTTAGATTACTTTCTTTATCACCATGGAGAAGAGAGCAGGCCTCTCATCTCTGAGCTACAATGAAGAAATCATTGGCCTAGAGAAGAGCGTCTTAATCAAAGTCAGTGAGCCAATAACACCCCCAGCTCTGAGCATCTCATCTGCTTCTCTCTTCTCACTTGCTGAACTAGGTTTGGTCCTGTCACTTATTTTCAGTCTGATATCATTCAAGAAAATCTTCTCTTTGCCAACAAAGTAACTTTGTGAGATACTACAATGTCCCCTTTCTCTGTCCTGGGCCTCGTTTTCTTTTTAATGGGTCATCTAGCTGTTATTCCTTATGGGCTCCTTTGGGAAGGTGGGAATCCTGTCCCTCAGCTCCCTAAGTCTTGCTTAAATCAATAGTGGAAGGTCCTGCTCCATCTAGAGAGTTTAAGCTTCCCTCCATTTGGGGCTAAGCGAGTTTCTACTTTGGGATTAGAGAGGAGCTAGGCTGGGGTTGTTAAGGTTGGTGTTGCCCGAGTCTACCCACCTAAGTGGTTAAGGGTGAAGACCTAGCTGGTATATCTAGGAAGCTACAACACTCAAATATTACTGTTTGCTCTGTCTCTTATTCAGTAGGGGGATTTATGCTGGCATTATCCAGCTGTCTGCTGAGATTTGGCTCCATTTTCAAATTCCCAGGATGGGAAGGTTAATGGCTGCCTTTGTTCTCAAATACATTAAATTTTCTCCTTCGCTTTTCTTGGTCTTTAGTGAACGTCTCCAGCATTCCTTCCATGTGATGAGTTTACTCAAGGTTGGTCTGCTAGAATAAGATTGCCCTGAAATGCTCAGCGTTCTTGTCCGATCTGGGCGAATACACTGGGGTTTCCATCCTTGAAATAGAACAGATGCCCTTCTTTCCTCATGGCACATTTCTTCATCACTGGCCAGATCTAGAAAGGAGACATGAAAGAACATATAGCTCATGCTTAGGAGCTTAATCAAAACTCTTAGTGGCACGTAGAACAAGATACTTAGAGCTTGATCATGAACAGTAAGTCTTTGAAATCCTGTCTCAGCTCCATCATGTTTGCTTAATCACATCATTAAAGTGGCTACAAAGTCCTACAAAGTCCCCGTGCATGTAAAGTTGCTATTTTTGAGACCTCTGTCATTACTAAAGGAGCCATCTCTCTGAAGCTTGCTTCTACATCTGCAGTGCTGGACTAATAGTTCTCACCTTGGCAATAGGGTAAAGGGAATTGGAAATGAGAAAATGGTAGGCGCAGAGCTTGCTTGGCAGGTGATCTTCCATAACTAGGGACTATGGTCCCTCTTTCCTGCCATCTCTCCCTTCCCTTCTTCTTCCTCCTTTCCTTCCTTGATTTCCTACAGTTCTTATACCATAGTCTTCATCCCGATTTTATGTTTCTTTTTTAAACTACCTCTTTGTAGTGTTTCTGACATCTGCTTCCCTTTCAATCTTGTTTTTCATGACCTACCCATAAAGGTATTCAAAGGTCATTTTTATATCTAGGCCTTCTGATATTGTATGCCACCTAGAAGAATATATATTTATAGGAGCTGGATAACCCCTGTCTACCCCTCGAGCCAATGGAGCAATGCCTACATTGTACAAGGTTTCCAACAGACCAACAGGGCACAGGGCATCTTCTCAGCAGAGCACTCTCAAGTAAAACAGAGCTGGGAGGACTATCAAAGATGCCAGCAGAGGCAACAGCCACATGCAGATGTACTACTGCCAGCTTGTTTGGCTCCTAAGGACAACTGTGCACTACCCTCGCCACTCCATGTTCAGGAAGTCACTTTGGTAGTATGAAATTGCCCAGGATGGAGGTAATTACACCCTGGAAGTCAACCAGTACTACAAATCAGCACCTTTTCTTCCCCCAGAGAGCCAGCTGTTAAACATTGCCAGTACTCAACTGAACCTGAGTCTCACCAGCTGTTTATTAGTCACATGACTACGCTAGGCCTCAGTTCCTTCAAACATACATTGAGATTATAGTGTTAGTTTAGGTCCTCCAGGAAAGAGATCAAGAGACAAAGTAAAACATGCCAGGATTGTTGTGGGGAAAGACTTATGTGGGAGAAGAGGTGTCTCATCTATCCTGAATAGTGCACTGTGTCCTGGAGATAGAGAAATGTTCAAATACACACTTCTTAAGTGTATAGTCACCCTACAAAGGAGATAGTCATGAGCCATATGGGCATACACAGAACAGCACACAGGAGAAGTAGGTGGCTAGGAGGTACTGCTTTGAAAAATAAGCCATTGAATCAATCCTTGAATGAGCCCAGTATTAAGTGAAATTGAAATTCTAGCTTGAAAAAGCATTAAAAGTCTGGAGACATGAAGAATGGAAAGTTCTAGGCCTTACAAGTGACTATACATTGATTCAGAATAAGACTCAAGAGTAAAATTAGAAATAGCCCTGGAGGAGGAATCAAGGCCTGTCAAGGCTAAGAAATTGATACATCTAGTTATTTTGTACATTGTAAACAAGTGAGGGGTATTACAGAATTCCTGGAAATTTATATATTAGAAGATCTATGACTCCAGTTTAGAGACTATACTAGGAGCAGGAAGTCAGAGAGATAGTTTAGTCTACTTTGGAAGAAAGAAGCCTGTCCAATGGTCCAGAGAATGGCAGGAAGTAATATCAATCAGGAGAAAAGTAGTAAATTAGGAGATGCAGCCTACATCAGTACATGAATATTGGAATTTGAACATGGTAAGAGTTGGAGTTTAAATTGCTCTCTAAGTATTGAGCTTATAACCTTGCTTATAACCAAGCATATGTCTGTAGACCCTTCTAGATCAATTTCAGGCAGTTTTCAAGCTTCCAGTCATAACTTAGTAACTGGCTATGAAATCAGTTTGCTGGGGCATGATCTGCATTTTTAAACAGTGTAATAGATTGTGTTGTGTATATAGCAAGGGTAAGGACTATTTCAGAAGGCGTTGCACTTATATCATATGCATATGCATTTGTACAACTATCAAATTCAGATGGAAAACCAAAGTTTTCTAGTTTGTGACCTCCACCAGGGTAGGGCTATGTCTTGTGTTTCTTGAGCTCCTGTTCTTACATGTTGAAAGGGGCCTTTAATTGTAACAGACACCGGAAGCTGGTGATGTCAGCTTTCTACCTTCTGCATTTTCTATTTTAAATCTGATTGGAGAAGTGACTTTAGTATGATCCAATAACTCTCTAAACATCCCTGCCTACACCAAGGATATTTAAGAAAGTGAGTGAATCTGTGTTTGCATCTAGGAATGAGTACAGAGTAGACATTAATATAATTGAGTGAAAGAATGAATAAACGTCTAGATGGATGTACAGCTATGAAAATGTGGTCATGAAGTAACAAAGGAAGGAAAGAAGTTTGGGAGGGACAGAGAGAGAGAGAAGACTACAGACTGTGAGTCTCTAGCCTCCCAGCCAAGCAGTGAAGGATTTCTGAATGACCCCAGACTGGGGATCACAGCCAATTGGAATTAATCATGTGGCCAAACTTGAAGTAATGATGGCCTTGCAATAGACTTTGTTATGCACCCTTTTATTGGGTAATCTATTAACTGGTCTGGTATGGGGGTAGCAAGATGCCTGACATAGAGAATGAGTAAGGTGTTGTGTGTGTGTAGCTGAGTAAGGTGTTGTGTGTGTGTAGCGGGGAAACAGGTTCTGTTCCTCAGCTTTAGTCTTCTGAGTCATGCTGTATTATCTACCATGCTGTTATCCATCAGTCTCATGAGTAGGAGCCATTCAGTTCCCTGTACTATGGCCACCTCAGGAGCTGCATGGTCTGTTGAAGAAGGGCACTCACTCACTGGCAGTGAAGAAGCAGTCAAATTGATCACTAAAGCTTAACAAGGACCAAGTAATTTCAACAGCTGGAGTCATAGCTGTGCTTGAATCTGGACTTCTCTGTGTATTTTGGGCTGACACCACATTAAGCCACTTAAACTGAGTTTTACTTTACCCATCTACAAAATGTCTTTGAACTCAATCTTGCCTTTTTTGTTTGTTTGTTTGTTTGTTTTTGTTTTTGTTTTTAGAGACAGGGTTTCTCTGTGTAGCTTTGCGCCTTTCCTGGAACTCACTTGGTAGTCCAGGCTGGCCTCAAACTCACAGAGATCCGCCTGGCTCTGCCTCCCAACTGCTGGGATTAAAGGCGTGTGCCACCACCGCCTGGCTTCAATCTTGTTTTTTTATAAGCCCATGTGATTTGTGAAGAGTTTATGATGTAAATCTTTTTCTTCTCTGTTTATTCTTTGTCCTTAAATTTTCCCACTCTCTTCTTTCATTCATTAATTCATTAAATATCTACATAAAGAAATATTGGATTCCTGGTGTGTATCAGGCTAGTATACAGGAGAGAATCAAAAAGAAAGCTTCTTTCCTCTATTGAGCAAACAGTAGGGAGAATTATGTTCACTGTGGCACAACTCTGGGGCACCATTTCCTCAGTGTTGGGGGGAAGAATATTATTTCTCATATATGACAAGCGATATCACAAGTAAACTCAAAGAAAATCGGCAAAAGAAGGAAGAGAGAGGCTGCCTGATTTTAAATATTGTAGTTAGAACAGGGCAACTGTGGAGCAAAGAGGAGCAAGAAGAGCATCCAAAGCAAGGAGAAGAGTCCGTGCAAAGGCCCTGGGATGGCAGCATGTGTAGTGTTTTTGAAGGAGAGTAGGGGTATCAGGGTATACATGTCCCCCTCTCTCTTTTGATTGGGAAATTTTTAAATTAACTTTCAGGCTCCATATACTTTTCTTCTGGGCAGAAGTATCACTCATGAGTATTTGTTTACATCTCTTTTTCTTCTTAGAATACAAATGCCATAAAGAATGTGTTCTTTTTTTTTTTTTTTTTTTTTTGGTTTTTGGAGACAGGGTTTCTCTGTGTAGCTTTGCGCCTCTCCTGGAACTCACTTGGTAGCCCAGGCTGGCCTCGAACTCACAGAGATCCGCCTGGCTCTGCCTCCCGAGTGCTGGGATTAAAGGCGTGCGCCACCACCGCCCGGCGAGAATATGTTCTTACTTCTCTTGGTCCTCTGTGTATTTTAACACCAAGGATGTGTGGCTCAGACTAAGCATCTTGTAGATCTTTACTGAGTGCAGTATTAAGTGGACATATGAGACTTCTGAACCTTCCCTCTCTCTTCTGCCTAATCCATGCCTCCTCGTCATCCATTCATCCTGAAGGGTCACACAAAAGCTTTTAATCTTCCATTCTTTAGCTTTTGTAGATTCTACTCAACATTCTTGAGTTCATCTGCAGAGCTTGTAAAAAAGAATACTAGTTTTATGAAAGACCAATACATGTGTCATAGTACATACATAAAAGCTCTCAGATGAATCAGTTTAAACAATTGTTCAGCAAGTGTAACCAGGATTCACCATGCATTGACTTCAGAAATCTTTTTTTTTTTCTTTTGGTTTTTCAAGGCAGGGTTTCTCTGTGTAGCTTTGCGCCTTTTCCTGGAACTCACTTGGTAGCCCAGGCTGGCCTCGAACTCACAGAGATCCGCCTGGCTCTGCCTCCCGAGTGCTGGGATTAAAGGCGTGCACCACCACTGCCTGGCTGACTTCAGAAATCTTATGTTGAGTACTGTGAATCTCAAACAGAGGGATATTTGACTGAGGTACATTTTATCTTAGGGAGAAGTGTGCAAGAAATCAGTTTTAAAGACTAAGTTGAATGTTTTTGGTGATTCCCCTTTTGTCCAGAGTGTTCTTTGGTTTACCCTCAGCCAACCCCTGCCACTCTAACTTTACAATCCAAGGCAGCCATCTTGGTTTGTTTCTAACTCCTGCTTCCCTCTCAAGGAGAAATGATCTCAGACTTTAAAGTTTTCCTGGACAGCAGGGAACCCCTAAGGAAATATAATGAGCCATGGTTATGAGAACTGGGAGGAAGTCAAGGGAGAAAAGAGGAGACACCTCTGACCCCAGCCTGTGGATGACAAGGGCATGGCTCTTTGCTTTGTACCCTCCTCTCAAGTAGTCTCAACAATAAAATCTTGGCAGGTCAGTTCATGTGGTATAAATTAAATTAGCGATGGTATGTAATAAATGCAGCTTGATACCCATAAGGATGGGATCTTTATCTCTCCTCCCCAGGGCTGATGGGAGGTGCCAACAGGCCTCTTCCAGGTTTCCACAAAGGATATTTGTTTCACTCAGTCTTTTCATCTGTCTTTCTGAAAGTCATTCTCTATGTCTGATTTTTCTCTTTGGTGGTCTCCTTTGTCTCATAACTTTGGATTGACTTTTTCCAACCGGAAACATGATGATCTAGATAAAGAAGCATGAAGACGATGAAACCTGGGCGCTTAGAGAGAAAAACACAACAGGCTTCACCTTAATGTAGAAACAAATATAGACACACATGCACATACACATACACACACACAGATATACACACAAATGCATACACATACATATACATATCTCATACATATATATACTTACACCCATACACACATCCATACACACATCCATACATGAATATACATTCAACTACCCAAACATAAACACAAATATACACACATATACACACATAAACATAAATATACACTCATACTTACATATATACACATTTATACACACGTACATACACATGTTGCACAAATACACATACACACATGTAGCCAGAAGTTTCTCCGGTCCTGCCCAGACCCGTGGTTGGGATGAATCTCTCCCACCCGTGTCCCACAGCTGCTTGGTCTCAAGTAAACAGAGTCTTATATTAATTACAAACTGAATGGCCTGTGGGTCAGGATTCTTGGTAGCTAACTCTTACAACTTTACTCAACCCATTTCTATTAATCTACGTGTTGCCACATGGCTGTGGCATTACCAGTCTCCTGGCATCTTTTGTTCCTTGGGTGGCGGGCTGGTGTCTCCCCTGACTCCACCCTTTTTTGTCTCATCTTCAATTTGAATGTCCTGCCTAACCTCATCCTGCCCTGCCATAGGCCAATGCAGCTTTATATATCAACCAGTCAGAGCAACACATATTCACAGCATACAGAAAGACATCGCACAGCACACACATGCACACTTATACTGACATGTCCATATAGACATGTACACACATACATGCATATACATGCACATACACATGTATGCACACATATACACATATACATGCACATACACACATCTACACATACGCATATATATTACACCTACAAACACACATATGCGCACATATACACCCATGTACATATATACACACTGAGTGCATACACACATGTACACATATACTTACACACACATACACACATGCATACATGCATAT
The DNA here is from genome assembly GCF_949786415.1 of Peromyscus eremicus. Classification (NCBI taxonomy): domain Eukaryota; kingdom Metazoa; phylum Chordata; class Mammalia; order Rodentia; family Cricetidae; genus Peromyscus; species Peromyscus eremicus. Next base: position 82,679,372 of record NC_081417.1, on the reverse strand, counting down.
ACAAACATACACACATATGCATGTATATATACATATAATTTTACTTCAGTGTTTTTCCTTTCAGTAGGCATCTCTTGAGATTATACCAGGATCCCCATCACACACATTGAGGGGACAATTATGAATCATTTCTAGACATTGTTCTAGCATAGTAAGGTATCTAGAGTGACCAAAGGTACCATGATGCATTCTCTGTTGGGAGATTCGGGCAGATTTATGATGATGAGGCGAACTTGAAACATAGCATTTGTTTTTACAAAGGGTGCTGGTTTTCAACATACATCACTGCTTCAGATTTATTGTCCCACAGACTCTTCTCAACTTCATTTACCAACCGCCCTCAGTTCAGGTAGTCAGCCGCATGCTCACTCCACAACACAGCAACATGCACACTCGATCCCTGTTTCCCTGATGTCTGTCCCTGCTCCTTTGACTGTCATCCACAGGTCATGATGCTGCAGTTCAAGCTCCTCACTTTCACAACCTCTGAGAAGCTTTCTACCTTTCCTCTCTACCCCCTTCCAGATTTGAATACTAATCCTTGAATTATATCCCCCAAATTCTATTTACCACTTTGAAGATTTGGGGAGTATACATAGGATGCCTCCTGGGCATACAGATGTTCTGCTAGAGGTTAGATGTACATCCTTTAAGAAGAAAAGATGTATCTCTGGCTGCCAAATGCTTACAGTCCAGTGTGTGAAACAAACCATCATTTGAATTAGAAAACTAAGAAAATTTTATGATAGACAATCCTGAAAATAAGAACACTCGTGCCCTGAGAACTTGAGGCTGGACTGCCTAGAAAGAGCACTGCTGGGTGAACTTCTGAAGACTACTGAACTTAGAGAAACTGTGAGGAGGAAGGGACCCAGATCTCTGGGTCTCCTGGAGGCCTTTGGGGTTTCCTTTAAATTTGGAAGGATTGTGTTTACTCATCATTTTCTTCCTGGTGATGGTGGAGGGGGGAGGAGTGGGTGTCTGCCATAAAGTACTCAATAAACATTTATGGAAAGATTTAGTGTATGTGGTGAAATATTGTTTTACAAATATCAGTGGTCTGACTATACGGAATCAATCAAGGAGATGTATATATGACATAGAAATGTGCAAGTCATGAGTTATTACAGTGTATTTTGGTCCTCGGTAGGCTATGGCAGTATCGCACCATGGCTATAATTTAAACCATTAGAGCCTGTCACTTCTGATGCCTCAATCCTGTCATGGGGACTTTGGGTAGCATGCAGAGCTTTGGTTTCTTTTTTTTTTTAGATTCATTTTAATTTTATTAGCATGCCTGTGTGTATGTGCGTGGCAGTGTGTGGATAATCATGGACTTGGAAGAGGAAGTCAGATTGCTTAGAGCTGGAGTTACAGCCAGTTGTGAGTCACCTGACATAGGAACTTAGGTCTTCTGGATGACCAGAAAGTACTCTTAACTACTGAGCCATCTCTCCAGTTCAAGCAGTTGTTTCTTGATCAATAAAACAGAAAGGATAAAGGTAGCTCCTCCTATTGGTGTGGAATAATAAAGAAGAATAAAGTGCTCAGTGCATGGTCATAATTCAGGGAGAAAGAAGGTAGAATTATAAAGATGTGAAGTACTCAGGGTCTTGAAGCAGATTGCTCAGGTTCAAATCTGGATTCTGTTACATTATCTATAAATCCCTTAGGTGGTATAGCTTAGGACTCCAAATTTCTTTTTTTTTTTTTTTGGTTTTTCGAGACAGGGTTTCTCTGTGTAGCTTTGTGCCTTTCCTGGAACTCGCTTTGGAGACCAGGCTGGCCTCGAACTCACAGAGATCCGCCTGGCTCTGCCTCCCGAGTGCTGGGATTAAAGGCATGCACCACCACTGCCCGGCTTAGGACTCCAAATTTCATTTGGGGTTTTTATAGAGGTTCAATCATATAATTTTTTCTGTAGTATTTTCATTGCACTTGCAGACAAAACCTGTATAATCAAACTTATAACTCCTCTAACTAGATACACACATTTGCAAATGCATACAGTAAATGGGATCAAAGAGGGAAATCCCCACACAAACCAGAAGCACTTCTGTAGCCAGAATGTTTCTCAGTCCTGCCCAGCCCTGCAGTCGGGACAAATCTCCCCCACCCGAGGTCCTGCCACATAGCCATGGCATTACAGGTCTACAGGCATCTCATTGCTCCTTGGTGGTGGCTCATGTCTTTCTGGACTCCACCCTTCCTCTCTCTGTATCTCTGCTTGGATTTCCCACCTGGCTGTAAGCTTTCTTGCCATAGGCCCAAACAGATTTATTTATTATCCAATGGGTACCACACATATTCACAGCACACAAAAAGACATCCCACAGCACAATTCAGATTGGGATTTGCTGCCACATAAATTGTGAAGGGACCCAGATAAATGGCTCGTGTTATTTCTCAGCACCAGCAACGTGGCCGAGGCAACGGTGGGGCTATATTCACTATGTGTTCTTCAAATTTCCTCTCCCAGATGACTCCCTTGTCCATCTGCCCTGAGGAGACATCCAAACTCTCAGCCATCTGAATTGGCCTGTGGGATGGAATAAGGATGGGGCACAGGACTTACAGTGTGGAAAAGGGTCCCAGAGAAGACTTCACAATGCTCCACTGCCTGAAACGTTTAGCACTTGAAAGAAGAGGAGGGCCAGTCTCCTACAGCCATGCAGGACTTGTGCCTCACACAGAAGGCAAGCTCCTTTGTCACTGACTGACAATAGAGGATGTAAAACAGGATGGGGTGTGGCTACCATCCTCTACACCCAAATCATCACCACCAAAGGGCAACTTCTTGAGTACTTGACTAGCACCTTCCAAACTGCAGCAAGAGTGACCAGCAAATGAGAAACAGTACTTATCAAATTAATTGTAATAATCATTTATTAAACACTTACTTAGCCTTGATGTCAGGCAGTTTCATATGCTCTCACTGATCCTCAGATTCATCTTATATAATAGTTAGTGTTACCATCTTTTTACATATGGAGAAACTGTGGCTCAGACAAGCTCAAGCCATCAGGATCTATATCTTGTCTTTAAGCCCCAGTTCTTCTCTGTGTCCCAACACATCAGGTGCCTCATAGAAGACAGACTGGCCTGGGATCTGTCATGTGTCTTCTGTCATCCCTGGCAGAGCAGGACAGAGTGATGTAGAACAAGTCTGATAGACCAGCTAAACTGGGTGGTCTGAGAGAGGTTCAACAAAACAAATGTGGAAGTCTTTAAGGAAAGACAAGACTTTCTCAGCCCTAATGCCCCCTGGACTGCTTGGGTCATCTTCCTAAATTGAACTTACTGGGCCCAACCAAAACCATGTCACTGTCCTGTAACCATGTGGGTCTGATACAAAGGCATGTACTTCCTTCTGTTTTCATGGAGCACAGAGGAGGAGGTAATTCTAATTCCACTACTCACTGGTCTCATGACCTTAAATGGTTACATTTTATCCCTTTTGGTGCAATGTAAAAGTTAGCAATGTTTAGTTTGAAGACATGTAGAGTGAACCAGAGACAGTCAATGAATGTAAAAATATCACAGTCTTGATTAGTAAGCTGGAAGCTACTAACATTACCAGTGTCTTCACTGAGATTTTATCTGAAGGACACAAGTTGGTCGACTGCATCATCAGCTAAGTGTGGAGTTCAGTATGACAGCTGGCTATGTGCTGCTGGCAGTGTGAGTGTATCATGAGGAAGGACAAGGACTCTGCCCTTCCTCTCACTGTTCATGACCCATAATGGGCTCCCCATACCTCATTTGTTGAACGAAAATCTGATGTGCAGGTTGAACACAGTTGTTAGGTTTCTAAGCCTGTAACTTTGTGATAAGACTTCTTCTGCAAAAGCAAAACTTTTTAAGAAAATATATTGATGCCTATATGCTTAGAAGATGGTCAGGTTTGAGGTACTAGTACAGAGAGAGCTGCTATGGGCCTGAATCACATAAGGAGAGGTGTGTCCTTATACTGACGTATTTGTTTGTATTGTTGCTAAGATTGTTTCATCCTAGGGTTTATAGTTGCTTGAAGACACAGAACTCATTATATTTTGGAAATAGTATGGATAATGCTCAGCAAAATGTCAGTCATGCTTTCAAGTGGGGTGACTGCAGGAAGTTACATAACTTTCTTCTATTTATCTATTTATTCTTGGTATGGTTTCAGTACAGTACCACGCTTTACTTAGGTAATTTGTTTAGAAACATAAAACAACAACAACAAAGAGCCACAGCTTACAATAGTTTCACTTCTGTATACTTGTCCAGATGTCAGTGTCCCTATCTCAACTGAGAGCAAGAAGGTGACATAGAGAAAATGGCACAAGCCCTGCCTCCATGCTTAAGAAGGAACACAAGACAGAAGGAGGAACACAGCACTTACCCACTTGAACTGGTGTAATACCACGCTGAATGCTCTAACCGAATACCTACAGCTAACCACAAATGTCTAAAAGTGACTCACTTCTCCACTATTTCATAGGCAAGATGGAGATAGTCAGTGACATCCTGCAAATGACTTATCTTGGAAGTCATAATAAATTAGACTCAGAAATACTACACTTTTAGTATGTCGCTGAATTTAGTAGCATGAAGTTAACATCAGTCATGGATGTGTCTCTATATCTACATCTTTCTGTGTACACATACATTCTACATACACTGTAGATACAGTGTGTACATGTATATAGGTGCTAATAGCATCAACTTTGCAGATACAGAAAAACAAACGGCTCAAAGTGGGCAGAAGATGTTAGGTACAGTGATGGGGATACATGTCTGTGATTCTAGCATGCAGGAGACTGTCAGGGAGATTGTGAGTTTGAGATCAGCCTGACTTATATGGTGAGATCCTGCTTCAAATAAAGCATACAGCAACAGAAGCAAAAAAAAAAGGTGGGAGGGTAGGGGGGAGGAAAAAACTTGGGTAAAAACTGCTTCAACTTGTGGGTATGGTCTGAGACAGGTTTGGCTATGACGCAGTTACTGAGTAAGAGACATTTTTGTATCAAGTACTAGGACACCCATATTGTGTTCTAGAAAGCCAAGTTGAAAGAATATAATATTTGTGATCATTTAGTTGAGTTATTGTCAACCTTCTCCCTCTTCTTTTTATATCATCAGAGTCCTTTGTACATTAGAAAAGTCCAATGTACTACTAATAACAACAGTAACAGTAATAAAAATAGCAATTTACTTTAAAGGGTATGGTTGAAGCCATTATCTCAGTGACCTCTGAGTACTTCTTAAGGGTCTTTGGACATAAAAATCATAGATCTGTCACCCTATTCTCTAACCCCCAACATACTTTGATCACCTTCGAGAAAGACAGGGAGGAATATGGAGACTTGACTCTAAGTCCATCAGAAACTTTTAAACATGGTGATGTGGGAAAATATCTATGATATTCTCCCCTGTAGCCTCAGTACCTAGCACAGAGCTCCGTGCACATAGCAGGAATAGAAGACAGGGATACTGCACAGATGGTTAAAAGTGTGTGCACAGATCCTTTGGGCCCAGTCTGGTTCTGTCATCTGAGTTTATGGAACATACAAATGATGAGTTGTGATACTCACACATAAGTATCTCAGAACGAGCAGCACATGAATTTAGATGTTAATTATCTCAAATATTAACTCATCTTTCCCATGCCCCTGTACCCTAAGGCCTCTCCTCTTTCCATGGCCACAGCATGGAAAGGGACCCCTTTCCTTTTGTTCTCTTTTTAAATCATCTGACTCCATTTATTGCTCAATGAGTGCTAAATACATAGAGAAACCCACAATCCTTTCTTCCTCTTCCATACATAGAGGTACTCCTCCTCCTCCTCTTCTTCTTCCTCTCTCAGCCCTCCTTTCTGACTTTAGAGCACTCTCTAATAGCTTTTTCCCAAATCAGCTGCAGGCTAGGTCTCCTGTGAGCTGTGATGTCCTGGGGGAAACTGAATGGGCTGGGGATAAGGGTAAAGTGCTTTGGGTAGGACAGGCACATCCCAATCTGACTTAAACCCATTTTCTGCGGTCTGTGTTTGTCCTGGTTTCACCCTCATCCTTTGCTATATTTCACTGAGAATGGGGGCAGTACAAGAGAAGGGGCCCACATCTGGGTCCCTGACTCACACTGGCTCAGCCATCCCAGCCCTGCACTAGAAGGCCTGTCTGTGCAGCTGGCCTCGCCTTTCTTCTTGGCCAGCGCGCAGAGAGGCTCCAACTGGGGGAGCTCAGAACAATCTCAGGGCCTCTTGCTGGGGTGGCTCTGGGCAGCTGTGGGCTGTTTTCTCTGGCCTTTGCAGTTTAAAGCACTTGACTCTTTCCAGAGCATCTGCAGGCCCTGCTATTTTCCCCTTATGGACACAAGATGAGGAGCATAGTTGCTCCTCAGTGGCCGGGTATCACTTTAGTCAAATTTGTTTTTCCAGAAACAAAGTTCACAGGACCCCCATTGGGATGTTTGGGGTGTCAGTTTTGGGGTTCAAAGAGTCCAGCTCATCTGTTTCCCTCCTTGAAGGATCCTGAGAACCATCAGATGTGATTTTTTTTTTGCCATCTTTCTAGCATCTCCTTCACATCTTTACTATACCTGGGATATTAACTTTATGTGTTCTTAAAACTGACTCATTACTTTATTCCTCTATTTTTTATTTTCGGTTAAAATCAATCATTTCAAAATGGAAATTTATATCACTACCGGTAAGTGGGAAACCAGGATTACTTGCCATAAATAGAAAATAACTCTAAAAATCAATATAGTGTAAACAAAACAATTTTATAACATTCTCTGCAGACATTGTTACCTCTGGAAGCTTTCAAGCCAGAGCCTTGCTTACTTTCATTTTTTTCCACCTAAGACACAAGAACATAGTCATACATATTAGTGAGGTATAATGTAATATTTGGATACAAGTATATGTTGTATAGTATTCGAATCAAGGCAAAAGTATCTAAATCTTATCATGTATCAAAAAAACTCAAAGTGGTAGCTAAAACACTGACATTAATACCATAGAGACAGTGTTTTGTTTTTTTTTAACCCCTTGACAAAACACTTATCTATGAGAGCTCACTTCATCCTACAAAGAGGCAACTTGGTGTGGTGTAGGGAGAGTTGTGAGGATCTGCTCTGGGGTCCAGTGTCCAGTGCAACAACTTTTGGCCTGCCATATACTTCGTTAAGTCTCTCCATTGAAACAGAGACCCTTCTAAATACCTTGCCCATGTCACCTTAGCCTGAGCCAAGGCCAGAGCAAATCATTGCCTTGGGCTCAGCTAAAAACTTTCTGACTCCAAAGCATCATTCTCTTCCCCAGTGCATTTCCAAACTATATGATTAAGAAGAGCATTCTGAGTATGATGTGCTTTTCTTACATGTTTTCTACTTCATTACATAGTTTGGACATATGACTGCTGCATATAAAATATAGAATAAGGATAATGGTTGGAAGCTGAGAACCAAAGGGAAAGGGGGAAGAAAAGAACTCCTGGCCACAGTTTCAGCACTCCCTAGACTCCATCCTTCACCCAGAGCCACTTTGAGGTGAATCCTATAAGCATGTATAAAGTTGTGCCTTTTTATTTCTTTTTAATTTTGGAACTAAAATGAAGTGAGGTCAGACTGGTTATTGATCAGTCTTGTTTTAGAGTCACAGGTAGACTTTCTGGCCTCTTTGTTGGCATACTTGCAGATCACACAGAATATCCCTTAAGCCAGAGAGAGAGAGAGAGAGAGAGAGAGAGAGAGAGAGAGAGAGAGAGAGAGAGAGAGAGTATTCTTTAAGGTTCCATAAAAGATATGCTTTTACTTGAACCTGGCTTAGACATCTCCTAAGACACTCAGCAGAACAAGCCTTTGGCTCTGTCTGTCCTACTTGACCCTATTCTTTGATACCAGATGTTGCTGAATCTTCTCTTTGGTAAGTTCTATTGGCCTACTATCTTAATTAGGGTTCCTTTTGCTGTGAAAAGGCACCATGACCACAGCAACTCTTATAAAGGAAAACATTTAATTTGGGTGGCAGCTTACAGTTTCAGAGGTTTAGTCCATTATCACCATGGCGGGACATGTCGACATGCAGTCAGACATGGTGCTGGAGAAGGAGCTGAGGGTTCTACATCTTGATCCACAGGCAACACCAAGTGAACTGTGTTACTTGTCATAGCTTGAGCATGAGAAACCTCAAAACCCATCCTCACAGTGACCCACTTCCTCCAACAAGGCCATACCTACTCCAACAAAGCCATACTTCCTAATAGCACCACCCCCAATGGGTGCCATTTTCTTTCAAACCACCACACCCACACTGGTGGCCTTTGTCATTTTCTTCATGATGATAATAATTTCATAGATTTGACAAGGAGGCTGTGAGATTCCACCATACACTCAGTGGCCATACTCATGGAAGTTTAGATGGGAGTGACTGGCCCCAAACCTGATCCCAGGGAACACCTAATTCCAGGATACCAGACCTTGAAATCTTCATTTTTCCCTTGGCTCCTGAGCTGGGTTTGGTATCAGTACATATGAGAGAGTCACCTTGATGGAGGAACAGGAATGAGAACCAGGGAACAAGGGATCAAACCCAGCTCTTCAGTGGCTTGATCTGCAACCCTAGCAAGTCTCCCTTTCTGTTTCTCACAGTGATAAACCAGACTGGGCTGGTTTTTCAGAGCTATGCTGTTAAATGCTGAGATACTCTGGGGTGCAATAGGAGTCACACAAAAGGCAAATTCATTTCACAGTACTTGTGCCCCTTCTTGCTACAGCCAAGCCTTTTACCTATATTTACTGGACTCTCTTGTAAGGTCTTGTTAGGAGTAAATGATTTCTGACTAAATAAAATGGTTTGGAAAACAGTCATTGCCTTCACACATAGGCATACCAGCTTCCCAAAAGAAAATAAAAACAAAATATCATTTTCCTGGTAAAAATGACAACTGTAGATGATGGCTCTGAAGCAAGTGGCTAGGAAACCAAGAAAATAATTGTCTTCTGCATTTACATGATTACATATCCCTTGCTGAAAGAATCTTAGAATCTTTGGTTCCAAGAGAGTACAGTGTGTCAACTTGGGCTTCTGTGAGCTACTAGGAAAAGGAAGGAAAGTCTAAATGGATGCTTTTTTGTTTCTTTGCAATTACAATCATAATATATATGTATATGGGGATGTGGGGTGGCTTGGGAGGGAGGGCTGGGAGGTGGGAGGAGGGAGGAAATGGGATCTGTGGGTGATATGTAGAGTGAGTAGAAAATTTCTTAATAAAGAAAAATGAAAAAATATATATGTATATACATAAAATCATATTTTATCTGTAGTGTCTCTTAATTCTCTCTATAAATGCATATATATTATATGCTTGAGCCATATGTATGCATATACATTCATATATATGGCATGCAGATAGATATGTAGTCATGCACATACATGATGGACTATTTGAGAATCAGTTGACCACATCTTTATGGACAGAGAAACAAACTTAATTAGAATATCATCTTACTTTCCTCTGCCTCCTTCTAATTTGTAACAGCTCTTTCCATTTTCTTAGACTCTGAGATGAGAAATTCATGGCCCTCACCTACTAGGCTAATTTCTTTCATTCTCATTTTCTGATTTCCTGCCCCAATAGACTCCAGCCCTCTAGGGAGAAATGAGGACTAAAGTGGATTGGCCATAGTGGGAATGAGGGAAGTGATGAGAAGTAGAATCCTTAGGACTTCATTGCTGAGTGTGTACACATGTAGAGGCTGTAGCAGGAGAAACCAGAACGGACAAAGGGAGAAACATGGATTCTTGGACAGTCCCCAGAATGCAGAAAGGGTGAACCATGGATTCTAGGATAGTCCCCAAAATGACAAAGGGTGAACCAGGGATTCTTGGACAGTCCCCAAATGGAAAAGAGTATAGAGAAAACAATTCCAGAGGCAGAGAGATAGCATGGCTGAAAGAACTAAGGCCCCCAAGAGTCACAAACAGTGAAGACTTCAGAGAAATGGAGCTCATAGGCAAGGCCCAGTCTTATGGAAAGCAAAATCCATCCTTTCCTAATCAAAGACCTACATGAAACATCAAGTGGAAAGTATGAGTGGTGGCAGAGGAAAGGGGACCGATGTACGTATTTTTTATCCTATGTTTTCAGTAAAAGATGAGTTTAAGGGGGAATATACTAGGTTGGGATGAGAGAAAGCTGATTTAGGTCAAACAAGGTACCAAAGTGTTCTGCAGTGTGTGGTCCATTTAGACTGCGTCATCATGGAGAGCATGTTAATAATGCAGATGACTATGCTGACCCCAAAATTACTGGGGATAGCCCTAGGTGGTTTATTCTCTCTCTCTCTCTCTCTCTCTCTCTCTCTCTCTCTCTCTCTCTCTCTCTCTCTCTCTCTCTCTCTCTCTCTCTCCATCTCACTCTCCCTTTGTATCTTTCCCTCTCTATCTCTGTGTTATACGCACACACACACACACACACACACACACACACACACACACACACACTTTTTTTCATCTCAGGCTTACATGGTACTTACTTTGTAGCTCAGATTGGCTTCAAACTAGCAGTCCTCCCGTATCAGACTGGCAAACAGGTAGGATTTAAAGCATGTACCACTATACCTGGCCCCAGGGTGATTCTTAGGTATAATAGCATTGCAATTCTTCCTGGAGTGAAATTCTCCTTAACACAATGAAACAAAATAAATGTTTTCTTAAAGGATCCCTCAGGCTTTTGAGTGCCCACTCTTCCTGGCTCCACAATCCTACGCTGTATCATGTGAAGAGCAGGAAGGCTGTTTCACTGGCTTTCTTGAATCACAGTCAGTACCCTCCCTCCCCATTGTACCGTAAGAGTTTCATCTTTCATATGGAGTCTGATGCTGCTTCTTTTCCTGGCAAGCAGCAGAGCCTTGGAGGCCCGGACAGCCTGAGTTCCTGCCTGCTTTACCTTCCGTTTGGGTAGGAACTTTGTTAAGGACAAGAATTCCTGACTAGCTCTTAGAACTGTTAGGTGGAGGGAATAAGGTCATAAGAATGAAAGTTACTTCAGGTCTACCCGGCTTCATCTCATCAATAAAAGGTCAGCCAGCATCTTTGCATTCCAGCATTTCAGGATTCATTCTTGTCCTTTTCTCTGTCTCCTCCTCATCCATGCCATCACCACTTTTAGAGAGTGAATGAGCTTTCATTGAGCACTATAAGACATAGTCTTGAAGACCACTGCAGGCCAAAAGCCAAACAGGTCTTTGTTTTAAAGCTGTGGAAGGTAGAGAATGAAGACTACACACTTCCTATACTCCTAACAAATTGCTCTTTATGAATTATGTTTGTTGAAAACCATGACTACCATAAGAAACAAAAAGTTGACATCTTTGTCTTGTGGATGAGGGTGCCTCAGTGCAGATGAATTCTAAGTGGTGGGACCTGGGCTGAAATCTTGGTCTGAGCCATTATCTGGTCCCTTATCAACCTTCTAATTTTGTGATTTCAGTAGCAAGTATCTCAGAGGACACAGTGAGGATTAGAGGAGGAAGAGGGGGAGCAGAGGAGGAAGATGAGGCAGAAGTGGAGAGGAGGGAATATTCAGCCTTCTGTGGTCTGAGGAAGCTAATAAGAAAGAATGAAATTCCATGTGAAGTGTGTGTGTGTGTGTGTGTGTGTGTGTGTGTGTGTGTGTGTGTGTGTGCATGTGTGTGTGAAAGATGCCTATCAGTCCATTTGCATAGGGTAATTAGCCACACTGTAAGCAAAGGCAGGAGGTAGGGAGCCTCTACTCACATTTGGGCAAGAACATGGTCTTATAGGTGGTGTAAAAAAATAATGTAAATAATTACAACAGAGATAGCATGGACAAGCCTTGAATGTCATGTTAGGAAAGTTGTCCTGTGGAGGAGACTTCAATGGAAGTGGGCTTCAAACAAAGGCCTGGAGACACTCAAGGATGGACAGGCTTCTTTATGAACTGCTCAGCTATTTGCCATGGCAGGATTATGGGGTCCCCTGACCTTCTTTCTACTCTGAACCAGACTCCTTTGGAAAGGTTACAGGGCCCTCACTGCAGGAGTCATCTTGAAAAAGGGCATCCCTCCCTCCTGCTGCCTGGATTGAGCAAGAAGCTGGACACAGGGTGAGGCAGCAGCAGCTGTGAGTCAGACTGCCCCCACACAGGCGCAGGCGCAGACTCCAGCCCTAAGCTTGGGGCCCCAGTTGGGATAGTTCTCTCTTGCTTTCATTTGCTAAAAACGGCCTGTACAGCCAACTGTGGCTCAGTGCTACCCTGTCTCAGTGGAAATGATCTGAGCTGTTCATGTTCCTGTCTTGCCTTCTGTTCCTCTTCGTCCTCCTGTACCCCCATCCTCCCTCCCCTTACCTCCCATTTTCTTTTGCTTTCTTCTGCTTTGTCCCCGTTGGTTTATTCTCCTCTCCTTTTCCTTTTTTTCCTACACCACCTTCTTCTTAATATGCTTTCTTATTTGTGGTGTGATTCAGGAGACCCAGGTCTATGCTGTACCACCACCAGTGGCTCTTTATGAGCTTTCAGACTCATTTCCTTCAAATCCTCATTGAAATAGTGTGATTAGAAGGTGTTTTAAAGACAAAGGCCCATCAGCATTTCTCCCAGAATCATCTGTTTCAACTGTACATTTTTACATGGATTCTTTAAATGAGATAGCTCACAGGGATCTCAGCATTTAGCTGCCTACAAAAAATCCTCTAAAAATGTTATATTGTCTGCCCCCACCCCCACCCCATATGAGACTAATTGGATGAGAACTTATCAGAGAGTATCCCAAGCTGTAGTTTTTAAAGCTCCCTCAGCTGATTATACTGGGCCATCAGGGTAAAAAACCATCACTTTAGAGACAGCTGCCTTTTGTTCAGAGGCAAAATGACAAGGGCACTGTGGCCCCAATCTGGTAACGGGACATATCCAGAGTGAGTCAGTGTGGACAGAACTAGAACCATTCCTCTGGCCATCTCTGTCCCCTTGGCCCCAAGCTTGAATCACCTTAAACAAGTGCCAGGGCCTCCAGTGGAGCCAGGCAGGAGAGCAGCCTCCTGACTCTGCCAGGTCCTGGCGTAGAGGCAAGGCCCAAACACAGCCCCATTAAGGCAGGCAGTGCCTTACGGGAATCACTGCTGGCTCTGGCTTAGAAAACAAACAGAGTTCTTTGGCTTTTGTTGGCTGCATCCCGGAGTAGGGGAGCTCAGAGGGGAGCACCTAAGGACGCAGGTTTGCTGTTCCTCTCGAGGCAAAGTGGGGCTGCCAGGGGCAAGACCAGAGACAGGTGGGCAGAGCTCATGGTGGGGGGGGGGTGAGTCAGGAGTGCATGCCTCCCACAGCTGCTGCCAATAGGCCTCCTGAGAATGCACCCCACACAGAGGCCAATGCCTACAGGGGAGAGAATCCAGTGCCAGATCTCAGCCTGGGTGGCAGCTCAGGAAACGTTTGCACCCTGACCTGCCTCCATACAGACCCTCTCAGGTGTATCCAAGCTCCAAGCCTTCTTCCCAGAGCTATTTGCCACAGTGGAAAGATACCACAGTTGGGATCTTACTTGTAGCTGTATTTGTGGAGAGCTCTCTATGTCTTAAGCACTGTTGTAAGTTCTTCATACAAAATATATGTGTGGATTCCTCACAGACTACTATGGAGGGAATATTAGCGTTATTAGTGCACAGAAGGGGGGAAAGAAATCACAGAGATGAAGTCCTCTGCCCTAGGCATACAGCCATTAAGGTACCTTGTATAAACACTACAGCATTCAAACTCGAGCCAGCCTAATACCAAAACTCAGCCTCAACCACTGCAGGACACTATTTTCATATGAATGAATCCGCTGACCTGGGTTGGACTCTCCACTGGTTCATGCCATGCCATGTGACTTAACATATTAGGTGACTTCTCTGAACATCACGTTTTTCCTCTGTAAATTGATGCTTTCTCTGCCTATTTTATATGACAGGTGTGGGGATCAAACGAAAGCTGGACATGAAAGAGATTAGTAAATAGCAAAGGGATATACAAATGCAAAAGATTACTGCTGTTATCACCAAACACAGCTGTGTCCACATGTGGGGAACTACCACCCCTGATACACCTGTCCACATTTGTGACCTTGACTGTTCTTGGCAAACTGTTTGGTTCCCAAGGACTAGAATGGAGGAGAGGACAGGGAGAGATAAAATAATAAGAACATGTTTATAAAATACTTTACATCTCCAAGATGAAAGTTTCTAGATAAATATCATACCACATAACTACAGCAGATTAAATACTATATTCCTACCATCTCCAGTTGCATGCTTATAGACACTGTCATAGAACCTGTGGGCCACTAGGTCAAGTGCAGAGAATAGGAGGTTTGGAATTTGTGACAAGAATTCAACTCTTATTCTTTCTATGTGTTGAATGACCCAGGGGCTAATAACTCAGGCTTTCTTGACTTTGTTTTTCTTATCAGAGTTGGTGTGTGTGTGTGTGTGTGTGTGTGTGTGTAAGACAGGAGGTGGGGAGAGGAGACCGATGGTTGTAATATTAACTAAACAAGTTTCTATACATATCTCTGGTATAGAACCCACCATTCTACATGATGTTTATTTATTTACATGTCTATCTTCCTCATTCTAATATAAATTCCAAACTACAACAGCTATGTTTTATCTTGAAATTATGATTCAAATGCCACTTTGGGGACTAAGAACATGGCTTAGTTGGTAAAATTCTTGCTATACAAGTATGAAAAACCTAAGCTTAGATACCCATCACCCGTGTAGAAAGCCAGACGCCAGAGCCCCTATCTGCAATCTCAGTGCTGCTAAAGCAAAGGCGGTTGGAGCCCTGGAGCTCATTGGCAATACAGGCTTGTTGAATCAATGAGTTACAAGTTCAGTGAGAGATTCTGTCTTAAGAAATAAGGTGCATGGCCCAGAAAGATGGCTCAGTGGCTCTTCCCAAGTACCGGGGTTCAATTCCTAACACCATATGTTGGCTCACAACCATCAGTAACTCCAATCCTATGGGATCAAACACTCTCTTCTAGCCTCTGTGGGCAGACATACAGCAGGTAAATCATTCGTACGTATTTTAAAATTCATAAGGTGCAGAGAGATCAAGGAAGGCATTTAGTGTTCATGTGTGATGTCCACATGCAAATAATCATATGAATGTATCAATACAATACCCAACAACATCAACACACCTAGTAATGACTTTAAAATATTATATTTATTTCTTCTCTAGCTTTCTTTATACTCCTAGGCCAGAATGCTGACACATTCTGTTCTGTAACTCAATGTAAATCCAACATGCAAAACTCAAGATCAAGAGCCCTTACTGAGATGTCTTAGTCCTGCTATTCATCATTTACCTGATTTTAGGCAGCTGAGCTCATGTATCTGGGGCATATAAAGCTGGACATACAGTTCATGGGCAGTCACCTACCTGACATATTCAAGGCCCTGGGTTCACTCCACATCACCTCCAGAAAAAAAAAAAAAAGGAGGAGATACAGATTTAATCTGACTTAGTTTCTCCATTTCTGAGATGGGAATGATTTCTTTACTGCTCTTTCTTGATCTTTCTAGGAAGATCGGGTTTGCTCCCAGTAGTCTGCTGACAGTAAGCATTTAGGAGGCAGAATGAAATGTTCTTTATAATAGAAACCTGTTGTACATTAAATAGTGTATTTCATTTTAGTGTCATTTCTGCTAGATTCTGACTTTCAATTTTTAGAACCTTTTTACACCATCATGTAAACTCCACCAACTTTAGTCTCTACTGATGCACGAGAAGTCTCAGGCCTTACCATGATCTCTGTTCTTTCCAAGTCACTGCTGTGGTTGTCTCTTTGTTGAATCCCCTCATACCCGTTCATTCAGGGAAACACTGCTCTAGAGTAAGTAAGCAGATTGGAAGTGGGGGCAGCATCTCAAGTCCACTGTCCACTCTGGAGCTCAGTTTATTTTAGTGTAAAATAAAGAGGTATGAACTTGAAAATAACTTGATCTCACAAGCTTATATGCTTTGTTTTATAAAGTTACAAATCAACAGATACTTAGATAATTACAAATGGTTTCCCCAAGTTCACTGAGTAAGGTCTGTGTTACTGCCTGAACTGTGGCTTCTCTGTATCTTCATTTCTCATGCCTAGGAAGTGCTAAGCTTATGCTCTGTAGTCAGAAAATGCTTACATTTCTAACAGCAATTGTGGGCAGAATTGCTTAAATATTTTTCCTGCCAAAAAAGTCATCATTTGAAAACTAGACTTAGGAAAGATTGGATTTGTTTCTAAAACTCCTTAAATCACAATTTTCAAGTGAGTTTCTTTGAGAAGTTAAGAGATCTATGGATAGACTCAGAAGATGACGAAGTTCACAATGGAATTGATGATGGGTAGGTGTGAAGGCTTCAAATTGACAGCCTTCTACTCACCTACATTCATGGGCAATGCATGTATAAACTTCTTTACAAGATGGATTTTATTGCATTGAGAGTGTTTCAAAAATGGCTACTTTGAAGGCCAAAGGAAGGAATTGATATATTCCCCCAAAGAGATGCTGAATGTAGAATAGTGGGTACATATAAAGTCTTCAGTCCATTTTCAATTTTGTGAGCAACACTTTCTATATAAATCTTTGTAGAATTTGCACCACTTAAGAACCCAGTATAATTATAGAAACTCACTGGCTACTTCTCAGCTAGTTCTATGACTCCAGGCTCTCTCAAACTGTTTTCTTGAGGATAGCCCATGGCCTCAGGCAGATGCCCGCCCCCCCCCCCCCACATGCCAGGTCTGGCATCCCTAGCTATGAGTTGGCCCATTAGGCACTTGGCCTAAGTTAGAGCCAGGAGCTGCTGGTGCAGTCCAAGAACATTGCTGTGAAGCTGGAAGGAACTGTCCTATGGGCTGTGGGGGAGCAGAACCCATCTATGCTTTCTATGGTAGATGGGGGAACAGGTAGCTGGACCAGGAGCCAGCCATGGGCATTCTCACCCAGGGTCTTCTGATGCAGAATCCAAAACACATGAGGCAGAATGTTTCTACAGCTGGGAGAATGAGGGAATCCCTCTGAGGCTTTTTTATGCTTCATGACTTTTTATATCCTTAAAGCAGCTGCAAAAATGTCTCTTACATTCATCTTCTTTGCCATATTTCCCACTGATTTGGCTCCTGGAAAATTGCTCTTGTATTTGCTGCTGAAAGCCTGGCCCCCAGCACATAATCCAAATTGTGACCAAGTTGTGTCAGAAATAGGAGGTCTGTATGACCCTGTTGTGTTCCAGTGCAAACTTCTGATATCCCTAAGAACCAGTCTACCAAACAGTGCATGAACAAAAATGTGTAACTGTCAGAAATGTGATCAAACTGTTAAAATCACATGAATTCCATGTAAATAGGGGAGTAAGATCACTCTTCTTTTTCTGGCATGTGTAAAAATAGGAAATAACCTATAAAAAGATGGAAGAAAAATGAGGTAAACCATTTCAGATAAAGGCCTACCATTAATTGTGTAATTTGTCAGTGAGATTTTTTGATACCCAAATTCTTTGGGAAGCAGTGGAGAAGGGTGCTCTCACAGGGTGAGTTACTTAATTATATGTAGAGGACTTCTGGCTTCTTCTGATCTCCTCCTCCCAAATATCCAGGGACACTCCATTTTTCATTCAGATATCTCACTTCTTGCCAAACACAGTTTGTTCCTTACTATGATTGTTTCATTGTGAATTTCCAGGTTGATTCATCAATCAGAGCATACAAAATACCAGAGACAGAGTGCCTCCTTAGTCTTAAAAAAAAAAGTCTCTTCCCAAGAGCCTCTGCAGGAGGCTTGAACGTTGCTGACTCATCCCCTTTCTCTCTGTTAGGACTTGATTATGTCATGTTTTAACCTGGAAACATTTGAAGGCTTTATTCATCTTCCATCACTCATGTTGGCTTTGTGAGGGCCAGTGACAAGGTCTGACCACTTCATCCTCATCAATGAAGAAGACACCAAGAGAAACTTCTTAGGCATCTCTAATGTTACAGATAACTCTGAGACCAGCAGATTTATCATCAGAGCCCAACAAAGAGCTGAGAAACTTCTATCAGCTCCAAATTCACATGATAGGAAATCAAATTCCATCATAATATTAACCGTCTGTGGATGATAACACTTTTGCCAGAGGGGACACCAGAAAGTGGGATAAGGAAAAGAGAAAGTATTGTCTTAAGGAAATATAATCTAAAGGCACCAATTAGCAGCATAGGCTCTGGTATATCAACAGTCATCCTACCTTGTAGAACTCCTGACCTTTCAACCAGTTTTGAGTTATTTTTATTTTTATTTTTTTAGTGACAATTTGTTTGAAAACTATGATAATCAGTGAGTATGCCTGGCTACCTTTATGATTGAATCCCCAAACTTAGGAGTATGAAGGCCTCTCTCATTTCTTTTCCATAATTTCTGCCATCAAAAGAAAAAAATCCTTTATATATGTCTTAGAATATTATTTTATTGAATCTTTGAGAATTTCATACAAAATACTTTTATTATATTCACCCATCCTACAACTCCTTCCAGATCCAGCTCACCTTCCTATCCACCCAACTTAATGTTCTCTCTCTGTCTGTCTTTCTGTCTGTCTCTGTCTCTGTCTCTCTCTCTGTGTCACACACATGCGCACACACACACACACACACACACACACACACACACACACACACACAAAACACAACACACACCATGTTCTTGTCCATATCCAATTTCCATTGCCCAAATATTCTAAGGTGTGGTGTCTGGCATGGAATATAGTGATTCTACCATGGGTCATACACACAAAAGTTACCCTCTCCTATCTCACTCCTGACAGTTATCAGTTGCCAATAGCTCCTTGGGTATGGGTGGAAGTTAGTGCCCACACCCACCCTTTTCCATCTTTGTATTTTATCTGGCTTGGCTTTGCGCAGATCATGTGTACAAGGTCACAGTCTCTGTAAATTCCTATGTGAAAAGTGCCCTGTTGTGTCCAGCCAACATTGCTTCCCTTTTGTCGTCCACCACTGTGTCTCTTACAGTCCTTCTGCCCTCTCTTCCACCAAGATTCCTGAGCCTATCGTGAGGGGTGTGATATAGATGTCCCATGTAGGGTTGAGTAGTCCACAGTCTTTTGTTATCTGAACATTAACTAGCTATGGGTCTATGTAATAGTAGCCATTCACTGCAAGAAGAAGTTTCTCTGACAAGGGTTGAGAGATGCTCTAATTTATGGGCATAGCATTAAGTCATTGTGAGTCTATTTAGTTAGGGCTTCTATTGCTGTGATAAAACACAATTACCCAAAACATCTTGAGGTAGGAAGGGTTTATTTCATCTTATAGCTTGCATTCAGTTCATCAACCTGGGAATTCAGGGCATGAACTCAATCAAAGCAGGAACCTGGAGGCTGGAGCTCATGCAGAGGCCATGGAGGGGTGCTGCTTACTAGCTTGCTCTACATGGCTTGCACAGCCTGCTTTCTTACAGCACCCAAGACCACCAGCCCAGAGGTGGCACTACTCACAGAGATCTGGACCCTCCCACATCAATCATCACTCAAGAAAATGTACTACAGACTTGTCTTAACATGTATCTTTTGGAGACATTTTCTCAATTGAGAATCCCTCTTCCAAATTACTTAAGCTTGTGTCAAAAAAAAACAAAAACAAAAACAAAATAACAACAAAATACTTGACCAGCATAGAGTCAGTTTAATGTTATATCCACTTTGCAGAATAACAGCAGTAGTTTCTCCCCTAGGGCCTTTGACTTGTCTAGCCACAGGTTCTTGGCCCTGATGATTATACTAAGCATGGGTTCTATCTTGTGGAGTAGGTCTTGCATCAAATCCAATCAGAAAGTGCTTAATTACTCTTATAACATTCATGCCACTAGTCACACCAGTTACAAGCGTATCTTGCCAGGATAGCCATCACTGTAGTTTACAGGGTTTATATCTGGGTAAGACTGATGATTACTTTTCTCCTCCAGTGTTGGACATAGCACCTTCTAGCACTGTGGAAACTACGATGCAGGTCAGAACCTGCTTGATTTCTCCATGTTTTATAATTCCAGCATGCAGTGTCTTCTGCAAAAGAGTTCTGCAAACATTACAGGCTATTGCCATTGCTTTTGGTTACTGTGCAGAACTTGACAATAGGCCCATTACAGATTTTCTTCACAGTGGTTCTCTAGAGGAGTGAATTTTCCATTTAAAATTTATACAAAATGCTAATTTTAGTCCAATACACATACTATATGAAGATTTTTGTCTTGGGAGAGGTTCTTCTTTTTGGACCAGATGAGTAAAAAAAGATAAATATCAGTTATTCCAAAAGTAATGGTCTTAAAACAACACATTGATGAATATGACTCTTGATATTAAAATATTCAAAAGTGCTATATATGGCTCCCAGAACTTATAACTTGGCTTTGTTATATTTTTCAAAGCAGTTTTTACAATTACTATTAGTATATGTTGATTGCATATTTGAATGGGTTTCACTGTGATATGTCTACACATGCAGACATTGTCTTTTGTTCTTATCTACTCCCTAAATTACTCTCTCTAGCCCTCCCTTCTTTCCCCTCTCTCTCCCAGGAGGGTATGTGTTACTTTCAGGCTGTCTATATTTTTGTTTGTTATAAATTTCACATATGGGAGAAAATGTGTGACACCTCATCTCTGTGTCTAGTGTATTTCACTTAACATGATGACTTCTAGTGGCATTTATTTTTATGAAAATGGTGTTTCATTTTTCTGTTGTTGAATACTTCAGTATGTGAGAGAGGTTGTATTTGTCCTTCTTTCTTCTGTTGATTAGCAGCTGGTTCTACAGCTCACTAATATGAATAGTGCAGCAATAAGTATGGGCATGAGATGATTCTCATGGGGCTGGAGTGATGGCTACCTTGGTAAAGGCATCTGGCTCCAAGGCTCATGGGCCCAAATTTAGTTCCTGAGATCCACACAGTGCAAGGAGGGTACTATGCCATATACTTTGACTAAATTCCCTTCATATGCTTTTCCTTCTCCCTGCACATCCTCCCATTTTTCCTTCCATAACATCTAGGACTCACAAATAGAAAACATGATGTTTGTCTTTCTGAATCTGTCTCATTCATTAGATGCAATAATCAAAAATTATATTCATTTTCAAACAAATGATACAATTTCATTCTTATTTATGGCTTAATTAAACATTGCACATACTTATTTACCATGCTTTTTTAAACCTATTGATAGACACCAAGGTAGATTATATAACATGGCTATTATGAATAGAGCTGCAATTAACATGGATATGCAAGTACCTCTCTGGTATGTTGACTTAGAGTTCTTGAATAAATACCTAGAAGGGATATTATTGGTTAGTATAGTAGTTCTAGTTTTCAGTTTTAGAGGAATACCCATCCTGATTTCATTAATGGCTGTATCAATTTATATTCCTATCAAGAGTGTGTAAGAGTTCCCTCCCCCTCACGTTCTCTTAACATTTCTTGTTGTTCTTCACATTTGTTCGCTTGTTTGTATAATAAGGGTTTTGTCGGCATATATGTCTGTGTACCACATGCATGCCTGGTGCCCTTGGAGGACAGATGAGGGTGTTGGAGCTCTTGGGACTGGAGTTATGGGTGGCTGTGAGCTCCCATGTAGATACTCTAAATCAAACCAGGTTTTCTGGAAGAGCAACCAGTGCTCTGAACCAGTGAGCCATCTTTCTAGTCCTGTTACTTTTTTTTTTTTATGATAGCCATCCTGACTAATGTAAGACAGAACCTTAATTTAGTTTTAATTGTCATTTACCAGTGGATAAAGAAGTTGAAGAGTTTTTCATGTTTATTGGCCATCTGTACTTTATCTTTGGACTGTCCGTTTCATTAACATATTTATTGATTAGAGTTTGATGTATTTATAAGTTTATATATATATATATATATCTTAGACATGAACCTCATCAAATATTTACTAACAAAGTTTGTTTTCTATTCCCATGGACTGTTTCTTCAAACAACTGTTTTTTGTGCTGTGTAGAAGCTTTTCATTTTCATAGAATGTTATTTGTCAGTTCTTAAGATCATTTCTTGAGCTATTGGTGTCCTTTTCATACTCTCTTCCTATCCTTATATTTATTGAAAATTTCATATATGTATACAGTGAAATATGATTGTATCTATACCTGTTTCCCTCTCCAATTTCCCCCATATCCACCAACACACTCAACATCTCTTTCATTTTTTTTTGGGGGGGGGGGTTCGAGACAGGGTTTCTCTGTGTAGCTTTGGAGCCTGTCCTGGAATTCTGTAGCCCAGGCTGGCCTCGAACTCACAGAGATCTGCCTGCCTCTGCCTCCCAAGCGCTGGGATTAAAGGCATGCGCCACTACTGCCTGGCTTCATTGTTTCTTTCTTCTTTTCTTATTTTTTTTCCTCTTCCTTCCTTTCCTCCTCCTCCTCCTTGTCTTTTTTTCTTTTCACAGTTCACTATGTCTGGTCACACCCTGTGTACATGGTGTTGCCACTGGAGCACAAGAGCCCTATCAGTGACTACACCTTGGTAAAAAAAATAATTCTCCCATCTTAGGAGGAGCTATTGGCGATTGCTAGACAGTAGGTTAGAGAGATTCATTCTGTGGCTTCATTGATATGTTTATTTCTTTCTTTGATTTACAGAATCCCTTCTAGTATCGTCTGTTGTACCACATTAGTGGTCATAAAATCTTTTAGTTAGTGTTTATCATGAAAAAGTGTTTTTCCCTTCCATTTTTCTGGGCATAGTAGTCTTTGTTGGCAGTTACTGCCTTTCAGATTTTGAAACACATAGTACGTTTCCTTCTGGTCCTTAGTTTTTCTGTTTAGAAGTCTTCTGCTGGTCTCCTGGGTTTCTGTTGATGTGCAATTTAATGTTTGTCTCTCACAGCTTTGAATATTTTTTCTTTGCTTTGTACACATAGTGATTTAATGATATTGGGACTCTGGGAGATATATTTCTGGTTTTATGTGTTTGGCATTCTGAATGCCTCCTGTATCTGAACGGCCATTTCTTTCCCATGAGTTAATTGTTACTATTTTATTGCATGTATTTTGTATGACTTCACCTTAAACTTCTTCCTTTTCTATGCTTATGATTCATATATTTGAACATATGGTGCAATAGGTCTCATATATTCTGTTCATACCCTTACAACTGCCTGAGTGTTCTGCATTATCTGAGTGCCACTATATTCTATCTCCCATTTAATCCACTTTAGTAAACGTTTTGCTGTTTTTATTTGACTTTTGAGTACATGGTTTACAAAATTTCAATTTGATTTTTTTCAATGTTTATTGAATCCTCCTTTTGTATTCTGTTTTAAATATCTCACTTCATGAATAAGCTCGTGTTTTCTTTGGATTTATTCAGGAGTTCATTCCTGTCCCTTTTTATATTTTCTTGGCCATTCTTATAATCATTCTGTTGAATTCTTTATCTGGGATTTTATCTACATACTTTTAGTGTGAGTGTAATTCAGAAGGTAGAAATTGTGGGTTCAGATGGGGAGTGGGGGATGTCAAACTGTAGTTTCAGTACGTTATAATTTTAAGAGGAGGTAGGGGCAAGAAGAGGAGAAGAAGGGAAGGAAAGAATGAGGAAGGGAGGAGAGAGGGTGGGAAGATGCACACACAGACACAGAAGGAGAGAGAGAGAGAGAGAGAGAGAGAGAGAGAGAGAGAGATCCTCTTTTCTTAGCAATGACAAGTGACCATTTAGAAATGATTCCTGCTGAGCCAGAAGTACCTAACCATAGAGGCATAGGTCCCTCCTTCCTTCATGGTTCACTCTGAGAACCCAGAACAAATGTCATAGATGTGAGATCTGACCTGAAGAACACCTTTAGGTACAAAATTAAAACTCTGAATCAAAACTGTTCAGAACACAATGTTCCCTGGTATGGGCACGTGTGCCAAGCCTGACTCTATGTGCTTGATTCCAGTATGTGGCTCACACCAGATTCTCACCTTGTGGAACACTGTGTAGTTCTGATTCAGAGCTTTTTTATGACACTTGCTTTGAGTTCTCAGAGTGAACATTGGGAGGAGAACACACCCCAAATGAGGCTGAACCCTCCAAAATAGACTCTGAGCTCTCTCTCTCTCTCTCTCTCTCTCTCTCTCTCTCTCTCTCTCTCTCTTTCTCTCTCCTGTTGTTTTCTCATGGGTCCTTTCTTTGCTACTGAAATAAAGCTTGTAGGGTGGTTTCTCTCCAGTTGTCTCAGATTTGTTGCCAAAAATTCAAGTTCTCCTCTCTCTCCTTCTGTACTAGTATTGAAACCTCCTCCTCCTCCTTCTGTCAAAGAACCTCATTAAATTTCTCAGGCTGGTCTTGAAATTAGTCTTCCTTGTCTCAGCCTCCAGAGTACCCGGGTTGATAGGCTTGGGCTACCCAGGCCAGGCTCCTTGCTGTCCTTAGATTTGTGTGATAGTTTCAGAATTCTCTCATCGGCACTGTTTGATAGTGCATGCTCTTTCTAAGGCCTGGCACACAATTTGAAAACTTTCTCTAAGGAACTCTCTTTGGTTTTCTAGCTTTAGAAACTCAAAGGTTGCCAACTAGCTCTAAAGTTCAGTGCTGCATCTCCCAGGGGTTTGCGGTGTGCATGGACTTCCCAGTGTCCCAACGACTCACTACACATCATGATACATGCCACTTGACCTCAGTTCCTAGGTGCAGAGAAAACTTGTCAGAAGTTTTAAAGATATGTCAAATGAAAATGAAGCTATCAATATCATTTGTGAGACCAAAATCAGAATTCTGTTTATAGTATTAATATGTTAACACAAATAAATGTGGGTGAGCAATAAGATTTCAAAGGAAAACAGCAAATGTTATGAGCTCCAGCAAACAGAAGGATTTACATGTCAAATAGTGCTTTACAATTTCAGTTCTGTCTGTCATTCTCTTTTGGTGCCCATGGGTCTGTACTTAGTACATAAACACAAATAAAAGGTGATTCTGATGTGGAGATCACAATTCATAAGCTGACAAACACAGACACAAATAAACTTAGCTCTAGTGAGAAGTGTTTCCATGGTGGCAGAGTAGAAGAGGCAAGGGGAATACAGAGTGTGCCCATCACCCAGAGGCACAGGGCATTAATAGTTATTAAATAAACTTTACCTTTCACCTTTACAAAATTAAAAAAAAATGTTCAACCAATGAGTATATTTTTAGTGCCTTTCATGCTCTGTCCTAGGTGCTGTGTGTGTGTGTGTGTGTGTGTGTGTGTGTGTGTGTGTGTATCAACATATGTGTTCACAGGCAAGTGGTGATCAGATGTCAATCTTAGACATTATTCCTCAGGAGCCATCCATTCTCTTTGTTGAGACATGGTCTCACACTGGCCTGGAGCACACCAATTGGGCAAGGTTGGCTGACTGGGGAGCCCAAGGGATCCGCTTGGCTCCATCCGGCACAGGGATTACAAGCATTTTATGTGTGATTTCTACTTGTCGGGCAAGCACTTTACTGACTGAGTTGTCTCCCCAGCCTGGTGCTGAGTGTTCAGTGAACAAAAGGGAAATGGTCTCCATCATCAGGGGTTGTCCAGTGCAGCTGACAGATATCATCCCACAGACACACACAGGGAACTCACACTATGGGAAGTGGTATAAAGAGAAGGGTTAGATGTCACTGCCGTGACTAGCAGGAAAACTCTAGTGGAGTGTTCTCATATTAGAGGAGTCTCCTTTCCTATTTCCTGACTCTTTACCAACTGGTGCAATTTTTTTATTCACTCATTTACCCACTCAGCAATTCATCAAACATTTTGTTTTTATTTATTTCAGTTGACAAAAACTACATATGTATATATGTATCTATGGCACCCATCACATTCTGGTATGTGTAAACATTATGGAATAGCTCAGTTGGACTATTTGGCATTTTCATAGCCCCACATACTTACCTATGTTTGAGTGTGAGTGTATGAGAACACTTTACATCTCTTAATGATTTTCAGGTATATAATGTATTTTTTAGTAACTATAGTCACCACGATGTATAATAGATTTCTGGGACTTATTTCCTAGAAATAAATTTTTGTGAAATGATGATAATGGTGTGTCATTCTAACAACTCTTCATTTCTCTTCACCTTGCTCTTGCCTCCAGTAACTACTATTTTACTCTGCTCTATTGAGTATTGCCTGTCTGTTTATGTTCTGCTTCACTTAACATAGGGTGCTCTAGGCTGGTCCATGTTGTTCAAGTAATGTTTTCTGTTTCCTCTTGAAGCTTCCTAAGCTTTGTGTGTGCATATTACATTGTGTGTGCATATTACATTGTGTGTGCATATTACACTTTCTTTGTCCATTCACTAGGTGATGAACACTTGGGTTGATTCCATATATTGTCCATTGTGACTTTCGTAACCACTGGATTTGTACCCAATCAGGGAATTGGTAGAGCATATGGCACTGTATTTTCCATAATGGCTATGCTAGTTTATATTTTCACAAGCTGTGTACTCACACTAACATTGTCCCATGACTTGTTCTCTTATGTGATTTTTTTCATCATAGCCATTATAACATTGTAAGGAAACACATCATTGTGGTTTTCATATTAACTTTCCTGATGATTAGTGATTCTGAGAATTTTCTATGTACCTTTTTAAAAATAGTACTTTAATTTTTTTTTTTTATTTTATGTGTATGGGTGTTTTTCCTGCGTATATGTCTGTGCACCATGTGAATGCCTTATCTACAAAGGCTGGAAGAGGGAGATGGATCTCTTGGGCCTGGAGTTAGAGATGGTTATGAGCTGCCATGAAGGTGCTAGTAATTGAACCCAGGTCCTCTGGAAGAGCAGC
Organism: Peromyscus eremicus; assembly: GCF_949786415.1. Lineage (NCBI taxonomy): Eukaryota > Metazoa > Chordata > Mammalia > Rodentia > Cricetidae > Peromyscus > Peromyscus eremicus. The sequence continues at coordinate 82,652,515 of NC_081417.1, read as the reverse complement.
CAATGTTCTTAACCACTGAGCCATTACTCCAGACCACTTGTTAGCTATTTTTATATCACTTTGAAAAATGTCTATAGATACTTTGCCCACTTTAAATTAGGTTATTTTTTCTATTTTTGGGTTCTTTATATGTTCTAGATAGGAACCACTTATCAGATGGATGGTTTAAAAATATATCCTTCCATTCTTTGGGTTGTGCACTAACTATTTGAGTTTGCCCTTAACTGCACAGAATCATCTATATTGATGCAGCTCCTTTTATCTGGGTTTACTTTTATCACCTGTATTTCAGTGTTACACGTGAGCCATTAGACCAATGTAACAAAACTTTCTCTATGTTTTTCAATGGTTTTCATTTCAGATGTTTTTAATCCATTATAGGACAATCTTTCTGCATGATGTGAAACATAGCTCTAATTTCAAAGTTTTAAATGTGACTCCCATAGTTCTGAGCATCTTTTATTGAAGACATTATTATCTTTTCCCCATTGTGGAATAGTTTGGTTAAAATCATTTTTTTGTTAACTATGAAAGATTATTCTGAGGCATTCTGTGGGATTCCATTGATCTCACCTGTCATTTTTTACCCACATTCTCTGAGCCAGATTTAAGACAAAATATTTAGATACATGTACCAAGAAATTAAGAATAAAGACCTTCCTAAAGGTCACAGGATCAACTGATCATGTTTCTAAAGTTAGAATTTGCTTCATCTTCCATTACTTTTCTGCTCACACTGATGCAGCAGAATAAGTTTTATAATTATCCTCATCTTAAGATAAGCAGAGGCGAGAGGGATATACTCCAAGCTGAATCTTATGGTTTGTTGTAAATGAACTCATAGAGGACAGCTACAGTGAATTATAGGAAAAGGGACAAATATGGCCATGGGGACAGTATAAATAAGAGAGTCCCAATAACCTGGAATTTAAATCAAAAGGCAATTCTAGGGTCAGGAAAATGGACAAAGTATATTGATCTACAAGGTTTTGGTAGAAGCCAAAAAAAGAAAAAAATCAAAATAAAACAGAGTGTGAGCTGCTGAGTTTTGTTTGGGACTGTGCCTGGGAATGTGGTGGTCACTTATGGACAGAGCCTGTCTAGGACAGTCACGGAGCTATTCTGTGTAGAGCTACTCTGAAGGGCTTTGAACCTTTTCTGAGACTGGCATGTTGGGGACTTACTGAGAATACTTCCAAATTTTACAGGTCATTTCAAAGGCTTCAAAGTTCCTCTGCTGATGTCACCTTCCTTTCAGCCCACAATAGCCCAAGGACACAAGGACTTTCTTGACTGGTCAATAGACACAAAAGCTGAGACTTGGAGAATTGAAGGGTCCCTTGACAGGCCAAACAGGAAAGGGGTATTGGAACTCATGTCGTCATGCTCTAAATATAGAGCTCTTTCCCAGACACCATGCTGTGTCCCAGAGATCAGTGAAAGCCTGCAAGGCAAAGGTGTGTCTGGCACCAACATGCAGAAGGGAACGCTTGACTCCACTTTCCCATGGAAACATTTTCACCCTTGCTGGTTCCAGTCTATGGCTCAGACAGAAAAGTGCTGTGTTGGAGCAATTTACTCACCTTCCAGCCAATCTAGTTAGTTACACTCCACATAGCTCATTTTTATAGGTGATGCTATAACAAAGTAGAAAATGACTTGTGGGAGACACAAACATATGCCAAAGCTGCTCAGAAATGGGATCTCCTTATTATTTCTTTTTTAAAAAAATTTGTATTTTATTCATTTTATATACCAACCACAGATTCCCCTCTCATCCCTCCTCCCTCTAACCCTTGTCCTCTCCTCCCTCCTTCCATCCTCCAAAAGGGTAAGTTCTCCCATGGGGGCACAGCTAAGCCTGGTACATTCAGTTGAGGCAGGACCAAGCCCTTCCTTGCTTTATCCAGGCTGAGCAAGGTGTCTGACCATAGATAATTGGATCTAGGAAGCCAGCTCATGAACCAGGGATAGATCCTGATCACACAGCCAGGGCCCCTCAAACAGACCCAGCTACACAACTGTCTCCTGTATGCAGAGGGTCTAGTCTGGTCTCATGCAGGTTCCACAGCTGTTGGTCTAAAGTTTGTGAGTTCCTTTGAGCTTGGTTCAGTTATCTCTGTAAATTTCCCCATCATGATCTTGACCCCCCTTGCTCATGTAATCCCTTTTCCCTCTCTTTGACTGGACTCTCAGAGCTTGGCCTGGTACGTGGTTGTGGATCTCTGCATCTGCTTCCATCAGTTACTGGATGAAGGCTCTATGATGATAGTTAGGGTATTCACTTAATCTGATTACCAGGGTAGGCCAGTTCAGGCACCCTCACCACTGTTGCTAGTAGTCTACATGTCTGATAGAGGTTTGATCTCCAAAATATTTAAAGAATTCAAGAAACTAGACAGCAAAAAAACCAAACAATCCAATTTAAAAAATGGGCTACAGATCTAAACAGAGAATTCTCAACAGAAGAATCCCAAGTGGCCTAAAGACATTTAAGGAATTGCTCAACATCCTTAGTCATCAGAGAAATGCATATCAAAATGACTCTGAGATACCATCTTACACCTGTCAGAATGGCTAAGATCAAAAGTACTGATAACTTATGTTGGAGAGGATGTGGAACAAGGGGAACACTCCTCCACTGTTGTTGGGAGTGCAAACTTGTATAACCACTTTGGAAATCAGTATGGCGGTTTCTCAGAATACTGGAAATCAATCTACCTCAAGACCCAGTTATACCACTTTTGGATATATACCCAAGGAATTTTCAATCATACCACAAGGACACTTGCTCAACTATGTTCATAGCAACATTATTCATAATAGCCAGAACCTGGAAACAACCTAGATGCCCCTCAACTGAAGAATGGATAATGAAAATGTGGCAGATATACACAAAGGAGTATTACTTGGCAGTAAGAAAACAATGACATCATGAAATATACAGGAAAATGGATAGAACTAGAAAATATCATCCTGAGTGAGGTAACCCAGACTCAGAAAGACAAATACGGTATGTGCTCACTCATAAGTGGATATTAGATGTAAAGCAAAAGACTATCAGATGACAACCAACAGCTCCAGAGAGGCTAGGAAACACGGAAGACCCTAAGAGAGAGTATGGATCAACTTGGAAAGAGAGGAGATCCCAGTGAATGTTTCTTATACAATGAATCAGTTTTCTCTTTCATTCACCAGTCAGAGAGTCCAACTCATGTTAGAAATGTTCTGTTAAAGAAGTGGGGAAACAACATCCATGGTAGAGTTTTACAACAAAACAAATGTCTGCCCAATTCTAAGTGTTTAAGCTTTGCCACTGTGTGATACTTCATTTTAACATTTTGGCTATCCTTTTTAGCTAAAACTCCAGCCAGGAGAGAACATTAAATAGACTCCATGCATCCTAGACTCAGGGAGGATATTCTCATGAAATTCACCTCTGATTCTTTGTCTGCCTGGAGAAGTGTTAATTCTCATTAGAGGAGGCTTCTGAATCAACAAAGCAATAGTTTGTGAAGGTCCAGGGACTGCTGAGCATATTGTAACTTGAGAAAATAACTCTTGAAGCTGATGGCAAAACCTGGTTAACCAGAAAGTGCCCTCTCTATCCAAGCCAAGCTGGGTAGGCAGCCACTCCTTTTGATTCAACCTTCCTTTTTTTCCCCCACAAACATGCTCGTCACTATCAAAATTACAAGACTGCTCCGTTCTTTGATCCTTACTTTGGGTTAGGTAGTACTAAGCCTTGAAATTCTGCAAAGACAATAATAGAAACTTCTACATTGAAACACAGAACAAAGAATCTCCGAGAGCCTCATTGATTCACCTCATATCACTATGCTCTTTTCTACACTCTGACATGCAGGGAGGCTGAGTTAGCTCTCCTGGTGACCTCATGCTTTGGGGTTATTTAAAGAAATGGGCTTATTCTTCTCTTTCCTTTTGTTCTACAGCTCCCAGTTAGAGTATTTAAATATTTTCAAATTTGATTTTAAATTCCTATAAGTGCTTTTAAAAGTCTCTCTAACTCTTCTTTACAGTCACACAAAGTTAAAGGTAACATATCCCCAGGCCTCATCTTAAATGATAAGTTAGTAACCCTCAGGTGAGGCATGGAACAGTCTCCTAGAGCCTCGAGATGATGTTTCTGACTTGTTGCAGGGCATGTGCATGTGAGTGTGGGTGTGTGCGCATGTGCGTGTATGTAATGTGTGCATCTGTGGGTGTGGGAGTGTGTGTATGTTTGTGGGTGTGGGTATATGTGGGGGTGTATTCTGTAAATGAATATGTCTTGTTAGTTATTATGTAACAAGAAGTATACTAAAAGATGAGAAATCCATAGAATCCCTAAATTTTCTTCTTCTTATCCATAGCTAACACCTGTGTTGATTCACTGAAAACATATGAGTCATTTAAAATAATTACATAATTTAATGTCAGATAGGCAAGACTTTGAGAATGAGCCCAGGAATCGTTGCTATGTGACAGGGTCAGCTCAGTTAGTTTCAGTTTCCACACCTGTATGATGAAAATCCTTTCCACTTTGCTTCTGCCTTCTCTCCTCTCTCCCAGCCCCAGCTGCCTCCCCATCCTATGTACCACCGTAGTGATCTTCCTCATGTGCATATCAAGTGAGATGATAGACGCAGGAAGTCAATTATAAATTCTAGAGGATGACAAATGCACACTGATGACATCAGTTAGTTACTTTTTGATCTCAGATGCATGTTGCTCGCTCACTCTAGACAGAATATGAAAACAGAAGACTCGGACCATTATCTTTCCATCATTGGGTCTGCTCTCCTGAATTGTCTGAGTCTAAAACAACCAGCATCTGGAGACTTAAACTTATCCTTTACTTATTCATTACACACATGAAGTGACATAGTCCATGTGGAACAAACTCCCCTAGAACTTCCCAGGTTCATGGTTATAACTATAAGCTACATTGGTTTGTCTTCTTTTTTTTTCCGGCACGTAAAAGCAAAGAGTCTTTATTTCAAGCTCCAGAGCTTGGTCCCTCTGTCTGTCCAACACAGCAGTGAGAGCAGAGAGCCCTGAGCTCAGGTGGGGCAGAGTTTTTATCATAGCAGAGGTTGGGGTGAGGGGATTTCCAGGGTCCAGGACCCTGATTGGTTGACAATTGTGTAGGGGGGTTTACCTTCTTTTATCTTGTTCACTAAGTCATATTTATATGTATGTGATTATGAAGGGAATTATTACATGGTTGTGTAAATCTGCTATTCTCAAAATGTGATGTTCTACCATGCCTCACCAATATGACCTGAGAACTTGTTCAAAATTTAAACTCTTTAACACTCACCCCCATCCTGCCCTTGTTTCTCTTCCCCAAATGTGTATTATTTTCTTCCTTAGACTTCCTGCAAAATAGATTCCTGACACCAACCACCAAATGACTTGTAAAGCTCTCTTATGCTTTATATACAGATATGTTCAAAAGCAGAGATATGCTTTCTTCTATCTTAAGAGAGGGAGAAATCCCTTCTTGGAATCCCTTCAACACATTCTTCCTCATATGTATGTCAGATGCACCCCACTCTACACTAATTCATTTTCAGACAATGATCAGCTTATGATTTGGGCTTTGCTGTTTCCTAAGATGTAAACGCCTGAACACAATTAGAGTAAAATGATAATAAATAAGAACAAAAATCAAGATTCCTATTGGTATCCAAATACGGTTTAAAACTTCAGCTGAGAAACATGTTTAAGGACTCAGAGGTAGACAGAAAGTATATGATGGAAATTAAGCTACAGAGACTTAGCACCACACTCCTGTCACCACTAGAAATAGTCCCTGTGTGGATCTTCTGGAGGCATGGCTTCTTTACTGAAAATTCTGACATTTGCCTCTCAAGAACCTCTTTGATGGAATCATTTCTTTCTTGACATGCCCATCATCACATTATCTGGTATATGTGGCTGACTTTGACAGGGAGTTAGAGCTGAGTCGAGGTATTAGAGTTGTTTTCACAACAATAATAGTCTCTTTTCCACATCATCTGCCTTTCTAATACTCAACTTTACCCCTCTAAAACTATAAATCTGCTCTGGAACATTGTTATGAGGGTGGAAATACAGAAAGAAAAATTAAATGCCTTTGAAGCTATAAAGTGTTATGAATGTTAACAAGGGTTCTGGTGAGTCTTCAGAAACCAAGGTTGCCCAAATTGTGGGTCTTCATGTGCGTGCATGTGGGGACACACACACACACACACACACACACACACACACTCACAGCCTCTTGACTAGTAGTATTGAAAGAACTTGTTCAGTAGGAAGTAAAGTTCTATGAGCTTGAGTAGAACACACTGAAATTCCTTCAGGCTGTAGAACTGAGTTAACTAATACAGAGGGTGGTCACTGTCAGCTCCACTCAGGGACTGTGTGGTCTTTACATCCTTGAATTCACGTGACATCACAAGTCTTACAGATGCTCTCTGAAGACTCTTGGGGTAGTTCCCTATGGCATAGGTGAAAGAATAAACACTTAGAAAAGTTCTCATACTTGCCCAAATTTGTAGGATGAAGGATGGGAGAACTGAAATAGAAAGATAAGGTAGTGGGAATGGGGGTGAGTCTTAAAGCTGGAACCTGAAAGCTGAGCTTTGATACTGAAGAATGGAAAGAATGTGTCAGACAAGGAAGAAAATGTGAACAAAAGTGCCAGTGTGGGGAGGTTCCAAGAATAGTAGGGAGACAAGTGTGAATCTGGCCCAGGAACCCATTTATACATTCATTAATTATATAAATGGCCTACAGTATTTCAAAATATTTTGTATACATAGTAGTTGTTGGTATTGGGTAATAGGACTATTAATACCATAGTCAAGAGGAAGGCTTGGAAAGGCACTTTCTGTAGGCATTTTTGCACACCATATCAGTAGGAACCCCACCTTCCTGACTGGAAAATATTGAAGGCATGTAGAACATTAGAATATGGGTTCTCTTTCTAGTTTAGTTAAGAAATTTGATTTGATTCTAATTAGATTTTGCTTTTATTTCTTTGCATGGCTTAGGCATTCACTTTCCTTTCTGTGCTCATGTTTGTCTGTTTTGCCTGGAAAAGAGGTGATTCAGTCCTTTGGTCTCTGTAGGAACTCATCTGACCCCAAAGTCTGTCAAGAGGCAAGACAACCACTTTGAGGTAGATAAATACTTGCAAGATTTGATACCTCTGAGTTCTAATCTCAGATCAGTTGTTCACTGTCTATGGAGTTTGGAGATGTTATTAGTGTGAAAATGAGCATGAAGATGCCAACTTTGCAGAGTGACTCTGAGGATTAGAAAAGCCCTCTGTGCAGAACACAATGAATTAGAGTCCGGAGTATAGCAAAGAAGTACTTTATCTTTGGCTCATGCAGAAGTACATGCCTTTCTCCATCTCTTCCAATCCAATCCCCAGAACGCATCTAAACCTGAGTCTTTAAATAGAAGAGAGAACCAAAATCCAGTAAGGGAAGGTGAGTCACAGAGTAAAAAGAAGGTAGATCACAGCCCAAATTCACGCCTGACTTCCTTTCCTCTCCAGAGATCTGAGAGGCACTAAGCTGCTCCTTCCCCTGCAGGACTTGGCCATGGTCAATAGGCAAATGGAAATGTAGGGGCAATAAAGCCATCACCTCTTTATGGAGTGAAAAATAACACTGAAAGGGCAACTGAACACATCCCTGACTCCTTGGAGCCTTGGGTGTGGCTGGAGAAATTCTTGCCCTGTCTTCTTCTTTCATTCTCCCAATTGGAGATAGTTCCTTTCCTTATTTTTGGCTGCTAGTGGTTGGTCTGTCACAACTGGCTCTGCTACCTATTCTCAACCAGGAGTCTTGTTTCCTCCCGTGTGTCTAGGTAGGAAATACACTGGGAAGTCTCTCCTCGTTTCACCATTTCCTGTGACTTCTCATTTAATTCTCAATATAGACTTGGAAGTGAGGGCAAAAATAAGAAGAAACACAAATCAGTAGAGGGGGGGAAGACCCTGGATTTGAGTTTGACAGCTTAGTTCAGTGGTGTCAACTATGTTGCCCTTTAAATGAAGGGCTTTGAACCATTCCGTAACCAACCTGAGCACTTAAATTATTCAGAAGCCACATACTGAGTAGCTACTATGTGGTAGACACTATCCTATAAAGTAAGGATAAGATACAAACAAGTATCTACCATGGAATGTCTTGTGGTGATATATTGTGTACCCTAATAAAATTTGCCTGAAGATCAAAGAACTAGATTAAACTAGAGCCGCTAGATTAAACATAGTGTCCAGGCAGTGGTGACACATACCTTTAATCCTAGGACTCTGGAGGCAGAGACCCATATGGATCTCTGTGAGTTCAAAGCCACCCTGGACTACATGAGATTGACTCAGTCTAGGAGAGGAAACAAAGCCAGGCAGTGGTGGCACACGCCTTTAATCCCAGTACTGGGAAGCACATGGCCATTAATCCCAGGAAGTCATGGCTGGGTGGAAAAAGGTATATAAGGCATGAGGAGACAGAAACTAAAGACTTTTCCACAGAAGCATCCCTTTCAGTTAGAAGCCCTTTGGCTAAAGCTTTTTTAGGCTGAAGAGTCCTAGAGGTAAGAAGTGTCTGTGGTTTGTTCCTTTGTCTCTCTGATCTTTCAGAATTTACCCCAATATCTGTTTTTTTTTAATTAAAGTGACCATTTTAGAATTCGTTTTACAATGTATATTCCAGGTGTGGGTAAAGATAATGATAAAAGCATAGCTGCACAAAATAATTCATGCATAATGAGTGTTTCATAAAACAAGGAGGATTCTGGGAGAGAGGTTGGTAATTCCCTTTGTCATGGTGGTCAGAGAATACCTCCCTGAGAAGGTGATGTTTGAATAAAAGCCTAAAGATGTGAAAGAGTGAACATATGGTTGTCTGAATGAGCCTTCAGCAGACTGAGAACAGAGCAATAGCAAAAGCCCTGAAGTGTGTGCAAAGAGCCCCCAAGAGGACACAGTAGAGTGAGCAGAGAGAGAGAGAAGAGAGAAACTACTGGAGCAGAAGTAAGCTCTTGAGTTTCCTGAGTCAGACATGATGATGAGGACTTGATACAGATGAAATGGCCATAAACACTGTAAAGTACTAGTCCAATCTGAGTGTCCCGAAGCAGATCCACGTCTTGTCTTAGGAATGTATTTCATTCATCAAGGATAAGTATTAGTCTATACACTTCTTAAGATTTTAAGTGTGTATGTGTTTGCACATGTGCACACACACATTTGCTTGTACATGTGTTTGTGTTTGATGTCAAGGCATGCTTAGAATTCAAAGGACAACTTATAGGACTCAACTGTCTCCTCCCACCATGTGGATCTTGGGGAGTGACCTCAAGTTTTTAGACTTGGTGTCAACCACCTTTATCTGCTGAGCCATCTCACTGGCTCTGGCCTAAGGATTTTATATTGCACCAAATCTTTAAAACAGATCACTGAAATGGATGTACTTCTTCTTTCTACTTTACAAAAGAAAAACCCACTTGAGTGGAGTCAAAAGACAGCCCTTTGTCCATTATAATACACTACTAGGTTGTGTTTAGATTGGTTTACTCCTAAGTTAAAAATACCTGATTTCTCACCCTACATCTACATTCATTGAGCTCTTAGTGAAGGAGAGGGGAAATAGGGAAGCAAGATGGGCATCAGAGAGAAGTTAGATGAGAGTAGAGCCTGTGTCCCCAGAGGAAAGACTCCATGAATATGTGTCTGGGAGGTCCCTCTCATCTACAACCTGAGTGTGATTTAATGAGATGAAGAAACTATCAGAGACTGGGAAACACAGAGACTGAGTCAGAGATCTGCTGTTGTTTCTTTTTTTGGGCTCAGCATGAGGTGATCACAGGAATTCATGCCCCTGCCTGGATGTCAGTGCTCCTCCATATGACAGTAGGTACCTCTGATGTGCAAGGATGGCAAATATTTACTGAGATCGTGAAATACGTTATTCGGCTTTAGAGCACATGAAAATATCTCTAGTCTTTTCTAATAAAGCTCAAATCTTGGCTCTGCAATTTGCCCTGTGATTTGGGCAGATACTTCAACTCTGAATTGTGGTCATTTCCTCTGCAGATATGTGTAAGTAGCTAACTCATAGGGTTGCTTTGAAGCTGAGATGAGATGGAATATGTGAACTACTAGGAATGGGATATAACACTGTGAGCACATAGATTATAGTAACTATCACTGTCATTAATAATAATAAGATCAGCTGAGAATGCAAGATGGGAAAAAAAGTAACAATTACTATTTGTCCCGCTGACACGTGTACCACATGCACCAAAAATAAATATGTGCTTAATAAACATTAATTTTTTTTTTTAAAGATTTATTTATTTATTATGTATACAATGTTCTGCCTGCATATATGTCTGCAGGCCAGAAGAGGGCGCCAGATCTCATTACAGATGGTTGTGAGCCACCATGTGGTTGCTGGGAATTGAACTCAGGACCTCTGGAAGAGCAGTCAGTGCTCTTAACCTCTGAGCCATCTCTCCAGCCCAATAAACATTAATTTTTGTTATCTCTTTTTCTTAAGTAAAATGTACTGCCTTCTCCAACTTTTAAAATACAGGTCATTTCCAGTTGTGGCCACCTCCCCTCTCCCATCTCTTTTGTACACACATACACTGTTCGGTTTGCCCAGTGCTTGACTGAGCACTGCTCCTAAGAATGTCAAATGTGGGAAAATGGGTTTCACAAGTTTTGATGCTGATGTCTGCCATTCCAATAAAATCCCAGTAGCCAAAAACTCTGATCATAGGTTTTGTTTTAGGAAATCGGTGTGCTAAGAACAATTTACAGCTATGTTGAAAGAAAGTATCTCAAGGAACAGATGCTACTTTTTAAAAATATTTTTAGAGTTTCTTTTGAGACAGGGTCCTGCTTCTATACCTAGTTGGCCTGGAACTCACTATTACTGGCTCTCTTTAACATTGCAGTCTGTAGACTTAAGACATAGGGGTTGTATAGAAGATGCATTAATTGGAGCTGAGCACCCCACAGACAGTTGTTCTCTGAATTTGAGAATTATTGAGGGACATGGGAATGGTTGGAGAGTGAGAGGGTAGAATAGAAATCAAGTAAATACAGTACCAATGTATGAAACTTTTAGAAAGAAAATGAGTTTTAAAAATGAAGCCTTAAAAGTTATGACACTTCTGGCTTCCCTTGGCTCTAGTCCTTGAAGATCCAGAAGTTGGTGTGGACCATTTGACCTCATGAAATTTGTATGTGGAATTGTGGAGAGAGGAAGCTGTACCAGGAACTAAGACCCATTAGAGAGATTTGGGTCCCCAGAATCTTTACCTCAACCACAGGTACTTGCAAACCAAGGGTGATCATCTTACCTACTATCTCTAGGATGACTGTAAGGATCAAATGTAGAAAGACTGATATTGAAAGTCTGATGAATTGTCCAAAGTTAGGTTAATAAGCATTCACAAATGTACTTGCACACTCATTTTTGTATGTATGTTTTTGTTCACGTATAGTATATAAGGGTTTGTGTAAATGTGTCTTTGTTTTATGCATGTATATATATAGTATTTATAAACATAAATATCTATATATGTGTGTATGCATTTTATATGTGTGTATATATATATACACACACATATAGATTGATAGATGATAGATAATCAATGAAAGATACATAGACATATAGATACATAGACAGATGTAAAAGCACAAGGTTGGGTATGAGTTAGAAACTTATAAAACCTGTTTACTCATTCAGTATAACCCAAGCCTTGTATTTAACAGTAGGAAAAACTCATCTGCCAACTTTTCCAATCTTAGTAAGCCTTTTATAGCTTTCATTGTAGACTGAAGAGAAAGCTTGTTTGGTCCCTCTTTTCTATTTAAAGGAAGTACTCAGTGTAAGAAGACCACAAGGGAGTCATTTTAATAGAGAACGAAAGCAACATATATGTGGGAGACACAGATGGAGGAAGTTGAGTGGGAATGGTAGTCCATCACCTACGTACTGCTTCCTTTGGTATCTGGCCCACTTACTCAGGGTGAGATGGGAACAGCGGTCACCAACATTGCTTTCCTCAACTGTTGTGGAACATTTATCTCTAGTGGATATTCTCTAGCTCACTTCTTCTTTCCTGTCTTCCTTTCTTCCTCCCTTTTCTAGTGTTTCCACCTCTCTCCCCCTCCTTCCTCTCCCTCTATCCTTGTTGCTCCTCTCTTTCCCCACTCCTGTCTAGATCTGTTTGTATCTTTAAGTATCTGACTCTCTTAGTTTCTCTGTGATTACTTTTCTACATTTTCACCCTGTCCCATACATACACACACTTGGAAATCTACCCTTTTTTGCCACCTTCCAGATTCCATCTCTTATTAATGATTCATCTCAGCCTGGTGAAATGGTGTTAGTTGCATGAGCAGAAAACTTGACTCATCTTTGCCCAGGGTGTCTTTCCACACTTCTGGAATGGATGAAGAGCAGGAGGTACATTTGTCTCTGTGTGTGTGTGTGTGTGTGTGTGTGTGTGTGTGTGTGTGTGTGTATGTGCTTTCATGTACATGAATGGTGAGGAAATGAGTTGAGGTAAAGAAATGGGCCCAGGTTCTAATTTAACCACCTAGTTCATTGCTGGGGACCCAGAGGTTGCTTTTGAAGGGTCCTGGTCAAATGTTCATTTGAAAAAAGAATTTTTTTCCACTCTGAAGGAGAATGAGAAAACAGAGTCTTGTTTATACGCTGCAGATGCCCCGGCTATCTCTTACCCCTGGCTTTGAAGTTTATATTTAGAAAAGAAAGAGAAACTTTGGGCATTCAGCAGTTTCTAATCTCTGGGCACCTAGTTTACACTGTTCTGGTTTAGGAGGATGAAATGTGCTAAATACATGAGGATAACTCACTTTTCCCAGATTTGCTGGGCTTTCGTTTTACTTATCTCATAGGAAATGTCTCATGAATTGATGTTTTTCATAACAATAATGATGCCAGTGAAGCTCCCACTCATGGAGTGTTGGCTGTATGCAAGGCAACATGCCAAGTGCTCTCTGTACACTTTAAATTAGTCCGTGATATGATTCGCCTGACTTTGGTGAAGTAGATGTGTTCACATCCATTTTGCAAGTGTAGAAAATGAGAGTCTAAGCACCAGTGTAGCTGAGTGAAGAGTCAAACCCAGCCTTAGGAGAGTGTTGTATTTCATGATGCTTTTCTCCCCGAAAGGGGCATAGTTGTTGGTATCTTAGTCAGTATTCCTGTCTAATTCAGTGCTGATGTGTAGAGGTCTCAGGAAAATAAGTTGTGGATAGATACTGTAGGGTGGCTTTATTGCTGTGTTTGTCATGTGTCAGCTCATAGCCCAAATGAGGAGATAGGATCACAAGGAACTCCTGGTAAAGATGAGAATTGGCAGTTAGTAAATGATCTGGTACCTGTACATATTTAGATGGATGCACTCCTTTTCTGTGTTTCATTCTTCTCTTCTGTGCAATGGGAATTTTCACACTTATCTTGTACTCAACTCAGCTTGACCTTTTGAAGCTTAAATATGACAGGAGAGTGGGTGCCCATGGCAAATGGTCAAGAGCTTTACTAAAAGAGAGAGCTGTAAAAAGATACAGTAGATCCTTGTTATCAAAAAGGAAAGGGTCACGATATTAACGGGCCAGTATGGATGACAGGAAGCTTGTCTGGGTAGAATTGCTAGGGTTGGGCAAATATCACCGAATAATAACATTAAGCAAGGCTTAGTGGCACAGACTGCTAAACCTAGCTATTTAAGAAGTTGAGACAGAGGCCGGGCGGTGGTGGCGCACGCCTTTAATACCAGCACTTGGGAGGCAGAGCCAGGTGGATCTCTGTGAGTTCGAGGCCAGCCTGGGCTACCAAGTTAGTTCCAGGAAAGGCGCAAAGCTACACAGAGAAACCCTGTCTCGAAAAACCAAAAAAAAAAAAAAAAAAAAGTTGAGACAGGAGGATGACAAATTCAGTAGCTGCCTGGACTATAAGGAGAGGCAGTCGAGGCAATTTGGTGAGATTTTGTCTTAAAATTCAAAGAGGAATGGGAGTAGCTCAGTGGTGAAGTATTTAGTTTTCAATATTAAGGGGGAACAGAAAGAAATAATGTTATTAGGAAATTTCCTATGGTAAGGAATATTTAGCTAGACAGAGCAGCCCAGGGAAATGGGGAAATATATGCATATATTGAAAAGATAAAATGTTGGATATACCTATAAAATCAAATCATGTAAAAGCTGAGAGATAACCTGGTGAACATTTCTTCTTTTTCAGTCATTTCATTAGGCAGAAGGGGGTAAGATAATCTGTGTAGACTCTCACAAGGAGGCGGAAGCACAGGCCAATCTTCTGAGTCCCTACTCGGTTATTTTTTTCATATGTAAAAAATTCAGTGACCTTGTGGGATGACTCTTTCCAACACCATTCAAACTTTGATGCACAAGGAAACCCTAAAATTTCCCAGTGCTTATTCGTCCTGAACACTTGTTTCCAAATGAGGAAGAAAACCATGCTTGTTTATTGATCCACTCATCCTGAATAAGTTCAAAAATAGGGTTTATATCATAAATAAGACAGGATAAGGTCATTTACATAAATTATATCAGTCCATGGGGTCAGGGGGAAAATGCTCAAAAATGAGTTAAGGACCACAATAAGCGGGGTACAGTTGAACTGTACGAAATCCTACAGTTCCATCCAAAACCCTAGAGGATGTCAAGAGGTGTGGACTGATGAGCAAAATCTTAAAGGATGAACATGAGTTTTCCTAGCATGTTTGCAAAGTCTTTGTTGAATCTTTAGTTTGCTCCCTAGCCTCATTTCCTTCATTTATTCAGCATATCTTAATGAGTAATTACTACATTATCCATAATCTCCTAGACACAGGGAGATCATGACCAAGATAGACAAGGATTCTGAACTCATGGGACTAGCATTTTAATAACGAAACAAGGAAGAGGCAATAAACTAATAGCAACTCCAAGTTGTCCTAGTGATGAAAGAATCAAGTTCTAAGATGGAAAAACACTGTTAAGTGATGTAGTATGGGTTTGAACTAGATGGGATGGTACAGGGAGAATATCACTTGTGCAGAGAAAGAATGGAAGCTGAACTGAAGGAAGATAATGGGAGAATTCTCAAAGCCCCAGTTAACTCTAGAATTTTAGAGTATCTTCATTCTCCCACTCCTTTCTGTATGTGGAGTTTATGAGCTCATTGGCTCTGGAATTCCTCCCTATACTGTGGATATGTTTCCAGGTTTGTAAAGGTCCTTCACTCCCACATTTCTTGTCCCCTGCTATATCCTTGGGGCTGAAAAATTGATATTCCAGAATTACACATGACAGGTAAAATAGGTGGTAGTGTATATGTTTCTCTTAGTACAACCTCTTATATATGCGTCACACTTTGAAGACTGCAAAGTACTTCTGTAGACTTAATTTACTCTTTATAAACACAGCTTAGATGCTGCTATCTTCATTTTAGAAACAAGATGACTTGAGGGTCATAGGACTGGGCAGTTAAAAAGTGTGTGGTGTTGAAAATAAAAACACAGACAGCTTCGAAGGTTTGGAAGGCGGAGACTAGAGCATCAAATCTAAGTTTGCTGTGCCGGAAGTAGTTGTGTGATCGGGCAGCTCACCCCAACTCTCTGAACCATTCTTTCCTTCCTCACAAATTGAGAATGATAACTCCTTCTTTGCCAGTTCAACCCGGCTTGTGCTATTTCATCACATTCTGAGCTGGCCACCAGTAACTTCATGGGTTTTACCTTTTTAGACAGAAAGGAAGATGTTATCTGAAGTGTTTGATGCAGAGCAAGTTGGAAGTTTGAGGAGAGCTGAGCACCCAAAGAGAAGCATGCTCTGAATGGTGCTCTGTATGGTCGGTCCTTCCCTCTTCAAAAACAGTGTAACATTTGGGAATTGGACTTAGAAAAAGGAAAGAAAGAAAGCAGCCCATGAATGAGTGCATCACAGGAAGTGAACACACACTGTGGTCCTTAAGAGCAATTGGGATGGGGTGGGGATGTTTGGCTTCCTCATCTTTCCCAGTCTGGTTCCCAAATCAGCTCTCTTCACACATGGTAGCAATAGCCACTGAAGCCAAATACATTAGCATCGCTTGTCCACCAGACTGTGGGGATGACGAGGGCTTTTATGGCCATAATTAATCCAACTGTAGAAAAGAAATGGCTTGATTAGCCAAGTGCATATTAATGCTGCAGTTATTACTATTAGATTCTATATTAATAATAAGTTGCAGGACTCCTCAATGGGTCTCACACAATAGCAACTCTCTCAATTCTCCCTTGCTAAGCTGTGAACACCACAGGGAGGGCTTTGTTCATGTGGCTCAGAGCTAAGTCTGCAGTTGTAATCCTTTCCTTTACACCTAGTGGGTGTCCAGCAACTGTTTGTGAACAGTTACAACAGTGAGTCTAACAAATTAGACCTAGATCTCAGTAAGCAGGGCACATCAATTGTTCTTTTTTTCAAACTCCTTAAAAGCAGAGAATAGATCATTGTAGACAGTGTGTTTGAGGTTCTGTTATACTCTCTTTTCTCAGAGCTATTTCAACCATACCGGGGATGAGCAGTTCTGTGTTCACCCAGGGTCACCTTGAGCTGCCAGTGATCTCAGACCCACTTTTGGCATTATGTATCAGAGCCTAATATAAGACTGAGGGCACCCCCCAGGTCCATGAAGATCACAGTTTATCACTTCAGGTGAGAGGGCTCAACTAACAAGAATCAGCATCTGGAGGGGGGGCACTCCAGCTTCTTGAATTCCAGCAGGACAACTCTAAGATATTCCATTCACTTTGTCAAATGTCCCTGAAGAAACAAGTCTCTGCTACTCACACCAGCAACCTAATTGACCTTATAGTAACGTTTCTCCTTTCTTACCTCCCCCTTTGATTTCTACCTTTCTGCTTTCTGGAATCACCTCCCAAATAAGCTATATGCATCCAAGCTATTGTCATAGAATGTGCGTTGGAGAGAATGCAAATAAGAAGTTCTTCTTTATGTTTGTGCTTCTGGACATCAGCTTAAATTACAGTATGCAGTCCATCTATTTACTCACTAGACAAATACTTACAGAGAACCTGTTGTGCACTGACATCATTCTAAATGAGCTTCCTTGTGGCACCCACAGAGCATAGACGCAAACAGTACAATAACTCATGGATTTATGAGAGGCATCAATTCAAGTAAAAGCCATCTCTTAGAATGGCAAATGGCACAATATGTTTCCAAAGAGATGGGGTATGAAGGGGTAAGAGGAAGGGCTGAGTGTGTTCTGCAGATGTGTAATCACAAGGGTAAATGTTGTACATGTCCCATGGCAGCATCATGCTTGCCATGTTACAGGACGAGGAATGCCAGCATGACTGGAATGAGTGGGGAAGAAAGGAAGAACACAGACAATAAGGAAGTCAGGTAGGGGACAAGGAAAGTAGGTCTTTGGAGATAGTCAGTGGATTGTTGTCGAGGAGGAGAATCTGTTCCCTTCATCCTACACAGTGTTTGATGGTAGGGAACTTCTGGGGTTTGGAGTCTGAGAGAATTAAGTTTAGAAAGAGTAAGACTTTGGGCAAATGGTTTTATAGTTTTGAACTTTTCCCTTTTACTTGTACAATGGCAGTCATGAAAATAGCCTCAGTGATGCAGGTCTGTGGGACTGCTGGTTGCAAGTAACGTAAAACAAATGGAAACTATCTTTGGCAGAAAAGGAAAAGTACTGGCTTTATCCGGATAGCCAAGGATAGATCAAGATTCCCAGGCCATTGGATCCTAGGCTTAAATGATGTCATCATCACTTGGTCTTTATCCCAGGAGCTAACCCAACTGAGAAGGTCAGGGCCACTTTACTTTTTAAAATTATTTATGTATATGGGTGTTTTGCCTGCATGTATGTCTCTGCAACACATCATATGTGCTTGGTGCTCTTGGAGACCCAAAAATGGAGTCAAATTCCCTGGAGCTGAAGTTTCTGACTGTGGAAAGCTGCCATGTAGGTCCTGGGAATATAATTGAGGTCCTCTGGAAGAAGAGCTAGTGCTCCTAACTTCTGAGCCACATCTCTAGCCCCTGGGCCATTTATTCTATTCTGTTATTTTGTCTCTGAGATGGGATGTATGGCCTTTGAGCATGCATCAGTTTCAGAATAATAGAAGAGCCCTTAACTCTACCTAAAGGATATTAATGATGATTGTAGGAGAAACACTTCTCCAATGGAATTACAAAAAGAGGAGCATGACTTTGAGCAGGTAAGAACAAAAGATGTCCACTAGGGTGGATGCGCAGATGAATCAAAAGTCCCTTTGCCACAATGTCTGGTTCATAGGAGTTGTGGACACACACATGCTAGCCCACCACTGGATCTTTTGGAAGACTTATTTCCTACTAGTCTCCATGATGCCACGTGAGTCTTATTTACTACTGAAAGGTCACAACCCAGAAAGCAGCATGGGCCTCCCAAGAGAGACTTCTTTTAATGCCTGCTGCTGGGGTTGAGACAATGAGATCCAGGATCCAACTACAGAAGTTAATTTCACAGAATTCTGTAAACAGCTGCATGGCCAGCTTTCACTAAGGGCTGGTGACACAGCAGTGATCCAAACACAGTTCTTTCTGGAAGCATCTCCTGGTCTGCAAGCCAATGTGTAGCAGACAACATGAAGACTTTGGGCCCCTGATGTCTAACCTTTACTTGACCATTCCTTAGCAAGTTATTGAACCTTCCTGAAGCCCATTCTCTACCCCATAAAAGCACAATAAACCAAATCCATTCAGTTGCATTTAATTTCTATAAGGATGGGGGAACTTAGAGTATTTAATTTGACAATTTAAGTAAAGGTGCCTGCCATCATTGTTGTTGTGAAAAAGAGATAAATATTTCCTTTGATTCTTTCCTTTCAAGTTCTTCTTTTACAAAAGTATTTGCGTTTGCAAAATTACTAGGGAGTTAGATATTATGTGATGCAGCAAAAAGCAAATGAATTTTAATACCATGAGTCTGGCCACCAAATAGGTTAGGGAGACCTGCTGGGGGTCAGGTAGCAGAAATGAGGCACCATCAATATACACAAAGCATCCAGATATCCAATGCATGGTATGTGCCATTATCTCATTTTCTCCTTGCCTGATTCTCTGAAGCACACGGGCTCATCTTTTCTGCTGATGAAGATGGAGCTTCTTAGAGTGCAGTCATCCATTCCTGGATGAACTCAGTAATTCCTAAGTGGTGAGCCTGGCTTCAAAACCAGACCTCGTTTGTTCCTCAACCCACTCTATTTTCTGTACTCCATGCTGCTATCACAATAAAAGAAAGGATCGCTATTATCACCCATTCCTCCGATTTAAAACAACATCACATTTTAGAAGAAACAAACCAACTGTTGCTGATAGCTGTGAGGCCCCAAAGCCTATTTTCTTACTGATAAGTTCTCAGAATGCATGTCTGCATTTTCCAAGTAAAAAGGCAGGCAAGTGTGGGGAGGGATGAAGGGAGAGCTGTTTAGTGTGTCCTGGAAGAGCGTGTTTGCAGGTTATAGAGAGGTCAGCCCTGGAGTGGCCAGAAGTTCCCCTGATATTTTCAGAAAAGCATGGAGTCCAGACATGGAGACCTTTCTCCCCACCTGAGCTCCCCTTCCATTTGGAATTGTCTGTTGCTTTTTCTACCAGCCTGTTTTCAATTTGTTCATGTGGCCTGCTTCGACTGTGACCTGAACCCAATCAGAAAGGAGAGGGTGAGGTGGGCGAGAGGGAAATCAAGCAGAAGAAGGTTTGAGGGGAGTGCTGAAAGGAGAGGAAGGGAGAGAATTGAAGCTCCGGAGGGGAGGCGGGGCGGGGAGGGGGGGTTTCAGAAAAATCGCTCTGTGCTTTGTTGATTCATGCCGAAGCTGCAGCAGAATCACTATTAAACTTCTCTGTGGAACGTGAGGAGAGTGTGAGTGGATAAAGAAATGTGTGGGGGTCTGGTCCCAGCCCACTCGGGTTTCAGCCCCAGAAGAGCTGTAATGGGGAACAGGCACATTCTTTTACAACAACTCCCAACTCCCTATCTGTTTTCAAGGAAAGAAAAACAATAACAACCATATATATATATATATATATATATATATATATATATATATATATATATATATATATGTATGAAGGCTTGGACAGAGTTGGGTGAAGCAGCAGCAGCAGCCACCTGGGGTCTCAAAGGTCTCTACTAGGCCACAGGACATATATCAGGAAGGAGAGGACAGGGGTGTCCAAACAGGGTGGCCAAATGGAAGATCATTGAGGCTCAAATGCAAAAGAGCTAATTTGGTTCCGGACTCTGGTCCCAGAGTATTCCCAAGCAACTGTCTTTCAGTGACAGGGTGCGACACTTTGGAGATTCTAACTTGTTAAACAATAAAACTTTTAAGCCAGGTTAGGCAAGATGGCCCCATGGGTAAAGACACGTGCCACACAAGCCCGATGATCTGAACTGGATCCCTGAAACCCACAAAGGTAGAATAAAGAATGACACCACATGTGACGCCTTACACAGCCTTGGTGGCTGTGGGGAGGGGCTTGGACCTGCCTAGGCTCAGTGTGCAGGCTCTGTTGACTCCCCATGGGAGACCTTAACTTAGGGGATGTGGGGATGTGGGGTGGCTAGGGAGGGAGGGCTGCAGGGTAGGAGGAGGGAGGAGTGGGGATCTGTGGGTGGTATGTAAAGTGAGTAGAAAAGTTCTTAATAAAGAAAAATGAAAAAAAAAATGACACCACAAAGTTGTTCTTGGTCTTTGATGTGTGGAATATGGCAATAATACCACACACCCATGCACACACAGATTCTTTTTTTCTGTTTCTAAAAATAGAAATAAACCTTTTAAACCAAGCTTGTATAAACGTTTTTTGCATTTTTAAAGTAAAACTAAATGGGGCTGAAGGGATTGCCCAGTGGTTAAGAGCACATACTACTCCTCTGGAGGACTTTTTGGAGGTAAGTGCCCATATGAAGATTGCTCACCACCACCTGAAACTAGCCCCAGGGAGATCCAATGCCCTTGGCCTCAGCAGACACATGCACTCATGTATATAAAGCCACACACACAATTCAAAATAAGATAAATATCAAATAAAGAGAAAAACTAAATAAAACATAGATCGCTCATACGGTTGAATATGGATGTAGAGGAGGCCAATGGTAGCTCCCCGTGGTGTTCAGCCCTCACCCTGGGTTCCATCCATTGTAATTTGCAAACCACTGTTAGAATATATTACACTGGAGACCAATTCAAACTCTTCTGTTTGTGGTGTACTTTATATCTTTCTCTTAAATTGCCCATTTTAGGATGACGGCAGGGTGGGATCCGACACCTAACATGGAGACTAATACATGCTAAATGCCCAGGAAATCTGTGCAGTGTTCACGTCGAATGGAGAAGTCAGAAATTGAAGAGGAAGGTGTCCAGTGACAACTTGAAAAGTTCTTAACTTCTGTGTGTCTGTCTGAGAAAAGTGTTATATGCTAAAGGGGTGAAGAGAGCAAAGCTCCGTTTCAACTCCCATGTCTGTGTATAGTAATGGAAACATCACTTCTCCAGTCATCATGTACGAGTGGAGAAGCAGGGACAAAATCATCTCTAAGAATCCCCTTCTCTACACTGTTGTGGTGGCAACAACAAATACAGCCAAACAATAATAGCAGCTTTTTTTTAAGTTCTTCCTGTGTGCTAGACATTTTGCTGATTAATTTGTATGTGGTATTTTGCATATTTACAATGCTACATTTTATATACAATGTATGCACATTTATATACATTTTATAGACAATGCTACTATTATTATTTATCCAGATTGAAAAAGGAAATAGATGCACAGAGGTAAGGGTCTTATGAAGAGCAGGCAGTACGTGAGAGTATACAAAGGTTTTGTCCTCTGTAGAGTAAATGCAGAGCCTAGGCTCTTACCTACTGTATTACACTAGTACTTAGTAAATTGCAGCACTGCAAGACTCAGAGTACAGTAGGTAGCAGAAGCAAAATACACATGGATGAACTGCTCTGATCTGCATTTGTGCACGGACAAGTCTGCTGAGGTCTTTCTTAGGCCCCTGACCACTAGGTAAGGAAGGACACTGAAGGGTCATTCATTCACCTGTCTCCACATATGTTACATTGCAATGTGAAGTAGAAAGCCAAGAAAAGCAAACTTTATGGGTCTGTTCTTGTATTTAACAAGCCTTCCTGTTGTCAGATTACAAGCTGTAGATGGTCAGGGACCATTTCTTTTATTGTTGCATTCCACAAGCCCATAGCACTAAAAGGGTGACATGAACTTAATAATAAATTGAACAACTCCGAGAAAACCAGCTTTTGATCAGTATCCCCCTAAAATCTTCTCCAGGAGGCAGTACAGTATAAAAGATGAGGCTTCAGCACTGGAAGATTAGAGGTTCAGGTCTTAAGCCCTTCTTTTGCAATTTTAACCTCCACTTTACTGTAGAATGATGACTTCAAACTTTTTAGTTGCTTTAATGATTAATTGAAAAAGGTGATGTACATACTAGAGTATCGGTTCCCTTCCTATTAAGTTTCTTCAGTCATTATTTGCACATAATCCCAATGAGAGCTGGACACTATGTATTTCTATGGTGCCCTCCTTATGAGTTGTTATACTCCAGGTCATCTGGGTTTTTCACTTGAACTATAGTCACAATACTTGGAGCTACATAGAAGTTAGAACTGTGCCGACTGACCTAACATGCTTATAAAGCTTTAATCCATGGTCCAAATGATTCTGAGGTTTTTGGAAATATCTGGAAAGCTGTGTCCATTTGAAAATGAATGCCAGCCATCTTTTGGCTTCCAGAGAGCTAATTAATATTAGTTACAGGCATACTAACTTCCCTCATGAAGAGCCAATTTCTTCAATGGATCTCTGGAAATAAATTGAAAAGCAGACATGGAACCAAGCTGTATGAAAACAAATACAAACAGCCAGACTTGCAATCCTGAGACTAAGTGAAACAATACCTTTACTCCATCCAATTTTCTCCTTTCTTTTGAAAATGTTGGTCCCATATACTATTCTACTTTGATATCTACTAGAATGAAAATGTTTGGTGATATATGATTATGCTATCAAAAAGGTCAGTGTAAGAGGCCTACAGTAGATAAGGCTACAGCAGATAAAAGCTTCATTTACATCTCAATGATCAGCATGCTTCTGCTTCTAGAAATCTTTGTTTCTTTCTAGACTCAGGTTTACTTTCTAGCTGATGTTTGAGCAGTCACATGGGTAAGACTCTACAGGTATAAGTAGATATTACTATGAGATAGTCTCACAGCAAACTCCCTGATCCTCTGGCTCTTAAAATCTTTCTGCTCCCTCTTCCTCAGTGTTCCCTGAGCTGTAGATTACGTTGTTTTGTAGATGTATCCACTGGGACTGGGCCCACAATTCTGCATTTTCATTGATTGTGGTTTTCTTTAATGGTCTTTTGTAAAGAAGTTTCCTTGATAGGGGATGAGGACTGCACTTATCTGTGGGTATAAGGATAAATATTTAGAGTATAGTTAGGGATTATGCTAGTATAGTAAAGGGGTGGCTATAAATTCTCCTCTAAGATCCATGACTCCAGTAGCCCTGGGTAGTTGGCTAGGTTTCCAGTACCATTCTACTTCCCTCTTGTTGAGTTGTCTTAATGCCAATTATAGAGTTGTTGGTTGCTGCTAAGGTATACATGATGTGCCACTACTATACTCTCAGGGTTATTGAGCTGGTTATTGTTGTAGTTCATAGGCATCAGAGCTGGGTGGGACACTCAAAATATAGTTTTATTAATTTTTTAGTATTTCATATATACATGCAATATATTTCGATCATATTCACTCCACTCCTCCCCCTAACTTCTAAGATCCTCCCCAGATACATTTTCTCCTCTTTCTCAATTTCTAACCCACCTAATTCAGTTTGTGCTACCTACATAATCAGGGATTTAGAATCATCCACTGGAATATGACTGACCTACCAAAGACCATACTTTTAAAGAAAACTGATTCTCCCTCCCCAAGAAGACATCAACTATCAAATAGCTCCTCAGTTAGGTATGGGTGTTCCTGAGCCATCTGTGGGCATTCCAGCCCCTATCTCAGCTCGAACATTGACTGGCTTGATCTTTTATAGATATTGTGTAGGCAAGCACAGGCTACTGTGAATTCACAAGTGCAGCAGTCCTGCCATGTTCAGAAGACATCACCTTGCTCCAATCATTTCTGACTTCTGGCTCTTACATATTTCTTCCCCCACTTTCAGGATGGTCTTGAATGGGGTGGGGTATGCTAAAGATATTTCATTTGTGGCTGAGTACTCTACTGATATTTATTCTGTGTACTTTGGCCAGTGGTGGATTTGTACATTAACTACCATACATTACATAAAGAAACTTTTCCAATAAGATCTGAAAGCTGTTCCAGTCTTTGAGTATAGAAATAAGAATTTAGAGGGCAGTTTGATGCTATGCTCATTTAGTAAAATAATAATAGCACGTTCATTCCTGGGGCATTTGGTCTCCTGAACCTTTGATTCTTGGTCAGGTTTACAATACTAGGCATATCTTTTCTTCTGTGAAGTGGGCTTTAAATTCAACCAGAAAGCAGTTGGTTACCCCCACAATGTTTATACCACTATTGCACCCATGAACTTATATTGCCCTGTAATTATTATTGTAGTTCACAGCTTGGTTGTTGATGACCTTGTCTACCAAGCATCCTGCACAGCAACTTCTGATACTATGAAAGCTACCCAGTAGGGGGGAAGCTTCCTGGTCAATTACCAACTTGATTTTTTTCATGGCTTGAGACCAAAATGTGTCTTGTCTGCAACAATAGGGTCTTATCACAAAGTTCTGGTAGGTGATCAAGAATCTTGACAATATCCTGTATTGTTTTGGAGAATTTCTGAGACACATATGACCAACAACCTGAGGGGTGATATCCTACACCTGATAATAAGCTGTTTATTTTGTCACCTGTGGCTTCTGGGAAGAACATTATCCCCACTGGAGGGTAACTATTTAACTCTTTTATATGAATGTATGTAAGGAAGCAATGGATGGAGGACTCATAGCACTTCATACTATGTGGTATAAAATATCTCCTCACATGCAGTTTTGCTTCAAAATTATCCAATTTTTAAAATTAGAAAGGAACTAAGAGGCTGTTTAGGCTCATTTACTTTATCTATTTTCAGTAATTTTTATTAATTTTTATTTTTACAAAAGCTGTATGTTTTTATTGAAGATAATTTTAAAATTAGGGATAAGCAAAAATAAGACAGAAAAGTATTCATTGTTTCACTTCAAAAACACTACTAAGCATTTGCTATATTTTTGTTTCTCCTGTTTTAAAATCATTGTGTGTGTGTGTGTAAAATTTTCACAAAATTATATTCTATAATTGTCCTATTTTAGTTTAAAATATGTCATAAATATTCTTTTACATACCTTTATATTTTCCCAGAAGTTATTTTTAAAGTCTATACAGTATTCCTCTGTATCATTGAGCTACAACTGCCAAATTGATAGTCATTTCTATATTGCTAAAGATTTAGTTATCTCTAAATCTGTGCCAAGATGAAATAGTAGGACACTGTCTCTCTTTTCATATTTTTGCACATCTATATTATTTTTTCAAGAATTATTGCAGTATAGCCGGGTGGGAGTAGTACATGCCTTTAATTCTGGCACTCGGGAGGCAGAGCCAGGTGGAGCTCTGCGAGTCTGAGGCCAGCCTGGTTTACAGAGTGAGATCCAGGACAGGCACCAAAACTACACAGAAAAACCCTATCTCGAAAAAAAAAACATATTGTATACTTTCACCTTACATAGAAGAAAACTAAGGTACAGAAATGATAATTCCACTGTCTGAACCAATGCAATGAACTCCTGTCAGAGCTAACTCTAGATTATTAAATTCTAAAAGTTTAGTTATCTTCCCAGCTTTTACTTCCTAGTCTCTCTCATGGAGTTCTTTTTTCTAGTTAACTTCAACTGTTTCCTTAAATCCAATGGCTGAATTAGGTTTCAGGAACCATTGAGTTTGGGGACTTACACTTACTTAACATGGCTTCTGTTGTCATCTCCTGTGCTCATGGCCTTCATCACTCATCAATCATAAAATTCTTTTCCTATAACTCATCTAGATCTATTTCCACCTCAGAATAACACTCTATGAATCCAGCATGAGCACCTAAGAGTGGCCACGTAATATGAAAACTCTTCTATCCTAAATTCAACTCCTTCGATACATAAGGAAGAATCTGCAGCTTTAAGGAAAGTCTTTAAATATGGAGTCAGAAGAAAATGGCAGTGACAGTATTGAAACAGTTACTCTACACCAAAAAAAAGAGTAATTCCTTTGTCTTTACATACATTTTGTTATAGAATAATTTACTTCATTTTAGCTTTGCCATATCTTCCAAAGTTCTGTATTGGTATTCTTTTATTGCACAGGTAGTGAATCTCAGGCATAAATATGAACAGTCATCATGTGCCTGGCATGGTGGCTTACAGCTATAATTCCTACAAATGGGTGGTGAACTGAAGAAAGTGATTAACAAGTTCAAAGCCAACCTTGGTACATGGCAAGAAGCCATCTTAAAAAACAAACAAACAAACAAAAATCATATAGAGACTAGACACCGAAGATGACAATTTGTGACGTTTTCAGATCTGCCCTTTTCCCTGGGAATGTTTTTTCACCAAGGCATGCACTGGAGAGCTCATCTGTTTTTATCTCCTTCCAGGAGAATTCCTGAGTTTTGCTGATGACTTACTCTCTGGCCTGGGCACATCTTGTGTAGCAGCTGGTCGAAGCCATGGAGAGGTCCCTGAAGTCAGTATCTACTCAGTGATCTTCAAGTGCTTGGAACCGGATGGTCTTTACAAGTAAGAAGCAATGGGTTTGTAGGGAGTATGAAGCAGTGAATGTGGGTTTAAGCCTTGGAGGGATAATTGGAGTAATTCTTTTCAGAGCAGCCTAATGTTTCTTAGCTTGTCTCTATGTGACCTTGGGAGTCAAAGACTTAGAAGTTTCTGTTTAGAATGTAGACCACAGAGAGGCATGCAAGGTGAGTACCATAGGGCCCATAGAGGCTAGATACTAAGTTCTATTATATTATTTCTACTGATGAATAATCTGCAACCAAGAAAAAGACAATAGTTTACTCTGGGTCACAGAACAGCTTATTAAGGAGAGCTGGCTGGCAATCCCTGCCTACTGCTCTTTTCTGATTTTCATAGTATCTCTGAGATAAGTATATGTGTATATATGCATATATTAAGTTATACTGATATATACAGCTCAAATATACATCTTCTTTAATGTATATATGTGTGTGTGTGTGTGTTTATGCCTGTGTATGTAAATGTATACAGACATATATATTAGGATTTAGTGGACTCATTATATCTAAACTCCTAGAAGTCACTGTCAGATTGATTTGATAATGTCAGAGGAGACAGGAGGCTTGGTTTTGTTTCCAACCACAATGAGTATTGCCACATCTGGAGGTAGCCATCATAAATAACACTAAAGAGCTCTAGAGGACAGCTCATCATATTCCTAATGATGAAATCACAGGTCACCTCCTTTATTACCTTAGAAAGCTGTAACTGGTGAGATGTTAAATGTATTAACAGTTACTCAACTAATTCTTTTATTTGCATCATCATTATTTATTTATTCCTCTTTTATTTATCTGCTTAACCATTCATCTATCCTCCACTTATCTCTCCTTCTGCATCTTCTTCCACTCATCTATCCATATAATTTATCCATCTATTTATATAATCTCATGTAGAATTTTCATTTCATGCCCACATTTTCTAAGGATTTTTTTTGTGTCTTCCTACTGTACTAAGGTATTCTTGGGCATGCATGTGGCTGACACCAAGGGCCCTATCCTCCGATGACTTAAAACATGACAGTGATATGAAAGGATACACACATATGGGTTTGGAACATTAGTTGTATAACCTTAATTAAGTTGCCCTACAAATACATCGATAGACCAAACTTAAGAATGCTACTGTGAGCTGGACCTTGTAACCCAGACTCTATGACCTCGCAGTTGTTATGATTCAAACTTTCTCTTCAATCATGTGGGATCAGGAAATGACAGAAAAGGGGGTCTGCCGTGCACAGAGCTAGTCGGCAAGCCAACCAGAGAAGTACGATGTACTCTGTGCCTTACGGAACGTTCACAGACTTGATGGTGAACACTGGGACTGGATCTAGGCTTTGAGAGCACAACTCCCCAGTCTGGGAATCAGTAAGTACTGGGTGTC
Organism: Peromyscus eremicus; assembly: GCF_949786415.1. Lineage (NCBI taxonomy): Eukaryota > Metazoa > Chordata > Mammalia > Rodentia > Cricetidae > Peromyscus > Peromyscus eremicus. The sequence goes on along the minus strand of NC_081417.1, from coordinate 82,624,163 downwards.
TGGGCTCTGGAGTCACTGCACCTGTGACTCCAGACAGCAAGCACACAGCTAAAGTCAAAGCTGTAAGATCTTGTCTGACACTAAAAACTATGGTGCTATCAAGGAAGGGGAGTTTTAGAATATTTCCTGATGACTGGCTCCTGAGATCTATACCCTTCCTTAAGGGTATACACTAGAGGCAGATAGATCTCAGATCAAACCCATGCCTTTCTCTTCATTGGTGTTCATTCTCTGAGCCTCCAGTTCTTTCTCTACGAGAATGTGTGTGTCTCCCTGAGACTTTCCTTTTATCTTCTTGTCCATCTTTCCATCTATCTACCCATTCTCATATCAATCTACCCTTCTAGGCTCCTTGGTGTGAGCCCCTAGTTAGAGTATAGTAAGTATCAACTGTTATCTCTGTTGCAGTTGCTACCTAATTGTGGCAGTTATGAATTTCCCCATTGCCCTGTTTATTCTCCAATTGATGGGTCAGATGAGTAAGCAGTGAGAAATAAGTCAGAGCCTTACCTGGTGGTTCTCATCCATTGGGTCAGAAGGAGTAGCCCTGTCTTTGGGTGGCACTGTAGCAATGTGGTGTTAGCGTAGCTAATGTCTACAGAAAGCAATGAGATGTGTTTATAAATTCCTCCAAAGCAACTGACACTGAGAGTTGATGAATCGGCTACTATTCTTTAAATATGATAAATATTTCCCTTCGTTTCTTCTTTTTCCAATGATCTGGCACCATCTCTGCTTCCCAATTCTTGGGGTAGGGTCTCCTTCCTTCCTCTGCTTTGGGAATGTGTTTGTCATGACTTTGTCTTCCCTATCTCTGGACACCTCTTTGTTTTATTTATTTTCTTTTTAAATAGGTTTTATTAGTGGCCCTGGGATCTGGGCTGCTCTGACAGAGAGCCAGGGTGTTGTTTGGAACCGTCTCCCATCCCACTGGCGGCTCTCCTCCCGTGAAGTCTGACCGACTTGGTCTTGAGTTTTAAAATAGCTCCCGTGTCTGTTCTTGGGGTTTCTCATTTTCTGCTTGCTCATTCCTCAGCAAAATTTCTTTTCTTCCTTCTGTGCCAAGAATACTACATGTGGTAGTAGAAAGAACACAGGCTTTGGGGACAGGCTACCCTGAGTGTGAATCCTGATTCTGCCCCCCCCCCCCGTGTGCTCAGAAAGTGACCCCAGACAAGTGATTGTTCACTATTCTAAGTGACAAATTTTTCCTCTAGAAAAAGGGTTGGTAGTCACTCATGCCTTACAAGGTTCTAGAACAGAGAACTTTGTTAAGAGTAATAAAAACTAGGAAAAGCACAATTTGCCAGAATTCTGGTGCATAGGAGGCCAGCAGGAAGGTTTAACTGTTTTCTCCATTTTGATCTCTGACTTAACCCCTCATTATCAGGGTCCTTTTCTTTCAAGGACAACTCTGGAGGAGTTGGTTTCCATGAAGAAAGACTGGGTCCTACCAGCCCTGAGAAGTGTCTCCTGGGATGGCTAGAAAAGAGGAGGGGGCAGATTCAGAGGAGGAAAGACTCAGAAAAAACAGAGTTTTCATGACAAGCACAGTCAGACACTAAGCTCCCCAAATGATTCAACTGGCAGGGGAGAACAGGACCACATAAGTGTCTACCAAAGAGCCTGGGCTCCCGCCCTGTCCCCCCATTCCGCTGTGCTCAAACTCCATCTGCCCTGCCTGGTCTGAAGCGGCAGCAACTTTGAAATGATGATGCACTAGAGTCACTACAGCTTGAGAGTTCTGGGTATCATAGTTCCGCCATGGAATCTATTCTCAACCCCTGTCCCAGGACTCCTGCCCTTCCCAGTTATCTGCTTCTGCCACTTTCCTTTTGCCCCTGTAGGGCTTCTCTGGTCCCTAATTAGCATCCCTTTATCTTGTAAACTTTGTAAACTTGTAAACTTTCTCTGGTTCTTTTTCCATATGGATTCCCGGCTGGGTCTGGGTCTGGGTCTGGCCTTCCCATGTGTTACTCTCTTAAGGTTTTATTTATCGGAGTGCATCTCAGTTTCTCTGCTCTATTTCTCATTTGAATTTTTGCCTCTGCCCACCGCTCCCTCCCCCCTCGCTTCCCCCCTCCCCGCCCCCCCGCTCTTGTACAAACTCCCTTTCTTTGCCCTACCTTGGAAGGCAAATTGCTTTTGCAGCCCCTCCATCCAGAAATTTTACACAGTGCTTCAGGGTGAGACCAATGGGAGGAGCGAAGGTCAAGGCTGATTTTCTGTCCTGAGCTCACCCCCGTGTAACCGTCCAGAAACATCAGCAACCGTGGTGCCCCCATTTAAATTGAATTTCCTTGTTTGTTTCATTTGTTTTGCTTTGAATGAAAACAAATAAGAGCAGAAAAAGGAGAGGGTCCCCCCAAAAGCCCAACAGTGGGGCCAGCTTCTGATCCCCTGGGGAGTTGGAGTCCAAGGGTGATCTTCAGTGGGAGTGTCTGCTGGGTCAATGGCTGAAGCGCAGCTAGGCTGTTGTCCCTTCCTTACCTGGCTAGGGGCCTAGACACTCTTCTTGTAACTGCTTTCCAATTTCCTATTACTCAAGGTAATTAGCCTCCGTCTTGTCTTGGCTGCCTTGCCTCCTCTAACAATGGCTGGCTGCCAAGGGGTCCTCAGTGCACATGCCAGGAGCAGCCAGGCTTGATTCCTAGGGTGGGGGGCTCATTCCCACACATTCAGAGGCTTGCCTCAGGCCCACCTTCACCTCTCTGGCTTCTGCTCTATGAAAGGAATGCTGAAGGAGCCTGGGTACTGCATCCAAGTGCCAGCATCCATGATGGGAACAGAGTCTCAGGGGGAAAGACTTCGCAGGGGTGGGTGGGGCTGGATGAGTAGAAGAAAAACCAAGGCCCTGGAGGAAGAAGCAAATTGCATAAAACAAAGTTCTGAGGTCAGAAGGCAGACAGGCATTCTCCATTCTAGACGCTCAATACCACCTTGGGCCAATTCCTCCTCCTCTTTCTCCTCCAGGAATGAAATTCTGCCTGCATAAAGAAAAGTTAGACTCAGTGGTCCTGAGAGTTATGCACTAGGTAGACATTCAGAATCCAAACTGAATTCTGGTTCTCACAATGCTACACCTTCACTTTCTGGATAATGGTAAGAAGCAACACTCTCACATGAAGAAGTCACTGTGCCAGGAACCATGCAAGGCATACACATGGTCTCATGTAATTCTCACCATAGCCCTATGATGTGGTAGCTGTGTTCTTATCATCTCCCATATCATGTATATGGAAACTAGGGTTTAAGAAGCAGTGATTTTGCATAGTCACATAACAAAGAAGGACTAGAGCTGAGTTCACATCCCAGGTGATAACAATGCACCTACCATGTTCTACTCATGGTCTTGCCCACACATGTGGGTGGAGTTGTAGGAAGAAGCAGAGGGGGACTTTCTAGTAGTAAGCAACACTAATTACAATGGGAGGAATGCCAGGCTTGGGCACTAGAAGACTTAGATCACAGCGTTTTATATTAGACAGTACTTCAGGCCTCTTCTGTCCCATCTATATAATAGAGATAATTAATCCCCTCTGTAAACTAGGAAATAACAAACTGTACTTCCAGAGGCTGTTCTAAATATCACATGAGATATTAGGTGAAATGATAGTTTGATATTTCCTTAGATTGTGGGCATATGTGAAGGGTTATCAAAGAAAAGTAATAGGAAAGACAAAGAAGCTTGTGAATCCACATACCCAGTAAACCCCCACCTCTCTCTCTCTCTCTCTCTCTCTCTCTCTCTCTCTCTCTCTCTCTCTCTCTCTCTCTCTCTCTCTCACACACACACACACACACACACACACACACACACACACACACACCCCAATCAGGCCTCTGTAGTAGACAGAGGTAGGTTTTATCTTGGCTGCAAACCTTTGATTTAACCACAATATGGCCTTGGACAAGTTTGTCCACCTCTCTGTTTCACATGTAAGGTAGAATTATGATAGGACCTACCTCAGAGGTGAACTGATACATGAAAAGGACAAAAAACACCACCTTACTCATTCTTGGTACTTGAGGAAAAGCAAGAAGAATAATAAGCACTGTTACTCTTTGTGATGCCGTATTTTACCTCAAAAACAATGCCTTCCATGGTCTCTGTTAGCAGCCTGAAGCTCACCACATTCCGGTGGGAGAGTATGTTGTATCCATCCCTGACTCTGGCTACTTCCCTTATCACTGTCCAGGAATACCTGTTTCTTTGAGGTACTTACCACCAATGCCCACTTTCCCTTGACTCTCTCCACAGTGGTCCCTTTCTTTCCTTCACATTCTTCTTTGACCCTACAATGGATCCCAGTTGCCTCATGCACAGTTTTTTTTTTTTTTGTTTTTTTTTTTTTTTTTTTTTTTTTTTTTTTTTTTTTTGGTTTTTCGAGACAGGGTTTCTCTGTGTAGCTTTGCGCCTCTCCTGGAACTCACTTGGTAGCCCAGGCTGGCCTCGAACTCATAGAGATCTGCCTGGCTCTGTCTCCCGAGTGCTGGGATTAAAGGCGTGCGCCACCACCGCCCGGCTCTCATGCACAGTTTTAAAAACCATAATGTAGCTAGAGTTTTCCCCAGTCCTGATTGGCTCGGAAAACTTTAGCTACACCATAATGATTTAATGTGTTTGTTTCTCATCTGTCCTTTCATACTGGAAGTCCATAAGAACAAAATCTATGCTTTTCATGCCATGCCCACTCTGTATTTATGATGCCTAAAACTGTATGATACCAGGTAAAAAGCCAATTAATATTTGTTAAATGTTGAATAAATTTCTATTTTAGAGCAGAAATCTAGCTCACACCCACTTCTCTTCAGTCACTCACAACTCTCTCCTCCTTCCCTTACGAGTCAAGAAATTCCCACTATATACTAGAGTGACTTTTCTGCTGCCATCCCCCAACACCTCCTCTGTCTCTGTGTCCTGCTTCTTCATCTTCTCTATCTTTCTTTCTCTTTTGAAAACCCTGTTTGAATCAATCTTTTAAAGGTTTCTGCATCCAGGTAGAGTAACTAAGACACAGAGGGTCTTGACAACATGACCATAAGTCCAGTTCCTGAGCTCAAAATTACCCTCACTAGAAGAATAAGACAATAATCTAATGAAGGAAGGCATGGTATATGTCATGGTGTGGAAAGGGGACTTTTTGCACAAAGATCCTTGCACAGATAGGTTGGGAACAATATATGAAACAAGTTTTCAGCTTTCCCATTCAATCCTACACAACCTACTCTAGAACTTCTAGTTTTGTTATGCCCTGTAGTCTCACAGCACCATAAAACAGTAAACCCTGAGTGTCTGTGTTGCCCACTCTGCCTAGGAACAGACTCCCACCCATTTTAGGTGGTTTCACCACCAGCTTTCATGTGATGAGCTGGTCCCTAGTCTCTAGGCTCCCATGTTTCTGTGAAAAAGCTTTGGCAACTAGCCAAGGGATGCCTTTCCAAACACTCAGGGGTCCTAGAGCCTTGGTCAGAGTGTGTGGCCTTTCTACCACCCTCACACTACCCTTCATTCCTGTACCGTCCAGAAAGCCCATTGCAAAAGCAGTTAAGGGCACTATCATGGATCCTAAATTATGTATTAGATGACATTTAAACGCTTTTTAAAATTTACATTCCTACCCTACCCTCTTCACTTCCTCTCCACATGCCAAGAATCAGCACAGAATTTACTGGAAACAGAACGAAAGTCATCAAGAGTCTTCTAGGGCTAGCTTTCAAAAGTACTTGCCCAGTTGATGAGAGGCCAGAGAACCAAGGGTCACACTGTCTCTTATCCTTAGTGGCCATGAGGTCTTGGCCAAATGATTTACAATGGGGATGTCTCAGCTTATCCATTTGTAGAGGCGTGAAGAGGCCACCTCCAAAGACACTGTCAAAATTGAGAGCTTGTACATCTCCAGAGATTGGAAGAAGTGAGGAGATATAACAAGACTCTAGCCAGCATTAGTCCACGCAAGAGACTTTCATTCAGGGTACAACTGAAATCTCTTCCTTTCCCTTGACTTCTGAGCCAAGTCCCAGACATGACCCAGACAACATCTGAGGGACTCCCAGCTCCTAGGAGAGCCTGTGCTGGGAGGAAGTCTCCCTGGCTGGGCATGTTGCAGGGTCTGAACCAGCATGAGATGAAGCTATGGCCAAAGTGGGTCGAGGACACACCAGGCAAAGAAGCTAGAGGGGCCTGGATGTGGTTCCTGCCCTGCTCTTCTCTGATTTTTTCTTTAGCACTGCAAACTTTTCTGGTTTTTGGGTTTTTTTGGTTTTTTTTTCTCCTTTCACCTCTCTGCCCTTTATTTTTTCCTCTTTCCTTCATTGCGCCCGTTCTTCCTTTCCATCCTTTCTTCCCTCTGTCACCCCCAGACCCTCCCGTTCTTAATCTCCTCTTTGCTCTTACTTCTTTATTGCTTCTGTTTGTTTCCATCCCCTCTCTCACTTCCATTGTTCTTCTCTTAGTCATGGTGATGACCTCCCACTCTGTGTCACTCTGCCCACCTGCCTGTTTTCTGGTTTCATCATGGAGCTCTCTTTGACTTGCTGTCTCCGTGTCTGTATCTTTGTTCCTTCTCTTCCATTCTCTTCGCTTATCATTTCTCAGTGTCTGCCTTGTGAAATCTCAGGATCTTTCTTTTTCCACCATTCTGTACATTTTTTCCACTCTCCTCCCCTCATGTCACACCCCTACCTATGCACCAGGATCAGCCTCTTATCAGGCTCTGCATTAAGCAGCTAGCTGAACATGGCCAACCATACCTGATGTCACCAGGGGCCAGAGACTCTGGGGTCTCCTCAGTCATGAAGAGTGTGAATTTTCCTTGGCTATGGTGCCCAGCTTTATTGGTCAGACAATGAGGGTAAGTGGGGCAGCTTAGTGACTTAATTCTCTTCAACATCAGGTCACACTGACCTCTTCAAAATGCACATTTGGGGCCCCAGAGAGGGGAAGAGCTCTCTTCAAGCCAGAAGCAAACATAGCCATGTATCCCTAGCCAAGAGAGACTCACAGAGGAAAAATAATGCTGTTTTTCAGCCGACAGACAGCGAGGCTCCTAAAACCTGCTGGGGACTCTAAGGCAGGCTGTTTCTTTCCTCAGACTGCATCAGGATTTCATCCAGAAATGGGATACCAGCCAGGATTCCAGAAGGACAGGGCACAGACAGCTCATATGAACTTGTGGAGGGTGGAAGTGGGTGGAAACTGACTCTGAACTACAAAGATAGTCCTTGAATGACAAGCAGAGGAGCTGGACTTCCTTCTGCAGGTAATGGGGAGTCATCAAAGTCTTTTGAAGGGATATAGAATGGATTTTAACCTGTGCTTTGAGGTAATGATCTTAACTATAGTGTGGAACATAGACTAGGTTGGATTGAGGGTCAGGTAAATCTTTGGATGCAGGTAGAAAGAGAAAGATTGGGCTTTATAGTTTGGGACTCTGTGAAAAATGTGCTGGGCCAAAATGGAGCAGCATGGCTTAGCTCATTTCCAAAATATCTGGAGACAGCTCCTTCTTTACTTCATAAATGACTGGCAGTGGAAAAGCTGTAGGAAAGGTTGTATTTGTTGGTTTTGTACAAGTTGCCTCGAACTAAGCAAGGCACACTTGTGATAATTTTTTAGGGCAGCCATAGGAAACTAATACAGAGATTAAGACAACACCTGGCAGAATATAGAGTATGAGAATTAGACAACAGGAGACATCATGGTGCAGAGCAGAATACAGCTGAACTATGAAGGGCCATGATGGGAGAGATCATGTAACACAGAAGACAAGAACCTCATTACCAGTGCTATAACTTCATGAACAACAGGAAGAAGCTCCATGGTAGAGACGCTGTGCTCTCTGAGCTCCCTGGCAGCAAGGAAGAGGTGAATTCCAGCCAGCTTACAACTGGTCACTCAAGCAATGTATCTGCAGGTCATAACTCAAGGAATTTAAGGTCACTTTCTGTGTGTACAGATGAAAGAATCAAGATCCTAAGAGACCAGTATGTTCCATAGGCAGACAGAAACAAGATTAACATATAAAAACTCTGAACCCATGGCTCTTTAAAGGATATTGTTACTATCACTGTCTATGCTAGCATCACTTTTAGGGACAAGCACAGAGACAGCTCAGAATGGGAACAGATTTCTCCCCTGTAGGATGACAATCCTCACCTAGGCCAATCATCTTAGGAGCATGGACGAAGAGCCATGTCTGTCTAAACTTCCTATTCCTTGCCAGTACCACAAGCAGGCTAGTCTGAGAGTCCCCTCCTGCTCTGACTGAGACTCCAGGAAAGAAGCCAGGTCAAAGGCCAGGTCTCCTAACCTTTCCTCTCACCTTGGCTACAGGCATAGGCCCTGCACAGAGGCCTCCCTTTCCCCCAGTTTCCTCTCACTTCCATCTGTGAAGGAGGAGGCTTTGAATAGACTTACACTGTGAAGGTGTTAGCAGACTGTAAGGAAACAGCATTAACAGTGTGTAGAGAGGCAGAGGCCAGACAAAATCCAGACTTCTGATACTTTTCCTTTCTGCTGTGCTCTCTTTTCTCCTGAGGACAGACCCTTCCATCTACCAATAACCCCAATCCGTGTTTATATTTGAAGTACAAAAGAACAGTGCCTGGGAGTACAGACATCAGTGACCCAAACATCCCCACAGCCTATCCTATGTCACTCAAAGTCAGAGTGGATTGGATCAGGGCTCCTAAATCTACACTAATCCACATATTGCTTTCTTATCCTATATCCTTGCTTCCATGTACCCCAAATCATCTGAGGCTGAGGTCATATAATTGAGACAGACTGCCCTAGATCATTCTAAACCTCACATTGTTTTCTGACTGTATAAGATATTTATTTTTTGGAGGGATGTTGTAATTTCCATATCTGTGTAAAATAGAGATATTGCCATTGCTTGCTATAGAGGATCCTAGTTTTGTTTCTGTTTTTATTATAATCGAATCTCATTCTGAAGCTCAGGTTGACCTGGAACTTGCTCTGCCTGCCTAGCTGGCCTTAAACTTGGGATCTCCCTGCCTCCACTTCCTGAGTGCTAGAATTGCAGGTGTGAACCACCTAGCTCATGTGAGTTTTGTTGTGAAACAAAAACAGGATTATTCACCCATACAGAACTCCCAGGCATAGTATAACCAATAGAATATCCAACATATCAAATCCATGTAAGATCCTTCTTTAAACGTAAGTGTTTCAAGACAGGAAACAAGACCCCCCTAGTCACTCTTTCAACATGAAATGTGGCCAAGTTGGGGTCATTTTCCCATAACACATGATAAAAGAAGAGATATTTTATGCCTCCTTCTAATTATCCTTTACAAGTTCCTTGAACCTGTCTCTAATATATTTCTTTGCTGTGGATATGGTTCTGTATAAATAAAACACTGATTGGCCAGTGGCCAGGCAGGAAATATAGGTGGGACAAGGAGGAGAATAAAGCTGGGAAGTGGAAGGCTGAGTGGGGGAGACACTGCCAGCCACCACCATGACAAGCAGCATGTAAAGATGCCGGTAAGCCATGAGCCATGTGGCAAGGTATAGATTTATAGAAATGGGTTAATATAAGATGTAAGAACTAGATAGCTAGAAGCCTGAGCCATTAGGCCAAACAGTTTAAATAATACAAGCGTCTGTGTGTTTATTTTATAAGTGGGCTGTCAAACTGCTGGGGTTTGATGGGACCCGGAGAGAAAAAACTCCAGCTACATTTCTTGTCTTCAGATTCACAGAGAATCTGCCACTGACCAACAGTAGGGCAGACTTCAGAAATTATGTGTTACATGTCTGCAAACTCATAACAACCAAATGGCCTGGCATTTGGTTGATACCTAATTCAGCAAATACCAAGCATCAGTGATAAGCATCACTCCATGACAGGACTGAGTTAGTGTTTGATATAAACAGCTATAGCTATTAGCCACCAACAAAGCAGTGACAGGTACCTGCCTACCATTAACATCATTGTTAACCATTTGTCAGGCTTGACAGCCACATGCCAGCATTGTGCTAAGGTCTTTAGGTCAACTAACACTTGGAAGCTTAGCAATGTTGCTGAGTACCTCTATGGTAGGACTATAATTCCCTAACCCCCTATTTTGTAGATAAAGAAAACAAAACTTAAGCATGTCTTACCAAGGTCACTTAACTGATAAACGGCAGAACCTTGATTCAAACCGAAGCTTTCTAACTCCAAAGTCAACAGTATCCCCATGCCTCCCTTACCCAGAGATTGAGTTGGACTTCGAAGGTCTATGGCTCATGCTGAATGAGCTTTTCCTGGTGTTGGAGTCAAATTTGTAACAAGCAGATTACCTAAGGGTAGATTGGGATTGGCCACACAATGAAAGCATGGGAGTTATAAGGAAGCTATCATCTGTTATAGCCAGTGCTCCTAGGAGGAGGTGTCTTTGAGCTTGGTTTGGGTAGCACTGAATGGAGAGAACAGGGAAGTTTATATCCTAAGGAGAAGAAATGGTTGAAACAAGAAGGAGATGATATATTGAAAGACCCCCACGTGGAGGATGATAGAAAGTTGAAGATAGTTGAAGCACACAGTAAACAGGGCCGGAGAGGCAGGAGTGCTCAAGCCCTATGATGCATGCTAGGCAGGCATTGATGGATTCTGAGCAACAACGAGAAGGGAGATTCAGATTTAAGAAATGTGTCTGTGGCATATGACTTAGCAGAGGAGACTGCGGCTGGGAGAATAGTTGGATGTGTTTATAACAGTTCCGATAAGAGGCTCAGGACTTAGATCTGTGTCAGGGGATGGAGGGCAAGCGATAGATGATGAAAGTTGCAGGATGTGGACCAGTGGTATTCGGAGTTTCCTTTGGAAGTCTGACAAAGGACAACTAATCATGTAGCCTCTCACAGACGATAAGGGTCAAGAGTTGAAAATTTTCAATTTCAAGCTTTAAATCTGGATTCAAATCCTGACTCCACCAGTCGGTCATGGATTAACCTCTGAAAAATTACTGAAGGCCAAGTCAAGAAGATTACTACAAGTCTGAGGCCAGTCTGGATTACACAGTGAGTTCCAGGACTTACTGGGCTAAGAATTACACCCTGTCACAAACAGATAGACAATGCTTAGCCCTGCCCCCACCCAAAGCATTATTTTGCCTTTAAAAAGCAGGAAGAATAATATATTGTCCATTTAAAATACACATGTACAATTTAAATGAAAGGTTTCAAATATCCGTTCCCGACACCCAGTAGGCCCTTTATACCTGCGAACTCCTTCCCAAGTTCTTCACTCCTACTACCGTATACATTCATAATAATCCCAGCTCCCTTTCTCTCTCCACCAAGTTCGTTCTTTCACTGCCCAGCTCCCCTCCGTCAGCCCTCTTTCCCCAGGATGCCAGAAATGAAATAACATTCTTGGCGTGTTTGTTCCCCAGTGCCTGGCAGCCTTCCCACAGACCCCTGGCTGGGTCAGGACTGATTTGCATTAGCATGTGCAGGCCAGTGCGAAGGGGAGGGAGAGGCCCTGTTTACAGGGAGTTTCATCAGGTTCTCTTGCCAGAAAAAGGAGAACTGAGTATTTCTTTCTGGGAAACGTTCACAGATTAGGCCCAGCAAAGAAGGCTCCAGGAGGTGCCCCACTTGTGGAGGGGTTGTGGGTGAGTGGGTTGCCGATCTGACCCGGGGGCTGTGTCTGATTTCTCTCACCCTTATCGCAGGCCAGGAACTTAATACGGTGAAATTGTTCTTTCTGAATTGGATCTGAGTTCTGCAACAGGTTGAAGAGGCATTGCTCAGAGCAAGGAAGACACTCAGAAGCCACAGGAGAAATAAACAGCCATTTTTCTGGGTTCTTGGTGGATATGAAATCCACAAAAACATCCTTGAGGGAAAAAGACGGAGGTGGCCCCACAGATGTGTTTTTGTTTGTCCTAGCTTTAATCCTGTGAAGTTTTGCATATTATCCATTTTAGCATCATAACTTTCTTCCAGGAATCTCAATATCCTTATGCAGATCTAGATAGCCAGTGGCAGGCCAAGAGACAAGTCCCTGGAGGTGTCTCCGGAGTAACATCGCTAGTGTGAAGTGTCTGCTCCTGAAGGCAAGAGTTATACTATTTGGAGACAGACAAACTGAGTTTCTTGCTTTTTACTGAATAATCCTTGCCTGTGTGCGTGTGTGCGACTTATTTAATTACTGTACTGAGTATTGAACCCAGGGCCTTATTCATGCCAGAGAAGCACTCCACCATTAAGCCGGATCTCTAGCCTCTTTTTTATTTATTTGTTTTTGTTTCGTTTTGTTTTGTTTTGTTTTGTTTTCCAAAACAGGGTGTCACTGTGTAGCTCTGGCTGTCCTGGAACTCACTGTGTAGACCAGGCTGGCCTTGAACACTCAGAGATCTACCCCCTCTGTCTCCAAAGTGCTGGGATTAAAGACTACTTGGCCGTCTTTTTTGTTTTTGTTTTTGTTTTGTTTTGTTTTTTTTTCCCAGAGAGAGGATTTCCTTAAGTAGTCTAGACAGACTAACCCTGAACACAGTCTATAGCCAACCTTTTGAACTTGCCATCCCCCTGCCTCAGATTCTGAGTATAGGCCTACACCACCAGGTTTAACTTCACCAATTTCCTCTTGACCTCTAGAATATGTTTTCTCTAACTAAGACCTTCTACTTCTATTTCACATTAGTGTTTTCATGGAGTTCCAAGAAAATAATCAACAATTTGAATTGTGAGTCCTTAAAAACATGCTTTTTAAATACCAGACACCATTCCAAATGCTTTCCAGAAGTAAGCTCACCTAGACCTCTCAATGAGGACAGTATTCTATCATTGCCAGTTCACAGATGAGACAATCAAATCCCAGAGATGTAAATATATTTAACAAAGGTCAATATCAGAGCCAGGATGTGAACGCACAAAGACTGGCTCCCGGGGGCAAATTCCCCATCACTAACTAATTGGGAATCCACATTAGCATCTAATGAGCGCCTTGGACAGCAAAGCCTATGTTCTCACCCACCACAGGGCCTTGGCACATGCCACATGTCTTCTTTGGATTAATTTTGTTCATCTATTAGTTGTTTCCTAGAATGGCACCCTCTGACTTATCATCTGAATTATCTACCCAAATAGCCTTTCATGTGCTACAATTATCACGTTTGATTATATATATGTATATGTATGTATATATATATATATATATACATATACATATATATATATATATATATGGCTTCTGTTAGACCAAGAAGTTTGTGGGGTAAAGAGGGTATTTATTTTGTTTTTCTGTATATACTTAGCTGCACATACAAAGGAAGGCAATAAATATTTATTTTTTGTGATATATAATTTATTATATAAGTAAATGTGTTGTATAATGCACCTCTAGTCATAACTATAAGAATGAAGTAGCAGCTTTTTCTCTTCACTTAATGGATAAGCAAGTAAAGGGTCCTGGTAGCTTAATAAACTAGCTAATGTCCCAGAGAGTGAGAGAATAAACATCTGAAAGACCTCCAACCTCTAAGCTCAAGGTCTTTGCTCTGACTCTCTGCACTGTCCTGTCTTTTACTAGACCACATAAGGGACACATGGAGAAATTAAATATAGTACTAGCCCTAACAGGTTTCCCATTCTTCAGGGAGGAGTCAAATGTGCACGGACCACTATGTCATAAGTAAATTAATCGGTAGCTGGCTTCGTAACATACAGATTATGAGCTACGGGAAAGAGTGGTTGAGACAACGAAGAAGGTTCTGTTTGTTTTGTTTTGCCAGGAAATAAGGCCCCCTCTTACTTTTCTTTACCCAGCCACCAGTCTCTAAGCATTTGCTCAAATGTAACATCCTCCCTGTTAGCATTGGTGTTTGTTTATCCCACTGGTTTGGGTCGACTTCTTTGTAGCATTCTGTACTGCATTCTTGGAACTCGAAGATGAACCAGACATTGCCTCTGCTTCCATGGAACTCATAATGTGCGGTCAGTGATGTGAGCCCTCAGAGGAGCAGGGCCTCTCTGCCCAGGGGGTGGGAAAGAGTGACAGGACATTGGTATTGAACTTTAGAAGGTGATTAGGATTGGTAAGATAGGGAGAGAAAAGCAAATGGTTTCCCAGGGACAGGAAGTCTCATGTGGAAAGTTATTGAGTACGACAACCTGTCAGAGTTACAGACCACATCAGGTCATTCTGGTACAATGCAGCTGTGCATGAATGTGCCAAGCCTAAGGACATTGGTGGGCCTCAAATCATGAAGGGACTTTAGGCCAAGCTAAGGAGTATGAATTCTAACTTGAGAGTCAAGGCAAGCATTAGGGATCTTGAGCTGGCTGCTCAATAGACATTGTCAGACTTTCTCTACCCTTATTTTGACCAATATACTAGTAATAGTGTCATGGTAAGGCAGAGCTGTGGAAGCAAATGAGGAAGTGAGACTCGGGTGGCCTTGCTTGAGTAATGTCACGCTCCTGCACTGGGAGGTCAGGACATGATATGAGTCAGGGTGCTCAAACTCCATTCAAAGTGGGAGAGACAGTTCTTCAGTATATAGTGAGCTACCTAAAAAAAAAGGATCACTTGGCAAGAGGAACAAATGAAGTTCAAAGACTTCTAACCCCAACAGAAGCCCATGAAGCTAAAGACTAAAGAGAGTCTTTTCAAAGCCAATGCCATGGATCCTTACCACATTGCTCCACTCAACAGATACTGTAGCTTCCGTCTGAGGTGGGAGGGGGAAGCATAAGGCCCTACTGAGGTGAAACAGCCAAATTTATGAAAAGAGAGTAGGCCACACAGCGAATGGGTCCATATGAAATGTGAAGCACACTACCTGGAAGTCATAGCATTGTGTCTAGGCTTCCAGAAATAGTTGCTGAGCCAATAATGGCAAGGCTCATTGCTGCTTGATGGAGTGAGGCGAAGTTGAGTGGCCAAGAAGCTGGAGTTCATTAGTACCCCATGCTGTCTCAGTCCTTGGACTCATCAAAACCCTATAGAGATTTATTTTCCTTCAAGAGGGGAACAGTTGTGTCTTCAAAGTCAAGGTGAATGCAGCACAGGGATCTCTAGGTCAGCCTTTGACTAAGTGCCAGCTCTATCACTCTCCAGCTATGTGTCCTTGGTTTAAAAGCCCCCTTGCCATCCTCCTCACAAACAACATATTCTCCGAATGCAAAATGTGGCCAATAAACCCTGCTTTGTCTTGCTCTCAAGGTTATTTGTACAATAAGCTTTGAAACGTGTAAATTGATAGGTGTCAGGGATGCGTTTGTTTCTGTTAATCCCGAGAACCAAAACTAAAAGCAGAAAGTATTAGGGAAGTACGATAATCTTCCACATGCTGCCCCTGCATGTCAATACTGTGTCACATTGGCTTCAGGCTCCAAAGAAATCCAAATTAAAGAAGCACTTAAAGGCTGTGTTGCCCACCCCTGTCAGTTTTATTTTACCCCTCCCTCTGAAAACACCACCGCCATCCTGAATCTGTGTTCGTCTAACCCAAGAGCAAAGCAGCCTTATACTTCCTTGTTTACTCTTTAATTTACACTGTCGTTCCTGGTTTCTTATGTTCACAAGTTGAAACTCCGGCTGCTTCCAGCAGACACGTGCAGCCTGCCTTGCTTTTGTGTTTTGTTAATATTAATTTGATTTCTGGAATAACCACATGTTTAGAGCTATGGCATAGAAAGGCCCACAGGGTCTTATCTATCTCCTGGGAACCTCCCCCACTCCCTTTTTTATGTCAATTCCTGCAAGAAAATAAATATTTGAATAATGTATTCTTCTAATCTTGTGCTTACGCAAAGCCTTACGTCTCTGTGAGCTTGGCCAGCCATGTCAAGGTCTTATCAGCACTGGATGCCTCAACCGTGCCTGGCCAGCCCATTGCCCCCATTCTGGTAACTCAAGGTTTCAACAGCTGATGTGTCCAATCGACCAGGGAGGCTTATCTTCATGGGGCAAAGGAAGCCGGATGGTGGTTGAGGCCCAGAGATATTAGATGAAGGCTGTACGAGGCTGTGTGAGTTCAAAACAGCAATTCAGTTTGCTGTCTAAGATGAAGAGAAGCATCATTGTGAGGAACACACAGCTGTTGTAGGGGACATTGACAGATTATCGGTTTGATGCTACATTCCATATATCCGAAACATATGTCCTTATGTAGTGACTGCACCACTCTTCTGAGCCTGTTTCCATATTGGGAGGCTCGCCTCACTGTAAGATTCTTGTGACTATAGGGAATAGGCAGAGCCCACTGTGCCTTTAACACCATGCTTGTGGCTGCATACTACATGCATGACTCGTGGGAAGAAGTGGTAAGTGGATCCATATTACAAACAATGGCCAGAGCAATGTGCCAGCTGTTCTGGTAAGCCTCAACATCCACACATTGCAATTTGTAAGAGTTAGCCTACGTGATATGTGTCCAAATCTCATAATTGACCAATAGTAGATGTATAATTCTTACAAACACTGAATTCCAAAACTAAATGCTTAAACATGGCCTCCACCACCACCTCCCTTTCACTAAAACTACACTTGTCCACCCTTATACACATTAGCACCAGACTTAAGAATATGCAACCTTGCAGTATCTGTAAGACAGTATGCAGATAACTGGATTCAATGACAAATATATATTTAGTCATTACTTCATGTACGAGGTAAGCAAATATTGAATGACCCTCTTATGTGTATCATATTCTGCCCCTACAAATAGTATCAAGATGCTGCCCCAGCCATCAAGGAGATAGATACAAGGTATTGTAAGACAGAGAGTAGAAAGCATAGCTCGGGGTGCAGTAAAGTTCTGTGACCAGCATTGAAGAAAGCATAGACACACAAGTTGTCTTTCTCTTCATCTCAAACACCATGTTTCTTGCTTCTACAGAATAAGTTGGTGAACATTTCTTAGAATAAGGAAATTCGAAGTAGGAGTAGACTATTCCTCGTAGTGAAGACAACAGTGACCATTAATGGCAAAAAGAGCATCCTATAGGAGTACAGCAAAAGTCTCTTAGCCTGAGGGACAATAGCATGTCTAATAACAAACACATGAGACAAGGTGTTAGTGTTTGACTGATATTAGCGAAATGTATAACCAAAAGTGGAAATTTGGAGGAAGCTGGACAAGAGTTGTGTGTGTTGTGCTGGCTTGTTGTAAGTCAACTTGACATAAGCTACAGTTGCTGGAAATGAGGGAGCCCCCAGTGAGAAAATGTCTCTATAAGATCGGGCTGTTGGCAAGAGTGGGGGCATTTTCTTAATTATTGAACAGTGTGGGAGGGTCCGGCCCATTGCTAGTGGGGCCATCCCTGGGGAGATAATCCTGATTTCTATAAGAAAGTAGGCTGATCTAGCCATGGGGAAAAGCCAGTAAGCAACACCCCTCTATGGCCTCTGCATCAGCTCTTGACTTCAGGTTCCAGCCCTGTTTGAGTTCCTGTCCTGACTTTCTTCAATAATGAACAGTGATGTGGAAGTATAAAGCAAAGAAACCTTTTCTTCCTAAGTTGCTTTGGTCATAGTGTTTCATCACAGCAATAGAAACTTTAACCAATACAAAGGTATAGGTGTATTTCCAAAGGTCTTTTCGGCTGAGCTTGAAGAAGCTCCATTCCACATTATAGGTGGTGGGAGGAGATCAAAAGATTTTTGGAAAGAGGTATGATATTAATTGGTCACCACTTCAGTAATATATCCTGGAGAAAGATTCAAAGTAAACTAGAAAGATGTCTATATGGATGGGGAGGGGGTGAAAGAATGCTTAGGAGATGGCTACAGTTGTCTAGGTGGGAAATGCTTGCAGATTTTTAACAACCCTGTACTGGAGGGGGACAATGGATAAATGGAAAAAATGATGAGAATTCAGATTCAACTTGGAAACTTCTTGTATGAGGAATGAGGTAGAAGGATGAGAATGAGAATGGAGAAATCACTGAGTGGTTGGATAGATGTTGCTGTCATTCTAAATGAATAGCATAAGTAGATGAGTCATTTGGAAAGTTGGGGTATGAAAAATGTGGAGGCAGGGGTTTGATTTGTCAATGGATATCATAATGGAGCTGTTCAGTGGGTCATCGGGTTACAATAACTACAAAGAAAAATTTATGTAGGAAGGTGTACACAGATATGTGTGTACACAAAGACATGTGCATGAGTGCCCTCAAGCACATACATACATACATACATACATACACACATACACACACACACACATACACACACACACACACACACATACACACACACACACACACACAGATGACAAATACGTTGACAGGAAAAACCTAAAACCTCCCCCCTATTTTCCCCCTAGAGCAATATAGGGAATATTATCTTACTGTTTCTATATTATAGTTAAACAAACTAATCCTCAGAAAAAAGAATTCATTTGTTAAAGCTACTGAGAAGTCGGTAATAAATTTAGCACAAAACATTGGGCTTTCATTTTATGCATTTCACTTACACTTAAAATGACACACACATGCCGGGCAGTGGTGGCGCATGCCTTTAATCTCAGCATTAGGGAGGCAGAGGCAGGTGGATCTTTGTGAGTTCGAGACCAGCCTGGTCTACAGAGCAAGATCCAGAAAAGGCGCAAAGCTACACAGAGAAACCCTGTCTCAAAAAAACCAAAAAAAAAAAAAAAAAAATCTCACACACACACACACACACACACACATGCACACATGCACATACACAATTCTGTCTGTTTCCCAACATCGACCACCCCCAAGACAAGAGTGTGCCTTCTTTGTGTCCTCTTTGGAAAGAATATAGAATAACCCTCAAGTGAAGTGGGCTAGGAATTCATTGAGCACTGAGACATGGCGTGATAGAAGGTCTAAAGGCCAGAGTTTTGAAACCAGGCTGTTGAGCAGTGCATCCTAGCTCTGCCATTTTCTGGAGAAGTTGCCTAAACGCCCTGTCCTCTCACTCTGTTACAAAGTAAGGATTATCAAATAGAACAGATGAGACAGTACTGTGGTTTGATGGGCCTGCTAGTACGTTGCAGGTGTTTGCTCCGTGGGAAGGGAGTACATTTGGAGTGGAGTACTTAGCAGTGTCCCACGGGGGCATCACATTGTAGCAGAAAGAGAATGGCATTTGAAAGCTGACAAACTTGGGTTCAGAAACTGGCTTGCTGGTTCCTTGTGGAATGAACTTGGACTAATAATAATATCAGTTCCCAGCTCATTTTCTTCAGTTATAAAACAGTGAGGATACTTGGCAACAGAAAGGGAAGGTCAGATAGAGGTCAAACCTTTCCAGCAGATGACCTGAACTACACATGTTACATGATCTACCTTCTTCCTTTAAGTCTTTGAAAATTTGAAATAGGAATAAAATTTCTTTTTTTTATTTTATAATTTAATTTAATTTTACATATCAGCCACGGATTCCCCTGTCCTCCTCCTGCCCCCCCCCCCAGCCCAACCCCCATTCCCATCTCCTCCAGGGCAAGGACTCCCCTGGGGATTCAGCTCAGCCTGGTAGATTCAGTCCAGGCAGGTCCAGTCCTCTCCTCCCTTCACCCAGGCTGAGCAAAGTGTCCCTGCATAGGCCCCAGGTTCCAAACAGCCAGCTCATGCAATAAGGACAGGTCCCGGTCCCACTGCCTGGGAGCCCCCAACTGGATCAGGGCCTCTGGAATAAAATTTCTTTAAATAGATCATATCCACTTCCCACCACTCCCTTCCACTCTACTCCTCCTGGACCCTCCTATTCTTCCTTCATATCTTCCTCCTCCTCCTCTTCCTCCTCCTCCTCCTCCTCCTCCTCATCATCATCATCTTTCTGTTCTCCACCTTTATAAGCCAAAGTCCAATTAGTGTTGATCATATACAGACAAGTGTACGGACATTCATTGGAGCATATGCACATGTTTAATAAATATCTACTGAGGGCTTACCTTGTAATCTGACAAAGGTTTTGGCACATAAAGCAGCAGATGAAACCCTGTCCTAATTCTTATGAACGTAATATCTTAGTGGTAAGGGCAGTTGTATTAACATAATAAACAGGTGAATATTCAGCATATTTTGATTTCATGAATACTTTAAGGAAAAGATTAGATTTGAGTCAGTGATATCAGCAGTTTGACATAGTTGAAATTTTAAAAGGGAACCTCATTGAAACAAAGTATTAACCACAAGAATTTGAGGGAGATGAGGGAGGAACTAGAGTGAGAACATTCTAAGGAGAATAAGAAGCCAGTACAGGCTTCTACAGCATGCCTGGGATTCAAGGTGCAGCCCTACTAGATAAAAGTTATTGACTTATTTCTGTTTAGTAGAGAGCCAGGAGATCTAGAACAGGACCTTAAGATTAGAAATTCTAAATCCATTGTCTTTTGTTAAGAATTAGGCAAAGAATATCTTACTAACTCCATAGAATCCTCCAAATAACCCCTTGAGTTAGGTGGAACTTCATGCATTTTCTTAGCGTGAAAACTAAGATTTACAGAGACTAAATGCTCACCAGTGTCATAGCCTAAAGTACAGAGATGTTTCTTTAATCTAGAATGTTCTCTACTTTCATGTTCATGCACCTAGGCTCTAAAGCAGTGGTTCTCAACCTTCTTAATGCTCCAAGCCTTTAATACAGTTCCTCTTGTTGTGGTGACCCCCCCAACCATAAAATTATTTGTTTGCTACTTCGTAACTGTAATTTTGCTACTGTTATGAATTATAATATAAATATCTGATATGCAGATGGTCTTAGGTGATCTCTGTGAAGGGGTCATTCGACCTCCCAAATGGGTTGTGACCCACAGATTGAGTACTACTGCTCTATACCAACCTAAGGATTTGAACAGTTCTATGCAGTTCTTACACTCCCACATTTACAAATAAGCCAAAGATATGGCTGTTCACTTAGGATTTGCTGAAGGTTTTCAGTTTTCTGTTTAACTAAACTTTTTGGTTACATGAAGAAATTTGAGATAGGGTTGGAGCAAGAAGGAGAAAGCAGAACCAGCTCCCAAACCTCCACCAAGGCCACTGTTGTCCAGGCAGACTTCTGACTTCCTTGTCTGTTTACTGCTAATGTTACTGAGATTGAGCTCTTGGCTATGCTCATACTAAGCACACTCTACCACTGAGCCATACAGCAGCTCTGCCATTTTCCACACAGATTTCTTTTCGATATAATTCACATACTGTTTTAGACTTCAAATACTTATAAAGTTGAACAAACATCACAGCAAATTCCAGAACATTTCCCTCACGTGTAAAGAAACAGGAATTCACCCCCTCTGTCCAGCTCCTGGCAGCCACTAATCTGCTGTTTGTCATTAGGAATTTTTCTATTCCATACATTTTACATGAATGGAATCATACAACTTTTGATCTTGTACATCTGATTTTTTTTTTCACATAACAATTTTGTCAAGGTTCAGTGAAACTGTAGCTTGAGTAAGAACTACATTTCTTTTCATGGCTGAATAATGTTCAATTATATGGTTGTACCAGACTTTGTTTATCCATCAATTGATGAATAATAGGGTCATTTTACACTTTTTTCTGGCTATTAGGAATAATGCTTCTATGAAATTCCCCACGCAAGTTTTCCTATGGATATGTCTACAGTTCTTTTTAGTCTGTGCATAGGATTGCTGAGTCATATAGAAACTCTAGTTTGATTTTGACAAGAGCTACTAGAACGAGCTACAAGAGCTGTTCCAGAAAGTTCTGGGTTCCAATAAGAGACTATGCCTCAGTATATAAGGTGGAGAATGATTGAGGATGATACTCACAGCAACCTCAGGCCTCCACATGCATGCATATACATGTGATTGTATACCTGTGTGCATACACATGCACCCAGACACATTAGAGAATGCATGTACACACGTTCGTTCACACAAACACAAATGCATGAGTGATGATGTGGTAGCTTGGCATACATGACTTATGATGAAGTTTGAAATTACTTAGATTATTTTAGAATTGCTGAAATGCCATACATATTTCTTAAAGTCATAGAAAAATGCAATTAGAAAGGACCTTCCAGCCAACCAAATCAATAGTTTCAAGTATTTTCTTTGTTTTTGAGACAGAGTTTCATGTAGTCCAGGTTGACACTGAACTCTGTATGTGGCCAAAGATGACCTTGAATTCTTGATCCTTATTTATATGGTACTGGGGATGAAACCTAGGGCCTCAGGCATGCTATGCAAACAGTCTACCAACTGAGCTGTTGCCAATCAGTTAAAAAATTTCCTTTTTAAGTGGTCTACAAAAAAAAAAAGTGAAAAAGATTGAAATCTTACCTAGATGATGGTAGTTGTGTGCTTGGAACACAAGTTTTTCCATAGTTGATTCTTAAGCTCCCCAAGTCATCATTTACACTTTAGAAAATGTGTTTTGTTTTGTTTTGTTTTTTAGGGGAAGAACACAGGTGTGTCAATATGATATATCACATTCTGAACCTGCTGTGTTTTTGGTATACAGATAATACTAAATAATCACATTTAACAAGTTGAGAAGGGGTGCATGTTTTGCTCTACTGAATTATCTAAGCACCCCGGTCAAACAATAATTGATAGTACATATATGGTTTAGTTCTGTGTTCTCCGGTTTTATTCCATTGGTCTGTGTATAAGCTCATACTACAATCAGACATACTAGGCAAGTGCTCCACCACTGAGCTACATCTCCAGCCTACACTGTAGTCTTTTTTTTAAGAGTTATTTATTTATTATGTATATAGTATTCTTCCTGCATGTATGCCTGCATGCCAGAAGAAGGCATCAGATTTCATTATAGATGGTTGTGAGCCATCATGTGGTTGCTAGGAATTGAACTCAGGACCTTTGGAAGAGCAGCCAGTACTCTTAACCTCTGAGCCATCTCTCCAGCCCCCATGCTATAGTCTTTAGGATAGTCTCAGTTTGGCTGACATTTTATTGTTTCTACATTTATAAATTGTTCGACTACATATATGCAGTTTTTTTTCTTGTGCTATCAAAGTAATTTTAGTCTCATTGAATTAAGTGCTAGTATCCCCTCTCAGTTATTTATGTAAAGGGTTTTTGGAAGATTCATGATCATTTCATGTAATTCCATCAATGACATCTGATAGCCCATTCTATTTTTTTTAATTGCTATACAGAACTTTTATTTTTTTTATTAAGAGATTTTCTATTCGTTTTACACACCTACCACAGATTCTCCTGTCCTCCCTCCTCCCACCCCCCAACCTTCCCCCCCAACCCACCCCCCATTCCCACCTCCTCCAAGGCAAGGTCTCCCATGGGGAGTCAGCAGAGCCTGGTACATTCAGTTGAGGCGGGTCGAAGCCCCTCCTCCCTGAACCAAACGATGGAGAAATGGATGAGATCTACATGAGCAAACTGGGGATGGGGGGGGTGGTAATGGAGGGCAAGGGACAGGGAATGAGAGCTTAGGGGAGCGGGAGGTTTGAGCTGGAACTGATAGCCCATTCTTACCAAGAAAAGAAGACAAGCAATTAGAAAAAAAATCATTACCCAAGATCACTATGTTGACAGGAGGCTGAGTCAGGGTTTACCTACAGGCAACCTGCAGTTTACCCCTCACTCAACCAGTCCCTACCATGTTACTGCTCATGCTCTGGCATGCTGTGGCTCACCTATCCAGTCAGTGGCCAAGCTGGACTCCATCAGAATCTGATAGATTCCGTTGCTCCTGTAGCTTTTACCAGCCTCCAGGACCACTGCCTGAGCATGGAGTTGATGGGCTCTGATTTGTAAGATGCACCAGTTGCATTTTTTCTCCTTTGAGCTTCCAAAGTGAGTGAAAGCAGCTCTGTAACATTCAGTGCACCAGACACTGTTCTGGCTGCATCCCAGGTTCTTTCCTTCACATCACAGTCTTGTAAGACAGATATTTCTGAGCCCATCTTATGGAGAGGGAAACTGAGGCTCTCAGGGATGCTATAAACAGGAAACAGACAAGCTGTGATGCCATTTAGTCTCTCAGTCTCCCTGTGCAGGGCCCCATCACTCTCCTACTCCCACCCCAAAATGTGGGAAAGCACAGCTCACAAATGAGGTGGGGTTGATCTCAGCTTAAAGCAGATAAGAACTATCCTATGTATGGCCTTTTCCATCTACAGCATTTTCCAGCTCAGTGTTTAAGGATAAATCCACATCAGTAGCCTGTGCTTGGCCTTTCTTTCTCTGAGCTTTAACAAAATTTGATGGCCAAAGGTACCATGGGAATAATGGCTTTAGGTTGAGTGTGGAGAAAAGAATGATATCAGCATTAAAAGTGGAAAAGATCTATTATCTGTGAAAATGTGGCAATGTGAATTCCATCCTTCTAATAAAAGATAACCCCTCTGAATTGTGACTCGAGACTCAGTGGTAACCAAAGAATGCCTAATGATTCTGTCTGTTTGGAAAAAACCACTGGTTTTTGAGTAATTAAGCCTGTGCTGGACCCCACTCACTTCCTACCCTTGACTTTGCAGCTTTGAGAAACTCAATTCAAATTTGCATGGCTTGCATGCCTTCTCAGAAATGGTTTTAATCCTGCACACACCTCTGGCAATTCCAAGGAAAGTGAAAGACAGCTGTGTAAGCACTCTCAACACCTACGCAGGGTAGGCACCTAGGAAATGTGTGTGCAGTCTCAAAGGAACTTTCATATCCACAATAACCGTGTGTTTCTTTTATAATACTCCTGTGGGATTATCAGCAGTACTTGAGGCACAGAGAATGCAAGAAATTTGATGAAAGCTGTGGTGCAAATAGCTAGTTAATGATGAGACAACCCAGAATCCATGTCCAAGACTTCTCTGCTCCTCAGCTACTCCTGTCTGCAAAACCTTTTTTCTAGCTGCAGCTGTTTAACCATTGTCCAAATCTTGGTTTTCAAGATGCTGTCCAGTACAAAATGAGGCTTAAAAAAGATCCCACAGTTTGTTTTAGAGGTTTCAGAATACAAGTTGGAGAAGAATAAATGGACATTCTGTGCTTAATTCATGCTTTGTCTTGGGACCGCATTGTTAGACTCTTTTTTACCATTAAGTAACCTAGTAAACCAAGATAAGTTTCCAATAAAGAGGAGTAGTTAGTCTAACTCTGTGTTCTGTAGTTCATGCCCCTGAGAGGGAATAAGAAATGCAGGCAAACAAGAAGGAGAAGAAAGGGATGGACAGGGATTTAAGACTCTTGTTCAAGCCATGCCAAGTGCCAGTCTGAACTTCTGGTTTAGGTTATTTGAAGAATGCATGAATGAACTAAAATGGCCATTTGCATAGTGTTTCCATATTTAGTCACTAAGCATTTTGTTTTTCTTGCTTGGTTGGTTGGTTAGCTGGTTAATTGACTGATTAGTTGTAGGCTGTGTTTACTATACAAATAATTTTCAGGTAGGAAGGACAGGAATTGTTACCACTTTCCCATGGAAGCAAACACAACCCTGTGGGTGACTGACAGTCCTGTCATGCAACTGAGAGTCCATCTAGTTCAAGGTCCTCTTTGAGTACAGACATAAAGCTTGGGCTACTGTTTTGAAAGAAGGAAGATCCCAGAAGCAAACATGAGGCCCAAAATTCATTTTTGCTGAAGGACTCTTTACATTGCATGTCATTTCTTGCAAGCCTGATCCTCTTCAGAATCTTCTACAAGCTCCATGAAAGCCACACTCTTCTTTTCCTTTCTCATGGGTAACTGTCCTCATGTAATGGCATGTTTGGAACTTAGTAGTAATTTCACTGGTGACCAGGTCCACACAGTATGATGTTACTGTGATAATCACTCACTTGTCAGTCAAGTATTGGAGACATACTTGACACGTTTTGCTTGAAATCAATTTGTAATTACTTAATTTTAGGTGTTTGTTTCAGAGCTCCAAGGTTCTTGGCAAGGTGATTTTTAGTGTATGTGCACCTGTCGGGGAGACTGGAAAGTCATGGCAGACAGGAGTAATCACCATACTGACGCTGGAGGTGGTTACCTTGACCTGAGTCCAGCACCGACGATGTTGGCTTTCAAAGTCAGCCTTCCTCTAGGATTCTTCCTGCTGGCTCTCTCACTACTTCCCTGACTCCTTGCTTGTTTGCTTATGCTGCTGGAGTGATGTAAGGGAATAAACATCTGGGGAGTTGGCATTAAGAATTCAACCGCAGGAGCTAAAAAGATAACTTAGAGGCTAAGAGTGAGTCCTGCTCATCCAAAGGACTTGAGTTCAGTTTGGAGCATCCATACATGGCAACTGAAAACCACCTGTCACTCCAAATTCAGGGACTCTCATGACTTCTTCTTTCCTCTGTGGGCACCCTCACTCATGTGTACATACTCTGCCCCTCACAGACACATAATTAAATAAATCTTCAAAATGTTATGGAATTTAATCATGTACTACTTCACATTTGTTCCAGCCCAAGGTTCACAGTCACTACCCAGATTGGATTGTTTTAAAGGTTGAAATATAGCAAGAGTCTTTACTACTAGGCTACTCAGACAGGGTCTCTGTGTCAGTCACTAAAACTCAAATTTATAGTGGGCTATTAGCCCAACCTGGAAAATGGGAAGGTTGGGTTCTGGTGCCAGGGGTAAGAGGGATGCATGAGACAGAAGATGGGTCCATAGCAGCCTTTTATTACACATTCTGTCATTTCACTTTAATATTCCAGAACTAAAGGAGAACAAAGATATTTTGCCTATCAGTGAGTGCTCAGCTTCGGGAAACTTGGTACATCTGAAAATCCGGCACCCACTCCAGACCTTTTACACAACAGTCTTCACATTCGAAGCTTGCCCAAATCTATGCTACTCATTCAGAATCAGTCCTAAAAGTGAAGTTTAGGTCTTGAGCCAGCAGATGTGGTGTTAGAAGCTAGAAAAGCTATGGCCTCAGACCAGTGGCCTGAATACTCGGAGCCTGTGTGTACCATGGGAATGATTTTTAACTCTGGGATCGAATGAAGGAATGTAAGCAAAGCTATTTCCTTAAATACTACTGGAATTCTCCATCAAGGTCTATAAATGTTCCCCTTGCATCTAGGACCCAGAAGCACGGACTCTAGGATCTATGATTGCTGTCAGCTACTCTTGTTTGTCCTTCTAGTATGAAAGCAGCCACAGAAAACACTTTTTCTTTTTAAAGAAACTGTTTTCTATTAAAGCTTTATTTTAAAAAGTGGACATCAAGCCAAGTTTAGCTTCAAATCGTGCTCTCCATGCACGATTGCATACATACAGGTTGTCACAGTTACTATTGATGGTTTAACAAATGACCCCTGAACTTAGAAGCTTCATATAGCTATTTTGTTCTGCACATGAAATCTGGAACTCAGAACTTCAGTCCACACACAAGTTGGGCTCTTCGTCTTTTATAAAATGTGACACTTCAGGTACTAAGAATTCAGCTTATGGTGACTCAAGTCCTCAGGCTGAAATGATCTAAGTTTCCCAGTCCCCAAGATGACTAAGATTCACACATGCAACCTCTTCGTGTAGCTTGACTTTCTTTCTATTCTAGGGGCAGCATTTAGATTTCTTATTGGAGGCTCAGGATTCTAAGGGAGATGTTTTAGTGAGCAGGAGGAAGGTTCGTTGCTTTGTACAACCAGACACAGGAGTCACACAACATCTCCACCATTTTGCCCTTCTGACCAAAGCACTCTTAAACCAACTTCAAATCCTAGGTGAAACTTCAATTACTGGATAGAACTTATTCCATCCTTGAAAATATTAATAATTTAAGTACACACTTCATGCATGTTTAGTACATACCATATGCCAGGCCCTGCTTCAAGTATAGTTTTCCTCTGATGTGAATGTCATCGTTCACATTTTGATGAACAGAGAGGATACTATACATGCCTAATGTCTTAAATATGATAGTTTATAGAACCAACATTTGAACCCAGGGAGTCAGGTTCCAGAGGCCCTTCCATCCCCTGTACACCCTGTTTCACTGCCATCATGAGAGTGAGATGCTCCTCTTACAGCATCTGACTGCAAACGTTACTCCTCACATACTCCAGACGACGTGGGCACTACTAAAGGGGGCAAAGGAGAAAAGGCATGAGACAGCATTCTTTTCATAAGTATTCTAAACTGTGGTTCAGGAGATTGAATTCTAGCTTCCCTTTCATAGTTCGTAAGGTTTAACTTTGGTTCTCATCTTATAGACACAGAAATCAAAGTGTATTGGTAAAGTTGCTACTTGTCCAAGTAACTGGTGCAGCCCAGACTGAAAACCTGAATAATCTAATTTGCAAGCCCATGCTTTTTGCAGGAGACTCCCATGAAGGACAATCTGGAAGGGATAACAACAACTCTATCTGAGAAGAAAATCTTCTGAATCTTGAATGTCAGATCTAACCCGTCTTCTGAGGTTATATTGCCTCCATCCCTGACTGCAGAGCCTTGAGGCTGAGACTCAAAGAAGGGTAGTTAGGAGTGCCTGGAATCCAGCTGCTCAGACCAGAACTGTCCTTGGAACTCTTGCGTTTCCCCCACCACCCCATTGTGCTGGGAAGGGAAGGGAGTAAAGCCATGGCAATGGGGGTGGGGAGATAGAGGGCTGGGGGTGGAGAGGTGAAGGGGTGGGTGTGAGCTAATGGGAAGTTGTTTGCCAAAGCCTTGTCTGGGGAAGGAACATTTTATAAGACCAGGGCCTCTGGCCTGGAAACATCTGTTTCCCTTCAAATCAGCAAAGAGACTTTTGCCTCCCCAGAATGCCTAAATCATGCGGTGGCTGGGGAAGAGCAGGCGTTGGCTTTGAGACTTCAAACACATTCTCATGTACTCTAGGGGATGTGAGCCTGACATAGGCCTCTGGGACTCCCTCCCTGCTCTTACCCCCTGTCAGATTCGTGAGAAGCTCTCACCGCCAATTAACTTCTCAGTTTCATTCTCTCACCCCTGCTGCTAGGAGGTCTGGGGGTTCTGAATGGGACCTGCAACAGCTCCTTTTTCCACCCACCCACCTACCTCTGATCTCCAGGAGGGCTACTTCCCCCAGGTAGGGTTGAAATCAGAGCCTTGGGCAGAAGCAAAATAGTATCAGTGATAATAATACCAAAGGCTATTATTCATTGATTGCTTAGCAGATGCTGCTTGTCAGGCCAGTATGCTCTCTGCCATTTTTGGTTGTAAACCAATTCCACTCCATGGCATGTTTTAATGTTATGATTTCTGTTTTATAGGTGAGAAAGTTGTGATAAATCTTCACACATCCCATAAATGAGGAACTGTATATGAAAACCAAATGACCAACTTCCTTATGCTATTCCCTAGAACCTTGCCAACTAATCATCTTTTGTTCACTTCACAGATAGAAAAATTCATTTCCAGACAAGGGCTGTGGCTTTAGTAGTATAGATGGATGTCACTCACTCTGGCTAGTATTTGTTGATTGGTGAGGTACCAAGTGTAAGTATTTACATAGAGCAGCTGTGTCTGAAACACACAAACTCGTGGATAGAGAAATGTGCAGACCCTGCATCTTTTTGGAAGGATAAGAAACAGGTTTCCTGCAAGCGATGAAGTTTGAAGAATGTTTCATGGACAAAGGAGAAGAGTGACTCAGCCAGAAGACTCAACAGCTACGAAGACAAAAAGGTGGCACCCATCTCCTGGATCAGCCAGCTGTTGGATCCACCCTAACTGGGAGACAGTAGGAAGCTAAGATCAGCAAATAAGACTGGATGGACCTTCTAGCCAGGTTTTTCCTTGTATTCAGAGACAGGGTGCAGTTGAGTAAATAAATGAACATCAGAGATCCATAGCTGAGAATGATAAATTGTTCTGGAAATGATGGTAGGCTCAGGAGGGTGACACTCTCCTGACAATGAAGAACAGAATAGTCCTTGGCATGTGAATAGTCAACTCAACAAATCCCTATGTTTTTCTTTGTTTCATGGTGGATTCTCAGGGTAGAGGACCACTTTACTCTAAGGTGCTTAAGATCCCACAGCACAGTCTAGAAGTGTTGTACTCAAACTCTAACTTTCACCCATGTAGAGGGATGATTTTCCTTTGAAACGAGTCCAGCACTTGGAGGAGCAATGGTTTGAGCCTTGAGCTTCCGGTTCCTATGAAATCTACATCAACCGTCCCTCTTAGATCCACTTCTATTAACCATGAAAACTTTTCCAAACATATGCAGATCTAAGTTGGCCACTTGTTCACAACACTTCAGGACACTGGAGGAGGAGGACCAAGAGGGTCTTTATCTGAATGTAGTGACTGTGGACACTGGAGGAGGACCCAGAGGGGCTGGGGTCTTTACCTGAATTTAGTGACTGTAGACACTGGAGGAGGACCCAGGGGGTCTTTATCTGAATTTAGTGACTATGGACACTGGTGCAATTCATTTCTCATCTCAGCCCTGTTTTTGCCATCTATGAAGTGAGGATTCAAAGCTACAGGATGGAGCTCCAGGGTTTCCATCTGCTGTATGATTGGGCTTCACTCTGCTTCACAGGGAGCATAGGAGAACCAATCAGAGGGTTGTGGATACCTCACTAATCCCTGAGAAACAAAAGTCTGACTATGTGCCTGGATATCATCCCCCTTCGTATCAGGTTCCACCACTTTCCCCCTCTCACAAAGACTGCCCCAGCCCCTGCCTGATTTTCTAACAGATTTCAGATGTGTCTGTGGGGCAGTTTTCCAATTACAGCCGATACAAGCAGAAAGCTCGTGGCCTTATGACTTTTGACCCAGACCTGTGAGGTTGATACCTTCCTTTTTCTCTCCCATTCCCTGCCTCACCACTCTGACACACACATCAAACAGGGTGGCCTAAGGCCTCCTCTATTTGGTACTTTTTCTGACATATTTAGTTACTGTGATTGCAAAAGCCAAAACTATACTTTAAGGACCAAAGATTAAACCATGCTTATTATGACATCTCATTCAGTCTTGATCCTCAACCTGTGTCACCATATTTCACAAGTGAAAGAGCTGAGAGTCAGGGATGGTAATACAGCTTCCTAAAGAATTCTCCGCATGCAAATGGAAAATGTAAGGTTTGTACCCACCTTTTGCTCTTCAGGACAGATTTGGGGGAGGGTGGTCTAGCACTGACCTATCATATGCAAGACCTGGCTTCAATTGCCAGCACTGCAAAAAGGCACAACAACCCTAAGACTGTGGTGATATATTGTGTACCCTAATAAAGCTTGCCTGAGGATCAGAGGCCAGAGCCAGCCACTAGATTAGACACAGAGGTCAGGCAGTGGTGGCACACACTTTTAATCCCAGCACTTAAGATCTCATGCTTTTGCTTGGGGAGCATACATTCCTTTAATCCCAGGAAGTAATATGGTAGGGTAGAGAAAGGTATATAAGCCATGAGGAAACAGGAATTCACTCTCTTTAGGCTGAGGATTTCGAAGAAGTAAGAACTAGTGGCTGGCTGTTCTGCTTCTCTGATCTTTCAGCTTTCACCCTGATATCTAGCTCTGGGTTTTTTATTAAAAGATGATCTAAGATTTAAACAATATAAGATTACTTCCCCAGTATGGTATTATTAATGCTGCTTGAAGAAGCAGAGAAAACAGAAGCATCATGGAAACATAAATGGCCAATGAGAAAGAAGTCTTAAACATCTTCTGAATCCTTCTGTCTTGAGGCTTCTAGTGTATTCCAAGCACTCCCTACAACTTTCTATTTGTTCTTCAGTTGCAATATATCTTCTATTCATGTTCAAATAAAATACTTTTCAAAAAAATATGTTTTCTAGCACAAATAAGTATTGTAGCCATGGTCTTTATAAAAATCTGCAACTGCAAGCCATTCTTCATGCCTCATTCCCTATAACCCTGGAGATAACCATATGCTATAAAATTTTCTCCATTCTGTGGATGGGGAAACTGCAAGTGAGGAATGAGATGCAGCTTTTTCATGTTCACTGATTTATTCCAACATTGAGTGACTTGTGCTGTGTTAAATGATGCAAACAGCCATGCTGAAGTGAGCACTTGCTGGAGCTCCAGGCTGACTGGAGTCCTACCTTCAGCAGCTTCCAGACGAGCTGCTGTGCAGATGGAAGGACTTACCTGGTGTTTTCCAATACAGCACTTTCCTTTTGACTTTGCCAATTGCCTACTCTCACTGTCCTCAATTTCTTTCTTCTTTTCTCTTTCTTCCTTTTGTGAAGAAGGTTTTCTTTTGTTGTCGTTATTACTGTTTTTTTTTGGGGGGGGAATTGTTTATTTGTTTTAGGGTTGTTGTTTTGTTTTTTGTTTTTACAACAGTTTTGCTATACAACTGAGGATAGCCTCAGTGTCACAATCTAGACCAGGTTAGCTTTGAACCCCAAATCTTCCTGCCTCAGCCTCTAAAGTATTATAATTATGTTTGTATGTCAGCATATCTAGCTTCAGAGTTTCTTCTTTATCTTATCCTTGCCCCTCTACATGGCTTTCCAGAGAACACTGAACCTGAGGGACAAGTGAGTCTACCTGTCATTGACACTTGGTACACAGAGATAAAGTAGGCTCTGATAGGAATTCCAACCATGCCTCCATGGTCATACATGCCCGGTGGGACACTTATTCATGTCTGCCTAGTCATCTCTGGGTCATACGTCCTGCGTAACCCATGCCCCATGGCTGCGTGGTCACGTAATTGTGTGGATGTGACCACGTGTTCTATGCGCATGTGTAGAATAGCCATGTGGGCTTGTGTGTGTAGGTGGGTTCTAGCCTTTAAAAGGCAGGCCCCATGTTCCGCCCCCCTCCCACCTCTTTCTGACAGTCCTTCCACAGGCCTGATCACATCTATCCCTTTCTCCTTGTCTTGATAAAACTCTTGTTAGTGGATTCAGTTGTGTTTTGTGACTTTTCCTTGGGGGTAAGAGCGCCGCTAAAAAACCATCAGGCTCAAAGACATAAAGTGATTTGCCCAAAGACACAGTGCAAGGGACAGAACTAGAATAAAAACACACCTGATCATCTCTAACACCAGGCTCCTTTCTCTGTCTTCACCTTTCTTTATACTGAGAAGCTCCTACTCCCTGACCCTTGAATGCAAACAGCCTTGAGACTTGAGGTCATGGAGTGTCAAAGCCGGGAGGGCCTAGGTAGATTATCAAATCCAGACTGGTTTAGCCAGTGAATGTTGGAACTGGAGGCGAACAGAGTCACTCAGAGCAAGGAGGTCTAGACTACAAGAGACCACAGGCTTGCCTCTTTCACTCTCAAAGCCTGTGGCTCTGTACAGATTGCTTATTATTTTACCTTAGATCTCCTCTCCTGAAAGGGGGTAATTATAAGGATGATTATTTGAGAATGGTTTCATAAGATTAGAAAAACACCTGAGATGGCACCGTCTCAGCATAGCTGGGGTTCCACAAGTCTAGCGAGTTGGAATTTTATCTGTATATGGTTGATACCTGAAGTGAGAACCCTCGAGAGTCTGGTCAATACCATTGGGCTGAACGGATCGAATTCTCACAACAGATATCCACAGATCTGCGTCCAAAAGACAGGAGTTGGCAGCAATTTCATTCATGGACTTTGGAGTCAAACAAATCTAGGTTTGAATTGTCAGTCCCAGTAATCACTGTGTGATTCTGGGCAAGGTGCCTTTCCTTTCTGAGTCTCAAGTATACAATAAAGAGGATAATTGTATGTCTCTTTTAGAATTGCTTGGTGAGTTAAACTCTTTAGCTCAGTGATTGAAGCATATCAAGGTCTTAGTTTATGATAATAAATTTGTGCAAGGAATGTATATTTATTAAGTGTCCAGTATGCACAGTCAATTGGGACTGATTGTTCTGCAGCTTCATAGTCATGGAACTAAGTCTATTTTATAACTTGAGCTCAGTTGGGGTGCTGAGTAAGTGAGAATGGCAATAGAGGAAGTAGAACTCAGGCTTTTCTACTTAACCTGGAGAACCCTCTATTCACTTCATACATCTGCCTGTGCTCCTGGTAGAGAAGGGTGCTTTGACAGCCCTTATCTTCTTGCTATCCCTGGCCTCTATGCTTTACCTTCTCGGGAGAGTATTGTCTTCTCCTTCCTTAGACTTTGTGTAAGCTACAGTGCTCAGAGACCTGAAGAAAGTAAGGGCTATAGGACCTCCTCAATGTTCACAGATGCTTCTCTCAAAGGACCTCTGTTCTCTGAATCCACCAGGTCTGATGTCACCAGTCTCTCTAGTTAAGCCCACAGGCTGAGTTGAATCCCACCTA
Organism: Peromyscus eremicus; assembly: GCF_949786415.1. Taxonomy (NCBI): domain Eukaryota; kingdom Metazoa; phylum Chordata; class Mammalia; order Rodentia; family Cricetidae; genus Peromyscus; species Peromyscus eremicus. The sequence continues at coordinate 82,590,045 of NC_081417.1, read as the reverse complement.
GGTAGTATAGAGCTTCAGATGACAAAATGAGAAGGTGGGGACATGCCTTGTAGCTAGAATAATTTCCAAATTTCTTGTCATAGCTCCCAATATCCTCCCCTCTCAGTTGGCTTCGCCTTGGCCATACCAGCAGCCACTTCCTCTGTCTGTTCTTTCTCTCCTCAGGGCCTTTGCATGTACAGGGATTCCTTTACAGTTCTTGTGCATTTACCAAGCTTGCAATGTTTTTCTCCTAATGTTCCACCCATGCATTGCTTCTTTCTCAATGGCCAGGTCTTAGCTAACACTTTCTTACTTAGAAAGACATCCAGGGACTATCATCTCCCAAACGTTCATGCATCCTACATTGCCACTTGTTCTTTTCCATGGAATCCTGCTGCATTTTTCATCACATTTGCTATCATTTGGTTGTTCTCTTGTGGATTTTGCTGTTTTAGCTTTTGATTAATGTTATGCATGATCTCTTGTTCCAGAAGTTAGCTTCTAAAATAATTTCTAGGAAACAGTTAGTGCTCAGTAAGTAATTTTAAAATGAATAAACAAGTGAATGAATGAGTGAACACGTAAATGAGGATATTCATCCAGCAGTCTATCATTGAGGTTCACTTCTTATACCCTAGACTCAGACTGCTTGGATCCAGACCTCTATTGTGCTTTCAATAACAATGAATCCAAGAAAAGATATACATTCTAAGGTTTAGCATCCTTTTTGTGAAAGATGGTTCATGGTATGTCTTTGCCTTTTGGGTTTGCCTAACTGCAAATTAGGAGACTAACTGCAAAGTACCCTGCGGGTATTTAACGCCTGATATGTGCTTTGTAATTTTATAATTATCATTATGTTAAAAATAATTTTCCAGCAGCTTAGGCACCCTTGAGTTCTTTGGAACATTCCTTGTGGCCATGTTTTTTTGTTTTTCCTTTCAACTCCCAGACCCTTCTGGAAGGTCTCACTCTGGTGTTGTCTTGTGCTACAGGTTCACTCTGTATGCTGTGGACACTCGAGGGAGGCACTCAGAGCTCAGCACAGTGACTCTGAGGACAGCTTGTCCGCTGGTGGATGACAATAAAGCAGAAGGTAAGTCATTCATCTCTGCCTTCATCAGGGAAGTTCTGCCTTTTCCCTATCTACATTCTGTACCCAGTTACTAACCGCCACCGAGAGAGGAGGGGCGGGGCAGTGAGAACTAAGGAGCAGGAATAACAGAAAATTAAATTAATCCTAATAATGAAGGAACAAATTCAGATGGACTACCAATATCTTCGCTGGTGGTCAGACTTGCTCAACCATAGGCAAGAAATGGTAAAGATAAGGGCCTGTATTCTAGCCATAGGAGCTTACCAATTTCTTTTACTTAAGTCAGAGCTGGCAAGTCAGTGACACCTTGAAGACTAATCTTTTTGCACCCCTGGTGACATTATTTTGTCATAGCACACTGTCCCATTCTACACAATAGGAAGTAGCCTCTGAACCTTCAACCCTGGACGACCACTGGTGTCTGTCAGTCAGATTTAACATACAAAATTAAACTTGTTTTTGTTTTGTTTTTAGCCTCCCCTGATCTATGAAAGTGAAAACATTAGATAAGCACATCTGAAACTAATACAGTAGTCAATCAAACTGATCACATACTTAGACAGCATGTAGATACAGCTTCTAGATCTACACTGTCAAAAAATGATGGTAGCACAGGTCCTAGTGCCTTACATTGTGTAGACATTTCCCCAGTGACCTGGTCCAATCAATGTAGTAGAGGCAAGTTTGTACCCTTTGGAAGTTCTCATTGCTGATGGAGAGACACACGCTTTCACTGACTTAGCAAAGAGCTTAGTAATATGTTTTATGTGCTACTAGATAAGAGGAGCCAATGAGCTCCTGAGCCTCAAGACAAAGGGATTTGTGATGTTTTCTGGATAGTTCCAATATCATTTTAAAACAATGGAAACGCTGTTGAAAAATTGGAGTAGAAAATAGTACAAATTAGGTGCCTTTTTCATTCTAACTCCAAGTACCTTAGATTCTCTTGAGGTCAGCTAATGCTAATAATGAAGTGAGGACACATACAGACTTTGAACAGAGCCTTCAGAGCTGAGGGGATGTACCGTCTACTCATGATTCATTTAAGTCACATTGGTTAGTGGAGTCTGGGGGAGTGAGAATGGCCCTGAATGATAAGATGAAGCATCTGGACTTCCCTCATAAGGTTGTTGAACACAGATCTATCTGACCTGACTGCAGAAACACATTGGGAACACTTGAAATGTGAGCAGAAGGAAGAAATTGAGAGAAGGCGAGAATTTATTGGAGCCTTCACATTTCTTTGGAGTTTTTGTTAAATCCTTAGCACAGCACTATTACCTCTAATAAAGCTTAGACTTTGAGTGCTAACTTTCTGCCAGGCCCTACGTTGACCACTTTGCACTTATTTCCTAACTTAGTTCTTCCAGTACACCCTTAGAGGAGTCATCCTTATCTTTAGTTACACATAGGAAAACTGGACTCAACTAGTTGATGACATATTTTAGATGGAATGGAGATTCTTCTATCCCCAGGCACCGCTCAAGTGAACCCCCATCCAGTTATGACTTGCTTTTTGTGAAGCAGGTGTTCATCACCCCTTTTTCCTTTACCGTCAGTGATGTGCTCTTGCTTCTCCCCCCTCAGAGATAGCAGACAAGATCTACAATCTATACAATGGTTATACCAGCGGCAAGGAACAGCAGACTGCTTACAACACACTGATGGAGGTCTCTGCCTCCATGCTCTTCCGAGTCCAGCACCACTACAACTCCCACTACGAAAAGTTTGGTGACTTTGTCTGGAGAAGTGAGGACGAGCTAGGACCCAGGTATGGATTTAGGAGTGTGGGTGGTGGACCAAATGCTTTTTGCCTCTCATTGATTTTCCTAGACCTTCTCTCCCTGCCCTGACAGGGGCTGTGTCAAATAAAGGTGGGTGGTGATGAACACAGTCATGTCAGGATAAAGGTTGGGAAGCAGGAAGAGATGGCTGCTTACTGGAAATGGGTTTCACTAGAATAACACTGTATCTTCTTGTAAGAGAAAACCAGTGCTAGCCGCCCCTAACAGAAAAGTTACCCTAATCACTAATAAAATAACTCAAGATACTAGAACAACAAAAATGGAACAGAAGAAGCATATTGTTCAATTCTAGAAGAGCATGAAACTGGCCTGTGAAAATATTTTCAAAAGAAGTGTCAAGGACAGAACAGGAAGTTGGGTGGGTAAGGAAGTAGAAAGAATCTAGGGAGAGTTGGGGAGGAGGAAGAATTTGATCAAAATACGTTGTATAAAAATTAATTTTAAAAAAGGCACAGCATCTTTCAACCAAGATCACTTTTAAAAGCAATTTTTTAAAGTAAATTTTAAATTTGAGGGAGGGAAGGGAATGAAGGAGATCTAAGCACTTTTTCAAATGTGGTTCACTGCTGTTCAACACGAAATCTGGGATCTTCCTGAGTACCAATCTAAATCCTTTCCACTGCCCCACCGGAATTCTTTCTAAACCTTTGGGGAGCACAATGTTGGGAGGCACTAAAGGATTTCTGAGCATTTGGGGCAAAAGGCTTAACAGCAGGAAAGGAGAGACCAGCAGGGGCCAAATCTCGAATGTCCTTGAAGTAGGCTCAAGGAGTTCAGATTAGCTCCTTGAGGTAATCTGCAGCTTTTCAAGTGTTTTTACACTGGGGTGTAAGGGCAGCTCTCACAGGGAGAAGAATACCTCAGACTGCAGTCAGAAGCAAGGAGCACAGGAGATGAGGCCACCAGGAAGCTGTGAGGCCTTCTACAAGCTGCTGAGGTAGCAGCCCCGGGGTGCCCGTGCAGTATTCTCAGAAAGGCATCAGGTAGCATTGGAGGGAAATGTGTGACTTTCTGAAATACTTAGTGGGTAGCAGTCCGTGCTTTGAAAAGCTTCAAAATGTCCCCCACAGGATAGTTGTTCTCACGTCTCAGTGGTCAAGAAGTGGAGATCCCACGTGGTTTAAGTGAACTTCCTAGAGTTACACAGAGCTGCACATGGTGGCTAAAGCTGCCTGGAACTCTCATGCTGAGATGAATTTGAAGCCATTCTGGAATGCTAGGAGAGTTGATGAACACTTGTTCAAAGGATAAAACAAAGAGATCTCTCCCTGCAGTGGGTCTTATCAGTTCTGTTGGGCCCCTGAGTGCAACTTTCTTCCTTTCACATGAAAGGAAGTTTCTTTAGATAAAAGCTAAAGGAAGATTGGTCGGCAACAGTCCAGAGCCTCGGATGAAAACCATGTGAATCACCTCAGTGCCATCTTACCCGTGGACATAGCAAAAGACATTCAGCTTTATTGGGCTTTCCCACAGGACTCAGAGAGTTTGGGTAGAAACAAAACCAGAGGCCCACGCCTCTCTTTATAACCTGCTAGCATCCTTTATGACCCTCTAAGACATAGATTTTCCAGGAAGGCCTTCTAGCTGCCCATAGAGGAAGACTACTTATTTGGTAATGGGCAGTGATAATCAGCTAACCTTCAGACACCCGGTCCCCAGCCACTGTCTGCTAGCCCCTACACATGTCTCCCAGCTTCCTGAAACTGCTCTAGTGACCCACACTGGCATGTCAGGAAGAGTCAAAGGGGGCCTGCCTTGTTCTGTCCTTTAGCTAGCTTGTTTATAAGATGATCAGGGTAAACTAAGACAGTAGCATTCTCAATTCTCTCTCTGTCATATGTCGGTGGACTTATTTTCCTAAATGAGTATCCTGCTGTACCCCAGGTCTTAACTAGAATGGCACTCCCACAGATATTCTAATATCCCCATCCCTTTACTGCATGCCAACCTCGTGTTTTAATTCTCTATGTTGCACTCACTAGTTGCAGCATCTTATTGGTTTCTGTGCTTGCTAATGTATCACCTCTCCTCTCTACTACAAAGAAAGTGATGCATGGTTAGTGATCTTTTGTGCCTTATTCACTTTTGAAAGTAGATGCTAAAATTATTAGCCACTGGTTAATTGGATAGTGGAACGAGTCCGTGAGTATATGCACAGATGATTTTGGATTCATTCTGATACATACAGCCCATCCTCCAAATGTCTGCTGTGTACTTCCACACCCATTAAACCTCAAGTGTCCCTTAATTCTCTCTATGCTCTCAAGGATGTATACACTCCATTTGGAAATGACGGCATCCAGAACTCTAGGGTCAAAAGAATGAAGGGACCTTCTAGATATTAAAGGACTTGAGACTTCACTTCATTAACTGATGTACAGATACATTTTATGTGATAACTTCTCAGGCCCTTTGCTGGGGGCTGGAAATGAGTGAATAAAAGCTGCTCAGGCTCTGTACATAGTTTAGCATCTAGAGAAGAAAATACAGTCAGCAGACAATTATAGCGGAGCATACTACAAGAAGCATTCTGTGAAGGAGAATGAAAGGATGCGCACAGCAGAGGGTCCCAAATGTTAATGTGTATCATGTTAAAATTCCTGTCTACTCAGTGGGCTGGGAGCAACCTCAGAGTCTGCATTTTGAACACACTATCAGGTGATGCCAGTTTTGCTGGTTTAAAAATGCCTGAGAGTGACAAGGTTTTAGGTCTAGGCAGATAGAGCAGAGAATGCAGACCCAAACCCCAAGGAGAATTCCTGCCACAGAAAGAGAAGCTAATGGTTAAAAATCAGAGAATGAACAGCCTGCCAGGTGCAAGGGGGATGGGGTGTTTTCATCAGGAGAAACCCAGTGCAAAAAACGAGAGTAGTGATGAGGTAAGAGATATATACTGTAGTCAGGAACTATAAATATCACTGAGACAGAGAGTTCAAGGTGAGAGAGTGGGGGGGGGGGTGAAAAAAACAAGGATGGAGAGTTTAACTGGGGTCAGATCTTGATGGCTTTTGTGAAGTCCTACTCAGAAGTTTGTTCTTTACCCCAGAAGTTACATAAAGGCTTTTAAAAGAGCAATTTGAATAAATTTGTTCTGCCTCTCCAGGGTTAGCAAGTGTGCAGAACCAACCTGTAAAGGAGAGGGGGCAAGACACTTGTCTGGGCCAGGAGCCCAGGGTTCATGTCCTACTTTGCCACCTATTTACTGTAAGACCTGGAATCAGTTCTACCTCCATTCTGGACCTCATTTGTAATGCAAAAGGGCTTAACTCTAAAGTCTCCTCCAGCTGGCGCCAAGGAACCAGAAAGCCCTGAAGGTCACAGAAACCAGAAAATGAAGACAACATGAATGTCATTTCACCTCCAGCCTGACATCCTGTTTCTGGAGACCCAGGATGACTGGGGAGAAAGAGAGCTTTTCCCAAGAGTTGACACAAGATGAACCCTGTTAGAATTCTCTTGGCCTATATAATCTCCAACCCCAAATGTTTTCAACTCCTTCCTCGGTCTGGGTTTGCATGCCCCCATAAAATTTAGTGACAAAAGGACATCTCTTACCTTGGCCTAATAAATCTATCAGGCTCCTTTTCCCCAGAGCCTGGTTCTCATGACAACTATAGGTTACTGCTAACAGCTGCTCAAAGAAGACCCGCTGACACCCAGCTGTCCCACCATAAGGTTCCTATTAGGAGACTTGAAAAGCTGAGCTCATAGGTGGCCAGGGACCAGAATTTTCTCTGCTTAGAGCATCCTTGACCACTCTTGAGCTTCACAGTTACTTTCAGTTATGTTTGGTCAAATGAAAGGGTAATGGGAGGTGAGGAAACTGAAAAGATCTGGTTTCAGAGAAATTGGTCTATCTGAGCTAGAAATGATTGATTTATTTTGTCAGCCATGTTAACTTCTATGGAAGACATTGCTAACAGATCACAGAGTTATCACAGGCTTGGCTCAACCTGAGATCTTTCTCAACCTTAAAAGACAAAGGTACTTGCCTCATCTGAGAAGAGCTGGCACAACCATCACTGGACCTTAGGGAGATTAAGTGAACCTAGAATCATACACTAGAGTCTTCCAAGATCATACTGACTCTTTCAAGAAATGAACTCTTTGCCAAGTCTCATGGGCCAGGCCTCGTAGTGCATCCTTGTAATACCAGTACCCAGGAAGCTGAGACAGGGAGATTTCAAGTCCGTGTCCATCGTGGCCAACAAAACATAAAGTATTGTGGTTTAAATTGGAAGTGCCCTCTGTGGCTTATACATTTGAACACTTGGTTTCTAAGCTGGTGGTGTTGGAGCAGGCTGTGGAACCATTCAGAGGTACAGCCTCGCTGGAGGGAGTAGTCTCTGGAAGCAGCAGGCTTTGAAAGTTAATAGCCTCTTCCCTACTTCCTGCTCACTCTTCCTCTGCTTCCTCTGTGTGAAAGAGATGTGAACTCTTAGCTTCCTGCTCCGACTCCAATGCTTTCCCACCATTATGGACTCCAAGCCTCTGGAACTGTAAGCCATATAAACTGTTCCTTAAGTTGCTTTTGGCAATGGTAATTTTATCACAGCAACAGAAAACAACTGATATACATAGAGAGGCCCCATGTTGAAGAAAAAAGAAATGAAGAAAACAGATCCCATGCTTTCTTATGAGGAAACACAGAGGCGAACCAAGCAATGTAAACATTCTTTTAACACGTTTTCTCTAATTATTAACACGTTGAGAATGTACATCTACGGAAAATGCTGACTTTCTTTTGGGGCAAGAGGTTGAGGCTAAATTTTGACTGAGGGTTTTTGAAAATATTTCTCATGAACTATTAAGAAGCCATTTCAGCATGATTTTATTACTCCAGTTGACCACACAAGCTCAATATATGTTAGTGCATTCATGTTTTCCAAGTAGAAATACTATTATTTTATTTCAATGTAAGTATAACGTATTTAACAGCATACAAATCGTACAGAGGTATACAAAATACAAAGTAGAAATTTTGTAAGTATGAATACTCTCATCCCAGCCCGACTTCAGAAGTAAAATTATTGACTACATATAACTTTCAATAGACAGATGTGAATATAGACACAGATATTTCTGGGAAAGGGGAATAGACATGGGTTTCATGATATCTACTTTTACAACCATGTCTTCATATGCTGTGTTTACCAAACATGCATGCCATCATCTGCTTACTTATACTTTAGCAATACACTGGCTGAGTGTCTTCCCATTGACACATATCTACATGTGTTTTTAGGTGAAGTTCTATGATCAGGGAGCTGTAAGAATGTATACCACAGTATTCCAGTTCCCTATTATATACCAACTAGCTATCTTTGCTATTACAGATGAATTTGCACAAACCACCTGCCCATTTGTCTAACTCCTGCCTTAGGTCCACATGATGTACTTGTGCTATTTCATTGCCTTTACTGCCCCTTGCCAGAAAATTGAGATGTTTTGAGAACTGAGGACTGAAAATTTCCTCCATTTGTGTCAATTTGTATGTATTAATCCATTCTTCTTGCAATAGGGAAATGTTAGCTGAGCAACTATTATGGACCTGGCTATTTACATATCACTCACTTTCTGAACAGTAGATTGGTAATTAAGCAACACAGAAGCCTTCTGGATATGTAAATTGTTCAAGGTCACATAACTAATGAGTCAAAGCCCAAATTCAAAATACAGTCTTGCAATGTCAAACTGGCATCCTGTTCTGTGTGACACATTGTATTCCAAAATGTGCACACAACTGGGAGGGGATATACTATGCTTCTGAACAGAGAAGTAGAATGTGTCAGTAACAAAGGGAAAGCCTGGCAGAGGTAGCTGGGAAGCTTTGGAAGACGTCCAGAAGATGGAATTTCATCATGACCTTGAGGTATGAACAGAGCCTCAAAGAATGTGGTCCTCTCCTCTCTGGAGTGCAGTGTCTCAGTAAGGGTGTCACACTAGGTTCCCTCGTGAACTGCTTCTCATAGGCACATTGGCTGGCATTTCCCTGTAAATCAAGGCACCTTCCTTTCACTGAAACCACACAAGTAAGGACTTGGGATGATAACTCAGTACCTAGGATACTTGCTGCACAAGAAGAAAGTAGGAGGACAAGTTTGGAGTTTGGATCCTAACAGGGACTATGGGGGTCCAGCCCCTCAATAGCCCTCTTCCAGGGTCCAGGAAGAATCTACAACCAGCTGATAATCTAATATTTGATGATATTAAGTGAATCTATGTACATGAAACTCTTTAGTTCATATGCTTCATTTTTCTGAGTCAGTTTTCTCTGTACACAGCTTCTTTTCTGTTCTTATACTTAGCTCCTCTCTGTCCCTTCTCCTCCTGTCCTCTCATAACTCTAACTCTTTTCCATCTCCATCCTCATCTTCATCCCCATTCTTCTCCATTGTAGTTCCTTCCCCTCTCTCTCCTGGAGCCTGTCTCTATCTTACCAGAAGCCAGATCCTTACCATACCAAGCAAAGCTCCCAAGCTCCCTACCAGAGCCGTGATAGCCAGCTTCATTTGCAATCCAAATGGTGAGGAAATAGAGGAGGTCGGGTCAGATAAGGCCTAGAATAAGTCAGAAAGGGAATTTATGTGCTCAAAATATATTCTTATAAGTGGCTAGGTGAAACATTACTGGTCTATCATACATGTACTCAAATACAATCTTACAGGTGGTTAGGTAAAGGAGTCTATAAGTCACTGAAATAAAATTGACTCTATTTTCCTATGCTGCCATATACTGGCAGGGTGGAGTAATTCTGCTTGGAGCTAGGAAGCCTGCCTTGTAGCTACATTGCACCTGGTATGCAAAAAGCCCTTTTATTCTGAGTCAATTGCTCTGGAATGCCATTTGGGCTGTGAGAGAAAGGAGGGTCTAAGCTTCATTTGCACAACAAATAAAGCTATGCACCTATCTGTCCCCTAGGTGGTGTCTCCAGAAGGGTGTTTACCTTAAGTCAGGAGACTGTTTGCTGCTATGGCCTAGAATGCATGAGAAGTATATTGGATAAATACATTGTTAGGAGTTTTTGGAAGCATACATAGCATACAAGAAAATCATTGCAGGAAATAGCTAATATATATGCAAAAGCTAAATTATCACCAAGACTTCTTAAGCCATGGCTTGACCTTCAGAAAAATCCTTGACCTTTCTAAGTAGTAGCTTTTGTGATAGTAGCTAGATTCCATTACATTTTCCTGTGGCTTGCAGCAGGATCCCAGCACTTATGTAAATACTGGGTAAGTGAGATGGCATGCATATAATTCTGTCATTCCTAAGGCAAGGACAAAGGATCCCCAGAGTAAACTGGCTAGACATGCTAGCTATGTCATGTGAGCTCTGGGGTTAAACCAAGAGATTCTACCTCAATGAATATGGTCGAGAGTGACTGAGGAAGACTTTCCCTGTAAACCTTGAGCTTACACACAAATATATACACACACACACACACACACACACACACACACACACATATACATGCATGTACACACAAAGATATACATGGAACACCCACACCCACATCTGTACACATGTAGCTACACATATGTGCACCACACATATATGCATGAAATACACATACATACCTGTATACATATAGTTACACATACTTGTTCCACATACATATACATGGAAAACATACACACACACACATACCACATACACACACACAAAAAAAAAATCACAAGAAATACCCACTCTAATTCTGGCTATAGGCAGGCACTTTTGTAAATTAAAATAATGTGGTCACCTGCAGTGAGGGGGAGCCCATGACCGTATTGAAAAAATCACATTACACTTATAAAACTCTAGTTCTAAGGATGTTTTAAAAATAACTGTTACAGTGACATTATTAGGATGATGTTTTCTTTGTAACACTTAGTGCCTTGCAGCAGAGACATGAGACAAATCATGTATTTGTCACTGGCTCATTTTTACCACCCATAGAATGGGAGTTGAACATAGACTCTGCATTGTGATGAGTGTTGATATTAGATGGTCCTGCATAGGTACTGTTTCTGACATATAGTGGCTACTCAACGATAGTCATCTCCATCCCTGCACTCAGCTCTTTGCCCACTTGCCTGCAGTTGCTAAAACAGCACAGCTTCCTGATTGCCTCTCCTCCCCTCTCCTCCTGCCCTGAGTTCAGCAGGATATTCCTTTTACCAGAACAAGTCTGTTTTCTCCAGCTGTGGCCTGGCCAGGGCAAAGTGAATGGAGACTTTATCTACTTTAATCTGCCCTCTTCAATTCTGAAGAATTTCTTTCAGCCTTGACGTGCATGCCCTTGACTCTCATTAACTTAGTATTACCTAACCCGGAGACATTTAAGATCAACTTGAGAGGTAGGGAGGAAAAAGAGGGGCCTGGATCAATAACTAATTGGGTAGTAGTGTTGGAAATAGAATATCCATCAAAGGTTCTGCAATTCCCAGAGAGCTGGTAGCTAGGTCTAACTCCTGACTCCTTCGTTAGTCACCTTTCCCAATTCTTTCTGCTAATACATGAGAAATTAATCTTCTTCCTTCTTCTCTTGCCTCCTATCTCAGCAGACATCTGTCCCAACTCCAGCGAGGGATACTTCATTTCTTGTCCTTGCAAAACATGGTCCCTCTGACCTAGGATTCTCCTCCTGGGAATGCTTGAAGCATACCTGATCTTTGATTTATGGTTCTCCATAGCCTAAATCTTGTTACCTAGACCTCTGGCCTTTGGTGTCTTTTGTTCATCCTTGTCTTTGGGCACCTCCAACCCATCTGTACCTGCTCTATTCCCAGTATCCTCTTTTGTCTAAATGCCAAGTGTGGTTTGGTGGCTGCTACATGCTTGCTTGTGCTGGGTTCCTGTGGTAATCATTTCGTCTCAATCCAACAACATCCCTGCAGATTCAGTATCCTGAATGCTGCTTTTCTAGTGGTGAAACTGAGGATAAAAGAACCATAATGGGTTCTAAGGCCAAGCTTTTCTCCTATCAATAACACTCTAACCTGTGTCTAACATTTACTTAGAGCCAAGCAAGCACCTGTACTGTCTCATCTGCCACTATCACTATTCTTATTTCTACTTGACAGCTGTGGAAAGTAGTGAGTCTTGTTGAAGAATTTGCTTATAATCCACATAGCTGTTAAATAGTCGACCTAGAACTTGAATTGGGGATGCTAGAACTAACGACTTTGCATCAACTCCATACCATCAGGAGTACTGTTCTGGATTTATTCACTATTAACAGAAGTCATTCCTTTAATATAACTTCCTCATACCAAAGCTCCATTTTCCCATCTTTACAGAGGGAGGCTTTGAATAATGGAATTCTACAATTCTTTCTGAGGAAATGGCCAGGCTTTGGGAGGCAAAGCATTTAGGCATGCTGGGAAAAAATATCCTTTCCAGACTCATTTTGCCATTTGTTGTTTATGTTTATGACTACCTGGGCCAGCCAATGCCTCTCCATTGCCCAGAGAATAAAATAAAAATCCATGAGTATGGCATAGGAAAATCTAGATGATCTTGTCTCGGCTGTGGTCTCCCACACATTCTTTTCACCATCTATTTTAATCAATAGCTAGTTTATGTCTCTCATTTTTCTGAAGCCATTCCATCATTGACCACACAGCTTTGCCATTACACTCTTTGAGAAGACCTCTTTGAGCTTCTTCCCCAGTTGATGATTACGTACTCATCTTACATATTCACATAGTATATATCCTCATGTTTTCCAGTTCATCACTACTGCTCCTCAGTGAGAAACTACTAATATCTCTGTCAGCCTCCTGCAATATTGACACTTAGAGTTCAGCCAGATCAAACCTATCCCCACTGCCTGCTTGACAAACAATATCTAATAACACCATAATGATGGTGTTAGCTATGATGGTGTTGGCAGTGATGGGGGCAGTGGTGGTAGCAATGATAGCCATGGCTGTGCTGGTAGTCACAGTGAAGACATTTTCTAACATATACCACATGCTTTCCATCCTAAGCCTATTGTGTTACAGCTTTCAGGGGTTTACATGTGTTAATTAATTTAAGATCTACTATAATCCTATGACGTGAGCCATCTGATGTTCCTTTTTTTGTAGTTGAGAAATCAGAGCAGGTAGCTTTTTACCACCTCAGAGAAAATTCAGACCAATGTCCCTAAGTACAATGATGGGAAAGAGCTAATGCCCAGATGCGCTCCTGGCCTGGCTTCTGGGTGTCAATCTCACCTTCCACTACTCGATTTCCAAAGCTGCCAAAAACATTTTTAAATAAACCAGATCCCAATCAATTACTTTCTCAGTTTAAAGTTTAGAGAGGCTGAGTACAGATATGAATGGGACCTGATACAGAATTGTTCATGTAAAACATTTCATGACTTTTTGTGATTTTTTTTTTCCATTGTAACTCCATTGGAGGTTCTTGCTTGTGAACTGTACGAATGATAATATATCCCGTTAAAACACTGATTTATCTACTTAATCTGACAAGGGAAATTGAGGGTGAATATGATCAAAATACATTGTATACATGTTTGAAATTCTCAAAGAATAAATTTAAAATAAATATTTTTAATGTTTGATTTAAACTCCTCACTTACCTGCAAAACAGCTCTATAACCAGAAGTAGCATGTGTGGAAAGTTTAACATAGATTCATGATTCCTTTTCCATTATATTTATTTGTTTATTTGGTTTTTGAGACAGAATCACATGTGTTTGATCTGACCTCAAATTCACTGTGTAGCCAAGGCATGGCCTTGGGTGCCTGATCCTCCTGCTTCTGCTTTCAGGATGCTAGGATTCGAGGCCCATGCCACTCTGCTGGCCATGTGCATTGCTGAGGACTGAACCCAGGAATTCATGCACGCTGCACACACATTCTGCCAACTGAGCTACATCCATTGACTTCCATGTTTTAAATTTTTGAAACAATATGTTGTATAGAGAGTTATTCACACTGCATAGATAAGACAAGGAAACTGAGGTACAGTGGTGAACCAACTTGCTGACTGTCACCTAGTTAACATGTGGCTGAGCTGGGATTTAAACCACTATTACTGGAAACATTGGCTATAACGCTGGGACATGGATAGTAAGCCAACAGCCTCTTTCCTTCCTACTACTTCAGGGTTGTTGACCCGCCCCCAGAACTCCATGAGTAAGCACTGTGTTGCAGCTACAAATCCCCAGGACTTTTACACATTCCTCTATCTCTATCATTGCCACTGCTGCCTGCCAAGCTTTCTCTTCTGCGTCCAACAGTCAACAAAAGCTCCTCTTCCACTAGGAAGCTTTCTTAAGCAACCCTAGCCCTACTCTGCTGTACGCTGTATAGTCCCACTAGACTTCCATGTGCTCCTACAGTGCTGTGACTTACTTTATAACTCCTCGCCCTTGGCTCCTCTGTCACCATCTCCCCCTGTCTGGCTTTTCTCATAGAATCTACTGAATGAAAGCTTGGCTAGAAAATATTCTCAACTAACAAGCATGAGTTTACTTTATTTCCTTTAACTTCCCATACCCCCTTTTCTTTCGATGAAAGCAGGTTTAGAGACGACAGGTAAATTTCTCAAGAATGTAGAACTATTAAAAAACAGAACAAGAGGATTAGAGACAGATGGCTTAGTGGATATAAACGCCACACAAAGCCTGGTATTCTGAGTTCAGATACCTGCAACTCATATAAAAACCAAAAAGAGAGGTGAGTGTTTGTAGTCCCAGAATGCTAACAGCAAAATGGGAGCAAACTAGAGAATCTTCTAGAAGCTCTCTGGGCATCTAGACTGGTATATGCAGCACAGCAGGGAAATAAGAGAGACTGTAGCTCAAAAAAAGTGGAAAGTAAGGACCAGTTTCCAAGGTTGTCCTCAGACTTCCATACCCTGGTGTGTGCTCACCTCATACATAAACATGTACACACAGAAATATTGTAAACACATGCACACATGTAAATAAATACTTTTAAAAAGGTAAGAGCAGAGGTACAAGAGAAAAAGCTCAGGGATTAAGAGCACATGTTGCTCTTTCAAAGGATCTGGGTTCCATTTCCAGAACATACATAGTGACTCAAAACCATCTCTAGTACCAGCTATAGGAGATTCATGTTCTCTTCTGACATCTTCAGGAACCAAGCATGTATGTGGTACCATGCATACATACATGCAGGCAAAGAACTCATGCACATAAAATAAAGTACATAAATCTGAAAAGTAAACAATAAAAAATAAGACTAGAGTAGGACTTCAAACAAGGAAGGATGAGAAATACACTCCTCAGGCTCGTCATAGGGGTGGGAGGAGAAGAGGGAAGCCTGTGGATAGAGTGTGATCATAAAATAGTGAATTCTTGGCTTCTCACAAAATATTCCACACAAGTGGTGAACTATACAAAGAGGACTCTTTGAAAAGCACCTCATAAATCATGCCCACAAAATGTAATACACAAGTCCAGTTCTTTTTCAACCACCACACAGGTGCCTAGCATAGCCTCCAATTTGTGGGGTCTGTGTTATAAAACGCCTTCTCTCCCAGGGTCTCAAGGGGTCATAGAAAGAGGGAGAGACAGAGACAGAGTCGTAGAGACACAGAGACAGACTTTCCTCAGCCCCCAGTACCTCTGGGTATCTTAAAGATGCCAGATGCAGATAAATAAAAGTTTCGTGTGTAGCATGATCTGGGAAAGAGGTCTTTCTTTTCTCCTCTAAGCTGTTTCTACGTCCTTGATGAGAATAGGACAGGCTAGATAAGTCTGTGGTCCTTAAGAGGTCCCTTGAAAGAATATTTGGAAATGTCAGGAACCAATTTCATTGTCCTGACAGATGTGTGGTGCTATTTCTGCCTCACGGGCTGAAGCCCCAGGATGGTGACCAGCATCCGACATGACTGTCCCTATAAGAAAGAATGACTAGTAGTACTGTTAAGAAATCTTGGACTAGGGGATCTCAAAGATCTCCCCTAGCTCAGACTACGCAGCCAGCAATCTCTACTGCTGAAAGAAGATCCCAGGTAGGTTCTGAATGGGGATTACCACTCAGAATGACTCTTGCTTTGATCAATATTCAGTTTAACCTTGGTCCTGACACATCATAATAACAATGTATTGGAAGCATACTCTTTGCCAGACACTGGGCCTGTCTCATCTGCACTCTCAGAAGCAACTTATGAGGGCAAGGCAGTTGGCCCTAGTCAAGAGATAGGGTGGAGGACTAAAGAGAAGTTTTCATTTGCGGACATTCATATTTAGGCTCTGAAAGAGAAAGCACAGGGGACGTGATCGCCAAACATCATGACAGGGAACAAGTGCATGGGACTGACTGAAACAAAAAGCAGACAGTTGGAGAAGGGCTGGATTTGAGAGATCAACTGAATATTTGACCTTAGTCAAATTATTTTATTTTTCTGAGTATGGTTTCCTCACTTCTTAACTGGGAGTAAAACAAACAAACAAATAAACAAAAACAACAGTCAGGAGTAATATGAATATTTGATAAAAATGTAGAAGTTTTTAAACATATGTGAGGTACATATTCAAAGAACATGCAGCACATGGTGTCAAATTCCAATCATTAGTTTTTGTGAATATTTTTGTTATTACTATAATAATGTCTGTTGGTCAGAGCTCCAAGGCTGGTATTATGCTACAAATCACAATGCAAGTCAATGCAATTGAAAAAGATAAATCCTAAGATCATCCTTCTGAGAAAGGAGGGAGACTTCAGTACTCAGCTAGAGTCTTGAATGTAAAAGAGAACACTCATCACAGTCCCAGGTAACTCTTGAGTAGCTAAAGTTTGTTGGAAGTGGGTAAGAAAATATAGCTTGGGTAAGACATCATCCAACATCTGTTGACCCCACTTAAGACCCCTTCTGATTCCCCCCGTTTCTGTCTCTTTGTGCCCTGTAGGAAGGCACACCTGATCCTGCGGCGGTTGGAGAGGGTCAGCAGCCATTGTTCTAGTCTCTTGCGAAGCGCCTACATTCAGAGCCGTGTGGATACCATACCCTATCTCTTCTGCCGCAGTGAGGAGGTCCGGCCCGCAGGAATGGTGTGGTACAGCATCCTCAAGGACACCAAAATCACATGCGAGGAGAAGATGGTGTCCATGGCCCGAAACACGTACGGGGAGACCAAAGGCCGGTGAGGGAGGGTACAACCCTCCTTGAGCACAGAGACGCTCTTAGGGGGAGCACTGCTTTCATGGATCCTGGGGCCTGGGTGGGCTGGGGGACAGCTGAAGGGCCTGGCACACGACACTTGCCAGCAAGGCCAAAGCAAACTGTTTCTCCGTGGACAGACAGCAGACAACTTTGTAACCAATGGAATTATTCATTTTTTTCTCTTTTATTTTTTCTAAGATATTATTTGACTCTATCAAATGTCTCTCCTTTTTAAATCTTTTCTTATGGATGGAAGTCGTTGTGGAAGCAACTGCTTTCAGGCGGAGACCAAGTAGTCTTTCCTCTTCTTCCTCCCTCTTGCTATGGACCCCTGGAAGGAGACCTGTGGAGAGACAATTTGACTACTTCAGCGTTAGCACGGATGCCCTAGAACTGTTGCAGCAAGGAAGCTTGGGTCTTTAAGGCCTCCTCCCTCCCTCCTTTTCCTCCTCATCTTTCTTCCTTCTCTCCTCCCTCCCCCTCCTTCTCTCTCTCTCTCTCTCTCTCTCTCTCTCTCTCTCTCTCTCTCTCTCTCTCTCTCTCTCTCTCTCCTCTCTCTCTCTCTTTCCTGGACACTATTGAGTTTGCTGGCCCACTGCTTCTTTCTGCTCCCTGTGGGTCTCTACAGGACTTTCTGTGCATTAAAATTCCTATTGTCTCTCTTTTTGCTTGGGTGATGTTTCTTACCAATGAAGTATTATTGGTGGAAGTATTAGGGCAACTCCATATAGTTAAAAGGGAGGTTTATTTTGTGGGGTAACATACAAGTAAAGGGATAGGTTACAGGGTCCGGGAATGGTGAAGTGCAGTCCAGTGGTGTTCTCTGGAGAACTCTGCTCTGCTCAGTCTACCTCCAGCATCCAGGATCCCGGAACCAAGAGAGCCGGCACATCCGGGATTTCAGGTCTTAAGCACTCCTGTCTTGGCCCCACCTCGTAGGTGTGACAGTTACTGAAGCCTCAATGGGGGTGGTACTTCCAGGTCAAAGCTGGAACAGCTTCCCACTACAAAGTATGTTTAAGGAACCTCTGTCTATTCATTAAACAAACATTGATTTATGAGATACTGTATGGAAGGCACAGGATGAACAAAAACGAGAAGCTCTCCGTCCTGTAGGAACCTGTAGTCTAGTGGTTACTGTAAAGCAATCTAGTATAGTGTCAGGCTGGGCTGGGAATGAGTGAATGCTTTCTATAGACATGTCTGGGTCATAAGACATGCTGGAGGAGTTAGAAAGTGCTTGCTTGAAAATGCACTAGCTTATCCCAAAGAGTGGGGAGGGAAAGGGAAGACAAAAGTGAGAAAGGAAGGATCTGCTCCAGGGAGAGGCAAGGCCATGGCAAGGTGGGGGAAAGTAAAATCTAGCTTGTGAAGGGGCCAAACAAGATTTTATTGAGTGTAGACAATACTGAATTTAGCATGAGCACAAGGAGAGCATTGTTTACTGGATCACAAATAACTTATCAGTGGCCACACTATTGAAGAAAATAATAGCCTCTCCCCTGGTGTCTATAACTCCCATAATCTCCCAGTGAGGGGTGAGGCCTCATGAGTCCCTTATTCTTACATGACGAAAAGGCAACAGATCCACCCTTGTGCAGGTAACTGTGGCTGCAGTGAGTTCATGGGTACAATGGTTGTGTCATGCATGGAAGAAAGGCATAGAAGAGGGCATGTGCGAGGGTAGTGGGTGCTCCAAACTCAGAATGTGTATGTATGAAATCGTAAATGAATTATTTAAGCCCAAAGATTTAAAACTAGAAATAGGAATTAAAATAAGAAGTAGTAGAAAGGAGGCTGGGCACTCAGCTGCTTGGGAAAATCTTTGTCAAGAAGTGTCATATTTTGAAGTAACCAGACACTGTTGTACAACTTTAGCAAAGAATAGTCAGTATTCTCTAAGAAAAAAATCACTCTAAGTATAGAATCCAAGAAGGACTGGAGACAACTCAAAGAGAAGCTAGCTATTTTCTATTTCTATGCAAGAAATGGTGGCAGCCTAGATCTTGTAGTCATGAGGACACATTCCAACCATGGAATATTTACTTATTTGCTTATTTTACTTGTTTATTTTTATGCACACTTATAGAGGCAGAACTGAAATTTCAATTCAAATGGCAACCCCACTGCTACCCTTGTGTTCCATGTGTGGAGGCAGGGGGTGTGGTGAGTTTAAAGAGGTGTTTGTACATTCTCAACATCTTGCCTTTACCTCAGCTATGATGTTCCACTAGAGGGATTGAAACATAGATCAAATTATGTCATCATGAAAGGAAGGCATCTGTCACAGAGAACAGAGTAGGGAACCCTGAGGATCCAGAGGAGGAAAAGATGTGGAAGCATTTAAAAATACACCTATTTTCTTTCTTTCTTTCTTTCTTTCTTTCTTTCTTTCTTTCTTTCTTTCTTTCTTTCTTTGTTTCGTTCGTTCGTTCGATTTAATCAGTACTTCTAAGATCAATTCTTGAAAGCCTATACATTGGGTTATATTCTCCAAGGCTTTGATCCACATGAGAAAAATGGGAACATCAATTGAAATTGCAATTCTCTCAGACAGCTTGGGTGCTTAGGGCTCCCCTTAATGTTCAGCATCATCTTCTCTGAAGAATTTAATTATGATGGAGTCAATACACCTGGAAGTATATAGGTAGAGCTTTGGTGGTCAGTTTTTTTTTCTGTAGTGTTGATGTTGCTTTTCTCAGCAACATTTCACCAGCAATTAAAGATAAACACAAATAAAAATTAATAGTTACCATGCACTGAGTACTTGTTCCATGCAAAACCCTCTTCTGAACGCCTCTGTGTTTACCTTTTCCTAAACCTTAAGTCCATACCTTCTCTAGGCCAGCACACTCCTATAGCTGGTCATAGCAAAAGAAAAGGTTCAACCTAGACAGTGTGGTGGCACAAACCTTTAATCCCAGCACTCAGGAGGCAGAGGCAGGCAGATGTCTATGAGTTTGAGGCCAGATTGCTTTACATAGTGAGTTCCAGGACAGCCAGAGATGCGCAGTGGTGAGACCCTATCTCTAACCAACCACACATGCACCAACCCCCTCCCCACCTGAAAAAAAAAAAAAGAAAAAGAAAAAGGAAAAGAAAAGGACTCAGGGAAAAATAGGACTCAATAGTTGACAAAAATGAAACTGCCCAGTGTGTTGGGGACAGTGATCTGACCCTGCAGAACTTTGACTCTAACTCCACCACTCTTCACCAACTGTAACATTAGGTGAGTCACTTGAAACCTTAGATTCATTTCCTTGTCAGTGAAATGGGTCAACAGAGGTCCTGCCTGGTGGGATTGCTGGACAAGTTGAGTAAATAAGAGCTAGGATGTACTTGACACCACTTATAGTGGTGTATGGAAGAGTTTCTTTAAATGCTAATGCAGATAATATCAAGACTATAAATTATCTTAGGGATAACATGAAGTTTAGGGAGGTCATTAGGAAAATTGGGCTTTAAAAAAGGCCTACTGAACTCTGATTAGTAGGTGAAAGTAGGGGGCTAGAAAGATGGCTCAGTCAGCAGTGTTTGCTGTGCAAGAAGGACCTCAAAAAGGTAAGATGGATGGCAATGGTGGAAGACATGGATGGCAACTTCTGGTCTCCACATTCACCTGCAGGTCCACCGCGCGCACACACACACACACACACACACACACACACACACACACACACCCCTAACCTCTTCACAAAGATAAAATTAATGACTAACTATTCTGTAAGTTATGATACTATAAATACTATCAGATTTAACCCCAAGAGAGGTGGGCATAATGTCAGAATTTAGTACAATATTATTATGGCCTCTTAAAACCACGTGGTGTCCCTGAAGCTCTCCCAGGTGATTGTAGTCCCTGGATACTTCCTGTGAGGCTGCACCTAGCTCCTTTTCCCCTCTACACCCTCACTGGTTTCAGCTTCCTTTCTTTGTACTGTGGAGTGCCTTTTTCAGCCATCATAAGAGAGTAGGAACCAGGAGCTTGGTAAGACAGGTGTGCCTGTGTGTGTGTGTGTGTGTGTGTGTGTGTGTGTGTGTGTATTTATGTGCTCTGTCATGGCAGCAAAAGAGGTTAGACTAATATTTGTTAAGATGTTTCACTGGAAAAAAGGAAAATTCTTCAACTGTGAATGCAGCTGTTGGGCCGGGAGCCCGGGCATCTGTACAGCCTGATTGATTCCCGTGTTGCCACAGAAAATACCAGGGAGCTGACATTTCACTGGGGGTAAGGATGGGACTTCCCATATAGTTTCTCTACCATCAGATAAAGAAGTTGTGAACACACAGAGGTGTGCACTAGAGGTGCATAGGAAATCACCGCTAACTGGCTCCTTCTTTATTATGGTCAGGAACTATCTTCTCAGGACTGAGGAGATGGCTAAGAGTGATAAGAGCATTTACTCTGAAGTTTTGAGATTCTGAGTTCAAATCCCCAGAACTGACATAAAAAACTGACCTGAATATACATTCCTGTAATCACATCACTGGGGGCAGAGACAGAGACAAACATTGCCTAGAAGCTCAAAAGAGCAAGCTTCAAATTCAGTGAAACACTCTTCCTGTCTTAAGGTAATAACACTGAGAGATAGAAGATAGAAGTTGACAGCTGAAGTGCGTGTTGTACATCAAACATATAGCACACACACACACACACACACACCATGCACGCACGCACACACACACACAGATCTGACAAAACAACTTTAGGCAGATTTCAAAAGAGTACATTACATAGACAAATGCTGACAGCATCCATTTAGGAAATGATCCTACCAATGTCTCCACATACTCGTGTCACTGAACCATCTATAAAGCATTCATGCTCCATTGTGATTCTGTTTTCAGGAAACTGAGATTTAGGCAGACCTGCTCTAAATGCTGCACCTCATAAGTGATGACGCTGGATCACTGGTGTCTAAACTCTGGCAGGTAAAGGAATTCCGTTTGGTGAGCACTGTGTTTGCTACAGCTGAAAACAAACGGCTGCGACATCTCCTTGTTGCATATGTCAGTGGCTCTTTCCTGAGTCTAAAGCTAAGTCTACCTTCCAGCTGGGACCTGAGGATTATTTTCCAGGTGTGGGACACTGAGACAAAGAAGACTCAATTCTGCCCTTGAGGATCTCCAAGAATTTAACTAACTAAACACAGTGTGATAAAATCAGACACGCTGAAATCAAGCCCATCTGATTTTAAATATTAGCTAGGAAATTTACAGGGTAGGGGAAAGGCTGAACTCAGAGAGAAGTCTGGAAGGCAAACTGGACAAGGCTTGCTAACTAAGAACCTCAAGTTAGGCTTGTAGACAGCATGTAAACTGTGCTAAGTCTCAACTTCTTCACCAGCTAAGGGGGTAAATACATCGTTTCTCATGAATGCAGAGAACATTAAATGAAAATTGGAGATGTTAGTAACTTTTATGTATAAAGTTATGATCATGACTTATTTATACAAGAAAGGATGGGTGTTATGGTCTTTGCCATCAATGCAGTCTTCATGTGGATGAATTGTACGTACAGGAGATCAGCAAGCAGAGCGGGAAAGAAAACAAAAAGACCAGCATTTCCTTGAAAGTGTGCTATGCTTGAAGAAAAATAGTCTGAGCGGCAAGGCAGATGGTGTTTGGAGAGGTGGTCAGAACCAGTACTAGCCATTGAAAGTAGGAACGTGGCATGCATAGATCATCATTTCTAAAGACCTATCTGCTTTCATGGTAGAAAAATAGGGAAAGGACACATAGCTGGGGGCACATGGAGACTATATATTCTTTAGAAGGGAGATGGAAAAGCCTGAGTTGAGGCCATGGCAAAGAAATACTGGATTTGAGGCATGTTAAATAAGTTGACTCAAGAAAGATTTGCTAGCTAGTAAGCCTGATGACTTGGGTCTTCTGTTGGCCACTGCTGTGTATGTCAGGATGAGTAGAACCAGCTGCAGAATGAAACAGCTATGGAATCCCGTGGGCTCAATGAGCAGTGCATGTATGAAGCATGATTTGTATCATGCAAATACTTTACACCACAGTGGTTCTCAACCTCCCTAATGCTGTGACCCTGTAATATAGGTTCTCATGCTGTGCTGATCCAATGAAATTTATTTTTGTTACTACTTTGCAACTGTAATCTTGCTACTCTTAGGAATCATAATGTGGATATTTGTTTTCCAGTAGTCTTCTAGGGTTCACAACCTACGGATTGAAAACTGCTGCTAGTGTCAAGACCGTTGTTTATGTGGAAATCATGCATGGGCCTTTGTTTAACTTTGAACTGGTGCAGTGATATATGACATTGAGCAGTCACTTGTCCTGCATACACTCAGTTCTCCATATTATGCCACGAAACTGGGAGAAGTATATGTGTGTCCTGAGCATGAAAGATGATATCACATGATGTTTTGTGTACAAAGAAACATATCACTTCTCTTCCCTTTTCCTATTTACCATCTCCCTTTGAGATTGTCTCTGATGACCCTAGCAGTGATTGGTCTCAGTAAGGTCATAGAAGGTCATAGGGAACTGGGGTCCCCTGACTCTTAACTTTTTCCTATTCGTTTTTAAATCATCACAAAACGGCTGGTTGTTAATGACCTAATAGCCCTAGGCAAATGACAACTCACCTGTGCCTTTGTTTCTCTTTCGCCATTTGGGGAAAATAGCCATGTTCCTCTTATGGTCCTTGAAATGATTAAATTGGTCAATAATGTCAGATACTTAGAATAGCACCCAGCATGCAAGAAGTTCGATGTAAGCATGAATCACTGTGGTCATCCTTATACTCAATTCTTAGTCTCCAGCCACATAAAAATCTCAAAAATGCCTATATATATACATATATATCAGTCTCTGCCTTTTCTGCTCTTTGTCTGAGAATTGTTTTATAGCTTGGAATAATCTGGCTGAAATATCATTAACTAGTTCTCTGAGAGGTTTTGCTTCTTTTATAAGGAACTGATATTTTCCCTTCTGGATTCTCAGAGTGTGGACTTAATGTCTTTGTTTTAGTTCTTTCTGTGGCCCTTATTATTCTCTTTTTAGGACTATCAGCAATACAAAGGCATGGTCTAGATCAGATTCTCCATGTATTCTAGAACTCTGCACTGGATTTAGCTTCTAGCCGACTGTCAGTAAAATTGAGCCTGATTCTACATGATGCCCTTGAGAGAAGATTCCCAAGAAACACCAGAAGACCTGTGATCCCTTGAGAACAGTGACCTTTCCAATTTGTACCACCAATGCAGCATACAAGGGGCCTGGAGGGAAGGCCATAGCCAAACAAAACCCACTAGCTTTGTGTGGGGTACGCTTTTAATTGGCCTCTGCCCATAAAACTGCCAGACCCTGAAAGGTGTTCACTGTCTGTCTCCCTTTGGAAACTTTGCCCCATGTGTTTGTACATATTATAGCCAAAGCCAAGCTGCCCTGCTTGCCTGTTTTACAAGGGTTGGCAGCAGGAAAGGACAAGGATCTACAGGTGTGTCCTGCTGGACAAGCAGACATGTGTGCCTCTGTGTGTGTGTGTGTGTGTGTGTGTGTGTGTGTGTGTGTGTGCATCTCTGTAAGTGTGGCAAAGAGGTAAGGGAGGTTTTCATTTTAGGTGGTAGCAAGTCTCTAGTTCATATTCTTGATACAGATGTGACACTGGCCGGCTTCGATTTCTCTCCAGAGGCAGTCCCTTCCCTGATGTGCCTTCAGTGTCTCTTCCTACACCATTGCTTGCACTAGAGCTTCCTTGGGCAGTCCTTCAGCTTTCGTGTTCTAGGATTTGCAAGCTCTTCTGGCCTGCTGTTAGAAAAGTTAGAAGCAAGCTGTCCTGGGTATTTGCAGAGAACGTTGGTGTTTACAAAGCAAACTCTTGGAAAAAAAAAAGAATGACATTTTCCAGGAAAGCTGCTCAGAGCATCCAGATTCAGGATAAAAGTTCCTGCCTTTGCTTCTCCTAGACTCCGTATTCCCATGACGGCACCACTGAGGCAGGTTCTAAACGTGCTTCTATATGTCTGTTTTCCCCTGTGCTTTGAGATCCTAGATAGGACTCTGTTGCATGTCTCTAGTATTCAGGATAAGGTGAACTGTTGAATAAAAGGCTCAGAAAACATAAGCAAATACAGTGCCATGACATCTCAAAACCATTCTTACTCATACCTACTAGGGCAGAGCTCATGAGCTGCATGTACCTTGTGGATGAAGACATGTAGGATGAGATGAAGTTTCAATTTCACACAGGATCTCTTGACCAGAATAGGCCTGTGAGCTTCTTCCTTCTGAATCCCATGCTAATTTCCTTTGGACTTGGCTAACTTGTTCGGAGATGGTTGAGGGGCCCCTGACGACCACAGAGAGTGTGTGGAATGACTAGCCTTGGAAATTTTCCTCTCAGTTAGAGAATCAGATGAAATGACAAATTGCAAAAACAAGAGCAACGACCGCCACTTGTTGAGCACCGTCCCCAGCCAGGGCCTATGCCAAGCATGCTAGTTACAACATCTCTCTTAGTTTTCGTCCGCTCTCCATATGCCAGCTGTCAACACTCCCATCTCAGAGAACGGAGCTTCAGGCTCAGGGAGGTGGTTCCTGGAGTCATGTAGTTAGTGAGAAGCCAGGATACCGATCGAAGTTTATACATAGAAGCTGAACAACTCCAGTCTCATAAGCATTTCAGGGACCAATGCTACCGTTTAAGAAATGCAGAGACTGAGAGTCAGGAAGGAAAATGAACCTGACCAAGATCATAGAGATGGGAGAACCAGGAGTGGATTATCCTGATTTTCTTTTTTTTTTTTTATCTCCAGTGCATTCCTGACCCCACAATGACCCCAGGCCCAAACTTGTTCTTGAACTCTGGGCAGGTAGTGAAGGCAGGGGAAAGAGAAAAAAAAACCCCACCTCTTCTCAGGCTCAAGGCATGTGCCAAGTCAGGCCGGCCTCCCCAGGTGGTTTTGTAGCACAAACAACAGCTTGCTTGTGGTTCACTAGGTTTTACGGTCAGAGATGACGTAGTTTCTTCACTCACTTGCAAGCTAGTCAGCTTTACAGAGAATAAACAGTCTTCCTGAGGCAGAACAAGGAGCAATTGCTTAGACAGGGTTCTCTGCAGGAATTCACAGGACCAGGACAAGCTTTGCCCTCTTAGGAAATAAAGCCATGGCCTACGGGATATGCTGCCCTAGGCAAATTTCATTCTTTCCATGGATCTTGATTCCCCACGCAATGTAATTTACAGATCTGATTTGTTAGTTTTTCTTTTCTTTTTCTTTTTCTTTCTTTCTTTCTTTCTTTCTTCTTCCTTCCTTTCTTTCTTTTGTATATTTATCTATTTTGTGTACAGTGTTCTGTCTGTATGCTTACCTGCATACCAGAAGAGGGCATCTGATCTCATTTTAGATGGCTGTGACCCACCATGTGGTTGCTGGAAATTGAACTCAGGACCTCTGGAAGAGCAGCCTGTGCTCTTAACCTCTAAGCCATCTCTCCAGCCCCTTACAGATCTGATTTGAAATATCCAAATAATCTGGGATCTTAAGGGGGAAGAAAGATTTCTACATCTTATTCACAGAGATGCCAACTGAATAAATCTTGGAATTAATTTGTACCTTCACAATCTGTGGTAGGTGGTTTTGATGTGTGTCTTATCTTTCAACTACAGATCTAGGTGATTTCCAAATTACCATCCCACCAGAGCACACAGTCTGTACATTTACACAGGGAACACATCCAAGTCTAGTCCCATCTTCATATAGCTTAACCATAGGTGTTCAACTGAAGGAACAGTAGTTTTCTTTGTTGGGGTTCATTCAAGAAAATAGAGTTGAGACAAGATTACATCTGCTCAGGGATTCTCCTTATAAAATGCTGCTTGGTTGGGTGTGGTAGAGTGAAGGAAGGAGGTGGCATTCAGTTCTCCATCACTAGGGTTAGATATCAAGAGCGTCCAAGTAGAGATGACATTCATGAAGTAAGGAGCAAGATGCCTATGGAAACAGTCGTTGGTGGGTGCAATCATTCTGGGGCATGAATGATTGCATGAATATGATTCTTTATAATAAAACTTGAATCCAAATCCAAACTCCCCCCCCAAATGAGAACTTTACATCTTTGGTACTTGGTCTGCTCATCAGCAAAACAGAAACCACTAGACTAATTATACATATAGGATGCTTAGAAACATCATAACTAAGAAAGACTGGCCTAGAGTGTGATAAATACCAACTTCTCAGGGAGGGCTCATGCTTGCTTATTCTTTAGCTTTCTCTTGTCCATACCTGTGGCATTGCATTAGTTCCTACAAAACCTAACCAGAAGGAAAAAGCTCAATACCTAACCTCATGTCCTATTGCATAAGGAACTGGAACTTTCTCTAAAAATGAACAGTAAAAATCGGAACAAAGGATAGTTTGGGGACACAGGGGTTTCCTTCATTAGCTAGGAGAATGGGCCATGGGTTACACATGAACCTTTTGGCCCTCGTTCCTTTTCAGCGAAACTTCTATTTATCCTAGTGTCCATGTGATATTGATAATAACAACCAGGGAACATACCGCAGTATTGTATGGAGCTAACATAACATTAAAGGCAGGGACACAAACAAGAATGGCACTAAACCTCATCACTTACTTTGTTTTCCTAATCACACCACAAGACAGAAGCAAGTTAAGGCATTTCCATGGTTCTGTAGTAGCCATGGCTTGTCTCAGGATCCATTGTTTTATGTCTTACATCCAAGCATCACCAAAGCTCTTCAAGCTTTGCTGCCTGAATTCTATTTTCTCAGACCTCCACAGCTTTGTTCTGAGACAGTTAGTCCTCAGTAGCAGTCTGCCATTTGGGGGCATAGGTGAAGTGAAGAATCACCTTTGTTTGTCCCTTTGGAATAGCTTCTATGACTCCAGATGATTCTTATTCTCAACACTCAGGCATCTGATGGCATGTGAGTCAGTTAGAATTCTACTCCCAGGGCCCTGAACTTTCAACAGAGTGATACATATAAAGAACAGTTAAGCTGACCTATAAAATCTAGATAAGATTAAAAAAATATTTTTATTAATTCTTTAATAATTTCACACAATAAATTATGACCATATTCACAATGCGTTTTGATCATAGTCACACACCACAACTCCTCCCACCACCATCCTCATCTTCCTCCCACCCAATTAAAATTATCTGTTTTTTATTTGATTGTTTGTTTGTTTTTAAACCCATGGAGTCTAGTTTCTGTTATGCAAATACTCTTGGGTGTGGGCCCTACTCTGGACAGCAATCAACCTTTCTGTGGCCACACCCATAAAAAAAACTGACACTTTTTTTCCAGAAGTTACTAAATGCCAATAACTCCTCAGATAGGGATGGGGATTTGTGTTCACTTCTCCTTTTATATTCTTTAATTTTGTCTGATTTAGCTTGAGCTTGCGTAAGTCTTGTGGTACATGCTATCACAATCATTGTGAGAGAGCTGATATGTATAACTGCCCTGTTTTGTCAAAAAAAAAAAAAAATGATTGTCTTGTAGTTATCCACAGTCTCTGACAATTCCAATCTTTCTGCTTCCTCTTCTGTTAACATCCCTGAGGGTTCAGGGGTGTGGTGGGTGTGATATGTGCCAGAACTGGCAGAACACACACACACACACACACACACACACACGTTGCAGAATATTTGTATACACTGTAAAGATGTGTCTTTGTCAAGGAGCCTTCTTATTGGCTCAATAAAGAACTGAATGGCCAATAGCTAGACAGAAGACAATAGACAGGATTTCCAGAGAGAGAGAGAGAGAGAGAGAGAGAGAGAGAGAGAGAGAGAGAGAGAGAGAGAGAGAGAGAGAGGACTCTGGGAAGAAGAGAAGCAGGGAGATTCAAGGGAGATGCTGGAGAGGTTGGAAATACAGTATGGAGTGGAAGTAACTGAGCCATATGACAGAATATATATTAATAAAAGCAGGCTAATTTAAGTTATAAGAGCTAGTGGGATAAGCCTAAGCTAATGGCCAAGCTATCATAATTAATATTAAGTCTCCATGTCATTATTTCGTGGCTCTCAATCCAAAAATAGTCCAACAACAACCAGGCTTTTCCTTTTGGGTCATCAACCAATTCCCAAATCATGACACAGAGACTTCTTATTAGTTATGAATGCTTGGCCTTAGCTTAGCTCTTATTTTAATCTGTTTCTCTTTATCTACATTTTGCCTCAGGGCTTTTTACCTTTCTTTCTTTCTGTATGTCCTACCTTCCTGCTTCTCCTGTCTTGCTGGTGCCTGCCTGGCTTCTGGCCCCAAGTGTGTTCCTGTCTTTCTCCCTCACTCTCTCTTCTTCTTCTCTCTGGAGCCTAGATTTCTCCTCCCACTTATTCTTTCTGCTGACCAGCCCTGCCTATCCCTCTCCTGACTGGCTATTAGCTATTCTGCATTTTATTAGACCAATCAGGTGCCTTAAGCACGCAAGGTGAAACAAATGCAACACATCTTTTCATAATTAAACAAATACAGCACAAACAAATGTAACACATCTTTACATCATTAACAAAGGCAGCATAAACAAATGTAACACACATTTACAGGGTTAAAGTAATAGTCCACAGCATAAACAAATATAACACATGTTTACACAGTTAAAATAATATTCCACAACATATATATAACAACACACACACACACACACACACACATACACACACACACACACACATATATATATGTTTCATTAGACTAGCTTGCAGATGCCAATGACTGTCTCACACACACACACAAAAAGACTGAGAATCCAGTAGTGTACAGTCTATAAGTCTAGATGTCTCAGCAGTCCAGCTGTGGAGTCTGGGAGGATTCCTAGAGAACTGCTGGTCTTTAGTCATGTTGGACTCCTGAAAAAAGTCAGATTTAATACTGGTGAAAGCAACAGGCTAAATTAACTTGCCAGCGAGAGTGAAGGCAAGCAGGCAAAAACAAAGTTTCCCTCTTCCATGTTGTTTATCTGGGCTGTCACTAGAAGGTGTACTCTTTAGGGTGTGTCTTTCTGCTTCAAATAATCTTATTTAAAAAAAAAAATCCCTCACAGGAGTGCTCAGGAGCCTGGATCCCATTTAATTACCGAAGTAGTCAAGTTAACAACCAAGATTTGCCATCACAAGTCCACCCCTGATCACCCTGACACACAATCAAATTTCCTTGTGACATGCTTAATTTCCAAATGAAAGCAATAACCAAGTTATAAGTCTGCCTAACATGATGTAACTATCCAACATTCAACTATAAAGACATTGTGTATTTTAAAAGAGGTGGCAAAGTCCCTTGAGGAATGAGTCTTTTACTATCTCATAACTTAAATAGGACAATAAAAATTTACAATGCTTAATCACTGATAAGATCTTAATAATGTTGCATTACACGATTAAAAATAGAGGAAAGAAAATACAAACATCTGCTTAAATATGTGTATGTATGTACAAACGTATTCTTAACAAAATGCTACGGGAGTGCTCATGTCAGTTACAATCCTTGGTTCTGCAGTTGGTAACACGGCCCTAGCTGTTGTTTATAACTCACCTTCCTCTACTACTCATTGTGAAATAGCCTCACTCAAGGCCAAGCACATATAGTAAGTTTCTCCTGGGCCATAGTCTGTTCTTTCCTCTTGCCAGCCATGGATCCTGCCGCATATATTCAACTACTTTCCATCTTTTCTTTGCAAGCCTTCTTGATATCCTCAGAGGCAGGACTTAACATACATGCTAGTGTTCTTATGGAGGAATTAGCACATTCTAGGTTCTGTACTGAGCTTAGGCAATATACAGCCATGATAACTGCTCCTCCTGGGAGACCCTCAAGCACTGAGAATTGCTTCCAAACATGGAAGTTGGCTGGAAAGTTCTAGGCTTTGTGACTTGTCTTCCAAAGTCTGTATAGTCTCCAGTGACAGACAGTTTGATGCTCCAGTCACCTCCAGGCCCTCAGTGACAGCATGGTGCCTGGCAGAAAGTTAATGCTAAATCAGTGTGTGCTGAACTGAATTGACTTACTTCAGGGACTCCCTACAAAGCAGACTCAGCCTTACATGCAGAACAACTTTGAGAGCTAAGCCAGGCACTGCTGTGTTTGGGAAAGCAAATAGGAAAAAAAAAAAAAAAGTCTGGAAAAAAGTCACAGTAGATGTGTACTTTGCCTCAATGAGGCATTCTTTTGCTGTTGGTCTAATTTTAAAAAAATCACCTTCTAGCAGTAGTCATGACCCAATAAGCACTTGGTGACTGGATGGAAAGATTTCATCTGAGGGCTAGTAAAAAACCCCAGTAAAAGGGATTCCCATACCCCCCTCCCCCCACACCTTCCTTCTTTTCCATAAGAAGCTTTAATGGACCCTCAGTACAGCTCTGACATGATGGAAACTGCCAAGAGATGGAATTTCCACACTGGAAGGAGAACACAAGAATGTTATTCTTCTCACTGCAACCTTGGCACTGGCAGGGTGCCCTGGTGGGAGAAGGGCTGTGAGCAGAAGGGCAACAGAGGCTGAGATGGTGGCATGCAAAGCTTCCAGATGTTTGCTCCTTACAGATGGTTGGTGATGGCTTGTCACGCACATCTGGGAGATGCTGCCAGCATGGTTAACATCTGGAGACCAGTTTACCCGTCTTCCTCACTGGTGCCTCTAAGCAGATTCCTCACAGCAGAGCAGGTAGCCTTGTGTCCAGTAGATCAGCAAGGCCCTAAAACTGTCAGAACCCTCTAGTATACAGTGACAGCGTCAATAATGACAACGACAACAACAGGAGCCAGCAACTACAAAGTATTTTTTTAACAGGCTGGACACTAGCCTAAGCACTACACCCAAGTAGTTCACTTAAACATAGCATTTCCTCATAGTGGACACGCTTGTCACCAAATCACAGACCAGTATGATGAGTCACACAAAGGTATAGAAATTTGTTCAAAACCAGAAAGTCACCGGGAAAACCAGACTTTAAAACAAGACAGTTTGGTTCCAAAATCTACTTTTTTTCTTATTTATTTTTTCTTGGTGCTAGTGACAAAGCCCAGAGCCTCACTCATGCTGATGTATCGACTACCATTGAGCTACGTGTCTCCCCTGAATCTGTGTATTCAGTCTTCATTTCTTGCCCACCTATCTTCCTGCTGAAGGTGAGGAGAGTAGTGAGCACATTCCTTATTTTACTTTATTTTTAAAATAACATTGTGTATATAAAGATGAAAGTGTACCGAGTATGGCCTTAGTTATACATGCCATTATCTAAGAGATGGTTCTATCTCTAACTTCTTAAACTAACTATTCGAGACATATGCTGGACTCTTAAAAACTATTTGTTAACTAAACGGATCATCCTTGTTATTGTGTAGATCATAGTCTAGAGGAGAAAGGCCCATAAAAGATCATATATTTATTTTGTTATGTCTGACATAATAATGATGACATGTGTAACAGTGTTGAGAGTTATGGCATACTCTACTGCTAGGGTGGATGAGCACAGAAATGTTGGAGATCTCTCGACACTGCCAGTATTTTGGCATACCGGAAATGGGTAGGTGCCATAGGTTGAGTATCTATCAGAGATATCTGGACATGGAAACAGGAATGTGTCTGAGAACATGTGCATTATCTTATATGGCAGCAATCAGACATTTTTTTTTTATAACAAGATCATACTGTGTTTTAGATTTTTGTGGGCTACACAATTTCTGACATCACTCCTTATCTCTGCATTATGAAGGTAGCCATATACAGAATATGAAATAATGAACACAAGGTTGTTCTTCAATAAAACTATGCTTTTTTGTGTGTGTTTTTGTTTTATACCCAAGTATGCTGAGTGACGTTTGCCAATGCCTGTTATAGGTTGTTGGATGCTAATGATGTGCTGTTGTTTGATTGGGATTTCTTCCTTTTTCCTTAAGCATTTGCTAAGCACCTGTTAGGTACTATGTATAACAGCAAGTGTGGTGAACTCTGACAGCCTGGTAAATGCTGTGGAGGGTGGGACCATAGAGTCTTGAGGTCAGACAGAGATCACTAGCCCAAACCACCCTAATATCTGAACACTTCCCTATAGGAAGAATAAGGAGATTTATATGTATGTGTGTGTGTGTGTATGTGTGTGTGTGTGTGTGTGTGTGTGTGTGTGTGTGTGTATGTGTGTGTATCTGTCTGTCTGTCTACCTGTCTGTGTGTCTGTGTGTGTGCTTCCAGATATGTATGGAGTATTGACAGTAACAAAGAACCACAAGAATAGAGAATTTAAAGGAATTGAGCTTGTGTGGAGTATAGATTGTCAGAGGAAGCGAGTAAACATTGGTGCTGAACATTAAATATCACTTGGAGTAATACTGCTGAATAGATATCAAGTTTGGGCCACTGGTACCATTTTAAGTTACTCGATAGACAAATTAAAAATCCCAAAAGGAAGGAGGTGAGTTGCAATTTAATAATCCATTTTATTTAAGTCAAAAGACACAAAGTATTGTCATTTCAATATGTGTCATATGTGCACACATAGCCAATGAGATTTTGTGTGGGAGTGTGTGTGTGTGTGTGTGTGTGTGTGTGTGTGTGTGGTGTTTGCACAAGTTCTTTGAAACACATTGAGGATTTTCCAGTTCCAGCACATCTCAGGTTAGACTAGCCAGCTTTCAGACTGATTAGTTCTCTAACCAACTATGGCTAGTGACAATCAGAATCAAATTTTTTGGTTCAAATCCAGATTTCACCTTGTCAGCCCTGTGACATTGGGAAAATTATCTTAAATTCCTCATATCACTTTTTCCATTTGTAAAATGAAGATAGTAATGATTATGCCTTCCTTAATGGTTTTAAGTGTATATTAAACGAGTGAGCCAATAGAAGCTGAGAAATGAGTAAGTACAAATGA
This sequence comes from Peromyscus eremicus, assembly GCF_949786415.1. Taxonomy (NCBI): domain Eukaryota; kingdom Metazoa; phylum Chordata; class Mammalia; order Rodentia; family Cricetidae; genus Peromyscus; species Peromyscus eremicus. The sequence goes on along the minus strand of NC_081417.1, from coordinate 82,556,154 downwards.
ACTAGATAGCATCAAGTGTGAGTTTTTTCAGAAAAGCAACAGCATGAATCTAAAGGTCAGAACTATGGGAAGACAGTATGCTAAAGTAACAAAAGGAAGTTATTTTGCCAAAGACAAAGTTATTTTGCTCGAAGAGAGCTAAGAGGGATGTTAGTAAAAATAAATAAATAAATAAATAAATAAATAAATAAATAAATAAATAAATAAGCTGAGTAAGGTGGGTAGCATCTACAGAGAAGAGTAGGTAAGTGAGCCCAGACTTCACAGAGAAGTATTCTTGAAAAAATGAGCACATTTACAAACTTCGGGCTCTGAAGATAACCTAAATTTACAGGTGAATGAGGTCCCAACAATTGGAGCTTTGTGGATGTGTGCAGGTGCTTGAAATGAAAACATTGGCAGGGAGCTTTATGGAAAATCTTTTAAAAATATCAACAGGGAGAAGCATTTGTAGCAACCTGTGGGGAATCCATTCTGGTAACAGAAAAGAAATGCCCAGCTTTGCATTCATGGTCTTGGGTAGTGTGCTGAATGTGTGGAAACCAAATTCTGGCTTTGGCTTTTTTTAAAGTGGTTGTTGGAAATTTCGTTTCCAAGGTGTGTGCTGCTGTTGATGGGAGGAGAGAAAAAGGGAGCGGGAGAGGGAAAGGGAGAGAGGTAAGGAGAGGGGGAAGGGAAGATGGAGAGGGGCTGAGGTGGGGAGAGGAGAGAACGAATGTGTGTAACTAAATGGATAGGGGATGTACTGTGTGTCATGGAATGCCGATAATGGGATATCTAGTCACCACCTTCTTGCACATGTTCTATGGTACCTTAACATGATTTGTCCCCCAAAGGAATGTGTTCCTCTTGGTACAAGGATCTTAAGCATAATGAGATATTCCTTTCTGTATAAGGAAGACAAACCTCTGCAATGACCCTCAAGGAATACCCTCCTCCTAGATTCCCTCATGTCAAAGAACATGTCTTCTGTGTTTCCTCAGTCATTTGTAGGAAGAAGAAATAGGAATATAGGAATTCTTTAATGCTTAGCTCACATGCTGTCTCCTTAAGAAACCTCCAAGGTTCTCTAATCCTGTCTCTTCAATTATTCACATATAGACAATGCATTAATTATCTAACAACTTGGTAATTCTCTCTGTGAATTTATGTGCTACTCTGTCCATAGTCTTTGTCCAGGTGACTCCCTCTGCCTAGAACACTTCCTTAATTCATCTTGCTCTGCTGGACATAACGGAAATTCCACATGAGCATCGCATTGTTACCACAAAGGCTGCTGAGTTTTTCCAAGGCTTGGTTTTTGACACTGGAATTCAAATGTTGCCACTCCAATATCTTTACCAACAGAGAGGAAATTCCCCAAGGGCAGGAGCCATGTTATTTCACTCACAAAGGAGTCTCTACTTTCTCCTGTAATGGAATAGATAATCAGTTTTTGGACTGTTGGAGATACTAGCATCTGTGGTTTTCTTACTGTGCCCCACTTCTTATCTATGAGCAACAATCACATCACATAGAAAGTTCTTTTGTTTTGTTTTGTTATTTTAATGTACATTCATGGGCACTATATCAGAATCAGTGAGGCAAATCATGACTGGAACCTAGAAACTTCTGAGATATTTGAATGCATGCTAAGGTCAGAGGCTTTAGTCTGGAAGAGGCCAGAGTCCTCTGATGACAATGTCTTAGTCCCTCCAACTTTCTGTGGATTTGAGCTTCAACAGAACTCAAGTGCCTTGTGACCCATAGTTGAAAAGGCCTTTATTGTTTTAAGAGGTTGATATTGGGGATTGCTAGGGCAGTTCTATATGGGTTCACTATACTAAAAGAACTCAGGCAGTCATCCAGATATGCCATGACATCACTCTCCCTTGCATGTCATTCTCCTTTTCTTTGAAAAATGAGTTAGTGTTGATTTAACTTACTATCTTAGATAAGATTTCTATTGCTGTGAAGAGACACCATGACCATGGCAACTCTTTTCAAGGAAAACATTTAATTGGGGTGGCTTACTGTTCAGAGGTTCAGTCCATTATCATCATGGCAGGACATGGTGGCATGCAGGCAGACATGGGTGCTGGAGAAGGAGCTGAGATTTCTATCTACATCTTGATTTGGAGGCAACAGGAAGTAAACTGTCTCCCACACTGGGCATACTTTGAGCAAATGAGACCTCAAAGTCCACCCCCACAGTGGCTCACTTCCTCCAACAAGGCCACACCTACTCCAACAAAGCCAAACTTCCTAATAGTGCCACACCCATTTTCTTTCAAGCCACCCCACTTTCCTGGGCCCCATAACTTCATCAGCTATTATTTGGTTCTTAAACACCCTGGGACATCTAGCTGTATATTCCAAGAAGTATTTTAATTAAATCTATCAAATTCATTACTTTACTACTTCTAGTAACTCTCTTGATCCCATTTTTTTGTTGTTGTTTTGCTTTTCCATTATTTCCTAAAATTACCATGTTATTTCTCAAATGAGGTACCACTCTGGCCTCTCGTTCGGTCTCCGTGAGTCCAGGTTTTCCCCAGCAGCCTTTGTTCCACACGAAAGAGTTTTTGTATCAGTTGACATTTGTTCAAGATATTCCTTTCCCTAAAAATCTCCATGTTTGCCTAGCACCCTTGGAGTAGTTTTCAGCTACATTCCAGCTGTAGCAGATCTCAACAAATCTGGGCCCATATTTCTTGTCACTGTAAGTTATGCTGTTCTGACTTTCAGCAATCCGTCTTACTTCTTCTGAGAGCCTTTCCTGTTGGCATGAGCTCACAGTGCCTACTGGCACGGAGGGCAGATGTGCTACATTAACCCTCAGGGAAATTCTTGACCACTGGCTCATGGTGGAGAATAGATAAGCACCCCCAGCTTCCCATTCTACCTACTCAGTGACTTTCTCTAGGGGTGAAACATTATTCTTTAGTACCACGAAATACATTATTTTTTGGTTTCAATCATATATATATATATATATATATATATATATATATATATATATATTACGTATTTCTCTGCTGGCATCTGTGGTATGGCACAATTCCTGTAGAGATGTAAGCAAATGTCTACTCCCTCTGAACAGGGAACATTATCATACATGAAAGTAAAGATATCACCAAGGTTCATTTTGGTGAACCATTGAATTTTATTGGGGTTACTTGCTGGAATATGGGCCAGGAGTTACTTACCAGAGCAGAAATAACTCAAAGACAGCTGCCTCACCAAAGTTTACCCTGGCATGAGGGATGGCTCATGGGAACTGGAAACCTGGAGCACACTGTACAACTTCTAGGCAGCACAACAGGTTGGAGAATATCCTTTCTGGGTATCCCATTTTGTCTGAGCCTCTTCTAGGCAGTTCGTCTTGGCTCACTTATCTCTCAGCCCTCTTTACGATCTATCTGTTCTTAAGGAGGGGGAGGCCTAGTGTGTCTGCTAAGTTCCTGGGACTTCACGGAGTCTTTAAGTTGTACATTTCCTGATCGTAAGGAATTTCCCTGCAGGACAAAATGTCTCTCCTCCCTTTAGAACATCCTATGTCTTAACAACAAGCTTCTCTCTAAGATGGAAGGTTCTAGCTTAGAAGAAATTGTTATACAACAATGCTGACAGTAAGAGCAGACAGATGACTCCATGTATTTCAATCCTTGTGTTGACTTCTGACAAAGCTCAAACTAAAGCACGAGTAGCAATTTTGTCTCTGTATAGCTCTCTGACATGACCTCTAAAACTGTCTTCGCCAGTGTGGTCCCTTAGTCTCCTTTCTCATCCTAGGATCTGGTGAGCTCAACACTTGCTACTTTTTGCACAGCCATGCCCCATTTCTCTCTTAAGTTTGGTATCTATTATTATCTCTGCCTGTATCATTTATCAGTGCCCACTGGGTTGGCTTCTCCTAGTTAAAACACTCCCACATACACAAATACACTGTGTGCCAGTGAGCTGGGTGCTAATATCTAAAATTAGATGGTAAAGCCTAGATGATTCATATGAATCCATATTAACCCTGTATTATAATGGCTATCCATCAATTTTTGCTGCTATTAAGCTTAAGTAGCTTCCATCCTTGGGGTATTTGAATATCAGTATAGGCTTTTGCTTTAAAGAGACTCAAAATACGACAAGAAAAGGTCTGGTCTATACTGTATAAATCTCAAGGTAAGGGTTTGATTTAGGGGCTGTTCACTATTTTTAAAAAGTCAGTATAACTCTGAGCCTCGGTTTCTTTAATCTGCAAGATTGGGTCTTGTGATTCCTATAATCACAGTGTTTTGTTAGAATTAAAAGAAAACACAGATCCACTTCCTCATATTAAAGCAATATATGCTTCCTCCACACTTGCTTTTCTTGTTACCCCTTTGAAGCATATTCCAGGAACTATGGGATTGTGCTGATTTTAATTTTTCAAATTTGTCTTCGCTCCGGACCCATTCAATACCTTGGGCTTGCAGCCAAGATTTGTCTAGTTTCAGAGAGATGGAAACAAGCTTAATGGCTTGCAGAACATCTGTCTTGGTGATATGAAAGTGATGCAAGTTTTCTCCATGTAAATACCAGAGAGCTGAGAGGAGTGTTAAGACACCTCCTCACCTACCTGCCTCCTTTTCTGCAGCAGAGTACTTCCTATTGTGAGACTCAGAGACGTGGGTGGGAAATGTAGAGAATAAAGGGAGTGGTGAGCATTGTTTCCTGAATACTCACTGGACTTCTTGCTAGGCACTTCACTTAAACTGGTCATTGTTTTCCTAGGACATCCCAGTTTGGATGAGAAAGTTGAAAAGAGCTAAGAGGTAGAGTCTTGCTCACGATAACACAGTGTGTTTACAGCTGTGATCCCAGATTCCTTCTGAGACCTCCCCCAAAGCTTTCCTCCTATTGAGACTTCATCATGATACTTCCTTTGTGAGAGCATTAACTCTGTTTCTTTAGTTATTTATTTTGTTTTGGTTTGTTTTTGAGGCAAGATCTTATATGTTCCAATCTGGCCTGAAATTCACTATATATCTGAGAATAACCCTGAACTTCGGATCCTTCTGCCTCTACCTCCCTCTTGCTTGAATAACAGGCATGTATCATCGTGTACTATTTTATGCAATGCAGAGATCATACCCAGTTCTTTCTGTGTGGTAGTCAACACTGTATGTTTTGAGTCACATGCCCAGAAGGATAGTTCTCGATTTTCCAAATCTTGATCACCTCATTTCACTTTATTTTCCTGAATTGTAGAAAAAGACTAAAGCTAACTTTATCTGATCACATCATTTAACAGGCAGTGGAAGTTTTTAAAAAGTCCTGTGACATTTTCACATAAGCAGTGATGATTGCTTTTCCTGGACTACCCAGTGTTTTCTCAAGTATTCATATGTATCAACTCTTAATCCCTCTAATTTCTGCTTTTCCACTGCTGCTTATGGGGACTTCTTAACAGCTCATAACTGTTGCATTCCCTACTTGTACCCCCATTACCCTCTCAAATATCGAACACCTCAGTCCTCTTCAGTTCCTTGAGAGCACTGTGCTTTATGTTCAAAGTCTTTGATAGGATGATGGATGTATCCACTGGTCTCATTCCTTCGTCACAGCACCTACATTTTCTCATTACCAGCTCCTGTCTTCCAAAGGCAAGGGGCTTGCTCAAAGTCACAGGGCAGGTTGTACCTGAACTTTGTTCCCTCCACAGCAACACTTGCTTTCAACTTAAACCTTGTTCCTTTAGTGTTTGAAACATTTACTCAGAGGATGAAGGATTTCTCAGTCATGTCACTTTGATTTTATAAAGTTTTTTTTTTTTTAATTTTCATAGTGAACTGAATGTTATCTGCAAAGCAGAAAACATGCTGCATGAGTCTTATCATTCAAAACTAGTTATGGAGCCAGTCATGGTGGCACACACCTTTGATCCCAGCAGAGGCAGTCAGATTTCTATGTTCGAGACCAGCCTGGTCTATAGAGCAAGTCTTAAGACAGGTAGGACTACACAGAGAAGCCCTGTCTCAAAAACAAAGAAATCCTAGTTATGAGTGTAGGAGTTTTAGGCAATGCTTTTTGTTGTTTGGTTAGTGGCTTCCCTCCTGACACTCAGTATATTGTGTTTTCATGATTTCAAAAATACATTATGGGTATTCCTGAATTCCCTTATCTTGATCTTACATATAATTCTAACTGTCCCCCTAATAGTACTTTTGTACAAAACTTAAGACCTTAAGCATCAGCACACAAGTATGTAATCTGAGCTGCCTTTTGGTGGTACTGCCAGCCAGCAGCTCAGTGGACAGTGCCACTGTCATAGAGATACCTATGCAAGTATCATGTGTTTATGGTATATTGCTCTTATTAATTTAAAAGATGTTCAACAGTAAAATTGGTATGTTATTAATGCCTACCTTAATCATCTTTCATCTCAACATGAAAAGAGCCAATGAAACCTGTGTGCAGTAATGTTCTTAATTCCTAAAAACTTATTTTTAAAAAGGGACTCAATTAAGAACACTATGAAGGGGTTTGGCAGTGGTGGCACACACCTTTAATCCCGGAACTCAAGAGGCAAAGCCAGGGGGCTTGAGTGAGAGGCCAGCCTGGTCTACAGAGTGAGTTTCAGGATAGCCAGGGCTATGCAGAGAAACCCTGTCTCGAAAAACAAAATGAAACAAACAAACAAAAAACAAAACAAAACAAAAAAGAATCTTATGAAGTTGATATTTTATTTTCATTTCACAGATAGTAAGACAAAACCTTAAAACAATTTAATAACTTTCCAAAGACTGCCTAGCTACTTCCTAACTGGTGACTGATGAATAATAAAATATTATACATGGATAGAAAGCAGCAATATTTCAGTCTCAGCTATCGGCTCACACGATGGACTGGATGATTAAGTGTTCATTGTTTTCTCATTTAATTTACTATTTTTAAGGTAACCTCATTTTGAAAACTTATGCATATACATTGTGTTGTGATCAAATTCACCCCTCATCGTCTCGTTCCCCTCCCGCCTCTGCAGAGACCCTTCTTCCCAGTTAGTCTTCTCACTTTATTGTTTTTTGTCCCACACTTCTTTAATTAGGTTTGCTTGTTTGAGCTTGGGTAGAGGGCTATTTACGGGAGCATGGGCACCTTGCCAATGGATAAAACACTGAAGAAAATCACATCTCTCTTCCCCTGCAACCATGAACTCTCAGTGGCTCCTTAAGTAGAGAGGCATCACAATCACCGCCACCGCCACCAACTCCTGATCCATGATGGAATGTTGAAGAACCCCCCTGTTTCTCACAGGTTTGTATACGACCAACATCTGTAGTAAGCTCAAGATTGCAACAACCATGTTACACCCAGAAGACAGGGTGTGGTCCATTTTTGTTTCCCTTTTGCTGTTTTTTTTTTTTTTTTTTTTTTTTTTTTTTAGTGAATAAGAAATATTCTCAGAGTGTATTGTTGAAGACAGAGTCCAGAGAGTAATATATAATGACAAGTGATATATGCTTTAGTAACACAGAGTGGAAATTTCTTACACTATATAATAATGTTTGCCAAGTTTTGTATATATAAAATAAAAATATTTTGGGGAGATTATGTAGAAGATTTGGTGTATATCAGATTCAATTTCCTGTCTTTCATTGATTTTTTTTTAAATTATAAACTCACATGTTCTCTTTCATGTTATTGTGTGTGTGTGTGTGTGTATGCATGTGTGTGTGGGCATGCACACACACACACACACACACACACACACACACGACCATTCTATAAGACTCTACAATAGACAAAAAAGCACACAACAACATATTGAAGCAGACAAGCTATTATATATTTTCATAATATAGAACTTTAAGGTATAGTAATCAACAGTGGCAAAATATTTGTCTTTGACATTATTTTCGTGTATGTGTGTCAGATCCAACCTGTAACTGAGACCAGAGAGAACAATATGGAAACACAAATCCATGAGAAAAGAATAAAAAATACCATGAACAGCAAAATATGTCTGAGTATTTAAAACCGTATAGAAAAAATAAATTAGATGAACCATCGTGTAAATATAAATTAAAAAAGATGACATTCTTAATAAATAAAGTTAACTATTTACATTTTTATATATTGCTGAAAGACTTAACTTAGATCCATAAAAACACATAAACAGGAAAAATAAACCCACAACAAGAGCAGCACATTTCTGCGCGTGAGGTACAGGAAGAAGGTTAGAGTTGTGTTTAGTTTTTGGTCTTTACTTTGCATTTATCTTTCTTTTCACTCTTTCTTTCTTCCTTTCTTTCATTTTTTTCTTTTTTCTTTTTTTTTTAACAGTAGACCAGTAGAATTTTCTTAAGAACAGATTCTAAGCACTTTGATGAAGAGTCATATTTTTTTGGTTGCTTCCAGAAGGTGCCAAACAGATTTTAACATCATAATAATTAGAAATACCCTTAACAACAATAAAAAGGTATAATATGATACATAAATATGGAAGAGCAGTTTGTAATATGAATACATTTTCTCTAGAAGAGATCACAGTTTTGTAAATATTACATTTAAGTATATATATACACACATATATGTACAACTATATATACATGTGCATATATATGTAAATTTTTATTTATATATAATATCTTTATATAGATAGATATCTGCAGACAGGTTATTGATTATAGAGACCCAAGAAAGCAACTCACTAATTGTTCATAGTTCTCCTCACTGACTGCTGGTGTGAAGTTTAAGAAGCCCAACTTGCACTCAAATATTATCACTTATATTAATGAAACATGTGTTGTGGAAACTAAGTGTGAGAAGAGAGGAATCTGCTGGAGAAGAGATGTCAGACCCTCTTACTCTGCATATTGGTAATGCCCCCAAAATCTTAACTACATGACAGTAGCCTGACTTTTACACTGTAGGAAGTCATTGGATTTTGATCAAACCATTGAATTAGTAAAGGCCAGAAAAAGGGAGAAGGAACTTGAAATTATCTAAAGAGTGAACTATTTCCCAGTACACTCCCTTAAGGTGAACTCTAATCCAGGCATTCCAGCTTTTGCGCCTTGAAATGTCAATCAAGTTCTCCCTATCTCTGAAAAAGGTGATGTCCCTATGCATTCTTGAAAAATAACCTATGGACTTTGCATCAGATGGTGTCTCTAACAGATTGCATAGTCCATTTAAAAACCTCAGGGCCTCATGGTCCTCTGTCCTCCCACTGTGAGGTAGGTAAATAGTAGTATCCCCATTTTTCAGCTAGAGAAACTGAGGCAAATGTGGAGGCAATCTGACGACTTGTTCAAAATCACTGAGTGAAGTGATGCCTGGAGTCAAGCATTCTGAAGCTTTGGTCAGACACATAAACTTCTACCTTGATTATTATTGCATTGTTTTTACAAGGGAAATGATAGTTAGGAATTTGGCAAAACTTGAATAAATTACAAAAAGAGGATTTTACAAAACTCATTTTCTATTTAGTTATTAATTTGGTTTGTTTTCTTTCTCAAACTTCACTGGGATCACCTGTCTGGTCATGTAGCAGCTTCTTAGGAAGTGGACTGTGCAGGTTGGTTCTGAGTGTAGTCATCAGGGAGCTCAGGGCCATACTAGCAAATACAAATATCTTATTGTGTAAAAAGGACAAAGACACAGTTTATCCCCTTAATATTTGGTGAAAACCAATATCAAACCCTCCCCAGGCCCCTCTACCATGGACAGTCACACACACACACAAAAAGAGCAAAATGCCCCACTAAAAACAACTCAAGGGAGAATATGCCTTACTTCCTGGACCTACCACAATGTACAGAAAATATCAGACAGCGCAATAAAACCTCACTCTTCATCATCTAGCGAAATCTCTATGTCATCTCTCCATACTCAGTTTGTAGAATAAAACAACCTCCTCAAGGAAGCATTAAAAATAGAGTTCATATTCTTAGGTTTTAATCATGCATTTTAGTTCCTTGTAATCATATTGTCCTCTATTAATTTATATTTTTATAGCTTTGTCACTATCAATCTTTTTCTCACTTGAAGTAGTTCCAGAAAAAAAGTCACACACACACACACACACACACACACACACACACACACTGAAACTATTAACATGACTATGATTTTCTTCCTTTTCTGTTCTTCTCTTTTCTTTCTTTCATTTCTTTTTCTATTTCTTTCTTTCTTTTTAAAAAATCACACAGGTAAGACCTTTAACAAATTGACAGTTATAGCCGAGTTAAATCGAACGTGGAAGGGAGGTAGCTGAAATCTGTCCCAAAGAATTATTTTCAACAAATAGCATTTAAACATTGGCCAAAGTGGGAATGAGACAGAGAATGGTCTCGGCAGTGGCCCAGTGTGCTGAGGAGCCAAGAGCGGCAGCTGATTCCCTCCTTTTCCAAAAGCCTGCTCTTTAAGACCATTAATCTCTCCTTTTCTTTACACCTCGCTTCACCTACTCACACTGACTTCCCATGGACTCACTGACTTCCCACACTGACTTTCCTTCCGAGGTTGTTGGCACACCATCCAGGGGTAACGCAAGTCCTTTGGGCAGACAGTGAGTTGCGGTTTGGAACAGTTTCCCAGATGGTGCCTAGAGAACTGTCCACCTCATCTTTGCTTCCTTGCTGCTAACAGACTGATACTTCTTCAGCTGCAGAACTCCCAAGTGCTTTCGGGCCCCTAAGCTGTGGATGTACAACAGTGCTTCAGACCCGCCTCCTCCTGATTACTCCATTGTCTGAAACAGATGACTGAGGGGGATGTGACAAGGAGTTTATTCTCAGGAAGCAAATGAAACTGGGAATCAGTGCATTGCAAAAATGCAGCTGACTGTCCTGCACTAAGGTCTGGGAAGATCGTATGAATTACACATCCCTTGTGGGCATGAGGCAGGCTACCAGTTGGGTAGCCTCTTTTATCTAATAGGCTCAGCAAATATGAATTTGGTCACAACAGGTTTGATTGGCAGCACGTTGGAAACTGGATGGGATTCTACTTGGATAGGCCCACTTCAGTCTCTGAATCTTAAAATAGGAGCCAGCCTCCAGGAGTCTTTGCTCAGTTGGAGAGTGTAGCAACAGATGACAATAAGAACAAAGAGTTGGATGAGGATTGATTGGGGGAAATTCTTATGGTCTGTCTTCAGTTTCTATGACCCTACTGTTAATAATGTTGTCTTATGGGCATTTTAAGCTGTTGGGAGGGCTAGTCCTGTTTCCACTCTTTAGCTTGTCCTGTCTAAGCTGACACAGCATATCTGGGCAATAGAGAGGCCTGAAGGGTTAACAAAAGTTTGAGGATCCTAGAGAGTTAAACATAATCAGGCCAATTCCCATAAAAATTGTTCTTATATTTTGTTAAAGATTGGTTCTAATAATTACAGGGGGAAGTGCCCTATATATAAATGTGATATGCTTTTGGAGGAGCCAAAGTGCTGGGCTATCACATCAGTGGCCACTTCTCCATTCTAGACTTGAACTTCAGAGGCTCCAGTAAAGGACAAGTTGCATAATCTAAGCATTATATCCTTATTTATGGGCACCTGTGCGAAAAGCACCTTGGTACATTTCTTGATATTACAGACCACTGATGGTCAATAGATACCTTTTCAAGTATTCTTAATCAGCAGGAAAAAGCTATTGGTCATAATATGAAAACACAGTTTGTGAAATTACTGTTGGTCCTAGTAGAAAAGGGAACACAATAGATTAACGATGAATGCCTTAGCTGCAGGATGGCTATGCATGGGCTGGCATTTTGCATTCTGTCCCAGACTTGCTTTTATTAGCTGTCCCCACTAGACTTGAGATCAATTGATGTACTGTCATCTTTATGTTATACATTTCATTAGGTCTTCCTATCTCCTTGCTTACCAGCTCCATATTTCACAAATTATGTCAAAGTTAACTACTCTATACACCTCATCCTGTGTTGATCTCTTCTCACATTAATTCAGAGGGTATGAATAGATAATTAGGGGGGAAAAAGGCCCTGCATATATTACTGGCTTCCATGTACAGTTGACTCATTTCCTCTTAGTGTTTGAAGACTAAATATGGGAGGGGAAGGAGCAGTGCCCAACAATGAATGTGGAAAGGTGTCCTAACATCTGAAAAATTATATGGAAAATGTGATGACTGTGTTGGGTGCTGAGTCTGGATCTCCAGGGCTTCCCGATGTTCCTCTGTTTCTCTAGAATGCCACATACATTGCCTGGATCCAAGATGTTTTAGAATTCATCTGCTTAGAATAATAGTGGGAGTCTCAAGACCAAAGCTTGCTCTAGCCTAGAAACCTGGGAAAATTGAGATAAGGACAATAACCCATGTCCTGACCATTCCAGCAGCTTCTCTGTAGTTCCAGCATTCCCAAGTTTAACACTGTTCCACTTGATTAGAAAATCTAACACTGGCTTAGACATTCTGGACTCTCAGGAAGGGCTCGAGCATCTGACATCCCTTAATTCTTTTCCAGAATGAGAAGTCCACTTGTGAAGGACTTAAGCCCATTAAGGTTTTTCTTTTGAAGATGGGCCAAGAGTGAGGAACTCTGGAAAAATATGAATCACTTTTAAGGCAGTCTACTTGATTATATGGAACTTTTTTTAACCTAGCTCTACCATCAAAGAGCACTCAATGTATCGGACAGAGCAGCAGGAAGAGTAGCAGCAAATGTGGTCCCAAGGTAAGATCTGGAGAACAGGTGGGATCTGGAAGGGATATGAAGACCTCAAGCCTCAAGCAGGGAGCTGATGGAATACCTTGACTCCGAAGTCCTAAGCCATTTCCAGCTAGGCCTTGCACCCCGGTGTTGGGGCAAAATCCCCATGGCAGCAGAAAAATTGGGGAGCTTTGCACACCTTGGAATATTTACCTATTCTTGGGCCCTAGTTCCCCAGAAGATTTGTAGTTACAAAGCATTTCACTTCTGGTCCCCAAACACTACATGATGATGTATGCACGGCATTTTCTGTACCTCAGAATCTGAGCTATATTTCTTTCTCAGTACTTGGTCTTAGTTTCTATAACTCTCTTTCTCCCAAGGAGCTTGGGAGAGGAAAGATTGAGGTGGGTTTTGTTTTGTTTTGTTTTGCTTTGCTTTTGTTGCTTTGTTTTGTTTTTCCAGTTGTTTTTCACTAACTTTTCTAAAACTGCCTTCACACAGATGTTTGTATGGGTGTGTATGCATGCATGTGTATGAACCACAGATGTGCATACTCCTTGATACAAAACATGGTTTTGTTGTTTTGGGCTGTGGTCATGTGACAAATGGTTAGAATTTTCAGAGGCTCTGGGACTACATGCTGTGTATGCAATCCATCTTAGACTGCAGGATAGTATTCCATTCCATCATTCAACATGGTGAGATTCAGTTCATTGCCCCACAATTGGTCCTTCCTGGGTGAAATTAAAGGCAGACCGGTTGGGTGCTAAGGATCCCTGGTGTGGAGAGGCCATTTCATTGAGCAGCAGACTGTGAAATCAATACCAGAGGGATGCGGGTCTTGGCGTTGGGAAATCTTGGACAACTTTTGTCTTTCCTTAGCCATGGCTATATCCCCGAAGGTCTTTCCGGCTGTGTTCTTGGGCTTCAGGGTCCCGACAGGCGCAGTCATCTTGTAGGTCACAGGACATAGGAAAGGGAGTGACCTACAAAGAGGAAAACTGGAGTGAATCAGATGGCTTGGTCTAGTTTTCAGTATGGTGGCAAAGAGCAAGGGAACAACCACTAGATCTGAAAAACAGATTCAAGGTCATGTCATGGTTCTAGTTTTTGAAAGCACTACAATAACCTTTTCCATAATACCAAGGTCAATATCATAGCAGGTCACATTTGGAGAGGTACTTGCTACAGGTAAGGCAATGTTCTTTCCAGATAAGAAAATTCGGATTCTCTCTCACAACTCTACACCAGTTGCCCTTTTATCAATGATGAAATTGAAACCAAGAAAGGGACACTGTTTGCTGAAAGTAAGTGATCAATCTGATACTTAAAGTAAAACAAGCTACTTCTCTCTGTGTCTGGGAACCAACTGAGTAAGCTACATGGGCTGAGTAACATGGGTAAAAATCATTATGAGGACTAATACAGTTTGTTAATACAGTTCTACAATGGAATATCTAACAAGTAAAACTACTGTGACGAACAAATTAAAATAGAAGAGGTGGACATAGCCTTTAAAGGAACACAGCTCTCTGAACATACTGGCATTTATGTTTGAGGAGGCAAAAATGATACAAAAAGAATGCATAAAGCAAGTTTACATGACCTCTTTGGGGCCTGAAATCCTAAGCAAGGAGCATTTTACCCAAAAGTTCTGAATTAAACTTGTTGGGAGACCTTTCTTGGAAACAGACTTTAGCGTAAGAAAAAGTGAGAGGCCAAAGTTCCATTCCCAGTCCTTCCTGTCATGTGTTCTGTGACCTTGGGCTGGCTGGCCTTTCTAGAAAGTGATAGGAAAAGCCCAACAGAGCAAGTGTCTTCCCCAGCCGGCACATGATCCATCTTTCCAAAGATTGCAGCGCAATCCCTGCTGGAGTCCCAGCCTGAACTAACGCAAGTCGATTTCACCGTATTGCATCATGACATTTGCTTATAACTTTCCCCAGAGGGTCCCCCATCTGCGCAGATGGATTTAATGACCTCATTCGCCTCCTGCCTAGGCAGGGTCTCCAAGTGCTCACATTGTCTCTGAGAGCATCTTTCTCTTCCTTGTTCTTATGTATTTGTAGTCTCTCTCTCTCTCTCTCTCTCTCTCTCTCTCTCTCTCTCTCTCTCTCTCTCTCTCTTCTCTTCTCTTCTCTTAACCTCCACACTATACGAGCTCTCTTGATCTTGAAATATTTACAATTATTTAAATTGAAGTAATAACCTTGGTCCCTCTCTCTTACCTATCTCAGGCATGACCTTGAACATGTGACAAGTCCTGGAATCTTAGCAAAGTCATTCATTAAGGAGGAACAATAGAAGTATATCCTTTTATGTTTCCTGACACTGTGATGAAGGATAAATGAAAAAACTCATGAAAAATACCTAGTACAGTGCTTGACAAACTAACTGATCAATTATACAGGCATATAATTATGTACACAGATTGCACACACATTAATAAATCTCCCTCCCCCTAATTCTTTGATATTGAATAGAGATAGGGTCAGTCTTGTTCATTATTGTTTCCTTAGAGCCTAAGCCACAGAAATAGTGAGTTGCTCTTTATTCCCCCTGCCATGCCCCGCCACCATGTCTAAGACATCTCTTTGTTTCACCTTTCAATTAACAGGTACTTTACTTGGTGCTATGCTAGTCAATTCAGGCTTCTTCCACTGATCACCTGCCTTTCAAGTTGCACTTGCTCTTCCTTCTTTGGGTCATTTACGTTCCAGCCTCTAAGGCAGTCGCTCTCAACCTGTGGGTCACCACCCCTCTGGAGCTGACTGACCCTTTCACAGAGGTTGCATGTCAGATATCCTCCATATCAGATATCTACATTGCGATTTATACCAGTAGCAAAATTACAGTTATGAAGTAGCAGTGAAAATAATTCCATGGTTGGAGGTCACCACAACATGAGGAACTGTATTTAAGATCTACAGCATTAGGGAGGCCGAGAACCACTGCCCTAAGGGCTTGTTGGTGGGGAAAAAAATTAAAACATTCTCTGTGGAATCTACAGTATTCTTTCCTAGACTTCTTTCCCATGGCCCTTTTATCTTCAGGAGGAACACAGTGTAAGAACTGGAAAAGATACTGAGAGAAACTGCATGTCCCAGGTGGAGAGACTGAGTATAGAACAAAGACAAACTCCAGTAGCTGACTAACTGTGGAGAGGCCCATGCTGGCAGCCGAAGTCCTGGACCGCATTTCCTTGCTTCATGCTCATTGAACAGTGTGGAGAAATTCCTTCTCTGCCATGGCCCATAGTTTCAACATGTATAAAACAGAGATTAAAATAGAAACAATACTACATATGGCTGTGAGGATCAAACAAGAGGAAACACACAAGATCCCAAAAACATGGCCCAACGTGTAGGGTTTGCTCAATGAGGAGTAAAATATGCTGTCAGGCTTTTCTCTCACATCTTCAGCATCTTCTCAGCCTCTTGTTGCCCTTCTCCCTGCCTCCAGCCTCTGTCCTTAACTCATCCTTCCCTCACCCTGCCCCCTCTCTTGACCTTGCTCATACTCTGCCCTTAAAACATTCCAGTTAGCACTGGTGTCTTCCTTACATTCTCCCTGTAACTCTCCCACTGAGCTCTGTGTCTCACCAGGGCAACTTCACATCTGTGTCCCGCACAGAGAAGTGTTTAACAAATTCTTGGAAGAACTTCAAACTCTCCAGCATAGGTTTAAGACCTGCCATCATCTGGGCACTAGATGATCCTCAGGCTTCACTTGTCTCTTTTTTCCTTCACACTCTATGCCTATTCACTTAGAGGGTTTTTTCAAATACTACAAATGTTTTCCCATTTTACACCTTTATCCATTCTGGTAACTCTGTCCTGACTGTTCTTCACATGTCTTGTCTCAAGCTCTCGTCACCTTTCTCTTTGCTCTTAGGATATCACAGAATATTACTTTTACTCCCTTCCTGCACAGAATTGCTTCTCACTTTTGTGTCTGCTCAGTCTGGGAAGGAGGAGGGGTTACTGTTCAATTGCATCTCTGCTAAGTGATGAGTGGACTCATCTGTGGGTGAGCACATGAATGCACAACAGAGGCATAGAACAAGTCACGGAGGCCCTGGGCTTGGGCCCGCTTTCTGATAACTTTCCATGAACTACTTCTTTTCTTTGAACTTCAATTTCCTGATGTATATAATAAGCATTGAGCTTTATGACCTAACATCCAACATGGCTGAAAATATTTCTCAGTACGAGAAAAGAGGAAAGCAGAACCCTGTCCAGAAAAAAGTTAAATACCATAAGGTGTGTGTGTGTGTGTGTGTGTGTGTGTGTGTGTGTGTGTGCATATATTGTGTTAAGTCTGGGGCCTTATGCATGTTAAGCAAGCCCTCTCCCACTAACTTGCACATACCTCCTTCCTAGGAACTTGAAACAGACTTTTCCCAACAAACTCTGCCTTCCCTGCTTCTCTTCCTACCCTCTTCAGTTCCATTAGCTTCTCCAAAGTCACCGGCAGGCAGAGCTCTGGCTCCAGTTGATTCTCTACTGGTTTGACTATATTTGAATGAGATCTCTATGCTCCATCCTACCAAGGCCAGCCCTGGAAGTTTTAACATTTCTTTAAGAGACACTTCTGAAAGTAAACGACAGGAAATATAATTAGAATATGATAAAGTCTAGAAGGCTTCGTCTCCAAGTGGGAATCCAACAGCTTTTTGAGTCTACCATGTTCTTTAAATGCAGGTATATTGAGACCAGGGTAGAAGTTTGGAATTTACTTGTAGGCTCCATGTGAGAGACAGGCCTTCATAAGGTCTGTACAATGTTCTGGTGAGGAGTCAAAAAATCAGCTCCTCTACAAACCAGCTCTGAGATCTTTGTCTCTTATGGTGAGCCCTGAGCTAATCTCAATGTGCATTATCTCATTCAGTGCTTCTAAGCAACCCTAATAAGGTAGCTATTCTTACTATCCCTGACTTATACCTTAGAGGAAACTAAGATGCAAAGAAGTGAGTCACCAGCTGGCATGTGGCCAGGGACATGCGTCTGTGTTTATCATCATCGTTTCTCAGTGCCACCTCCAGACCCCCAAAAAGCAAGAAGAGTAGGAGTCAGACTCATCTCAATGTAGAAGAAAAAAAATCTAGGCATAGGGATAAGGATCACATTTGATAAAGTGAAAGACATGAACCTGATTTTCAGTCTCTGAATCCCTACCAAGCTTGTCATCCAGGTGGCCTGCCACAGAGATCTACTACACACCATGATGATCAGACCGTATTTGAAGATTCCCAGTAACCATGTAGCTGTGTTGTCTCATGGTCTGCTAACAGTATTGGATCAATGACCCAAAACAGGATTCTTCCCTTTTCCTCTTGGCTAGAGAATGGTGCTCAGTCCGGAGTTTTCTTCATCTGGGTGAGCTGCCTATGCTAACCCCTTCATCTATGGGTGTGAATAGCTCAGGAATGCAGCTTGGGCAAATGTACCACAAAGCTCTGGTTGTAGCTCTCCTCTAGGTCTGGGAGACAGGCAAGGACTGGATTCTGACTCATACTCAATGAGGAGATAATAGAATATGCTGTGTGTGTGTGTGTGTGTGTGTGTGTGTGTGTGTGTGTGTGTGTGTGTGTGTGTTGAGGAAACAAGAAATATCCTGTGTTGGTAGTCTGAAAGCTTTGGTTCTACCACTCCTATGCTGTGGTAGTTTGGGTCAGTCACTGTATCTCCCCAAATCTCAGGGACTGTACATGTAAATAGTTAACAAGACAAGTAGAAGAAAACATAACACATAGAAACAGTATGTTTCTTGGGAGCTGGGTGAATACAGTGCCTGATACAACACAATATATAGAGTAGAGTGTTCAAGCATGAGTAAATTGTTCATGTTGATGAATAATCTACGTAGGTTCGGTAAGGAAATCTACTGGTAGGGATGGAAAGAGAACTTGGGTTTGCGTTCTTGCCCTGTGACTGACTTAAGGTATTCTCTCAAGCAAATCACTTCCTTTTCTGGGCTTCAGTTCATTTGTTTATAAAATGGAGGTAGTAAGAATTGTATGAAATCCAGGCAAAAACATTCAAAACGGTATATGACACAAAATACATGTTCATTAAATAATGGTGATAATGATTGTGCTAGTGCTGGTCATGGTGATGGTGACATGGCATGGTGAGGATGGTAGAGGTGATGATATTGATAATAGTCATGCTGAAGATAATTCCTTGAGGCAGAAGAATTGAATTCCCTCATAGGAATAAATTGAAAGTCTTTTCCATGTCTGATCCACATGAAAAAGTCAGGGCCAATCTTGAACGGGAGGGAGCCAGGGCACCTTTGATATCTGTGATCATCAGGCATGAAAGAGTTGGGCTGCTCTGCTTAGCCAGTGCTTGTTTTCTGCTACTAATCCTTTACATTTGGCATATATACCCTTGCTTCTAAGGAGCACTGTTGGCTCCTCTAAGCCAGTGCCATGCTTACAATACTTTCTGTGTTCCCTGTTACCTTTGGAGAATGATCAGACGTACTAGCTTAAGTTGTAAAAGCCTTATTATCCCTCTAGGCTTCTTTCTACTTCCTCTGTGCTCTGATATGGCTCTATAAAGGGAGATATGACTTCCTTCACGCTTACCCTAACTGATATCTGGGTCCTGGAATAGTCTGTGCCCTCTGCTAAAGACACTCTTTCTTCCTTTCCTCCTGTGTCTGCTCATTTCTTAAATCTCTCACCTGAGGCCTTATGGATGCCTTATGTCTCATCCGTTATGTAGCCTTTTCTAGGAAACTTTGTTAGCACTCCTCATTTGTTATATTGTTACCAACACTTACTCTAAGTATCTACATATTTATCCTCATGGTAATTGTAGTAGGGTTGGGTCCAGTCCATTGTTAGACAGGACTTATCATAGTATCTCTCCTATAGCAAGAATTATCGTTACTTCACTCATTGCACAAAGGTTAGTTTCTGGGTACTGAACACCTACTGTGGGACAAGAAATAGTGAGGTGCATTGAAATTTGGAATGCATCCATGAACAAAAGAGATACATTTTATAACCGCCAGACTTAGCAAACAAATATGGCAGTCCTTCAGGTATTGTCTTCATGGGGGTGTGCCATCTTGTGCAGAGATATACTTCTGAGATGGCCTCTTCTTATTCTCTATGTCCCCTGTCTTTACTTGCCTAGAAGTTCCTACTGGTTGACAGCATCACCTAAGAAAGCAAACACAGTCCTCAGGAATCCAAATATCAAGACATGGGAACCCAAGTCAAGTCTGGCCTGTCGGGAGTCTTCAAGAAAGTTACACCATACTATAGCCCAATTCCCTAGCCTCTTACAGCAGCCACCTAAACATGAAAGTAACTAGAGTTACAGGCCTTAGCATGTTGAATACATTAAGGAAATTTCCTTTCTTGCCTCACAGTCCTAACATATACTTACTTATAATGAAATTATTAAACTAACATTAAAATTGTCATGGTTTTATTATGAAAATGAAAAAAAAAAACATGAGAGCAACCATCATGGAAAGTTGCTCTGTATTGGAGGCTTGTGGCTCCAACAAGAGTAATAAGCTAACATCTTAAGAAGTGGAGTCCTTCCCAGCTGGAGTGTACATAGACAGAGGAGGAAGATTGAAAACTATACACAAGCCATTCTACAAGGAGGATATGGGGGAAAAGATGGTATCTACACAGACCGAAGGAAGAAGAATGGAAGAGGTGCCCAGACATCACACGGAGCCAAGTGACCGGAAAACCTAGTTGTAGAGAAGTCTATCTTAACCATGGGTCTAGAGTGTATGGATATGTATAAAGCAAGACACTTGCTATAAGGAGAAGCACACGATGCTTTGACAAGTCACAAGCCCATTGAAAGATGGTCACAAAGGTTAGTGGCTGGTGACATGTTTATTGAATACTATAGATTTGTATCTCAGACCTGCTAGCTACTGCCTGGATGACCTTAGACTTTGTAAGTCTGAATTTCATCAACATCTACAACAGAGCTTCTGTACTGGTGAAATGAAATGAAATGGACAAGCAGCTAACACTATGTGTGACAGAATCGACTGTCGGTAAATACTCACTAGCACAGCTTGTCTAGAAGTACGGGATCCTAATCCCACATACATCTCTGTCACCTTGTATGCTTAGTTGACCTCAGTGAGTCTGTTTTCTTCCTCAGCAGACAGTTCTGGAAACACTATGCACAGAGATTCTTGCTACAATTCAATGCACAGTAAGTCCTCAGCAGGCACAGTCTTGTGTGTGAAGCACCCCTGTGCTGTGGATGAGTTACTGAGTACCAGACTTGGTGCTCAGAGAAAGGGAAGTTCCCCTGATAGTGGCCAAGGGTATGGGTGGGATGAAATAGACATAACAGGTAAGGTCGGGGACATGAATTCAAGAAAGCTTTTCCTCTCCACTAAGAGGTTTCTTGCTGGGGAAGATGGAGACAAGAGCAGAACTTTCCCCTGGATACACAGAATAATCCGCAAGCTGGGCATCCTGGTATGTTAGGGATAGCTGGGCATCCTGGTATGTTAGGGATAGCTGGGCATCCTGGTATGTTAGGGATAGCTGAGCATCCTGGTATGTTAGGGATAGCTGAGCAAGGCTGCTTCTGGGATAGCTGCCTTCATCTTCCACAAGGTGGTTCCCAAACCCAAGTTCCCTGGCAGCCTGGGCTCACCATAAAGTGTCTCCAGCCTAAACTGGGAAGGCCATGCCCAGGTGCACTGAGAACAAGGCCCTATTCACAGGTACTTTCACCTTCTGAGACTCAGCCTCATGCAGAAGAAAGAACAGGACTTGTGAGTCAGATAAAAATGGATTTGAATTTGAACTTTGCCAATCGTGGATCAAGTGAACTTGGGAAAGCCTCGTAATTGTTTGGAGCCCAAGTTATTTTGCCTATTCTATACAGGTAACAGTATTGACCTGTCAGAGCTGACATGAAGATTACAAAAGAACCCAGGCTCAGTCATTTATCTCCACAAAATAAATACAAGGAGGGGAAGGGCAGTGTAGACGAAGGAAATACAGGGTACTTTGTATATAATTCTCTAATTTCAGAAAAAGAAGAGAGTAGTCTGGCACATGTGGTGATTTACTTACATGTTTGATATGCTTGGTTTTCTTTGCCTATCATCCATTACAAACCAGTCTGCTGTAGAGAGCAGCTGGGTGTATACAAAGATGGCTCAAGAAGTTGGAACTTATTTAGAAGACACATTGGGCAATTTAAATAGAAGGACATGTGATATTAATGTGAGATACTTTCCTTCTTTATTCCAGAATCTTCACTTGAGAAGTATTAAACACTGGTGAGGCACGAAATAACAGTGACAATGTCACACATGCCCTAAGAGAGTCCTTTAGCCTCTCTAATCCATCCTTTAGGACATAGCACCATCATTCTGTCCTCAACCCACTAACATTCACTGGGACATCTCTCCTCCTTAGAGCTAAATATACATCCTTAGGGAACTTTTCTCCCCAAGGTCCTGCATCTCTCATTCATTACATTTTTCACAAAGACAACTGAATGCACTGTCACTAGCTCACTGCTCCGGACGAGGATCCCTAACAGATAGGTCTCACAAGGGTAGGAACTGTGTCCATCTGGATCCTACTGTGGGCACACAGCCTCGTCCAGAGAAAATGCTCAGTGGAAAGTCATCTCATTGGGAAAAGAAAGGTCATGCAATGTAGTGCTTCATCCAGCAGGACTGAGCACCACAAATGTTAATGAACAAATCCTAGACTACATTTGTATTGTAGGTGGACAAGAAAAGAGATGAGAGAAGAAAAGATCAAGAGATCATATTCGAAATCATCACAGATTTGACTTTGGACTCCTTAGTGAAGAAACAATGCTTATGTTAGGGCCCGGTAGTCTGATGTTATTGAAGAGGTACCCAACTTAGGAACAGAGAGCCAAATGATGACTGATATTCACACACACACACACACACACACACACACACACACACACACACACAGGAAATAAATTACTATAACAACTTGGAATCTACACTTCAGTCACATTACTTCATCTCCCCACAAAATATTCTATAAAAAAAGGTAGTACATTTAAGAAGGCTTCCAAATAAACAGAGTTTTAGAATATTTCAGCTTATAAATTATGGTAGCATAAAAATTATTTTAATCAGAGGCATTCTCTCAGCAACTTGTGATGTCAGACAGGGCTGAAATTCTACAGAAACTTCTATTTAAAATAAAAACTACACCTTCCATTCATTTTCAAAACAACAGACTACTCTGATGAGGTAAAATATGAATTATGATAGGTTATATTCATTAGGAAGCAAATATAAAAAAAACCTTAAAAATGCTTACACCTTCAATCCTAGTAATTTCAGTCCGAGGAATGATTTTGTAAAGGAACAATTGGAGCTCTGAAAGTACTTATGTGCACAAATAAAAACAACTCAAAAGTTCAAGACAAGAGTCAAAGTAAATGGTTACATAGCACAAACACATCACAATCAACTAATAACAGCAGAGCAAACACTGTACCTGAAATGTGAGGTCATTTATATGAATAAATTTTGCTGTGCCAGGTTGATAGAAGTTAGATGCCAAACTGGGAATGCACTCATTCATAGAGATGTACATAGCTTTATAGTTATAAAAGACATAAAATGAAACACACCAAAAAGGGATGGTCATTTCTTTCAGTGGTATAACCATTGGCAAGTTGCCCTTAATCCAGTAAATAATTCCCAACCTTGTCCAGGCAAGAAACCCTAATTAAACCAGTGGGTCACACACAAAAAGAAGGCAAGAAAGTAGGATCTGAACCTGTTCAAGAGGGGGGTTTCAATGGGGGAGGGAAGGGTGAGATGGAAATGAGGAGTAACAATTACTAGAATTCATTATGAAAATGTATGAAACAGCCAAACAATAAAAAAATATTCAAAATAAAAAGCAACTATGATTTTCTTCAGGCTGGAAGAGATTAAGTATTCGTTTGCTACTTTTTTTTCTGGATTTCCCAAAGAGTGAAATATATGTTCTTTCATTTTCAGTATAAAATTTGTTAACAGGAAATTGATTTTATTCTCTTATATTAAGCAGAAAACATGTATCTTCAGTGTTTTAGTAAAAGTACAAAACCAAAACCGCAAAAGGTCAGGCATTTTGTGAAAATACTGCCCACTCGGGACTGACTGGATTCCAGAGAACCCCAGCATTCTTATTTGTTAGCTGTTAACAGTTCTCTGATTTGAATATGTGCTCATCCATCCCTGCAGTGTGAGGCCTAAGCATGTTTCTTAAAGCAACAAACTTCTTAAGGGTGTTACAATATCAGAGGGTTTAGGCTGGGAGCCAGGCACCTTGGATCATTTCCTCTGCCATCTGGCACAAATCATCCCTCCTTATGGCCTCAGTGTCCCATTAATGAAATGGGAAGACTGTGTGGGATCATCATCAAGCGCTCAGCCGTCACTTAGATTCTTGTCTTTTCCTGTTGTAGTAACTCAGACACCAGTTCTTTATGATGAAATATTTGAGCAAATCATCTCTGAGATTGTCTCAGATGATAGAGGACTGCAAACATGGAGGCATTTCCCATGGGCACATTTGCTATAGGAATGCTTTTCAGGTCAGGGTACCCAGATTTCTTACCCCTCTCTCAACTGGAGCCCCAAATTCTGGTCTTAGCTCTTCTTAGGAAGCTAGCAGAGGTGACCACTCTTAAGGGTGGCTGATGAATATCTCACTGTAATATTCTTGTTTTACTATAAATATTTGAACCACTGTGGTGTGTGGGGGTGGGGGGTGGGGTGGGGTGCATTGTAGTGGCAGAGGAAGAAAATGATACCCTAAACCCTCTCCCCACACATAGACAAGGCCCTTCATATACCTCCAATTCCTCAGGTAGAAAAACAAAATACATAATAGAATGTCCCAAGGTTGTAGATGTTCTAGCTGGCAGTGTCTTGCATTATCTCCCCCTCTACTTTGGATAGCTCACTAGAATATATATCTTTCTAGGAATGACAAGCTAGTTTCTTGCTTTGAATGCTCTTGCTGTTGAGGTATAGCTACTACTCACTATGCTGGGCCTTCTCTACCCAGTCTCCTCAGTCCAGTCTGCTTTAAAAGTACGTATGACTCTTTTATGTATCTGCTTCTACACACAACACTACTCTCTGAGGACCACCTCTTCAAAGGCCATTCAGCACCCAGCAAACAATAGTAGCTGCACTCTTAGCTAAGGGAATAAAAACCAGAGTGATGGCAAGCCTGAAGACAGAACACTCACACAGCCACAGCAACAAAGCGTCTAGCCTATAGAAGAGACTGGTCAGCTGGCTGGAGAGCCACCAAGCTGGCAGGTATGAGAAGGCTAATGTCAGCATACCTTTTTGGTCTTTACCGTGGAGGTGCAGCAGTCCCCACCATCATAGTTGCAGAAGGCGCGATTGTTGATGGCATCACAGTAGTTGTCTCCCATGAATGGCTATAAAGAGAAGAGAAGAAGCAAAGGAACGGGGCTTTGTTATTATCTTGGCATGAGAGGGATCTGCTCTCAGAACTTCACTGGAGCCTCTGTGATTGTCTGGCAGTCTCTCATCTTCTTACAAACCTCCATCATCAGCCAATTTGGCTGCCAATCCCAATCCCCCCTTGGGTAAGTTTTTATTTTTACCATTTATAAACATTTTTATTGCCATATTTTTCCCTGCTGGAGTATGGTTATGCTGAGAAACATATTTTGTTTGCTGTAGTGTGAAAATTAAACACAAAATATACCCCTTCTTTCTTTCTGAATTAGAAGGTACAATTGACTTTAAGACATGATAAGACAATTTGCATTTCTGGCTTTATATTTCTTTAATTTATTATGTATAGACAAATTAGGAATCTGGATGTAAACTATTAGAATTGCAGACATAAAAATTACAGATTAGTAGGAATTAGGATCAAGATCGTGTGTGTTAATAGTGGCCTTTGTAACAGGAATATAGATCTACTCTCTCTAGAGCCTTTGCAGGTCTCTCTTTACTTTGTCTCTAAATATGTAAGATCAGCATGATTATTCCTGCTTCATAGGCCAACACCTGAAGAGCAAGGGCAGCAAAATGACCAGTCAAAATCATAATGACAAAACAGAGAAAAAAAGAGTCATGATCTAAACTGGTTTGTTTCTATGTTTCCCCAATTTCCTATCCACTCTATGATGTCCCAGTTCACATTAATTTACTTCCTTCAATGAGATCTGTAAACTCTGAGTTATTCCAAAAGTGAGGGAAGACAGAGGAAATCTGTTGCTGATCTGAATCCTGAGGATCTGAGGAAATTCCAGGAGTCTCTTTGATGACAGCAGTATATGTATATGCAAATATATTTATATAAAAATATGTGTATGCAAATATATGTAAATATAAATATGTATATGTGCAAATATATACATTATATATATAATATATATATATATCCTCACTCCAGTTTTCAACATGGTATGTCACATGTCTGTTTAAGTGTCTATAACATTGGGAGACTTGAAGCTCCTAAAAACATGAGCAGTATTCAATTCATCTATGTCTCTCAATCACCTGGAAACCTGCCTAAAGGTGCTGCTGTGAGAAAGGTGTCATCTTTGTCTGAAACGGTTTCTTCCCAGCACACTGCCTGTGAATCACCTGTGACCACTGTTCCTTCCCATCTTGGCTGACTCTGAGGAGAACTAAGTTCACAAGAAGTCTAAACTGTGTTGTATGACTGAATTTCGCATATGTGCTCCAAATTCTCATCCATACAGCCTTTGTGCCTACAGCTCTTCATGCGAAATTTGTTTTATTGTTTCCCATTTACAGTGTAAGACAGATCTTAGTAAATTGGAG
Source organism: Peromyscus eremicus (assembly GCF_949786415.1). Taxonomy (NCBI): domain Eukaryota; kingdom Metazoa; phylum Chordata; class Mammalia; order Rodentia; family Cricetidae; genus Peromyscus; species Peromyscus eremicus. The sequence continues at coordinate 82,529,670 of NC_081417.1, read as the reverse complement.
CTAAGAGTAAGTGCTGAACTCATATATGTGAGTACACACACACACACACACACACACACACACACACACCCTCTGTTTGTGGGGTTGCAAGTTTAGAAATGACTCCACCACATAACTTCCATGGTCAACACATTGTTACATTTATATTCAACAACAAAGCATAAGTCCCTTCCATTTGAATTCTTTTTCATATACTATGTGGACAGATTAGTGAAAGTGAATGCTAGTCCCTTCCTTAGCATGAATAAAACTGGGTTAGAAAAGGAGTAGCTGTTTTTTTCCCATGTTGTTTATTCCTGGGGTGCCTTTTCCTGTAGCCAGAATCATTCATCTACCCATCCATCCATCCATCCATCCATCCATCCATCCATCCATCCATCCACTCCTCCTTCTATCCATCTACCCTATCCATCTAGACCTTATCTATGAAAGAAAAGGTCTTTAATCAAATAGTCACTTGGTACTCTTAGAGTAAATAAAGCATTTGATCTTCTCTAGGACTTCTCAATGAAAAGGTCCTAGAGGAAATGACATTTAAGTCATTTAAATAGAGATCATAATTATAAATAAGAATTATTAGGTGAGATTGGAGGAAAAAATTTATGGATAGAAAACAGCATGGAAAAGCTTGCTGTGTAGAAATTTATCCCATATCCAGTTAGTACTTTGAACAATAAGGCATTCAGACAAACAAAATCGATCCTTTATGATATAACTGAAAAACCATCTCAATCCATCCTTATAATGTTTCTAGTGGCCCCTGAATGCTCTATGCTTCCACAGCCTATTATATTCATTTTAGATACAGTTTGGTACATGATCTTAGATTTTCATCTTTGTCTTCTTTGTTATCACTGTAAGTTTTCAATAGATCAGATGTGTGTCTTCTGGTTTTATACCATAAATTTCCCATTAAAATGTTTTGCAACTTATATAAAAAATTATCAAATATACGGTCAGCAAATATTTAGTAAAATGATTAATGGAATGGTAGGTACTGGGCGGATATATGAGGCACTAATGAGCATAGGTGACTCTGTGGCAGGTGACATAGCTGCTATTTTAACTTGCATGAAACTCTTTGTACCCAGACTTTGAATAGTGACTGACCACATAATGAAGTCAGAGAGGCTTGGAATCAATGAGCGTATAATTGACTTGGACACAGTTTTGAACAGAGAAATGAGACTTAGAGGTCCTTTCTGGAAAGCATCTTGACTTCCTCTGGACACTTGGGGCTTGATAGCTCATTCCTGGTCCAGGCATTTATTTCTCTTCTAAGCATCCTTTTATTTCTCAATAAGACATAGAAGGGCATTGAACTAAGAAGAGCAGAAGAGAATGAGAGAGAGGTACCTGCAAGGGTAAAGGTGATAAGCATCACTGTCAGGGTTCAGTGCCTGATGGTGACAGAGGGTCTCCTGGCTACAATGCTGAGTCAAAGAAGGGATCAAATTCTGCTGTCACACTGAATGCCCAGACTGCCAGCTCAGCATAATGCATACTCAGGTAACTCAAGATGCCTTTTCCCAAAACACAGCACTGATCTAAAGAGATGGAAAGAAGCAGCAGTGGCAAGACCATGGCCATATTTTGCCATTCTGGATGAAGCTTGAAGGAGTGGGAGTCCTTGAAGATTACCACGCTACCTGCCATATATATATATATATGGCAGGTAGCGTGGTAATCTATATAATATATTCAGGACGCTATTGTTTATAACATTTATAGGAAGTGGATATGAATGGGCAATAGAAGGAAGAAAAAGCAGCAGGTTGTTAGTCAGAAAATCTGGGCCAAGGTTTTGACTCATTGGCTATTACGCTGTACAAACATAGACCAGTCCATCCTTCTCTGATCCTAATTGTCCTGTTCACAGTGCAATCAGCAGAGATAGGTCATGGTAGGAGCATTCTAATTTTGGGAATTCCATAAAGTGCTCCAGAAGACAGATGCCTGGATCTTTTAAAAATGATTGGGTTTTAGACGGTCTCTTTGTTTAGAGCATTTCTAGCTCATACAATTTTTTAAGGACATAAATGAGGTCCTCTACCTGCAGTCTCTTTGGTGAACTGTTGAGCTTTAATACCCATCTGTGAGTGGTTGTAAGTCTCTTTTTCAGCTCCATCTGAGAAAAGTGGGGCACGTATTTCTTCCTATGCATTTGTTAGGGACACTGTGTTGCATCCTCTCAGGAAGTGACAAGGAATGATACAGAGAAATGCCTCTGGTTTCCAGGAAGATTTTCCTTGAGAAAACAGCTGTATCCTAAGAACTTGCTGACTCCATCCCCAAACTGTTACTGATAGACAGAGCCAGCTCTCCATCATTCCGAGAGCTCAGGGATTGGTTTAATTGGGAAGTCAACAACTTCCAGGGTCAGAAAGGATCTTCCATTTAAATTCAGTGGTTCAATCAAAAGTGTCCAGATTATTTCTGGGACTGAAGAAATTGTAAATAACCAAAATGGGGGGTGTAGACAGAATTGGTCTAGAAGTAATGGTCATCAGTGAAATGGAAATTAAAAGAAAAATGACCTCATGCAGACTACAAAGGTTAAATGTTCTGTTGCTATTAAAATAGCTGCTTTGTTATTTATGTTACATAAATATGACTGATATTGCCTTATATGCATATATTTTGTTGCCATATATATATATATATATATATATATATATATATATATATATATACATGTGGGGGGGGACACACATGCATATGTGTGCATGTGTATGAAAGCCTGACCCGATGTCACATGTTCTTTTCAGTTCTTCTCTACCTTATTTGTTGAGCCAGAGTCTCTTACTAAACCTCAAGCTCACTGTACTGTGTGGCTGGGCTGGCTAGCTTTGCAGTTTCGAGGATGCTCCTGGCTCTACCTCCCTAATGCTGAGATTACAAGCATATATCATTATGTCGTTTTTTGTTTGTTTGTTTGTTTAATGTGAGTGCTAGATCTGAACCAATGTCTTCATTGCATAGCAATCATGTCTTTGACTGACAATCTTCCTACCCCCTGTGTTTCAATAATATTTGGGTATAAGCTTTGCAGAAAGAAAAGCATGTCTTAACTCTCAGCACTGTTATATTCTCAGTTGATATTTCTATGTTGATATTTTCAGTATCTTTCTATCTCTCTATGTGGATTCTATCATCTATAGAATATAATGATACTTCTGCTTCATTAGTAACAACTGTATTAATGTGTGTATACAATGCTTAGTAAGTCTAGTAAACTGTAACCATCAAAAGCATAACAATGCCAGAAGTACTATGTTTCTTCTTGTCACTCACCTCACAGCCTTTGACACAGTGGATCAGAGCAGGGTGGGGATACCACTGGAGACCAGCAGTGCAGACAATCCTCTGCGGAGAGATAGAGAGAGAGGGATCAGGGGGGTTTGGGCTGGGGAGGGGACCAACTTTTTGTTGGCACCACATTAAACCACTTCATCTCTTTTGGACTATCCAAGTCCTGACCTCACCCTGATATTGACATGAAGAAGTTTCCCAGGTACTTGCAATAACAGGGGCCCGACGAAGATTAAAATAATATTTGTGTTCATTGTAAGTGTTGTGTTCTCTATTTCCCTGGCAGGAATAAGGGTTGAGGAGAAACAGAATTGTGGGGAAGAAAACAAGAGCAGAAAAGCCCTTCTTTTGTAGCTATAGTAGAAAGGTGTAAAAAAAAGTATGGAATAAGGCTCCCCTAGTACAAGCTCCTTTTCTCAATACAAGCTAAGGATCACAGTTATCAGATCATTGTAGGACCCCACTAAGATGGAAGATTTTGCAGCCCTGTTTTGAACTTAATAAACCAGAATCTCTGAAGGCAGGGACTGTGACAGTATCTGAGGAGCAAGTGTCTCTAATGATGCTGATGCATACTATAATCTGAGAGCAATGGAGCTGCTGGGGGAATGGCTGAGTCTCTGGAATGGAGCTTCAGGAAGCCAAAGACCTTCTTGCTGTCATGCTCTGCCAACGTAACACAAGCCTGCTGACAACTCCCTGAAGTTGCACACACTCTTGTTTTCCAAAGAATTGGTTCTTTGTCACTGAAATACCCTCTGTCATTTTGGCCTCTGAAGACTCTTTGTGAATGCTCTAAACATCTCACTTTTCACAAATTTCACAATCACCTCAGCAGAACACACACACACACACACACACACACACACACACACACAGTGTATCCTTTTAGTACCAATAATTACAATGATGATAACAATAGCTAAAATTCGTGCATTCTTGGCACTAATTACTTTATGTACTATCATATGTATTTCTTGCTATCATGCTGTGAGGTAGGCATTAATCTTCTGTCATAGTAGTATAAACTCCCTAAACTCCATAGCTCTTAAGTGAGGAAATCAGGATTTGAAAACACCAATTGTTCCAAAAATGATTAAAGTCAACTTATTACATAAAATCCAGTGTGACAATATTTCTTAATATAGATGAACAATGAAAGATAAACAAAACCAAGAAGGTAACACAGTATTGAGAATGGAAAAATCACCAGAATCCTAAAAGCCTCCTTTTAAATTTCCCATAGGGGCCTTTCTTTTCATGCTGCACTACAATTGTTTCTTTACGAAAATGAAATAGCGTATGCTTGAGTATCCAGCAAGAAGTAGCTATGTCAGGGACCAGCCATGGAAGTATGGAAGTGTATGTATGGGCAGGGATTGCTCTCCTAGCTGAGTGCCAGCGATTAATTTAATTAAGAAATGAATAGTCACATGGGCCAGAAAGTGGGAAATGCATGTGACCATCTTATTCTCTCCCTAAGGGCAGACTTATTTGGGAGCCAAAGTGTAATTAGTTTCTTGGCAAGCTTCTGACAGAGGAAAGTCACATGACCCCAGTGTAAGACTAAGTAGGGTGACTTTCTTCTCCATTCTACAGCACTTCAGGTTCATGGATTAGATCTCTCTGCTTGGGACAGTGCCTGGCACTCAGAGATTGCTCAATAAATACTTTTTTTTAATGAATGAATGGATCCATTTCAAAGTAGAGATGATTTTATCCAATGGACAATCATTTCTTCCCTTCCCTTCCTTCCTTCCTGCCTTCTTCAGTGTCAGAAGAACATTAATGATATTAATCAGTGTCTAGTTGGTGCAGACTGAGTTATAACCCCATGATGTCTCTATTGATAAGTGAAGCCATTGGATTTTGTCCCCATCTATCCCTCTTTTTTGAGAGAGAGTCTTGTTATGTAGCCCAGGCTAACATAAATTTGAGATATTCATGCCTCAACTTCCTGAGTGTTGTAATTACTGCTGCAGCCCCAGGGCACCCAAGGAATTTGAAGTAGAACATGTACAGCTACAATTTTAACTTAGACTGCTTATAAAATTTTGCTAAGATGTTGGTCACTCCACATGTGAAATTCCCTGTGAATTGGATCTTTAAACCATCATAGGCTTGTTATAATGACAGATCAAGATGAACAAATACTAAGAACGGTTTCTTGGACAAAGCACTCAAGCTTCCAGGGAGTGGTTCCAGGTTTCAGATATCTCTGTCTGCTTCAGAGTCCAGCATGGAGCCCATGTGAAGAAGAACATATATTCCTTCCTCTGCTTCCCAGTCCTGGGGCCAAAGTGGACAAGCCCACATGCTTTCCTTCTCTGAGGAACTTTAAAAGGACTCTCTTCTATGAATTCAAAAGTTTGTTCACAGCCCAAACCCAGGGATATTGGAGAGTATTTAGTAAAGGTTCAAGAAGAAACTGGCAATGTGAAAATCCATCAAGCACTTAATACCCATGCTGCCCCCTGCTTATTTGAGAGCTAATTTAGTTCTTCTGTAGGAGTGTGTTGGTGTGGCTGTACAAGGTTCTGTCAGTTGAGGTTTATCTGACGTGAGTTCAGAAAAGGGACTTTTGTACTATCTACGTAAGACTATTTATCTTTCCAAGCTTTTGGACTTTCCACTGCTACCCGAGGCTGCACACCCCACCTGTTTGCCACAGGGCCCCTCTGTGTGCTGAGGAACCAAGAAATGAGACAGGCAGTGACAGCAGAAAGAGAAGGTAGGCTGTGTGCATCAGGAATTGGGAGATGCTGTGGGACCCCTCAAATGTCAGCCTTGTTCTTCTTAATGACAATGAGACATCTGCCCCAGGCAGAGTCTTCCACACCAGGTCTCATAAGAGGGTTTTCCTTTTCTGCTTTGGGATGGAGGAAGATTGAACTGCCTTTTCTCCATGACTGGAATTACCTTCATCACAACACCAACAGGACTGGAAGAGCCACCAACAAAAGCTCCTTGGTTTAATTCTTGCTTGGCAACTTATGGGGTTTTAGAGTATGATTGAGCCATGAATGATCTTACATAATCAATGAAGTATTCATGGATAAGTTAATAATTTACTGGACTATTGGGAAGTAGTAGAAACTTTGGAGGCAAGTCCTGATTTGAGGAAGTAGAGACCAGGGCCTGACTTTGAAGGGTCTATATCTTGCCCTTGACTTTCTCCTTTGTTTCTCTCTGCCTCTTGTCTGCAATAGGGTAATCAGCTTGGAGACATCAGATATCCTCACCATGATATGCTGCTTTATAACACAGAGGGTCCAGAAGGTCTCTGGTCAGGCTTAGCATGGACTAAAGTCTTCAAAGCCATGAGCAAAAATAAATATTTTGTCCTATAAGTTTACTCCAGTGTTTTTTCACAGTGACAAAAGTGAATAATGCATCTATCCATCATCACTAGCAACCAATATTTATCCTCACCACATCAAAATATTAGCAATATCACTAACAACTCAGTCACCATCACCATCATTATCCTTGTCCCCAGCACAAAACCCTCTCCTAAGTGAAAATACTCCAAACACTGTGCCTACAGCATCTCACTGATGCCTTATATCATGAAAAATTGCCTGGAAGCTAAGGCAATTTGAAATTAAATTGTCCAAATCACACACATAGACAAGGACCATCAACTAGTATACCTACCTCTGTCTGATTTGAAAGTCTAGGCTTCAAGCTCTCCATTCTTCAAAGTCTCATAATCCCTAAAATTATTGTTATAAAGTATCTTCTTCTTTTTACTGATGGGAAGAATCAAGGTTTGCAAAGGTAGAAAGACTCTGAGACAAATGTAGGAGGAACAGAGTGTTCCAAAGATAAAGGCCAGAAAATGAAGTGGCTCCAAGCAGAACCAAAGACATGTGAGAAAGACCTGGTCTTTCTCATCTCAGTGCCAAGATCTTTCTCCAGGATGCCTTCTTAGACAGTTTATCCTCTTTCCTTGGTTTACAGGACCTTCCATGTGTGAATCCTGTCCACCAGTGCTACTGTTTTCATCTTTAGGTGTCAATCACTGTGCATTCATCTTCATCCCTAATGTTTACAGGATACTTGCTAGTTGGAGACATGTGACTGACATGTATTAAATGTCAGAAGGAGTAAACAATCAGTCTCATGAATGAATATATGAATGAGTCAATGAGTGAATGGGAAGTCAAGAGATCATGGATGCGTTTTTCCACGCATGGCTTCCCCTTCAGGGCACTTAATAACTTCATCTTTATATCAAGTAGGCCAGACTTACTAGTCACCTCTGACCTTAAGATCCAGGTAGGGTTTCCCTCCATGCTTATTTCATTCTTGCAGGAAATGAATTCTGTATCCTTTGTCTGCATGTGCTACATAGTTTTATTTTCAAACTGTGCACATTGGATGTCTTGAAGAATGGAATTAGTGTAGCTAATCTAACCACATTGATTACATAAATTGGGCAGTGACAATGTCTCTGACTCTAAGATCCATCTGTAAGATGATGACAGCATTTGTCTCACAGAGTATCATGGAGACAAGGTGATGTAGATGATATGAAAGTGCAATAATAAACTATATAAATTATACTTAATCCATCAATGGTCATTTTTATTGCCTTAGTTTTCCTCCCTTTTCTTTTTTCTCCTCCTCTCTTTCTTCCCTACCTTCTTTTTCTAGAAATAATTGTAAAAACTAAAGACTCAGTGATTAGATGCTTATGAGGATAGAAGATGTATCTTCTACTGTGTGACATTCCTGGAAGCCCTAGCAAGGAATAGTGTACACTGGAGACCCTCCTCGGGAAGGGATTAAGAGAATCTTCCATACTTCTAGATATCCAGTCTAGAAAAGGCTATCTCATCCAAAGGTTGTAAGCCAGCGGCTTCCAGGCTACACAAGCCACAGAAATGTTTGCTTTGGCATACTAGTCTTTAGAAAGTTGAAATTAGTTGCCAATATTAAAAGCAAAGAGAGAGAGATTTCAACATTAACAAAACTCCAGATTTATTACACACACACACACACACACACACATACACACACACGTGGCCACATGACACCGTATTTCCACATTGCTGTGTTTGGCTAGAACGAAGCCCAATCTGGAAAGAGCTTTTTTTAAAAACAGTGTTAGTGGGGGATGGGGGGAGCTGGTGAGATGGTTAGAGGGTAAAATTTTGCTGGAAGAAACTGACAACCTGAGTTCAATCTTCAGAGCCTGTATTAAGGCGGAAGGAGAGAACAGGCTTCATAACGTTGTTTTCTGACTTTGACAAACACATGGTGACACATGACACATATACACATCATACAAATGATGATGGTAATGATTTTTGTTCTTCATAGAAGTTAAAATATGCTCATGAACGGAACTCATAAAACATGTACTCTGTGATTCCAATTATGTGAAGTTTAAAAATAAGTACCACTAACCAATAGATACCTAAACACTAGCAGCCTTGGTGATAGAGGCATTACCTCCCAGGGGTATGGATGGTCTAATTTCACTTTCTGGTATAGCCATGATTTCATGAGCACATACAAGCATAAGAACTTAACAAGCCATATGCTTGATAGTAGCATATGGTTTCATATCAAGGAAAATTATATTCACTACACCAATGAAGTTTGCTCCTAGGTTTGGCAGTATATATAGGAGTTTGCATTTTTGTTAATCTTTTGAGTTTCAGAAATATTTCTAGTAAACAGTCCAGATACCAAAATTAATAGGTTTCTGTGTGTAAAAATAACATACAGAACAATATGTTCACCTACCTTCCTCATTCATCCCACCTGTCTGGTTCAATGTTTTTGAACTTTGAACACCTGACCTATGCCTAGCTCTCATTTCAATAACGGGAACATTGTAACTTAGAAAGACAGTAAGCTTTGTTCCAGAACACGAAACATGAAGGAAAGGTGCAAAGTTGTATGAGTTACTTTTTTCATGTCTTTGGCAAGATTCCTAACAGAAGCAAACTTATGGGAGTATTTACCATTTACTATAACTCATGGGCTGCATGAGATCCAGAGGGCCACAACTGCTTGTATCTTTCCAACTTGGTGTTCAGAGATGGGGACTGAGAAACCTTGACAACCTACGTAGGAGTGTTTACATCAGAGATACAGGCAAATGCAGAATATTAGAGCTCATGTATCTCTGTGTGTATGTGTGCACACATGCATATAGACCTTCTTATTAAGCGTTTGCTAGCACATCCCTTGCAAGCAATCAATAAACGCCTTGCCTTTGTTGTTATTCTACATTCCATAGGGGCTGCAGGGGTGGCTACAATAAATTGCAACTTGGGTGGTGTCCTTCTCTGACATTTCATTTCCTCCACTGAAACAATAGGAGTCTAGATTCATATACTTCATAGGAGTGCATACGAATGTATGGGGTGAGAGGATGAGAATGGGTATATGGCAGGAGAGGATGGGAAGCGACTACTCACAGCAGGAATCCATTCAATGTCAGTTCTGGTCTCTCATACTCTTACCCTAAAGGCAAAGGTGGCTAAGAGGGAGCAGAACCACATTCCTCACCAGCTTCTTCACTTTGGTGCATGGCGCCACTTCTTAGAAGACCTAGGAGCCATCCGAAGCCTCCCTAGGCCTGGAAATGCCTGCACCAGCCTTCTCCTTTCTGCAGCTGTCACTGCTCAGGGGCAAGGCAGCAGCAGAGGCCAGCTTAGCTGCCTTATTCCTGGAAGTCATCAATCTATGCCCTTCGCCCCCTCCCTTTTCCTACATTTTTTTTTCTTCTTGTATAATGAGGCCTCCAGAGACTGATGGACGTCTGAACCTCGTTATGGCTCTCTTGGTAGTCCAGCATCAATAAAGGCAGGCAAGCCAGGGAAGGGGGTGGAGACTGTGACAGACAAGCCGGTGGGCAACTCAAGGAAGGGGGGCAGTTTGTGGGCTTTCACCTCCCTGGATTTAGTTCACGATGAATTACGACTGAACTCTTTAGGGCCAAGATTTCATAGAGGAAAAGATAGGAATTCCCTTAGGGGGTAGAAGAGGACTTAAGAAGGAGCTGAGCCAAGCCAAGAAGACCTGTGGTACTGGAGTGGCAGGGAAGTCTCTTGTATGGGGTGATGCTCCTGTCTTTAGGAGCATGTGAAAGATAGTGGGGAGGGGAAGAGTTGGGAGATGCTACCAGTCTGGATTCTGAATGGTAGGTCAAGCTTCCTTGTCGTGAGACCTTGACCTGCTCCTCAGACTATAATCCTCTATTTCTCTAGCTTAGACTCAGGGGTGTGGGCTGAGTGACCTCCAGCTGCCTGGAGAGTCTTACATGCAAACAGGCTCTGCAGCTACTGATGCATGTGTTCAGTTAAGTCATGCACACTGAGGTATTAGGGAGAATCCCTTTATTGATTTGGCTAGGGATGGGGGATGTAGTGGAGGAGCTTGAGGTTAGGAAATAAGGGTATACTGTGTATATACAGAGAAAGACAGAAACTGGGTGTGGGGGCAGTGTAGGAGGAGAGGCTGAGGCTGACTAAAGAGATGGCAAAGGAGACAAATAGGAACAGTGTTCAAAAGCAGAAGCAGGATTGAGGGAAAACAAATTGTAATGACAAAAGTAAAGGCAGGGAAGAGACAGAGAAAAAGATGCAGGGGAAGGAGGGGAGGTGGACACTGGTACCAGGTAGCTGAGGGGTCGGGCCAAGTCCCCATGCCTAGAGTGCTGAGTAAGCCCTTGAAGAAACTATTCCCTCAGCTCATTTCGGAAACCGAACACCTTGTATCAGGTTCTACCAAGCTATCCAGATCTCCATCTGCAGTAGGCAGGCAGACAGCGGCTCCCAGAATCCCAGGCAGGAAGGCTAGGGGCTAGAGATACAGCTGAAGACTCGCCTGCCCACCCTCTGCTCCTGTTTCCCTGTTTCCTTCTGAAGGTGAGGAGTCAGTGCTCAGAAGGATCCATGGAAGCCTTAGAAGCCAGGCTCTCTTGGAAGATAAGAGTGGGGTCCCAAATCATCTTTGGAGCCCTCAACCTGTCAGGTAACACATGAAAAACTAGGAGCCAATGGTTATCCTCTAGGCCAGCCTGGCAGTGGTACCACTCAGGAGCATCTACCACTATCTGGCCGGAAGCCAGACCCCTGACGCCATGGAAAGCTCGGTGTCCAGAATAAGCATCCGGTCTGATCTCTCTTTCTGGGACATCTGAGCTAGCAGTATCCATGAGCACAGACCACTGGCTGAGGTTTAAGTTATCCTGTATGCAGAGCTCCAAGTACCTGAATACAGAGTGTACTCCATAAACACTAGACACGACTGGTTCCCTATCCTGAATGTCCCAGTTTGGTTGAATTTTACCAAATAAGTAAAGCATGGAGAAGGATGGAAGAGATTGAGGCAACATAAAGTACAATTACCTGGAAGGTGCTAGATGTACCAAACAGCCCTGTCCTGATACAGGCCACACAGGGAAACTCTAGACTGGAATCCAGCTCTATGTCCTCTACTTATGAGCACTTGCTGACTCAGTGTCCTCACTAGCACTCATGGAGAAAATAAATACAAGGTTTTTAGGGAAGAAGCTGAGGAGGTGTACTAAAAAATTATTGACTGAAAAACTGTTATGAAAAACAGTTTCCCAGAAAATAGATGTGATTAAATGAGATCCTACACATAGACGGATGAACTTGAGTTGAGCCAAGACATAGTAAGAGCTCAGCAGTGGCATTCTCTTTCTCCTTAGCCTAGGGAGGTGGCCCTAGTCACTCACCTCTACTCGTGTGGGGTTCATCCAGTGGGGAATGTCACGCACCGTCACGTTCACTGGCAAGATGATGGACTCGCTGTTGTGGTCCAGGCACGAGGTGGCACACTCTGACCCTGAGGGGAAGAACAAGATAAACTAATGACTCAGCCACATCTCCAAATACCTATGGCCACCATGCTCAGGGTAAACACTGCTTTTTTCTGTTTCCCAGTGGACTTGGCTGTCCACACAGGCAGTGGGAAGGAGGGAGGACTCCCTTGAAAAAGTCACCTCAGGTCTCTTTGGCCCCATTCACCTGTATTTGACCCAGTTAGCAACTACCACCACAGTAACCACCCCAGAGGTTAACTTTGCTATGTGTTATCTCCACCAGAAAGCCTGTCCAATCCTCCTCACAAGTTAACTCCATTTTTCCAACATTCAGTACCTCCTCCAGCCCCATTGACAATGTCCTCCTCATTTAACATCTTGATGCCCTGCTTGGTCTAATAGAACTGAGCTGTACTTAGTACTATCTGCCTCATCTCCCTGAATTGCTCTAAATTGTCTTTTTATGACCTAATCCTATCAGCTTTTCAAGGACCAGCTCCAATGCCCCATGATGTCTACCCCTGAGTTCTGCTGTTGGGTAAGCACACTTTCTGAATGCCTACTGCATTGAGTAACCATGCTGGACACTGATGAGTCTCACCCTGGTGTTGCTCCCTGCCATGCTTCACCTCCACTGTTAGTGTTGCCCTAAGAAAGACAAGGCACTGTTGACTCATTTCTGAGCATAGCCCAGTGTGTGACTCTGTGAGCGAGCTCCATGAAACTGGCCTAGTGAGAACACAATGTATGCAGCTGCATGATCTTACTCCTCATGCCTCTTCTGCTGAATGTTTATCCCTGTCCTCTCTGGATTCTTTCCACTTTTCTTCTACTAACAAACTAGTAATGGCACCCAGACCTTAGCACAAGTGCCATTTACTCAAGGAAGACCAAGCCATTCACAGGCACTCAATGGTATTTGTCATATTGCCACCTACCATTTTCCTAGTGATTGTTTTACCATGTTAAGTTGCCATCTCTACCCTTGTTCCCTCTTCTATCTATGTTCAGAGCCTGTAACCTTACATAGCACACAGTAGGCATTCAAGAAATAAAATGCGTGAACTGAGTAAAAGAAACAATGAGGAAATGATTACATTAACTGGTGAGGAGGTGAGTGAGTGAATGAGTGGATGAATGATGAATGAAGGAGTTACAGAAAGACATAATGAGGAATAGGTGTCTTATGAAAGAGGAAGTGAGGCATAGGGGGTGAGTGAGTGAGTGGGGTAATGATGAGCTAGATAGTTAATGAGATAATAATCGAATCAAGTCATAAGTCAATGGAGGGCAGATGATCAGCAAGGCCAGTTACAGCACACAGGAGGCCTTGGGACAGAGATTTCCAAAGTCTTTCTGGCTAGGGATTTACAAGTTGACTCTAATTTGTCCCCTCCATTCTCTGTTTTACCCACTGACATCGTGCAGTCTCCTGAAAATTAAGCCTGTTCCGTGGTATGTCCCTGTGACTCCAAAGCCTGTCAGAATCTGACCAGGTCCAGAGAGATCATTCTTCTGTATCATGTTCAAACTTCTGAATTCTGAATACCATTCAGTGTGAAAAAAGTGAGCCAAATCTTTCTAGTAAGTATCCTTTCCAACTAGCCATTCTAAGCATCCCTTTCCAGATACATACAATCACACACACACACACACACACACACACACACACACACACACACACCACACCAGCTTATCCAGTGCCCTTCTTGTTACCATAGTCATAGCCTCTTCAGTCTAAAAAACTCAGGAATTTAAGTAAGGGGCAACTGGGGTTGAACATTTAAAGCAACGCTCAGAACAGTTTCACCATAACCTTGGGATACTGAGTCCAGAAGAAGAGATGTCCTCGTTCTTGCCAGGTGGCTTCCTTATGTCATTCCAATTTCCTGAGAATCTAGCACTATAGCAAGATGGGTGTCATGACACCCATTTCATAGGTGGGGGAGCGAAGCGACGCAGAGGTCATCTTTCTAAGCTGTCATGCTGAAAGCCCAGGCTTAAAACGCAGATCTTGTCCTCACTTTCAGGCCCAGGGATGGGTGAGCTACAGCCACAAAGGGAAAAGACAGAAAGGTGGCAATGGCGAGGTGAAGAAGCCAGTGAAGGACCACATGGCAGACAAATGAAAACACAAGAAGATGTTTAAAATGGATGACTAATGAGAATGAGGGGACGGATGTCACTAAGCTTTCGGAAGATTCTGTGGCACACCCTATGTTACCATGAGACCGACTCTAAAGGAGTTTGGAGGGAGCAAAGATGAAAGTTGTAATGATAAAATTGCCTTGGAGAAAGAAAAGATGTCTCCTCTGGGTAATAGACACAGGCAGTCTGTCCCAAGAGAGGAGGAAAAAGCATGAAGGAAAGAGGAAACACTGGTTGTCCTCTGACATTGTCTCTCCCTCCCTCCTTCCCTGTTTCTCCTACCCTTTCTTGCTGGCACCTCTCCCACACGCCAAGTTCTGGATCTCAGGACCAGGCTGCAGTGGTGTGGTATATGAGCCACAGTGGACATCATCACAGGGTGGTGATTTCACCAGGCCCTTGCTTCTTTCTCTCAGGAAGGGAGTGACTTCCCCTGAAGCTCGTGATAGTCACACATGCTCCCACAGTTGTTTGGGGGCAGCACTAAAGAGGGTCAGAGTGACTCCTGCTGGGTCTTCAGCCATAAATTTGGTACCTACCTTGCCCTAATGCAAGGTTTCTAACCAAACCCCTCTCCATAGGGAAAGAGGATTTCTGTGTAGGGTTCTTCCTGGGACTGGATGACAGCCATTGGAAAGCAAGGAATAGAAGAGGGACCACTTTCCCCCCTTTCTTTCTCTGTCTCCATCAGTATCCTCATGTTCCCCCTTTCTCTCTCTTTTTTCCCCTAAGAGGCCCCCACCCCCAAGCACTGATTGACAGTCCTGGATTACTGTAGTCAGAGGATGAGCAACCACACTACCATGGGAACATGAGTTTAAAGGGACAGGAAGACAACACAGAACTGGTATCATAGAAATTCCCTTTTCTTCTTTTTTTTCTGCTATGTAAAAGCTCCCGGTGGGTGGAGAACTATCACCACCATCCACCCTTTCCTTTGTCTATAGACTGTTCTCAGACAGAGATGTGCAGAGACATGCACACCCGTCAGGAATAACGGAGAAGAGGAAGGCTTGGCCCTGGGATACAGTAGCCAGTGCTGCAAATCACAGAGACACTTTTTGCCCCAACTGTCTAGAATGATTATGTAGTAGTCCCCACAAAGCCCCCAATTTCTCCGTAACTCTCCGGTCAGGGTCCTTCAGTAGTTCTGTAAGATCTTGACCAGAGAGAGCAACCGTGTGTCTTGCTACCTTTCGACTCCGGCAGGAGCCAGCACAATAACAATGTGTTGTTACTGGCTCCAAGTTCATACGACCACACACTCTACTACCTGATTTTCTATGTTGTCACCTTCAAAAAGAAGTGGACAGCCCCTGGGAACCTTCCCTGTCCAACCACAGGCCTTGCTTCTGGATGTACAGTGACAAGTCTCAGCACACCTAGCAAAGAACTTGCTGGCTTTGTACATGCTTAGACGACCTTCTGTGCCAGACAGCCTTGGCAATATTGTCATAAATCACACTGGCCCTGACTAAGAACATTCAATTCCCTGGAGGTTTCACTGCAGTCAATTAGGGAATCATCTCAAGAGGTCAGCATTATTGCCCTTAAATTAGGTCAGGTTCTATGTGCTCTAAGTTTCCCCAGAGAAAGCCACGCACCTGATAATAAATGCATCTGTCCCAGAGCCTGTGCTCTACTAAGCAAACCCAGGGTTGTTATTCACTGTAAGCATTTCTCAAGCTGGTTAATCTCACATGTACACACACGCACACACACACACACACACACACACACACACACACACACACACACATACACACACTATGTTGAAAATGCCAGGATGCTGAGGAGAGAGCTGTCACTTTGGAATAGGTCAAACCTCAGGACTTGGAGTGAGTTCCATTGTCCATTTGAGGTTTTATTCTCTCATCTGATAATCTTCGTTAAGAGGATCGTTACTGATGCCCTTTGGGGGACCAGAGTTTGAACAGTACCAGGTGCTCTTGGGTGATGCATGGGGTACATTTTACAACTCATGATGAAAACAACCACTGTGCATCCTGTATAGAGTCATACTTCCTGCTCATTGGTCACTTGGTTTCATATCCTTCTCCCTAGAGTACCTGATAAGGTCTAACAAAGCTGTGGGTAAGCATCACTCCCCCTGAGCACTTCTGTGTCCCCCTTCGTAACTGAGAGCATTTCTGTACTACAACTGTACACATTAGGGCACCATATAATGTAACCATATAGTACTATCAGGATCCTTATTCCTGCGTTTCTTGGTGGGAGGAAATAGTGTGTTTCATTCTTCTCTCTCTCCCCCTCACAGACCGAGACTAGTTTCACATATATGTGCTCAAAAATGCACCAGGCACTGGTCTATGCTCCTGGACGGACATGCGCATGCCCCTGTTTACTGTGGCACAGCCATCTTACCTATGGCGTAGCCATCAGGACACTGCAATTTGAGGTTACTGTTGAGCTGGTTGGGAGCCAAGCACTGGCCTTGCATCTCTCGGCAGACATGGAAGGAACCACTCCAGGTACCGTCTTTCCGGCAGTGAATGATGTTGCTCCCACGGCCCTGAACACCACAGAAGCATACTTAGGATGTGACAGACTCCATTTGCCCAAAGGACATACCTCTCAGAATGAAAGATGAAACAATTTGTCATTTCCCCACAGCTTTAAAAAGTGTTCCAAAACAACTTGTTCTAATAGCTGAATCTCAGTCATCTTGAAACAGGGGTATTGTTAGTATTTTCAAATGGAGAAACTGAGGACTCAGAGCAAAGAGAAACTTGCTCTGGTCTTCCCAGACTGTCTAACGCCCAGGTTCCTAATTCCTAGATTATGGTTCTTGGGAAATTCTAATTGGAGTAATTATGGCTGAGAATTATTTTATGATTATTGTTGTTTCTGTTGAGAAGTCAGGAGCCCATCATGTATTCTACTTATACAGACAGTAAAATGTAAGTGGGGGGGGTCATAAAAAGGTAGCTATGAACCAACCACTCTTTCCTTCCTTTTAGACAATGAGAAAGCAGCCTGGGTGAGAAGCTCTCTCTTCCAAGGTACTTCCAGCCATGATGGCCCCAACAGAGTGGGTTATATGTATCTCTGTTTTGGGTTCTTTAGGGTAAGCAACAGGCTGTTCCTCAGTCTTCTGTAAGCAAGTGCAGTTTGAAAATACAAGACTTGCTCTAAGCCCCACTCAACATCCAAGACTGAATCTGAGCAGAGGTTGGATGGGGCTCCGAGAAGCCAGAAAAGGAATGGAAGTGCGCTCCTGGAGGAGAGAAGTTCATGGGCAAATGTAAGGCCGTGCAGTAAGCATGGCTGAGGCTGGTCTGGCTCGGTCCTGTGGCCTGAGGGAGGAGGAAAGGAAGGTAGAACGCAGAAGGTACGGTGCTTGGATGCTGGCTTCAGGAGCCTGGGTTCTACTCTGAAACAAGTGGCTGACTATCCTTCCCCAATGGATCATGAGGCTCTGCAGGAGCCTGCTCACTGCCTGACTCACTCCTGCATCCTCAGAGCCTCTCAGTAACGGAGGCCACTCAGTCTATCCATTTACCTCTCTGTAGTTATGCTTGTTCATTCAAGACTTGTTGGTTAAGGAGGGATGGGATGAATATGTAGACGACTTTTTTTTTTAACTCAATGGGAAGTAAATGAAAGAATAGCCAGGAAAAATAAAAGGCATAAGTGAGTAAACAAATCAACGAGGGAATAAACAATGAGTGTCTGTGAGATAAAATGTAAAAGGGCTGAGATGGGCTGAAGCTGCTTCGTCTTTAATAATAATACAAAAAAAGCAGCTGCGTGGAATCAGAACTGAGAAGAGGAAGGGGCCCTTCTTGAGGTCTGTCCTGGGCCAGCGGAAGGTGGACACTATTGCAAGAGAACCTCTCTGCCCTTGGGAGAATGTGGCCCATCTGAGCTTGCAGCTACAGGAAAACTTAAAGTGCCTCTTTAAGTGGCTTGTGGCAAGCTTGTGCAGCTTCTTTGGACTTGAGAGGACTTGGACTCTCCCTTTTGGAGCCCCAAGCTCTAAGCCCCATGATTCTGCTGGGCCCTCAGGGGAGTAGGAAATTGACCCCAATTTCCTGGATCCTTGGCCTGGGACTATGATGCATTTGGCCTCCAGCCTCTCAAGGCCTGCAGACCTCAGCACTACAAGGGCCAGAATTGGCCGAGGAGCAAGGTTTGCAGCAGAGGATGTATTAGAGCTAACTGGAATCTACTCAGGGAGTTTCAAGTCCCAGAGGCCTCACTGGAAGGTGGGAACATAAGGTACTGGTCTTACTTTCTCAAGACTCCCCCTCTCTCCTTCTCCTTCTCTTCCTTGGTTCATCTGGCACTTTCTGTGGCTAAATCTGCCTTCAAAATATGGCACCCACCTGCTAAGATACGTTAGCCTTCAGAAGAAGGCAAGCATGTGGCTAGCACTCCAGAGCTTCCATATGGAACCCAGACATTTCTAGCCCCACCTCTCGTCTATACGTGTGCCCTTCATTCTACTCAAGTAAACATGTCATTCCCGGCCCTCCCTTCCCTGGCTTTCCCTGCCTCACACCTTGGTGCTGTTTTCTCGAAATGGCAACCTCTCTGGAACGTCTAGATGCTCCATTCTCCCCTAAGCTTCTTCTTGTGCTCAGCACTTGCTGACTATCTGATAATGGGGATGTCCTTACTGACTGCTCTGCCTAATTTGAGAACAGAAGAGCCAACGTCGTTGAGTATCCAGTCTGAGAACACTACTTCTGTGGGTGTTATCAGGAGGGAACCAAACCAGCTGAATGTGTTTGATTCCAAATGCTCAAGCCAAGTCCCAGCACAAGACATGATTTTACCTGCTAAAGTAAAATATCCAACAAGAGGACTGTGCATCCTTCACCAAAACTGTGTGTTTGGTCTGTATGTTTCTGTCTACAGAAGCCATACTGCACTCTCTTTAGACCCCTTATCTCTTTAGTCAAGAAAACCACACAGATTTGAAGGTCTTTGCTGCTAACTATATTCTTGAAACCTCCCTCGTGTGCTCATTGTTCTGAGGAATCATTTTAATGACTGAATGGAAGAGAAACCATGTCCTATGTCAAATCTGAAAACTGAAGTTCACTACAGGAAAGAAACAAGTGATGGATGATGTAGTTATCATTACAACTACACAGGTTCAAATGTTAGCACGGCAACATCCCAGCTCTGGGACCTGAGAGAGTTTCTTCATATGCCTGTGCCTCAGCTTCTTTAACTGTTAAGTGTGCATGGAGTCTACTGCCTACAAGAGTCATCGTGACAACAAAGTGGTCAGTTTATGGAAGTTCTTCAGATCTAACACGTATGCACAGTGCTATGCATTAGCCACAGCTCCTAACTTCCCTGTTGCGCTCACTCATTAGGGAACTTGAGGATCAAGTCAACCCACAGTACTTGGCTTTCCAGATGTGGCAGCAGCCAGAATGGGAGGCAATGAGTAAGGGTGGCAGTGGATGCCAGGTTCCAGCCTTTGATGGTGAGCCTTCATGCCTTGGTGGAAGGAGGGCACACAAACAAAGCAGGGAGAGAGAAAATGGGTAGAAAAAAATAAGCCAAGTCATGACAGAGGGTTCTGATAGTATCAAAGCCAGGCATGGCCAGGTGACAGGGGACAGACAGGATGAGCATCAGCTATGGAAATCTGAATCTACCATGTTCTAATTATATACCACAGTGCACACACACCCCAAGAAAACCCTTCCACGTCTGCATCTATAAAGTAGAACAGAAACACCCAGTGCATTTATGTGACTCAATCGGTGTGAAACAACCGATCAGGAGTGATGAGCCGTTCCAGGTGTGAGGACGTGTTGAAAAACTGGCTTGTGCTGTTACTAGGCTTAAGATCTGGCTCTGCTAGTCACTTGTGTGTCAGCGGACACATCCGTAAGCTAAGTGGGCTGCAATGAAGGTCTCTGAACATCTGCCATGCTCTAACGGGTGTGGGCTTTCATGACTTTCCTCACTTTCTCAAGGCAGCCCTAGGTATGTGATGCACAGTCAACCTTGAAACAAGACACTAGCCATACCTGCTGTTTCTGCACCCATAGAGTTATTCTGTATCCATGGCAGAGTCCTTATTGACTAGACCAGCTCCATGCTTTCATGGCAGAAAGGACTGCATAGTCAACCTCTGTCTCCCCTGCAAGGGGCTGGGAGTGTTGTTGGTGCTACTATTTTCCTAGCTCTCTTGCTCCTGTTGAGTTCTGGAAACCCATTATTAGACGCACTCCTCTTCCCGTGAAGCATAGTTAGCCTTTTCCTGTCCTGGTTTCAAGTGTCTGCCACAGACCCTGGTCTTCTCTGAAGACTGGCTGCCCCTCTTATCACTTGCAGCACTCCTACAGAGCTTGTGACTATGTGCTGGGACTAAGTTATCTCTTCACATATCCAGTGCCTTCCAAGTCTTATTAAATCTAGATAGGATTAGCACTTCTTGCCAACTGTCTGGAGAGCATACATCTGCCTTTGCCACCAGCCTATCCTGGCAGTGTATGGGGACAGTGGATGAACATGGCTGAAGAGTCTCAATACCACCTATGAGCTCAGAGTTACAGGCGAAGATTTAGACTCCACAGGCCTTCATTCTGCACCTGGAAAGTGGGGAGAGTTTCTTCTTCGGGTGTTTGCTTTTAGTTACCAGGATGAAAGAAAGTCTGTGACACCAGCCTGGTGCCCATAAAATCCTCACATTAAAAAGCAAAGTTATGACTATTTAGGCCTTCCTCCTTGGTTTTAGTGCGACAGGAACACTATAAATGTCAGCGCTGAAATGTCCAATATGGAAGTGTAAGTGTGGCTATTTACGTTTATTGTGAACTATGGAGCTGGTCGTGATGGAGCATACCTAATATCCCAACACTGAGGAGGCCAAGGCAGAAGGGCTGTCAGTTCAAGGAAGGTCTATCTGGGCTCCATGGTGAAACCGTATCAAAAAATAAATAAGTAAAATAATTTGTTTGAGAAAAGGTCACTTGTTTCATGTAGCCAAGGCTTTCCTCAAACTCACTATGTAGTCAGGCCTGACTTGGAACATCTAATCCTCCTGCCTCTACCTCCCACATGCATGTAATAATGATGTGTACCAACATGCACATCTCACATTTTAAAAAATTTTAAGTAAAATTGAATTTAATATTTAACTGCTTAGACACTGCAACCAGAGACTTCAGGGACACATGGCTGGAGACACAGCGCAGAAATGGTACATTTTCATCATAACAGAAAGTTCTAGAAGGACTAGAGGATTGTTCATTCTACAGGTTTTATTTGGGTAACATTCTAGGTTTCCATGCAGCTCATATGGATCTTTACACTGGATAAGTGCCACTTTTGTGACTCCGGGGAGCTAGCCAGCAGAAGAATTTTTTCAATCTGTTGCCTTTGTTTCTAAGTTCTATGGAAGTTCGCATCTAGCGTCAGAGATCTCTACTGTGATCACCATAAAAGCAGATTAGTCTATTTGTGGCTTCCTTGTTGCTGCCGCTTACTGTGGCATAGACCCATGCATGGCACAACTCAGGGTGTATGTACCCTTGTCTATTCCCTGCTACCACCAAAAAAGTGTGAGGCAGGCTGTACTATTTCTTCACAGGTTACACTCAGGGAACCTGACATTTGCAGGGTTAAGTAACTTGTCCCTCTGTCGAGGGGTGGGGTGGTGAAGTCAGCATTTGAACTCAGATCTAGCAAGCATCCTATTGGCTCCCTCGGAGGACTCAATGAAGTGGAATTTTTAAAATTCTGCCAGTAGTAGCCGTGGAGGGAGTATGTGACTCTCCCTATAGTAGCCTCTACCCTTCTCTGCCAGGATCTGGAACTTGTTTGGAAAGCTAAGAATCTTTGTTCCATATAAGCCGTGGGATTCAAGAAGTGTGGGCCCTGCGTTCCTGCTGTGTTTACAGGCAGCAAGAGGGAATCTGAGGTGAACGTTAGCGCTGGCTCTCGGGCCCTTGGTCTGAGGGTAGAGGAAATTCATTCTTAGTACAAACTAGAAACGTCAATTGTGTTAAGAGCCCATTTGGCACACGCCCCCTCATTCTTTGAGCTGACAAGCCATACCCTGCTCCTTCGAGTCTAGCCTCTCCACCCACTGCCAAACAGCAACACTCCGGGCCTCTGATGAATTTACATTTTCCTCTCCTTTAAATACAAACTGCCCATGAAAGCTACTTGGCAGGCTTCGGGCAGACTGGGTTTCAGTTTGATAACATGGCCGTGGCCAGAATATTATTTGGCTCAGGGATAACTGTTAGCAACAGTTTTATGTGAGGGAGTGAAAGGGAAGCAGATCAGCCTGTGAGAGGCCATGGTAATCTTGGTCCTTGCTTGTTCCAGGACTCCTGCTTCTTAAGTGTTGGAGGATGGGCATAATTCCCAGGAGTGACCACCAGCACCCCAGGGTACTCATAGACATCCGTGAATGTATAATGTTCAGGGTTTGGAGGCAATACCTACTAAACTCAGCCTATCCACTGAAGGGGTCCCTGGTTCCTAATCTGTCACTTCCGAAGGACCTACTAGGTGACTGGCACTGTCCTAAGTGCTGAAGGCGTAGGGACATTGAAAGAGGCAGTAAACTTCACAGTCTGTGTGGGACCACCATGAAATAAGTCAAAATTAGAACAGGTGGCTACTGCTAGAAGCAGAGAGAGAGGTACAACTGAGCCCAGGAGCAGAAGGAACCTACACAGAGGAATGGTGGAGAAGGGGCTTCTTGGTCGAAGTGGGGAGGACAAGGAGAAGTAGTCAGGCATCTGAACCAAATGATGGAAATACTTAAGCTAGAAACACAGAGAAGGTAGGGGACCTGAGTCTTCCTGGGGGTGGGGGTGGAGTCTGAAATGCTGCCTAATAGGGTTGGATTTTATCCCAAGGAAACAAAAAGATGCTAGCTTATAAGGGCTTGAAGCCAGAGAATTGAGGTGATAAGAAAAGACATGATCAAGAGCACTGTGGTCCAGAAAAAAGACACAGTAGTTTTTATCAGGGTAGTTGCCTTGCATACAGAGGTAACAGCTTCAGAGGGTATTTTGGGAAGAATAAGTAGGTCTGGGAATTGCTTAAATGTTGGAAAAGAAAAAAGGGGGTGCTAATGGTGTTAGTTTAGCAGTATTTGGTATTTGGAGGCTAAGAAATAATGAACAGGAAGGACTTCAATCTGTAGGACACTGTTTACCTTCCAGGTTCGCCTGGCTGGTGATCTTGGCACACCAGTGAACAGCAGGGTTAGCCTGTCAACTATAAGTGGTGGGTTCTGGGAAAATGGCTTTTCTGTGGACTTTGGTTTTACTTTTATGACCTCCTGCCTATCTGACTGAGGAGCAGAGGTTGTGTATCGAGGATGAAGGCCGCTCGTTCACAGAGTCCCTTCAGTAGCGGCAGGCAGGAACACTTATCCTTTAGTTCTATATGGCTTAACTTAAATCCACGCTGGTTCCTTCTGTCCTCCTTTGTTCCATACTGTGCTCAGACGGGTTCGTCCAACCTTAATAAAGCCCCCTCTGCAGGCTTCAGGGGTCAATGGATGACTAATGATAATGGTAGCCTCTTGTCTTTAAATGCTTCAAGGACAATGTGAGTAGTGCTGGCAGTAGGAAGTGAGCAGAGCTGATCAAAGCCCCAGTCACTCCCATCATAGTCACATAACTGATCCATCTCACCTGCTAACAGGCCATATGCAATTTTCTTTAATAATTGCTCAACAAATATCTAACAGTTCTAATGTTTAAAAAATTCTCACAGCTAACTTGGTTCGGGGGGGGGGGCTTGGATCTGCCTCAACTGGATGTACCAGGCTCTGCTGACTCCTCATGGGAGTCCTTGCCTTGGAGGAGGTGGGAATGAAGGGTGGATTGCAGGGGAAGGCTAGGGGGGTGATGGGAAGAGGGGCATCTGTGGTTGATATGTAAAATGAACAGAAAATCTCTTAATAATAAAAATGCAAAAAATATTATGCTCACAGCTAAGACTCGCTGGATGAAATAGGCTCATAGAGAGAAAACAGAGCTCAGAGAGCTTACAAAAGAACATTCTGGAAGTCCTGCTTCTCAGCTTCTGCAGTGGTGACACTGTCATTTTACAAGCCTGGCTGTGTAGACAAGAGCCCTGGAGACAGCAGTTGTTAAGCAGAGGGGAGGAGGCCTCGATCTCAGGTTTCAGTGGGCTTACCTGGGAGCCTTCACTGTCTTCACACTTGATCCTACACTCACTGTTGAACTGGAAGCCATTGGTGCATTGGTAGAGCCCATGGAATTTGGCTGGAGGTGGGTCACAAGTCACAGGCACACAAGTTCCCTCCTGCCAGCTGCCATCTTGGGTACACTGAGTCTTGAAGGCCCGTCTTCAGGAAAGATGAAAGAATAGTTATTCCAAGAATCACATGGTTCGAACCTGAACACTACTAGGGGGCCTCACATTGTCTTCCTATTCATAATCCCCTGCCTGTATGTGGAATGTGCAAGGCATGTATGATGGAGACGATTTCAGAAAACTACAGCAGGTCACAATGCAGAGTTGTAGAGCCCAGCACCAACTGATATATCTACAATACAACCCCTGCACCTAAGCTCAGGGGTCATTGCAGAACCGGGGGAGTAAAGGCTGTAAGGGTCAGAAGAACAAGAAGTTTGCTGTCATATTTTTGCCTCCTAGAAACGTCAAAGAAGCACCTTGAAGTCTCATCAATATGGCTGCTTAAACATGACCCAAACAAGGATGACACTAACAGATGTGCCAACATGTAAAGAGGACGCTTATGAGGCCTCATCCCTAGATAAAGAACTACAGGCAACTAAGGAATGTTGAAAGCAGGAGAAATAGTCTTCCCCAGGTGGATAGATAGATAGACAGATAGACAGACAGACAGACAGATAGATAGATAGATAGATACATAGATAGATACATAGATAGACAGATAGACAAATAGACAGAAAGATAGATGGATAGATGATAGACAGAGATATATATGTGTGTGTAATATTATATTGACTGAGCAGGCCATATTTATATATTTATGAATATATATGTGTGTATATATATGTATACACACATGTGTGTATGCCAAGAAAGAGATCGTGAATTTGAAAAGAGCAAGGGGGTGTACATGGGAAGGTTTGGAGGGATGAAAGGAAAGGGGGGATGCTATAATTATATTATCATGTCAGCAACAACAACAATAATAATAATAAAGAATGAAGGAAATTGCATTCATTGAACAACATTGTCGAAGATAGGCAGGTTGTCAGGCAGGTTGTCAGGCAGGTTGTCAGGCAGGTGTCGTTTGAGACAAAGCTCAATCCCCACCAGCCCTTTGTCTTCTCTTTTCCTTCTAGAGTGTTCTCTTGGGTGCCTGTAAAATGATGATGTGAACATGCAATATTCCTTGAATAAGCACTTTGTGCAAGGCATTTTTGCAAGTCCTTCTACGTTATGACAACACTGTGTGGTAACTTACCAACTTCTTGTTGCCGCTGAAAAAAATAGGAGGCCAAAGGAAAATAAACTACTAGGCTGAGACCATATAGCCAGTTTGCAGTGGAGCTGTGACTTGGAAGTAGCTGTGTGTGACCAATACCTACTCTGCTGTGTCTTTTGCATGGGACAGAATGGGACACTGTTGGTATGGCCTCCAGCAAAGCCAAGACTATTTCCTTCCAAAGAGGTATCCAGAGCTGACTCTGCCCCTCCCCAGAGCCCGAGAGTGTGTTCCCAGCACCACTTACTTCTTGGACTTCCTAGACGAGCCGGGCACGTGGTATCCAGGTTTGCACTTGTACTTGCAGAAGGAGCCCACCTTGTGCTTGTTCTCTCGACACCTTGCTGTCTGCAGGTCTGCGTTGGGAACTGGGGGTGGGGCGAGGCACATGAGCTCACACAGGGCCTCCGGGAAGGACCACAGTCCATCTTCCATACAGGTCAGAACGCTGTTGTTGCCTGGAAGACACAGGCAGACAGGGCTAGCAAAGGCATGAGTCCCCCAACAGCTAAGATAACGCTCGAGCTGCCTGAATCTTATCCAACACGAGGTCCCCAGGGATTCCTGACTGGAATTCCAAGGCCTCCCTCTAAGAACTCAAGATCTCTGAAGAGCACTAGGAAGCTGCTGCAAAGCAGACAGACACGGAAGCTAGGCTTAGCCCATGTCTACTGTGCGCTGAAATCCAAATCATTCTGTGCCTCATATGCTACACAGGAAAAAGCCCTTCCTGCTCCTTCCTTTATCCCTTTACCCTACAGGTGTGTGTCCTTGTCGGACACAGTGGAACCTGTCCTACATGGTGTTAACCCCAGGGCTGTCTCTGGGCCTGGGCCCTGTATCTGTCCAGGCTTCCTTGTGTCTGGAAGTGACAGTATCATGTTTTTTTTGGAGTTTTTCTTTCTCTTACTCTCCTCTACTCCCCATTCAGACCCCAGTGCTCAGGGAAGAGCTGCCAAAGCAGCTGAGAGAGCAGCCCTCTCTGCCACCAGAGCCAGCCAGCTCTGACAGAGTGCTGATTACCTTCAGGATGGTCGCCTGATAGGGGTGGGTGCAGACAAGAGTGAAAGCCAGAAGCTAGGCTGTTCATTGCCAGCTCCTGTATTATGGAGGCCCAGCCTTTCCCTAACTGAAGACCAGGAGAGGAGGACCTGCAGTGGGTGTGTCTCCACTGAGTCTCCCCTGATTGGCTAATGCTGGACGGTGTTGACAACCAGGGCTGGAAGAACATGGCAGTCTCTGGATCTGGAGCAGGGTAGGGAGACCATGAGTGCTAGGAAGGGAACCGACATTTGTTGAGCAGCTACTGTGCCCAGAGTGCTTTTGCAATGCAGTGTGCTTAGCATGCTAATACCCATTTGGAAAAGAGAGGGCAGCTTGATCAAGGTCTTACAATAGCGAAAGGTTCAAAACCAACTTAGGTCTAACTACACATACAGTTGTTTATACAGTAAGAGCTTGTTTCTGTGTCTTCAGTAAAACTTTTATTTTCCACTCAGGATGGTCTAACTAGAATTTTTGTGCCCAAAGAAAAAAGTGAATTTTCCTCCTTTTCCAACACTCAGAAGATTAAATGCAGCAACACGTTTTTTATTTGTTTGTTTTTTGAGACAGGGTTTCTCTGAGTAGTTTTGGTGCCTTTCCTGGATCTCACTTTGTAGACCAGGCTGGCCTCAAACTCACAGAGATCCACCTGGCTCGGCCTCCTGAATCCTAGGAAAAGGAGTGCACCACTTCCACCCGGCCACAGCAACACTTTTAAGAAGTGTCCATCACAGTGCGATCAAAGGCCTATTTGAAATGCACAGAGACCTTCATTCACTCTGCAAACATCTGTTCAGTACTTGTGGTGTGCCAGGTACTTTATATGTTGGGAGCAAAGCAATGAATAAAACAAGACAAAAATAGCAGGTACATGGTGCTTATGATCTAATGGTATATGAAAGGGCATGACTAATTATCATAAAATATGAATTAGTTAGTATTCTTGAAGGTGTGTGAAGTATGACCTTGGATAAAGTAAAAAGAGAGAAGAACGACAAGAGAATTACTTCACAATTTTCTGTACATGCTCCTGTGTCTCCTCTCACCATTAATTCACTCCCTGGTCAGTGTGATTCACCTGGATGACATGAGACAATAGTGTTTGCAAACCCCCTCAGAAAATGCTAACTTGTAAGCTATAATACCAACAACTAGATATTTCCACATCCCCGGGAAGGGGAGAGGGGTGAAAGGATGAGTCATTGAGTTTTCACCAAAGCAAAGAGACTTCCAGAACACCAGGCACAGGGAACTTCCCTGCATTGTTTTGGGGATTAGGTTGGCTAGTTGTTTGGGAATGTCAGATGTATCAGCAGTTTGGTAAGAATGGGAGCTTTAGAAGATACAGGGAAGGTCTCCTTTCCAAACTGTTCAAGGGTGATAAGATATCCATGGCTAAAGTGTTGGTGCTTTTATCAAAGGGTTGAGACTGTATCAGCTATGAATGCTGTGAACTGTGAAATGGGAGGCATAGTTCTTTGTTGTGAGATGACATAAGGATTGCAGAATCTTAATGAAGAGGAAAGGACCTGATTGAAAATGTACGTTCTAGGAGAGAGTAAATAGAAGTTATCAGCCAGAGTTAAAGAATAAGCAGGGTAGAGCAGAATTTGTGATTGGGGCCATGGATATGTCCTCCACCCTCACCATCAGCTCATAACTGGTACAGACAGTGGACTCTGTAGGATCAGGATTTCCAGTCCCTAGCTATTGCCACTACCTGCATCTACCAAGTGGCGCTGAAGAAAGCAGGGCATATGAACTCTGACATACACACTCTGTGCCCTTGACAATGGCCCATATACTCAGGAGGATGGTTAATATAATGAAGCTTTTGCTTCTAGTCACAAACATATGATTTACCCTTGTGCACAAAAACCAAGGAGTGGGTGCTGCTGAAATCAGCATCCAAACAATGATTGTTCATGGAATTCTAGACCATCTAGAGTTTTGACCACTCAGGCATGTTCTAGTCTTTCCTTTCAGTTTCTCATAGAGAATAAGCTCTCATTGTATCCATTGTTAACTGGCTTTAGAAGAGATACTTACTGCCTTGTTCAATACCATGCTCATATCTCCCAACCTGTGTTTTCTGGAGAACATAACTTGAGTCACAAAATGGAAGCTGACATTTCTAGCAGAGTGTGAAAGTGTATATATTAGAAAGTGTATATATTATTACTGAGTTCTCATGAGTTGTGGTACTCTATAATTACTTTTGTTAATCTTTTAAAATTTTTTTAGATTTTATTTTATTTTATTTTATTTTATGTGCATGAGTGTTCTGCCTCCAAGTATTTATCTGTATGATAGGTATGCCTAGTGCCTGCAGAGGTCAGAAGGGAGTGTTAGAGCCTCTGTAATAGGAGTTTCAGATGGTTGTGAACCACTGTGTGGATGCTGGGAATCTAATCTGGGTCATCTACAAGAGCAGGAAGTATTCTTAACTGAACCATTTTATTGACAAATATTCCTCTTTTAATTTTTTTAATTATTTATTTTATTTTTTGAGGTTATAATTACATCATTTCCCTCCCTCCTTCCCTCCCCACAATACTCCATAAACCCCTCCTTGATCTTTTTCAAATTAACCTCTTTTTCCATTAGTTATTGTTACATACTTATATGTACATGTATATGTATGATCTTTTAAAGTCAGCAAAATGAGTCTTGCTTAGGCTGTCTCCAGATGTGTTTTAAAAATTTTTCTTCTCCAGTAAGTATGAAAGGAACTGTAAACATTTAGTAGTGTCAGAAGAGTGGTGTTCATTGAGATTACTATGCTTAGAAGATTATTCAGCAGACAAGTCCCTTTGAGAATATTTTCAAGAAAAATTAGATTTCTGTATCCTGAGTCATAGTAGGGTAACTGTGGCTGATAATGCTGTGCTGTACATTTCAAAAACTGAGAATATTTTGAATGCTCTCACAACAAGTAAGTTATAAATGTTTAAAGTAATAGATAGACCAGTTATTCTAATTTGATCAGGGCACAATTAATAAGTATATCCAAACATCACATTTTCTCCCAAAAATGTGTGAAATTATGGTGCATGCATGAAAAAATTAAGCATTGAAATTATCATAGAATAGAATCAAAAAAGTGAAGCATCAGATCTTCAGTCTGATTTTGCTTTGCTTTGTCTTGTTTCCCATGTTTGCCACATAGTGTGGTCATGGATATGGTCAAAAAACAAGGGCCTGCATTGTACTTATTCTTTATTCCCAGAGCCTAGTACGCTATCCAGTATATAGTAGTCCCTCAATTTCCATTTGTTGCATCAATGAAGCATCATGAATTCACTTGTGATTTTGAATGAGTGGTTTATCCTCCCTGGTCCTAAGCAAAAGCTACTTCTAAGTTCTTATCAAATTTGAACATTTTAAAATGTGAAAGGGGCTCTAGTATCTTGTCCCCGAGGAAAAACACGTGCCCCCCCACACCACCCATTGCTGCCCCAATTGTAGGCCAGCAGGGAAGACCTCTGTGGGAAGGCCTTCCCACCAACACCACTCATTGGACCCTGCAATCTATAAGACCCACTCCCTCTCCAAAGCCCACCCATCCCCCTATGACCTCAGCAGCTCCCTGAGGCAAAAAAATTGCCAGCTCTGATTGTACCAAGAACTCTGATTGTACCAAGAGTGCCAAGTGGTCCAAGAGTGGCCTTCTGAGACACAGACACAGCCAGCACATATTGGACCAAGAGCAGCTCCCTCAGACACATACTTCCTATACCAATTGGAGGAAGAGATGGATAGACACCAGTCCAAAACTACATACAACATCATAAAGAGCAATAGGCACCACCAGAACCTAGCAGTTATACAACAGCATGACCTGAATACCCAACATAGAAGAAGCAGAAGAAAACAACCTTAAAATAACTTTATGAAGATGATAGAATCCCATAAAGAGGTAATGAAAAATTCCCTTAAAGAAATTAAGGAAAAGACAAACAAAAATTGGAAGGAATCAATAAATCCCTTAATGAAAGCCAAGAAAACCAAGAAAAAACAATCAAACAGGTGAAGAAAACAGTTCATGACCTGAAAATTGAAATAGAAGCAAATGAAGACACAAACTGAGGGTATGCTGTAAATAGAAAATCTGAGTAAGTGAACAGGAACTACAGATGCAAGTACAACCAACAGAATACAAAAGATGGAAGAGAGGCTATCTGGAGTGAAGGATACATAGAGGAAATAGATTAATCAAAGAAAACACTAAAGCCAAAAAAAAATGTCATAACACTGAACATCCAAGTAACCTGGAACGTCATGAAGAGGCTAAACCTAAGAATAATGGGGATAGAAGAAGGAGAAGAATACCAGATCTAAGGCAGAGAAAATGTATTTATCAAAATCATAGAAGAAAACTTTCCCAACCTAAAGAAGGAAATGAAGATACAAGAAGCTTACAGAACACCAAATGGACTAGATCCTCCCCACAAAAAGACCTCTCATCACATAATAATCAAAACACTAAACATACAGAATAAAGAAAGAATATTAAGAGCTGCAAAGGAAAAAGACTTATAAAGGCAGACCCATCAGAATAAGACCCGACTTCTCAATTGAGAATCTGAATGCCAGAAGGTCCTGGACAGACGTTATATAGACACTAAAAGACCATAGATGTCAGCCCAGACTACTATACCCAGCAAAACTTTCAATCACCATAGACGGAGTACACAAGATATTCCAAGACAAAACCAGATTTAAACAATACCTAACCACAAATCTGGCCCTACAGAAAGTACAAGAAGAAAAATTCCAACCTAAGGAAGTTAGATGCACCCATGAAGACACAGGCAATAGGTAATTCCACAGCAGCAAATTCCAAAGAAGGGAAATACACACACACTACCACCAAAAAATAACAGGACTTAACACTGAACCTGACAGAAGAGAAAGTAGAAAGTAGCCTTGAACACATTGGCACAGGAGACCACTTCCTAAATATAACACCTGTAGCATAGACACTGAGAGCAACAATTAATAAATGGGACCTCCTGAAATTGAGAACTTTTTGTAAGGCTAAGGACACGGTAAACAAAAATGCAAAACAACAGCCTACAGAATGGGGAAAAATCTTCACCAACCCCACATCTGATAGAGGACTAATCTCCAAAATATGTAAAGAACTCAAGAAATTAGAGATCAAAATACCAGACAATCCAATTTTAAAAAGTGGGCTACAGTGCTAAACAGAGAATTCTCAACAGAAGAATCTCAAATGGCTGAAAGACATTTAAGGAATTACTCAACATCCTTAGTCATGAGGAAAATGCAAATCAAAATGACTCTGAGATACCATCTTACACCTGTCAGAACGGCTAAGATCAAAAACACTGATGATAGCTTATGTTGGAGAGGATGTGGAGCAAAGGGAACATTCCTCCATTATTGGTGGGAGCGCAAACTTGTACAGCCACTTTGGAAATCGGAATGGTGACTTCTCAAAAAATTGGGAATCAATCTACCTTAGACCCTATGATCCACTCTTGGGCATATACCCAAGGGATGCTCAATCATACCACAAGGATGCTTGCTCAACTATGTTATTTGTAATACCCAGAACCTGGAAACAACCTATACGCCCCTCTACTGAAGAATGGATAAATAAAATGTGATACATATACATAATGGAGTACTACTCAGCTGTAAAAAAACAATGATATCATGCAATTTGCAGGCAAGTGGATACAACCAGAAAATATCATTCTGAGTGAGGTAACCCAGACTCAGAAGGATGAACATGGTACGTATTCACTGATAAGTGGATACTAAATGTAAAGCAAAGGATAACCAGACTGCAAACCACAGCTCCAGAGAAGCTAGCTAACAAGAAGAACTCTAAGAGGGATGCATGGATCGCTCTAGGAAGGGGAAATAGATGAGATCTCCTGTGTAAACTGGAGATGAATGGAAGAAATAGAGGGTAGGGGATGGAGGATGAGAACATAAGGGAATGGGATTGTTGAGCTGGAACAGGGACAAAATGGGAGAAAAATGAGGTATCTTGATGGAGGGAAACATCATGGGGATAGGGAGAAACCTGGTGCTAGGAAAGTTCCCAGGAATTCACAAGGATGACCCCAGCTCAGACTACTAGCAATAGTGGAGAGGGTGCCTGAGCTGGCCTACTCCAGTAATTGGATTGGTGAATACCCTAATTGTCATCATAGAGCCTTAATCTAGTAACTGATGGAAGCAGATGCAGAGATCTACAGCCAAGCACATGGCTGAGCTCCAGGAGTCCAGTCGAAGAGAATGAAGAGGTATTCTATGAGCAAAGGGCATCAAGATCGTGATGTGGATATCTACAGATACAGATAAAAACAGAATGAAGCTAGTGGGAACTCATGAACTTTAGATCAATAGCTGTGGAGCCTTCATGGGACTGGACTAGGCCCTCTGCATAAGTGAGACAGTTGTGTAGCTTGGTCTGTTTAAGAGGCTCCTGCCAGTGGGATCAGGTTCTATCCCTGATGCATGAGCTGGCTTTTTGGAGCCCATTACCTCTGGTAGGACACCTTGCACAGCCTTTATGCAGCCAGTAGGGGCTTGGACTTGCCTCAATGGAATGTACCAGGCTCTGCTAACTCCCCATTGGAGGCCTTACCTTTTTTGAGGGTGGCTGGGGGGAGTTTTTGGGGGACAGGAGGAGGGATGAGAGGAGGATCTGTGGTTGATATGTAAAATGAAGAAAAAATTTCTTAATAAAAAACAAAAAGACCTGAAAGGGTACTGATCCCTCATAGTCTGCAGAGAATAAGAATTCAGCTAGCTGTACTAGAATAAGGAGAAGCAAGCCTTCAAAAACCTGCATTAGCCTAAGGCTAGGATTTCTACAATAACAAAGATATTCACTTTTATTGTTCTGGGTAAGGAATAGACACCAACAGAAGTTACAGAAGTGGTAGAATGAAAAGACAAATAGGAGAGAACCCAGTGGGGCAGGCAATGTGACCACAAAGGACTTTAGGCTGATTTCCCGAAAGTAACCCATGGGAATTTCAGCCAACAATGTATGGAGCTTGAGAAAAGCAAGAAAAAGGTGAAATATTAGTAAAAGCATCTAAAGAAAGAACTAATCCTCTAATAATTATATCTCGAGGCTACTGGGATCCAAAGAAGTTAAATCTACATCAGACTTGGAATTCCCAGGTCTGTCAGACTCCTCAACAACACTGGAGCTCCTACTTGAACTAAGCTGAAGAAATCTTGCAAAGCTGCATTCACCAAAAAGCTCATGGAGTAAAGGATTTCGATCAGTGGAGTATGGAATCAAGGATCACCTACACAGTGGGATACTACCATCCCCAGCTTCTTCCCTGACATTCAGATTTCTTTACCCAGGTAGCCCATTTTTCTTTCCAAATATTAAATACAAAGGAAAAAGAATGTCTTATAAAGCAGTTGTTTTTAGGGATCATTGACAGTGAATCCTTCTTGAGAAGAGAAATAAAGGAACCTGGAATATTGTTTACTTCTTTGCAAGCACGCATGGAGGAAGGCAAAGGCAAAGCACAGGGAGACTATTTCACCAGGTAAACAAAGTTGTTAGACATCACTATGCCACTCTTCATGTTTACCTCACAGTCAAGAAAAACCAAGAAATCAGAAAAAGCTATATGGACCAGTGTATCTTTTGGAAGCCAATGAGTTGAATGATTTTATAAGCTCACGTGAAAATCTGAGATGGAAAAAGGTCATGAGAGGTAGAAGTAGAATGCGGACCTTCTGTGGGGATTTTGTAGCATGAAGATGTGCTGCCTTCAGAAGCTGTGCTCCATAGTCAATAGTAAATATACCTATCTATCATGGTTGAATAAGTTAGACTTCCCTAGGTAATAAAAATAATGTATTTAATCCATTAGTTCGATATTTATGGTCTTCAACTTAAAGTTGTCTTTCTTGAATTTGAGAGCACCTTCCCCATCATGCAATTTTATAAATTTGACGTATGCTTACAAAGCTTATTTGAGGAACACTAACAACAGCAGTAGTGAAAACCTTGGCAGAAGTTATTTTAAGACTTTGAACTCTTGTGTTCTTTTGCATAAATCTTGAAGAGAAGCTTGGATTAAAGCAACATTTCAGGATATTTGAGAAAATAAATCACCTGAAATAGAGGAGCAAGGGGGATTGTGCCACTTGTGTGGGATGAAGCACTTTAGGGGTGCAGTTATTGGATTTTCCTGGATGGTTGTGCTCTTCTGAAGACAACAATACTGGTGCCCGAGAGCTTTAGAGGGTAGAATACGACTCCATATTTGCTAGCCACAAGGATTATACAGGACAGGATCAGCAGTCGGGCCGGGGATCCCCTACTGCTCAGATGTGGAGGGAAAAAGAAGTCTTCAGCAAGTGCTTTTTCTGGTGCAGACATTTATAAACACCAGTTTTTCACTTCTAATGGCTTTGTCAGCGAACACCCCTAAGCGCATTTTTTAAGTAGTGGTGTGGTGGGTCACAGGAGCAACACTGATTAGCTAAGTCAAAGAGCTGGTAAAGAACAAAACCAGTAGAATCTGGACTTTCTTATTTTTAGCTATTTATTGCATCTCATTTATTTATTATTGCTTATTTATATGTATATATGTGTGGGTGCGTGGATGTCATCACATGGAAGTTATCCCATGAGCTGTCTTGCTGGATCCAACCTGGAACTTTCTGATTCTATGGCTATTGCTTTTATTTTCCCCCTGAAACATAGTCTAAGGAAGGAAAAAATAAGAAGTAGAAAGGAAGAAAACACAGCAAGTGAAATAAAATAGTGGAAGAAAAGTTATTTTGATCTTTTCCTAAGAAAGGTGAAACAAGGTAGCATCAAGAAGCTCAAAGAGGGAAGGGGACTATCATTCCGTCCTTGCTGCCAGCAGGTCCAAGTGGAAACCTCAGAGAAAGGATGTGTGTAGAGAATGGTACTGACAGCAAGGCAACACGAACTAGCAGCTGGTCCCCACAGGTCAGTGTGGAAAGTCAAGATGTTTCCCTGCATTCTCAAGAGATGGACAAACGGAGACTCGGCAACTGTCAAAATGGCTGTTCTCCTGAAACCACCTTTCTACGACAACGCCCTGCTCTGTCATCCACAGTCACATGAACGATGGCAGAAAGATTTCCCTGAGGATTTGCCACACATAGACCTTCAATAATCAATGCTAATTTATTTGCCTTTTCCCCCCAAGGGCCTCTGATTAAGAAAGGTATGATGTTCTAGTTATTAATACATCCTGCATCTTATTGAGATATAGAGCCGTATAACAGGTTTGGATTGCTTAGATTTTAACAGTGGTTATCAACCTGTGGGTTGTGACCCCCTTGGGGGTTAAATGACCCTTTCACAGGGGTTGCCTAAGACCATGAGAAAACACAGGCAATTACATTACAATTCATAAAAGTAGCAAATTTACAGTTATGAAGTAGCAATGAAAATAATTTTATGGTTGATGTCACCACAATATGCGGAACTGTATTAAAGGGTCACAGCATTAGGAAGGTTGAGAACCACTGGCCTTAGAAGCTAGAAAGTTTTCATTTTCCATTGGTTTCTTCCCTTCCTTTCTTTGATCTTAATCTTTACAGTAGCTCAAATGAAAAATCTCCACCTTTCTCATTCAACTCTTCTTTGATAGAAAAAGAGGAGGAGCTAGGGTATATAGGCCAGATGTGCTTCCTGTCTTTCTTGAGGAACAGTTTATAATTAAAGCTGGGTCTTTTATTCTTGTATCATTTCTTCATCACAACATTCACTTACCCAGCTAACGCATTTTATTAAGTTTTAGTATATGTCATTTCCTGAGCTTCTGACCATAGACATTGCATCCAAAGGCTACAAGTTCATTTAACCTTTGGAAGTTAATTTTATATAATCTTTGGGGGTCAATTTCCCTTTGAGAAACTAGTGAGACTCATGATACTCCTTATCATCCAAGTACCCAAAACCTAACCATACACAGTAGTTTATCTGTTATTCAGAGTATACAGGGACATAGTACCAGTGTCCCCACACTCGACAGAACTCCTCATGCACACTCTGTGACACAATGGACCAGAATATGAGCCTCTATGATCAAGTTAGTTATTGTTGTTGGTATTTAAGAATGAAATATCATTTCTGCTAACAAACCAACTGTAGCATACAACTCTTATATCTCTGAAATAAGACAAAAATTGCTGTTACTGAGCTCTATGAAGTTTCTTCCTTTCCTGGATGTACTTTGGGTCCTCAGTATTTCCAGTTTTTCTGGATAAGTTGTGAGACCTCTTTTAAGACTTCCATTTCTAGAAATTCACTGTGTGCCTCCAGGCCAGTTTCTCACCCATTTCTAATATGTGGCCTCTTCAGACTGCCAGACTCCCTCTTCTTCACCTCCATATTCTTATTGCTTTGTCTAGGGATAGATCATGGTCGCTATCACTAATATAGCAACCTTGGGCTATTTCTTTAAGTCCTAATAACTGAATTTTTCCCTTTGGATAATTCAAAGACTAACAATAACACTGCATAAGTTTTGCTGATTGTTAATCATACACAATAAGCTAGATACATTCATTCTATATATAATTCTCTTTGTTGTCCTGCTCCATCCCTGCTATCTTTTCTGCAAGATTTACAAAATCTTGAAAGGGTATTCACTTCCATTTTTATACACATATAAGTTTTTATATATTTTTTAAGTTTCTGGCTGCATGGCAAGACAGTTTCTATAACTACAAATGGTAAAAAAAAAAAAAAAAAAAAAAAAAAAAAAAAAAAAAAAAAAAAAAAAAGCCTGGAAGAGACACAACTCTGTTCACCTCTCGGTGTCTCAGACTCAGAAGGAGGTTTGGAAACAGCTCCTAGGTTTTTCAGAGACGATGGAGGCCAGCCTGGGACAAAGAGCTCAGAATACCTTTCAGCTGGGCAGGGTGGCGGCACTGAAAGGAACATCTTCTACCAAAGGTGGTGCCCTCTGGGCAGGAGAAGGAGGCAGCATAGACATGATGGTGATCCGGGACACCGCAGTCCACTGGCTCACATGCCACCTGCTTGTTCCACTTGCCCTCCGTACATGTCACTGTGATGCTTGGTCCCACCTGAGGAGCAGAGAAAGATCCAATGACGGACAGCAGGCAGGTCCTTCTATATGAGGACATGCATGCACTTCTCCAGAAGTGACAGGTCAGAGTCTCGTCTAGGAATGAGGAAACCTATTCTCAGTGTTTAACTTGAACTTATTTTTAATAACTCAACAATTATGTGGATTAAATATTGTAATCCTCATTTAATGCTGAAGAAACGGAAGCTTAGAAACATTGTATGAGCAGCCCTGGGATACCCACTAAGAGAAAAGCTAAGTGTGACTGCAACCCAAATAATGTGCTCAGAACTGCAATCTGTAATGTCTTCCTAATAGGTCATTACATCATTTTTATGGGAATCTTGTGATTCAGAGACCTCACAGGGTGTGATTTCTTTTACAAAAGAGACTCTAACACAGGTTTAATAGAAGCACACCAGAGGCTGATCTTGATATCTTTTCTTGAAGGGATTTACTTGGAGACAGCTAAAGTGCTAAGTCAGGGAGTGCCTTTGGGTGTAGGAGCCCTGATGTCTCTCGATGGGAAGGTTCTCTCTTTTCCTTGAACTCTCCCACTGGTAAAATGAGTGGATTGAACCTAGGGATTCCACTCTGCGCTGCCACCTCTTCTGAGATTTAATGGCTCCCGTGAAAAAGATTTTGAGTAATCAAGAAAAAAATACATTGAAGAACAAATGTGGGACCACTGAAAGGTCTGGCTGGTTTACACCGAACTAGAAGACGGTGGGGCTGTGTAGGTGGAAGGGTGAGGCTGTGCTATAGAGCCAAGAGAGGGCCTGTCGTTGGCAGCCCAGAGTCTTCCATTCAAGGAGGAAGCAGCCAAACCCCCAGGGGTTGAGAGTGCCAAATGTTGATTTGGGATTTTTAAAAGCAAAGGACATTTTCCTCTCTTAAGTACACATCAAAGGGAGCAGAGGTCTCTTGCTGCCAAGGCAGCCTAATTGTTTCCATAGGAGTTCAGACCTGCCATGTCTCACACACGGAAGTAGGTGTGTAAGACAAGCCAGCCCAGAAGCCCAGAAGCTCTCCCCAAATAGGCGTTACCAGCAATAAAGAATGTGTCCCTGTGTGCTAGCAGAAGGAGGATACAGTCGACTGGTGGGGCTGTGGAAAAGCTGCATCTAGACATTCTGGGATCCTCAAAGTTTGGGGCTGCCACCTTGTCCCACTCTCTCCTGTTGGGCCTGAGATTCCCAAAGCAACATCAGGCTAAAGCAACGTTGGCCATGACACTTATCTCTACTCAATACCAATAACTTCATGCAGGACATATCCCAATCTCCAAGGGCTCCATCGCTAACACCCCCATGGGTCTGTCTGACATCTGTCTCACTCCTTACATTCCATGCCACACCCATGTGGGCAGCCAAATGAGGCCTTTATTTATCAGGATTTAATCATATCATGCCCTTCTACAGCTTCTTGTTGCCATAAAAACTCCAAACTTCCCAACTGAACTGGCAGGACCTAGCATCTGTGGACTCAATTTGACCCTCTAGCCTCATGACTTGAGTGATTTTTAGAAACACTAGTCTCCAGATGTGGCACACTTACAGTACTAACAGCCTTCCACATATATTCCCCTGCCTGTACAAGAGCACACTTTTTTTATTTGTTTCCTGCAGACACACTTCTGTCCATCAAACCATTTCTCAGTTCCCATATTACTTTTTCCGAGGCACTTTCCTTAAGGCCCCTCCATATTTCTGCAAAACCTTCTCTGACTAGCTCTTTGCTAGTCACTAAGAAACAGTTCAGTGTTAAGGACTTTTTTTCTCTATGATCTAGCAGAGTTTCTGATTTATGACGCACTCATGCTTTGCATTGAATGAATGAATGAGTTAGTGAATGAATGAAGAGACATGCAGATAGAGAGTACCCATCTACCTAAAACGTCTCATTCCATTATGCAAAATTTGGAGGATCAGCATCTCATTCCAATATGTTTATCCTAGATCCTAGATCTGTAACCTACGTTATATGATATATGCTACCTACAATACTCCTTGGACAGAAGCCCTCTTCTTAAAGAGTCCCAGTTGATTTTTTTATTGGCTGTGTCATTGATTCATTAATTGAGGTACATATACATATATGAATGTGTGTTTATGTATATTTATATACATGCATATATATATATATATATATGTATGTATACACACATATATACGTATGTATGAGAAAGAGCTGGAAAGAGGAGAAGAGAGAGGGAGATAGAGACTTTTTTATTCATTTGTCTTCTGTAGCATCAGTATTTTGTGTGCTGAGAATTCTGCAGAGAACCCACTCTACACCCACCAGCCTTCCCTGACTGGAAAAGGGCTCTCCAGTCTGCATCCACAAACCTGGCTCTTGATTAACTCGTCATCCCGCTGTATCTGCAGCACATAACCTGTCTGGCAGCTCACAGTGCACTGGGCACCATGGTAGCGGTGGCTGCTGGAACAGTTGAGAGAAGCATTCTCCACAGCCAGTTCTGGACAGTCCGTGGCTTCACAGGCAAAATGCACACAGCTGGGGAGGAAGAAATAAGAAGGTGAAGAAAGGTTTCCTCACAAGACAATCTTACTCCAGCTAGAAGGCCAAGACTAGGCCTCTCCCTAAAGTTTCGGGAGGCAAACACTGAGGAGAGGGAAGAGCACCAAGTCAGGCAAAGAAGATTCTGCAGGCCACTGTTACAGATTACTAAGAATACAAGGAATGGGGGCTGATAATCCTGGACTCAAATCCTGTCACTTGAACACTTCTGTGAATACTGACTTCCAAGAGCCGTGGGGAGGATTAGATCAGTTGACTCATGATATGCAAGTAGTCAAATTCCCAGCACATTCTAAGCCTCAACAATCAATAGCTAATGTTATAAAGACACCTGCTGTATTTATTACCTAGAAGTTGTGTGACTTGGGCAAACGAGTTATTATGGGAGCCTCAGTAGACCTTCAGATTCACCCACCTCACAAAGCCATGACTCTATGGCAGTGACAGGGTTTGTCTTTCAGAACTATAATGTAACTCACAAATCCTTAGGAAAAATGAACAGAGCTCATGCCTTATCCCTTTCCTTGGTGGAATTTTCACTTTCTGGCCAATCTGAATTCTGCCCAATCTTCAAATTGGAGCTGATTCTGTCAGAAGCTTTCCTTTATGTCCATAGATGAGTTCCCTCACAGACTTTCTGCCTTCCTGTCTGTCATACAGTTGCCTCGCACTCAGTGCATTTCAAGTCCAGGGTGCAGGTGCCTACCAGGCATCCAACTGCATGCTAATCTTTAAAGACACAAATAGAAATGACACAAAACCCCTGTGCTTAGATGGCCTTTCCCATTGAGCTGTAGGTACACACATAGAAATAGTAGTGAATAATCACTGAGAGCATATCTAAGTGAGCTCACTTCATCGTCACAATAACCCTATGAGCCAAGTGTAACTCAGTTTACAGCTGGAAATTGAAGCCTGACAAGAATAAGTTACCTGTTTAAACTCCCACCCGTATGTGAGACCCAAAGGTCTTCGTGGCTAACTTTACCCTATGGGTCTGGACTGGAACATGGTTATGGATGGAGACAATGCCTGTTTCATCCTGACATTATGAATAAAAATGGCTTGCACCCAGATGTCAACTAAACAGAGAGAAATAACTGGCAGTAGCACCTTTCAATGGCTTGTAAAAATTTTGTAGTAGTTGAAATATGGTTTTGACAGCAAAACCC
Source organism: Peromyscus eremicus (assembly GCF_949786415.1). Classification (NCBI taxonomy): domain Eukaryota; kingdom Metazoa; phylum Chordata; class Mammalia; order Rodentia; family Cricetidae; genus Peromyscus; species Peromyscus eremicus. Next base: position 82,488,084 of record NC_081417.1, on the reverse strand, counting down.
ACTGGGCAAAAGCTTTTTCTATCTAGGTCTACCCTAGCCTTGGCTACAGGGTTCCCAACTGGCTAGGTTTGCATCCAGAACCCCACATCTTTGGCTTTCCTGTTCTTTGTTTTTGGTTTTGTTTTTGTTTTGTGGTCGGGGTGGGGGTCAAGACAAGGTCTCCCTGTGTAGCTCTGGCTGTCCTGGAGCTTACTATGTACACAAACCTGGCCTCAAACTTGCAGAGATCCACCTCCTATTGCCTCCCAAGTGCTGGGATTAAAGGCCCGTGCCACTATGCCTAACATTTGTTTTCCTGTTTTTTTGTTTGTTTGTTTGTTTTGTTTTGTTTTGTTTTGTTTTTGTTTTTTGTTTTTTGTTTTTTGTTTTTTGTTTTTCAAGACAGGGTTTCTCTGTGTAGCTTTGCGCCTTTCCTGGAACTCACTTGGTAGCCCAGGCTGGCCTCGAACTCACAGAGATCCACCTGCTTCTGCCTCCCAAGTGCTGGGATTAAAGGCATGCGCCACCACCGCCCGGCTTGTTTTCCTGTTTTTATATAAGAAAAATGAAAATGTTTGAGCTAAAGCAGCTTCAGAAGAGAGATCCAAACCGTCATGGTTCCAGCTTTGAAATTCTCATCAGTATTTTGCTTTTAAGGGGAAAGTAGAGGATCTGGATACTCATCCTCTCAACTACTCAAATTGTGCAATGAGTAAGAAGGAGATTTTGAGGATGTAACTTTTAAAAGGTTGCAACCCACAGGTTGAGAACCACTGTTCTAGAACTTCTCAGAACATTCAGTTTTCTGATGTACCTTGAAGATGTCCAGAATGGCCAAAAGGGGAGATCATTTTCCAAATGCTAATATCCTTTTTATTATGGGGCAGTTCTTAGGATCAGTGTCTTTTTAGTGTGCACTTTGGACGTATACCATCCTTCTCTTCTTAGCACATCTGTCTGCATCTGATTTGTAGACTTGCCAATAAGAATGAAAGTAAGGGGGAAATGAGGTCTGAGATGTCAGGCATTAGCCACTGAATTTCACTATAACACCATCTCAGCTACCACAGAGTGACTCCCCAAGGTAAGGATATTGTTCCCATTTGAGAATAAGATTTTGGAATTGCTTGTCCACGGGCACTTTAGCCTGGACAGAGTTCCAATGCACATCAGCTCTTATGCTCCCTAACTAAGCCCTTGCTCTTTCCAGTGCTATCCCACTGTCTAGAAAAGGTTATATGCACACACTGTCCAAGAATGATATCTGAACCTCCCACAAATGCCTCCTCCCCATACAACTGTCATTCATTTCTAAAATACAAAACCAAGGAAAACAAAAGGCTCTGATCTAAAGTGGGGGTGGGGTGGGGGGTGGAGGTGTTAGCATTCAGACCCGCCTTGGGGACCTGGCCAATAAGCAGGCAATACCTTGGCCCACCCAGGATCCTGACAATGTCATCTTATATAGCCTGTTTGCGTAGCACGGCATGCACGAAATCTCCTCATAAAAGGTGGGGCCCCAACCGCCTTCTCTCTCTTTGCCTTCTCTCTCTTTTCTTCTTCTTCCCTCCTCAGCCCCCACCTGCTTTTGACCTCTCTCTCTCACTGTCCCCCTCTCCCTTTCCCTCGCTTTCTCTTCTCCCCTCTCTCTCTCCCACGAGGCTGCTTTGCACCCCCTTTACCTCTCCCCTCTATCTTCCCCCCTCACCCCCCAATAAAACTCTCCAAGTGATTGCTGTCCTGTCCACATGGAGCATTTCTCTCTCACCCAACATGGGGCCCCTGGATTCGACTCCAACCCACCAAAGGTCTCTCAATAGGGGGACTTAATACTAGTGATGGGCAGCCAACAAAAAAGAAAAAAGAATAAATAAGAGTCCGTCTCTGAAGGAAGGATATGGCTGGTATGGTGGCCGAAAAAGAGGAAATGTACGAAGTTCTCACATTAAGGCAAAGGTTAAATTTTTCTTCTCTTTGAATACATGTGCCCACATGTTCCTGTGTCTGTTTACTTACGTCTTCAAGATCTTCATGGAGGAAGAATCTTTTGTGACTCCACACCAATCCTTTAGCTGCCCCTCCCCCACTGATCACTGAAATGAACATCCCACACCTAATGACCGACACCTGGGCAAATCTGCCAGCCCGGAGAAAGCCAGTGTTAAAGGGCTGGAAAGGTTTTCTTCCAGCTCTGCCCTTCAACTCCTGTCTTACGTCCCATGGCCTACTGCTCAACTACAACTATGCCATCAAATGGTGGTCACACCGACAACAAATGGCCACGTCGTCAAAGGTGGAAAATGAAAGGAAAACCTGGACACCAGCTCTTCAGGTCATTTGGGAGAGGAACAGAGAAACGTTAGCCTCCTAGGACCTTGTTTTACTGCCCAGAAATAAGGTTAAAAGAGGAAGTGATAGTACAACATTTTCTACCCAACACTTCATGGTGGCAGGGTATGGAGATCAGATACTGAAGAGTGAGAGGGACAAATATAAGTGGCCCACAGGTGTAGACAAACGACTGAAAGTCAAGGTGAACTGGTGGTGCCCTCCCTCTGGCCAGTGTCTGCTATGGAAGCCCCAATTCTCTTCTTTACTCTCGGACTGTTAGTAGACAGAGGCCTATGGCTTTCAGTCCTTCTGACTTACTGAAATAGTTGCACATGGCCCTGAATCTGAGCTTCAAATGTTATGTGTGGATTTTTGTATGTTACTTCATGGGGTATTCCGCACTTGGGGTCCTAGAACTATAGACTCCAGGAGCATTTGTCTCCAGTCTGCATCCTCTTCTTCCCAACTGGAAGGAGATCCCCCCCAGCCACATGAAGAACTTGGGTCTAGCGAAGAGTCTTCTAGAAGGTGGGTGTCAGCATTACCTCTACAGAAGTGCTAACATGTAGAAAGGGGAAGTGTTTGAGGTAGAGGAAGAGGAGAGGAAAATAAGAGATAGGAGGAAGGTAGGAGGGAGGGACAGGAAGGAGAGAGGAAGGGGAAAAGTGGATTTAACTTAATCATTTAAATACATAGCCTACTGAAATTTATAGTAAGTTGTTTGATTTTTATTAAGAACCAAGGAGTGCATGCATGGCTGAGTGGCTAGTTGGCTGGCTGGTGGCTGGCTGCATGGATGGATGGATAGGCACAGGAGGAGGGAGAAAAAGGAAAAGGAGAAGGACTACACCGAGACAGGAAGACACTGGGGCCCCTTCTCATGACGGGACCCTTCCTCCTTAAAGAAGCCGGTTAGCTTCCCCTTTCACCCCTGTGACCTCCCACTTGTGCCTCATTCTCTACCTAGGTACAAAGCTGCGAGGGGCTGGAATTCCACAAGGGAATCTCTTACTTGAAATCTGATCCTTTTGTGGGGAGAGGGCCCTGAATCCACGCCCAATACCTCCCAGGTACTAGGGACCCTTCAATCTAGGTCAGAACACACCAACTACATTGATTTTGCTGTAGCAGTGCTGGCCCCAGGGCAGCTCACTCGATCTCACAGGACTCTCTGGAGAAGAACATGGGAGCAAGACAAGGAAGAGGTGGAGGGAGGAGAGAAAAGTGTCCGGATGGGAGGGGAGAGTGACTTTTAAGACCAGAAACACAGCCCAGAGTAAAGCAGAAAGCTCCAACCACAGCTAACTGAAGTCTCCGCTGTAAAAAGCAAAGGCATTGGTTGACCTCTCTGATGTGCTGATTTTAAGAATGAAGAACCCCATCGCAGGCCTTTGCACACGTTGCTGCTTATTTTTCTTTTTCCTGCCTTCTGGCTTGTTTTTACTACATTTGCATGATTGCAGAGTCCTGCCTGTTTTTGTGAATGCCTCTGCAGCGCCCCAGGAACAGCTGCTGTCCTTTCCCCATGGGGGCATTCAGAAGGATCCTGCAGCTTTGCAGCCTCAGCCCTCTGGGCAGCCTGGTCCAAGTGCAGACAGAGCCCAGCAAGCCGAAGCTTCCATGGCTGCTTCTGCATGCTTTACCCAGAGGAGAAGGGTACTGCTCACAAATGACAAGTCCTGAAGATTTCTCTTTTCCCCTTCATGTTTCTTGATACAGTAGGCAGGCATTGCCTTTCAAGGACAAACTGCAGCGTTTCCCCTCTTCCTGCCTTCTGGTCCTTGATTCACTGGCTAGTTCTCTGAGTCATATTATCCCCAAACAGGTGTGAGAGTCAAATAAAATAATGCACTCATCACGGGCTTAACAGAAGTTTGTTCCTTCCTGCCTCTTCTTACCTTCCCTAGCTCTTGGAATCACAGGCTGTGAAACCTGGAATGGGCCACAGAAAATATACTACTCATTAGCATCTCTTAAAGGGAAACAGAGGCTCAGAGAAGGGGAGTGACTACAGTCTACAGTCACATGAACTAGATAGGATAACGTTTTGTCCTAGATCTGTGTCCCTCTACCACTAAAGAACTGTCTAATCGTTTATCGGTTGGTTGCTGTGTTTCAGAGCTTAAACACTGTTTCCTTAGCACACAGGCGTCATTAATTAAGAGCTCTGAGAAGTCAGGACTGCCTTTGGTCAGCTTGTGGATGGTACAGATAACTAACTGTCTGAGGAAAGGAGCAGCTGCGGAAGAGATCCGATAGATTTGCATTTCCCATCACCCTTGCTGCCTGGGTTTAGAGAATTAACTCATGTTTACGGCGTCGGGAGAGCCGGGGAGAAAGAAGTGCTGGTAGAATGAAATATGACAATGAGGGATATTTAAGGAGCTCTTCCATCGCAACGATTGCGACACACTCTGCACAACAGAAGCTGGGGACTGTGGGTGCAAAACAATGTGGATTTTGCAACCACCTTTCGTGTCCCCTGTGGGAGCAGGGGCGTGGGAAAGGCTAAGGTCCCCCTCTCATCGCCATTCCTCATCCCTCTCCTTACCCCTAGGTGTACAGGGCAGGGCTGAATGGTCACGCAGAGGGCTGCACTCTGCAGAACCCACCAGTGTGCCAATTCTCCCCCTGGATTTTATTACAGGAGTTTGAGAGACACTCGATGTTGGACCATTTCCCTTTCCAGGGCCCTGGAATCCTAGATGGGAACATGGAATTTGGATATGTTGCTTGCTCTAGACTGTCTCTGAGGTTTCTTCTGCTTCTGACTTTCAAGAGCAATACACGGATTTCTCTGCACAGAGGCACCTCCATCGTGGTTGGAAAGTGACTGTTAAAAGTCCTCAGTGATGCATTCATTTTGCACAATGAATAGCTTGCAAGATCATTTTCATCTACAGTCTACTAGTTGACCCTCACAATCCCCCTGATGGGTAGATATCATCATCCACTTATTCCTAAATAGGAAACTGAGACTCTGAAATGGGAAGTGACTCATTGTAAGGACATTCCTCAGAGAAGCAGTAATGTGGGGATTCAACCCCAAGTTAAGAGTACTCCCAAACTCATCCTTTCAAAGAAATTCTGTCCTTTCACAGCAAGAGCTGAGTGACATTAACAGATTCCAGATCAAAGGCACTAATAGGATGATGTTGTGATGCAGTTAAAACACAAACTCCTCTACCACTGAGGGGAATCTCGGGGGGGCTAAGGCTGCCGAAGATAAGGGGGTTTCACTCATCATTAAAATTCACCATGAGCCAGAATGAAGCACACAGTAGACACATCATCCTCAGCAGAGGAGGAGTATGTCACCTACCACATCTCCACCATCAAAGGAGAATATCCAAGATCAAGAGTTGATCTGACTGGCCTGTCTTTGATGGAATGGGGATGTTGCAGCCTAGTGAAGAAAGCTTCTATTTCGAGGTCACCTTGTAACCTGTTGTCAACTCAAGCAGCTGCAGGTCAGGCGAAAGGAGGGTTGCTCTCCACATCACACATTCTGTTTCCTAGTATACTCCAAAATTCAGGGACTTGCGGACCTCTCAGTCTTGAGGGCCAAGCTGACCAGAGGTCAGAGAATAGAGAAACACACCGAGTTTAACAGCAGCAGCAGTGGCCGTTCAGACTGTCTCCACTTACTACAAATGATCCAGGGTGGGGAGGCCCCTGTTGCCTTACCTCTGCTCAGCAGGGCTGTAGGTCTCTCCTCTCTGGCAGCTGCTCAGGGTGACAGGGTCAAAGTTGTCGAAGGAGCGGAGGGCCACCCCCGAGATGGCGACCAGGGGCGAACTGAAGCTCACACGTACTGCTTGGCTGTGGTAGAAGGGCTGGCTGAGGTCATGGACCACAGGGATAATCAGGGGATTGTTCCTGCAGCTCAAGACATGGAGGCCTGTCAGGGGAGACAGAGGGCCGAGGGGCCAGGCTCATTACTCAAGGCCAGTCACGCCTTCCCCAACGGGCCCTTCCCGAAGCCCCCAGACCCTTTCATGTCACGCCACAAAAGCACCATTGGGCGGCCAGTGAGGATTTTGAGTTTGATTGAAAGTTTCTTTGTCTGCCCTTTTTCTTGCTTCCAAATCTTTCCAATCCCCCTGCCTCCCTGGCCCCTAAGCTTTCCTTCACCTAATGCCCACAGTCTCTCTCCCTCCCCCAAACGGCCACCCTCAGCCAGGCATCCATAGCTCTCCCTCCCTCCCACGTTGCTTCAGAACCTGAAGGTTTGAGCCTTCGATGTTCGTGTCGCCTGCCTGGCCTGAGATAAAGGTAGAAGAAATAATGCATAACAGCAAGCCCCTTGCAGAGTAAAAAGCTCACTCCCATGACTCATCTGTAGGGCTGTGAGCAACCCTGGGCTGTAAGGACCTCTGCTCAGCCTACAAAGTTGGAAACCGGGATGCACAGACAAGCGCAAAATAGTTGTAGCGCCAAGTACAAGTAGGATCCAAATTTGTCCTAGACCAGCCCTTCACGTTTTGTTGTGCCTTTCTCCAGATTCAGGAAAATACACAGAGAAAATCCAAATGGACTGTAGAGAGGAAGTAGTAGATTGGGCAGCTGGGATGGAGTTGCTAGGAGAAAAGCAGGCTTTGGCGTTTAGGTGCTTGCTGCTGATGGGATTCTTGCAAGGTCTTAAACCTTCATTTCTACGTGTAAAAATGGTGCGATCTCGGCCATGTGCTGGCACATGGGAGAGTTCTCCTTGTGGGAGGAGGAAGTCCTGAGCCCATCAGGTGTCCTTTCTCTATTTTACACTCTCACTCAGTGTCATTAATCCTCTGCTCAGTATTCAGAAGGCAGAGAACAGAACGATCTGGTGGCGGGAGACAGGGAAACACGGAAGCCTCAGATAACAGCAATGGGATCCAAGGAGCTGCTTGGCGAGCCTGACATTCCCCTCTCTGCTCCTCAACCTTTGCAGAGCCAGGATAACTATGAAAATATTTGCTTCCAACTTGAAGAAGTTTCCCAGGAATCCAGTGAACTCCTAAGGGATTTTCTTTCTCTTACTTTTTAGTATGTTTCTCTTTTGCCTTTAGAACTACTAAATAATTAACCATGCAAACACAACAACAACAACAACAACAAAGGTCTCCTTGCTTCTTTGGCTTTCATTGGACCCGGAGGTGACCCTTTGTCTGCTTTCTTCTTAAGACTTTCAGAACAGGCTCTCCTATAAAATGATGTACACACAGCTTTGAAGTGCCAGCTCCAAGGCTAACTTAGAATTCCAAACATTTGCAACGAATGGCCTAAAGTTCAGGGTAAATGGCTATAAGAGTGTGTAACAATGTTCTCAATGAGAATAGGAACCTATTAGTGCCAAGTTTTACACTGGGAGTGATCAGAGTAGTGACAAGTAATGTCCCCTCTGATCATATGGCACATCTCTCAATGCAATCCAAGGACACCAGGCTTTGAGTGGGGTGTTAGGATGTCAATAAAATTGTTCACATTTTCAAATTGAATTAACAGTAAATATGGGATTGAAACTTGGAGGCTTAACCTTGAAGTCAGCGTTGTACTCTTATCAGGACACTAATGAATGTGCTCAGGTAGCACAATTTTGGGAGCACAAATGTTCTTGAGCTCACAGATGGCACTACGGAAACCAAGATCCTTTAAACACACAGGGTTGTCTTTCCAAAGAAAAAAGATGTACAACCTGATTTCCACCCAGAAGTCTGGGAATGGAGGTAGCTAATGGCCTAGGTAACCTGTGTGCTTTCTGTGGGGCCAGCCCATATCTGACTCCCCAAAGCTCCCACAACCAGGACCAGAGGTAGCTAATAACCTAAATGAGCTTTGTGCTATCTTTATGACTGAGACCACACCAGATCCTCCCCGAGGCCTTCAAGATAACACATGTAGCCTATCTCTAGATCCCATCTTTGCGGAAGAAGTAACATTTAGTTTGAGAAGAGTTTCAATGTAATTATGTCTCCTTGTGTACAGGTGATAGTGTTACACCAGGAAACTTTTCCCCTCCAAATTATACTGTACTTAAATATGCCTACAATAAACTGCTGGTGTCAGACTGGAAGTTTGAACCAACACTGGCTACTGAGTCATGTCGAACTGGATTTCCTTTTTGCATGCATGAATCATTACTCTGCCAGCCCTGGTGTTTGTAGAGACTCCCACAGTTCAAGTGAACATCCCTTACATCCTTACTCCCCAGTTGGTAGGACCTGACTTCTCACTTGTGTCTCCAATCCTAAACCAGAGAGAAAGCTTTCTAGTACCTGTTCCCACATGGATGTCCCCTGAAAAATGTGCCAAATACACAACCACTCTTGAGATTTGCAGAGACATCTGGTAGGCACGTTATGACCCTAAAACCTGGCTTCTCACAGTGCTGGGTTGCCGAGTGTTGTGTGGTCTCCCAGTGACTTGCAATAAGTTTCAGATGTTGACATAGATGGTGGGGAAATGACCTTGCTCAGTCTCCTTCCCAGAGTCCTTTGAGGATTCTGTGGATTCCCAAGTTTAAAGGTACTGTAACAAAAGGAGCCGATGAAGATCAAATTTTGCCACTGAATCTGCATCCTCATATTTGCCAAACATGGGTTTCTCTGGATACACCACCACAACCAGGACTCCAAGTAGAGAAGAGGCAGGAGAAAGAAAAGGGGAAGGAGGGGATCATTTTTAATGGGGGGAAGACAAAGGAGGTACCAAGGCTGAACCAAGCCCAGAAGAACATGCTTGCCTAGATCATGGCTTTGCTCTTTGGTATCAAGCAGCTGCACACTGATGGTCTCCTGCTTTTGGTCCCCATAGTATGTTCCATCAGTCACCAAGTGGATAATAACAGCTGCAGCAACCATTGGCTGAGAGAAATATGTCTGGAATAGAGAAGACATAAGAGCGTCATTCATTTACTCAGCCACATGGTAGGGAAGCAATCACACTACAGTGGACCAAAGGGGAATCTTACTCTGTTTCAACCCATTCTCTCAATGGGAAGGAAGAGGCAGAAGATCCCAGTGGGGAGCACAAGCCAGAAACCTTGTTTCAGACTCGGCTCTGCTCCTGCCTTTCTGTCTGGTGCTGGTGGATGTCTGGAACATTGTGAGCCTAACTTCCTTCATTTCTAAATAGCTAATTAAAGAAAACAGCTCATAGGGTCACTGGGAAGTTCTAACAAGACAAAGGAAATATAGTGTCTAGCACAGACATAGTACATAGTGAAACTACACACACACACACAAAACACATTGTAGGTTTATTACCCATCGCTTAAAAACATTATCCTCTCTACTCGGTTCCAACATGATAAAGCCAAATAAGGCCTGGTCCTAGAACTTCTGTAAACCATGGAGCTCAAAGTATGTCAGTGACACATAAATAAAAATGAATACAACCCACAGTCTGTAGACAAGAAGATGAAGCCACACATAGATGTGAAACACCATGTGAAAGTTGCTCTCCAGAGGAGACCAAATATATACAGAGTTACAAAGATGCAAACGTTCACTTCTTTCTGTGTGAATCAGTATGAACTCCATGGAGGGAAAGATTATTTTTTAAAGCTTTGAATAATCAATAACAAGCAGATTTCAAATTCTTTGCAATATAAGCCTGGGATGGGGGATTCCATATGCAATTGGGGCATTTAATTTTAGGAAGCATCCCATGAGTAAGTTTCTGTTTCCTGTCCTTCCAAATTGGCTGTCTTGGAGGGTGGAAAGGGCATCTCAAGAAAAAGTTATCACAGTGGTCAGTACTTCCTTGAGGCCAGACCTACACATCATGGCTCTCAAGATTAGGGCTTACCTGGAGCCAGAATGTGGTCTGAGGCAGCTGGTAGTATGGGTAATTAATGGTGCAAGGGTACCAAGCATGCTGGGAAATGCCTTCACTGAGATCTATCACCTTGGTTCGACACACCTGGCAAAAGATGGAGGAAAAGATAATATTTCAAGGGTCCTGAGAATTCAGTTAAAGTTAATGAATCTTCATCATCCATCTGCTTGGTTGGTAGTGGAGGAGAAAGCAGGAGTGAATAGATTGAATCTGCTCCAGAAACTCACAGTCTACTGGTGAAGTAATTCCAATGCTGGAAAGGAAAGGATAGTGGACATATCTTGGTGAAAAGGTGACAGGGGCATTCTCAAGGGAACAAATCCCAGGGGAGTTGACATTGAATCTGGCTGGGCCTGGAAGGGATTGCAGGCAGAGGAAACAGAAGGAAAGACTCAGAAGAAAACAGACAGAATGCCTAGGTTGTTATAGATTACCTAGCAACCAAAAAGCTCAAGGAAAGCTGCAAAAAGGAAAGCTGAGAGATGGCTCTTACTGAATCTTCAACACCATGTGGAGTACTGTAGAATGAGTCTGTAAATTATGGGCAGAGCTCCACAGTGACAAGACAGGTATTGAGAGTATGAACTCTGGCTTCTGTGCCACCAAGAAATACCAGTTTCACAACACTATTCCTCTTCCTCTCCTTCCTCCCTCTCCCTCCATTCCACCCCCTCTCTTTCTCTCAATGATGCTAAGACTAAAGTGTTACAAGAATCAAGAAGAATTTATACAGTGGCAGAATTTTTTTTTAACTTAGCAGTGTTTCTTGCATATCCAACTGTCATTCCATTTGAGTGATTCGATTCATTCAAATGCTCTTCACTGAAAAAATGTCTACTTATCAAGCACCAAGGAACAAAATGCACATAAAACTGAGGTGCGGAGGGGACATTGCATGTAAATATGAATCATGCAGTCCCTCACATGTGTGTAACTGTAAAGTGACCAAAGCTCAATGTGGGGAAATGAAAGAACAATGGAGCTGTTGAGATTGGTCGGATGCTTGGCAGAAGATTATTACCCTGAATTAACACTGATCTGTGATGTGTCTCCTTTCTCAAGACTTACGTATGAGCCTTTACACCTATGGACCACAGTCTAAATATTTGAGAAGTAAGCTGGCTTAAACAGTTCTGATGATCTGAAAAACTGTGAGAAAGGACAACGAGGCAATCCAGTCCCAACCAGACTAAACCCCCTACACATAAAAAACAAAGAGTAAAATGGATAACTAGTAGCAATAAAATATGTCTAGTCCTTTAATATGTACACATAAATGTAGATATGTAACTGATGCCACAAAACTGTAGATAATCTTTGTGTCCATCTCTAGGGGACATGGGGTATACATGTGAAATATTCATATGGTAGAATTACATAGAGCACAAGAATATTAAGATGAATTAACTAGACTCATGTGAGCCCACGCCAATCACAAAGGAAGACCTAGGGATGAGTTAGAAGACACCAACACGGAGCGATGGCATCAGTGAAGAAAAGAAATGATGCATAAATGGCTAAGTTCATTGCAACGTATTTCTTAAAACCACACATTAAAAACTTCTGTACGTGGCCAGAGGTTTGTCTGGACTGTATATATCATGAGAAAGCATGCACTGAATTCAGAGATGCAGCTGCCTCTGGTATCAAGGAAATGGAGAAAATGGTGTGAAACTTTATCTGCAGTGTGTTATCTTACAGAAAGAAGAAAGAAGCAAACAAGACAAGATTCACACAATTATCATTTCAGGTAGTACATAGGTCTGTTATGTGATTCACATACTTAACAAACATCACAGCTTTGGTTTATATTATTTCATATAGTTTTATGAATTAAAAAGAAAATAAAACTCTCCAGGCTTTGCATAGAAGTATGTATACTTGCAGTCATAGCTACTTAGGAAACTGAAGTAGTAGGACCACTTGAGGCAAAGGGTTCAAAGCCAGCCTGATATAACATAGCATAGACGTTTATTGTTGAGTGACTACAATCCCAAAAAAAAAATTAGCTTATAAAGCCATGAAAAAATAGATGTAAAACTATCCATGTTAACTCCCTTTAACAATGTGTTTAGGGAGGCACCAGTGAACTGGACTAAGTTGGGTTCTTTGGTAATGGCCAACCCTTCTTGTTCTGACCTTCACTAAATCCTCCTTTTAACATGCCAAGAATCCCACCTATACACATGCTAAAATGCAAATGGTTTTCTCCATAATATCTTGAGATAGTAGAAGCTGCTAGCGGTTCTCAGAATATGTCAAGCCTTTTTTGATTGCTCATCTCTAAATAAGACATTTTCACCACACAACCCCTAAGGCTCAGGGAGCATACAGAAGTGGGTGTAGAAAGAATGTGAGAGCCAGAAGACAGGGAGAATAGGTGCAAAATGCCATCTTCAATTATGAATTCTCAGCAGCTTTTGTACCTGCATTGGACCTGCAGATGACTAGACCCAATGACAGGCCATCATGGATGGAGGAGGAGCTTGTCAGCCCTTACTGCTCTTTGATGAACTATTGGCTACTGCTAAGTTCTGGGAAAAGGGTAGCCATTGCCTTCAGTTAGCATACCTGCTAGTGAAACCACTAGGTTTTAACTGATAGTTCGGATGCTTCAAATAGCATCTGAACTGGTTAGCTCCAGAATCACAAACTCAAAGATATGAATATGGGAAATAGACTTACAGGAAGGAGGGAGGGTTGACAGTATCAGGACAGAGATAAGAGAGTCAGGGGTTATAAGTTATTAGAATATATTATATACATAAATAAAATTATCAAGGAACAATATAAAGAAATAAAAGAAAGAAATTTAAAAAGAAAATGTCAAGTCTCTGTTTACAAAAATGATACACTAAACAATGTTCAGACAAAACACATCTCGCATTATGATTGACAGTAGCAAATAAATTCTTGGTGTAAGTTCACATTTGAGGTTGCAAAGAAAATACAGAAAGCCACTTACATTCTACAGTCAGCTTCCCTTCATGTTACTACCTCCATCAATTCATTCTTGAAATCTCAGAGGAAGATAAACCACTTATACAACATTAAGAAACATCCAATATCACCCAGAAAGTTCAGTAGTTGGCTTTAGACTAAGTAGAGCTACTTCTAGTGCATGTTGGCTCAAAAACAGAGGTAGAATTAGAAATAGGTCCTGCCTCTTTGAACCTCAGTGGATCTTGTGCATTTGAATGTTGGATTAGCCATGGACACAAAGATGTCTCTCTGTGATCCCCAACACCTTGTTGTTGTTGGCCTGAATGTCAGCTTAATATCAACTAAGAGAACCTTTAGTCTTCTACTACTTTATAATATTTCATCTAAGAAAATGACTTCATTGTTTTATAAATATCAAAAAGTATTAAACTCATCAACCGCCAAACTTATCCTCTAGAATCAGTGAGACCCGGGAATGCAAGATTGGTTTCTTAAATATTACAGGGTACTTTTAGAAAGGACAAAGGTGCCAAGAATCACCTATCCTATTGTCCAGAATTGGCACAGATGCTAGGGATAAAACATTGCCCCTTTAGCAGGCTAGCAGACATTTTTCAGCTTATTTTTCTCAAAACAAGTGGGACTAGGCTTAGAGCAGGGGGCAAACTGTGTTATGACTTAGAACAGTGTGAGACTTTGCATAACTGTCTATGGCATTTAAAAGCCTGGCCAGCGATTCGCCATGTATCATTTTGGAATGCACTCTCCTTGCATTCTTAGCTGTCTGTCTCCCCACAGAGTGTGGTAGAGCATAACTCTGAGCTCTGAGCTGGGGGTCTTATCTCTGCATCTAAAGCATCCATGCTTAGAGAATTGGCCAAAATGAACAAAGCCTTCTTATTACTTAAACACGATTTCCTCTTATCTTGTCAGCTCTATCAGGACTAGACAGGTCCTTAGCAGAACATGATGTTGTTGTTTTGTCCTCTTATTTTCCTATTTAGCTGTGTTTGTTTCAGGCTGGCTGTAATCCCAATCAGGGACAGTCAATCCAAATCGGAAATAAATAAACAAATCCAGTGGAACTTTGCCCAACACTCTCAGTTGATCCTGAAATCATTTCTGTTCCTGGGGAGGTGGAGAGAAAGGGAGACTCAAATCTTTAAGAGCCTCCTGCTTTTATGGGCATTGCATGAATTTACCTATTCAGCAGCCAAAACTGAGGATGCAGGCATGTCAGGCTCACCTGCTGAACACCAGAGAGCCCCGTGGAAGCACAAGGTTGAACACTGATTCTAGGGAAATGTTCTCTTTTATCCACACACTTTTTTGCTCCTTCCAAGGAGAGCAAGTCTAACTCCACAGAGATATACTGAACAATGAAGGTTTTATTGACTATGTTGTTGGGTACACATACATTACACACTTTCATAGACTCTTCAGCTCCCTCTACCACCCTTCTAGGCATCTCTGTTCTCACTCATCTTCACCATCCCTCTAATGTCTCCAGTATGACTGGCTCCATGTTCTTTCCAATCGTTCCCAACCTCCCTTGCCCAATCCACTTTTCACATCTTTGAAATCTAGTGAGGAGCCATTCTGTTTTTCCTTCTAATAATCTAATCTTACAGGGCAAGCTTGGATGATTGTGGTTATCCTTGGCTCTCACCCCAAAGACCTCAGGGAACTGACCACAGTTACACTTGCTTCTTGTCACACTAGGATGAACAGGACCTGCTGTCTTCTTTTTAATGTTTCACTATGTTGTGGTAGATAGTAAGGATATTCTAGAAAAAAAAGCATGCAGCCTCTAGGCTTTGGGTCTCGAGAGAGAGATAAAGATGATCTTCTCTGGAGTTCAGTTGTTCTGTAGTTCTTATTCCTATGTTCACTCAAGCATTATTACCAATAGGAAAAAATGTCATAACAACTTATTTGTCTATAAACAGGTGGATAAAAAATGTTGTGGTACATACATATAATGCAATGTTATTCACCTTTAAAAGAGGAGAAATCCCTGCCACCTTCAGTAAAAGTGAACCATGATGACATTCTACTTAGTGAAATAAGCCTGTTATGGGAGTAATCAACCACTTCATAAATGAATTAGATGCCTACTCCACAGGAGGGGATTCATGCCTGCTGCTGTACCTGTCAAGAGCCAGAGGATAGAGAGAACTCCAAAGGTCCATAGGCCACAGGAGAGAATCCAGGACTTTTTTTTTTTTTTGAAAGTGGAAATGGTACCAAACTGCTTATGCATATTTATGTTTATACCACTAGATTAGTGATGCACTTCTTTTTGGGATAAGCTTCTTTTTTTGCAGTGGGTAGTGGTTAATGCAAAGACTCACAACTGGTCAAAAAGCAGAGAGCAAGCAAATGTTGAAACTGCCCTACACTGGAATCTTAATCATCCCTTCCAAGGTTCAGGGAACATTGCAGAAGAGTGAATGGAAAGAATACGAGACTGGAAGGTGGGGAACAGTGCTGCAAAGCTAACCTTGGGATATAACACAGTACTGGATTTACAAACACACACTGCAGCTGCGGCTGCCTTCATAATTCCTGCATGATAGACGTCGGACCTGCCATTTTTATCATGCATGGGGCAAGGGCTGGTAGGACCCTATCCCTCACTAAAGGACTATGGGAAATTAATGGATGCTGGTAGAAAGGGTGTCATTTTCTTTAGTGGTATAACCCTGATAAGTTGTCCATGTTCCAGTAAATAACCTCCCACTGGTACTCATGAAAGCAGCCCTCATTACATTCAATGAGAAACAAAATAAAACACATAAAGTAAGAGGTGGCTTATTGTTCAGGGGGAGAGTAGGGAGGGTGAAAAGGGGAAATGGGAGGCAAAATGATCAAACATCAGTACATATTTGTATGAAGTTGTCAAAGAATAAAATAATTTAAAAGTTACAAATAAATGAAATAAGCCTAGCATAGATAGACAAATACCACATAACTCCACACACCAGAGCCACATAAACTAGATTTAAAACTCAAAGATGCAATGGTGGGTGCCAAGGGTTGAGGAGAAAAGGAATGATTAGTTGCTTATCTAAGGGCTTGTAGTTCAGTTAAGCAAGACAAGACCTATAGGTCTCTTGCTTACCAACATATTTGTAGTTGACAATACAGTGCTGTGCATTTTAGATAGGCAAGAGGCATAACCATCTGATAGGTTCTTACTATAATAAAGTCTTGAAAAAAGAAACCAAATGTGACCAGAAAAGGAAACATTGATATTGATGCATGCATAAATATTGTAATAAAGAAAATTTAAGTGGAGGTTTTAGAAGATGGGTGCTATATAAACAGCAAATGTGGTTTGGCTAGCAAGCACCCTCACTTTTTAGCAAACACTTTCAGGGTTAGAGAAAGAATTACCCAGCGTTTTCTTCTTGCTTGCATCAAAGATTGAAAACTCACTTCCACATTTATACTTCTGACAGCTTTCTACCCTACTGTAAGGAGTAAAATGGCTGTTTTGTCCATGTTTTCTCTCTCTCTCTCTCTCTCTCTCTCTCTCTCTCTCTCTCTCTCTCTCTCTCTCTCTCTCTCTCTCTCTCTCTCTGTATGTGAGTGTGTGATTATTGGTTGTTTTGTTTTCCAGTGCTGAGAATCCAACCCAGGATGCTGCATGCATCTTACCCATGAGCTGTTTCCCTAGCCCTATGTCTTCTTATTTGTTGTGGTCTAATTATACTGGGCTTAGAAGAGTTTCCCACAGAGAGAATTCCCTTTTGGGGGGCAAGAGAGGGGAGATATCCTGAACAGTTACACACAGGTGGTAGGAAGCAAAGTTGTCATGGAAATGCAAATTCCAATCTTCTAGTGTTAGTGTATGTTCCTCCCTGGTATTCTGGGTCTTCTTGACTTTGGTGTAAAGAACCATGTTTGGTGAGGCTCTCACTTCTTTCACTAAAATAGCGTGCAGACATAGCAGACAGGAATGGTGAAGCTTTCATCACTCTCTTCTGTAGGAAGCCCAGCACAGGCCAGGTGTCCTCTTTCCTTTATAGTAACACTTGAAGGAATCAAGGGACAAGGGACTACTTCTGCTCATGGCCTTGAAGGGACTCTACTCTTTAGCATAACCTTTACACTCTTTATCATATGTCTTTATTTAGTCAACAGGAGCCCTTCCCCAGTTCTATCTGGGCTTCTTATGAAGTGGACAGTTCTCTGACCAGCAATTTCCTCATCTGAAGAGCGTCTTAGTTACACTGAATGACTACCAAGAGTACTAGCACCTTATGGATACCCATATTAATCCTTTCCACCCAGGGTCTCATTTATTTCTCACATACTGCACAAGGCTGGAATCATTATCCAATGTTTGTCGTAAAGAAATTGAGGTGCAGAGGCTCTGAACAATGCTTCCAAGTTCCCTGCTCACTTGTGTATAGAGCTGGGAGGTATGCACTGATACCTCTGATTTTATACTCTGTAATTAGGTGGAAAAACAACACAACTGTTAATTGGGTTTGACACAAACTTCAGCTTCCCCTGATAGAGAAAAGGGCATGATTTACCACTATTTTTGCCTCAGTCAATCCATATTCACTCCTTTTTCAAATAGAAAAACTAATCATGTAACCCTCTACTTACGGCTTACCCTCTGCCCAGTGGATAGAGATTTTCCTAGAGACAAATGATAAAGGTCACTGAAAGCAGTTTCATGCCCAGCTGTTCTTTCTCTTCACCCATCAAGCAGGAGTCCCATGTCCACTGTGATACTTCCCTGTCACTGGGAGACACATTTTTTCCAAACACCATGGGCTCCCTGCCATGCTGCCTGTGGCCAGACTCACATCCTGCCTCTGCTTTGCCTATTCTGTGAAACAGTACACATACTTCAAAGCCAGTGTCAGATAACACCGTTCCTCTGAGAGCTCACCCCACAGCCAGAATTAATTGCTACCCTTTATGTGGCCACATAGCTCCTTGTAGGTACCTTAGTTATAGCACCTGTCCAGTTAGATTATAGTTACTCAGAGCCTAACTTTATCCCATTAAAGTCTGAAGATTTCTAAGTTGAGAATGATGTTTTATTTTATACCCACATAAATTCCAGTTTCTTCCCCAGAACCCAGGAAATGATAAATGCCTCGTCTAGAAAACCACAGCAGCAGTAGTGGCATACACAGCCACCCATTCTAAGCCTTGGAGGTTTTCAAAGACTCTTTCTGAATCTGAGCATAATGGTGCGTTGCTGTAATCTCATCTCTCAAAAGGCTGGGGCACGAGGCATATAAACTCAAAGCTATCCTGGCTTACCTAATGAGTCTGATATTATCTTACAGAAAAAAACACAACAACAGACAAACAAAATGCTCTATATGTGCTGAATCATATGAGGTTGAGGTGAGAACTGGTATATGTACCCATTTTATAGACAAGAAAACTAAAGTCTTGTATTTTCTCTAAGGTCATAACCAGTTTGTGGTAAAACCAAGATTCAAATCCAGACTCAAACTCGGTCTGCATTCTTGACCACAGATGCTGCTTTGAAAAGGGCCTGTCTATGCCTACCACTTACTTGAGGCTATATCAAGAGAATGGATATATCTATATCAGATGGAGCTTAACTTTGAAGCCACATAGAACCCGTGCTCAGAATTTCTCCTATCTGTTCCTGGCACTCAGGAAATAGAAGCTGCCTCAACAGACCAAAGCAGGCCTTTACAGATCTGTTCTGGAGCGTAAGGAGGTGATGGAATGAGCCTGGTTTACAAGGGAAGAGGCCGGCCTCCTACAACTGACTCAACTGCTGAATTTGTGATCCTCCCCCTTCCCACTTAGAGAAGGACCTTGTGAGATGAATTTATTTCCTAAGGGCTTTGGCTCTGACAAGCTTCCAGCTTTAGATTCCCAACCTCTTCCAAGTGAATGCCATAGAAGAGAGGGTTGACTGAAGCAAGCAAAGAACACCTCAGTATGGACCAGGTGACTATCCTGTCAACCTCTGAGACTTCGAGGCCCCAAGTCTCTGGTATTCAAAGGCTGCCAGCTAATTACCAGTTACTTTCTCTTGCAAAGACAGCTACAAGAGAAGTTCAGAGTTTCACTACAGTCGTCCTAGCAATATGTTTTCTGATTTTTTTGTTTTCTTTCCTTTCCATTTCTGTGCTTACAACTGCATGTTGCCACTGAGTTGGGGAAATCTGTCACTCAGATCTTGAGATTCCTAGATGTCTCATCAGAGAAGGTATTTAGAAATCTTTATGCCAACTGTCTCATTCTATAGAGAATGAAGCGGAGAGAGTAGCTTGAAGATGGATAGTCATCTCTGTGGACTCTTTGAGAGACCATCAGCCATCCTGGAGGTAGCTGGAGATGTCTATATGAAGAAAAGGTCTGTGCCTCTAAAATCTGGAGACTCTCATCCACTCTATGTATGTCAAAGACTGTAGCCAGTACCTGCCTCCCAAACCCCCATATTTGCAGAAAACTGTTTTCAATTAGAGGAGTTAGCGATGTCTTGCTTTCAACTGGTTTCTAAATCCAGTTTCTCTTTTACCCACACACGATGTACACATAAAAGGGGAAATGGAGGACAGACAGAAGGACGGGGGTTTTGGTATTTTCCTACACAGGCACATGCCATGAGGTTTCCATAGAATTCTGAGTTTACAGTTTTCCATGCCCCCTTGTCAATCAGGGGAGGGAGGAAATGTCCATTTGATCTTTGGCCTATCCTCTCCAATTTCCTCTTTGTACCCGGAGGAACCTGTGATGGGCCTCATAGAAAAACAGAAGAGAGGGAGCAGGGAGGAAGGAATGCAGGGGTGTACACTGACACCAACACTATTTGTGTGCCTGCAAGTGTACTCACAAAAGCATAAACAGGCAGGTGTTTCCCAACATCTCTCCCTACATTTGATGTAAAAATGTAGTTTCCCTAAAGCTGTGTTTTAGCTTCAGGTTTGTTGTTCCATAACCAAGACATATCCCCCAAGATATCAAACATCAAGATCTGAGGGTCCTAAAGACTGGAAGAGCGAAAGACTGCTAGGAGACAGCCCACCTGGCCACAGCCACGAAGGGCCAGGGAAACCTGGACAGAGCTCAGGTGAGATAAACCTGCCTCCCTAAACACAGCTTTGCTCCCTTCTCTAGGCTCCCTTCCCATAAGGAATGGGCACCAACTTTTAAATAAGGTCTGTGCATACAGGATGGTGTCCATCAAATCTCATTGTACCCTGTAATAACTGTGAAGAACAGGCATTTGGTTTCCCATTTCAGAGATACAGATTTTGAGATTTGGGAAGATACTGGTCAGTTTACCACACCAAACTTGTCTGACTCGGTGTCTGTTTCCTTCCCTCCTAATGGCTAGCCTTTTCAATCAGGCTTGCCCCATACCCTTGGTGTAATATACCCACACTGTGGTTTCTCTCCTGCCCCTCTATCTCTCCCTGTATGCACTTGAAGGACAATGACTGGCCACTTTTTCACCAGAGTCCAACCGGGTTATTAGGCCAGGCTCACTGAATACTGCCAATATTGACTTGATGTGGTTTTCCAAGGCCATGTATGACCCACGGGTGATGCACTCAATCTAGGAGCCCGGGTCAACATAGGCCTAGACCAATGTACAGAGATGCTGTTGCAGACAAAGACCGTGTAGTACCAGGAAGGCATCAGGATGCCTGGATCATTCTAGAGCTGTGAAAGTCGCACTCTAACTCATGTTGCTTTGATATGATGAAATATATGATGACAACACTTTCCTCAATAAGTATAATTTACCATAAAACCTATTTGAGTGTTTTATTCTTATTAAAACACTTATTTATTAAAACTACCCCATAAAAAAAGCAATTAGAGTTACCCTTATCTCCCAGATAAAGAGCAGGCAGATGGCTGTAGCACAAAGGCCTCGAGCCTGCTGGACCAGTGGAGGGGAAGCTGTTTTATCATTGCTACCATTCTCAGTCCCTTCCCAAGATAGGCATTGCTAGCTAAACTCTGCACCCTCCTCTGTTCTCTAGCTGTTTCTTCTTCTTCTTCTTCTTCTTCTTCTTCTTCTTCTTCTTCTTCTTCTTCTTCTTCTTCTTCTTCCTCCTCCTCCTCCTTCTCCTCCTCCTCCTCCTCCTCCTCCTCCTCCTTCTTTGTGGGTTTTCAAGACAGAGTTTCTCTGTGTAACAGCCCTGGCTGTCCTGGAACTCACTCTGTAGACCAGGCTGGCCTCGAACTCACAGAGATCCACCTGCCTCTGCCTCCTGAGTGCTGGGATTAAAGGTGTGTGCCATCACAACTGGCTCTCTAGGTAATTCTAACAAAGTACCGTGGGGAAATACTTCAAACTGGCCAGAACTGACCTAAGGGATGAAGCCAACTGTGGTTTTTGAACTTGATCATTAACTCATTATGGGCAAGACTGAAGCTTTAACCACACATCATCAATATTAAGAGCAGTCAAAGTCCAAAGTAGGCACTGAGAAAATATTAGCAGGATAAAAGGATGGACTTGGGGCAATAAAACGTCATATAGGCTAAGTCAGTTGGCCCACGTAATGAACAAATGCAGCTCAAACATTCCATCCCGATTCACGGCTTCTCTCACTGCCTACAGAACACCATAGCACTCTCTCTCATCTGGTTTGCCTTCACCATTTCTAAGCCCATTTTTACTGGTCTTCTGCCTCTGATTCATACTGATCCACTAAACATGGCAACATGAAAGGCAATCAAGGGTTAACAGATGTACAAAACAACACACACACACACACACACACACACACACACACACACACACACACTAGTCCAATTCCTTCCTCCAACCTCCTTTCCACACACTTAATAACAATGGGTGGGGAGGGGGAGGGAGGGGGAGCAGGCTTTCTTTCACCGACCATTAGAAACAATTATCACTTTCCCCAGGCCTGCTGAGCACTTTCCCCTTTGATGCCTGCCTTAAAGAGACAGAGAGCAGGGGGAGGGGTGGGTTGCCTTTCTTCCATTCCGAGGAATTATTATATGGTGCAGACAGACAAGAAAAGAAGCATTTCCTGTGTGCAGGACAGAGATGCTTCCTTCACCCTCCTAGAATTCTGGAAATAACATCAGATCTAGGGGCGTCCACCTAGGAGATACTTCCCAATAAGAACTTGGCATCGGAAGCCCTCCAGCCGTGGGTCTCTATTCGGGGCTGAATAGCACCTCATTGCCCCCAGGGAGCTGTCCCTAACATATTATGCCTTTCTCACTCCTTAGAGACCCAATACAGGCCAAGCCTGCTCCTCCTTACATATACGAATTCTTGTAATTTGGTGTGCAAGCCCTTGGTCTGATCAAATGACCAGGAGGAAAAGGTGAGCTTTCCCATGGAAATTGTTTAATACATCTTTCTCTGTTCCTTACTAACATGGCTTACAGATGGGTAAACTAAATCTCACAGAGGAGAAATGTCTCCGAATCCTTGTTACAGAGTTGATCACTGGAGAATGACTGAACACTCAGTCACTCATTTCTTATAAAGAGGCTTTGAATTTCTGATGGACAGAAATGTGTATCTCAATTGTCTAAGGAAAAGGCTAAGACAGTATACACAGAGTTGAGCACACCAGTTTCTTTCATATCATTTACTGGCCAGCTTCTGTGTCCCAAGCGCTGTCTTCACATTCTTGGGGACTCTATCAACCTCCTTGATGCCTTGGGATTCAGAAACGATAAAAAACATTCTAGGACCACACCTGTCAGGAGCAGGTGGTGAAGTCTGGGTATGATTTCTGTCTGTGTTAATCTAGTTTTTCTATCTCTGGTCCATTTTACTGGTGAGGAGGCCAAGGCTTACATAATGTAAATGATGCTCATGACAAGGCTAGTGACAATAAAGATATGATAACAGATGTCACCCCCATCTTCTCTATCCCATCATTCCTTTAAGCAGGGGAGATTCGTGTTCTATTTTTTCAAACAGGAAGACTAAACAATCCCAACAGCAATGGCAGTAATAACTGACACAATTCCAGTTTGCCACTTTTAACTACGCGAAATGTTAGTTCTCACGTGTTCACACCACAGGCTTGGTGTGCTTTCTCCGCTTTACAAACAAGAGCCAGGCACTAGCCTAAGTCCATCCTGGACACTGGATTTTAGAAGGCTGGCTAGGGGCTCAGGATTCTCCAGCTACTAAATCCTCTAACAAGGCAGAGTGATTAGTGTCGGATGTGGTGGTAGGCTTTTGTGCAGCTGACAACAGCAACCATGAAAAGCCCGTCCAGGCTCATTTCACAGAGGCCCTCACAGGCTGCTCCTGGCTCCCTAATTATGCCATTCACCGGTCACCCAGGCCTGCCTCTGAACTCCTGACCCAGTACTGAAAGACTTGGGATCTCATTACTAATCTCTTAAGCCACCTAGTTCTCCAAAATACCTCCATTTAAGTTGGAGGCCAAGGCTTCAGGGTGGGAGGTGGGGAGAGAGAAAGCCTGGCTCTGGGGATTCTCATGGCATGACCGTGATCTCTTACTGGAGCCCCTGTCCCAGTCTGTAGAGCAGCCGGTATGGCTGGGTGACTCAGCGCAAGGTAGGCCTTGCCAAGTGTCAGTGTCGGAGCTACAGGAGAGCATTTGGGTCCACCTGTTTGTAATTTTGGGGGTGCGGGTGGGGGACAAGGGCTGTGTTTGTTTTAATTATTATTATTGTTGTTGAAAAGGAAGAAAAAATGAGCAGAAACTGCTAACATCTGGAGGCTGCCCTCCGGTTTATGTAATCTCCCACAGTAGACCACAGGATTCCCAGCCAGATGCTTGATAGGTGACTCCAGGGTTCATGTGTCACTTTTAAGAGTGAGATGCTGTCAGGATACAGACAGGTAAGGTGAAGGACTACCTTGTATTCCTAATAGAGAGGGAGACAGGTAAGGTGAAGGACTACCTTGTATTCCTAATAGAGAGGGAAAAAGGCATGGAGATAGGTCTCCAGAATCCCAGTGCTCTTTTGGAAGAGTCAGTTGTCCCCCTCTGGCTGAAAATGAAACCTTTCTCTTATATTCTTATTCTCTCATTCATTCATTTATTCAGCTAACGTTTATTTAGCTCCTATTGTGCTCTAAGTTCTTTATTCCCATGGTATACGTGAGAAAAATGAAGCCCAGAGGAAAATACCAATGGGACTTACGTTTTTTTTCCCCTTTTTAAAATGGCTCCCAAAGTCATGGAAAAAAGAAGCTGATGAATTACGTGCAGACATGCCTAGAAAAATGGGTAGGTTCTGGCCTCGAGATTCATATATGAGGGATGGACATGGAGAAGCAAGGTGCTGAAGCCGGATCTGAAGTGTAAACTCTTTGTGTCAAGCACACTCTGGAGATAAGATAATAATAATAGTAATAAAGGCTTAAGAAGGGGAAAAACTGAGCCACAGCTGAGCCATGACAAAACCAGTTTGCCAGATGTTGTCAGTTGCATAAGCATGAAGGATGAAGGTCAACCGGCTGCACCTTATTCTGCATACAGCTCCTAACAAAGTAGTTCTGAAAAAAATGCTAATTTTTCTGTGTTTTCTGATCTTTATTCTTTTACAGTTATAATGAAGCAAATTTCAAAAATTCCAGATTGTGATGCATGGCCAGTATATAGCGTATAAATGTATGAAACTTTCAAAAAATATTATTTTTAAAAATTTTAAAAATCAGTATAGACTCTGAATCAGATCAAAGGGGTTCTGTTTACTTCAATCAGAATGCACACTGGACACTAGAGAGGAGAAACACACTGTGGCTGGCAGTAGCTGGATGTCCTGAGGCATCACTTGGTACAGATAAGAATCAAGAACTGTGGTTTTCCCTTCAGAGCCCTGAGACACTGGGAGTTCTAGAGGAAGAAGGCATGGAGAAGACTCTCTTTGCAGACCACAGACAAAGAAGCATCACTCTAGAACAAGATGAAGCAGTACCTTCTGCTCTCATCCTCGTATTATAAGACTGCCTGTTTAAGATTTAGATACAAAAGCTAAAATTACAAATCCAGTTAACTTTAATTAAAAAAAATGATCTCATTGGCCTTGGAGCAGAATTGGGAGTTATCGCCAACTCTAGATCAAAGCCCTACTATAGTGAGCAAATCCTCACCACCCAGCTCAAAGGCTGAGGGGGGCGGGGGGGTGGGGTGGGGTGTCAGACCCCTTCAATCTCCTCTCTACTTTTCCCTGAAAAGCCCTGGATGTTCATGAGTTAACCAGAAAAAGCGATGACCACATCCAAGCTCCATTCCTGGTCACCTAAACCCTTGATTAAGAATAGTTGAGCAGTGGTTAATGGCAGTCTTGACCACACCAGCCTTTTCAGAAAGGTCAGACGAGTGATTTTTCACTTAAAAACATGTGTCATAAAAGAACACGATTTTCTCAAGTTCATAAAACTGGGAGTCGCCAGGTTGTTTTTGTTTTCGTCCCTCTCTGCCTTCCCCAGCTTTGTTAACTAAGATTTGTGTGATAGAAATTGTATTTGGCATGAAGCACAGGTCAACGCTTGTAGAGAACTCTTGCCATATGCCCACGTAGCCAGGCTGTGTATATTTGCTCCGGGGATCCTGCTTCCGACTTCAGCATGTGGGTTCTCCAACGCCCTACTGTAGCTGCTGCATGTTTGACTCTTTTCTATTTGCTCTTTAAAAGGAGGCAAGGTACTTTCCTGAGATGTCTGAGGCTTCACTTCTTCTGGGAAGAGATTCCAAGGATGTACTTCAGTAACATATGCAAGGGGCAGAGGACAGAGTTGCTGAAATTGTTGACAGAGCCCCTGTGACCTGTGGTTCGAACAAGGACCTCAATATTTAGGAGAAAAATAGATAACACAACTCTCTGTCCTGTCATGACAGATTTCAGAAATAGAGACAGTAGTTGTGATCAGCAAGCTAGGGAGGCTTTGGGGTTCCCCAGGCGCCTAGTGGCCACTCCTGACTTCCATGTCTACCAGCTAATTGGAAAAGGTCTCTGAGAGATGGTGATCTATCAGAATGACGCTTTCACCATTGGCAGCCTTTGCCGGGTCAGCTCCCATCTCTGTACAGCAGTGGCATATTGACATTATGCTTTGGGATCCTCCATATCTACTCCTCCGCACCACTACACCTGACTCTTTCTTGACTCTTTCCATGGGGAGAGGAAGCCATACATGTTTTAATGTCAAACTCATGCATTTTGGAAGATCAGCTTTTGCCATTCACTGATTGAATGATTTCAAACCTGTTGCTGTCTGTATATCTCCACTGCACAATGGGATGACTTTCTATTCTGAAGAACTGGCATAGGAATTCAGAATTCCTGAGCACACACAGGTGTAGGCACACCATGCACATTAGAAAGTTTGTCCTTTCTACCTCATTTCTTCTTCCTCTACTTTTTAGGGCAACAGTTCTAGACAGCCCTGACTTACCTTTGGGCCAGCTGAAGGATTCTTAATGTAATTCTTCTATAAACTAGTGAAAATTATACAAGCTGCTTCATAGGATGTTTGGCAGGTTTGAATGGGAACACACAGTGTAAAGTTCCAGATACAGAAAGCCCTTCACATTCTGCTATGCTCATTAATTATTGTTCTTACAATTATGTTGCCATTACTACCTGCTGTTTATTACTGTGATGAGGTCATTCCTTCCTTCTTCCATTTACCTTTATATCTCATAGTCCCTTTTCCCTCTGAATTTCCTTCTTTCCTCCTCCCTCTTTCTCTCTCCATCGTTCTTTCTGTCTCTTACTCCTTAACACCCTCCAGTGCTTAGCCTCTTATTGGGAGACCAGTCTAAAAGGGATTCACACTTCCATCAATCTCGTTAAGAAGCCAATCATGGGGATGTTCTTGACACCTGATCTCTCTGCAGTATCAGGAGGCAAAGGAGCTGAGAAGAGCCTTTTCCCCAAGTCTCAGCATCCAAAAGCCATTTCCTACTGTCTGGGTAAAGCTATTGGCAAAGGGACTATTTATTCTTTAACATTTATTATGACCTTCTGATATGTCAGATGCTAGGACATACAGCAATAAATGATGCAAACAGCATCAAGGAAAACTAGGATTTGAAGTAGGATCCAATTCTGGAGGCATAAAGGAACATAGAGCTCTCCCTCTTCTTCCTTATCTTCAGATCATCATCATCATCATCATCATCATCATCAATCATTTGCCAAGTGATAGATACATCAGGTGATTAAGAAGTCCCAGCCTACTCTGGCTACCCATGAATTCACAGGGAATTGTGACCCAACCATTCAACTTACCACTTCCTAACACAAGTTGTTGATTCAATCCAGTCACAAAGGAGATGCCCTTAGCACATGTAGTTTACACTAGTGTCATGCAATAAATACAGAAACATTTTCTCCAAAGTATGGAGAGTTCTCCAAGTATGGAGACCCTTTGCTAGGCACTGGAAATAATTAAAGACAACAGGTAGAGCCCAAATCCTTAGCTGCTTATTTTTCATTTAGTATAAAAATCCGATGATCATTGAGAGAGTCCTAGATTCTCAGTTATGGCTAATAGGTCTTAAAGTGTGTTGGAAGGAGTGATGACATCTCTGGACAGGAAAGAAAACCCTCCAGCTGTGTTCATGGATCCCAGGTCATTCATTCTGCCTAAATCCTGCCCCTTAAGCCACATAGCAAAGCTCATACTAACTGCACCAGGCCTTTCCACCACACGGCTTCTGGATTTCACAGACTGTGGGGAATGATATAGAGAGCTGTAGAAACAAGTGGGGATGTAGACCTGTCATTTCTTGTGAATGGAGGAGAACATATTCTAAGGGCAAAAATCCTTCCATGAGAACAGATGCAGACAAAATGCAGTTTTTCAATCACAGAACGGTCAGTCCATCATACCTCATTTTGGGAAAGACAGAGGGGTTTTAAAAACATCTTGGGAAAGGTGGTATGGGATAGGACACAAGAAGGGATTTGAGAGCTAGAAAGTGAGAGTGGTTTTCCTACAACAAAGTGTAAGACTCTTTGAGAAGCTCCCCATGCCTATCTGGGAAACGGGTACACTATTCCACTATGGATTTCTAATGATTTAATTTGATGAATGGATTTATGGAACATGCCAAGTGCCTTGTGTATGCTATTGATAGACTTTTCATAATCTCAGTTATCCTATTTCACATTTGAGGAGACAGAGGCTCAGAAAAGCTAAACAAGTGCCTGGAGATCTTTCTGTACATGAGCAATGGGATGTAACACACCACCCTAAACCTGCTTTGTTCATAGAGCAGCCCACAGCATCTAAGAAGCCACTTAAATTTAACTAAATGAAAAATGTGCCTTTTTGGTAACGTGGGCCACATTTATGACTTGGTGTCTTATGTGGCTGGAGATTGCTGTGTAAGACAGGGTCAATGTAGGGCATTTCTATGTAAGTAGGAAGTTCCAGTGAACAGCTCAATGATGACACAAGAAGCATAATCCTGGCCTTAGCTTCTTGATACATGTCAAGTAATATTCTTCCTTGGTTTGCATTCAGCTGCTGCTTTATTTCCACATCTCTTGCTGTCAAGTGCCACACTGCAGGCTTGGGCATCGCCCAGGCAGCATTCATACTCTACAGAACAGTATTTAACAGCAGATCAGACCTCGTTCAAGCCCTACCTCTCTAAGGATGGGGGAGGACTCTTTCTCATGAAGGGAAAAGTCACAGATATTAATTAAATGTCCCCTTCCACCAACTATACATAGGCCTAGCTTGAGGAATGGCACAGAAGGGGACCAGAGGCTATATAGCAAAGATGTATGCTTCTCAGGAACAGTACATTTCATGGGACCCGTGGAACCCATTTCTCCCTGGAAATTGAATATGTTCAAATGTATCTAGGACTTGCTTGTGCTTATGACTAGTTGAGGAATTTTAAGTTTTAAGGAAGCTATCATGGTGGTGAAAGAGGAGGTAGAAAACCTTTTCTGGTCTGCTTCTAGAGATTACACATCAAGATGGACTTTTCAAAAGCAGGACCTGGGGGGAGCTAGAGAGTGGAGCTTGGGGGCCTTGAAAAAAAAACAAACAAACACAAACAAAGGAGCATGCACACAAACAAAAACAGAATCCTGTGCCCAGCCAAGATCAAGCTCCTTTCACAACCCCCACCCCTCGAGGCCTGGCTTGAGAAAGTTTACTTTCAGACTAGAGAAATGAGCGTGTGGTTAGGGGGACAGAATTCAATACCACTGAAGGAGCAGGCTCAGCAAAGCTTGACTGACGCTTGCTTCTTACGCTCATTACAGCCCCAGAGAGTGAATGCTGTTTACATTTTTTACGTGTTTCTTGGGTACAGAACATGAAACTAAATTATACAGCAAAGGCCATGTTGGCTACATGCCGGTGACCCCACTTAAAACAAAACAATAGTCCAAAAAAAGAAAGAGGAGGGAGGGATGGAGAAAAGAAAGAAAGAGAGAGAAAGGAGAGAGGGAAGGTGGGGTGGAAGGAGAGGATGTTAAGCACTTACAGAACGGGACAGAAAAGGATCATGAGGAAGTCTGAGTGAAAGGCAGGGATAGAGGGAGTGTCTGGTCCTGAAGCTGAAGTTTAAAAGAAAGCGGATGGAGAATAAGGCAACTGGATCGGGGTGAGTCAGGCTTGGATGGAGACCATAAACAAAGCCCTAGGAATATTCTTAGATGGGCCATGAGGAGGTTGGCAAGGGAAGGGTCTGATATCCGCAGAACACTCAGAGGACTGAGCCTCAAGCCACAAAGCCCTGCTTGTTCTTGGGCTGCAAGTCAAGTGTTCTGGCATCTGAGTGATGGAGGCTCACTCCTCAAACATGCCCTCAGGGCTACACATGGCACTGTCCGTGAGAATGCAGTACATGCTTAGCGCCTGCCTAGGAGTGCTGCCTCGCTCTCCGTTCCTTCCCTACCTGTCACTATCATGGTCCCCCTTCAGACTCAGTTTACTCTGGTACCAAACGCTTTAGCGGGACTGAGATCTGAATTTAACCTAGTGCCCAGTAAGAGGCAAGCATGTACTGTGTACTTGGTATGTTAGCTCATTGCACTCTCAAGATCATAATACAGAGGAAACAGCCTTCCCTGTTTGCAGATGAGGAAAACTGGAGCTTATATAAGTGAGGTCATTTGTCAGATGTCACATCAGCTCTTTCTGACTGCAAAGCCTAGGCTTTCTTTTTGTGACAATGAAGCCATAATACAGCCTTGTTATTTACTCCCAAATGCCCAACTACAAAGAAAAGTAATTTCATAGATAACTGTCAAGCAAACTCACCCTTTGTCCTCAAAGGGTCTCCTTTGGAGGTTAGCTCAGTGTATCAGGGCACTTTGTCACCATGATCACCATACGCTTTGCCTCAGAAGAGGGTCCCATGGCAGTGTCCTTCTCCCTTGAGGGTAATGGCTACATTGTCTATCTCTGTGCCATCCCATTGCTAAAAATGGTATTTTGGAGAGGTTGGGGTCACAACACAGCACTACTGGCCTTCCATTGGAATACCAAAATCATTCCATAAGCAATGGGAGGACCGGGAGGTACAGGAATTTATTTAATGAAAGTCAAATCTTAAGTGAGGTAAGACTTGAGGGCTCTCTAAGTCTCTAGCCACTCAAATGCCTGTACTGGAATACCAAGTTTTAAAAAACTGTATCCTAGCGCTGGAGAGATGGCTCCATAGTTAAGAGCATTGGCTGCTCTTCCAGAGGAGCTGGATTAGAGTCCCAGCAACATGCAACAGCTTACAGTTGTCTATCCTTCCAGTTCCAGGGTATCCCAATGCACAGACACAGAATCAGGGAAGTATCCATACACATGTATTAATAAAAAGAATTTTCAAGTAACCCTGTGTATTATTTCAAATCATGTCTGTCCCTTGGTTGCAGAAAAGTCACAGACGACAAGAGCATTTCTGAAAGAGTCTGTCATCAGAAGGGAAATCATATGTCATATGGATCTCACTCCTGCCTTGAGAAACAGAAATTACATGATGATCAGAGACCTGACTTGACGGATGTCCCATAACCAGTAAGCGATGGACCCTATGCTTACTCTAATCGCACGTGTCAATTATCTGTACTTGTTCCAAACTTTCGTCACTAAAATATTTTCAGATGGAATTCCAAGTCCAGTCACAATGCTGGAGTATCACCTTCTCTAGAAGAGGCAGATGAGTGAAGGGTGGAGAGAAAGGGCCAGGAAGAAAACCAGGAACACCCCTGAAAGCTGTGAAAGATTTAACATCTCTCCCAGGCCAAGGGTTGATGGGTTTGAAGGGTGACAACTTGGGGACTCTGTTTTGCTCTCTTTTTGGAGGGAAGTTGGGTGCCCCGCATGAGTGGGACAGACTGTAACAAACCACAGTACTTTCTGTTCTGTCTCCTCAGATGACTTGCACATGTGCTCTTGAACAATTATTCAGAAACCACCAGGAGAAAGCAGATCCCTTGGGCCTTTGGGGAAACTACTTGGAATCTATCTGCTCCAGCATTTCAGCGTGTTCCCTTTCCCTCTCCTTCCCCACCATTGGCAAAGGCAGCCCCATTTTACTAATGAGAAGAGTTGAATGCTTTGGTTGAAGGCAGGGACAAGCAGGGAAGGGGCAGACAGCCTTTGGAACTGTCTCCTCAGCATTAGGCACCGAGGCCAAGTTTTCTTCTTGTTCTTTGCAAATATTATTGTCTAAGTAGCACTGGGGGAATGCTGCTTAGTACAAGATTTTTGAGTGGAGATGTTTTCAGGTTGACACCTGTAGCGAGGTAGAAAAAAAAACACAAAGAAGAGTGGTACAGGCAGGGAGTTCATGTCTCTGACACGGTTTTTTCACTCTGAGAGCAGCCCTTTCTGTTCGGGAGGGTGGCTGTGAAATGCACAGGGAGTGATGTGCTTCATGGGCTCTGGCGTACAGGAGAGGTGGAGAAGGCTTCACTGCTGTTCTTTCCATCTTAACAGCTCCCAGTTCACCTCATGCTTAAAGCCACGGAGAAGCTCCCCAAAGCCCTGGGGATAAAGAATAAACTCCAAGTTTCTGCACTATCTCTGAGCACCCCTCCTGACTCATTTCTCCTGAGTGATTGATTTCTTATCAGCCTTGTTTTTTGTTTCTTAACTTTTTGTGTGCCATTTGTTTTGTCTGTCACTGTCTTTGTCCTGTCCTTCAATTTACCTTCCTTAAGTTTCAGCTCAGCAATCACTTCCACAGGAGCGTCACCCAGCGTTCCTCTGGGGCTCCCTGCCCAATCACTTCCTCCAGAGCACCCAAGTGCATATAGGAAGATGGTTTTTATTTCCTTCATTCTTTTACACATGCACTCACCTGCATACATGCATGCGTGCCTGTGCCTGTGTGTGTGTGTGTGTGTGTGTGTGTGTGTGTGTGCGTGTGCGTGTGTGTGTGTGTGTGTGTGTGTGTGCGTGTGTGTGTGTGTGTGTGTGTGTGTGTGTGTGTGTGTGTGTGTGATCATATACTACAAGAAAAGCAGAGGATTAACTGGGGACAGGAAGGGACTGGAAGGAGGAGGAAGGCAGAAGCTCAGAGTGTGAATACAACCAAAGCAAATGATGTGCATGAATGGAAATGTCTTCCTGAAACCCATCACTATGTACAATGATGATCTGTCAATAAGGAAATTACTGAAAAAAGAATGGAGACAGAGGTCGGATACCTCGGCAGGAAGATGGAACAGCAGAGTGGTATCTGAGGTATTGCAAGAGATCTCCCACTCTCTTGGTATTCTTGAAATGCACAGGATGGACAAGATGACACAGAAACATCTGTTCTTCTGACCATTTTCCCACATCCATCTCGCAAGCACGTGGGAGCTGCTTAGTCTGCACCTGGACTCCTCCCTGGACACGATGGCCTGTCTCCTAGTTTAGCCCATTCCAGACCTGAGCCCAAA
This sequence comes from Peromyscus eremicus, assembly GCF_949786415.1. Classification (NCBI taxonomy): domain Eukaryota; kingdom Metazoa; phylum Chordata; class Mammalia; order Rodentia; family Cricetidae; genus Peromyscus; species Peromyscus eremicus. The sequence goes on along the minus strand of NC_081417.1, from coordinate 82,455,153 downwards.
GCCTTAGTGTGTTCATCTGTAAACGGAGACCGTTAATCCCATTTCTGTAGTAGCTTAAGTAAGAGTCAAGGAATTTGGTGCAGAGCCCAGAGGAACTTGGTAAACGTTGTTTCTATGATTTATCCTAGACATTCTGAAAGTGGGCAAAGGACTTTTCCACACACCATGCTGGTTGTAATCCCAGCTGGCAGAGCAAGCTGACAACTGCATGTTTTCTTCCTTGCAGAATTTCCCCTGGATTTTACACCCTGAGATCTTTGACTGCTGTTTCCAGGTGTATACACCCCTTGGGTGTAACAGTAAGCTCTCCGAGAGCAGAATGATGCCCTTGGTTTTCTCGGAGATTCCCAGAGTACCGATACAGTCCTGGGAGTGCAGCAAATGTTTGCTGTTGAGAATAATGATTAACTGGCTGAAATTTGACCAGTTGTCTGTGTTGTGTGGGTCACTGTGGTCAGCTCTGGGTGAAAGTGTATAGAGAAACCTAAGATGAATGAGGCAGGTCACTGACATTGGTAGTACCGATTAAGTACAAAAAGCCAGTGCTCACTGTTCTCTTTGCATCCTTAATCTCCACTGTGTGGATGTTATTCCCATTTTTCAAAGGAGGACACTGAGCTTCCTGGAGGAGTTGGTTGCCCAGTGTTCCCAGGAACAGAAGTTAGGAGGGCAAAGCCCTATTGGCATGTGTTAAAGTTTAGATGTAAAATAACACACTGCGTTTTCCAAACTTTTTCCTTATTATTATGCATGCTCTCCCTTTCATACTCACTGATGCAGGCTATAAGTATATCTCTCTTTAACCAAACAAATAAGTGAATTTACACATAGATTGTTCTAGTACAAGATATGTCGTGGTTTGTATTTTAATGGAGGCAAAATGAATAAGATGAGCATGTCAAGGACCAGATGATAGTAACTCAGAGTGAAGATGTAAAAGACTGATACACTCTCCAAAAGGTAAATTGCATATCCAATTGAAAACAATTACAAAAAAAGAAGATATGGTGAAGTCCCAGCTGCTCTCTATTGCAAGAATCTCCATAGAACCAGCAGTCTAGCCTGAACCAGCTAGAAAGCCTCAGGATAGGAGGAGCTTCTGGTATCACAGTCCTCCCCTCAGTCTGGATAGATCTCATTTCTCATTTATCCTTAGAAAAGGTTGGCTTTACTGTGGCCCTCAAATCACTGCCCTGGTCAGTCTAAGTTTACCCTCAAAGTTTAACCCAATAAACAAGTTAGTTGACTGATGCTCTGTAGTCCCTTCGAGCACTGCCAATTCTAGATCATTGGAGTATCTCCATCTCTTTTTTAAGCCATGGCAAAGAGAGGCTGCCTGTTTAGACAGGAGGAAATAGTCCTAGGTAGAAGCTCTGGGGATGAGAGCATAAGGGAGGCATATCTACTATGTGTTTTGGCAGCTTTTGGTGTAAAGTATTAGAGAAATGTGAGGCATGGAAACAAAGTATGAATAAGACAAGATCTTTGCAAGCACTTAAACCAAACCAAACTGAACCATTTCTAAGGTTCCCAGAAGAGAGATAACTTGATTCTCTTTCTTCATTTCCATTTTTGTTCACTTACAGGAACTTCTTGATTCCAGCTGGGTCAGGAAGGTGCATAGCCCAAATATCCAAAGAATGTCTCTTATTATAGGATATTCGGCCGGCCCAATTTGCACAACTAGGAAGCTTTGATATGTCTGATAACATTTGGATACAAGACTCAGCATTCATGGGTAACTTTACTATAACCAAATTTGGGGAACTTGCTTAAGGAGAATGAGGGAGAGAGACTGGAAATCATTAGAAGTGGCAGTGTTATGCAAAAGCAAAGCTCAAGTTTAAATTGGTATTCTAAGCTCACATAACACAAAGAGTGTTCCTCATTCTCACTAGTCCAAGCTCCTGCAGAATTATTCTGAGGCAGCTATGGTTTGGAGAGAGTTCTCACACCTATGTCTTTACACAGTACAGAGGTTAGAGGTGGGGTCTTATACTTCTGTGGGTATAGGTACATAGTCTCAGCAAATACCTAAGTTTTTCCCATTTTTATAATACCACAGAAAGGCTTGTGGAGAGTGAAACAAAATGGATTGTAAAGGGGAGGAGGGAATGGTTGTTCTCTTTCATAATCTCTCAGGTCAAGCTCGTCCTGGTGAAGACCGAAGACCGCAGAACAGGGTCAGTGTGTGTGACGGAGAGTGGGAGCAGCCTCAGTTTCAAGGGACTATGATTCTGCTCCAGGGAGATTTGAGCCCCTGACACCTGTCATCTAGAACTCTGCCTGTTTCCCTGGAATCCAGAAAATCCCCCACTTTGGATAGGGCCTCATATCTCTAGGCTCCCTCTGTCATCTTCCAAGATATTCCTTGAAGATTAGTTATTTTACATACAGGAGTCGTACTGACTTGGCAGACCAGCACATTTCCTCCAGGGCTCCAAGGCAGACAACAAATTGTTTACCATGAAAAAGGCAAGCTAGTTGGCTATAAGTGTGTGTGTTTAGCATGGGAGGTGGTGAAATTCGGCCACTACTGGCTTCTTTACCTCTGTTCTCCTGTATTGATTTGATCAGTATCAGGACTGAGCTCACTAGGGCCTATTCATATATACATGTGTGAGTGGGGTATAAGGGAAAAGGATGAGCAGAGGATGGAAGAAAAGAAGACGAGGAAGGAGAGGAAATAAAAAGGAGAGGCAGATGGAGAAAGAGAAGGAATAGGAAGATGATGCCTAAGGAAGGTGAGGGACCCAGGGGACACCTTTCTATCTTATTCTTCAATTCAACTTTCAAGAGCCTCCCAGCTTCTCTTCTCTCTACATCAACATCTTCACTGGAGCCCCTGACAGGGTGAAAATTAACTACTAGTCTCCTCTAATCACTGAACAAGGTAATGAGGGTTTGGTTTCTCCTTTCCTGTTGTCAGAAGGGAGCAATACCTTCACTTCAGGAATAGTGCTTACCCCGAAGGAAGCAGACTTTATGCTGTTTCTATGAGTGTGTGTATGTTTGTGTGCACATGGCTGTACCTGTGTGCATGGGCACGTGTATATATGTGGGGTAGGGGCATTTGTTTTTAAGTGAGGAAACGGGGACACTGTTGTTCTGTGCCCCACAAGCCACTGTTTTCCTGATTCTGCACCTAACCTGCACACCCTGACCCTGTATACTCCAGCGAGCTGATCTCATTATGGTAAATTTAGTTACTGCTGAAGTCTCCTTGTAACAAAGATTATATCCAAGCTCAGAGTAATGGAACCTAGTCGATTTCATTAAAATAAAATTGGTAACAATGAATAATTCAATAGGATGATTTTGTTTCCTCCTCTCGTCTTTATAGATTGAGGAGCTAGTATTTATAATGATTTTTTTAATTGGATTTTTGTTTAGGAAGAACTAATCAGCCATAATTCCTGACAGCCTTCTCCCTACAAGATTGGATTAATTGTCCCATGAAAGTCTTTTTTTTTTTTTTTTATTTCAAATGAGACTGGGAATTTTTTTCCTTTTGCTCACATTACTAGCAAAAATCTTTGGCTGGTTTTTAAGCATGGTTGATCCTATTGCTCCTGTGTGTGAAAAGTTCCTAGAGTACTAATAATTAGCTCACTTGAAGGGTGTTTTCAACCATCTCTACGAATGGGATGCTAGTTGAACTTGGAATTCCTGCACCTTTGATGTAATGGAGAAACAATGGCTGGTCATCTCTTGGCGTCACTTGTAAGCAGGTGTGTGTGTGTGTGTGTGTGTGTGTGTGTGTGTGTGTGTGTGCACTTTGAGGAGGGAAAAAGATAAATGAAGCTCTGTCTGTTCTCAAAACCCTGAAAGTCCACTGTGGGAGGCAGGAGGGGACACAGATAAGTCACTTGAAATTCTCTGTGCAGGTAGGACCACATAGGTGAGTCCAGCAAGTGCCAACGCAGCACAGTGAGAGGGGGAATGCTGAGCCAATCATTGCCAGGCTGGCACTGCCCCTGAGAGGCACCAGGGGATCCTGAGTACCCACACCATTCCACTCTCCTGAGGGCATCCACTCACACACGCAAATGAGCAAATAAAGAATTTAATAATGTGAACCTAAGTAGGAGAGATGAAGAGATGATCAAATAAAGATGAAAATGAATATATGAGAGGTACTACCTTACACCACATTCAATGATTTTCATTGGACCCCAATCCAAGGTCCTATTTCTCATTCAGCTAAATGCCAATTGTGCCCCCCGATGAACTTGAAATCAAGAAGCTGAGTTAGAGAGGATTGACTGAGAATCGTGGTTCATCTGCAAGGCCAAGGGTCAGGCTAGCTTCAGAAACGGCCACTGTGCTAGACAGTGGGAAGTACTGTGTCGTGTCTCTGAGAAATGGGAGTCTCAGAAGAAGGCCGGCGTTCTCTTGGCAGAATAATTGCAAAGGAGGCTCGAGGGAGGCACAGCCATCTCTAGGATCACATAAGCTCTGGTACCCCCAAGCGCTCTATCCCTCATCTAGGCTATCAGTCCCCTGTGGGAGAGCCTTGTCATATAAATAGTGCATTAGGGGACTACGGAATGAGTTAGAGCTTCTTAGAACTGGCATTGTCCCTGAGGTACATCAAGCTAAACTCCTATTTTAAATATTGGGGAGAAAAAGTAGAAACCAGAAATGTAGAGAGACTATACAGCAAATCTGTATATGGTCACTCTTAATTCAGTCAGTAGACAAATTGAGAGTCCCTGTCAAAAGAAAAAAAAAAAAAAACCCTACGATTTCCCAAATTGTTCTCACTCATATTGAATTCCAATGGTATATTCAGCACAGAGTTCTTTACCATATCTGAGTCACAGTAAGAAGGGCATAGGGGGACGGTTGCTGTTCCCATGATGCTTGTATTTCCCTGCCCTTCATCACAGCATCCCTTATCCTTAACCAATGGGACTGAAGAGGTGCTGGTATGACACTTGGTTAAACAAGTGCTCAGGTGGAGACGTCCCATGACACTGTGTTAGAAGCACGCACCTTGAGAGCCACAGAAGAGATTTAAGGAAGCCTTCAGAAGAAGCCCCACAAGGCTAGGAGCCTACCTGGGATGCCGCTGGTTGTCCAATAACAACCCAACCTGGGCACTGCTGGTCTTGATGGGATACTGAAGCATTGGATGCCCACTGATCCAGGAAACCCTGGGGTGTGTAGACGCCACAGTCTTTAATGCTAGTTTTTTGTTCAAACTCTTCACACATCCCATCTCCATCATGGAAGTAACACCGGCTGGGTTCATCTGTAGGAGGGGGACATAGAAAGGGGTCAATAAGCAAATACGTGTTCTTTGGCCTTAGCTATCAGCAGCAGCTGTGGCGCAGAACATCAAACCTAGAAGCTCCGTTAAACCTATAGTCAGAAGTCACATTGGGATACTCTTCTTCAGCCTTAAGGGGGAAAAAAATTAAAGGAAGTCCTGCCATACACAACAGCTTATTCACTGGTTCTCATCCTGTGGATTGTGACCCCTTTGGGGGTTTTACATCAGATATCCCGCATATCAGATATTTACATTATGATTCATATCAATAACAAAACTACAGTTATGAAGTACAACAAAAATAATTGTGTGGTCAGGGGGTCACCACAGTATGAGGAACTCTATTAAAGGGTAACAGGGTTAGGGAGGGTGAGAACCATTGGACAGTATGAAGCTGGCAGGCATCGTGCTGAGTAAAGGAGCGCAATGCTGCATGACTCCATTTACACATGAGTAAAAAGTCTAAAAACGGAGAGCAAAAGGTGCAGCAGAGATCGAGAGGGGAGGGGATGGAAATGGCAATCGCCAAGAGTTTTAATCATGCACAATGAAAATATTCTAGAAATCTGGGGCACAGGTTGGTGCTTCAGGCTGGCATATCTGACTATACATCAAGAACATGCTGAGAGGGCAGATCTCATGTGTGGATCTCCTGTCTCACCCACAACAAAATTCATAAATTTTCACTCTTCTCAAGTGGCACTCATCCACAATGTGATGAAGGTTTTAATCCCAAACCAAATCATCTAGGTAAAGAAAATGAAATCTTGTATGTCTTTAATAGCCTGCCCGAGTCACACGTCTATTAATGTCAGATCTAGGAACTTACTTTGCAAGTCCGGGGCATGTTATCCAACAGCAAAGGACCTTAAGCTTGCAACCTGAGTTTACTTAACTCCAACAAGGATTTCAGTTTTGCATAAAGAGCAAACCAACTTCAGTCTAGTCCCAGAAAGTAAATTGCTGTGTTTTATTAGTTAGTCTCTTTTCTTCTCTGGGCTCAATCATCAGTGCAAAGAAGTCAGCTACAGTACAGGGATTCCAAGAACCCATCCTAATACGCCTATGGTCTTATACCATACTTAAGGTGTCTCAGTGAAATACCAAGTGATCAACCTCCTGCCTAATTCAAACTGCAGCAACCTTCTTTTGTATTTTTTGTTTCGTTTTGTTGCTTTGTCTAAGCTGTGGCTGGTTGTAAGGATGCTCACTTGACGGTAAGGACAAGCATCAGAGGAGTAATGAGGAGGATGCCATCTGAGAAGGTATGACCTATGTATGCAATTAAGAGTAATGCAGGGGGAGAGCAAGGTGGATATCCCTAGGAGATCATCCTTTAAAACCTAGTGTCAGCTCTTCTGACTGCTCCCCAGTGCTTCTAGGCAAAGCGAAGGAGCCCCCTCAGTGTAACACGCCCATTTCATCAAAGTCTCCACTTTAACACTAATTATACTGTGCTGACACTAGGTCCCCATGCTGTAGCTGTTCTGGAAGGTTCTAGACTTCCCAAATGGTTGTCTGAGACACACTGTATAATATAGCATCTGAACTATAACACTTTCAGGGTAAAGAACATGCTATTATGTCTGAATGGCAGGCACACAGGAATCTTAACATCCCAGGTAAATTAGGATGTAGGATCCCTCTTAGGTTATAGATTGATCTAGATCATCCAATATTTATTCCAAAACAGTGGAGCAGAACTCGGAAGAAGATCCTGAGTTTAAGATCAAAGACTTGGGTTTTGCCTCTGCTCCTTGCACTACCTATATAATGTTAAAACATAGTTTTCCCTCTTCCTCTCTGTCCCTACCTATAATGTGGATCGAATTGTCCCCGTCAGGACAGCACCCACACAGGAAATGAACACAAATATGCCTTGTACATTCTAAAATAATCCTGACAAGAAACATGCTTTTCTTCTAAATGGTCAATTCATTTCTTAGTGGCTGAATTTAAATCAGCTTGCTAAATCAATACTGAGTTGAAATACTTCAAACATTCTACCTTCTAGAAAGAACCTGGGGTCATGGGGGAAAAGGAATTGAATTTTTATGTTGTTCTCTGTAAAGGGAGTCACTGAATTCAGGAGCAGCAGAATGTTGAGTCTCTTCCAAGCTCCAAAATTGTTGCTTATTTCTGCAAACAGTTTACATAGTAAAATATTTTCACATATGCCAGAATAAGTCAATTCATTATAATTTAATTATTGGATGATGAGTGTAAGCCAGCTGAAAGCTGCAGTGACCAGCATGTTAGGTTGTTCTTTTTGTTTGGTTTCTCGAGACAGGGTTTCTCTGTGTAGCTTTGCGCCTTTCCTGGAACTCACTCTGTAGCCCAGGCTGGCCTCAAACTCACAGAGACCCACCTGGCTATGCCTCCCGAGTGCTGGGATTGAAGGTGTGTGTCACCACTGCCAGGCATGTTAGGTACTTCAAACAGGGAAAGAATACAAGGTCAGCTCTTCCCACAGCTTCACAGTGACCAGGGACAGTGGCCAATTCAGATACGATAAAACTTAAGATCTAACTTGAGGGAAATCCACTATAAATCCAAACCCAATGAAGGGCACTGCAGCAAGTTATGTTGTCCAATTCTAGGCCACAGAGACAACTCCTATGAGAGTGAGAAGTATGAGCATTGCTTTTATGCCCAGCAGAGAGATATTGTCTTTACTCAGTATTTGCAGAATGATAAAACATGACCTCTTAAGGACAGCGTTATGTGGTTAGCTAACTTGGGTACCACCTTTCTCTTCCTTCCATGTGAAGACAGAGAGGGAGAAATTATAATTAAATTACATAGTATCTACCTTCTAAGAGGACTTATTTATTCCCCCAGGCAAAGGGCTCTCTCAGTATAGCAGAAAATTGCACTAAAGGTAAGTTCTAGTAAAGGCTTACTTCTTTTTGATTGGATTGAAGATCAAGATAAATCTGGTTAGAACCAGAATCAGAGAGTGGAGGGAAGTAGATCCAGATAAGGTCAGGAGAAAAGTTACACAGCTAGATAATAAGGTGGGCCATAGACAGGCAGACCAAATAGTCAAAAGATAGAGAAGAGCTAGGATTAAAAAGAGAAAGGTTCAGACCAGAGAGATGGTTCAGTGGGAAAAGACGCTTAACATCAAGCCTGATGGATAACCTGAATTCAGTCCTTCCACCTGATGAGAGGAGAGAGCCGACACCCTGCACCCTGGCACCCCTGCTCTCCCAGTAAATCAATAAACCGAACTGAAAATGTTTAAAGAGAAAGGAAGTGGGATGCAAAGGAGAGAAAGGAAGAGCAAGAATGAATGAATGAGAGAGAGGAAGGGAAGGAGGGGAAGAGGGAGGGGGAAAGGAAGGAGAAGGAGAGAGAAAATGAATCTGTCTCATTTCTTCTCCAGCATTACGCTGACAAAACTATTGTGAGTCTCTTTTAAAAATAACATCCGTGGACACTGCTATTCAGTTTCTCTTGCTACTAGTGTCCTAGGGGAGCCTCTCCACTCCATCTGCCAGTGTTTTGTCTGGGGAATTCTCTTTCCTTCCCCATTCCCTCTGCCTCGAACAGTAAAGAGAACAGGGTAAGGAATGGAATACAAATGCATGGCCAGGAAAAACAAAGACAGCAGCAACAGAACAATAAAACAAACTGGGCTTTTTGTTTTCATTACATCAATTTACTTAGCGTCCCTTGAATGCTTTGTGTTGGGCAGTGAGCAGGTTATTGTACAGAATTTAAAGTCTATAGCAAGGGCACATGATCACCCTGCCATCCTACCTTCTGTGTAGCAGCCAGGTGACATTTATAATGGCATGTATTCCACTGGAAGGGGCAAGGGCTATTGTAGATGGTAAGAGAGAGAGAGAAAGAGCTAGAAAGCCCAGCACACTTTCAACAAGTATTTGTTGAATGAAGACCAGGCTTTCACGCTGAAGAAATAAGAATGCATGTTCTGAGGAATGAATCCTCGAAAAGAAGTAGAGAGATGTGCCTGGAACTTAGGGTAAACAAGGAAGTTGGACTGGACAAGGAAAGGACTTGAAAGCTACATGAGAACATTTAAATAATGTAGGCACCAATTTAATATTCCAAACATGGCAAAATTCACACTTTAGAGTCACACTCACTGGTTGCTGTATGAGAGGGAGCTGAAGTGGGAGAGACCTAAAGCCCAGAGTGAGATGGCTGTGAGGGCTAAGTAGAAAGAGGAAGAGGCAATGCCCTCCCTGAGTGCGTTCCCTGCTGTGCTTGCCTATGGGGTTAGACATGCAGGCGTTCCCTCCATTTCTGTATGTTCAGCTTGCTAGAGGATGTCCAGCTGACACAGTAGAACATGGGAAGGGATTTCAGATTTATTAGTATGATTGAAGCCATTTGCTGAAGATTCTTGGGAAAATATTATGAAGGGAGGAAGCTAAAATACTTCGTGAGCTTCTAATAACTATGATGCCTTTCCTAGTGAATGTGCCCCCACTAGAGTATTAATTTATGGGAACAAAATACTATGTCATCTTTCACAAGCTGCAATATTACTTTTGGGGCATCTCTAGATCTTTTCATAGTTTCCATTGGTATGGACTAAGTAGTTTGAGGAGTTATTGGAGTTGCCAAGCTTCCACGCCGGTAAAGAAAATGTACAAACTACCTGTACCTAGAGTGGTGGAGAATTTTGGTCATAGGTGATATATTTGACTTAGGATGCAACAAAGAAACAAATAATTTCAAGGCATGCTTCTCAGCAACAGGCTACCTTCCAAAGGATGGGTGGGATTTCTAAGCATTTGTTTAAAAAGACAACTTGCTTTTGAGACATCATTGTCTGTGTCTATTTCCAGCAGAGGGAAGAATGATTGGCATTTTGATGCTTTCTTTCAGTGCAATAATCACGGCTTTTTTTTCTTTTTCTTTGAAAACAAGAAAAAAATATCATTTTTAAGGTCAGCTATTTATTTAAGAATGAATCTGAGTGCAACAAAGTTGGTGTCATATAATAATTCATCCAAACAAAGCAATAGCAAAAAGATGCCGAGGTACACAATCTTTGGATCCAAATAATCACGTCTTGGAACAGGGGAAGTAGTAGTGCCCTAGGCCCCAATAGTTTATGCAATGAGAGGCTGGGGGCATGCTTGGGAGGATATGTTGGGCTGTTTCTTCCGGAACAGAAATATCTCAACCTGTCTCAACCTGACATTGCCTTGCCTTTAAAAACTTCATGTCAAGGCCACATCACTGACCCCATTTAATTTTCTTCAAACCAAGAGCTTGTTCATAAGTTCTTCAACTGGATCCGCTTGCCCAGACTACAATAGACAGTGTGCTGAAGGCTCTGAAAGGGACTGCCACCAGCTAAGCAGCTTCAGGTGCCAGCCTCAGTGGTGGAATCTGAGGAGCTCATGTTGGCGTCTGGTTTCTTCAAGGGCTGATCATAAGCCGACATAAATCTGAAATCCCTTCCCATGTTCTACTGTGTCAGCTGGCCATCCTCTAGCAAGCTGAACATACAGAAATGGAAGGAACGCTTGCATTTCTAACCCCATAGGCAAGCACAGCAGGGAACCACTCAGGGCGTTGCCTCTTCCTCTTTCTACTTAGCCCTCACAGCCATTTCACTCTGGGCTTAAGTCTCTCCCACTTCAGCTCCCTCTCATACAGCAACCAGTGAGTGTGACTCTAAAGTGTGAATTTTGCCATGTTTGGAATATTAAATTGATGCCTACATTATTTAAATGTTCTCATGTAGCTTTCAAGTCCTTTCCTTGTCCAGTCCAACTTCTTTGTTTACCCTAAGTTCCAGGCACATCTCTCTACTTCTTTTCGAGGATTCATTCCTCAGAACATCCATTCTTATTTCTTCAGCCTGAAAGCCTGGTCTTCAGCCTGTGTCTCCACCATCAAGATTTAATTTACTATCTCCAGCTCAGGGACACCTCACCTGCCGCTCTAGTACATTTCCACATTTTCAGCACTAACCAGTTCATACTTCCCTGCATCATTATTCCTTTCCTTCAGACCAGCAGGAAGGGCACAGTCTATCCAAGTTTTAAATATATAATTTTCCTTAATACAAAGTTTTCAATAAATACAAACAAACACAGAGCCTTTCACTCCATATCTCATTAATATTATTATTATTTTTCCTACCTTATATCACACTCTTTGATTTAAAGAAAATTTATTAAGAGGAATCTATACATATCCCATCTACTTTTTCTTCACGTAATTCCTTTGTCTCAGATCTGGCTTCTGTACTCACTACTCTACCATAGTCAGGTTACCAGTCACTTCAGTGTCGCTGAAACGAATCATGATATCAACATCTGCACTTGATTGCCTCAAGGCACGTGAAGTATGACTCTACTCTTTCCACTTGAATCTCTCTTCTCTCCTCTCCTCCCTTCTTGTCTCTTCTCTCTGTCCCTTGGTTCTGCCATACCTCTCTCCTTCTCCATGTCTCCATGCCATCCTAGTCCCTTCTACCACATGGCATCTCTCACAAACCTCCACATACAGTCCCCTGGAGTCACTTTATAGTAAGCACTTTGAGACTTCACAGCTAGGTCTGGGAACACTTTTTTCTTCTACACTCTCTCATCTATCTTAAAATTTAAACACAAATTTTAAAACATCTCTGCCAATGAATTGCATTCATATATATGGATTTAGATATGACCTCTTCTGAGATCAGCGGCGGCCTACAGTGGAGTTTCTACTAAACGTCTATTTAAATGTACAGGACAGGAATAGCAAAAATATTAGTCTCACACATGTCGCTGTCTCATTGTTAGTGATGAACACATCAACAACCATGCAACAGAGGCCAAGCCCCAACCTTCTCAGTTGTCTCTCCCATTTATCTCTTCATCCCACCTTGCCACATCACATGCAACCATAAACCTATCCCTTGGCTCCTTTGTCTGAGGATATTCTGAATAGATGCATTCTGCCTCATTGCCACCATCCTGGACCAAGCCTCGATCATTCTTGCAGTGCCCACTCTTGAATGTTTCCTCACCATTCATTCCTTTGAACAAAGTTACAATGCTTACCTTGAAACAACACATTCACACACAAAATTTCTCAGTGGTTTCACATTTTATCATATACAACAAAACCCAGAATTTGTATCATGACTTACCAGTCAGTTTTATATGACTGTCTCCACTATTCTATTATTCCTCCTACTCACAGGTTCGTCTATCCACCCATATATGCACCTACCCATCCATCCATCCATACATATAGATTGACATCTGTCCATTCAAGAAGTCTCTATTTCAAATTACCATTGCTTTAGAAACTTAAAGTACGTAGTCATGTTTATTTTCCCTCCTCTTTTTGTGACCTCTTTAGTAAGGAGTCAGTTCAAAGAACAGCACTGTTTACCTAGAGTGCGTGCTCATTCCTAAGTGGTTGATTTCCTTCACAGCATTGGTTATACATCTGGAAACCCAAAGAATAAGGGATGGGATGTGGGTCATTGGTACCATGTTCACCTACCATGTGTGAGGCCTTGATTTGATCCCCAGGACCACATAAAAATATTTTAAAGACTATTTTTTTATGTGTTACTATCCCCTGCATCCTTCTAAGTTTCAAAGAAATGCATGTTTTATTTTTAGGATCTATGCGAAACTGCCTGATCATACTATGTGGTTACTATTTAATAATAAATAGATGTTATTATCTATACATCTTGATTTTGAGATAGCAGTAGACTGGCTCCAGCTTACTCAAATCATGTCCCTGATACTTAGGATAGTGCCTGTCTTATAGGAGAAACTTAGTAAATGATTAATAAGGTTCTTGTGGAGTTTTGTAATTGCTATAATCAATTATCTTAAAATTGTCTCAGCGATCCAGGTGTAATCTTGAGAAACTGGTAATCTCAGCACTTAGGAAGCCAAAGGAGAAGGGTCATGAATTTGAGTCATACCTGAGTGTCCTAGCTTGGTTTCTGTTGATGTGATAACATACTCTGACCAAGAGCAAAGGGGAACGGTTTCTTTGGCTTGCACTTCCAGATCACAATCTATCATAGAGGGACATCAGGGGAGTAGGAACTCAAGGCAGGAACTTAGATTAGAGGTAGGACTGGAAGCAGAGACCATGGAGGAATGCTGCTTTCTGGCTTGTTTCTTGGCTCATGCTTACCTATCTTTCATGATACAAGCCAGACCCACCTGCCCCAAGATGGTACTACCCACAGTGGGCTGAGCCCTCCTACACCAATTACTAATTAAGAAAATATGCCCACAGACATACCCACAGGCCAATATTATGGAAGCAATTCCTCAACCAAGATTCCCTCCTCCCAGAGAAGTCTAGATTTTGTCAAGCTGACAAAAACTTCTGACACTTGTTATAGAATGAGACACTGTCTACAATAAAAACAACAACAACAACAACAACAACAATAAACAAATTGAATGCCATCCCTGATTTCAAGCTATTTCAACAGATTATTCTACATAAAGCCTTTAATGAAAGTTTTGAAGGAAGGTCAGCACAAGCTCTGGCATACATGAATCCTAAGAGTTTAACTCTGTAACTAACCCATGACAAGGTTCCCAAGACCTCTAAAATCAGCAACAGGAAATAACAAAATAAAACTCGGCCTAGATAATCCAAGCTAATAAGTGAGGGAAAGCCCTAAATACTGATATGCAGAAAGTATGCAAAAATGGCCCAAAACGGGTAACAAAAGACAGCGTACTATAAATAGATTCTAAGTGTTTTTGATGTGATCTTATCACCACATAAAGAGAAAGGAAAGGGAAGAAGAAGGAAGGAAGAGAGGAAAAGAGAAGGGGAGAAGAAAGGAAGAAGGCTGCAGGGGAAGAAGGAAGGAAAAAAGGAAAAGAAGGGAGAAAGACTGAAGGAGGAAGGAAGGAAAAGGAAAGGAAGGAAGGAAAGAAAGAAGAGAGGGAGGGAGGGAGGGAGAGAGGGAGGGAAGAAAGAGGGGACTCATCTAACTATGACTGTGGACAGGTTCTTCCCTTCTGGGCTTCAGTCTTTCCTTCTGCCCAGTAAACAAGTTAGATCAAATAGCTTTATAATCTTCAAATATTTTAGTCTAAAATTTACTTGGATCTTCATTCTTTTAACCACTTAATCATTAAGCCAGTATTTTTTCCGTCTGAAATGGGAAAGTGGAAAGTAAAATCCTTAAAAGCTGTGAATGGTGAACTTTTCTTGAAAGACAAGGACATTAAAGAAAAACATGAAATCTGGTACAAAAATCAAAATTCAAACTTCAACTCTGCCTAAAGTATTCTTTGATATCTCATAGCATATACCATTCTTCCATGACTCTCTCTTTTTGCTTTGCTACTTATTTTTTAAAGCAACTTTACTTTTCTTATCCATTTTGGAAAGTGGCTGTACAGATTCTGATACAATAATATATAGAAATACTGAAAGGGGTCAATATTTTTAAGTAATGTTTTCAACTTTTCTTATGGCAGGTACAAACCTGAACTCACCTCCCAAGTCACCAAACTGCCTTCCCATTTCATTGCTTATGTCTCACTATGACCATTTATGTGTTTAGTGAAGGGTTATCCAAACAAATTCTCTAACCTCTCCCCTGGCTTCTGTCTCCCACTCATCTGCTATACTCCTCTCCCAACATTAACTTGGCTCTTCAAATATTTATTTGCTCATTCAATTTTCTCTGAAAGAGAGCAGCTGTTCCATGAAAACGAGGACAGGTAGTTCTGTCACCGTTATGTTTGGATTCTAGACACAGAAGACCATCTGCAAATACATGCACACTGAATGAGCAAAGGGCTTGTGCTGCAAATGTCTTCAGTAATTACACAGCTCATGTACATCCTGCTCACAAATGCAGTGCCTGAAATTCAGAAGAGCTAAGTATCTCACCAAACACAGCACAGTTAATTGATGGAGGCCAAGGGTTCTGACTGGCTGATGAAGAACCATTATCACATAAATACTGAGAAAATGCAATGTTTAATAAAAACTAGTCTATGAGAACTTCATGGATGTGAGCACAGTGAAAGACCATGCATGCAAATGAAAATATATACATGCAAGTGTATTCCCCTTCAATCCAGTAAAACAAGGAACCCATCATTCTGTTATGAAATCCTGGAGAGTCCAGCCGAGGCTTTTGGATAAACTTATGCGATGTGTACCAATGGGCCAAGGACTGGAGGATGAGTCAGGACACCACACGAAACCAAGCCAGTAACCATACTCTGGCAAAGCTGGTCATGACTAAGGTGACTGCAGTGTACTGGGTTCCTGGTAGGGTTCCCATGTAGTAGCCAGAGTATCAACATGGGTCCCTCCTATCCTGAGCCCTGATTGGTCTGGCTTGCCTCAAAGATCATCCTCCTGCCATATGGTTCAGTAAAGTCCAAAAGAATGAGGCATTCAAGTCACAGTGTCCTCCATTTCCAATTCAGTAAGACACCTTAAAGTGCTTTAAAGATCAAGAGGCCGGAAGCAGGCAAGAATCACCCTGGGTAAGTTTGCTCTTTCTTTTATGTGATGAGGAGGATGATACTTAGATTTTAGAATAGGATTTTATGTCAATTAGAATCTGTATGCATATTTAAATTGGTGTTGTTTTACTGTATTTTATTCTTAAAGAAATGTGTGTATGTGTGCCTTTCCACTCCTTCAATGGAGAAAAGGGGAGAAGGACATGAGGGAGTGAGAAGAAAGGAGGAGAACATTTGGACACAGAAGTCAAAACCATGACCCTTTCTGATCAGAAACAGTAAGGGTCATCCTGACTTTCCATGTTCAAGAAAGCTTTCAAGAGGTTGTGGTTGCTCTGAGGTCAGTTTCCACCAACTGAAAGGGGCGTTTGCCCAAACAAAAGCAAGAGATTGCAGACAGCCTGGCTAGCTATCGATTCCAGAACACTGGTCAGAGATGTCCCCTTTCGTTCCTGCTAGATGAACCTTGCCTTAAAAGATCAATTCTGGGCCATAAGGGCCTGGACGATAGCCAGAGAGTGGGGTCCAGAGTAAGCGTCATGAACTAAGCAATCCTTATTCAGGTATAAAGATATCTAATCTGAAAAGGAGGGGGCTCGGCGGGACATGGGAAGAAAGCTCGCGCTCAAGCTTCAGTGGGTCTGAAAATGTAATCAGCTGTTTCCGATCCTGAATTATATGCATCGACTGTTTTCGGACAGACTTAGTGACAACGGCCAGGTGTGATCTTGTCCCTCGCTGTTTCTGCAGCATTCTCACCACTAATGCATGTCTGTTCTCTGATCCAGGCAGAGACTCACACTGCAGTTGCTTCTTGAGGGAACCATATCCACCCTCACACCTCACCTCCCAACTTGTGCAAGGACTTTGTCCAGTGTCCCGGGTGTTTTCCTGTGACTAGCCTCATTTATCTTTAATTTATAGATTAACCAGGCATACCTTCTGGAAACCCTAGCTGTCATTCCTTCCCTAGAAAGGCTAGCTGCCACCCCTTGCTATATTCCTACAGCATCATCTACTTGGCCAATTCAAGTCACATTTAGTATATTTGCTAAGTAAATAAGGGGAAGGTTTGCTAAGTGCCAGACTCTTGGTTAGATGTTTCAAATGCCTACAATTACCTAATCCTAGTAGATCTTTTTGTAATTAGCACTGTCATTATCCCAAGGGTAGAAGGAAATTGAGGTTTGAAGAAGCTAAGTCGATAAGGGAATTGCAGGATCAAGACTCAAATCCACACTAGTTTGATGCTCAAATCACAGCTTTTCTGTATGCTCATTCTGCACGGTTCCCATCTTTTTGAAATGGCTGTGCATACAGAGGAGGGTCTTATGCGATAGGCTGAACCGTTTCCTTCTGGAAGGCCCTATGATTTTGTGTCACTTGGGAGCTCACAAGTCTGAGGGAGCTGTGGGCCCCTCTTTGGAATGGCCAGGAGCCTTCAGTTCCAAGGCCTTTTCCTTATCAGGAAATTGGTGAAATATTGACTAGCTTTACAGATGTTAGGAAAACAAAATGATAAGACAAATTAAAAGCACCCATCCCAACAATCTAACATTTGGAAGAAAATCTGTAATGGATCAGTAACCTTGGTTTCCCTGAAGGAAACACTCAACATCTACTACCCTGTGCTACACTTAAACTACATCGGCTCAATGACTTACGTTTGGCTAAACATTTTAATTTTTTTTAAAGAGAAATCTGAGTTTTTGTTGGCAAATGATTGAACATGCCGGGCCCAGCCTGCAGGCCCACAGTCCATTAGGAAATTTACGAGGCGAGATGGGGGCCTTCAGCTCAAGCACTCCCTTCAGACACAGTACTTACAAAGCCATCAATTTCCTTAACGAAGAGCATTGGTTTAAATGCCCCTTAAAGCAGCGCTATTTAGAGTCACCCACTTCCCTTTGAATGCTCTGCCTAGGGGGTGGCATGCCTGCCCTTCTTTCCAGCTACTAGTTAATTAGGTTTTCTACCCCAAAGGAAACTATCCTAGGATTGTGCTTGATATTCAAAAGCCCCTCAATTTGGGTTATCTGAGAGTCCTACAGGTAATCTAAATAACCACTCCATTCACCTCAAAAGTTTGGACTATTGTCAGCCCAGAGGTGGGTAATGAGAGGCATGTTGGCATCTGACTCCTTTTTACATGAAAATAAAGGGTCAAAAAGGCTTTAATGACAGATATTATAAAACCCATTGTGGCTTCCTGGAAAATAGCTTAGTAACAAGCCCATTGTGTGGATGGGGAGACAAAAGTAGCCCCCACTACTTTTTCACAGACGTAGGAAGTGGACACATGTGTCACAGCTCCAGGGTCACCACAACTCAGAGCCAGCTGAGGGTCCCACTTTAGATAAGAAGGAAGTCTTTATTCAAGCCACAGTCCTTTGGACTCTGAACACCAGAAGAGTTCTACACCTTGATGTCTAAGAAACAAAGCTGTCTCATGAGGAATATACCCTTCTTTCATTCATTTTATGTTTACTGAGCCCACAAATTAGATTCCAGTTTCTAGTGAGTGGAGGGGGATGCTGTATGTGAATTATGACTGCACTGTGATTTGCTCTGGGATGTCTGGTGCTGCATGAACATGGGTGACATGGGAGGGTGTGGGGAGACCACCAGCTCAATTTTTGAGGCTATCTTGAGAAGAACTCTCCTTTGGAGGCAGCACCTGGGCTATATCTCTTCAGGAAGCAATGGGTGGTGGGGAGGACCTTGCCAGGGGAGAGGATGCTGTTAGCCATGAGATGCTAGAAACAAAACAAAACAAAAAACATAGAAAGTACCAAGCAAAATAGGATACTGGAAGAAAACTGGCAAATGATTGTGTCAGACCATGAGGGTCTTGGCTTGAAGGCTGTGCTAACAAGGAATTTAGATTTTCTAAAGAACAAGTCTGCCTCCACCTTGGGCTTAAAAGCCATCATATAATAAAGACAAACTACGTTGATTTGGTTTATAATTAAATCTCTCTGTCTCAAAGATTGGACTATGCTCCACCTGTAACCATAGTTACAAAATGGTTCTATACTGCCTGTTCTAGGAAATGGCATCCATGCCTTTGTTTCAGAAGGCTGATATGACCATCTTACAACCCTACCTTTGTTTCAAAGTGTTATTATGATTACTTTGTTATGACTTCCTTGTCATGATCACCGTGCTATGTTCTACTTCTGTAACCTATTTGCCTACCAAAATCCCCCATTTGAAACCCCTTACCCCTGAGCTATAAAAACCCCTATCTTGCCTATGTCCAATGCTGACCTCATAAACCCTGCCTTAGGGGGAGAAAGCAGTGTAGAAGAACAAACAAACAAAAAGCTTGTTTTATTTAATGACTTGCTTTAATTAATTTGTCCATGATGATTTGCGTCTGTGTTCTTTCTCCTTGAATCTTTGGGATTACCATTTTCCTCAAAGGCAATGCTATGGACACATTCCAGTGGAGAGGGCCAAGTAAGGTGTTTATTCTAGGAAAATTGCTCTCTCCCTCAATCAGAGGGCAGATTGGGGCTGGAAAAACTGAGGGACTGGGAACCTGTGGGGGCTCTCTTGCCATACTTGAGCCAGGTACTGGGTAAAACAATGATAGTTCAGAATATGGAGAGAGAATGGTGTGAAGGAAATACATTTTGAAAATAAATTGGAATGGTAGTTATTGAAATATAGGTAAAGAGAAAGGTGGTGGGAATGTGGGTGTTTCCATCAAATCTTGTTTAAATGTTGGATTAGTTGGTGGGACCAACAGAAGCTTGGGCAGAAAGCTGGCAAAGTACAACATGAATTGAGTATTTCAGTGACTCTCAAGTCCAGGTAAAGAAGCTAGATATGCGAGTTTGCAAGAAAAGTGAAAGGCTGAAGGCTGGGCTGTAGTTCAGTGGTAGAGAGCTGGCCTCAAATATGCAAGGCAGAGAGAGGTGTATGGTGAGTACAGTCGGGCATAAAACACATAAGCTGAATCTTCAGTTCTGACTTCGGATGACTCTGGTAGAGAGATGAAAGGGAGAACTGATCCCACCACCACCACCACCACCACCACCACCACCACCACCCCCACCACCCCTCACCACCCCCCCCCCCCTCACCCCCCCCCACCCCCGGTGAACTTGAGAAAGGAATCTGTGCTAAAATGGACAGAGAAGTAAGGAAAACCAGAAGGGGATAATACTTAAGAAGTACCGAGAGTTTCTTCCAGAAAAAGCTAGTCAAGTGTAGGTAGAGTAATACTTAGCACATTTTGTTTCATCATGATGTTTAATAGAACCCCTTTCTTGACCTCCTTGTTTGATGGATGATTCTCAAACCTGTTTGCTGGCTTCCAGGCATAGGGTATTCTCTACTTCTGAGTAAGAACATCACTATTTTAATAGCCATGATAGTCAGGGTTTATTGATAAATTTCTGGCCAGTGCAATGGCAGCATGGTATGCAGGCTTCGTGGCACAGGACTGGCATGGTGAGAGTTGCTCAATACATGAGCATTGCACACGTTCATTGAGTGCATGAAAGGGCAGATCATAGCAACCCTCTGAGGTAAGGGACGAGGTTCCTATTTCTCACACGGGAAAAGATGCTCAAGGACATGAGACTGGAGGGAGAGGAGGCCCCCGTGCTTCAGGTCTGGGCATCCAGTTATCCTGTCTGTTGATAAGTTCTTTTGGCAAAAAGAGAACAGAGACAAACGGAAGGAAAAGCTGCCGATTCAAATAGTTCGCACAACGTTTTCCACAGTAATGAGGCTAAACACAAGTTATGTGCGCGGTTTTGGACTGCTAAATGGAGGGATGGCTCCTGCCAGGATGTTCACATCCCTGCCAATGGCAGTTGATAGCTTAATTTAAACTTATGGATAATTTGGGCCGGCTTTCTGACTGGTGTTGAAAGTTAAAATCACTCTGATTTCTCATCAGGTCAGCTTGCCAAAAGTACTTTGTTGGCCCCTGAAGAGCATCCCACTCAGGGAGGTTGATGTCTTAAAATATTGCTCTAGCCTGTTGTGCTTCTGCCTAGAAACAATGCTCACTACAAGACCAGATACCCCCACCCGGGCCTCTTGTGGCATCCTGCAGTAGACTCCATCAGGGCTGGTCTGTTTGTTATCCCTACAGAAGGACTCTGCCTCATTGCGGACATTCAAACTCAATAGTGCAGCTCTTGTTATGGGAGCCCCACTGCCTAGGAACGTTTCTTAGACTCACCAACTCCAACCAGGAGCTTTCCAGGGCTCCGGGGAGTCTTCCCATCCATCCCATCATACTGTCACTGATGAAGCTCCGCTGTGAAGGTCAATACATAGCATAGAAAACTTGACATGCAGCAGGTGCTTCCAGCAGACAAACCCCTTGTGTGAGATCTCAGGGTCACTTCAAGCTCTCGGTTGCTGCCCGAGGTAACAAAGAGGGCAACCTAGAGCAGAGCTTAGCCTCACAGGTGCAAATGCTAGCATGGGGCATTTCATCTTTCTGTCCAGCAAGTTAAAACGAAAACCTTCAATGATTGCTATAATTTCAGATTTGTTTTATGCTAATTTCCCTTTGACCCTTAACCAGTGGCAACCTAGAGAAAGTGGCCTTTCAGTTGCTTCCTGTGTTAAGCACTTAATGATCTGTAAATAAACACTTCAGATGGTGTTTCTTAAAGAGACCTAGGGATCCTTTTGTTCTGGGAAGTCTCCACTGCTTCTTGTATTGTTTCTCATTATCTATATGATTCTCATTATCTATTTGCTGTTAGACCTTTCTGCTCCCCAGAGTACCCATTTTATTAGATAAGCCTAAAGATAAAAATGTAACATAAAAGAAGTAGTTCAGCTTAGAGGCTCAGGAGCCACACTTTCAGGCCTAGAATACCTTACTTTCTGGTGAGTGCAAATCTTGAGTAAATTACTGAACACCTCTATGTCTTGATTTCTTTACACAGATGACCTATATGATGTTAAAACTAGCCTGTAGGGTCCATGGCATTAATTTAAAGAGACTTAATAAAGAAAAATCATAGAAGTAACTTAATTAATAGAATTGCATTAAGAACCCGTTCTCTGTACTATTATGAATATTGCCAGGATGGTGAGAAAGACAGGCCCTATCTGAAGATCTGGCATTCTCATGGAATGCATCTGGGGACTTCTCAGTGGAGCAGATTTAAGTTCAAATCTCAGTTTCACCACTTAAGAGCACCTACTTCCAAACAACTACTTTGCCTCCCAAAGCCTCAATAACATGGTGGCACAGCCTCCACCATCCACGGCCCTGTGAGGATCAGGAAAGGAGGGTCAGTGACATGTGTGGCAGTCAGTCTGGCTCGGGGAGTGACACTGGGGAAGGTTTGCTCCTCTGGTGGTCATTTCTCAACTCCATAAATATTTACTGAATTGCTCATGTATCTGGGAGCTTTGCTGTGTCATCCAGAAAGAGGTCATCATAATGTTTGTCTTTCAGGGTCATTGTGGGTCTAAAAGAGAGACTGCAGTGGAATTTCCTGGGACATCAGAGTTGGGCCTTCCAGAGGTGGGTGGGTTACAGATGCTGTCTGAACCTTTAAGAAGTGAAGCCACGTGGGCTCGGGTAACCATTGCTTTCAGCCACAAAATGCCCCATGCTTAAGTATATCGGAGAACGGCTTGCTAGAGCAGTAAGCTGGGGACACAGATGTGTCAACACAAATGCGGGGCACCAAAATTGGAGATAGGTGAAAGGATCCTTCTCTTTCTCTCTCCTTCTCCCTTTCTCCCTTTGCCTTACTTTCTTTTTATTCCTCTCTGTCTCTCTGTCTCTCTGTCTCTCTCTCTCTCAACCTCATCTACCTGAATCTATCTCTCACTGTAAAAATTGCTATTTTTGCACCTACTATCCATCCATCTTTCTTTGCAGCAGTCATCTGTGAACAACATCTTCAGTACAGTGACAGGCAGTAACTATCTGACTTTGTAGGCCACATAGGGCTTCCACTGGAAACACTATAGCCCTCCTTTGTAGTGGCAGTATAGTAACAAAGGGGCCTTGATACATTGCAATTGGACTTTATTTGCCAAAACCTTCAATGGGTTGGCTTTGTCCTTAGGTAGTGATTGATTTTCTGAGAGGACACATACCTGCCCCTTTCTCCTCCCCTGAGGCCAGAAGTCACCACAGTCCTCACAGTCCTTGAGGAACCTCTGCCTGCAAGGCTATGTCCTCAGCTTTCCTTGAAATCCACTATGCTGACCCTCTTTTCGCGCTACAAAAGCCCTTCCCTGCCTTGAGTGCTGAATAATCGGAACTCCTAGTAGCAGTGACTTTGAAATCACCGTCATGGGCATTTTTCCCGCCCTCCCTGGCCTTCCTTACATGCTGCTGCTTCTTTGAAACACAGAGCACAGAGCTTGGCAAACAGAAGGTACAATCAATGGGAAGTGACAGAGAAGGGTGAAATCCAGTAGCCAGTTTGCACCGGCTTCAGCCTGGCTCTGCGTGCACGTGTTGGAGCAAGCAGCTGCCCTTTTCTACACCGTGAAGTCTGCACATCACCTTGACTGTCCATCCATCATTTTATTTTCAGAACATTACTTTTGTCTCCAAAAAAGAAAAGGAGGATACAATTAGGACTATATTCCTCCCTTGCTTAATATTTCAATTTCCCCCAGGGCACTCCCTTCAAGTGGAGATCAGAGCTCATGAATATTAAATGGCTATTCCAACTCAACCTGGGCTGCAAGCAACAGAAGAAAGCCACAGCCCAGAGAAAGGCCTTGATCCCACCAGTTCTAGTGGCTTCTTCCCTCTTGAAGCTTACCGAAGCTGGTAGTGTACAGATGCACCTCAAGGCAGATGGATTTCTGGTCATTTTCAGTACCATAAGGAAGTTCTTGTTCCTAACTGCCCAGATTCACCTGCCAGGACTCTGGCTGCCCTTCAAAAGCACATGTCAAAGTCTGGTCTCAATTCCTTATATTTAAGAAAGCTTCAAGTGGGTCCCCTCATCCTGAGCCCTTCCTGAGAGTCAGGAAGTTGACCCAGGGCTAAGGGCTAGAATTCCTCCCTGCTGGTATCAGAGGCCTCCTGTTTCTTTTCACTCCAGCTCTGTCTCTTTGTTGGGCAGGCCTCCCTGCTTAGCAAAGGGGGTAGCGGGCTTTGGTCTGTGGCAGATAGGCAGGCTTGATCCTAAGGAATACTGACTTGAGAACTTTGAATGTATTCCTCAGACCTCCCAGTGGAGGACTCAGATCTTTGGTCCTGCCCACACGTCAGCCTTCCGCCCCATTGCCTCCTTTTCCTGCTCTTTTGTGCCCTGGGTGACCCCTTTTGACCTTCAGGGTGAAAGGAATTCCTTTCTCCTCCCAGAGCCCTTCTTTTAAAACCGCACAGTTTTAAAACAATAACAATCTGGGATTTTAATTCTCGAAGTTAGACTCCAGAGGCCCTTGGGGTTCATCTAACTCAGCCTCATCACTTGATGCTGTGTGTGGGAAGGCCTACTTACTCTGCAAGAGGTACCAACCACAGTGATTTAATGTCAGGATTCAAAGATCTGGCTCAGAACCAGTCCTGCCTTAGATGCACCGTCTGTTTCTGCATCAGCCAATTGTGAGATACAGAAGAGCCCATGAGATGCCCTGAATCATCTTTAATATTCTGGACCATTATGGCCTTGATAATGGTGTCTATTTCCCAGAAAAGGAAACTGAGCCTCAGAGGCAGGAGAAAAGGGTCCATGGCCACCCAGATAGAAACCACAGACTCCATGCTCCTCAATGAAGCCTCGGCAAAGGGAACCAATTGAGTGCTATTTTCTCCCTGTATTAGATAGTAGAAGCAATGAGGCTGATGTAAGAGGAAAAAGAGAAGGCTTGGGGAGAGAAGGTCCCATCAAGCCATCACTGAGGAAGTGGACTTTATGCAGAGAAGCTTTGTTTGTTTGGGTTTTTTGTTTTTGTTGTTTTGTTTTGGTGGTTGTAATCATGTCATGGCAAAGACACAAGAAAGACATGCCTATTCACTTTCCTTCCTTCTGGGACTCAGTGGTATCAGACAAAAATACCAGGAAATACTTTCCTGCTCATTTGAGACTTTATTTGGGTTTTGGGCACAGTCTCTGGTGTTTGAATTGTTTTCTGACCTACCTGGTGAGATGACTTTGGACAATTCAATCAAGCTTGACTCAGTGCCTTTATTTTCTGGTCAGCAAGATGTGTATTATTACTCTGGAAGGTTGAATGATATCATATTTTTCAGAAAGTTTCTTAGCATAGTACCAGTGGAGTTAGGCATCTAACAAGTGGAACCCTGCCTGATGAGGCACACAGATTGGCTATCTGTTGCAAATCCACTTCTCTTGAGTCTAGTTGTACAACCTTGAGCAGTGTACATAGTGTTTCAGATTCACAGTTTTATCCTCTACCAAACTAGATAGATAATGACTTTAGTTATAGTTGCTGGGAGCATTGATACAACGTTTGAATGAATTGTGTTAATTAAAAAAAGAACATTCATATCACACTATCAGGGGTCACCAGTTTCAATGTTGAACATAAATGAACTCTTTTCTACTTGCCTGTCCTGCCTTACAGATGGAACTCATGGCAAACTAACCCCCTCCCCCAGACGAGGAAGTATGTTTGGTTTTCACAACAACTCTAAGAAATAGCGATGATAACTGATGTATTTTATTGATGAAAAAACAGAGGCATAGGGTTAAAGTGTCAGCACCAGGATTTCACCCAGATGCCGGGGTGGTAACTATGATGCTTCATGTTGCTCTGCTACTGCTGTGCATACACATCCTGACTCCATCACCGCCATTGCCACACCCTCCAAAGCTCTTTCCTTCCTTCCTTCTTTCCTTCCTTCCTTCCTTCTTTCCTTCCTTCTCTCTCTCTCTCTCTCTCTCTCTCTCTCTCTCTCTCTCGTTCTTTTTCTTTAATAAAGGCCTGTCTTTAAGCCAATGTAAACATTGTTTCAAGGAAGTCTTTTAGGACAAAGTTACTATACTTTTATTTTTAATAGAGGGAAGTAAGTGTGAGTGAATCTAGGCAACCGGGAAAGTCTGATTCTGATTCGTAAATTTATTTTTTTTCTAAGGTGAGAGGTGGATTCGCCCATTATGGTTACACATTGTTAGAAAGAAAAATAATAAGCAATGTAGCTCCCAGCAGAGCCGGATTCCTTGTCTCCCTCCCCGCTAGCCTAAGATACTGTTTTCTTTTTCAGTCACTGTTGTTCTAAACTCTCCTCAGAATATCCACCAAGAAGACACAACGATTCATCTTCTTGTTTTCCTTTCTCGCCTTGGCTCACTAAGGCCAGGACAGTCTGACAGAGGGGCCACAGGCTAGGTGACCCCCTGCCCTCCCAGCAACTGGTGGCAAGGCAGATTGATCTTCAGCCCCCTACCCCTTATCTACCTCAAGCAGAGGGAGGACCCTAGGCTGTAGGGAGTGCTAATTGACTTACTGGCCCTGGCTCTAACACAGGGGTGGAGATGCCCTGTCAGGGATGAGAGACAAAGTGAGGCTGAGAGCTGCTGGGGGAGAGAAGTTGGGAGGAAGAGAGAAGGGCCCAGGAGGAGTGCCTGCAGTCCTGAGAGATATGATGTGGGAGTCTCTATGACTTTGTTTTTTCTTGACTATATGTCAGCATCAAGCAAGGTTAGAGTCTCCTCAAGCCTTTAAATAGCTGCTAGACAAATGAGGATTGCTCAGTATTAGGTGGCGATCGAAAACATAAAGAGCCTTTCAGAGACGGCAAAACTGAGGTTCCAAGGTGCTGGACTGCATAAGGTTCACCACTAAACTAGAACCTGGACTGAATGATCCAGGACTACCCTGAAGCATGCAGGGTGGGTGATGAAGACACCCAGGGTTGGTTGCATCTCCTGTGAAGGCGCAAGTGTCCTCTCTAAAGGTAACATGTTTCCAGCTTTGCCTCAAGATATATGACTAAGTGCAATCCCTTCGGGGGATCCTGCACATTTTGTCTGACTAATTTGACCATTCCCTTCCCTCCTTCGGCTTTTATCAGCAGCCTGTCTGTAGTTTATGACTCAGTGCCTTACAGAGGAATCCCCATTGCTGCTGAACAATGCCTCCAGCCAGCGCCTGCTGGGGGAGTTATCACTTCACTGATACCACGGTTTTGAAAGGAAACCCCAGGCCTGGTGTGTGTTATAGTTCTAAAAGGCGGAAAGAGGACAAGATAATTTCCACATTGCAAGGGGGATGTAGTCGGCATTACTCAAGAGGTCTTGTGGGCGGTATTTGTTTTAATAAGAAACTTATTATGTTCTGGGGGACTAGGGCACCGGGGGTGGGAAAGTGGGAAAGGGAAGTCACCAGAGTGTTGCACAATAACACATTGGCACCTTGGGAATACTTCCGGATGTGTGGGCTTCTGAAAAGTGAAGGGGAATGCCCCTGTAAATCTGTCACCCACCCTCCCACTGCTGTTACTGGCTCAGGGAAAACAGCCCTTCTAAATGGTCTGTGATGACAGGAGTGGTAAAGAAAAGCAGCAGAGCAGGAGAAGGAGCAGGAGGAGAGGATGACAAGAACTAAGAGGAGGAGACGGAAGAGGAAAAATCAGAAATGCAAATCAGAAGGAAGGGAGGGAAGGAGGGAGGGAAGAAGGAAGGAAAGAAGGAGGGAAGGAAGGAAGGAAGGAAGGAAGGAAGGAAGGAAGGAAGGAAGGAAGGAAGGAAAGAAGAAAGGAAAATCCAGATGCAAAGTTCCAGAGTAGAAAAAGCAGGTCCTTTATTTAGTCTGGAGGTAGGACCATATCTCTGTGAGCTCAGGTCAGTTGAGACAACATAAAAATATCAGATCTCACATCTGGAATAAGAGCCACACATAGGATCATATTAAATAAAACAGCATAACCTAGGGCTAGCCCTTCCAGTACTGTGGTGCTCCCATAAAGGACTGTTGTAGCTGATAGGTCTTCCACAACACCCATCTTCCCACATCACACAAGAGAGGGAAGCTTCTTCAGGAAATGCTACTAAACTTCCTCCTATGTTGTGAGGGTATCTTTCAGTTAGGATTTTAAGATATAATCAACAGAAATCAACTTTAGTTAGCTTTAATCAGCCATTTGAAATACCCAATACCTGATGGAAGGCTTTCTTCGAGGGCTGGAGACTAGGAAGTGCATGCCCTAAAGGCCAATTTCAGGCAGAAGATCTGTCCTTGGGACTAGCCTTGGAAAGAACTAACACACCTGCTCCTGTCTCCTCAGCTCTGATGCTAGATGCTGTCTCTAGTACTTTCCTGCATCCTCATCAAAATGGATTCCATAGTGGCTTTTGAATCCAAGTTGTGTATTGGTTGTCTGTTGGGGTAGAAGGTAAATGTGAGCCCTACTCAAGCTGCTGAGTGACTTAGGGAAGAAGCTTGGATATTCAACTATTCTAATGAGGATTGTGCTCTACCTCAATGGGAGAGTGATTCTGATTCTGATTCCTCAAATCTAGAAAGAGGATAGTAATAGATATCTGCCATAGATAAGCCCTAGGTCTTCCACATTTTCTGAATGAGAGTACCAAGTCTTAGTCAACATTGTATTTCCAAGCTGTCGTGTGAACCCAAGTCATTTTCACGGAGGTCTATTTTCTTGGCCACTATTCTTGACATGCACAATGATGAGAAGAATGTCCTCTTCAGTGAAAACTTCCCCAACACTCCAGTCCCACATTGCTGAGTTATTAAAGCTATTGGATGTGTGTGTGTGTGTGTGTGTGTGTGTGTGTGTGTGTGTGCAAATTTCCCTGTTTATACTTGAGTTGTTTTTCTTGAAAGGAAGTTTTTCAGACTGAAGCTTTGGAGTTTGTGTTGGAATACAGTCCCTGGGATCTGGTATCTTAGGATGTGTTCCATTCTGCCTGGAATGCCTGTTTCTCTGTAAGTGTCTATCATGGAATTCTAAATGACCAGTCAGGGGTATAGCTGATGTCTTTGCTCTAACACAAACATCACTCAATGTACAAGAGAAAGAGAGAGACTTCCTTTGACACCATCTATGTATTTCACTCCATTAAATTATTACATGAATTGCTTCATAATAATAAAGTCCCCATTAACCTCCAAAGCTCTTTAAATCAGAACCGATGAGTGAACTCCTTTGCAACTGACTTATTACAGCACTGTTTTTAAACAGCTTAACCCCATATGTTTATCTTCTCCACAATGCCTTCCTTTCTTGTTTTAAAAGTGACCCATGAAAAAGTTGCCCAGAGAATAATAGTTTACAAATATGGCTGACATATAAAAGATGGTCATCAAATACTACCTCCAAGAAAACACTTAGAACACAGTGAAAAATATGTGTGTAAGACGGACTTAGGAGGAACTGGGTCTCATCTTGACAACATCCTTTTCTTCATTTTATCTTTCTTCACAAATGTTAGAGAGCATATTTTGGAAACTTCTAATCCTGAACATTTAGTCAAAGGAAAAGGAAAAGTGAGGCCCAAACAAGTAAGGAAAGCGGATTCTAGATTTACCACTGAGTGCTACTTCTAGAAGAGTCTCTAAGTCTTACCACTCTCTATATAAAGTTCAGTCCATTTTCTGATAAGTGGTGAATAACATCCTAATTTCCATCTACTCTCTAGCAACCAAAAGAGTCAAATAGCTCTGATGCACAGAGCAGCAAGTGAGCATTTTTGTAGCTAAAGGAACAGATAATAGTTGGAGTTCTCTGGGGCCTGGGATCTTTCTTTCACTCACTCAGCTCTGCTGTGCCTGGGGAGCATTCAGACAAAGGAACAAGGAGAGTGGCCACTGCTCCTCCAATTTATAACACCAGTTCTAGTCTGTGGACTGCAGGGTGCTGGCCCTTTCCTGAAAGCATCTTCCCAGTTGTTGTGCATTGTTGAACAGTTCTAAAGCATCTATTTTTAGGGGGCCCATGCCAAACACCCCACCTTCACCAGAACCTACTTTCTTCCAGAGAGTTCCAAAGTGACATACTGCAGTCACATAAGTCAAGTAGGTGAGTATTCTTTGATACAGAGTGGGATCAGTGATGGTTGGCAAAGGCAAAGTTTGGGTTCAAGTAAAGTTTGCAGTTATGAAGAATTCAGCCGCACACATTAGGAACCATACAGAAGAAGGACAGATTCTCAGAGATCTCCTCACCTAATCATTTCCACTTAGAGGAAGCAGACTTAGGCCCAAACCTGGTCAACCTTGTGTAAGTCCTTAGCTTAGCATTAGGTCTAGCGCTTGATTCTTGATTTTAATTAATGTTTCCTGCTGCCATACCACTAGGCTAGTTGCTAATCAAGCTTTCACAATGGGCTACACTTAACTCTCAACCCGGGAGAAAGTCTTCTGCAATTAAAAAAAAAAAAAAATGAGGCCAAGTTCTGCCTAGAAACTGCCAAGTCCTTCCTCATTCTGTGTCTTCTTTTTTCTAACCACATTCATTTGCCTAGCATCCCCCTTGTGCTGCTCAGCTCCTACTTGGTGCAGGAGATAGATAGTAGGTGTGTCCTGAATGTGTTCACAATGGAATTAACAGTAAACGATGCATTTCTGTTACCCTCACAGGCTCCAATCTACTAGGAGAAAGACTGTCCAAGCCCGGCGCTTTAACGCACTGCAGACGTGAGGATGCGATGACATCTCTTTCCCCATAGTCTTCCTGGAAAACTGCCTTTCAGTGAGAAATCTTCCCACCGCGGTTTTCATCCCCTCTGTAGCTGCCCAGTCCCCTTTCAGATAGTGCACCTCTGTCCTTTGTACTTGCAAATGAATTGTGATTAGTTTTCACCTCCAGCCCAAGGGATTAGCCAGAGGACCTTTGATCTTCAGGTATCGATTTGCATCTTAAAGGAAGCATGATCTCATCTGGGCCAGCTCAAAATTCCATCCCTGCCCCCACCCCCTGTCTGTTTACCAGCCCTGGGGCTGGACAGGGCCTCCCAAGTGGGGCTGAAACAACAAGATAGGCCAGACTCCTCGAGAAGGCAGAGGAAAACACATTTCCCACCCGACTTGGTAAAGGTGGGAAAAGGAGGTTTGCTTTCTAAGCACGGACTGGTCTGTTATTTGTCCTGGGCTGCAGATCCCAGAGACTGCGCAGCTTGGATCTGAAGCAAGGACCTAGGCAGCAGGTAGATTCCCCAGCTGGAGGGTGTATGGAGTAGGGTGAGCTGAGACTTGAGAATCACACACAATCAAGGTTAAGTCATTCCCTCTTTAGCCTCTGCCAATCAGTGTGATTCAGAAAACATTTTGTAATCGCCTCAACTTCTGATTTTTTTCCACCTCTAAAGAATAAAAGACTTACTCAAGATATACAATAGTCATCTTGGGCAGTTGGTGTAGAGAAAACCAACAATGTCCGTGAGGTAAAGGATGATTAAAAAAAAAGTCACCTGTCACTGTCATCATCTACGAGGACATTAGTTCTTGAGGACAGCCATGTTCACCCTTCTGTCTTACTTTATTTTTCCCTTTCTATGTTTCACAGTGCTTATGACAGTATGTGTCACATAGGAGACACTTGATAAATATGAACTAAAATGAGTGAAGTTTATTTAGTCATAACTGTTATTATTATAATTGGACAATCAGCCAAGGCCAAAGACAGCAAAGACTCACCAATGCAGTTGAAGGAAATTTCTTGTTGGCAGAAGAGGGAGCAGCCATCACCATTGATCTTATTCATGTCGTCACATTCTTCTCCTTGGCCTCTGCACAATGGATATGGAAGGGGATATCCCAGGTCAGTTTCAGAACTGAGGCTCAACACATAAAGATACTCACAGGAGTCATGGAGCTTCTGGGAGATCTTATGTATACGCAAGTCTCTCTCCCTGACAGTCCGGTTCCTCATCAAAATGAAATCAACCGAAGGTATAGATTTACAAAACATGATTTCATTAATCTTAGTTGCGCTTTTATGACAAATAACAATTCTGCTTCAAAACTGGCAAAAACGTTGACATTTCTTTTTTACATGTATGCATGTGTATGCTTGTGTGTGTGTGTGTGTGTGTGTGTGTGTGTGTGTGTGTGTGTTGTGTGCCTGCATGTGTACACACATGCATACGAATACCTATGTATGAATACATGTGTTCAGGTCCAAAAGCACATGGGTGCACATGTATGTGGAAGCAGGAGGACACCCTTGGGTGTGTTGTTGCTGTCAGGAACATGTCCAGCTTAGTTCACGATGCACAGTCTCTGATTGGCCTGGAGCTCATTAATTAGGCTCGGCTGGCTCACTGGCCAGCAACCCAGGGATTCAACTCTTTGGACCTCTGCTGTGTTGAGATTATAAGCAAGCAGCAGTAGTCCCTTCCTTTTAAACTGGGTTCTAGGGATCAAACCCAGGGCCTCATGCTAGCGAGACAAGCACTGTAGCATCAAGTGAAATCTTCTTCTTTATTTTCTTTGTTTCTGTGGTGCTGGGCATCCAAACCTCTCCCAGGCTTTTGTATGTATTCCCAGTCCAAGGCAAGCATTTTACCACTTGAGACATCTCTCCAGCCCTTATCCTTTGAAACTTCAAGTTCTTTAAACTAGTAAGTCAGCCGGGCGGTGGTGGCACACGCCTTTAATCCCCCCACTCGGGAGGCAGAGCCAGGTGGATCTCTGTGAGTTCGAGGCCAGCCTGGGCTACAGAGTGAGTTCCAGGAAAGGAGCAAAGCTACACAGAGAAACCCTGTCTCAAATAAATAAATAAATAAATAAATAAATAAATAAATAAATAAATAAATAAACTGATAAGACAGTGGGTAGTAAGAAATGGAGGAATAAATTAACAAATGGCTGGCCAGCTCTTGTTCCTGGTATTGTCACTCCTGTCTATAATGGAATTATTCTTTTTCTTTGTAAAGGGTGTAAATGATTAAGGTCTCCAAGCTTCACCCCTGCTTGTGCTGACACTGTCCCCTCTCAATACACCCAAAGACTCTGTCTTGTTTGCACTTACATCCCCTGGCTTAGTCATCTTTAACTAGAAAGTTCTATTTCCCCCATGGAGGGTGTTGTTTCTTGTTGTCCAGAACTTTGAGGCCTATTCTTCTTGCAATTATTTCCATCACCTAATGATGATTTTTGCAGAGGTTGAAATGGTCAGAAAATAAGTATGGACTCTCTCTCCCTCCACTCTACCCCTTTCCCTCAAACTAGGCTTCGGCAAGGAGAAAGAAGAGCAAAATTTGGGAAACCAGATAGATGGTTGTTTTCTGGAAAGTTCCCAGAAACAAAAAATCTTAAGCTTAGAACTACATGTTTGGAAAATAATTGCCCAATCTGTAAGTCCCTTGGCCTGTCTAGCTGATCTTTTGATAAGTTTAAATCTATTGAAAGCAAATGAAACTGGGATTTCATTCTTCAGTCACACTAGCCACATGTCAAGTATTCAGTTGCAGCATGTGGCTAGAGGTCTACTATGTTGAGCACAGAACAAATGTCTACAACCCCCAAAATATTTATTGTATGGTGGTCCTGTAGATGCCCACCCTCATTTTCTCATGTGTTATAATGGAAATAATTAATCCTTCTTGAGTTGGGTACAAAAATGAAGCATTGTGGTGGTATTGTGTTCCCCGAAATACTGTACACTCTAATAAACTTATCTGGGGTCAGAGAACAGAACAGCCACAATACTAAACATAGAGGTTAGGCAGTGGTAGCACATGCCTTTAATCCTAGCACTCCAGAGGCAGAGATCTGCCTGGATCTCTGCGTGTTCAAGGATACAGCCAAGCATGGTGACTCACTCATGCCTTTAATCCCAGGAAGTAATGGCAGGAGGCAGAAAGGTATTTAAGTTGTGAGGACAAGGAACTATAGGCTGGTTAAGCTTTTAGGTTTTTGAGCAGCAGTTCAGCTGAGAATTATTCAGATGAGGACTCAGAGGCTTCCAGTCTGAGGAAACAGGATCAGCTGAAGAATTGGTGAGGTGAGGAAGCTGTGACCTGTTCTGTCTCTCTGATCTTCCAGCTTTCACTCCAATACCTGGCTGGCTTTGGGTTTGTTTTATTAATAAGACCATTTAAGATTCATGTAACAGAGCATGATTTAAAGGGTCTAGCATGCTGGGCAGCACCTAGCAGATGTGAAAAGAGTCAGTTCCCATTCCCTCTTTGCCTTGGGAGGTCTTTGTAGAGTGTGTGGCAGCTGTCTCTCCCTCCTTGGAGACCAGCTGGGAACTGTAACAGCATGGAACAGGTCTCAGACTTTTCCTTTTACCAGGGGCAATTAACACCAGGCAATGTTTGTTGTCTTTAGGAGGTGTCAGAATAGCAGGATAGGACCTAGTAATCAATCCTTAAGATGGCCTAGGACATTGTATTGATCTCCAAGGAGCCACCCACGTTCTCTCCTGTCTGAAAAACCGTGAGCTACAAGGTTTGTACTCCTAGCTGTCCTCAGCATTGTCTGCCAGTGAATCTCACAGGCTTGAAATCACCAATGACCTTCAGCTTCTCAGCATTTCCGTGGGTTATGTAGGGAGACACCCTTTCCCTGAATCCGGACTGGTTCCCTAAGCCATGGACAATATTTCCAACCTACCTTCCATCACCACCCAAACAGTATATTCTACTGGTTTAAGCAAAACTTTAGGGTCACCACAAATATCTTCTAGGCATGATGGGTCTATCATTAGGTGGAACAGTTCTGAGAAACCTCCTTTGACCTCTTAGGCTGGAGTGGGTAGGCATCATTCTCTGTGTTCACAGACATCTTGCTTCATCTATCACAGAACTGACTGTCTTTGCCTAACACTGGAGTTCCTGTAGTAGTCTGTGACATGCCAAAGGAGGAGACAGATTCTTCATCATCCTAGCAGCCCAGTGACATATAAGGGTTACGGGAGATGGCATGTAGTCACCCCTCTACTGACTAATTTTGTAGCCATCTCTTCTCACATTGAAATGAAGAGATGAATTGAGATGAGAATCAAGTCCTTAGTACAAATGTTGATTTTACTTTTTAATGGGTGTGAATGCTTGAGAAAAGTACTTTAATTTTTGTGTGTGTTATTTTGCTACAAAGTATGATTGCAAATTCTTGTGTATCAAATAACTTGATTTATCACACAGCTCTTTAAAAAATTATTACTATTATTACTATTATTATTATTATTACTATTATTATTGTGTATATTAGTGGAGTTGGTTCTCTCCTGCCTTTATGTAGGTTCTGGGGATCAAAGTCAGGGTTTTCAGGCTTGTTTGGCAATTAATTACCTTTATCTGCTGGGCACAATGCTTACATGGGTCTTTATTTCAGAAGAGCAAAAATGTTTCCTAATGTAAACTATATTTTGCCTAGTAAATATAAAGTTGGCATATTTTAGTTAGGTAATATGTCAACTTTTTTGTTTAAAAATGTCTTTTTTTTTTTTTTTTTTTTTTTAGATGAGGCCAGCATGCCTCAAACTTACTGAATGTCTGAAGATGACCTTGAATTTCCGATCCTCCTGCCTCTACCCACCTCCAGTGCAGGTATGTGCCACCATGCTGGATTCATACATATCTGACTCAGGGCTTCAAGCGTGTTAGGAAACAACTGTACCAGCGGAGCCAGGCTGCCAGCCCTCAATATGTCATTTTTAAGTTGACAAATTGTGAATTATAACCTTTCCATAAGTCACTGACATTCTTTATTGTAGGGCAGGGACTCTGATGCACACTACTATCCCTTTGCATAGTCAACAGAAAAGATGGAATTAACTGGGTTTTACCTAATCATACTGCAACATGTATTTCTTTCAGTGTTAAATCATGATCAGAAAGCATACTGCTCTGGCGGGAGAGATGGCTCAATGGCTGATAGCATTCGCTCCTCCTACAGAAGACTCAGGTTCAGTTCTCAGCACCTACACCAGGCAGCTCTCACAACTGTCTCTAGTCCCAGAATCCATCACTCTTTTCTAGACTCTCTGCAGGCACCAGGCATGCATGTGGTGGACACACACACACAGAAGCATGAGCATGTGCAAGGACATGCATATACAATAGAAATAAACCTTAGAAAATACAGCATATTACATCAAATACCTATGTTTCTTTGAGTGGATTTTTGAGTTTAAACTGCTTTTACCTTCACAAGTACAAATCTAGTCCTAGCTGCTCCTTTCTTCCCAATATGGAGGATTCCAGTTTCCATCACATACCACACAATCACTAGCAACAAATCAAACTGCTCTTCCCTCTGGCATTACTGTCTGTGACAAGCACAAGCCATAGACATCGAGCACTTTTGTTTCACATACGTCACACCTGAGAGCTAATTTACAGGCTGCACATCAGTGCTTTCATCCAAGCCTGAAGCAAATGCACTCTTCAGACTACCCATCCCCCAACAGGAATAGCAATTGTAATCCCATGTTGCAAAAATATTATGTGACACCCAACAGTGCCATTTAATGAAGGAATTTACCAATAGCTTGTTTTGCCATCTCACACATAGTGCATGTGATTAAACCTGCCAATTGTTTTAGACTTTAGTGATAGTGTCACTTGCAAATAAATACACTAGCAATGGGAGCAATAAGACACTGAATTTGGAATGATGCTTGATCTTATCTTCATTTATAGAGGATAAAGAAAACCTCCAGTTTGTGCCAGCGTCTGGTTGTTTTGTGCTTATTTTAGAAGACATTCGATCAGAAGTTGGTGGTAAGGCTTCATGACTTCTTGTTCCTGTTTGGCAGATGTATGTATCCTGCCTTAAGGACCAGGCAATGAATAGACTGAACATCCTATAAGATGCATTTCTTTTTGCATACCGCTTGATGCTTTGCAATCATAATTTCTAGTTGGACTGAAATCTTTCACATCTTGATTCATTCACCCCAGTGTATTCATTTTCAGATTCTCTCCTCACTCTAGAATATTGTTTAGTGCTTATGGTTTCAATATTGTATGTTACAATGCTTCGTTATATTTGTGAAGCTTTGGCCCATTTTCTGAATTGATGATTGCAGTTTTAACAGATGTAAAAGGCAGCCAGAAAGAAATATTTTTTTTTCAGCTATTAGCGTGCTCACTTAATATAAAAGGGAAGCTTTGAATATGTTTTAAGCAGAGAAGCTAGGTAAACAAAATTCCACTTTAAAGAGGATATTGTATGTAGGCCAGATTAAGGGTGGATCATCCCATGTCAAAGATCCAGATTAGAAGTTGGGTGGGTCTTCCTACTTCAAATGATTTGTGAGTGTGTGTGTGTGTGTGTGTGTGTGTGTGTGTGTGTGTGTGTGTGTGATATTAAATTGAAATGTGGCTTTAAGAAAAGAAAACTGTTTTGATTTTATTTTTTTCAAGACAGGATTTCTCTGTGTAGCCCTGGCTGTCCTGGAACTGGCTCTGTAGACCAGGCTGGCCTTGAACTCAGAGATCTGCCTGTCTCTGCCTCCCAAGTGCTGGGATTAACTGCAAATCCATGCCTGTTTTAAAGAAATGTTTTTAAGATTTTTTTAAAGATTAATTTAAGCCGGGCAGTGGTGGTGCACACCTCCAATTTAAAAAACAACTAAGATGGAGAGCAGATGGTAGGAAGCACATAGTAATATCTCTGGTAAAATCATATATTATATATTTGAGAAATGTGTGTGACCCCAGAAAACAATCATTGAGTTTTCTTTCAAGGTCAGCAGATGGCTTAAAGCCCAACTAACAGGTTATTGGAGAACAATGGCACCTCAGAGTTTATGCATCGGAAAGCATTTCCTACACTCTCCCAGTAAAGCACCTTGTCCATCTCTTGACCTAATTACCATTTCCCCAAACCTCCTTTTTCACTGGGTGGACCTACTTACTTCTGGATAATGCCATCACCACAGTACCCACTTCCATGGGTGTATATGGCAGCCGGTGATGGCTCACTCTCTTCAGTTCCTGAAATGGTGATAATCTGGTACTGGTACACACTGCCAAGTTTCAGATCCCTGGAAAATGTAAAGGAACTTGTTAGTTAAAACAAATGCAGTGCTTGGAGCTGATAGGCAGAGAATGAAATATTGATTCCTCTGAGTATACTCTTTCAGTCTTCTTCTTCTTCTTCTTTTTTTTTTTTTTTTAAATCAAAGGCACTTGCAGTAATAAAATAATCTGTATTATGCACTGGGTTAAGCCTCTTTCTTCAACACAATGGACTACATTATGATGTACACCAATAAAAACATCCTTTACTAGATGGATAACTGTATAGTACTAAGTACTTTGGACTTTGAACTTCACAGAAATCCTTGAAGAAGCATAGCAGGGAGTATGGGATGCGTGCAATGAGAGTGTGTGGGAAGAAGAGATCCTGGGAAAAGATTAGCTAGGCAAAATCATAGAAAGTAGAGGAAGCATATCAAATCCTCTGAACACCATCTGACCATTTCCTCACCTTTAAAGACCAGTGCAGGTACCCCACTGAATATGGGAAAGCCTTTTCCTTATGCTGTGTTGTTAGAAACTAGCCTCTTCTCCCCACATTCCTATCCATGACTCTTACTCTTTACTTAAATAACAATAGCATTCATTAATTGAATCCTGGCCCTGGGCTATGCACTTGCTATATATTTGCTTATTTGAGAATCAAAACAACCCTACATGGGAACTCATATTTTTATGTTGTTTTTATAGATGATGAATATGAGGCATAGCGAAGTGAAGCCAATTGTTTCCAATTGCATGCCATTGAGTAATAACTTATATTCTCCTTTATCCCCACAGGCCTGCCTAATAACCACATCTCTTGAAGAGAGAGGTCTTGTCCTGGAATAACAGTTCCGGAGCCTGGTACCTGCCAGACGTCCAACATGCCAAAACTGCATCTCTCCTCTGGCTTAAGACATCCAGGGCCTGTCCAGGCTTCCTCACCCAGGAACCTGGCTACTGCCAATTATCCTCTAACACAAAAGCATGCTTGTGTCAATTCTACATGATCACATCCCCATTCATATTTCCTGATAGACAGTTTTCAAAGGGATATGCTACCCTTCATTTGCATTGACTTATGTGTCAATTATTCATTTTTTAATGACAAAAAATTTACTATGGGAAATATGACAAAAGGTTAATAAGGAGATTCCAGAGGGAAAGGAGGTAGATTTCATAAACAGAAGGAAGATGTCAGGAAATCTCAGGATCTCCTTGCCCATCTGTTATTTCAGCTGCTACGAAGGCTGGCGATGTTTGGACAAGGTCAACAAGATAACAGGTGCGTGGACAATGGATGGGGAAGGTTTCCTGACACTCAATGTAGTGATAGTTAAGAGTTTATGAGCAATGGAAGATTCCTGTGAAGAACACAGCCTTGGTGGAAATCCTAGACACATTATCCCCAAAGGGAATTTGTTTTAGCAGCACTGAAGCAGCCATTGATATTGGGGGCAAACCAAACACCCTTAGGGATTCTGCAAGAGATCTGGTGAATATCTTGGGATGTTGCACAGATAAATGATGGTTGCACTGTTAACTCTCAGAATGACATCATCAGAATACCCCTTTTATTGACTCTTTACTTACGCCTTGACTAATGAGGGACTCTTCCAAAAGTACAGTAAGAGAGGGGAGGGAATGAGAATCTAAGACACATGAAGGCATTAGATAAATATGACATGAGTTCTACTATAAGCTTACCTGTTCTAAAATATGAAGGTACACTAAAATATGATAACATTTTAGAATAAAATAAGAAATTTGCTTCAGGTTACATACTTTGCCACAGATGGGGCCCTTTTGCAGAAAAGCTTGCCAAAATGAACAGTGCTTCTTGAGTTATTTTTCGTGTGTGTGTGTGTGTGTGTGTGTGTGTGTGTGTGTGTGTGTGTTTGTCTCTGTGTGACATGACAAATGCTTTGTAGCTGAAATATTTAAAGTGATGGGCTATTGTGGGCATTTCCTTCTACCCCTACCTTGGTTTCTCTTGTAGCATCTTCATGTCAAGTTCCTCCTATGCCTCAGCAGTCACCAACTTGTAGGTAAGCAAACATGTTTTTGTGTCCTGGTTTTATCCAGAAAGCCATGGGATATATTTATTTTTAATCTCTCTGAGCCTATTTCAAATTAATTCTAAACTTTGCCTCATGGTATTTTCCTACATGTGAGAGTGTAAACAGTGCACCTTGTGTCCCCAACTCATGATGAATTGCTAGAAAATGCTGAGCTATTATTATCAACGGCTGATTAGCAACATTCTCAGTCCCTGAAATTATCCTATGGACTCTTTAATGGGGGGGGCAGTGAAGAGTCAAATTATACAGATAACCCTGATGTGGCAAATTCCTGAAGAAGCGGGTCTACCATCTGCTTCTTGTGTTACAGAATCTTATTCACTCCATCTTGTATGGTGTCATTTAGTTGGAAAACACGCAGTGCCAAACACCTCACTTTCTTTCAAGGCAACCCACCCTAACTTCTGAGAATTTTACAAACCAGGTCTTTACCCTGCAGTAAAACCTATCTCTTAATGACTTCTACCCAGTGACCCACTAAGCAGCAGTGTGCACGACAATTCATGAAGAAATTTTCATAGCCCTTCTCTCAACTGTGTGTCTGCCTCTTGTGCCATCCCTTTGAAGCCTGATAACAACCATCAGAGTCAGGGGCTAATATCCTATGTTCCCAGAGAGGGCGACAGAGATG
The DNA here is from genome assembly GCF_949786415.1 of Peromyscus eremicus. Lineage (NCBI taxonomy): Eukaryota > Metazoa > Chordata > Mammalia > Rodentia > Cricetidae > Peromyscus > Peromyscus eremicus. The sequence goes on along the minus strand of NC_081417.1, from coordinate 82,414,840 downwards.
TGAATCACCCTTCAGTAAAAAGACAAAGGAGGAAGAGGTAAATTGCTAGTAAAATGATCATGAATCTCGTGTAATAAAACTACATTTTTCTTTCATTCACCTTAAAATTAATGCCAAACACAGGTTCTTAAGAACTTAGATATTTTTCTTTTGGAAAGACAAACTGGTGAGTGCGGGAGACTTTACTAGGTTGGCGGAAGTTGGAATCTTTGTCGCAGCTGGTCTAAAAGCAGGAGGCTAGTGTCAGGTCCTTCCTTTCAGCTGCTGCTGAGCATGGGAGAAGCTTCCAGCTGTTTCTTGAACTCATTCCCCCCAACACTCTTACTTCTACTAGTCCTGTCTTGTGGCCTCCTAGAAGGTTCCACCACACCCTGTAACTTGCTACTAAGCTAAAACTTCTCCTTTCCTTTTCCCCCCTTTTCTTTCTTTCTTTTTTGTAACTAAAACTCTCAGATTTCATCTGAGATGGGATTATTTTATTTTGACCATTTCTGATTTCTTTCACAGAATTTGAAATGCTACTTTAAATTTATCATTAAAAACATTAATCTTCATTAATATTTAATCATCAGTTCAAACTCTATCTAGGATTACTTTTGCATTTACCATTATCATGTGATGGATTATTTAGCTAATATTGAGGGGCTGTTTTGTGGCTGCTTTGCATACCATTTTAAAACAGTCTTTCCAAGACTTAGCCTTTGCTTCTGTACAACTGTCTCAAAGGACATATCTGCCTTAGGTATACATTTTCAATTATTGAGGAAAATGCTTTCGTTTCTCATTGGCATGATTTCCTCAATAGTCCTTCTTAAAAATGTTATTACAAGGCTGGGTGTAGTGGTCCACATATGTAATCCCAGCACTTAGAAAGCTGAGAGAAGAAGATTGCCATGATTTCAAAGCTGGCCCAAGACACCTAGTGAGTGATAGACCCAGCTGGAGTATGAACTGGGAATCTGTCTCTCGGTTGCTCTCTCTCTCTCTCCCCCCTCTGTGTGTGTGTGTGTGTGCATGTGTGTGTGTGTATGTGTCAAAATTGCATGCCAACTTATATCAAAATATATCTCAAGTATGTAGTATATTCACACATGGAAACTTGGTTAGATTTTGACACCATTATCTTAAGAACATATATATATATATATATATATATATATATATATATATATATATATATAAACAACCTAGACCTCTGCATATATGAGACAATTGAGTAGCTTGATCTTCTTGTGGGACTCCTAACAGTGGAAGCAGGGTCTGTCTCTGACTCTTCTACTGTTTTTTTGGGATCCTATTCTTCATAGCGGGTTGCCTTGTCCAGCCTTTTTTTCTTTTCTTTTTTTTTTCTTTTTCAAGACACGGTTTCTCTGTGTAGCCCTGACTGTCTGGAACTTATTCTGTAGACCAGGCTGGCCTTGAACTCAGAGATCCGCCTGCCTCTGCCTCCCAAGTGCTGGGATTAAAGGTATGTGCCATTACCGCCTGACTCTTATACAGCATTAATACAAGGGGAGGTGCTTATTGCAACTTGATATGCCATGTTTTGTTGGTCTTCATGGGAGGCCTGCCCTTTCCTAAACAGAAATGGAGGAGGAGTAGACTGACAGGTGTAGAGGAAAGGTAGGGGAGGGAATGAGAGGAGAAGAAGGAGGGGAAACTGTGGTCAGGATGTAAACGAAATAAATAAATTTAAAATAAAATTTAAGAAAAGAATATAAAACACCCAGAAGATATCTAAGCACCTTTAGGTTTAAATACTTAGATGCTCATTTTCAAATGCATATTTTAAAATTGTTGATACATAGTTAATATTATGATGGGTCATTACAACCTATAGAAACCCATAATTAAGTCATTACAACTCCTGGAGGCTGATTTTCAAGTCAGGGTTTGTTACTGGTGTCGCATGCTTCTATGAAGACATGGAATGAAAAATACAACAGTAGGTAGGAAGAATAGGAGACAGACCTCTTTACACTGTGGTAACACTCTACTTTGTTTCTTTCAGGAAACTTTTGAGCCCCTTATTCTTCATCAATATCCTGTGGTTTCCATATCACAGCATTCATGTATCATATGCCTTAAAATGGTCTCTGTTTTCAAGCTGTATTTTATTTCTCTAAAATTCTGTCTTCTAGATAAACAATTGTAACTATAGTTTCAATTTGTTTCCTACTTACCAGACATACGTTATACTTTGTGCATATAGTTTCAACCAGAACAAATATTCCTTGAGCAGTTGTTATTATTACACCTTCTCCGGTGAAGACACTGGCACATGAAGGAGAGAACACACTACCTGCCCATAGCTTTTGCCATAGGCAGAAACTTGAATGACTTCCATATAACCA